>NC_090952.1:28499067-29763035 GCF_040807025.1 Struthio camelus
AATCAAAAAAAAAGGGGGAGGTGGAGAAAAAAACAAGCAATTTGTCAGCCAGCGTTATTATCCTGCTGTCTCTGCAAATATCAATCAATTCCAGGTCTCTTTCAGTGCCTGGATGGGGAAGCAAAATGCAGTGCACTTCAGCTTCACCCCCATGAAAGTGAAAAGTCACCAAGGCAGGGAAGAGGCACCAGATGAGAACGTGCATTGAGCTGTCATTAATCCTCCTGCAGGCCCAGGAGGAGATGAAGCAGATGCAACCCCCTGTGAAAAACAGGCCTCATGTCGGCTTTTCCAGGCCCGGCTGCACAGCCCAGCCTCATTGGGCTAAACTCTCCCATGGGGTAAAGGAGCGCCCCTCCCAAGGCTTTTTGCCTGTACAAGCCAGTGGAGGATTTCACCCAGACGTGTTGGCAGTGATGGACATGCTGACCATGTCACCGCACTGCGTCCCGTGGTGGTGCCGCAGAAGAGCTCCCAGGAAGCAGCCTCCCGTGCTAGTGCAGCCCCGAATGGATTGACAGGTGGAATAAAGGGTCCCTTCCCGGGCCACCCCTGTGCCGTTATAAGACCCTCTCCTGGCCTCATGCTAGTCAGTGGGGAAGAACTGTCCAACCCATGTCTGCGACCTCCAGCTTTGTGGTCCCCCTTTCTTCCTCAGGTCTGGATGAAATAGGGGACAGACAATGGCCCTACCTCCCTCCAGGTGCTCCAGGTCTAACTGATCTGGCTCTCTGGATTTTATTCACAGTCATCTTCACTTTTTCCTTGTCTTGTCAGACCTGCTTGCTCCAAAGCAACGTCCTTCCTCTGACCACCACCAACGCACAACCCTCGCCTGCGCCTTGTGCCGTGGTGGGAAACGTCACGGTGCCTGGGGAAAGGCTCCCTCGTGTCAGAAGAGTCAAAGAGAGGGGAAGGTCAGAGTCGAGGTCCTGCTCAGTGGGTTCCTTCTTCATGAATTCCTCTCCCTGGGTACAGCTTGGCAACCACTCCCATGTTATTGGGAAAACTAATAGCTGGTTTGTAAAATGTCGGATTTTCAAAACCCCCTCCAGGCTCACTCCAGAGCTGGCTGCTGTGGGACTTGCAATCAGCCCAGAGGGAGAATTGTGAATGATACATGAAATCATACTAAAAAAAAGGGTCATGTAACAATGGAGCTTTCTAACTCAATAGGACTGTGCCTCTCAGGATCAGAAGTGTTTACTTTATTAATAAACATAAATGTCGACTCTTCTCTGCAGAGCTGTCTGGAGGCTGAGTGTGCTGCAGTTTGGACTTGTTGAACTCATCTGCCACGACTGACTTCAGATGCAGAAGTCCCTGGGACTGACCCACGCATTCATTACACCATTTACTCCCTGCTGCAATCCTGCGAGGCTCAGGGAAGCCGTGGCTTATGAGACAAAGATCAAAAATCAGCACTTCAGTGATGATGTGTGAGCAGGAAAAAAGCATTTGACTTTCAGAACCACTTCAAGATCGCAGAAAAATAATCCTTTCCACTTGTAAACTAAACACGAGCTAGAATCCTTGTGAGACAATAAAATACACCTTTTCTCCACATTGCAGGTTTTTAATCATATTAACCTAACTTTACGAAGCTTTCAGGTGTGACTGCTGGAGGAGAGAGGGCCTGGCTCAATGCAAGATATTTTCAAGCAAAAGGCAGGGGAACTTTTAATCCTCAAAAAGTTACTGAGTAGGATATACAGTAATTGAAGAGAGTTTCTGCAAGTGTTTGAAGCTGTAATTAATCTTTGAGGAAGAGGGGAAAGCTTCGAGTTCTTTGAAGGAGCAAACTTTGGAGCTTTAAAGCATTTCAGAAGAGCAAATGGAATGAGGATGAAATATGCAAAGGAAGAAATGATGCCGTTAAGTGCGGTTACAGCCAGTAGGTTTGTAAAATATGAAAAGGAGAAAAGTTGGAACTGGGAAAAAGGTGGAGGAAACCCCTCCGGGTACCCTGGAGCGGAGGAAACCAAGCAAACAGGCGCAGGGACGGAAGGGTATCTTAATGCCTTGGCAGTGGGGGCGGCGAACTGAATTATCTGAAAGCGCCGTTTATCAGCGTGCTCCTGAAGTAGGAACCAAATCCCAGCATTGACTAGCTGTGAGGCTCTTGATGCTGAAACGCTATATATTCTCAGGATTGTTGCTGGAGAGGCTAGACATGGCTAAATAAGTAAATACCAGACAGGAAACAAGAGACAGCAAGTGTTTTACTGGAAACAGCACCAGAAGAGAACCAGGTAGAGTACTAAGAAGAATCAATTAGTTAACTGCTGCCATGATGGGCAGACAAGGATGGTGGAGATTTAATGAACTGTAATTTAACTTATTGATTAATCAGAAAGCCTTCCACCCTCACCTGCCTTTTGTTGAGTGAGCATCTTCTTCCTGATCAGTCACTGCTTCCCCTCGCATCGGACCGACACAAAGAGCAGGAATTTGGGGAGCCAAATCACTGGTGCTCAGGGAGCAGGCGCGGCGATAGCGACTCGTGTTCGGTGCCAGGCCCCTTTCAGTCCCCTTCCCCAAACACCCTCAGCAGGGCTGCCGTGTTCGTCGTACCTCCACATTTCCCCAACGACTTTCCCAGAAAAGCTCTACCTCCCATATAAGACCCTTCTTCACAACATCATTCAGTCCTATATAGGGTCTGGCGTTTACCTTCCCACCTAGAAGATTTCCAGTAGCTCATGAAGAAAAGGTTTTCATGTTTTCTCACCTTCACCCTGCAAAAAGAGGGCGTTCATGCTAAAATACCTTGATTTTGTAGTATTATACTTTAAATATTTGTACTCTGAGGATTTAGCTGCAGAAGTTGCAGTCCAAGAAGCAACTGGAGGCTGAAAAGGTGCCCTAGGTTTGTGATGATCTCTTAGATTCTGGGGCACAGGCTTGAAACCAGCCTCTAAAACTGTGCTGGTTGTGGTACACGTGACTCCTATCCTTTCTGCAGGGAGCTATGCAGTCTATTTATTGATCCCGGAATTTTAAACTTATCGTTATCTTGGTCTGAAACGACCAGAAGGAACCGAGAAGGTGTGTTAATGCAAAGTCAGAGCAGAAAGCAGAGGGTAAGGCTGATATAGCAACACAAGCAGCCAGCGTCATGGCGGTAGCAGTGCCATACCTTGCTCTGAGCTTCGGTGCTGATTTGAAATTTGCTCAGAGTTTTCTCAGAGGTTTGCGTTCAGATGTCACACTGCTGCAAATGAGAGGCAGAGAAGGGAGTAATAACTACGGCTGAGTAACTGTTATGCGAAGGTGTCTCCTCATGAACCTCAAGTGGTGAAAACACAACTTGTGCATGGATATTGCTTTCTGGGAACTCGTGTCACTGCAGCCTTGGGAGGAGACGGTGCTGCGGTGCCGGCCTCCAGCCACGTCGCTCCCCGCCAGCCGCGCTCCCGCCTCTCGCGGTTTGGTTTCAGCAAACCGCTCTACCCAGGCGGCGTCTGTGAAGTGACCATACGCTGTAAAGGCTGCGCAAAGTTGTCCTTCATCCACATATTAATAAGATCCGAGCCCAAGTCATCTGACTAATTCATGGGAAAAGAACCAATTCTTGTAGGTCTTGACAAGAAGACAGCCCGGCGCTACGTGATGACTATTTTGACAGCTGTACGTTGTTCTCCGTCCCTAAGGAAGGGACAAAGAGAAAGTTGTGGAAACAAACTGCTCCACAGCACGTTCCTCCTTCCCTTTTGCACAGTTGAATGTGCGGGCTCCTGACATCGCAGGCAGGTTCCTGCCCGGCAGGTCAGCAGCAAAGCCAGCAGCAGAAGCCAGGCCTCAGCCTCTGCGGCTGCATTTGCAACCCTAATGTAAGGAGCAAAAACAGCACGAATGTTTGAAATGTGAATTTGTTTCATGCCCTGTCCCACCTGAAGTGAGACACCCCCTGCTCCACGCCTGCCCGGTCCCAGGCCCTTGCTCTTCTCCAGGTGTCCCTGCTCTCCTAGAGGTATGATACTGTCCCACTCTGCACTCTCTGATAGCCCTCGTTTTGTCTCTTCATCAGCTGTCACCAGACACCAGAAATAATGTTTAGATTTCATGCTCAATATTCTTGATGAAAGTCTAACATCAAAACCTCAGCAGGGTGCCTGAGAAAATCTAAGCGAGGATATCAGAGGAAGTCGTTTCTACAAAGAAAAAGAAATCAACAAAGACTGTTTTTGGTGATTTTTTTTTCATCCTGGATCATAAGTACAAATAATAAGTTTAGTCTTGTTTTTTTTTATATATTATCGCCTTTCTTGATATCAATCTCTTCTTTTCGTTATAATAAATATTGATTTGCGCTGTTAGAAAACGACTTCTCCTATCTGCTTCTTATCTTTTCTCAGGCGCAGCAGTGAGGACGTTAGAGAGCGAGATTTTATTATCTCCGGGAACACCTGTTCTGCCACTTCACCACCTCCAACAACAGAAAACTGTGCTCCTGCAGCAAGAGAACTACCTTTCTTGTAATATTTTTCCTTTTTCTGGTGGTGTAAGGCAGGCTGTCAGCAGCCTGGAAAGCCCGGTCCTCCCTCGTGCATGGCAGCGGCGCGGTGGAGCTGGTACACCACCTCATTTTCCTTTCTTGGTCCACTTTACAACAGCCCTGGTACCATCGCAGAGAGGTTTAGCTGATTTTTTTGTTAATCCTAGAAAGACCCAAGGGCTAGTAATTCTCACCTGCAATTCTTGAAAGACTTAGGAATTTTAAGAAACATCAAGCTGGTGTTGATTTCTTCTTTATGGATCTATCCTGTTAAATCATGGATGACATCCTATGTTTCTGGAGGCAGGTTAAAATAGTCCCCTGAAGTACAGCTTCTTCTCTTAACCATCCTGCCCTGCGGCAGGACAAACATCCTTACAGACTGCTGTTGAGGAGTTTTCTTGTAGGTGAACGTTTTCCTACACTGGAGTCCCCAGGGCAATGGCCTCGTTCTTCTGGTGAGCCTGTGCACTTCCAGGCACAGCTCTTGTGCCGCGTTAGTTATCGTCCACGTGGAATTTGTTTCATGCCAGCAGAAATGTGCTCAGGTTAGTATAAGAAGTGAAATAAAAATAGCTCCTTTCCCCACAAGAGTGCTCTGGTTGTACGAGATGGATCAGCAAAACCCAGAGCAGAGGGAAGGATAACGCCAAGGGCGGGTTTGTAAAGTCAGCTCCCCATCAGCATCACAGCAGAAATTAAGCTGTAACATGGATGTAGATTTGCAAAAGGAGGCGGTTGGGAGAGCCAGGAGACAAGAGTGCTGCTCGAGAGAAAAGAGTCACACGGCTGGGGAGAGGCAGAGGATGTAACTGATAACACTTAGTGGTTTCTGTCACTGAACAGGGGGCTCAGTCTGCAACCAGCAGGAACCGTGGGAGAGCCAAGGCCCTGCTGGCTGCTTGTCACCTGCCGTCCCAAGAGCAATGGCCCCTCTGAGCCAGTCTGAACTGGGACACAGCAGACAAGCTCTCCATCACCAGGGGAGGGTGCCAAGGATACAGTCAAGACACCCACCAGCTGGAGAGAAGCTTGGAGAACACTTGAATTTCCTTCCCTGGAGTACTATGGAGGAAGGAGAGGTCAGACAATTTTTAGAAAAGTCTGAAGATTTCCAGTATTTTCTTGGAAAATGCCAAGAGAAAAGCATTTACCCTCATATCTTAGTACTTCCAGACTTATTCATGAATACAGCCAAAGTCATTTTCATGAGATATCAACAAGATCTACATGAGTAAAGTATAACAATGTTTTCTTAAAATCCAGGGAATCTTTTTTTTAAAGCCAGAGCCTTAGTTCAGAGCACCTGCCAGCCTTAGAGCAAACCACAGGCAATTTCTACTGGGGGGAAAAAAAGCAGTCCTGCTTGTTTCATTGTCTATCTTTGCCCTTAGGTGCTCTCAAGCCACACCTGAGCCTGGGGAGCCAGTTGGGAGGGAGGGAAACCAATTGTGCTGCATTTAAAGATGTGATTTTTATCAAAAACCGTCTTTTATTTATCAGGTTTTCTTAACGTGCCTTCTCCCGGAGTCATGGGGTCATGAGTTAATCTCAGCATTCAATTAACTAGAAATATACATCTCCCACTTTCACAGCTGAGAAGGTAACAGAAATGAGAAGAATCCCACAGCGTTTTCTGTGTGTAAGGCCGGGATCTGGGGGAGGTTAGCTCATGGCCTTTGGGAGCTTGTAGCTGGTGGTGATACCACAGTGAGGCACTTTGCTTTTGTGCCAAAGACGGGTTTTGGTTACTGTTCTGGATAGGGGTTTGTGCTTGCTCTCGTGTTATCCAGACCAAGTCATCGCCCCTTTCCCGTGGCAATGCGCGTGAACATGTCCGCGTATCTCCCGTCCTCGGGCTCCGCACAGTGCCAGCCGTTGGCAGATGCACTACAAGTTTCCAGAACAGATTGGGCTGCGTATAAAGTTAATAGAAATTTTTTTTTTCCTCCCAAGGGGCCCCTCCCTTGGCTACATATTAGCAAACGTCCCAGCAGGGAAACGAAACGCTCCGCACCCCAGCCCCGCGCCCCTCGCCGGCCCCCGCGCGGAGCAGACGGGTGCCCCGTGAGCCCGTCACCTCCGGGGCCGCGCGGGCGCAGATTTGCGGGCTGCTGACATGGACATCCTGTGTAGGTGATGGAGGCTTTGCTCTCCAAGAGCAGACACCTCCAGCAGACGCTTTCACTAGCAGATTTATTATTACTGGTGAGGAAAATGAAACCATGTGGAGCCTGTGCGCGGAGCCCAAGAAAGAAGCTGGCCACTTGGAGGCAGACGGGAATTTCCTGGAAGGTGAATATGGCACAGCATTAAAAGACAAATAAATAAAAATGCCTTACTTTATTCCTCTGCCTCAGCTGTGCTCCAACTTGCTTTAAAACCCAGATAATATAGGAGCCTAGGAACTGCCATAAAGGGTCAGAGCAGAGCTCCGGTTGCTCTCCACACGCATCCCTCCCGTGCCGCCCCCAGGCACTGCAGGAAAGGCCCAAGACGCCCCATAAAGAACATTGATGGTGCAACCGGCACGTATGAGATATTTCTACCTCGCTCCAGGGAGCTGGAGGATGCTTTAGGAGCCGAGGCCGAAGGGTTTATCTCCCCCGTATTTTTCTCTCGCTTGCCTACCCGGCAGCGGTAGGAGCGCTCCTCCCGCGTCCGCAACGCTGCCGCTCGTAGGGGCCGTTTCGGCTTTTTCTTCCCGGAGAGCTCGTGCGCTCCTGCCGAGCAACCGGCTCCCACCTCAGCTCACCTCCCGCGTCCCGCCGGGCGCCAGGCCCCCTCCCCAACATCGCCGCGTTTCGGAGGGTCTCTGCCTCGGCAAAGGGCAGAGCTGCGTAGCGTCCCAGCGCCGGAGGCCTCGGACAGACTCTGGGAACTGCCCCAGGTTTACAGGTTGGGCTTGCACCTCGAGCGCCGGCGGCCGGCCCGTGGCGTTGCCGCCCTCCTCTCCCCGAGGGATCGCGCTGGGCCCTGGCGCGGTTTTACCTTCCGGCGGCAAACAGAGACGCCACCACCCGAGACGAGACCGACAGCCGCCCCTCTCGGCGAGCTCAGGCGCTGGAAAGATCGCTCTGCTCGGGCACCAGCTGTTGACCCCCCCCGCCCCCCCAGTTACTGTATTTTTCCTGTCTGTTTTTCTCTGCCCGATCATCTCTGCTCTCGCTGCCTCTTCCCTGCCTGCCACATTGAGCCCAGATGTCTCCTTTAAAGGGGAACTGCAAAGTTTTGTTTAAAATAACACTATTTAAAAAAAAAAACCCTCCGAGATGGCTAGTAATTAATCAACTCTACGTGCAGGCTCCAAGCTTGCAAACACATTTGAAAGCAAACTACTTGAGGTTCAGCTTCCCCCCGCTCACCTGCCCAGCCCCAGCGCGACGACTTTGTGCGTTCCCTGCCAGAAGCTGATTTTACCTCCACCAAAACCAGTGAGTTGGAGCCCAGTGTCCTAACCCGGGCAAAACTCCAAGCACATGTAGTGGGAGCACATCCTGCGGGACTCGGGCTAGTCTGGTCCTGCGCGCCTCCTGCACAGAGCTTTAGATGTTAAACTGAGAAAACAGGAGGAGCTGAACATCAGCAGGGGCCTAAATCGGAGCCCTTCTCCACACTGCTGCCATGCTTGACCCTAAGATCAGGTCCAAAGCGTGAGGATTGGGTCTATTTCACTTATGCTTCCTTAGGTCTGAAGAGAATTGGCCGAGACACGATGGGGACCAGCTCGTTGCTCCGCAGTCACAAATTAGGTCATGGCTCTGCTCTTGTCAGAGCCTCTCACCGCGCTGCCTGCTGCCGAGCCGTCCCGACTCGCCGCTCTGCCGAGGGGCCGCTCGGGCTCTGCTTTGCCGGCCCTCATTAAAATCAGCCTTGCGAGCGCCGCGACCACCGCGACGGCAGAGAGCCGAGCGCTCCAGCCCCGGGGGGCTGCTCCCAACGCCAGCTCCCGCTCCGGAGGGAGCCGCCGCCAGCCGGGGCTGCTCCCATCCGCCGGCGCGGGAAGGCGGTGCGGCCCACCGCCTGCCACCCCGGGCTCGGCCCCGGCCGCCGGCCCAGGCACGGCGATCTCTAAACAACCCCCCTCCCACCCTGACCCGCTCCCCGCCCCCCCCGCCCCGAGTTTTAATTTATCAGGGGAATTATTAAAACAGTCATTTCTCAGCTGTCTAACGTTTCAAACCCCTGCTCCCATTCATCTGATAAATATTTACAGAGCCTGACATTGTCTTCAGCTCAGTCGCTTTTGCACCAAACAATTCCAAACACTCATTTCCCCTCTCCCGCCGCTCGGAGCGGGGCGGAGGCCGGGCCGGGCCGGGGCCGGGGCTGGGGCCGGGGCCGGGGCTGGGGCCGGGGCCGGGGCCGGCCCGGGCCGCGCTCCCCGGCAGCGCAGGGCGAGGCCGGGCTGATGCGCCCCTTCGCTGGGCGGCGGGCTGCGCCCGGGCAGCGGGCGAAGGGAGGCGCCTTCCCCGGGCAGCGGCATCCCCGGCCGCGGTGCTGCCGCCTCCCCGGGGGGGGGGCGCCCGCTGGGCGAGCGGGACACGGAGTTTCGGCTTTCCGCAGCAGAGCCCCTCACAGCCGGCTTTTCCGTATCTTTTGTCTACATTTCGCTGCCCCCTTCCTCGGGCAGCGCTTGGGGCCAAGGGCGCTGGCTCCGGGGCGCGCAGCAGCACGGGTGTCCTCCCGGCCCCAAGGAGGAGAGCGGACAGTTATCCAGCCATCTTCTCTCGCTTCCCACCACCCCCCCCCCCGCCCCGGTCTCTCCGCACCCGGCTCCGAGGCTTTCGCCGGTGCTCCGGGGGCGCGCGGCGCTCCCAGCCCGCAGCCCCCAGCGTGGGGCACGTCCCCCTCGGCGCGGCGCCCCCTCCCCGCTCTGGCCGGCCGCCACCGCTCCGACCCCCTCAAACCGAGTCAGCGCCGCCCGCCCGAGCCGCCCACCCGCAGCCGCCCCGGCTCGCGTGCGCCCCTTGGCCCTAACGCGGCGCGCAGGGCTGGGCGGCCCCACGCCGTCGGGGCTGCCGCGCTCACCGCAAAGGGACAGACATTTACTCGTGACCGTTCCGCGTCGCAGCCGACTGCGGCTGGGAACCGGCGGGCGCAGGCAGCGCAGCCCGGCACGCCGCCGCGAGTGCGCCGCGTGTTAGCGCCCGCGCCTGGGAGCTGCTGGCTCCGCAGCGAGGCCGTCTCGCAGCACAGCCGTCACCCGCTCGGGTCTGCGCGAGATTTTCGTCTCATTTTATCAGCCGCCCAGCAAACAGAAGTTGCATCTGGAAGCCTGCTCCGCCACGGAAAGCAGCCGTCTCTGTGAATGCACGTCCGGAGGGAAAAACGATGCCTCGCGCTGAGTCCTAGCGCCTGCCTTTGGTGGCGATGCCCGTGCAGGGTTCACGTGTCCCACACACGTCTCTGCGTGCGCAGAGGCATGACTCAGACCTGGTGGGACACAGCTGCACAGACACGGCCACCCTGCACCTCACCAGCTCTTCCGGGTCTCCTGCTGCCTAAAGCCAGGCTGGTAAACGCCGCGGGGCAGAGAGCTGCCTTCCGCTGCTGCCGTAACAAAAGGCAATCAAAGCCATCGCTTCACCGGGAAGCGTTTCAGGAGGAGGCCTCATGCTCTTGCTCTTCTGTAATCAGTCAATTGCCTGCACAGTGCTAGAGTAGTAAACCGGCTGGAACATTTCTTGACCGAGCCTATTTTTGTCTGAATACAGGATTTCATCAAAAGTGGAAACTCTTGTGGAGATCCATTGATTTTGATGAAATTTTTAACAGGTTAGGTCAAGGACTCTGTGGTCACTTCTGAATGGAGAGAGAGAGGCAGATGCTCAACAATCAAAACCCCAGTTCTTCTGATTTGGCAATGGATGTTTCAACACCATCCCATATTGCAAAGCCATGCAGGTCAGACTTTGTTTCCAGCAGAAAAAACAATCAATTTCAAGTTCTTGAAGCTGTTGAGCAGCAGAATTGCCATCCCCTGCCAGTTTGATCATAACACAATAATTTCTTTCCACCTATTTTTCAGGTTAAAGAGAGGAAATCCCTTCTTCTGCTTCTTGAAACATTTTCGGGGGCTGCATCACAGGTGGAAAATGCTGAGAGGTTGTTCAAGGAGCCTGAGGCTCCTGAGTCAGTGTCTAGTGCATGTTAGTACAAATTCCTCCATCCCCTGTCCATCCTTTGGCCCATTCTTGGCCATTCAAGAACAGATGCCCCCATGAGACTGCCATGGGATGGCAACTTTCCTAGGGAGAAACTGGACTCTTAGATTACCTGCACAGAGACCTGTGGGATTTCTCCTTCAAGCCACACAAGGACTTCTGTAGCAGGCCTAAAAGTAAGGCCTGATGAGACCAGTCCTACTGCTGCCTTCCAAGAATCCCACCAAAGCAATAAGTTGCTTTTAAAAAATGTGCCCATTGTTTAGCAAGCTTTTTTTTTTTTTCTGCAGGCAGGTTTGCTGAAATTCCACTCCCTCTTTCATTCCTGGGACCGTGCAGTGACATCTCTGTGGACTTAGCAATAAATCACTTCCAGCATTGACAAATGGAAGTGCCAGCCTGGAGTCGTACCAGGGGCTGGGACCTGCCAAGTTGCTGATAGAATAACTGCTCCAAAGCGTGAGAGCTGAGGAGGCAGGAGGCACCATCCAGGCCCCGGGCTGAGCCTTGGGACCATCCCCTTGTGCTTGTGAGTGTGAGCCTGAGCAACAGACAGCAGAGGTGCCAGACCATGTGTTTCACCACACGCATTCTCCTTTGCAAATGCTCTGTTTGGCAAGTTGGCAGATGCAGCCTTTCCCTGCACACCAAACCCTTGCAGCTCTCCTCAGAAGCACCTCCATCAGCTCATCTGCAGGATTTCCCAACCATACACCAGTGCTCCTTTCTAGGGGGATAGGGAGTGAGAAGAGGAGGGACCATATCTGAGGAAGACTCAATGGCAGGAACACACCATGAGCCTTTGTTTCCTCCAGATGTTGTCCCAGCTTGGCGGCTGAACGGACCTGCCTGGATATTGCTGAGCGGCGCAGAAGCCTTGGCAGTCCCACAAGCACCTGCAAGCACCCAAGGGAAGGCACCAGTGTCCTTCAGCTGCAGGGGACCTTCCTCAGGGCTAACCCTACCCAGTTGCTTTCTGCCTTGTGCATCAATAGATCCTGTTATGCCAGCGCTAATGCTTTTGGCAGCATCTAGGCAAGCCAACAAAATGCCTCTTGGTGGCCACATCCTGTGAAACTTTAGGGTCTTTGAACTTAAAGGAAGAAAAATCTGTCACTAGAAGACCCTTTGCCAAGCAGGGTCGCACGCGTCAGTGATAGAGCACGTGTGTCCCTTGCATTCATCTCCCAAATATCCAGTGTTAGCTTGGCTCCACCAGACAGGGGGAAAACCAGCTCTTTGGCCCAGATGTTTGTTCTGATGAATCATATACACAAGTGGAATAACTTGTGGCTCTGAGGCAGGCACTAAGAGATTCCTCATGCACCAAAATACTTCCTACCTACACAAACTCCATCTTAGAGAAATGATGAAATGAAGTCTGCTTAGATTGTAATTCATCTCAGTACTTAATCCCTATCCAGTTTTATTATAGATTTTCTGTGCTGTTGAATCAGGCTTATGTCTGCATCCCAAGAGACTTCCACTTACAAGGAGCCAGCGCTGAGACAGCAGCAGGTCCCTGGCGCTTTGCTGTTCGGCAGTCACGCACAGGCTGCTGCAGGCGGGTTTGGAAGGGATTTCCACACCGCTTCCAGGATTCGGCCCCCTCTTCACCCACGTGCATCTCTCCAGAAGTCAGTCAGGATTTGCAGCTGTAATACGGTTGTGACAGCTAGTGCAGGAGACAAAGCACATAACCAGGGGCACTTATGGGAGATTTTTGTTTAAATACGGAGCACTTTAGGAGTGTGTCTGACTGACAAGCCGCAAGAAATGCAATTCAAAATCCTTGCGATGCTTTGTGTGGTGTCTGCACTGTTTTGAATGGCTCCTGGGGTACCCAATTACTGTCCATCTGAACACAGGGCATGACTGTTGGACCACGTTTTCCGGATTTCTTCACAGGAAGTTAGACTGGAATTTTTTTTTCTTTTGTTTTTCCAAGCATTCATGCATGGTGAATTGTTAGCAGCAAACCTTAAATTTTCTGCCTCCGTTACAATAACTAAATAAACACCACATGCACGCAGTTCACCACAGCCTGGTCATTACGTACGTATTCGTTATGGATTAGCCGGTATTTTTGAATCACTGAACGTGTGGAGGAAACCGAGGACGTTTCACGCAGCGCCAGCACTGAGGCCGGGCTGGGGGCCACCAACCGGGAAGCAGTGCTCTTGCCGGGGCAGGACTTTCTGTGCCGGGCAGCCCAAGTCCAAGCCTGAGCCCAGCCTGAGCCCGAGCCCAGCCCGAGCGCAAGCCGGAGCCCAGCCCGAGCCTGAGCCCAGCCCGAGCCCAGCCCGAGCCCGAGCCCAGCCCGAACCTGAGCCCAAGTGCAAGCTGGAACCCAGCCCAAGCCCGAGCCCAGCCCGAGCCCGAGCCCGAGCCCGAGCCCAGCCCAGCCCGAGCCCAGCCCGAGCCCAGCCCGCTGCCGGCTCTCTCGCCGTGGCCGTGGCCGGGGCCGGGGCGGAGGCGGAGCGGGGGCAGCCGCAGCCGCAGCCCGGCTGGCGGTGAGGGGGAGGCGACGGTGGGAAAATTAAAAATGAAACATGCTTGTCACTGGGAGCGGAGCTCTGACCTTATAATAAAAGGATTAGCGGGGTTTCCAGGCGGAAATGAGCCCGCGGCTGCCGGCGGGGTGCGGAGCGCGGTGCGGTGCGGTGCGGTGCGGTGCCACTGCCCCCGCGCGGCGCGGCCCTGCCAGCCCGGCCCTGCCTTCCCCGATCCCTGCCTTCCCCGATCCCTGCCTGCCCCGATCCCTGCCTGCCCCAGTCCTGCCTTTCCCATCCTGGAGACCAGGGCAGCAGTCGTGCCGGGGACCGCACCTCTGCCTGCCGCTGCTGCAGGCCCCAGGGGAGAAAATACACTCCCACTGCACATGGGGAAATGCCTGCGAGGGACAACTTGCAGGCTATTAGATTGCAGGGTCTGAGCTGTTTTTAATATTTCTTAGATAAATATAAATTAGTTTTTAATGGGACTTTCCTAAAAGCATTGCCTCCCTTGCCTGGTGTGGCACTGGCCAGGTGTTGGAGTGAGCCTCGCCCTCGGCAGCCTTTTCCAGGACTGACCCTCCGGCAGGCGCTGGGCAAGGGAGGGGGAAGAGCTAAGGGATGAGGTATGGCAGGAGAAACTGGTCCGTGCCCTGTTCATCTCTGCTGGCATTGCACTTCCCTCACCCAATCTGAGATACCAATGCAAGGACTCCTGCCCAGCCACGCACAGGCACCCTTCAGGGTGCCCAGCCCGGGGCCGGAGCCGCCACCCTCACAAACATGCAGTGCTTGATGCAGAAAACCTGCGAGAACAAGAGTGAGGTTGCACTTGCCGGCCTGCCTGCTGCCTTCCCACTTGTCCCATTTGGCTCCATCTGTCACAGCACCACCAGCATCCCCAGCAACAAGACCCCGTGCTCAGAGGACCTCTGCTGAAATGTGGCTTGGACAAGAAAGGCAAATCTGTAAATCAGCGTATCATCAGCCTTTCCACCTGTCTCGCAAGGTCGAAGCATCACGGCGGTCCAGCACATTGGTATTGCTCCTCCAAACGTGACCTGCGCTACCCTAGTGTGTTTCTCTGCTCCCCCTCAGAGCCTGTCTGCGTGGCACACAGGCCGCCTGTCACTCTTTCCATACCTTCACTGCTGTTTTTGCCCCCCAATATCTTATTGCTTCAATAGATGAGAGAGAAGGCAGGAGGAAATACAGGATCCCTTGGTGAAACCTCATCCACAAGTCCAACCTGTCCAGGTTTGTCTACCAGTGCCCCCAGGGGGCCGGTCTGAGGAGCATCCACAGCCCAGCCTGGCCACAGGGCTCCTGGGGCAGGGCTGGGAGTGGAGCAGCTGCCTTGCAGGTCCTGGTCCCGGCCAGCCTTCACCCCACGACATCTGCACACCCAGGTCCCAGTCCTGGCCAGCCTTCACCCCTTGACGTCTGCACACCTGGGTCCCGGTCCCGGCTAGCCTCCATCCCGTGATGTTCTCACACCCAGGTCCCAGTCCTGACCAGCCTTCACCCCTTGACGTCTGCACACCTGGGTCCCGGTCCCGGCTAGCCTCCATCCCGTGATGGTCTCACACCCAGGTCCCAGTCCTGACCAGCCTTCATCCCCTGACGTCTGCACACCTGGGTCCCGGTCCCGGCTAGCCTCCATCCCGTGATGGTCTCACACCCAGGTCCCAGTCCTGGCCAGCCTTCATCTCGCAGCGTTCACACACCCGGTCCTCTGGCTTCCTGTTTTTCCTGCAGACTTCACTGCAAAACTCAGTGTCCAACACTCAGCTCCTGTCATTCCTCCTCCGTAATTAGCTTCAAATAACATTCATAACCCACTCACTTACACTTACATCCTTCACACTTATATCTATCTGCTTGAAAAGCTTGCTTAGCCATGTGATTGACACATAACAAGACAACTGTGGAAACAAAGCCATCAATTGACACATACACTTTCTAACTGCAGATTGGTATTTGCAGCACTAAAGTGATGTCTCATTACTTTGCTGTAGTGATCTTGTTAAATGCCAATTTAAAACCTGATCACAAAAGAATGGTGCACAAGATTCCACCCGGAGAGCACTATATCGTCGGAAAGAGAAATCCGCAGGCTGCTCTGCAGTCCTTCACTGCAATGCCATTGGGAGAAATAAAAAAGGCCTTTTTTATCTTCTAGCCTATCCTCCATGGGCCAGTAGAGGCCTGTACATTAGCCCCCAGGGCTTCCTTCAGTCTAAATTTAAATGGCTCAGGGTTTCCATCACTCCCCTTAGGATACTGTTCTGAAGTCTGCTGCTCTATGAAGTTTCCCTGGGAGTCAGCCCAAATACTTAATTTCTTCCCTCTTTGTCCTAATTAGAGTTAGGAAAATAATAAGAAAGTTATTTACAAACTATTCAGAGCTAAAATTTGCACACCCAAATTACATCTTGATAGCGCATGTTTGTGGGGCGTGCGCGTGTGACACACACACAAACACCACTCACACGCCAGGGCATCATTCAGCTGGCCCTTGTCCGCGTTCCCTCCCCAAGGGCCTTCCCAAGCCGTTCAGCATTTAGGCCCTTCTAATGCTTAGACGAGCCCTTCAGATCGCCTGTAAGCCCTCCAGAGCCTGGTGCATCAGCGTGCAGCGGGCGGCTGGTGCTGCCGGGCCCCGCACGTCTCAGCCAGCCGTGGGCGGGCAGGAGGGAGAAGCCCCTTCTCCGCCGCGCACAGCACAGCTGCTGCTCGGAGTTAGTTTCTCACGGCTGGTAAGTGGATTATTCCCACCCTTCCTCTCTGGCAGGTCCAAAGAACCTCTCTTGCTCCCACGTTTGATTCCCGGTGCCTCCTCGCAGGCTGGCACGGGGTGATCGCCACCCTCAAACCCCATGCCGGGCACTGGCTCCTTCCGCTCCGCGCCTGTTTGAGCCGGAAGCCTGGCAATTCCTGCAGCTCGGAGCACAGGGCCGTGCTTGTGAAACCCGGTGTCCGCCAGCCCCTCCGCTTCCGTTTATGTTGATGCCCGTTAGGTTGCTGCATAGGTGGAAAAATGTCTTGAACTACCCCAATTGCTAAGGAGCACCTGCAGCAGCGGATGGAGTAAGAGCGGCCAGACTGGGCTGATGGACGCTGCCGGGACTGGATGAGGACTGGGCCAGACTGGAGGCACAGGGGGCACAGGAGCCGGGCCAAGGAGGACATAAACCGATATGCAGAATCGCAGGAGCCGTGGGGACAGTGCTGGTGCCTGGCCTGCTGCAGCGCCAGAGCTGCGTGCGGGCTGCGTGGAGGTTTGCAGGTTTGCATGGAGTTAGCTCCAGAACAGCTGGGAGGCACTTTTGCCTCTTCGTGGCTTGGAGCACCGGCCTCTCCAAGGGGTTTCGTGGAGCTGGATTTACGTGTACCAGCAGAATTAAGACACTGCTGGCGTTCAGAGCTCCCACTACAACCTTCGCCCTTCTGCACAGAGCCCGGTTCAGTCGAAGGGTGACCCACGCTGCGTGTCTACGGGGGATGGGGCCAATCCTGCCCCCCTCACCCTGCCGCATCCCCGGCTCGCCCCTGCTGGTGTTTCTCCCCCTGGTTTGGAGACCTGGTTTGGAGTGAGGTTGCCTTGAGCCCTGCACTTCAGGGAGAGTGATTGCAACATCTCTTAGCAAGAGCACCAGTCAAGCGAGGGCTGTAACCATGCAGGGAGCCGTGCCCCTGTCTAGTGGTTAATTATGTCCCTGTCACGGCAAAATACCTCCCGAAGAAGACAGAGCAGGCAGGATATGAATGCATTGCAAACCCGCTGCACATAGCAGCACCATGTGCTGCCCTTGAGTGGAGAGGGTCTGTGGAGACTTCTGTTATAAGCCCCTCTTTCAAAGGGTTTTATTACATACTTAGTCATAAAACTTTGCCTGGGGCTGACTTGGCAAACGGGGCCTCGGCCCGGAAGCCAAACCCCTTTCATTTTTTAATAACATTTCATGAAAATCCATTTGGCCCTTTGTAACTCAGACAGGTGGGAAAACAATAGAGCTTTCTATTTTCAGCTCCTCTGTCTTGCCGGGCTGCTCGCCGGCGGGAGGTGTGTGCACAAGCTGGCTGCCGGCGAGTTTGCATGTCGTGCAGGACTCTGAGATGCTCGTTGCAGAAGTGCCCTTGCAATCGCGGGTGATGATGTTACCGTGCTGGGCTCTAATGATGAGGGCTGTTTTAGCAAAGCCCCACGTTATTAAGGAGAATATGAGAAATTAAACACTAAATCCCAAACTTCCAAGTCAGTCTGCTGGGAGTTTTTTTTTTCCCTACCTTAGGTCTGACTGCATGGGGCAGAATGGCTTTTGCCAGCCCAGGTGCTCCCTGCGCTGGCTCTCCGCAGCCTCCACGCTCCTGGTTGTCTCAGCACCTGTGAAGCCCGGTGCCCTGTGCCAGGCTGAGAGCCGGGAAGAGGGATAACAGGAGGGGAGCAGGCAGCGGGACACCTTGTCTTCGCTCTGGTCTTCCCTTCCATCTATCCCTCTCCAGAGCTGGGATTAGCCCCTGCCTGCAGGAGCTTCCCCCTCCTGTGACACGAGTTCCCCGTCTGCTGCGGGAACGGCAGCTCAGAAAAGCTGTCCCCACAGTTGGGGGTCTCCTGGCATGGTGAAAGCCAAGCTGTTCGCTAGGGCACCCACACAGCCAGGTTTATGGCTCTGGGCTTCAGGAGCCACCTCTCGCCCTTCACAGACCATGCAGAGCTTTTGGTCAGCCCTCACCCGTCTCACATCTACCTTTCCTAGACATCTTTCTTTCTCTCCTGACCTAAATTCAGCCTTCCAGCTGCAGGAAACAGAGGGTGAAAATATCCTAATGCTAAATGTCCTCATACTACAGGGAAGGACCAGCTGGTCTGGAGACCAGCTCGCGGTGCAGCCGAGCTGTGCCTTCTACAGGATGCGGGCTCTGCCCAGGAGCTCACACCATGGTTGGGACACAGGACACTTCTGGATGGGACCAGGGTCAGGAGAGCCAGGAGGTGCCTTGAGTCAGCCTCCCCCTACTGCCCTGAGCAACCAGGCAGCACTTTTTCTGCAGAAAACCGTTTCTCCTGCCCTCCTTGGACGGTCAGCAGCACCGGGGGCAAAGAGGCCGCCCCAGCGGCATGTCAGCGGCAGGAGCAGCTCGGTCCATGCTCTGCCCTGACGCCACTCGCGGGGCTGGAGGTGTCCCCGCGTCCTCCCCAGCCACCCGCTCCCACTGCAGTGAACTGCAGCAGCTCATCACACCTCCGGCAGCAAACAGGCGGAGGTGTCGGGTCCCACTCCGTCTTCCCTTCTTCAGCTCCCCCTGCTCCTTCCCCGCACTCGGGGACTTTTGGAGCGCAAAAGCCGGCTCAGTCACCCCCAGGACTGAGCTGTCCCAGGGAGGCAGTGGAGAGAGAGACCTGCAGCTGCCAGGAGGCTGACATAAAGTTCAAAGACGTGTTAGATGGGTCTCTTGGCATCAGGCTGTATTTTTACAGCTTGTACATTAATGCTACCAAAGTTTAAACAATTGCAAGGGACCAAAAACTGAAGGAAAAGCACATGCCGGGTGTTGTTTGGTGAGCACGCTCCGAGTCCCGGGCGGGTGGGATTGCCGAGCGCGGCGCGAGCAGAGCTTACAGCCGCGAGCTGAGAGCGGGGAGGGTCGGGCGGGCAGCCGGACCCTGCGCCCCGGGCCGCGGGGCACGAGGCTCCCACCGCGCGGCCAGGAGGTGCCCATCGCACACGTAATTCCTGCCCCTTTTCAATTCCACCAAGCGGGAGCGGTGGGGAGGGGACAGGGAGAAGCTGTTTCCCAGCCCCTGACGGCAGCTGCAGGAACCATGTCAAGCAAGGATAAACTGCGAGTTTCTCTTTAAGGAGCTCTTGGCCAAGCCAAGACCTTTGTCTGCTCCTCACCTGGTCCAGGCAGAGGAAACGGGGAAGGTCCTGCCGTGTCCCGTCCACGGGCCCGGTTCGCACCAGGAACTCCGCCAGGAGGTCCCTGCTGGCCTTCACACCCCTTGAAAGACTTTTCAGTGCAAAAAAATATATAGACTGTTCTCTACATCTAAATCTGTATTTTTTCAATTGAAAATATCAAAAAATTATGGGGCTAAAAAATTAGTCTGGGTCAGTCCTGGTGTCTCTGGCAACCTGAAGAAAATTGGAACCAAGATGCTTCCTCCATCTACGAAAGCTTTGGTTTCAGCTGAAAAGCATCCTGACAAACGGTGGTCTGCTTTTTTTCCTAACTCACACGATCTTGACATGGTTCCCACAGGCTGGGAACATCCCAGCCGGAGCAGGCTGAAGAAGAAGCCGCATTAGGCAGGATCCTGCAACCCAGCGATCGCCGGCGTGAGTTAGAGCAGCCCCAGGGCTGCTCTGCCTTGCATGGGGCCGGTTCGTGCTCCGCCGTGGGACGGAGAGGAGCATACTTTCGTTCGGGCTCCTCTGCTTCTCACCGCTGCGCTCGGCAGATCCTGGCCACGTCCAGGACGTGCGGCCACGAAGCCCAGCTCCGTAGGTGGCGCGTGCCCTGGCGGGCTGCACCGGCCGCGCTTAGCCCTCGCCGTCCGAGACCGCTCGTCCGCTGCTGCTCTCCTGAACCTCATTCAATAAGGAGCGAGAGACGTGCAGCTCGGGCACGAAGCTGCTTTTCTAAGCAGAAGGTGAGTAAAGCTCTCGTCGCTGCTGCACAGCACGTCTCCACGCTTGGCCTGCAAAGCTGACGGCGAGGCAGAGGCTGCTGCCGCTGAGCCACGGCCGGGCGGTCTGCGCCGCTCGCCGCGGCCGGTGCCAGCGCCCGCCTCCGGCTGCGGGGACGGGCGGGCGTCCCCCTCCGCGCGAGCCCCCCGCGCTCCGACCCCGAGCGAGCGGGACAGCCCGCCTCCCACCACCCCGTGTCCTGCCTCTCTTGCCAGCCGGCGCCTGTGACCTCCTCCAAGCCCTTACGGCACCTGGTTCCTTTTATCTGCAAGAGTTTGCTCTTGTTCCTGGGGTTTATTCTATTTGCTCAAGGTTTCGGCATAAAATGCGCAGCAGGCCTGAGCTGCAGGCGCACGCACCGCCTCGGTGCCTGCAGAGCACTGCAGATGCTCGTGCCGGGTAACGCTACCAGGGCCCCCTTTATCCCATCCGCCCCCCAGAAACCCGGCGCCGAGGCGCTGAGCTGCTCTGCCCCTCGCCTCTGCCCGCAGGTCCCGGCGACCGGAGAGGGGCCGGGGCACAACCCCGCTGCCGGCCGGGGCGGGGGACCTCGGGGACGAGCGCCCCGCGCCGAGCCCAGGGCTTCGCGGCCTGGCGACACGGGCTGCAGTGCCGTTTTCTGCCTGTGTCTGCACTAATGCTTTTAAAATGATGTCACTCGAGCGCCACTTTTTAGAGGGCTTTAGGAGCCGTTTAATACCAGATCTGTGTTTGAAAGGTTGGAGTTATGAGTCTGTCAGCATTTCCATTACAGGGCCTGATTAATTTGGGGGGTACAGGGTAGGGTTAGGAGTTGTCATTCCAGATGTGAATTTTTGTTTTAATTCCTCTTAAAAAAATAAAAAGGTTTAAATCCTTTCACTTTGTGTTTTCCCTTTCAAAGCAAAGAAAATATGTGCCGTCTGGGTCTGTTTTGTTTTTGCTGCATAGCTGCAAATGCAGTTTGCCAGGTTCACGGCCAAAGGTGCTTTCGTCTGGACGGGGCTCTCTCTGCCTCCTTTCCTACAGCATCGCCCCGATTTCAGCCTGGGGATCCCGAGCAGCATGTTCGAGGACCTGCCGGAGAAGCCGCCAGGCTCCTGCAAGGAGCCGCCCGGGGCCTCGGGCTGCGGTTGGGAATTGCAGACCCGGCGGCGGCCGCGGTGCAGCTACGCTGCGGGCAGACAGCGGGCTCCAGCCTCGCGCAGCCCCCGGTGTCGGACCCTCCGCAGAAACACCCCAGATCCCACAGCTAACACTTGCAGGACACTTAGGGGAGAATTTGCTGCCTGATCCCAAGCAGTCACTGCTAGTTTTAAATCTTGCACGAGGGGAGATGTTTTCAAGAAGCGGCTGGGGGAGCCCGTGAGAACGACTTCCTCGGAAAAGGCAGGTGCCACAACTTTCTGTGCAGAAGCTTTCCATGGGAAAAAAATCAACACGAAACCCTGTGTTTCGAGGCGGTCGTGCCCCCAGGCACAGCCCAGTGAGTTCTGACGCGGGATGAAACGCGCGGCGGGAGCTGGCTGGGGACGGGGCGCTGGCCATGTGGCTCGCGCCTGCCCGAGCATCCCAGCAGATCTCGGCGCTGGGGCCGCGGGAGCAGCGCGGGATGGCGGCTGCCGGCCCCGCGGCGGCTGGGGCCCCGGCGCGCCGAACCGAGCAAACCTTCCTGCCGGGGGGGTGGGGGGGGCTGAAATGCTTCGGCTCTCACTGGTGGTTTAGCACTTGCGTAAAGCAAATATTCAACTCATCGTGTTCAAGATAAAAACAGAAGCCCAAACGACAGACTTTCCCCCAGGAGGGAGATTCTGGTTTCCCACTCTGTCTGCTGGTATCGTCTGTGCTTTTCCTCCCCTGCAAGCGGGGCCGCTCTTGTCGCCCACGCACGCTGCTCACTCCCCGGCGACTTCTGCCGGGCTCCTTGTCTCACTCGCACTGGAAGCGCCTCACGTTAATTGTGTCCTATATAAAAAGCATTTTCTGTTAACATGCACGCCTTTCATCTTCCTAAACGCTCCCCTGGCACCTCTCACTTGTTTTTCACATCACAGCACGAGATAGGGACTGCAACACCTAATTCAAACGTTTAGACTCGCTGAAGCAGCCCGGAGGCGGTGTGCTGCCGCTGCTGCAGCCCCCGAGCGGGCAGGAGAGCGGCTGCCGCCCGGTTCGCGTCAGCTCGTCGGCGCGGCGCGGCCCGGGCCTCGCCGCCGAGGAGGGCCGGTTGAACACGGCTCATCTCCTGCGGGGACGCCTGCTGACGCTGGGATGGTTCGAGCAGCGCAAGCCCGCCTCGTGGACACATTTCAAAACATGTTGAATGTTTATCTCCGGCTCGTCTGTTAACATCACTGCTGGCTTTCAGCAGAGCTCAGCATGCCTTAAAAGGGGGAGGTGGGATGATAGTCCCGGTTCTCCCGGGGCGCCGGGAGGTGACTTGCCCAGGGCCGGGGAGCGGCCTCGGAGCCGGGGCATCGCGGAGGTCTCGCCGCGCCGCCACCGGCCCCGCGGACGGGTCGGGCCCGGCGAGGCTGGGGGTCTCTCCCGCCGCCGTCCCTCCCCGCCGGCACCTGCCCTCCCCGGGGAAGCCCCTGCCTGCACCCCCACGCCGACCCTGGCAGCGGCTACCACCCTCCTGCTTTCCCGTTCCTTTCCCCAGGAAAGACAGGACCCGCCGGCGAGCCGGGGCTGCCGGGCGGCCGGTCCCCCACCAACCGCCGCGAGCTCTCTCGGGCTGAACTGCCCCTTGCATCTTCCCCCGGGCAGCCCTCGCCCTCGCCCTTTCCTTCTCCATTTTCCTTTTCCTTTCCCTTTTCCTTTTCCCTTTCCTTCTCCATTTTCCTTCTCCATTTTCCTTTTCCCTTTCCTTCTCCATTTTCCTTCTCCATTTTCCTTTTCCTTTCCCTTTCCCTTTTCCCTTTCCTTCTCCATTTTCCTTCTCCATTTTCCTTTTCCCTTTTCTTCTCCATTTTCCTTTTCCCTTTCCTTCTCCATTTTCCTTTTCCTTTCCCTTTTCCCTTTCCTTCTCCATTTTCCTTTTCCCTTTTCTTCTCCATTTTCCTTTTCCCTTTCCTTCTCCATTTTCCTTTTCCCTTTTCTTCTCCATTTTCCTTTTCCCTTTCCTTCTCCATTTTCCTTTTCCCTTTCCTTCTCCGTTTTCCTTCTCCATTTTCCTTTCCCTTTCCCTTTCCCTTTCCAGAAAGCCCTTGTCCTTTTGCAGCCTTCAGGACATGCCGTGGACAGGGCTCGTCCCAGGTTTGGCTCCCGGGGCTTCCTCGGACGAACCGCTCTCACGCAGGGGTAGGGGCGGAGGATTCGCTCCCGGCTGCCTGAGAGGCGCCGGTCCGGTCCCGGCCGACCGGAGATCTGACCCGCTGCCGTCCGCTAGGCTAGCCAGTCCGGGTCCCGTCCGCACCCCGTCTCTTCCCCTGCCCCCGCGGGGAGCTTAATACGATTTTTCCCCTCTGCTGTCCTCGTGCAGCGGCCGCAGGCTGCCCGGCGCCGGCGCAGCCGGACCCGGCCCTCCCGCCCGGCCAGCGCTGGCGGGAGCCGCCGGGGTGCTGGGGACATCCGCCCAGGAAAGCAGGTGCTGCCGCCGTCGTCCGGGGATCCTGCCCGCGCCGTCGCCGAGAAATCAGTGCGCAGGCGATGTCCCCACGGAAAGCCGCACTTCCTTGTTAGGAGGACGAGGTTAATTGCTGGCATGAAGAAAAAGTGCAGGAAAATCGCCGTCTTTGGTTAGAAAACCAAAGCACGATCAAGGGAAAGGAAACCGTTCTGCAAGCACCGGGTATCTTTGGGGGGATCTGGCACGGCCTCGGGGCTGGCACCCGGCTGGCGGCTGGCTGTAGCCGCCTGCGGAGGACGGAGGGGAGGGGAGGTGGCCGCCCAGCGCCCCCGGTCCGGCCCCCCTCCCGCCCGGCCGGCCCCGCTCGGGGACCCCGCTGCTCCCTTTCCAGCGCTCAGGGGATTCGCAAGGCAGTTCTCACACCTTTAACAGTAACGCCTTTAGTCTCCGCTGTTCACACGGCCTTGGGCGTCCGAGGCGGCCCACGGCCCGAGCCGGCGGGCCCCATCGCTCGCGCCGAACCCCCGCCCCGCTGCTCGCTTGTGACTTCCCCCAAGAGCCACCATTAATTAGGGCCCCGGGAGCCTTTCGGCCGAGGACGGCAGCGGCACGGCCCGCGGCGACGGGCAGGAGGGGATCCGGCCAGAGAGAAAATGGGTCATTTTTCAAAGTGATGAATGGGAGGAAAAGAAAGTGGAAAGGCGAACAAGGGAAGGAGAAGGGAACTGATCTACAGATAAAGTTTTCAGGACACTTAAATAAACATCTCAGCCCGTGGGGCAACGGGAGGGAGACGGAGGGGGGAGGCGTGCGGGCTGGGCGATGCTGGACACCTTTCAGCAGGGCATTGCAAATAAACAGCGTTTACAAAAATACGCGCCGGCCGGGAAAGGGGCTTTCCTGCGAGATCCCCCCTGCGCAATTCCCGCCGTGTCTCCAGCCGGGCCCGCGGTCGGCAGCGTTTCCAGCCGCGCTCCCGGCTCCCTGCCCTCTCCCGGCCCGGCGCGGCGCCGCCGAGGGGGCCGGTTCCTGCTCCGCAGCCGCGGCTCCCGAGGACCCTTGCCGGCCAGCGGGAGAGCGGAGACGGCGGAGCCGTCCCACCCTGTCACGCGCCGTTGCGTCCTGCCGCGTCCTCTTCTGCCTCTTAAGAACAAAAGAGCAAAGGGGGAGAAGAGAAATTGCCGAGCCATTAAAAACAAAAATGAAAGCCCATCAATGAATTAATATAGCATTAAATGTTAATAATTAGGGGATTGTAAACATTTATGGGAACAGATTAAAGCCAAGTTCTGCTCCATTAAATTGCTCACGCGGCCCACGCTTTACACCCACCTCCGGGGAGGAGGAAAGGAGAGGGGAGAGCTGCTTTGCTCCCGAGGGGCTCTGGCTTCCCCAGGCCGGGTCTCCTCCCCTCACCTCCAGCCCAGCTGCAAAAATCCCGACGGCCCCTCGCAGCTCTGGCCCTGACGCCCGGGGACCCCCCAGCTCCCTCGGGGAGCCGCTGGCCCCGGAGCTGGTTCCCACCTGGGACGCAGCCCCGCCAACGGGGCACAGCGCCCTCCGCTCGCGGGGCCCCTGCTCGGCTGCAGGAACGGGTGGTAAAACGAGAAAAGCATTGAAGAGCCAGAAGTGCATCCGCAGCCGGCGGAGGCTTTCCATGCTGCTGGTTTCGCAGGCCCTGGGGGAAGGTGCAGTGCCGCGCGCCCCGTCTCGGGCGGGCGACCCGCTCGGCGTCACGCGGCCGGCACGGCGGGCGAGAGGGCCTGGGCGTCCCGGCCGCAGCCCCCTTCCTCCGAGCCCTGCTTCCCGATACTGCCCTTCTCTGCCTCCCGGACCCTTGGCTCCCCGACACAGGGGCTTGCTGCCCGGGCTGACACACGAGCACGCGTCTTCCCCTGGCCCCCTCCCAGCTGTCCCAGTGATTAAAAGGTCCCGGAGACCCCACCATCCCGTCTCATACATTGCTTCTGCAAATCACGACCAGCCGGCAGAAACCCACCCATGCTGCCGTGGCCCGGCTCTCCTCTCCCCACCCTTCTGCTCGGCTGAAGAGCTAGGCACATGTTGGACTTGTTTCCTTAGCAGTTAACACCGCCGCCAGAGCTTCTGCTTGGGGGGAGCTGTGCAAGCCCAGGCACGGGGCGGCGAGGGGCCGGAGGGCCCCCGGGCCGCCGCGACAGCCCCCTCCGGCGCCCCGGCCCCGCGCTCGGACGCGTCACGCCGGATGCACAAACGCGCCGTTGTCCGGAAAAAAAAAAAAAAAACGGAATAAATGAATCAGCATCTGCCGCGAGCTGGACTCGGCGGCGGTCGCTTCCGCGCAGGTTACGCGTGTCCGTCCGTCCGTCCGTCCGCCCGCCGCGGCAGCACGACGCGTCCGCCTGGCGCTCGACGGGGCGAGGGACCAAACCGAGGTGCGCGCCATGGCGAACCGGCCCCGGGCAGCCCCGACTGGAAGCGTCATATTTCGCACGTCTGAGCAGTAATAATGCCACAATTAATCATCCGAGCTAAACCCGGTGATCCTTTTTATTTATTTGCATTATTTGGGAGGTATTTGAAGTCAGGCAGCCTGAGAACACGTGTTTAAGCGTGCCAAACGTATTTAGAGTATCTCCTGAACATCTAAATTACCTTTTCCTACATGCTCATCCATTGCTGTTCTGTATTTGGAGCTAATTAGCTCGCCAAGAACACTTTATTAGAAATACGCAGAGAACATGATAAAGCACTGTATACAAGAAGCATGTTTTGCACACCTCTAGCAACATTTATAAACGCCTTATTTTACATTAATTAAGCCTATAGCAAGAGTGAGGAAAAACTTTGCACAAGGTTACGTTTCCGGAGGAAGAAAAGACAAGGTACTTGGGGAGAAGCCTTGCCCGCGTTTTTCCTCTCCTCTTTTCCCATTACCGTCCTCCCCGCTTTGCAAGGCAGGAACGGAGGGGCCGCACACCGCTCGGCAAGCCGCGGCGGGCAGCGCGGCCGCTAACCCCGCCGCGACGAGCAGGAGGCAACGCTCCCTGCCCGGAGAGCCAGCGGGCCCGTCTGGGAGCGCCGCGCAGGGCAGCCGGTGGGCGCCGCGCCGGCCGCCCGTCCCCGAGCGGCTCCGAGCCGGCTCCCCGCAGTCCGCACCTGCCGCTCCCACGCAGCAAACCTGAACTCCTGCCTCTCGCGGTACCGCAAAGAGCCAGCTGTTACGTTTCGTGCGTGGTAGGGATGGTGATTACTTCCTCCTCCTGCACGCAGGATGAAAACGCTGTATTTTCATCATTTTAATCAACATTTCTCAAGAGAAACTTTCTGTCTTTTCAGGGAAAGTATTCCTAACAAATCCATTCTTTTTTTAAACAGAAGCTCTTTGGTTTTCTTTTACGCCAAACCTTTTCTGAAAATACGCTTTTTCAGGCACGATTCGTCATTTACCAAAAAACACCCTGAAAATTTTACACCAGAAAATTCCCTGTTTCAATAAATTACTTCTTGCATAAACAAATGTACGTTAATCTTAGGCCTCTGCTTTGGCACCACCTGGCCCTGAGCCTGTTTGCTTCCTCCCTCGCTGGCTCATCTACCCATTGCTCACGATTTCTACTACAAACATAACGATTTTTTTCAAGTCCGCGGTCAGATCACCCGAGGAATTTGAGGAATGTGCCAGGAATTCTGCACGGTCACCAGCACCTCTGTGTTCAGACTCATTCTCACCAGCCCTTGCAGAAGAGCCGCGTCCCGTCGGCGTCGCTCTTGGTGCCCAGCTACATCCCTCAAGCCTCGCCAAACGCTTGCGTTTCCACCCCAAAATCGGCTTCTTTTGCCATAAAGGCTGGACTCGGGGTAAGCCTTGCGCAGGCCCGCTGCAGAGGGGCACAGTTACCCGGTCGCGGGTCAGCTGGTTTTGACGTCACCGAAGTCCCTGTCTGGGTGGGCCCGGGTGCCGGCCACAGCTCTGGGCACGTTGTAGGAGCAGGACAACCCCCTCCCAGACAGCCGCGCGCGGCACAGGCACGAGCAACCCGCCAGGGACACGGGACCTGTGAAACGCTGAGCTGCGACCTAAGGGACCTACCTACAAAACAACCGGTTACCGCAGCCTTCGCCACCAGGTCCGGCCTGGCCGAGACCGAGGGGCCCGTGCTCCGCAGCACCGCGGCAGCCACGGGAAAACGCTGCGACGGCCACTGCATCGCGGGTCTGCTTGTTGTCGCCGCTACTAACAGCAGCATCTGCCCGCTTGCTAGGAGCTGTAGGAGAGGTGAGGGCAGACACCCGCATCGCCGCCTTAACGGGGAGCAGACCCGGGCCTGCGGCCGTTCCTGCCCACGGCGCTCCGGGCACGGGCGCTGCGTCCCCGCGCTGGGTCAAAGCTTGCCTCACCCGCGGGCAGCGCTTCGTCCCCACGGCGGCTTAAGCTTTGGCCGGAGGACCGCCGTGCTGCCGGCTGCAGCCAGCGCCGCCTCGCCGGGCACGGCACGGCTGCTGGACCGGGGCGACCTCGGCCGTTTCGGTGGGGTGGGCGCTGGGGGGCAGCTCGGAGGGGGCAGCCCACAGCACCTGGCAGCCGAATCGGGCCCTCCGCTCCCTCTCCCGGGGAAGTCCTGTCTCCCGTGCGGATCTGCTGCCGCCGGCAGAACAATGTGGTTCTGTACAGCCGGGGGGAGGAGGAGAACATATGGGCCCCGTCGAGGCCCTGCAGCCCATCCCAGTCGGCCTGTGTTGTTTTTGGCCGCCCCGAATGGCTCGCTCTGTGCTGCAGGACGGAGCGCGGGGTCCTTGGTGGCGGGGGCCCTTTGCAATCTCGAGCTTCCTGCTGAGGACCATTCAAGGGCAGCCCTTGTAGCAGATCTAATTATACAAACAATTTTGTTCTGCTTCTCCAAATAAACACAACGAGGTCTGCGGGACACGGCACGATGGGAAATTAGAAACGAGAATGCTTGCTAATGGGCTCCTTAGCTGCAGGGGTAAACAGATTATTTGAAAAGGCCCCGGCCGCCCCTCTGACATATCCACTCGCTCCTCTCCCCTCTTTCCTCTCCACCTCCTTGCTCCCCCCCCGTCGCACCAAATATTAACAAAGCTTGCAATTTAATCAAATCTCTGAACTGTGAAAGGAGACGTCTGTAGATTTGATTTCAAGGCTTTTCCCCGTTAAGATTTGCATTGAGAAAATTAGATTAAAATCCTGCATGTAAAAGGAAGGGGGGTGGGAAGAGGCATGGAAGGCAAGGGGAGAAGGAGGGGGTGAAGAGGGGGCCGATGTCCAGCCTTCAGCCGGCTGACGTGAGCGGCGGTTGGCGGCGGAGCGAGAACGGGGCGCCCCTTCCCTGCCCCCCGCAAGAAGCCCGGATCGGGCCTTGGAGCCCTGCTCTGCCCCGGCACCAGCCCTCGGGAGCTTCCCCGGCCGGTAGCCGGATGCTCCCGTGGGAGCCGGGGGCTCCCGTCCGACCCCAGGGGCTGCTGCTCCTGCAGCCCTGCGCCAGCGGCTCCCCGTCGCTGCCGTTGGCGGCTGGGCTGCCGCGGGAGGCGCCGCGCCGCGGCGTCTGGGGCGCAAGGCAATACTGTGACATGGGACAGCAAGCCCTGGACGCCCCTGGGCCTGAACCGGGCTGTCACTCAGCCCCATCCTCCTGCACCGCTGCGGTGCGGCCCCGCTGCCCACAGGCTTCAGCGCTCGCTCCCAGCCCCTTCCTGGCTTCCTGCCGTCCCCGCCGCAGAGGGGCTGGTGCTGGCGCTCGCACTGGGGAAGGGTATTTAGATTTGCTCTTGGGCATGGCTGGCACGAGGCCAGACGCACACTCGTGGCCTGAAGCGAAGTGGCTCCGTCTTCATCCCTGTCCTTATGCCTCAGCCATTGCAGCCCCTCGTATTACAAAAAAAAAACCCAGAGTCGGTCTACTATTGACCGAGCTTCATTCACGGTTAGGGAGACAAGCTAGAAAACATGCACCCAAAAAAAGAGGGTAGTCCATTTACGTAGGATCCTAAGTTGTCCTCAGCCTAGAAGGTCCTAGGGATTTATCACTGCACAAAGGATTTGACCCTGCACTCCTTGTATTCAATGAGCCTTTGCCACGAGCCAGGGGTGCGATGTCGGGGCTCAGATACTCTCCCCATTCTTCCCGCAAAGCAATCGTTCCACCTAATGGTACTGCCAGGCCAGGCAAACGCATCGACCCAAGCTGTTGACGAGCTTCTCACATGCATTTTATCAAAAATTTCCTACGGATGATAAGCCTTGACCTGCAGCGATGAAAGAGCTAAGGCAAGCTCCTTTGGATATGGTGAAAAACCAGGCTCCACCTGCTCCTGAAGTGCAGCCACCTCTGGGGTGGCAAACAGCCCCTTTTAATGATATGCCACAGCACAGTATTTTGGGACACCTGAAGTAAATGAAACTCTGAGGAGGGGGAGGCTTTCGTGGAGGAATGGAGCTCATTTGCTCATGAAATGGGAGAATCTTTTCCTTGTGCGAACCTCACACAGATGCCAGCAGCTAATGATGCTCCCCGAAGGCAGCTGCTGCTGGGAGAAGCGGTGCTTGAGCTGAGCTCTTTGGCACAACTTTGTGTCTTGAGAATTCCCAGAGCTACTGGATACTCGTGCCTGGAATATTGTGGCTGAGCTCTGCGAGACCCCGGTGCAATCCCACGCTGGGTCCATCTCACGCACGTTGTCCGCAGCCCTCCAATCGTGTACACACACAAATGGCTTCTATCAACACCCCTTCATGAAAGGAAATCTAATTCAAGTCAGAATCCCTCGATGGTGTCTTGGCAGGAGCATGCTGTTGGCCAGGACTTTGTTTTCATTACTACTCCATGTAATTTATAATTGTATCAAAACTAAAGAACTAATTGCAGTTGCCGTCCTGCTCTGTGCCTCACCACCACTCCAGCGCGGCTGCACTGGGAGCTCGCGAGCCGTTGTCCGACTGCGGCGAGCTGCAGAAAGGCTCATCCCGCGCAGATGGAAGGCGTCCGTGCGCTTGTGCGCGCGACGGAGCCCCGCCGCCGGGGAAGGTCGTGATCTCTCCAGGCACTGCCATCCGTCGTCAGGCGTAACGCCCTCCCAGATCAGAGGATCGCCAAGCATTCGATGAGCCGCTTGGCCCTGCCGGCGGGTCCGTAAGGCAGGTCTCAGCCTTTACTTCTCACCCCGCGGGGAACAACGGCGCAGAAGAGTGGTCAAGGTCAGAAGTTTTAAACTTAGTTACCTAAAGTTAAGCCCCTACATCCAGCTTTACAGACTCTCAATAACTATCTTACTTGGGGAATTATTTAACAGTTGGGAAATGACTCTGACCAACAGTTTTTCTCAAAAACTTTTCCAGTTCCACACTTCCTACATTCACTTTGGTCATACTGAGATTTTTAATTAACATTTCCTTTTCCAAATTAAGAGTCTTTCTTTGACATGTTAACAATGAAACATGCCAGTTTTTCCATTCAAAATCCTTTGCTTTTAAAGTGTCCTTCAATCCTACTTTTAAAAAACAATGCTCCAGAACAAAGAAAAATATTTCACTGCCAGTCAAATGAAACATTTGATTTAACCTAAATCAATTCCTTTTTCAGTTTTTGATTCCCTCATGCTGAATTTTTTCCGCTGCAGCACACACTGAGGCCCTCCCTTGGCCCGGCACTGCCTCAGCAGCACAGTGCTGGGGAACCTCCAGGGAGCAAGAAGTACTTGGCACCTCTGAAAATGTGGCTTCCTATTTAAGAGCCTAAATATATATTTAGAAAGCCAAACTTTGAATATCTATGTTTGATATTTTAAGATAAAGTTGCACACTGAAATTACAGATTGATAACCACGAGACTGGAGTGGGATCAACGTGCAGGCTGGGTGACGCCCCTCCGACAAGAGCCCCTGAGTGGGGCATCACCTCCTGCGCTTGTCTGGGCAGCCCAGCAGATGGATTTGAGTACTGCCATGGGACTTGCTTGCTAAAATACAGCAACACTGCAGGGTAAAACTGAGACATTGTCCTTATCCCGTGGAGTAGCATCTCAGGGCAGAGAGGCTCTGCAGCAGCTGAGGACCCCTCCAGCGCCTGTCCCAGTGGGACTGCTACTTACCTGCAGCAACACCTCTCTCCTCACAACTGCAGGGACCTTCCCAGGACGGAGTCCGGAGGCAGGCATGGACCCAGGAGCAGCAGGAGCAGCCACACCAGCCCTGGTCGGGCGACATAGCATGGGGGAGCCCCATGCAGCCCCCCTCCACCGAGGGCGAGGAGGGAGTGCTGCCACCAGCTGCCTCTGGGAGAGGCATCGCGGCAGCCAGCACAGGGAAGGACCGCTGCAGGTGCAGGGTGGGGGCAACACATCCTGCTCCAGCTGAGTTGGGTCTGGGACTTACGGAGCTGCCTATGTTCCCTGCATAGGCAGCCTGCATTTAAAGTTTTAAATCTCTTGTCAAATGAATTCATTTTTGCTTCACTTCTTGGCCTTTATTGCAGCTAATGCATCTTCTCCCATCCATTTTGCAGAGCCTCGCATTACATCGAAGCCTGTTCGCTACCATGCTGCTGTCATGTCCAATCTGGTCAATGGTGACTCTTGGTGAAGACTGGTTTGTCTCCTGCTGGCTCCTGGGACTGCAGAGCCACAGTGGCAGGCGGGAAGGGTGAGGGACAAATCCCTCTCGAGGCTGCCCTGTCGTTGGGAGACCTCCAGCAGGAGACAGGCTTCTAAGGCCCCCTCTCAAAAGGGCAAGGACGTGCAGAAGGTGGCAGTTGCCTTCAGCCCTCAGCCCCCAAGGCCTGCCCTGTCAGGGGGGAGGAGCATTTCAGCAGTTGGCTGGAGCTGCGTTTCAGGAGACAAGCCTCGGGGGAAGGGGGCCTCTTGTTCTAGCACAAGGTCTCCAGAGCTTGCATCTCCCTCATGCAGATATTATCTGCACCCTTCAGTGGCAGACCTGAGTCCTCCATGGGAGCTGCTGCGCTCGTCACACTTGTGCAGGCACGTAGGTTTGACTATCGGGCTTAGGCAGTGTCCAAAGTATGCAAGGGAATGATGATCCCAAAAAAATGCAGGGCAGGCTCTTTAATTAGAGGACTTGTCTTTCTCCTTTATGACCCAAGCCAGTAAAATCACTGTTTTCAGCTTGCAAACCTGCCCCCATGACTTGTGCTACCTTCTGCAGACACTTCCCAAGGTTTCCCATCAACTCTCCCCATCAGAGGTCCTGCCGGGCTCCTAGGGTGTTATGCCTCCTAGCATCAGGCAAGGGGGCCTGGCTGTGAAAGACAGTCCAGGGAAAGCCGTCCATGCCCCATGTATGCTCTGGGCTTGTGCCCTGGAGGAGGACAGGGGACCGGACTCGTGGCAAGGGGACCTTGCCTGCTGCCAGCTGTGACCACTTGGTGCCGTCAGCTCCTTGGCCGCCTTTTCCCAGCTCCCATGCCCAGATGGTGAGTGGTGGGAAGTGATTAGGACTGTCACCTTGGCACCTTCCCCTCCTCCCTGCTTTGCCAGGGGCATTTTCGCACTCCCCAGAAGGCCGGGTTTCTGCTCTCATCTGGTGGCAGCCCCCACAAAGCGCAGCGCCGTTGGAAAGCAGCTGGGGAAATGCAGGGCGCTCAGAACGCGCTTGCCAGCAAAATTCAGTGTGAAAAAAAAGACTGAGAGAGAGAAAGAGGAGCTCTTAAAGGAAATCCAATCTGCCGATCAGGCTAAGCTGGACGGCTGAACCCCGTCTGTGTCTGGGGCTATTGAATCACAGAGCTAAGTGGTTTCCTCTCTACCTCACAGGGGAGCTGCTTTTATGTTCCACTGAAAAGGTATCCTACTCAAACAAGCCAAGACATAATGGGGAGAGCATCCATTAAACAGAAGGAAACGAGGGCATGTTAAACATGAAATATTCATGGGGGCTCCTGCCAGCTTGTTAATGCGTTTGTGTTTGCAAAATATCTCTCACTCAAGAGGAAGGAGAGGGAGGGACGTGTGTCGGGTCAGAGGGGATCCTGGGTGTGGTTTGGGGATGAAGAAATTGCAGAGAGGGAGGGCAGAAGGGAGGACAAAGGCAATTTTTGCCTGCTATGAGAATGGTTTATTCACAAAAGACCTGCTTAAAATTTCAGAGGTAAATAAAGGCAGCAAGCAGCTTCTGTTCCTAGAGCTCTCAGCCCTGTCAGCAGGATCTCTGACTGTCAAGTGCTCTCTTCCCAGCACGCACACCTGGCTCTGGAGGCTTAGGCGGCACCTCTGCTCTCGCAGCATGTCATGAACTGCTTCGGCCCAGCTCAGCCGGGCTCCGGAGCCCTCAGGGCACCCTTGCCGGGAACGCTGCCGATCGGGACCCCTCGCTAGCCTGGCTCACGCCATGGGACCTGCAGCAAGGCAGGAGCGGTGCAGGCCTGGGACGCGGAGCGTGCAGAGCTCCGGTCCTGCACCGGGGTCGGCAGCGAAGGACTCTCGCTCCAGGTGCTGCGGAGAAAGAGAAGGCTGGAAGTGGCCTTGCTCCAGCTGCAAGCTCACGCTCTCTGCTATCAGCACCCCAGGAGAGCGCTCCAAGAGCCATCTTCTTCCTAAGGCATGCAGTGGAGCCGCTTAGACATGCATTAGCCTCACGGCTCCTGGGACAACCACCCTTGACCATCACCTTACACCCAGTGGCCGTACCGCTGTGGGACCTTGGTAGGGGAAGGACCAACATGGGAAAATTTTCTACCACGTGTAGTTATCACAGTCCTTAGTGTTGCTGCAGGGGAGCAGGCAATGGTGGAGGGCAGAAGCTAACATTTCCCATGGAGGGCTCTTCCCTAAACCGCCGAGAGCACCAAGCCCAGGAGCAAGCCCCCAAGCTCCCGCTTCCGTTTCAATGTGGCTGCCAGCCTGCATGCGCAAAGGGCTGTGCTCCCCTTCGCCGCGACACGGCTGCTCCTGCTGCCCTCCTCAGCTGTGTGTCTCCCAGCCCGGGCCGTCACGGTCCACCGTGGTGGGCCACCATCGCGGGCAACCATCACAGGCCACCACACCCCTGCTGCTTCCCAGCTGCGACAGCAGTGGCCCAGAGGAGCAGCAGTCCCGTGGCACGGACATATGCGCCCTCCAGCACGCCCTGGGACACGGAGGCGTAAGTCCTGGCAGTAGTGCCTTGCTAATCCACACACCTTATAATTCACACTGAAAAATGACTGTCTTCCCCGTCGCCACAAAGGCTTTAGTGCATTTCTCATTGATGTCCTCTGGCTTCATATTACAAAGACCTCATTGCTTTTACAAAATGTACTTCCATATATTTACTAGGACATTATGAGATAGCATCAATAATTAAAAATAAACTACAATTGTCAAAATGAGTGAACAAAGTGCATCTGGTGATGAATTACCCTGGCTACGTAAAATGGTATTTGCTCTGTTGCTTGCTAATCCGTAGAATTCATTAACTCACAATGGGTCTCCCAGTCATTTAGTGCAAATTAGGGAAGCTCGATTATATTATTACTGTTATTATTATTATTATTGTTTTGTAGCACAATCTCATGAGTGAATGTCACTACCAAGAGCTGCAGTCATTCATCTTGAGTAAAGAATTGGCCAAATAAGGCATGGTGCTATCAGAAGATGGAAAAGGTCTTCAAAGTAGAGCTCTGTGACGGTTCTGAGTCCTGAGGGAGGGAGCCGAGTTACCAAGGTGCCTCTTCACGGCTTGGGCAGAGCTTCCGGGGCACGGAGGAGAGCCCACGCTATGTTAGCTCTTCCTTTCTGTGTTCCTTCTAATTCCACCCTGCCTACCCATCTTTCTAAGGAGGTTTTTACTATCCCGTCAAGAACATAGAGAACACACTGTGAGGCTCAAGGCACGTGCTTTCTGGACTAAACCAGAGCCAGAACAGCCAGCTCGGGCACTCAGTAAAGCTGGATTTACAATGTCCTCAAGGGCTCTGAGGATCTGACCCCAGAGGCACTGGGCTGGAGCTGCTGTTTCACTCGGAAAGCCACGGCTCCCTGTTGTTTCTGCCTGTCTGCCCCACTTCAGCCATGCAAAGCCCTGATGTAGGGCGAGCGCTGGGAGCCTGTGTGCTGGGCAAGTTCCTCATGACCACCTTCTGCTCTTACTAGAGGGAAAAAGAACAAGACAAAGAGATACAAAGGAGGAGAAAAAAGGCCTCTGAATGGACTCTTCACGCAGAACAGAATAATTGGATGGAGTGCCAACAGACAAGAAAGACAGGAGAAAGCATATTTTAATGAAGAACAATTTTTAACGATTGCTATTTTTCACTCCTGATTAATGAAAAAAGGCATGGGATAGACAAGCAAGAGCAAGACAGAAAGAAGGATTAACGGAGCTTTGTTATATGCATTACTGAAATTGGTTGGTTTCTGATAGCCTAATGGCTATCAGAAGAAATATCAGATGGACTCTGTGCCTAGATGAGTGTTTTACGGAGGAAAAATTCAGCATGCAATAGAACCATAAAAATGTTGTTAACATATTTGTTCGTAAAAATCTCTCTCACTCAGAGGGAGAGGTTGGGGAGGGAAAGAGCCTCATCAAAGGAGAAGAGAGGATGAAGAATCCAGTTCCTAGAATCGATGCTTGGGGGCAAAGAGAGGGAGATTTTGCCCAGCATGATAACAAATCATTCACAAGTGTGAACTTTGAAAACCTTGAGTCTTGGGGAAACTTAACCAAAGTGCAAAGGTGAAAACATTTATGCAGACCAGATTTATGCTGTGCCAATACATTCTTTTTCTGAAGGGGAAGGGATCTGATTATTTCAAACTGATGCTCAGGGTCAGCAGCTGAGCTCCTTCCCACAGATAATAACTCCAGCCAGGTTCCTCTCCCCAGTTCTCAACATGATCTCAAATCCCATCAATACAGTGGGACCATAGTCAGATATTTAACAGCTTCATCAAGATTGTTTATCCTACCCACAGTGATTTTGTACAGTTCACTAAGGTGCAAATGAAGCTTATTGGAATATTTATTTCCAATATCTCCTTCTTTTTAATTTCCATTTTCAGCTCAATCCACTGCTAAGTAAATTGCACACAGCTGTCTTAAGGCGCTGTCTGACCAGCAGCACGTCGACGAGCAGTCGCTGCACCCCGCGCTGCTCTGCCAGGCTCGCTCCTGCCACTGAGCGCGGTTCTCTTGCGCAAGGTTATCCAGAGAAAAAAGTAAACTTGGCAGCCTCAAAGCGTCTATGGGATTTGCTTTAGCTTTTCCTCATTCTTCATGGGAGAGAGAAGCAGATGAAGCATTCTCTCCCAGTGTTTTTAAGAGAATCAATTAACTTTTTTCCATTTTAAATGACAATGCATTTTGCTCTCCCCTCTATTTTGTTTTATCCTTCAAATGAAAAACACTAATAACAATAAATTCAAAAGGAACCTTTTGTTTGCTGTGGAAATAATGTTTCAGTTTTGCCCAAATGTCACAAATACCTGCCTTCTCCAGTGCCCCAGTCATTAACTTCTTGAAAAAGACCAGGGTTGAAAAGTATTAATTACATCAGGGAAAACCACAAGCCAAACTGCAGGAACAGCAGACATAGCAGGAAAGGAAAATATCCAGTGTGACTTAAAATAGGAGCAGTGAGCTCTGGGGTAAGGCTCTTTGCAGCAGGTATTGTCCAGCTTGGTCGGGCAACAGGGCCCGACTCCTCCAGCGAGGGAATCGCGGCCCTGAGGTCTTCCCAATTAAACTGTGCCTCAGAAAGCTGGCGAAGTGCCCGGCCAGCTCACCTGGCCTGCTGAAAGCGTTGAAGATCTGCATCGGCTCTCACCTCCCGAGTGTTTTCTATAACCTTCCTTTTATAAGCGAGAGCCCTTCAAAAGCTCCCCGACAAGAAGACAAGGAGTCCTGGCCGGGCTGAGCTGCGGCACGTCAAACCGCCGGCTGCACGCGCGTGCCGCTGGCCATGGGCGCCGGGTCCCTCCCCGGCCGCCGGAGAGGCCGAGCTGCTGCTGCGCTGTCCCCTGGGATGCGGGGACCCACGCAGCGGACAGGGAGGCCAGGACGCCCGGCCGGTCTCCCAGGGCCCTGCTCGCACCCCGCTACGCACAGCGTTTGGGTGCCGCTAAGGCACGCGCTCTCGCAGGGCCTTGGCTTCCCCCTTACTTCCTTACTGGCCGAGTGCCCTCTTCAGCATCCAGCAGCAACCCGGCGGAAATCAAGCTGCCATTTTCACAGCATCGCTCGCTTTCCAACGCTGGCACTTCGAACGCTTCCGTCAGCGACAGGAGGCCAATTAGCTGACAACAAAATCGCCTTTTACGGACAGCACAATGGGAAAAGTGCAACTTTTCCTTCTCCGGCGAGCGGGTGCCTGGGACGGCTGCGGAAGGGCTGCGGGGGGAAGCCGGAGCCTCGCTGAGGACCAAACGCCGCTGCCCGCGGGGAGGCACCGCCGGCGCCCGCGCCGCTCCCGGGATGCCTTCCCCTCCCGGCTCGGGAAAGGGAAGTGCAGCGGGTTGAGACCAGAAGTCACAGAGTCCGTTCGAACAGGAGGTAATTCCACATTGGACTGAGATGTTAATTTGTACTAATTCTCTCTGGCTCATTAGCACGAGGGAAAAGGCAGGGAGGTTTCTTCAGTACATCGCGCTGCAGCAGGAACTCACTGCGGTGGCTCTCTCTCTCTGGAAGCCCCTTGTCTTTTCTGACTTGTACTTCTCTGAAGAAAACCAGCCCTGGGGCTCCCCGCTGCTGCAGCAGCTTGTTTGCCATGGAGGGAAGTTAGGCCCTGACCCAAGGAAAAAACATGAAAAACAGAGGGTAGCAACAGGGAGGATTTGTCAGGAGCTCGAGATTCGCAGGATCTAAGCTAATCCCCCTCAGACGTGGAGGAAGAAGTAGGAAATGCAATGGGGTCTGCTGCTTCGCCAAGTTAGGTCCGAACTTGGCTTACACGGCAGTCTGAGTACCCTGATGTGTCCAGGTCTCTGCCTAGGGCAAGCTTTGGAATAGCGATAGGCACCGGGAGCTGGGAACGGGACACCTGGGCTTTGGGCATGATGCTGGGCCGGCATGATGGGCTGGACACAAGCCAGGCTGAGCTGGAAGGAGAGGGGAGGACAGGCAGAATACTGAGCTAGCTGGATTAACAGCACATCCTGTTTATCCTGTATGTATGGGGGCTGCAAGTCTAGGGACTTATTAGCTTAAGTAGCCTTTGGCCCCACCGCTGAGCTTGAAACGTTGCCTGACCCCCTTCGCGTAATCTTACGGCTGAAAAACTCCTCGCACCTGCGTCCTAGCCCAGAGACACGTCCCAAGGCCTCCCCCGTGAGAAGCCACCAACTTAAAACCTGGTGCCCCGTGATCCGTGGACGTGCTCCACACAGTCCTCGCAACACCGACAAACAAATACAGTCTCCACGGCCTTCACTAGCCGCTGGGCTGTGCCCTGCTAGGGAGACCGGGGCTGCGCCGGCCCATCACAGCCCTGCCCAGGGCCTTCCTGCCCGCCACAGCTGGGCTTTCAAGGGGACGTTCCTCCGGGAAAGCCCAGGCCCAGGAGCTCCCTCACCCTCGGCCCCAAGCCCTCCCAGGCCCCGCTGTTTACTGCAGGGCTTATGTGTTCTTCCTCCTTTCCTTTTCTTTTTTCTGCCAGTGGTAGCAAGAGTCTAAAAATAGCCATCCTTTCCAGCCCAGCCTGCAGTGTGAAAACAGGTTAGCATAACTGCACGCTGGAACGGCAGCCATCTAGTTTGCTCTGAAATCAAATTTATTACAGCATTACTCTCTCTTTCGCTCTTTTCCCTGCTCTCTCCCCTCATCACAATAAACTCACTGTTTTCACGCCGTCATTGCTGCCACTCTACTCCGAGCAAAAGCCTAAAGGAGGAAAATTTCAGGGCGACAGGGTTGTGGCTCGAGCAAGGGACAGCCCAGCTGCAGTGTCCCCGCTCCGGCTCGGCTGTCCGCAAAGGGTGAACGTCGCAGCCAGGGGAAACCTGCGCCCCATCGCTAAGGCGGAGGAGCAGAGGGCAATGTCTCGGCACCGTCTTGCGCCGAGGCAGCCTCGCTGACAGCCGGGTAGCCAGGGTGACGCCCGCCCTGCGGAGCCCGTAACGCTGGTCTTAGGGAGCGACCGGCGGGCGAGAGGAGTGAAAGGAAATTGGTATTCGGGGAAGGAGGGCAGGAGAAAGCTGCGGCATCACAATCACAAAGGGCAAAGCCTGGTACATTGTCCGAGCTTGCTGGGATAACGGAGAGCACCTCCATGGGTGTCAGACAGAGGAGGGGTTTGCCGGGAAAGTCAGGAGGGCCCTGAACAGCACATATCCAACAGCTGAAGTTCAAGGCTCTAGATCATAACTTCCCCGACAAAAGGGAGGGAACTGGGGAGAAATCCGCAGAAAACTTGCTTTGCTTTAAAGGTGAATAATGGGCAAGACTGTCTTGCTCCGGGTCGCCTGGTAGCAGAGAAAAGAGCCATAAGCATGCAGGGAAAAAAACCCAAAATCCAGAGTGATAACGGGAATGCCGAAAGACGGAGACACTAGAAGAGCTCTCCCAGGAGAGCGGCCTCAGGGCGGAGCGGGGCTCAGGGCTGCGTGCCGTGGGGCTCCAGCGGAGCCGCTCGGCCCCCGAGGCGGACGCAGGCCAGACTCTCCTCGGGGCGCTTCTCCCGTAGCTGGGCCCCTGGCTGACCTGACCGACAGCAAAGTGTTTGAAACGAGCCCTGAGAAGCTCAGCGACGAGCAGATGAGCACCGTGAGCTCATCACAGCGATGGCTGTGAGCGCTCCTGGGGGCTCCCGCCGGCCGGCGCCTGCTCTGCTTTCAGAGCCGAGCGTCGCCTCTGCCGGCAGCCTTTGCTCACCCAGTGTAAGATGCTAACTTGGCATCTTGTGTTGCCTTTGCACAGCGTTTTTTCCAACTGTTTTGGCTTCGGGGAGGCAAAACCTCTGCTGAGAGATTCTTCTTTCTGGGTCAAAATCTTTTTCAGGCCGGACGGATGAGAGCTGGGCTGCGAGTCCTGCCCAGGGCCGGGCTGGGAGCGACCACGCCGAGAGGCACCGGCGTCCCGCCGCGGGCTCTGGCCGCGTCAGCCCAGCGGGCCCCCGGGAAACACGCTGCTCTCGCGGGGAGAGGGACGAAGGGGTGCCTTCAAAGGACCTGACTCACACCGAACAGAGGCAGAAGTCAAGGCTGGACCCTCAAACTGATTAAAGAGGCTGCGTACGAAACTTTGTGTGCGCTCAGCCTGCAGGTCGTTACAGACCAGTGGGATCCTTTATAAATAATGAACCAATATTGATTGCCTTTGCCAGTAAACACAGAGTGACCTTTATTAAAAATACACGAAAAACGCACTTAGGAAAACTCACTGACTTCTTGCTACAGACAGATTTACACAAGAGGCTCATTTATCCCCCAACAGCCGGAAACGTGGCGAACGAGACAGGCAAATGGAGCAAGCCACAGGCAAAGTGGGTGCTGCTCCCCTCTGCCCGGTGCCCGCACCCCAGCCCTGCATCCTCCTGCGCAGTCGCCCAGCAGCACCGCTGCCTGGAAGAGCTGGTTGTCACCGCGCCGGAAACCGCAGGCTGCGAGGAGCACGAGCCTCTTCCCTGCGGGCAGCAGCAGGACACAAGAGATTAGGCCTCAGTACAGTTATTGGGGACAGAGGAGGGGGAAAGATGAGTCTTTAAACTCCATTTTAGACTGTATTTCACAATAATCCATTCAGGCATTTCTGATTTAGTGATTCTGAACTCGCCCCTGGATTCTGCAATTTGCTTTAAATTGCCCATTCAGCACCCACCATTGTGCTTGTTAAATGCTGAGAGCTGGACACCGCTTACTCAGCTGAGGGTGGTGGAAGTGGCTTAAGGCACTATATAAATCTGGGAATTTGCCTCATAGCTGCCCTCCTTTTGTCTGATCTCTAGGGGATTTTGTAACAATTAATTATCTGCTATACAATAGAAAGATCATTCTTCTGGCCAAGGTTAAACATCCCAGTGCTGCAAAATAGCATTCATTTAGCTTGAAATAAATCTTATTTATTCCCTAGGCAATGCTGTTGCTTCTGATTCTTTGCCCATAGATTAGAGAAATGGGCAACAGAGTGGCTCCAGACACTGAAAGGGAGATTAAGAGCTTCTCACCTCTCGGTCACCATTTGAGCTATGAATTACTGCTTGGGTCCTTCCTGTTTGCAAATTGCCCATGGCCCCACGGCAGTTTTTACAAACACGTGACTCCTCAGTTTGTAATGCTCAACAAATACTGGCGCTAATAAGCTCTGCCAGCGGTGGCCTTTTGAGCACTGGAAATATTGGTCGGTATAACTGGCCAGGCAAGTTGTGTGGCACAGAGGCATATCTCTGGACGGACGGCACGAAGCTCATTATAAGCAGGAGATCGACCTGGCAGAGCCCTGAATCTCTCGGGCAGGCTATCCTTCGTTAGGAGGAGAACAGTTCTGGCACCAAGATAAAAGAGGCCCCTAAGGTATAGAGGCTGCACAAATTAAAACGAGTACAAATGCCACTAGATACTTGGATTTCCAGATTTAAAAGCATCTGGTTCTCTTCTGAAAGAGAGGAGGAAATCAGATGTATTCACTGTCTAGTAGACTTTACCTCTAGTTTTCTCTTCTCACACAGTAATAGCCTGCACATGCAAAGTGACTGGGAGATATTTCCCTCTCTGAGAGCCATTTACACACAGCACTTTTTCACACGGGAATGTGCCTGCGTGTGCACAAATACAGACACTTCCATGAGTAAAAGCATTTCCCCAAACGCTGAGCAAAATGCTTTTTTCAAGAAATGCATATGGAAAAGTACACAAAGGCAAGAAAAAAATACACGCCAGTTCAGATTCAGAGAGCCCTCTGCAGAGTTTGCCCAGCTGCAGTTATGGGTTCTCAGCAGCCTCAACCAGTAAAAAGAGGTTGGGGGAAAACCCTCCACCTACCCTATCCTGACCCTGTTACACAAAGGACCACATGAGCTGATACTCTGAAAGGTCAAGACTTGAATAAGCTAAGGAGACCAAGCTATCCAGGCCTAAAGCGTCTGGGGAAACCCACGTCCATCCCCTGAGCCAGCGCACCAAGCAGGTTGGTCACGCTGCAGCAAAGCCTATGACTGAATGTCTGGCTTCAGTTTTCATGGGATGTGAGATAGACAGAGGACTGCTCTCCCACGCTGGTGATGTGCTTATGCCTTCCTACTCCAAAAATAACACAGAGGGTTTGTATTCCCCCACTGAAGCACAAAGGGGTCTTCCCCTTCTTTGGCTGAGAAGACCAATTTCACTAATGCCCTCCGGACTTGACTAGACAGCCTGTTTAGGTGCTGTCTTTCACTGTGGGTCTGAGAGAAGTCTCCAGCAACTCTCCCGGGCCTTGCGTCCAGGAACATTAGCTCCTGTGGGGGTCAAACAGAAGCAGAAGAAACTCTCTTTATGTCCCATTTTGATCTGAACGAAGGATCTGTAAAGTTTTAGGCTGTTCTGGCCACTTTGCTGGGGAACAGTAAGTGAAACTGTGCAGTGTTAGGCTGCTCCAGAGGATGTATGACGCTAAAAAGCCAACATGGATCAGGGCCAAGTGAACAAAGGTTTTATTAATTGGAGTGCATGTGGGTAAGTAGCATTGATCACTAAAGTCGAGGGAAGTACATTAGTTATGGCTTTTCAACAACTGCTCCTGGAGCAAATGCGTCTAGCTACTTAATTGATTTGAGATTTTATTTTATTTATGCTTCCCTCCACTGTTTTGGGACAGACATGGCTAGGTGCATAGCATCAGACACCTATATTGTGCCATACAGTTTTTTCACATCCAAGTATCCCGTTTCACATTCTCATTTCTTCCTCCCTTATCATCCCTTAAGTCCTAGGAGGAAAGATGCAAGCAAAAGCCAGTCTGGTGTCATGTTCTGTCCCGGGACTGTGCTGGTACTTTGAACAGCTGGGGCAGACATGAGAGGTGCCCCTAAAAGGGCCTGTCTTGATATGAGGTGCCAAGCTGTTGCGACTCTCAGGCTCTGACTCCCTTACTGTGGACTTGACCTGTTCTGACAGACAGTTGCCAGTTTGGGAGGTACATTCACACGGTCAGCCCTGACTGGTTCACGAAATAGAGCTGGAAAGAGCTGGAAAAGGATCACCACAAAGCAGCAGCAGCAATAGCTTTGCTTTCTGATGACTGCGGTCATCAGCCCATTTGCTAGACTCCACTGACCAACCCATCAGACACCACTTTCACCCTCTGATATGTTATGTTAGCTTGGAAGGGTAACAGATCCTCAACATCTCCTATATCATCCACTTGAGGAACATATTCTAGCTGAGAGGAGACACAGCAGCACACCAGCCTTCCCCTACATAACCCCCCTGGCCTCTGCTACTTTATATTTAACGTCGGCACTGCCCAAACAACATGGACACCCAAGAGCTCAGTGCCAGAGCATGCTTCTGCAAGACCAGGCTGAACTGAGTCTTGGGGTCCAGCCAGGACCTGCTAAGATTCAGCTGCATTTTTCCCTGGGAGGTTAGGGTGGAAGAGCTTGTTCCCTGAACGGTTCAATAGTCCATCAGTCTGACAAGCATACACCACCTTCCATTACAGCTATACACAAGGGGACACTCTAAATCATGCTCGTAACTGAATGCAGGAGTACTGACAGTAACAAAATCCGTAGCACTGCCAATAAATAATTCACATCAGCAGGCTGGCTCTGCTCACTGCCACTGGATACAGCAGCAGCCCCAGGGGTGCCAAGATTGCCCCAGAAGGACAACAGGCATGCACTCCCTTTCCTTCTCTAACAAGTCTTGCAAGCAATGTCTCGTTGCAGCTCATCTCGGGGCAGGAGGGGGTGCAGAAATGTGCCTCTGAATGGAAAATGCTTTGTAACATTGGGGAAGAAAAGGTCTCTACTGGAAACGAACAAAGTGAAGGTGGGAAGGAGAGACTCTGGGGATTTCAGTCTCTTGCTAACCACAAAAAGGGATGTTTTGGATGTCTGGTCCACTCTGAGTTGTGGATCCTTCTGTGGGAGAGCCGCATGTAGAGAGCTTGTTGGACTCATTGTGCATGCCTCCCTGGCAGTCTAACCTCATGGCTCGTGGTAGAAAGGGTAAAGCAGTGTTGATCCGTGCGATATAAGAATACATTTACTGGGATTTGGATTGATGATGCATTGTCACTCTGCAAATTTTATTTCCATGAAGCTGCAGATTTACCTTTGGATGCAGAAGACTTGGTAACAGTCTAGGCCCAGGTATCGGTAAAGCCCTGCACTGAAAAGGCTCTATGTCCTAGCATTGCTACATCAGCATTAGTCACTTCATCCTGCTCTGGTCGGGTTTTATACATAATTTCAGCTTGATCAAAGTGTGAAAGGGTGGCTGGATCATGAATGTACCCCGGAAGTCACCGCATTGCTTTCTTGAGACAAGAGATTCTCCATGGATTAAAACAGGGGATCTCAAAGCAGGCAGTTTGTTCCAGTGGCCTATTCTGAAACGACATGGGGGGAGCAGAGACAGCGTGCCCCATCAGGATGGCCGTGCACCATTTTACATTGCCAAGCACATGGGACAGACCGCATCAAGCTGTCTGACTGCTCCACTCTGTCCATTCATGCTCCCTGATCTCGCTCGAAGCTCCAGGGTTATTAGGATGGTGCTCCTTTAATGTTTGCCTTTCCCTGCAGGACTCCTGCTTCAAATGGCAGCTCTGCCTCCAGCCAGAGCAATCGAGAGCAATCGCACTGTCTGTTATCCACAGGTGATTCGTGCTGTTACCCTGGAGAAGCTACTTAACAAACTGGATGAGGATATTATTGCACCAAATAAAAAAGACTAGGGCTTTTCAGTGGCTTGCTTTTCAGTTTGCTGTAGCAAGATACTGTCTAACTAAGGTTGCCCTAAGGAGAGCCCTATGCTCAGTGATACGCTAAAAATACAGTTTCGAAGAGAGGGGGGCATGGTTCATATCTTATGCTCCAGGTAGCTTTCAAATAGGTCCTTCTGTTAACCTGGTCACTCAAAAGATATATTAACTAAATAAGATATATTATCTAAAAGCCAGCGTTGACGCAGTCTAAACTGGGTCTCTTTCTCTATACATATTCATGTATTTATGAGACTAAAAAGTTAGAAGGTTTCTAACCAGCAGAGAAGTGGTGTCTTGGGACAGCTTCCCCAGAGAAGCAGCGAGCGCAAAATATTCTCAAGTGGATCTAATATGAAATTTAATTAGTTTTATAAATGGAAACACATGACACCATCGCCTGAAGTAGAGGGCTGCAGCTGAAGGAGGCCTCCTGGGCTATCATTCCTCTGTCCGGCGCATAGTAACATCCTTATACGTTCTTTGACGCAGTTTCACTGGTGGGATTTCAGGAGAGACCCTGACGCCACCAGCGCTGGACCAGGAAAGGGGGAGCAGGGACCAGTCCTATAGAGATCTTCAGGTTTTGCTTTTTTTTTTTTCTTTCCAGATACCAAGAGAGAAGAAGATTGTTTTAAGGGCTTGTGCTTATTCATGTATACAAATATAAAAAGAAAGGTAAACAGGCATATGGTTCTAATGGTCAATAATTCACTTAATTTGTACTGGTTTTCTACCCATTACTCTTAGGAGAGATGAGCTTAATGAATATGTAGGAAAATGATCAGCCTATTCTCAAAACAGCTCAGGTATTTGGGAAGATTTGAATCCCTGGGGTCATACTTGCCCCTCACCTATGTGACCTGCATTACACAGCTATTACAAATGACAGAAAAATGATACTTGCATTTTGAAAAAGTGTTGCAACTTCGTAAGTTTTCCTTGACTTCCTGCAGAAATCTGTTGACAGAATGGAAACCATGAAAAAAGGTTTTTCTCTAGAACCCTCAAAATGTTCAATTTTGGAGTAGTCAAAGCACATTATGAAACAAAATACACTCACCAATCAAAACCCAGGCAGGAAAGCTTGAAACAAACGGATGTAAGCATAAAATATGATGTGCAATAAGATGAGATGAAGTCCCTATCTTATTTTGGCCCGTCATGGCAAATTTTTCATCAAAACACTTCGCTGAAATCAGCTAGCTCAATTTTTTGTTAATTTTCTCTGTTTCACAAAATCAGATTTTGGGGGGAAATGCCAAAAATAGATGTTTAACTAGCTCTAGCTAAATGATCCTTGAGTTTAGCCTGTCATCTTGGGTTATTATTTCGCTTATATCCCCATGACAATTTGGGAACAGTTTCTCGGAACTGAGAGGGGAGGGATGGGGGAAGTGGATAACATGCTGCCTTGTTAAAACACTCTGGATATTTTCCTGGATGGCAAGTAGCAGCCAGGATTAAGTTCTTATCCTCTGAAGAGCGCTATTAAAATATGACTGAGTAAATTCTTTTCACAGACACGAGATTATTTGTGTGTGCCGCATAAGGAGTTCACGCGGTTGGGATGCTTCTCCCAGCCCCCCAGCCTCTGAAGCAGCCCTGCCCTTCTTCTGAGCTGCCAGGAAAGAAAGAAGGAAATAAAAATAAATGAACAAATCTCAGTTTTCTATGAATACTAAGTTCTCTTCATTTAGCAAAAAGGAGATTGACTTTCAAGTGAAACCTGCTCGCGGCCTGTCAGCTGCTTTCCTGCGACGTGATTGAGGGCATGGAGTGGATTTGGGAGTGCAAGGCCCAGAGGCACCGCCAGCCCCAGCAGCGCGGGCCCTCCCCGGGGCCCGGAGAGCCTTTCTGAAAAAGCCAGCACATTTTCAATATGCAATCAGGGGGCAAAGAAAGGAGAGTGATGTTTGAAGACGCTGTTGATTTTCAAGCATCAATCGCAGCCTTGTTTTGTTTGACTAAGTTGGGTGCTAGCTCTTGTTTCTTAGCAACCCTAATAAGCTAATGCTTTTCATTTCCCCGGGAACTGCACAAGACAAATTAAGCCAGAGTATTTCCGTCCGACTGTCCTTTGCACATCTGTCCGACCACATGAGAAAGGAGCAGCTCCTGTTCTGCAGCTGTGCGACACCCGAGCCCCATACCTCTGGGGCATCGCGTGTGAACCTCTGCCCATCGTTTCTTCCTCCGAGGGCCTGGCAACAGCAGTCCTCAGGGACAAGAAACACCAAAAGGAGCCTTCATGCTTTAACAGTGACTTTATTTTTCTTGCCTATCTTTAAGCCTTTACCAGTGCTGGAATATTTGTCGTCTGGATAACTCTCTGGGTTTATGAAAGATCCTGTTTAGAGTTGATTACCAGTAGGCCAGGTGCAAACTTGCAATCTCCCTGCCATCTCCTTGCCTTCCTCAGCTCTTCCAACACCCCGTAACCAGGACCTGCACATGGTAGACGCACCCAGGCTGCGGCCATCAGGGAGCGCTGCTGGTGCTCTTCTCGCTCCTCGTCCACAACTCTTGTCCTTGCCCTCTTCTGACAACCATCTCTGCCCCACTAAGTTGAGGACTTATATTGCTCTACCACAGTTTCCCCAGTCCTTATTTCCTACACCTCCTGCAACTTCCAGGCTTGGCCTCTTTGGAGCAAAGACAACCAATCAGGCAGAACTGTTGGGCAGGGTTGTGTTTTATTTTTCACATTGTAAAAGGTCTCTGAAAGGTTGTGTCGGTCTCACTTCCACTGCACGGTCTGCAAATCCAGGAAGGCAGGTGGTGTGCAGAAGTCTCAGAGCAGCCAACTCCCATCTGTAGGTGTGAGAAGAATCGCTCTGAGGGACACCAGGCCGATAAAGGTGAGACTGCTACCCAGAAAGTGGGCATTCGCTCAGGAGCATCATTAGTTTAGCAAAGAGACTTCAAAAGCGTGCCTTACACCTCAAAGGCATGCTAGGGCAGCTCCCCCTTCACAGCCCAGCCAGACTATTATTTAAATTTCAAAAATCAGTCAAAGCTGAATCTGCTGCTGCTGTTCACGTTTCTTGGTGATGCTGGATCAGCCTCAGAGCAAGAAAGGACTGCTCAGAAGTCCCCCTAAAGTGGCTTAGTATGTTTTACTACTACAATGAAGTGAGAAAAGACAATCAGTGAAGGATTGTAACTTGTGCCAATTAAAGGAATAATTGAGATTACAAAGGATAGTTCATGCTCATCTTGGTGTAACTCTGGACTTCAGAGTGCTTACACAAAATTGTATCTTGCCTTTGTATAATTTAACACTCTTTAACTAAGGTTTTAAAACAAAAGTATATATGTTGTTTAATCTACTTTCTGCCATTTCAGATGGTTGGTATTTTGCTCTTCTCTCCTTTAGGATAGTGAGTCCAGGCCAGCTGGTTTCATGTTCCATTTCTAATTATTTTTATTCTCCAATTCTCCCCTCTGCTAAGGTCAGTCAAATCTATTTTGAAAACGAGCACCTAGATACGATCTTTAAAATGAAGTGGAATTTGTTCTCCACCAGTGTCTACACTGTGTCCTGCTCACATGGAACTAAAAAGAAGTCTGCCATGGCTGGAGAATTTTATCCAGTTGTTCAACTCCCACCCCCTTTCCTAGTAGACGTTTATCCACTGGGTACCATTTCCTGGGCTCAGAGGCTATGGGTAGAGTGGACCTGGCTTCATTTTTCCTCAGCCATTTGGCTCAGCTATTTGTAAGGGTTCCAACTGGGATTTTTCTGCCTAAATTTCATAAACTGAAATATTCCCTCATCTATTAACGTCTGTTTCACAAACGTGGTGGCTACGCAGTCGAGCCTACTCCCTGCTACCTTGGGACACGGGACGGAGGGAGCGGGCTGCGATGCAAAGGCTGGGAGGGCTGCATGGAGGCAGCCAGCCCCACGGGGCAGCCCCGGCCCTCCTCCCCACGGAGCTCATCTGGCACAGCCACCTCTCGTAACCACCCAGCAAAGCCCTCTGCCTCGTTCAGAAACTCTACTCCTTCATCCAAACTCTTAACTTCCCAACCTGCATGAGGCCAAAACCCCAGGCTCTTGTGCCAAGCCCCTACCAATGCGTTTTGGATCACCTGAATGTCATGTACCTCTTAACTCAAAAAGGCAGTCTGGCAACCTTTAAGTACAAGGCCAGAGGTCTGTTCCTCTGGCCTTTCAGGGCCGAGTCTGCGGAGTAAGAGGATGAAGGGCCTTGCTGCCAGCCAAAGCAAGTGGTGGCTGCTGCCTCCCAGCTCCCCAACACTAACTGCCCTTCCCCTGCCCCAGCTTGGAGATTTCAGGGAAGAGGACCGGGATGGGCCCAACATTTGCTGTCTTTCTGGAAGCTCCAGAGAACATAGACTGATGATATTGGCTGATTAACTGTGATTCTCAGCCATTCTTGATTATAGAAACCACAGTTGTAAGCAAAGCCTGGACTTGCTGCATGGGAGGCTGGGACTAGTTCAGTACTTTCATGCTCAAACCTTTGATGCCAGCTAAGACAGGGGAACTGGAATAGGCACATACCAGCCTGTAAGCAGCAGGCTAGGGGTATTCTCTGTGCATATTTGCATGTTTCTGGATACCACACAACAAGAAAAAAGGAGGTGCTGGCCCCACTCTTTGCAAATAAGGCAGCTGGAGAGGTACAAGGGGAAAAGAGCAACTGGAATATCGCAGAGAGAAGGACAAGCCACAGGGTAAAAGCAAGGCAGGCAGGACTTCATGGGAGCTGTGCAGACTCTAAGCCAGTCTCGCCAGATCTTGGCAATGTCTTGATCCACCCTTTTTGAAAACAGATGTGTACGTGTGGTAAGCATGGGCAATGCTGCGATTGGGGAATTCAGTCAGCCTGCATCTTTTCTGTCATCTTCTTTGCTCCCCTTGCAGTGCTGGGCCAGCTCCCGAGGGTCACTAGACGTGACGAATCAGCTGAAGCAACGACTGCAAGATGAAGCAGGAGATCTGGTTTCAATAAAATTAATGAATTGTTTCATGGCTGGATGGGAAAGCTGTGAGGCTGCAGGATTTGCTCCTCTCACAGCTGGATTCTGTTTGTCCATCACTGTTTCCCTTGACTGCGGCTAACACCCCACCTGTATTTGTTTTTTTTGGTGCGCGTACCAAGCATTGGGCTGGATGACAGCTCGAAAGAGTGCTGCAGCCCTTGCAAGGGACACAGGAAGAGGCAGCGCTGTGTTGCACCCCATGTCGGGAGCGACCGCCCTGTCTTGGGACACAGCCGCAGGCACCAGGCTGGGAGTTACAGGGCTGAAGCTGTTTCCACCTCTGCCTCTGCCTCTCCATCAGACTTTAGCCAATTCACTGCTCCCTAGCCTGATCCAAGGATCTTCATCTTCAGCAGCTCTCTGTTAATACTTCTTAAAAGTCCTAGCACGCCTGGGGCTCTGATCTCCTCTGGGGACTCAAGACAGCAGCATAAAGCAGACAGTGATAGTCAGGTCTGAGTACTAAATGCTCCTGTTAATTAGCAGCTTTCTAAATGTCAGAAAATACATAAAGGTTGGACAGAAAAAGGGTGCCTCCCTATGTGTGAGTTTACGGGGAGAATGTGGGCTGGCTTCTTGGATATCACAGCAAAGTCCTTACAGAGAGATTCAGCGATGGCCAGCACTCAGCAGCTTCCAGCCTCCAAGAGACTGCCCTGTGGGGGCACGCAACCTAAACCCGCACGTAGGCTTTAACAGCAAACGCGCTAACAAATCCTCTGACCTTGCTTACTTAACAGGAAGGCACCTAACACATAGTATTAAGTTACAAATGAAGCAGAGGCCTGGACTTTGGGATGAACTCTGCTGTCATCTCCCCAAAAGTGTAGATGCCCCGGGGCTCGGGGGTATTGACAGAGTACAGCAGCCAGAGATACGGGAGCATCTCCTGGCTTTGACTCAGCAAAGCACTTCAGTGTATAGTTTTGATGGGAACATTAAGCATATGCTTAAAGCCAAGCCTGCGCCCAAACGCTCTGCTCAGCCGGGGTCCCAGAGAGTTAATTCAAACTGAGGCAGCTGAGTACGCTGAAATATCGGGCAGTTTTCTAGATTGCATTTAGCCTTTCTCTGTACCTTTAAATTCCAAAAGCAATGTGACTTCTCAGGAAAAAAAAACAAGCCTTTAAAGCAGTAAACAGCTGTTTTCCCTCTTTCTATATAAGAGCAATTTTAAAAAACACTAAAAAATTTAACAGCCTGATTTTTTTCAGAGTTTCTTTGTGAAGCAGGGCCATTTCAGGGGTCTGTCAAACATACACAGTAACAACGTGACATATCCATTAACTACATCACCAATAACCATCTTGGCGTTCCTCTCTAACTTGGCTTTATTACAATCCCTAAACTAGCCCAATAGGAATTTCTGCTGTGTATTTAAATGAACTTGCAGGCAGTAAAGGAATATGTATAAAGAAAGGGGTGAGTGTTATGTCAGTTTTGTGTATTGTAACCTTTTTACTTACAGTCCTTATATCTTCTAGATTCTGTCAAGGGCAAAAGCACTAATTTATTCACTCCCACTGTCTCCATTTCCTAAATGTGCAGTTAATCCCAAATCTGAGGCTGCAATATCAGCTTTCTGTTCTAACCAGGACAGAAAAAGCAGAGCAGGACAGACCATCTGCATTTAGTGCCCCATCAGCTAAATTTCAATGAAATCATTTTGATGAATTGTTTAGAATGGGAAAAAAGCCCCATTAACTGTACATTTGCTGTTAATTAATAGCCTGCTTTTTTTTTTCTCTTCTGCACAGCACTTCGAAACTGCTACATGCTCTGCAAGCCCAGTCCCGCTCGTGTGAGCACAGCTCCTTTGATTGGCATCTGAAGAGCGCGTCGGGGATGTGAAGGGAATTCATTACAGACGTTAGCTGCAAAAAGGGAACAAACACGTGGTATCAAATAAGACCCAAGAAGGCAGACTTTTCCAGGCCAAAGGCCCTGCTCTGAAGACACGATGACAAAGCCGTGTAGATGTGTGAGGGGTGGGAATGCCAGAGGAGTGTTAAAAGCTAATGGCCTCTCTAGCACTTTCCTCCGCTCCCAGCGATCTCTCCCTCCAGGAACTGGCGCCGAGCTCTTCTTGCTCCAGTCTGTTATTTGGGCGCGAGTAGCATCTGTAGGTGGCTACGCAGTGTCAGTGGGGCAGGCAAGACATTCCTCAGATCCTTAGTCATATTATTTTTAATAAATTCTCTTTTCTTGTGTTTATTTTCTGTACATATCTTGTAAATATCTCTGGAATGTTATTTTAGAGGAATGTTGGCCAATATCCTCCAGAAAACAGATGTAAAAGTTTCTCTAAGAGATCCTCATCCCTCCAGTGACCTGACCAGTATAATCCTGTGCACATCAGGTCAGTGCTGGGTTTATACCAGTATACACGTACCCAGTCAGCCCTGACCAAAGTTTAAATACTTGAGTAGCAATACACACAGTAGGCAACTTTAATGAAGGAAAATATTTGGTAAATCATTTTCATTCATAATTAAAGTTTTGACGCGCCCACAGGGCATTTCAAGAACAAAAGTATAGGGCAGAGAACTGAACACTTGCAAGACAGAGTATGGGGTCCTACCTTATCTCTTTCAACAGTACTGAGTCAATCAGTGGGAGTCCCTGTCAGAGTCCAAGGCACTCTGTGCTAGATGCTTGTCACATACAAATTTCAAGATAACCCCTAAATGAGGAGCTGTTTTAGACCTGCTCCAGTGCTCTTATGTTCGTACACTGTACTTCTGAGCTTCTGTAGGACGCCCTTACTGTTTTGAACCCAAGAGGCTGCAGACGCTCTCTCCTAGAATGGAGATGCTCTAATCCTCACGGATGGATTTCCTCTCCGAAAGCATTTTGCTATGCTGCCCTTCTCCCACAGCAGGGAAATATGCTGGCCTATATGGGTAATTTACTCTGTCATTGATTCATGGAGCAGAAGAGGTAGATTTTGCCTGGAACCCTGTTTCCAAGTCTCCACAAACATATTTCAGATCTCCACAATTATCTTTTATTTTCTTCAAAACTGTTCTCCATGTATTTATTGTGTTCTTTGGTAGGCTATTATCTGAGATAAATCCTTGTGTTGCCCAGCTTTGTTTTAGTTAAGATGTCCTTTTTCCGTTGAGATCTTCTAGAATAAGACATTAACACAGCAAATTCTAGAAGGTATATGTAAAGTAATGATACTGAGGCTGGACGCTCAGGCCTAACTAATCTGTGCAGTTCCACGTGTAAGTGCCTTATGCAATTCTCTGTTTTTTCCATAGTGATAGTATGGCATCAAGCACAAGCTAATTAATCCAGAAACTTTAATTCAATCTCAGTTTGAATTTATGAGAAACTAAAGGCTGCAAATATGGATATTTCCAACCCACATGCGTCACCTTAACTCTACCCTGCTAGAGAATGCATAGCAAAATGTAGGAATTTGGATAATGTGTTATAGTGATTGCTTTACCCATTTTTCACAGAGGGAAATGCCAGCTCCAGCACCTCTAAAGCTGGACACCTTGTGAAAGAAAAAGAGCAGAAACGTAACATCATCCTTAGAAAAACTCCTAGGTATTAACATCTGAAAACCAATGCGCAATAACAGATCAAACACTTTTCTTTTGCAAACGCACAAATCTAACTGACACCAGGGATGCAAGAACAACAAGCAGAAGCAGTGACACCTCTCACAGAAGAGAATTAGAAAGGTATTGGACCCGCTTGTTAGCTTGTCCCCAGCACACTGTAAACCCAGTGCGCAGAAGGGGGACCTGCCAGATCAAAGAGCTGCACATAGTTAAAAAGACAGAAGCACCTGCATGCCCGCAAGTTTCTCCTTTTCTTTTTCCAGCCATGTTAGCTCTTCTAATAAAAGAGATTACCTCTACCCACAAACCTTGTCTCATGCCTGTCCTCAGGAGATTGTAGCTACAACAGCACTACCATTGCAACATGGAAGGTAGTGAAATTTGCTGCTTGAAATGGCAGCTCCACCACAAGGAGGAAAAAGCCCAAACCTTCCTTTGATATCTAACTTCCTAAACTTATGCAAGAAACACAGCCCCGGAGAACTCACCATCCGTAACCCTTTAATCATAACTCCAAATATGTTAAGCCCTGAAGAAAGACTCCTGCTCTTCTTTATTTTCCCCCTCCTATACTAAGTGCTCTACTAAAAGATATTACCTCCACCAGGCGAGCTCACCTCCCTTAGCGCCTGCACCCATTACAGCTGCAGCAGCTCTCCCACCAGAAGGAAAGAGGCACTCTCAGGGGCAGTCTAATGAGGGAGACGAGCACAGGTATAAATGATGTCTGAAATGCCCCAACCAAGTGGGTCTGCCCACGTCTAGGCCTGGAAGGAACTAGCGGGGAGCTTTTCACTCTTGGTGGCTTATTGCTTTTCAGACCTGTTCACTCGCCACAGTTTTTGCCCTCCACGAATGCTTTACTTCGTGAAGTGTTTGTGTACGGGCTAGCACCTCTGCAGTGCTAGCGGGAAATGTGTCCAGCTGGCTAGACCAGATCAGATCTGTTAAGGGATACACCGGGGATGACGGCCCAGGACAGACACTGGGCTACTGCCTGGAAAGGGATCTTGGCCCAGGACCGAGGAGGAGGGAGGGCACACAGGGAAAGGAGGCAGGTGGAGGGTGCAGGACACCTGTGAGTGGCCCAAGGAGCACCAGCCCCTCATCACCCGCAGCCCTCCCGAAAGATACGGGCCAATGAGGGGCTTCATGCAGGATGTCAACCCTTCACAGGACCAGGTCATGTGACTCCCAGAGCCAAACAGCGACTTGGGCAGCCCTGCAAACGATGCTGGTCTGTCATAAACTTCCAGGGAAGTTTATATATCAAAATTGGAGTGTATGCTGGAAAAGAGCAAAAGCCTGCGCAGGGGCAAAGTGGTGTGCTCTGGTCTAGAGACACATACAATGCTCCACAGTTCACATCCTTCAAAGATTCAGGCAAAACGGAGAAAAGGAGGGAGTGGTACCTAGGTGGACTGAAGGCAGCTTGCTTACCTTCGGCTGTGACTTCCCATTCTTTCAAGTGTTTGGGCTTCCTGGAAACAAGCTGTGGATTTCCTAGGGCTTTTTTATTCTTCTCGAACTACCATGGCCTCCAGCTTGTGTTGGCAGATCTTTATGCCTGTACAAAACTCCACTTGATGTCAGCCAGAGCTCCAAGTCTGGGCAGGAATCATTATAGGTTTGGGTCTAAGAACTTCCTTGGGGGATTTCTGCCCTTAATTTTTGATGTGTACACTCAGCGTATGCTTCACCTTCAGGAAGTATTTTCTCTGGGTACCCCTAACAACAGTAAGCCTTTGTGCTGGCATCCAGAGGCCTTGTACCACCCCGTTTTCTGTATCTGGGCCACAGATGTTGGGGCCATGAGATAACTATGTAATAAGTTCCTATAAAAAACAGGCAATGTGTCCCTCTGAGTCACCACCTCAGCCCAGAGGAAGAAGCTAATCTGAGTCTTTGTAAAAAGAAGGAGTCATTCACTGCTGTGCCACATGCTTAATTATCCTGACTAGAAAGAAGAGCGCTAGTAACATTTGGTCCAAATTAATGATGGTTTGTTTTGAAATGCAAATAGTTTTTAATCAGAAGGGGAAAGGTGGAAATAGACACTACTTAGTTTCCACATTTTAATTTTTTTAATGAAGGCGTGCATCTGTGTTTTTTTTAAATATATATTTCTTTTAATATGGAGAATAACTTTTGTGTGGGCTGAATTAGCTCTAAATGAAAGCAAACACGGCATAATTAGAAACTGGTTTACCTTTTTCTTCTGTTTCTTTTCCTCTGTAACGGCAGTATTATAATAAGGTGCGCATCTGGGAGTGAAGGAAAATCACCCAAGACGAGGGCATGCTGGTTTTCAGGGGAGGCCTGTGCGTGAGGCTAGCCAGAAGAAGGATGGGAAATGTGCTGTAGAAACATGATTTGAAATGGGAGATGGGCTGAACTGAGAGCTGGACAAAAGCCTGGATTCATCCCAGCTACTTTCAGGCACCCAGCTGAGGCACCTAAATTAGAAAAGGGGATTACAGCCAGAGGGAAGGGCTCAGACCTCGGCGTGCATCTCTCTTTTCATTGACTACAGGTAGACTCTGAGGTGGCTAGATCCCCAACACAGCACCCCAACACAACACGACACCCCTACCTCAGTTAGGTTTATATAGGTTTATACAAAATAGACAGGCTGAACCTAGGCCAGAGCGGGCTAAGCCAACTTGAACTGTTTCTGGAACTGGAGACATCCCACAGAAGGCCAGCATCCACACGGCCAGTCTCTCACACGGAGCGGCTCAGTCCCTGCCCGGGCGGAGCAGGTGGAATGAGCGTTACTCCATTCTCCATCTGCTTCTCCCCGTCACCCAGGAGATACAGACTGCTCTGCGCACCCACATATACCCCTCTTCCATGTTTTTACTGGGGTAAAATAGGAGTAAAGTAGCCCCATTTTCCCTTGCTCCTCACAGAACGCTTTGCCAATGCCACATACCTCTGTGCTGCCGCAGACCGTTTCCCGCTGCCCCCAGCCCTGTGTTAACTTGCTCGCACTTTACCAGAGGCGATGCCTTTCTCAGGGAGACCTCTCAGGGCTGCCTGTCCTGAGCCTGCCCTCAGCCCTTGCCATCTGTGCTGCAGGTGCCCGTGGGGGTCTCTAGATCTGATTGTCATGTTCTAACACCTCTGACTGCTGGAAGTTGCTCTGCAAAATGGTGCTGTGGAATAAGAGGGTCCGGTTTTCCAAATACAGCTCTGCGAGTCAATTTGTAAAGCTCTGATTTTGTTACTGCATGAGTTTCCCTTTAATATGGTACCATGCTACATTCTTTCTCTATAAAGAGACCTCATTTAACTCTAGGCATGTTTATACATCTAATTAAAAATTGGCCGTATTTAATTGATTGCATATATCATTACTGCCGCCTCATTGCATACAAGAGCACGGTCTAGCAGGAAGGCAACAGCTTGGAGTCACAGAGCTGCTTTCCAGTGCTGTAGCACTGGCACAAAAATGCCTGCTAGGTCCCAACTAGTTTATGTCTGTTTTGTCCTAGCTCTGTTAGGGGTGTCCCTACACTATATGGTGTTGCCTTATTTTCTGTGTTCCAACTGCCTGGCACAACTCACCGGCATGGTGGTTTGCTTTGCTTTCATTTTTTGTCTTCCGGTCACATCAGTCTTCCATTTCTTAATGCTGTTCATCCAACTGTCCCCTCTTGTCACAAACACAGAGAGCGTCTCACCAATGCCATTGCCAAATGTGGTCTCTTCTGAGGTGTCCTCTTTCCTCTTGACAGACCTTTCAGCAGGCAGACCACTCATGATGGCAGTGCTGCTGAAAATACTTACCAGGGAGCATCTGCCCAGCATAGGAAGACCTGGGAGGATAGCACCTTGCCAGAACACTTTGTGGCTTTCCTACAGCTTGATAGTGCACACAGAAAATACCACATGGTATTTTCCACATGGGGCTGTTGGTTTCAAAATCCCTTGGGGCTGAGGGGGAGAATGCTATTTTGGAGACAAGACAAAACCTGGAGAGCCCTCTTCTGTGTACCTGTCACCTTTGCACCTTGCCTTCAGCTGAGCCTGGTGCTGAGGTCTGATGGAGCAGGGGCCATGGCTGCCCTCACCTCCCCTGGCCCTGCCTGCTCTGCTCCACTTGCCAGGTAGCAGCCTCACAGGAACTGCAGTCCCTCTCTGATGTAAAATAGCCTAGCTTTAAAGGACACACCAGCTCAGTCAGGTAGGCCTTTGTCCAGCTGTGGGAATAAGGGGGGAACACAGATCGACAGAAGAGGGCACCTGCCTGTGTTTGGGGAACGGCTGCTACCCCAGCAGTCACAGAGATCTGATTTCTTGCATTGCACATACACTCCCTTCCCTCCCTGCTCTGTTCTCCTTCCAGCCCTTCTCAGCCCCAAGTGGATTGCTGACCACCGCAGCCAGGCCAGCTTTCCGCCCAGATGAAGGGCCGCCTTTCCATCACCAAGGGTGCAATGTCATAGATAGCCCTGCTCATCCCCCTCCCTGTCACACCTCTGCTGGGTAATTGAATAAAATTGTCAGCAAAGAAGCAAAGAGGGGATGATGATTCAGCTCCCACCAAAGGCTAGACTATTACCTAGCAGCTTAATAACGAAAACTGTCATCATTCCTGCAATAAGGAAAGATAAATAAGTTATTAAATGCAAGAGCCCGCCACCCTCCCTGGGCAGGGCACCACGCCAGAGGAATATTAACTTCTGGCCACAGCCTATCTGTTATGGGAACAGAGAGGAATACCCTGAATGCTCAAAGAAAGAGCTCTTTCTCCTCCAGCTGGCTTTTAAAGGGCGTCTGCTTGCTTTGTGTTCCTACTGTGCGTGTAGGAAACGAAGAGCCATTGCCTCCCTGTTTGTTCTCAAAGGGCAACTGAGAAATACAGTCCCAGAAACATGGAGAGAAGGGGGGGAAGACTGAGGCTGAGGAAGGGGAGAGATGGGTCTGAAGAAGCATGCTATTTGCACAGATCTGATAACTCCTAGTTTGGAGTAACTGAAGCTTCACTGAGGACCCTCTGTTACAAGATAACTGAAGAGTGATCGATACCATGTGTCTATGGGCAGCTGCTGCGCATCCCTGAGGAGGGGAGGCTCAGAGTCTGTGGTGGACCCAGCTTTGCTTAACCGTCCAAATAGGTTTCATCTTCCTGACAAGCCCTGCCCAGTTAACCTGGTTGTTGCTCAACTATAGCACGTGTCAGTATGTTAAAAAAAGAAATGCACATCTGATGTGGAAAGAAAAAGGTGAGAAACAGGAAGGAAAGGAGGAAAGAAGAAGTGACCTTTTTTTCCCAGCTGTATTTTACTGGGAGAAAATCCATGAGCTATTATGCGACCCACGAGGACTTAGATGGCGCAAGTCCTGGTCCTGCTTAGACTGTAAGAGCCCCTGCAGCAGCTGCGCATTGTGGAGACCTGTAGGCACTATTCTGCAGAGCCAGCCATAATAAATGACCTTCATAACACCTTCTCTCTAAAATTCTCAAACCTTCCTGCTAATAAACAATGTGGTTGTCTAGGCAGTGTGAGCCTTTTATCTAAGAATTGTTCCTTTCCTTCCCTGCTGAACAGTCATAAGATCTTCCACAGAGCCAACAGCTACAAGTTCTCCTCTCCAGTCTTCTAGAGGTGAGTTCCTCTGTTTCGCCCTTCACCTTCTCCTGTTTCCCAAGCTCTGATCCCTTCCCCATTGCTGTTAGCTCCTAGAGGATTAAAAGGAAAAAATATGTGCTGATGTGGAGCTTCTCTCTCTCTGGCATATCTCAGTGTCATGTTTAGTCTTAGCACAGCCCCTGGAACCATTTTTTGTTTTAATCATTGTGTTTATATACACTTTCTGGAGGCTGCTAAAGTGTCTTGACAAGTTTCTGAAATCAAAGGCTTGGAGCTGCCCCAGGGGCAGGGACCAAAAAGAAATCATTACCTGAGCTCCTGCTGGAATTGCCCTGGAAAGTATGCAGGAACATGTCTTCTGCAGCAGGGTGGGCCCTCTTCCATGCAACCTGCAGCTATCCTCTGCTTTAATTATCAAGCCACCCACAGTGGCTGCAAGTCCTAACATGCTGTGTCCCATTTTCATTCAAGCAACCCAAGCCCAGAGACGCCATCGGAGACCACAGGCAAGTTTCCATGTTTGTCCATAAAGGAATCCCTAAAGCTAGCGAACACCTTAAAAATTAAGCATCTAACAAGCACCATCCCGAAGCCAAGGGCTTGGTTCCAGTTTGGCACTGGCTGAGTATCATGCCTTTCCCATAATGGCAGACAGCTCTACTTGGCTTGTCTGCTGAATCCCACACAACCCTTTCGGTACCTTCTCCCGAGTGTGGGCCACTGAACAGTAGGCAGGCCCTGAGCCTGCTGTCAGTTAGGTGGTGGATGAAGGCAGGAGGAAAGCTGGGAAAAGCAAAGCAGAGGTCTGATGTGACCTGAGTTCTCATGCTCTGACTTATCTCTGCATTCAGAGACCCTTGCTCTTTGAATCCCTGAAACATTTTACTCCTTGAATATCCATTTTCAGATCTTGTATTATTGATGGCTTCATCCCACTGCTCGCAAGAAAGGGTAGCTCTCAATATAAGTGCATTCACTTGCATTCCCAGGCTGAAACTAAGGGTTTGTCCATGTTATGAGTACATTCACGTCATGCATCAGCATTGCTGCAGAGCAAAGCCAGCCCTTTTCAGAAAAGCAGTGTCAGTGAAAACTGCAGGCAGCTAGGAGGGGACCTGAAAGCCAAACTGAAGACAATTTGTTAAAATGCTCCATACCCCTGCACTTTTTTTGCTGTTAATAACACAGCATCGAATGAGTGGACAAAGAAGACCTCAGATATATTTGTCTTGTAGCACAGGGGCCATGAAAGCTCTGTGCTTTCATAGCTTTCATGAAAACTGCAACAAGACCCTCTTTTGCAGAACCTCTATGACGAACATTATCACGGACCGGGTAGAGAGTGGTTTTGTGCTGTTCTCCCCCATACTTGAAAGAAATCATTCCCTCTGAATTCTTTGATTCAAAAACCAGCAGAGGCAACTGGCATTTTTCCTCCTGGTCCTTGAAGCAGATCCTTCACAAATTAGTTCACAGGAAAGGACTGGTTCTCTGCTACCCAAGCTTGGGTGTAACTTAACAGGAGGCGACAACCTCTTCCCCAACCTATAATATGGTGTTTTCCCTCATCTATCCCCACCAGGCAAAGCTAACAAGTGAGATACCTCCACTTTAACCATCCCTCCTTTCCCTCCATGAATCTGCCTTTCCTACTACACCCAAAGTCATACTCATCTTCCAGACAACCTCACTAATCTTGAAATTGTCCCTCTTGCTTACACCTTGGAGTCTTTTATCCCACTGTTAGCGCACTCTTATCCCATTCTGCCACTGCACCAGGCTTCCTGGTCCCAGTGTACCCAACCACCTTAGCCTGCCCCTCTGGAGACTCCTTTCCTAGAGCTTCCCTTCTGCTGGCCAGTCTTCCACCACTAACTGCCCTCTACTGCTCGCTTGCCTACCGTTAAAATATATATAACATAGAACATTATTTTATGACGTACTATAAAAAAAAAAAGAAAATCCTGAAACTACAAGACACGTGCCAAACCTCAGCAACAAATGTAGGAATGCCTTTGTTCCAGCTGTTGCCGTGTTGCCTCAGCTCTTCCCAACAGACTTTGAGCTTTCTTAGGAACAGGGACCTCGCTTTCTTGACTTTTTGTCTCGGGAATGGGCAGCAGCAGCAGTTGTGGCTACATAAGAGGTAGCACTCTCTGTCCTTTACATAAAAGCCATTAGTGTCCTGTTTCCTGAATCACTGCCCAGGACTCAAGCCAAATCAGAGGTAAACATAGGGTTTTAAAGTGTGAGTATATACTGAGCTTGAAAGTGCGAGGATAGGTGTGGGCGTGAGGGAGAGATCTCTGATTTCTCATTGAGGATGCTGTGTATGTTTATTGCTCCTTAGATCTTGTCACTTCCTTTTGTAATAAACCTCTCCCTCTCTCCCTTGCTGTGAGACTCCCTCCATCCAAGGAGAGCTTGTGCGCTGGTTCTGGGGAGTTTCGCTTACAGCTCTGAGTCTGTCAGTGCAAGGAAATCTCTCAGCTCTTTCTAGGGTTTCACTAACGTGCTGGCTCTTGCGTGGCCACTTTAGAGTAACCTGGTGCTCAGGGAACCATCTGTGTTTCTTATCAGAGCGAATGCCAGACCAATAAATCACTGGGGGAACGCTGTACGGTCAGGCTGCAGGGCTCACCGCTCCGGCAGCCCTTGCGGCAGGGCCGACTCCATTGGCGGACAGGCTTGATGCCAGCAATGAATGGGGAAGCAGGGCAGGAAAACCTGCCCCCCCAGGCAACGGGGTCAGCGATGACAGGAAATGTGCACTGGCAACCAGCTCAGGAGCAACATTTGCCAGTGTGCTCGCAGACCAGCCACAGAGTGCGCTCTGCACATCCACGACCTCGCAGCCTGCACGCTCACCGGTGCACATGCACCCTCGCACCTCACAGGGTGGACACAGCAAGGGACATATCCCCGTGGGGGAGACCTTCCCTTGCAGTATTTCCAAAGTCATGCTACACCTGGTCCCTCACTCACGTCCCCTCTACAGCTCTCAGGAGCAGGTTGTTCTTAAAATGAAGACATTCAGGTCTGTCTTTGAGCTAAATGGCATAGACCCATCTTGTCTCTTTGACACACACTTCTCACCCTTAATGCACTGCACCTCCAAATACTTTCTTCTTCTCCCGAGTGCCTCAGAAAAGACATAAGGCTTCATATCCTTTCCATTCTGCATCCAATGAAAAATCTCCCACCCCCGGTCCTCCCTCCACCCCCAGCACAGCCTCATTTTACCCTTCAGCAGGAAGTTTCTGTCCCAGTCCCCCTCCTCATACCCACACCCCAAAGTGCCAGCCCCTCTGTCATTTCCCTTCCCCTCCTGGGCTGCTGGAACTTTCTTATAAAAACTGCAAACCAAGCTCCATAAAATTCCCGATTCATTCTGCAGATATTTCCTGCACTGGGGCTTTCAGCAGCATCTGCTGGTTTGAAGTATGCTTTTTATTCGTCCTGGGGGCACCATTACTTTCAGCTTTAGCAGTTTTGCCTGCTCTGTAGTCTCTGCCAGGCTCCATCCACGGAAGAGAAAATTGGTGAAAGAATAATAATTATGATTGCTATAAATATATATTTTATTGTGGTGGCCTTTTGTACATGTGTTCATCACTGATGAGGAGACCAGAACGGAGAACTGGTGAAGCTAAACTCCTAACAGACTCCCAACTGGCAGATGCTGTGTCCTTTGCCAGCACGGGCCCTGACCCAGCCCAACAGGCACGCAGGCGACTTCCCTCCCTCCTGCTGAGGCACCTGCTAGGGGACCCCATGCCTTTCACTCCTAAAGGGTCCCTGGTGGATCACAGGAGACAGCTCCAGAAGTGCCAGAAATCACTGGAGGTGTTTGTTTTGCTTTCACTGCTAGGGAGGCATGTTACGGGGAAGTCTGGGGTTACATTCAAGCTCTTCCCAACCTTTCGAATGGAAGGAGAATGAGGAGAGGAGATAACAGTGGGTTTGGGAGGGGGAGCCTGGGCTCCATCCTGGGGCAGAAGCCTTGCAAAATGGGGCATAGGGGAAAAGTGCATAATCATCTCTTCTGGAGTCTGCCTCAGTTTCTCGATAGATGTCTGCTGTCTTCCAGCTGAGTGCAAAAACAAAGGACTGGCAATTTATCCTGTAAAGGATTCACACAGAAGTTTGGTAGAATATATAATTTCCTTTCATCAGGGAACTATCTGAACAGTGATTTTTTAGGGGAGTTTATAGGATCAGCCTGGCTTTTCCATCTTCAGCTTATGCAGTTCATCTCCCTCTCTTTCTTTCTCTGTCCCTCTCACCGCAACGTGGCCATCCCGTATCTGGTGCTCCTGCTAGACCAGGGCCTTCTCTCCATGAAAGAGAGAAAGGAACTCCAGATATCCCAAGGAAACTAAAGATTCCTAATGAATGTTTTAAATTCTCTTGGATACAAGGAAATATTTTTTCCTTCTTTCATTAGCTAGGGATGACTGCCTTTTCCCTCTATTCTTGACTATGCAGACAGATAGACCTGAGGATGTTCTCTTGTGTAAACGTCCAGGCCCTTCACAACCCCTGAACCATCTCAGCCTTCATTTCCTGTGCAGAGCGTTCTGGAGATATTTCCTGCATCCATTTCAAATTTCCAAGGGAATTTCTTCTTTTTATCTTCAACGGGTTGGCCAGTCCTCTCTGAAAGCTAGGAGTCTTGCAGAATGGGTTACAAGGGAAGATTTTGTACAAATAAGCAGATCTTGGCTAACTTTTCCACTGTCCTTTCCATCCTGAGTAGCCCTCCCTTCCTTGCAGATCAGACTAGATAATCATAAACGGTTCCTCCTGGTTTTGAAAATGAGTATATATATGCAATTCCGTCTGTGAGTGTGTCAAATATTACTTTTTTCAGATCTTCCCTACTCCTAGACTGCAGCTCCTGCCAGAGACTATCCATACTGTGGCAGCTGCCACTGGGACTTCATTTGAACATATAGAGAGAATGAGTCCATGGTGGATACTTCTAGCTATATATGATAATTCATCTCTGAGCTACTTACTTTTCAATAAATTCATTTGCCGTAACTCCTCTGGAGGACCTAGAGCAGATTACTGTGGTTTGCCTTTGCAGCAAAATGGAGAAGAGATGGGAAGAAATTCCCTCCCAAACATTTTACCCTTACTCTGCTTCTACCCCACATGGAGCACGCACAAGCTCCTGTCTGATCCCGCAGGAGTCCCACACCAAAGCAGTAGGAAAGCATGGCCTCAGAGCACCCTAAGGCAACATCTCCCTTTGAGGGTCAGGCAATGCCAGCTGGGTAGCCTGAGTTTAGCCTCTCTAACAGGTGATGGTGGGTGAGGAAGGGAACAGATGACACTCGGGGTGAGGTGAGACTTCTGACAGATGTTAAAATCAGTTTTGGAAATTGGCATTAACACAGCTGGGATATGAATGCAGAGGAGCCTGAATCCATTTGGGATTTGGTGTAAAACTCATGCCATTTGGTTTCAATGACCTGGAAAACAGTCATGGGCTTGAGTCCTTGGGTATTAGCAAAACCTTTAAGACTATATTTAAACTCCTGTCTTGGAGGATTCTCCAGAGCAGATGTCAGACCATCACTCAACACCCACCCTCTCGTGCAGAAGTAAGCACCCCACACAGAGAGCCTCGAGGAGACATTGGCAGGCAGGTCCTCCTCCAGCCGGAGTAAAAGCAGGCTCCCTCACGGACCTGCCGCTGACCTGTTCTTCGGTGTGTGCTTCCAGCCTGCCTGGGATGGACTCCAGCCAAGCTTTCAGCACAGCACTCCAGTCAAACCACAAATGCCTTTCTAGTAACAGCAGTTAATATTCGCAGGAACTCTCTGTAAACAGGGTCAGCCTGATGGAAGCTGGAGATAGAGACGCTGGAGCAGCTGGTCTGCAGCAGTTCATACTCTTCCTCAGGAGCTGAGGTTTTGCCACCCTCCAGATAAAAATCAAACTCCCTCTCCATGCCACGTTTCTTAGGTTTTCTACAGTACCTACTACTGAGATGCTGGGACTCCTAGATGTTAGTGAGCTACAAAGAAACAGAGGTAGATGAAAGTTCCAGCACATTTCAGTTGTGCTGATGTGGGAAGAGACTGGTGTGAGAAGCCATTCGATTTTTGTCATACCAGCTGGTGCTTAGAAGAACAAGAACGAGCAAACAGGCAAAATGAAATTCCTGGCAATGTTACCAGCTCCCAGAGCATAAGAAAAAATGGGAGAATTCAAGTTCAGAAGGCTGAGTCTTGTACGACAGCCGGAGTTTAGTGAGGGACTCTGCTACCACAGAGTACTTGGGTACTTGGTAAACATACCAAGCAAGAGAGACAGTGAAGCACCAGGGAATAATTAGCAAGAGCTCTGGGGATGTTCTATTGAAAACAAGTGCAATGAGCTAGAAACATTGGCCTACGCTAAGGTAAAAGTATAAAGAATTTGGCCGTTTGCTAACACGCACACAGATTGTCCCCTTCAGAGCAGACGGTTGCTCATCCGTGTGCCTGACCCAATCCCAGTGATTTGTGCTGGGGTTAACTTTTCACACTCAAGTCAGCTCATCAGGTGGTGCTGGGATGTCCTGGGCTCCTCTGAACCTCCTCTGAAGCCAGGCTAGAAAGCTCCTGTGAGTCTGCAACGAGTCACCAGAGCCGTGCCAGCTGCAGCAGGCGAAGAAAGGAGTCTCTCTCTTAAACCCTATGCATTCTGGCCCTTATTATCTGCAGAGAGGAAAGAAAAAATGAAAATCCAGTGAAAATACACTAACAACCAGAGCTTGTACAAAGGTAGCACTTCAGGCTGGGTGCAAAATCTGGGACTTGTTCTTCCTTATCTTCCATAAAGTCAGTCATAACCTTTGGTCATATCCCAGCTTGGTCAGAGAAGCAAGACCTGAGTCACCGGCCTCCTTCCCCACTTCATATGCTGGTCTCACGCACACATTCCAGAGAAGGGAAGCCAATACTATGCAAAATCAGCGCATCCTACTGCGGACACTTCAGCACCACGCCTGCCAAGACAGCCTTCCCAAACACTCTGATATCTATCTTCAAATGTAAACATACATTTCTATGGAAAACCAGCAGCTCAGATCAAACAGTGGGTCAGACGCGTTTACTGAAAGACTGTTTTCTGAGCCCAGAGAGATCCCATGCAGCCCAAAGGGTCTCAGTTTCCCTTGTTTGCACACAAGGAAGCTGTTTCTTATGGTAATTTGTGTTTCAATAAACGTAAAATAAAATTAATTCTGCCCTTTCCCAGCTGGCGTCATCACCATTTCCCTCTGTTTATCACATCATAATCATCACCCAGGCAACCACAGGCCACGTCACAGGCGGGGAATTCGGGCTGCAGGTGGGGAGAAAGCAGCGGATTCACTCTTCATAAACAAAGATCCCCTTTTCACACAAATGTCTCTAGTGGCACGAGTGGGAGGGGGAAAGGGATATTGAAAACCAAACACAAGATGGGAGCAAAACGGCTCTACGGAGGATGCTCCCTCCCGGCAGCTGGCAGGTGCCGTCCCTGGACCGGCACCTACGAGCTTGAGTCTTCATCGGCGGCCCACGTCTTTCGGAGGCGTCTCCCCGAGCGAAGCAGGAGGCACGGACGTCGCCCCCGCCCAGCCCAGCCCCCTGGCATGAGGCAGACTCAGAGCCCACGTCGAGGGGCACCCAGGTCCCAGCGTGGGCCGTCGCGCCTGCCCCGCTCCCCGCCAAGGGCCTCCTTCATCCCTTTGAGACCGCACCCAGTACTTCCATCTTCAATGGGTCTTTTTTTCAACTGTGCATTGATCTGATTTCAGAACTTGCTTTACAAATGAGGTCGTGATTTCGGTGAGCCCCCCAAAATATTTCTACTGCACAAAGCACAGCCCGCAGATCTCTCTCTTGGCCGCCCCTTCCCCTGCCGAACTGAGGAGACCCCTCACTGCCGCACTGAAGCCCCCCACACCCGCCGCCCCTTCCCCTGCCGACCTGAGGAGACCCCTCACTGCCGCACTGAAGCCCCCCACACCCGCCGCCCCTTCCCCTGCCGACCTGAGGAGACCCCTCACTGCCGCACTGAAGCCCCCCACACCCGCCGCCCCTTCCCCTGCCGACCTGAGGAGACCCCTCACTGCCGCACTGAAGCCCCCCACACCCGCCGCCCCTTCCCCTGCCGAACTGAGGAGACCCCTCACTGCCGCACTGAAGCCCCCCACACCCACCGCCCCTTCCCCTGCCGAACTGAGGAGACCCCTCACTGCCGCACTGAAGCCCCCCACACCCGCCGCCCCTTCTCCCGCCAAACGCGGCGCCGCCTCCTCACCGCCCCCCCCCCCGCCGACCCCGCCCCGCCCGGCGCTGCGCGCTGCGCGGTCCCCGCCTGCCCTCTGCCGGCGGGATCCGGTTTGGACCGGTCCGGGCAGCGCGGCGGCGGCGGCGGCGGCGGGCGGCGGGCGGCGGGAGCGGGCGGCCTCGTCTCGGCGTCCTGCCGGGCCGCGGAGGCTCTGCCCGGGCCGCCCGGGCCGCAGGCCGCTGCTAACGCTAGCGCTGGAGCACGCCAGCTCAAGGGAGGGCCTCGGTAGACGAGTCAGATATTTTCAAATCAGCTCGTTTTGATGAAATTCGGCCTGAGGTGTGCAAGCAGTTTCAGTGTTCTTGGTAGTTCTCCTTGAGGGCTTGCTGGAGGTGAGGAGAGGTTAGAGGGGGCTGCAGAAGGGCGAAACGCAGCGCCGCCCCTCCCGGGGAGGACGAGGAGTCGGGAAGCGCGCGCCAGCCCGCCCGACTCGCTCCGCTCCGGGCAGCGTGCTGGACCAGATTACCCAAACAGCTTGTAAGCAGTTAGGAGATAAGGCAGTGAAAGCGGTCGACATGGATTTTTGCAAGAACAAATCATGTCAAACCAATCTAATATTTCTTTTTATGACCGAGCCGCAGCCTCATGGATAGAGAGAAGCCGGAGCTCTCCTATATTTTGTTTTTAGTGCTTTTTTGGTGGTGGTTGTCGCAGCACACGCAAGTGTGAGAGCAATTGAAATGAGGAGGAGCTGGGTGCTCCCCGCCTGAAAGCAGTGCTAACGGGGAGGTTGCCACCGTTGGCTGCCCGGCTGCCAGCGTGCACCGAGCAGCATTTCGGAGGGGTGGCTCTGGGCTCATGCATTCGTTAATGGCTTGCATGATGGAAGAGAGAGCGTGCCGGTTTATTTTGCATATGCGATTGAGCAACAAGGGACACAGGAATAGGATTAGAAATTGAGATGATCTTGAGAAATAGGAGAAATGGTCTTGGGGGGAAGAGTGAAGCACAGTTCAAGAGGAATAGATGCAAAGTTCTACCCTTAGGAATAATCAAGTGCACAAAAACAGAATAGGAGATGACTGGCTTGGCAGGGTCTGAGAATTACAGTGGATCTCAGACTGAACATGAGCCCACGATGCCACACTGCGAGAGAAAATCAAATATTGTCTGGAGTGCATAGACAGCAGCAGCATTTCTGAGAGGCAAGGCGTGCTGGCTCTGTTCCACTCTGCCCTGGAGTGGTGCCAGGTCAAGAGCAGTTTAGGGCATGGCGATTCACAAAAGATGTGGGAAAAGGCCGGTGAAGAGAACGATCAGAAAGAAATGCTGAACTAGTGAAGGTGATTTATTCAAAGGAGAAAACTGGAGAGGGGAATATACCAATCTCTAAAGACATAAACTTTGGGACTCATACCAAGCTGACATCAGTCCAGCTCCTTTAACTTCAGCTACTTTTGGTGGTGGCATAAAAGATAGGTCCCACACACATTGATTACAGGAGATGAACCATCTAGAGGCCTCCAGACCTGGCCTCAGCTGAGCCTGGGCCTCTGCAGACAGTTGTCCTCTTTCCCTGCCCCTCGCTCTAAGAAGCCTGCGAGCAAAAGAGCCCCACTATCACGTGCCGAGGCAAGACGCTGGCCCTCTACCAGGATGTCGGCAGCCAAGGGAGAGGTTTGAATGCCGGGATCCCCAGGGGACCTTTGTGCAAGGCTCTCAGCTGGCACAGACAGTGAACAAAGATTAAATAGCCATGTAAAGTTGCTGTGCCTCTTATCAAAGAGCTGTTACTCTCCCCTCTGCTTGCAATGACTCATGCTCTGCTAGAACACTTTCCCCAGCCTCATCTGGAATACATTATTGCCTTGGACCCCACTCTATTTCCTTACAGATGTGGATTCTCTTGGAATGTCTGCCTCTCCCCTTCTCCTTTCTAGCTGTTTTGCTCCTTAAGCCTTCCCTTCCACAGTTAACAAAACGCAGTTGCCTAAGTAGGGCTCCCCTTTGCTTGCACCCAGCTCTCAGAAACCTCTTAACACACATGTCCTGGAGCCAATGCTGGGTCTCCTGACCCTACTGACCAGGCTGTGGACACTGAGTCCTATCACAGACCCTGAACACAAACCCTGGCATATTTCCATGGAGGAGCTGCGAAACTGTGCATCATGAAGCTGCACATCGCCAGAGACAGGTTTAGAAAAATCATCCAGGCAAACAGAATGGACCTGTGCAGGTGATGGCAACGGCAGGGAGCATCTTTCCCAGTCTGTACATGCAGAAAGGGATGCTGAGGAACCATGGTCCCATCCAAGCCCTCTGCTGAGCTACTGGGGCTCTCCCTGATCAGTGTGGTGGCCTAAGGTAACAGGAGGGCTCTTCCCTCCACAGTGCCTTGTCTTGTTCTGCCCTGATAAGATGTTGATTGGGAGACCTTGCGGCCGATCTCAGTTGGGGTGCCAGGGGCTGGCTGGGCTGTGCAGAGGATGGAGGGAGATACTCTGGTTGGGATGGCGTATGTGAGCAGCTGGCCTCACCTCTACTCTTACCAGCGTGCTGGTACTGGGAGCTGCATACTGCTGTGCTCCTAGAAATCTAGGTGAGCACACCAGGCACCCTGCCATGGGAAAAGGTGGGCGGGAAGCAGGGTGCACCATGCTGGCAGCCCTTACGGAGGCTGCTCGGGCAAGCAGGAGAGAAGTCGTGGCTATAATTAGAAGTGGATGTACATCCCATGAACAACAGAGCTAGACTGGAAAATTCACACAATTCTGGCGATAGTGAGAAGCAGCCAGGAGATAGTCTGGGATGTGACGTACCTCAGTCATCATAAGCACCAGAGGAGAGAGAATTTTTGCCACAAGGTATGTCACTTAGATAAATCAGATATAAGGGATTATTTTCAATCCCACCTGGAGGTGACTTGGTCTGAGGTTTCCCCAGCAGGCAGCTATAAAAAATAACCCTTCCCTGCAGAGAAGTGAGCATCCACTGCAGGAATTTTTGCCTTGACAAAGCAGTCCAACCTTTTGGAAAGAGGATGCTCCCCCAAAACTCCCCCTTCTTTGGAGGCCAAGACCGGGAGTGCAAAGAGGAGTGTACATACTTGTTCCTGGCCTACAGGTCTGCCTGCGTGGGACTTGCTACAGATTCCAGAACCATCGTCCTCTCCTGGGGCCAGTTTAATTCTGACCTATGTAGGGGAGGAAGGAAGACATTCACATTCAAGATAGTAAGCAAAGATTCATTAGATCTTAATTATAACCTGCCAGCTGATGTTTCAGAGGGGATGATAGTGGTACCCTTCCTTTTGGTAAGGTGTAATTTAACTGCCTCAGAAGCCTATACATCTTTCAGTGCCTGGGACAGTGGTGACTCAAGGAGGCAGCAGAGCTAAATCAAATGCCAGATACCAATTCCTCTGCGCATCCCCAGGGACTGACAACTAGAGTTACTCTCACTATCTGTCTTCCCACATGCAGCCCCTGGAGAAGGTGCACTAACTCCAACTAACAGTGAAGGCAACAAAAGGACAAATGCTTTAATTTCCAAGTGCCTGGGTTTTATGTTCAGGTATTTCTGGAATGCACTGCATTAGGGGAATGTGTTTGTACCTCTCTGTAATGGGACGTAGCTGTTTTACTTTTGTTATAACAGGGGTTATGAAATTCCCATGGCTTACTGCATGTCACTGATGAATTGACTGACTCCTCCCTATTCCTTACCCAGGGCATCTCTTTGAGGAGGTGCATTTGTGCTTTGAGATCCTCTGAGGAAAAATGTTACTGAAGTGCAGAAGACTACTGTATTTATTGTTCCTTGTGCTCTTGCAATTACACTAGGCAAACTTAGAGACCAAAGGGGTTGGCTGGAGACCTGGGACATATGATGAAAGCATTTCGTTTCTAGATAGGACACATCTTCCTGCAAATGAGCTCGATATTAGTAAACCATAACCTGGCAGCCAGATTTGTTGTGTTACCTCAAAAGCAATGAGGTTGGTGTGAATCACCAGGACTCAGTCCCAGACCAGCTTGGGAAAGTACTAAATTGGACCAAAACCTGGAACTGAACTGATTTTTTTAAAGGTTGAACTATGTAGTAGTTGATATTCTTCACATTAGTTTTCCATTTTAACACTTCCAAGAAAACAGGAGGGAAAGCCCCATATACCACTGAAACCGTCTTAGCCTTGTTGGCTTAACTGGTCCTTCTGGCTCCTTTAGGAATCTCAGCGTGGGCTGAAGAGACCCAGGAGCCCAATGAGCTCCAAGTGCTCATGGGCCTGAGCTGTGCTCCCACAAGCAAGGTGCCCTCCCAAGGGCAGCATTGTTGTCCCAGCTCTGAAGCGAACTGGCCCAAATTGTCTGTGGCTGGAGTTATTTATGATTCATACTGCTCTGCCAGAAGCCTCTGGGATTGACTAGGGAAGGTAATTTGTGACCTCTGCCATCCTGTTGAGCTCTTCAGGCCTGATCTTGGAAACCAGAGCAAGGAGGCTGGGCCTGGGGCTGGACTGGGTCCCAGCGCCACGTGAGTACATACAGGAGCTGGGGGTGCACTGCCAGGCTATTTGGATGAGGCCAAAGCTGGCTCAGATCTGCCGCTGGGCCCCAGAAGGAGCAGAATTACAGCAAGGATGGAGAATTTTTTTCTAAGGCCCCCAGCGAGCGTGGGCTCTGCTGGTGCACACAGAGCCACGTCACATCTAGAGACCCCAACTAATTGGGGTGTCTGAGTCCTTTAGTGTCCAGTCATCACTTGTTTCTTGCGTGCAGATATCTGCTGGTCAGAGCAAAACCAGACAGGCTTTGTGCCCCAGCTGTCAGATGGGATTAATTCACCCCAGCCAAGTTGGTGACATCTTCCCTGCCAGAGCTGCCTGGCTTTCACGTCTCGTCGGTGCCAGGGTGACATTTGAATCAGAGAGGAATTCTCACGGAGAGAGGGAGCTTTGGTAGAAAAACCCATTCTCTCTAGCTTTGCATATTCATTTATTATGATTAACAAACTAATCCAGTGCCCCTCCCTCCCCTCTGACAGCCTCAGTACTCATCTGCACTTTGAATTACTTTTTTTCCTGCAAAATCTGGCTGTCAAGACCACCTACAGCATTGCCAAAACTTCTTTCCTCCCCCCTGCTCCTGCTGTCTCCCTAGAGAACTCTCCTCCCTTCCCATGTCGACCTGAGGTGCCAAATTTGGCTGCAGGCAAAACCCCAGCTCCAAACACTCCTGTGCTTTGAGGGAGCTCATATCCAAATCCAGACAAATTGGCTTGGCCTTTTCTCTGCTTTTATGGCTCCACACAATTCTGCCCATCTACACTCTTGATCTAAGATCATGGTTTCTTCCCATGCTCCACCCAAAACTAAATTTTAATTTCTCATCTTCCTCGTTCAGTTACCCCTCGACATCTCTTCTTCAGCACCCCTCAGATGTGCAAGTGTTTCTATTCACACCCTCTATGTAGGACAAGGTAGCACGATGTTGCTAGGAGAATGCCACCTTGCAAAGCTTGTCACATCCGGCTGCAAGATTTTCTTCCTTTCCTCTCTGCAGATGAGTCTCCTTCTTGCAATGCTGCGCTGACATCAAAGTCCTGCTCTTCCCCCATAGCAAAGCAAACTGAGGGTTACTGACCTTTTCCTGAACCGGTTCCCTGCGATTCTGGTTGGTCTGCCAGCATTTCCACAAGCTCTAAAATAGGAGCTGCTTGAGTCATTTTAAATAGCAGTTTGCCCAGCCGACCTGCTTTTATCCACACTGATACAGGTCTGAGTAAAGGATCATTTTCCCTCAGCTGATGATGTAGATACACACAGACACGTACCCACTTATTTAGCTGTGAGGTCAAAGTTGCAGCCACTAATCACATGGACACCCAAATTCACCAAAAGTATGCAGCTGTGAGCATCCCAAGGGTTTGGTTTAAAGGTCATGAAAACTGGTGGACAGGCGTAGCCCCACTGCCTTTAAACTCGTGAAACTCTTGTATTGCTTCAGAGATGCTCTCTGGGAGCTGATAATCCCAGAGCAATGGAGATTAATCCAGCTTCCTGTGGGTGAGCAGCTAAACGAGTAGAAAGAATATATAAACTCTTCCAAGTTGTGAAACATAGCAAACCTGCTGGATCAAGCATGTTAAAATGCACCATTCTGACCATCAATGTTTTATTCAGTGCTAATTTGCCAGTCTTTGCATTCAAGAATGATACTGAAATTACTCTCGTTTCCAACAACAGTAAAACCAGGGTTTATGCAGACCTGGACAAAGCTCATCTACTTTCCTGCCTGCTTGGCTCCCATGGCATTTCTTAGTAAAGCAGAGAACAATTCTGCAAGTATGAGCTGAAAAGCAGCATATCCTCCCTCCTTTGTTTTCACTTCCATCAGTTGAAATCTTCTTCTCTAATTCCTGAAAGACTCTCATTGTAATTAACTTTACCAGGAACATGTGAGCAACATGATGCTCTAAGTTCCTCAGCAGTGGAGGCAGCCAAGCAGATAAATTTGCAGGAAGCCAAGATTGTGTTTTAGTAATAATCATCCTCATGGCTCTCATTTGTCTTGTGCATTTCATCACAGCGTGTTTCAGTGCTTTACAGGAGCGTCCGTACGGCAGTGGCGTGCAGAGCCCCCGGAGTCAGCCGATACAGCTGCTCAGCAGCACAGAGAGCAGAGTGCAGCAGAGTGGCGGGAGGGAGCAGAGGCGTTGGGTACAGCTGAGGAGACGTCCAGGGCAGAAGGCCCCCCTCAGACCCACAGACCCTAGTGCGAGCCACCTGGTGCCAGTGTCAAATGAGGCACCAGTTCCTCCAGTCGATGGTTTTCTGAGGGGTCACTAGATACCAAGACACCGAGACCTTTTATTAGGTTGATGTCACCCCTACAGAGCTTGGCCAGGACCTGGGACTGAGGTTACTGGTGTACTGAGCCCTCTGGGCTAGAGGAGAAAAGGGCCTAAATTCCCCTTCTAGGAAGAAGGAAGAACCTGTGGGAGAACCTACCAGCAGGCCGCAGGCTGGCACTGACTCCCTGGCATCGCCTGCCAGCCTCAGATCGCCAAACACAAGCGACAGGGCCCCGCAGACCCCAGCCCACCCAGCACCCTCCCTAGGCAGCAGGATAAATCACCACCATGCCCAGCTGCTGCAGCCGTCCAGCCCGGGTGCCGGGAGCGAAGGCGCTGCATCGGGCGCAGGCTGCCTCCACAGCTGGCGACGGGGGCAGCTCCCCCGGCCCCAGCACCCTGCTTGAATGTCTAACACTCCCGACAGCCTGGGCCACAGCTTGCAGCTGCACCAGGACTGTCGTCATTCCTCCGGGTCCTCTCTCTCTCCTCGTCCTCCATGGTATTGTTAATTTTTTATTGGATTTTGTTAAATTAAACATATGATTCTGTATTGTCTGACCCAGGGTCTGAAATCTCCCAGGCACGAGTAAGCTCTGCTGTCTCAGCTTTCCATTTACGTGTTTATTTACTGCCTTTCAGATCACTGGGTTTGCACTGTGCAGCCTCTGATGAATAAATAACCAGTGCCCTTGTAGGCCAGATTGATTAAATGTATTTAATTAATGAGCCCAGCTTCCCTTGAGGACTATCCCAACTAAAATACCGAAACCAGCCTTTTCTATATGACACTACCAGGACCCATTGATTTGAAACAATATGAAAGAGGAATAATTTAGTAACTTCATTGATTCCATAGCAAGTATATCCCAGAAGGACTGGGAAAAGCTGCAGATGGGTTGGGTCCCAGGCCATCTACACGTGGCTTGCTCCCGCACACCACTCAGCTATGCGGTTCCTGAAAACATCTTTGTTTCTAGTGAACAGTGGCTCTGTTGCTCTCCTTTCCCCCTCTCCCACTGTACCTGCGTGGATGGAGGGAACAGACAATGGAGCATCAGCACTTTCTGCTTGCTCCTGAAGGGCTTCCAGGGGGCACACATATGGTTTGAAAACAACATGGAGAGAAGAATTGTCCTCAAAAGGAAGAAATAATCTACTAGAGTTCAAAAGCTGTTTGTTTATTCCTTCACTCAATCCATAGGTCAATAAATGGTGATTCAGGGCAACAGACAATAGAGAAATACTTAAAAAAGAAATACAGAGAAATTGCTCCAGGCCATGGGTGATGTGCTGGAGGAAGACTCCATGGGACAAAGTCTAGAGGACTGTGGCCTCGACTCTAGCAGAACACCCAGACTGGAGATGAGCACTGTACAGAGCTGTAATTCAGGCTAAAGCAGTACCAGTTTCAAGGACAGTGGGGTTAAGGACACTGCGTTGTATGCAGTCTGAGTGATGAGGCAGCCTGCATGCAGAGCCCATGGGCACAGAGGAGAGGGAGGCTAACAGCAGGTAGCTGGCAGGATGAAGAAAGGGGTGCAGAGAGGGCTTCTGGCCCTGCTCTTTCTCACTGACAAACGCCTGACCTGCAAAGGCTCGTGAGCAGCCTTTCTAAAAGCAGCCCACAAGAATCTTCTGCCCTAATTCTCCATTAGCAGATGCAATGACAGGCAGATGTTAAGAGTTCCCCTGGGCCACTCCTCGCCATGCAGGTTGCTGAAACATCACGATAAAGGGCTCAAAAGTGGCTCTGAGCAGCTCTGAGCACAGACCTGCAGCAATTTATACCTGGGCATAGGCTTGCTGCGTTGTCGCTCCCAAGGGAAGTGGGGCTGAGCTGGCTATGGTGGTGGGGCTGTGACAAGCTACAGGGCAGGGGCTGGGCTTGGAGGCAGCTTGGCAACCACCGGGATGCTGTGGTGAGGGCAGAGGGGCTTTGCTAGCATGCACAAGGTTACCCTGAGTGGACCTGGGCTCCCCAAGTACCCCTGAGTTTACCCTGGGTCTTCTCCACGTGGAGGTCAAACTTGGAGCTTTATAGGGCAAGGAAGGCTGTAGGGTGGGACTGAGGGGTCCACATTGAGCTGATGTAGGGGAAATGGTGCAGGGCTGATCTAAAGCAGCCTTGCCCTGAAGAGCAGATAGCTAAAAGCTTCTGCTCCCAGACGTGCAGTCAGGATGTCAAAGCAAGCTGCCTCCCTGCTTCCCAGCTTTTCCTGTTCAAAGCAAGGAAGATGGCCGGTCCTCTCAATGCCTTTACCGTGCTCCCTCACTCAGCCTCAGACCTTGCCCACACTTAGCAGTGTCCTAGAGGAGTTGCCGCATGGGTTTATTAATTAATTAATTAAATTATTGCTGAAGCTAATTGAGACCCGCATGTTCCTCTCCAGCTCCCTCCCCACTGGTCTGCAGCTCCGGCAGGAAGACACAGCATTACAAAGGACCAGTAGCGTGCAGCTAATTAGCTGCCGTTCAGTACCCGTGGGAACATCCAACGCCAAAGTTGCCGTGTGTCCTCCTTGCCGTCTGACACAGACGTCTGCCAGGCTCATCTCAGTGACGATCATCAGGTTTTAATTAGTCTCAAGCATGCTTCCTGTCACAAACACTCTGCTGGGGGTTGTTTGTTTTAATTTGATCAGGGACGGGCAAAGAAAGGGGGAGAAGGAAGGTAATTAAATTCGACTAAAAATCTTGGAATGCCATTAAAGCTGCTGCCCTCATTTGCATAACCCTCTACCTGCAGCACACAAAACTTCCAGCATGTTTTAAACGTGTTGCTGTCCGTGCGCGTTGGTGCGCAAGGCGCCCGAGCGAGCGCCTTCCCCGTGCCCCTAGGTGGCACTGCGGGCCCGGGGAGCGCCGCGCCCGCGCCCTCCTGCGCGCTCCCGCCGCGGGTGCGGTGCGGGGCGCTGCAGCCGGGGCGCTGCAGCCGGTGAGGGCTTTGCGGTGGGACCGCGTCTGCAGAGCTGGGGCTGCACAAGGAGCTGGTCTGGCCAGTAAGTGCAGGCAGCTCCTGGCTTGGGGAGGCGGGTATGAAGGGGCAGGAGCGCTAGAGGAGATAGTTCCGTGCTGTAGAGCAAGCGTGTCTCTCAGTTTCAAGCTATTTTGCACGGTTTGTTGTGTGGGAACCATGCAGTGCTGCTGCCAGCAGGACTCTCAAGCCCTGGAGGTGGAAAAGTGCTGCTTAGGCGCAGCAATCCCTGTACAGAAGGGAAAAGAGGGAGATGGGAATTTGAGGGAATTCAGTCTCGGGAGGTTTCTCAGCAGTGCATCTCTGCTGCTTCTTACATCGGGTGCAAAAAAAAAAAGAAGCAAAAAAAAAAAAAGTCCTTGCTTTTAGCAAGTTCAGGCTGCCAGGAAAAGTGGTTGAAATACCCACATTTTGAATGCTTCCCCTCCTGACCTCGGAGCCCATCCTGTGTCATGACTCAGGGCAGTGGTTGAGCTCAGCGTAGCCAGAGCTGTGCAGAGGCAGGATGCGCTGCAGTCAGGCTCCCTGTCAGAAGACCCTCTTTCCCCCTTTTCCTAGTTACATCTGTTCCCGTGCTGCCCTTTCCTTCAAATGCTGACTCCGTTTTCCTCGTGCTGCTGTGTGGACACATGGTGGGATGCCACTGCGGGAAGGGCCTGTGACAGCCCCTGTCACTGTGATCTGTAAGCATTTGACTGCACATTAGACTATGTCTGAAAGAGTGACAAAGACTCTGTAGGACCAGATTCATGCAGCCATCAAACTGGGAGGAGAGGTTTTTAAAATGCTGTTTTAAAATCCTTACCTGCTCAGCATAGGAAGCAACAAGAGTGGTTTGTTTTTAAAGAATACCCTAGGAGACAAATCAGCGTCAAATTATCCATGGATACAGTGATGATAAGAGGGATGATATCCCAGGAAGGTTGCCTGGGGATGGTTGCAGAGGTGTTCTGCCTTAGCCCTGGAACTTGAGCAATGAACAAGTATTTGCCTCATACCTTGAATTTTTGCTGGAGCGAAGTGCACTGGAAATCTTTCAAGTGCTTGGGAAGAGCCTGGCAGAAATGCCAGAGCCCCAGCAAAGGGGCATGGAGAGCAGAGTGATGCCAGTTCATGTAGTGGGCAAGACACCAGAACAAGAGGCAAAGAGACAAGCCAAAGCTGTTGGCTGTGAATCCAGATTCCCAATATCAGGAAAGGCTGAGTCTAGTTAGAGCTGGGATTGTGGTTCCCAAAGCAAGGACAACTAAGTGGTAGGTCAGTATGGGATCAGACTGGGGGTTTCTACACCCAGCCCTCCCATTGTGTGGCCTTACACAAGTCCCTTTGGCTCTTGGTGCTGTTGTTTTCCTGCTTGTGTTTCCCTGTTTAACCTGGAGAAAATACTGTTCCTAATTTCCCGGCTGGGCTGTCCATGAAGCAATTATCTGCTAATTATTTCTGCTCATTGGCAAGATAGTTCTAATGAAATTTGCTAAATATTTGATTATTACTGCAAACACCACTTTTGGATTTGGAGTCAGAGCCATGATTGCCATACAGAGTTTCTGTAAGAGCTAGTCATTACAGACAATTGGTTTTTTATTGTTTGTTCTGAGATTTGGGGGTTTTTTAGGGGATATAACAGCCTGAGCTAGACTTTGTGATGCTCTTAGGTCCTTTGCTTATTTAGGTGAAATAATTAAGGTGATATGGTTGACGATTTATAGAATTAGTAAAAACCCTGGACAGTATGGGAAGAAACTTTGGGAGAGAAAACAGGAAAAGGGGAAGAATGGTGTTGGGGGAGCACAGGGAAGGAGGGCTCTTGCTTGTCTGTCCCTGGGATACACGTTGGCAGCCAAGCAAAATCCTATGGCAATTTAGAGCAGGAATACCTGCTGCTACCCATTCCCCAAAACCTGTCAGCCTGCAGCAAAGGGAACTTCTTGAAGTTGTATTGAGGGAAGACATTTAATTTAGAAAAAGTGGATTCATTAGCCAAATGTTATTTCAAAGCAAGGAACTAAGTAAGTCGCAGGGAAGGCAGTGAGTGTCAGGTAGAAGAATGCAAGCCCCTGGGAGCTTTCCCCTAGCAAGTGACAGGTGAAAAAGGAGATGAAGGCTTGTATAGAAACTCAAGCTCTTAAAAGCCAGGGTCCATTGAGCAGCGTGAGAAGGGCCCCCACTGCAGGCACGAGGCAGGTTTCCCATGCTGGCGCACGCTCAGCACCCCAGGAGACAGGAGCCCTTGTTCTGTTCACAAGCGGTAGGGGTTACACACCTGCAAACTGGGCCTGATGCTGGAGAAAACAGCCACATTTCCAAATCTGCAATTAAAATGGTGGAGTGGGAAGCGCTGGGACTAGCCTATGGCCCTCCCCTGTTTCAGCCAGGCTGCGCCTAAGCCTTGGCGTGAGATGTCTGCTGAGGACGTGCCTGGACAGTGCCTTTGGAGCAGGCCCTCTGTAAACACCCCAGCGCACTCGGAGGGCTCCTGCTAGCCCAGCCAGCTGGAAGTGCCCCCAGCAGCATAAATGCCACCACCATGGCCTGGAAGGGGAGACTGTCACAAACCTACAGGGGGTCAATGGCTGCCAGGGGAGCCGGGACTCCAATTAGCCCAGCCAAGGCACAAGGACCTCATATTAAGCAGCTCAGAACAGTCCTTGTTGCCTAAGCCTGCAATTTTGGACACTTCTTGGAACAGATTGATTCACCTTCCAGCACAGAGATCTTTTTTCAAGCCCTGGTTTTGCCTGGAGACCATTGCACAGAGCTTCTGAAATTCTATTAAAGGCCTTTCTGGATGATTTTCTGTAATCAGTGACTTACACCAGGAGCCATCAGAAGAGGAGAGGAATCATCCTTAAGCTAAGCAGCGCTTTTCCACAGGGGTTTTGTCCGTTGCCGTTAGCTGTTTAAAGGAACACGAGCTTTTCGCACATTGTTGCCTCTTACTGTACAAGCACTGATGGCAAGAAGAACCCAGGAGACATTGCAGGGTGGGTTAGAGTGCTAAACATCCAGGCAGCTGCTGAGAATAGCAGAGAAGACTGAAGAAATGCTTCCCCCCAGCCTCCAGATGGGCTCTAGGGGGAGGAGAAAATATCTGCAGATGCACGTAGCTATGCAAATGGCATCGGCTCTTGCTTGCCAGGAAGATAGAGTCTACCCTGGCACTATTTGGCATTGCACCTTCCCCACAGACTTGCTGGGAGTAAAATCTCAGAGTGGAGGAGGGAGACAAACAGTGCAAAGAGATGGAGCTGCAACCGTACTGGGAAAGCCAAGGATTATCAGGATATCACTTTGGAGGCATGGTTAGGCAGAACAGGCCCTTACAGTACAAACACCATGTAAAAAAGAGGACAGTGGAGGGAGACAGAGTAGTGTAAAGAAGTTAAACTATTACAGTGCCAGTGGGGAGAGAGAAAGAAAGTGATCTGTGCAAAACGTAGGAGGCTTCTAGCAGCAGAAGACAGCTTGAATGAGTCCGTACCGTCTGCACAGGTAGTAAAGGGATATGATGGAGGAGCATCATGGTTGTACTTTGCAGCATGTGCAAGAGTGTAAGCAAGCTGAAACCATACCTGCTCTCAGCTGGTCTCCACAGGCAGCAGACAGCCCTGGGTAGAGCATATGAGGAAGAATTACCTCTTTCAGTGGCACCATGGAAATTGGTCCTCTTCCTCAAACACGATAAAGCTGCCAGTGCCAGAGATGAAAGACCAGGCTCACACCAAGCAGGACATTCGGATCTTGTTGTCTGACAGGTCTTACAGCAGCACACATTACCTTTATGAAGTGACAAGGTGGCATTCTTTTTTTAAAAAAGTAATGGATTGCATTTATCATGGGCTTCAGCAAAAATAGAATGCAATAAAAATAAATTGCATTTGAGAACAGGGTAACATCTGTCATTACTATTGACATGCCTCTGGAACTTCCTCAGAAACAGTGATGGTTATGACTTCAACAGTCACGCATATCGATTATGGATCAGCCAAAGGTACTGAGAGGACATGATCCTCTTTTACACCTTCTGCAAAGATATTATAGGATCTTCAAGACTTTGTTCTCCTATCTCAAAAAATAAGTAGCTAATGACACATTGGCTATCACAAAGAAGAGAGCTGGAACATCCTCTGAGCACTTCTGAAACACCTCTCGGCAGCCCACGTACCATATCTTGCTTTCTCTACTGCAATGTGCCTGAAGCATGAAGTATTTGCCGCATGGCTGGAGAAGTATTTACATCATTCGAAATAAGTTGCTGCTGCTATTTCCTCTTTTCCATCAGTATTCAGCCTATATTTTTCATTGTTTAGCTTCTTCCTTGCATCCTGCAACCTTCCTTTGATCACACAGGTAGAGGGGGGCTCCTCGAATACATTCCCTACCCTGCTACTGTGGGATTTTCCCAAAGTGAGCCACCTAAGCATAGGCACCTCTTTAGAGTGCTGCAAAACAGGCATAATGCACACAGGATCGGGAAGGGGGATTAGCATAAACATTTGCAATCTTTCGATTAAAGGCAGCCCAGTTGTTCACACTTTCCCTGCTTTCAGGTCCTGTCCAAGCCTTCTCCTCCTGCAAATTTCACATTTGATGATCTATCCTTGAGTATTCAAAATCCAAGAGTCTCAGGCTGCGCAGAGCAGCCAAGGGGGCAGATGTCCAAGGATGCTCTTTAATGCTATTCATCAGAACCAGAGAAATCTCAGGAGAAATCATAGTATCCTACACCTGCAAGGGTAAAGCTATCAAGGATAGGGAAGGATATTTTTTTCAGTAGCAAGAGGAAACAGTCTCTTATAAGTCATGCATAGCACTTCACAAGCAGCTGGTCCCCCCAGTAAAGCCCAGAATTGGCTGAGTTCTCCACATCTGGTGTCTTTTGGGGAGCTAGTTGTTCTCCAGACCTGAAAATTAGGGTGTCCCTGCTGGAATGGCTCCCAAAAATCCTCCTACGTGGTAGTTAGCAAGCTATATCTTTCAAAATGCCTAAAGCAGTAGAGGATACGAGCCCTAAAAAGCAGCACAGCTCGGTATTTATGTCTAAATATCCAACATCAGAATAAGGCGTTCTTGTCAAACTTGTTGTCTGCTTTAAGATTGGCAATTTCACACAATTTGAGTATGACTGCTAAAAAGCAAAGGCCTTGATAGCCCAAATATTTTCATGTGATTTATTCTGCAAAGATCTGCAGAAGTAAGAAGCATCAAAGTTTGCAGAATATGGAAGAAACTGCAGAGTGTGCTAGTTTAAATAGCTTTAGCAATTTGTTCCCCTTCTTCTCAACAGTTGCATAGCCCAGATCAGTTACAGGCTGCACCACCTCTGCCATGGTTAGTCATTTGGGAAACAATTTCTGTTTCTTTGGCAGAGTTCAAAACATAAATGAGTGGACTAATTATTTTACTTCAATATTTATGGCTTTTTTGCCTGCAACCATATTTCTGTTCAGTTCTCAAAACTGAGGAAGCTACTGCATCTTCCCTTTCTTTTCTGGTCTGAGCACATCTGCACGGTAACTTTGGTAGAAGCTCATAAAAGGTCAGGGGTCAGAGCTGTTTTGGAATGTGAATGCTAACTCAGGTAAGGTTTCTCTTCAGCCTCAACCATGCGTTTCCCTTTAGAATTGTTCTCTCTTACTGTTAAGAGTCCAATGTTTGTAATGTTTCTGTTTCCTGCTTGCCAGTTTCCTCTCGGTGGTTGTCTTACTAAGGTAAGATTATGCTTTCGTGGGAACTGCCCACCTGGCAGAAACAACCTCTGTGACAGTGAAGATTGACTTCACCAAGGAGCTTGAGTTTCATAACGAAGGTCTTGAACTGGATCCTGTGTTGATTGATAGACTGTCTACTCAGAGCAAATGAGCAGCAGGGAATTTGCTGCATGCTAATCAGGGGTGTGCATGTGTGTACACCCGTGCTTGTGCGATCCCCCGTATAATAATCAGGCCTGCAGGTAACAGCTGCAGCAATTGCTAGGGCCAGCATGGGACCTCATAGGATGTTTCACATCTTCGCACTTCAAGTCCTATGCTAACGCAGGCTGCTTTGTCTGTAGAAATCTGTCTCTCTATTTGTTCCAGGGCCCCCAAAACAGAGGAAATGACTGTTTGCCATTATTTTCGAATGTGGGCTTCCAAAGCCTTGTCTGACGCAGACAGCACTACCCCATCTGGTTAGCAAGCCGTTACAGGAGGTGATGAGAACGCGGAGGAGGTGGGATGCGAGCTCCAGGCAGGTCACATAAGGTGTAATCACTTCCGAGTGCCATAAAGAGCACGTCATGGTCATCCAGTACAATTTTGATTTCCTGAATATTTGTGGACTGTAAGAGTTTAACCCTGTAGGTCTGCATCGAGGTGGGTTCTTCGTCTTGCTGAACTGAAGCACATGTTTCTAGAGAGGCACTTGATTTTAAACCTATTGAGTGAGAGAGCTTTCCTCACTGCTCCGTAGGTGGTGCCAGTTGTTAATTAGCATTGGTATTGAAAACACTAATTTTATTTCCAGTCTGAATTGGTCTCACTTCCCCTCCAACTACTGTATCTTCTTGTTTGTCTGCTAAATTAAAGAGCTGTCCTGCAGCTGCTGCTTTTGTCCCCACGCGTATCCTTGCCCTCGTGGCAGAGGGCAGGACTCGGACTTGCCTAGAAGAGAAATGCCCAGAAGGGAGGCGGGAGTAGCGTGATGGGAGAGCAGCTGGAGCAAAGGCCTCAGCCGCTGTGCACAAATAACTGAAGAAAACATTTGTAATTTTTACCAGCCGTAGCATAACAAACTCTGTTGGTACTTGAGGGCAGCCTGATAGGTGAGAGGAAGCCAGAAGGGTCCCGTTTCATTCCTGGGCTAAACAGCAAAACTGTTTCTATCAGCAGTTCTGGTTGGAAGAGTTTGAACCGCTGCTGTGTTGCTCCTGCATTTGTGCATTGGCAGCATGAGAGCAGGCCCTTGCTCTCTGGTTTCAAGAATTAAAGGGTGGCTTTAATTCTTGTCGCCGTGCCCGCTCTCCAGCAGGCCTCCCAAGTCGCAGCTCCAACACGTGCAGCCGAGTCCCAGGGAAGCTGGGTCCTTTCTAACTAACGCCAGTGCAGCTGCTGGAAATGGGGCTTGGGAGTTTCCACGGGGGTTTTGCTTTCCAGGCCTCGGCGGCGCAGGCAGCAGGTGCTGCCCCGGTGCAGGGCGCAGGGATGGTGTGTCAGCGCTCATTAAAATGAGAGCAACACAGTAAGAGGTAGTGGTTCTTAACGCAAGCCTACCATGCGTTAGCATTTACCATACTTCACGGCGCGTATGCAGACAGCAGCCTTTGTTCAGCAAGGAAATGTTCTTTGGTCCTGGTTTGTAGTTGTAATAGCTAAAATTTCCATCAATGATGGGGGTTTTCAACCTCAAATTGCTTAGCAGTCCACAGGATAAAATTATGAGCAATGAAACGCAGCCACTTCCGGAGCACAACACAGTAACCACGCAAGTGAAGGAGTATTTAGCTGTGCCTGCAAAGGAAAATACACAGGCGGAGCATTTTTCCCAGCTGGAACTGACACCAGAACTAACCTCTTTGCTCACGAAGGTTGGAGTTTATTAAAGATCATGAGTCAGCCAAACCTTGAATCTGAATCTCATTAAACAAGACAGCACTAACATACCACTGTTCCCAAGGAATGGCTTTGTCTCCTTTTAAATCCTATTACTTCTACCAATTCCCTGGTCTTTGCCTTTCAAGCAGGGACCTATCTCACTTCACTTGTCTCTAGGTTTTGGGCAGATTTGTGCGATCTGCTTTCCCAGCATGATAAAAAGCGATAATGCACAGGAGAAGTGCGGAACAATGTGAAACCCCGGAGGGATTCACGCGTGGGCTGTGAGGCTCCCGCTGGCCCTGCAGCGTCCAAGCTGCGCCAGGGACCGTCTCTGCGGTGGCACTGGGAGAGACGCAGGGCAGGACAGAGCGTGCCGGGATCTGGCTGGGTGCCACTCGGGGCGCTTTCGCTCAGTGCAGACTAGAAACGCAGCAGCTTTGGGGTAGCCCTCGTGGTGTTTGCTGGTGACAAATGTTTGTCCCTTGCCCATGAAGGAGTTTGCTTGGGAGAAGCACTTCTGGCGTGGAGACCCTGGCGCTGGTGCTGCCGGTGAGCTACGCCGAGGCCAGCAGGCACAAGTCAGGGACCGACCGCGGAGCTCTGCAGTGATGCGGCTCGGGAGAGGAAACCCCCGGGGCCCCGCCGGAGCCCAAGGCAGGTCACAGCAGCAGCGGGAGATTCGGCACCGTGGGTTGTGCGTGGGGAAGAGGTGGCGTGTCCAGCGGTGGGTGCCCTGCAAGGTGGGACTGAGCACCCGGGGCGGGAGGTCTCGCGCCCGCGGGCAGCTGGAGCTGCTGCCGCAGGGGCGGCCGCGCTGGCAGCGTGGGGCAGTAGTCCCCAGGCTTGCGGTTTGCCCCTGCTCTGTGCTATGGCAGTGAGATCCCGAGCCTCCCTTCTCGGGGCTTCAGGCTCCTGCCTGGAAAGTGTGTGAGAGTAATTGCTTCTTACCTAGCAGTAGAAACATGAGGTTTAAATGAGTCTTTGTTACTGCTCTTCAACCCTGGCTAGAAAGGGCTGCAAATGAGAAATGTATTATTCTGAGTCATCCAGCAGCAAACAAAATTTCAGGGCTGTATGTTTACGGGGACTCAATTCTCAGTCACTCCAGCAAGGACTGGCAGAAATTGTCTTCCCGTTTATCCAGGGAGGAAAACCCCCTGCCCAACACACGCATACACCTCCTCAGCACTTCCAGTCAAATTAGCCATTGTTCGTAACATGCTTCATAAAAAAGGGAGCAGATCTGAATAGGTGTGAGCTGGCCAAACGCCCTCAGGAGCGCAGGCGTACGGAGGACTCGGCACGTGAGAAGCAGCAGTGACCAAGTTGGTTTTTCCTGTAGCTTTCTGAAGCAGCAGTGGGTGCAAAAGCGCTGCTGCTCAGCGCAGAGAGGACTTGGCAGAGCTGAGATGCGGCTGCCGTGGGAGCCCACGCTGCCTGGCTGAATGAGGTCCCCCTTTGCTCCAGGCAGCGCTGGCAAGGCAGGGAAAGATAGCATTACATCTCTGTGTATTGCACTGCTGCTCCACTCCTGCTTTTATCTGTGCTTTCAAAGACTATAGAGAAGAAGAAAATGAAACAATCTAATTAACACCACAAAAACCACTTTCAACTCGTTGTGATATTTTTCCTTTTATTACATGTTCTTGAAAGCAGGGCAGCGTGCGAGCCTGAGGAACAGCTTCCAACAGCAGCAGCAGCCACCGGCAGCAGCCGAGTGGGATAAACCCAGACATCCTGCTAAAGGGCATGCCACGAGACGGGAAGGAAGTTCAGATGCGCTGTGCTGTTTAGAGCTGGAGGGAGTGGGATTTAGCTGCAGGTGAATCAGAGCAACTGCAGATTGCAGTATTTCATCATAAGCTGACTGCAGATGAAATAGCCTAGTCCAACCGGAAAGGAACAGAGATTGCAAAACCACATGGGAAGAGAAATTGCAGGGCAGGAGTTGGTGGGAACTCGGCTTCACGGTGCAGTAGCTCCCCAGGGCTGAGGTGCTCCTCTGCTGATGGTTATTCATGGTGTGCCGTTATGCTCTGCGGAGAAAGGACTGGTGCTTTCCATGCTGACCTTGTTCCACAAGGGGTATTCAGACTCTGCCTCTGATTCTCTTTCTGCAGTTTCACGTGAACTCATTAATTTCCACTTAACCAACATAAAGTTGTTACTGGGAGCTGTTAACTGGTCCGTATTAGAGAAGCAGATAAAGTGATTAGTGTGCAGATGGACTCTCTGGGGGAAAGATGCTGTACAAAAGTGTGGTTTGTTAATTATTACTATGCTTTTCTTGCAGTTCAGCAGGGAACTGTTTCTCTTGCCCATTCACTTGTAACTTGGCAGACTCTCAAACCTGTGACCTTTCTCCCTGTCCTCTCCTGCTAGTTAATGAATGAATTTTTTGGAGGAAGGTATTTTCAAGTTCATTGCCTGACTCTTTTCATTTTTAATGCAGCTCATAATGGGACTCAGTTTTGCCCAGGTTCCTTTTTTCCTATCAAAGCAACAGTTGTCTCTTCTCCTAACTGCCCTCTTTTCCATCTCCTTTCTGGCTGGAGGGTTGGATGAGAGGATGGTAGAGGAGCACGAGGGTTTTGCTGGGTCAGTGAAGGATGCTCTTAGCAGGAAATACTGAGAAATCGTGAGTCTGGGCAGACAGAGAGGCAGGGCTGGTCAGGGGCTGGGATTTTCCTGCAAACGTTAGAATGGGTGCCGGCCTCCTCCGTCAAATTGGGAACGTCAGAAAGCAGCTGAGGTGCACAAAGTGCTGAATGAGACGTCTCATGGACTCGCCTCGCCAGTGGCAGCCGCGGACAGACCGTCTGCGCGTTCACGTGGACACCTGCGCTCTGTGGGCACCTCTTGCCATCTGGCCTCATGGCAGATCCCTCTCCAGGCTGCCCCCAGTGCGGACCATGTACGTCGGCAGCACGGCCGCTGCACCCGGCAGCGCAGGCTTCTCTCCAAGAACTGCAAAGGGCTGCATGATTTAATCAGAACTGAAATGGATATGCATTTAACGTCTTTTCTGGCCACAGACGTCATCCTGGTCTGATTTAGCTCTTTCATGTCTCACGAGCACTGCCTCATTCCCATACGTTTTTTTTTTTTTTGCTCTGTCTGAAATTGAGTGCAAAGAAAGGCTAACAACACAGACTGCCCGCTGCTGAGAATTAATGCCCCACCTCCTCTGAAGACAGAAATTGAGTCTGTTCCTGTCCTCGGTTGATGAAGCATTTGTAGGAGAGGGAAGGAGGGAGATGCTAGGGAACACCAGAGACTGCAGACCCACATTTATCATTGCTTTAAGTTAATTAACCCACTTAGACTGGCGCACGTGAGACTGCAGAAGGTAAATGGCCTCAGGAACCAGCCTTCTGAAGGGAATCCGGCACTTGTTGAAAAGAGCTGTAATGGTATATAATGACATGACCGTTTCTCCTGAACCCTGTAAAAGGCACCTGAGTTAGCCCTGCCTGGGGGGATTTCTGCAGGGACGTCTGCTCAGGGTCTCAGCTGGGGCTGTCAGTGGGGGGAAGGAAGCCGCTCAGGCGTGCAGCCCCGAGAGGGACTGTGGGGTTTCAGTGGTTGCGTCCAGTCCTCTGGAGGTGGTGGGAGATCAGAGCAGCTGTCCCGGACCTCAATCCAGATTCAGCAGGGACTCAGCACAGGTAAAGGCCCAGGAAGGCGACAAGTTTTCAGCACACTATGACGATTAAGAGGCAGATTGTTGTGTTTCATCCTGGTTGAAGCACGGTGCGCATCTCTGAAGGGAAGGTGCAGGGCTGACTTTGCAGCCTTTCCAGGAGACGCTCCAGAGTCGGGCAGTGGAGGCTTCAAAGGCTGTATGATTTTAGTCTGAATTTCGTTTGCCTGGAAGCACCTACCACCCAGGCACAGCGCTGCTCACTGAGCTTCTGGCACAGATGCGCTCAGGTGAGTGAGGGGAAATGTGCCTCCTCGGTTGGTGGGAGAGGGCGAATGGACAGACAGGAGGGATAAGGTCGCTGATACAGGAAGCCAGATCAGCTTGGCGTCTGCCTCTCCTGCCCCAGGCCTGTCCTCACATGGCAGTTTCTCCAGCTGAAGAGCATGTTTCTGTATTATAATATTGCACCATGGTGCTCTGCTGAGCTTTAATTTTCCAAGCTGAGAGCGTGGCAGCAGCCTGTGTGGCTGTTGCTGGCTGGGTGAAGAAACCCAGCAATGACCCAGACTAACCATTACTTCCAAGTGGTCAAGTCCTGCAGGAACCAGATAGGCTATCTGGACCAAAGCAGGAGCTCCCCACAACTGTCCGTGCCCCCCAGCCCCCTGCCCCTGTTGCAGGGTGGGCTGACTTTGGTGATGTTTCAGAGCAGCATGCCTGGCGCCACAGTGGGACGCTTCTCTCCTGGCAGGGGACGGAGATGCGCTGCACCCTTCTGCAGCACTCACTGGTCCTGGCTCTCTCCGAGTGCCCAAACTGGGCACCAGCCTCCTCAGTTAATTGTGTCAGTGTTTAAGGTACGCAGGGGCAGTATAGTACCAAAATGTGTGCAAAGACCTCATAGAAAGGTGCTTTTAAGTACAGATGCTTCCACCAGTATTTTCAAGTGTTGCAGTCAGCAGATTTACCCTGAAGCCTGGTTATGGTTTTATTCAGTCTCCAAATAAAACTGCAGTTTTTCTGTATGTACATGCACGTATATAAGCCACATGCTCTTGCATTGCCTTTGTACCTCAGCTTAATTCATTCTACTAATTAGTTCATCACTGGTGTTCCCTAAGACATAGCACTAGAGTAAGGCCCCCCTTCCTTCCCCCGGAGCGTAGCTTAGCTGTTGCCAGTGCCTAGCATGTGCAGAGAAAACCCAATTACAGCAGCCAATTACATGTGGGGAGCATGGCCAGGCTGGGATCCACAGAAGGTGAATTTCAGGAGATGCAATTTTCCTCTGTAAATCTGAAATAAGGTAAAATAACCTGTTGGTGGTTGGCCTGTGGTTTCCCCAGTCCTCGGTCTTTCTGCTCTCAGCTGCCTATTCATTTTTGGGGCAAGAAATTCACCAGGAAAAGCGATTTACAGACTTTCAGCTTGGTAAAGAGAATTTTCCTTCCAGGCCATCAGTCTGAAGGAGAGGGAGGATTTTAAGAGTCTGGTTACAGATAATATATCAGTGACTGAAGGAAGTGGCGGGGAGGACTAGTCATGGATACGCAACATTTCCTCTGCCAATTAACCTGAATTGCTGACCGGAGTAGTGATGGCTGGAAAAATCAGCGAGTGAGAGGGGGAAACCTGCAGGAACGTGAGAAGTGACTGGAGTCAGCGGGAAGAGTTCAAAAGCCAGAGTAGCCTGTCCCCTCACCTCTCTTGCTGTTAAGCCACCCTGCACAAAAGGACAGAAAAAGGAGGCCAAAAGCTAGAAGTGGGGAATCAGCCAGTAAGGGATTAATTGGCAGTTAAACTATAAACAGCAAAAGTGACCTTTACCAAAAATCAGCTGCTGTCTGTTTCCCTACACCCCCTCCCACGTATCTACTATGGTAGAGAAACAGGAAGATCAACACAGGGTTTTGATGTGTCAGGTCTCTGTGTTGTAAGAACCATAACGTTTGCATGCTGGCCCACAACTCCACTTTATTATGGGTCATAAAACTCTATTCCGTGAACAATGTCCTATGGAAGCAAAGATATCATTGCAATATGATTACATGTTGTCCAAAGCCCAATCCAAAGCAGGATGCTATGTGACACCACCAAGCAGGTGAGTGGCCGTGGCTGTGGCTGGCCTGTTAAACACTGGCATGAGAGGGCTGCAGCCCCATCCCTGTCCTCCTGAGCACGCAGGGCAGCGCCAGGCAGTGGAGATGCCAACGGCCTGCCACCACCTCTGCAGGGACGTCATGGGTCCATGCCAGACATCTTTGGAAACTCCCTAAGGCAGGGCAGGAATGTGTTTTCTGGGCAGGCTGCTCCACGCTCAACTCATGGACTGAGAGCCGTTCCTCCTTGAAAGTTTCTGTCCGTCTTCTTCTCTATAACTTATGTTCCCTTTTAGATGAAACTTGTGGAAAATTGTGGTTTCAGCTCTCGGTGTGTTTGCAGGTGCCTTGCTAAGCTCCTTATAGCAAGGGTAGGATGTAGGTTAGCATTGCCAACTCTTGAATGCCCATCTGAGCAAAATGTTACGGTGCAGCTCAGAAATGCACAGTCCTGCTGCCACTGAAAAGCCTATGCTGCCAAGGTTGTCCTCAGGGTCTACCTTGCCCCTTTCCTGGTGGCCACACCCTGATGAGCACAGCTGTGGCTTGGCAGAGCAGACCGTAGCTGGAAGCTTAAAGCCAGCTGGAGTCAAGCTGGCAGTGTGGAGTAGCTCCCTGGGAAAGGAGTTGTTAAACACTACATGGTGGGGGGATATAATGTTTCATCCTGCTTCTTGATGTTAGAGCAAAGGACATCCAGCAGAGATGGAAGATGCTGGGGCAGGAAGATGGGGAGTGCTAGCAGAGAGCCGGCTTTTCCGAGTCCTGCTATGAACTGCTGTTGATTCTGCAACGCCAGGGTTGGAGGGGTGAGTAAAGCTGAGGTGGTTATGCAGCAGAGCCTGCAAGTTTCTGCTATCTGCTTCAGGAACTGAGGCTGGGGACTGCTGCTGAAAGGCTGTATCAGGATGGCCACACATTTGCATCCTGCCTTCCAAACCCTTCCACTGCTCATTAAGCTAGGACCAGTGTTGTCCTTCAGCTGCCTCTGAGAGCCACAGTCAGAGAGGCCACTGGCCCCCAGAGCTCACGCTTCTGCACCAGGTGAAGACAACTGTTCCCACTTGTCCTGGCCCACTGCCCCAGGACACACACAGTAATTTTTTTTTAACTCATAAAATAAATCTAAAAATACCATTTCTTTCCCAAACTTTTCTTTATCAGAAACATTTTTTTCTGCTCTGATGCAATTGAGCAAGGATATGAATTAAGCCTATCTTTTCTTAAATGTCTCATCTGCTGTCCCATTTGCTGCCCCTTCCAGCCTAGGAGTATTATCTAGATATTCTAGTTATTCATTGAGTTATTCTACATTCCTTCTGGGGGGAATACATGCCAAGTGACAATAGGGATGGCTATTAATTGTAATCAAGGATTTAGAATTGATATTTTGTTGGACTTTGGTTGCCATTTTCTGTTACTTTAAAGTAAAATTTAAGCAGATCAAATTTTGGAACTGAAGTGCTCAACTGCATCCTTTTAAGAACGTAGGGTCTTCAGGAGCTGATAGAAGTCCCAAAGCGATCTGCGGGACACTCCTCCTGGTCCCTGGCTGCACTTTAAGTGATGCACTGATCCCACCTTCGACATGAAGTCCACATTTGCATTGCCACAATCCAGATTTTGGCAGCAAATCAAGCAGTGACTCAGTTACCCAGTAATTTCAAACACATAAACATCTGTTCCAGAGTAGAATAATTAATGACTTTCTGGTTCATCCACCGAGCAGAAAAGCTTGGGCTTGTAGCTCCAAATGTAGACTTTGTAAACGACTTCCCATCAGAAGTGTTTAGCTTCTTTTAATTGCTGTGTGACTGACAAGTGTTTTAGCTAGCACAGAACGCAGATAAGCGGTACCAGAAAAACTGAGTAAACACAGACAAGAGCACGGAAAGCCACCAAATGTTGTTGCTGGCATATGTTCTTCAGGAAGCTCAAGGCAGAGCTCTAAACAGCTTCCAAACATGATTATTGAGCATGAAGGAAAGTTATAGTTTGAACAGCATATTAATTATATAGGGTTTAAACATTGGTGTGATTACAGCAGAGCATGAAGCCTTCATTCAAAAACTTTACTACATTTTTTTTCTCAGGCAAATTGTCCAATGAATTCTTGACCTATTGAAAGACTCTCTACCTCCACTGGGTTCACAAACAGTCAGCAGCCCTCCGCCAGGCAGGCTGACTGGCTAAATATCAGCAGACAAGGATGTCCAGTTGATGGGTGAAGTATTCTGGGATTTCCTAACCTCCAAGACCCCATGGAATCCATAGGGAAGCTGTTGTCCTGCACCTACCTGCCTAGGAGCTAACTATATGAATGGAAAATGCCTTACCTCAGTGCTCCAAAATGTTCCCAAACTTCATCTTACAGTAAAGCTAAGTGGAGCAGGAAGGAGGATATGTTTGCTCAGCTGATCCCAGAAACACCTAAAGATGTCAGTCCAGTCAGGCCTGTGATCTCAGCTCCGTATCTCACTACTTTCTATGTATTAAGCAAGGGTGTAAAACTTACTCAAGGGAGTTCGGGGGAAAAAGCAAGAAAATTGTTTCTTTTGGATGAAACTTTAAAGCAAGGTCTACCAGTCCAACTCCTGTGACCTGATCCCATAGCGTTTGCAGAGGCCACATCACAGCCTCTAAATCTTGTTTACCTAGCCAGAATCACATGTGTGCAGAATGTCTTCCCACTTCAGTAACCTTTTGCTACTTGAGAGCACTCTTCTGTGAGAGGGAGAAATCTGGAGGACCCAACCCAAAATCAAGTCACCAATATGGAGATGAGCCCAAATGGCATTAGTAGGAATGCAACATTTTACCTTTTCCTGGTTCTCTGGTGCAAAGTCATGCAATATGGTCAAGTTGCTGGAGTATAACCTTTTAATGGAGGTTTACAGCAACGGTGTGGAAAGCCAGAGAAATCCTGCAGGCTCAGTGGGTTGCAGGTCCCGATATGAGAACGCAGAGTGTGCCAGCTGGCTTCTACAGTGACGGGAAGGACACTCAGGGAGGCCTTCCTTAAAGCCCTGTAGCGACACATATACCATCCATTTGGATTTTCATCTGCTGCACCTTTTCTTGGTACTTCTGCTATCTTGCTTATTTTGGAATACTCAAGATACTGCTTCCTGTTTGCATTCTGATTCCCCTGTCGCCTCATGGGAAATGCAAAGAGGCTGGGGTCTGCCCAAGTGTAGCTGAGGGCAGAACTTGGCACGTGGAGTCATTTCACATGCTGTTGATTTCAATCTGCTCAAAGCCCCAGGGAGAGGAGAATCAGTCCATACTGCACAGTTCATGACCTCAGAAGTAGACAGAGACTAAGTTCAAATGAAGGGGGAAAAAAAACACTGGAGAAGTCAGAACTGAGCAAGAACCAAGGGATTTGGCATGAGAAATTATCTCAGTGGAAAACTAAGTAAAAGGGAAAAGCTGGCTTGATTTGTTCAAAAGTAACATTATCCAGGGAGATGAGAAAGAAAACTACTGACAGGAAAATCTCTCTTTTGTGTGATTGTGCTGGAGTGAAGGCCTCCTGGAAAACGACTGCGAAGCTCTGTGAAGAAGTCATGCTTTTAGAATCCTGGAATATAAATTTGTGCCATGCAATTGCACAAGTCCTCCCTTACAGCGTCCCACTCGGGGCTCTGTATCGTAATGTATTGCTAGGCTTTATAGCCCAGAGATTTAATGCATGTGGTTAAGTGTCCAATGTCCATACATCATTTTAGTAGTTAGTGGGAGGTGCGTCCCCAAGAGTTGGACAAAGATTGCTGCCAAAGGGTGTGAGGCGAAATATTTTGGCCCATTAACAAAGCTCACGTTAAGAAATACAAACTTGGTGTAAAGATGCTGACAGCCTGGAGGAACATTGGAGAAGAAAACTGAAAAATACTGAAATAGGAGGAGAGTTCTAGGAAAAAACAGCAAAAGCGTGACATCTAGGAGACACTGCTTTCTGCAGCTATTCGAGGGTGAGAACAAAGAATGGGACTTAGAGTTGCCCAGGAAAGGTGCAAGAACAACAAACTGCGTGGGGTAAAGAACAGTGAAAGTCAGAGCCTGTAAAAGAGAAGACAGGTGCCGCTTGACTCCTGCTGGGTTTTCTGAGGGAAGAAAGCTCGATTGTTTGTGGTTTCAAAAGACCCTGTTGGAAGCACTAGTGAATGCAAGGCAGATTGTGTTTCTGCACCAGGTGGAACCTAACAAAGTAGGTTCCTCCCTCACGTTTCCGATTCCACATCTCCAGCCAGATATGGCTTCAGACTGAAGTCCTGGCACTGCATCTTCAAGTCTTTGCAAAACTTTCCTATCCAGAACTCCTAGTTTTGCCTGCAACCAAACCAAAATCCTATTCCAGACCTCTGTGCTATGAGGTGTCTGAAGTTAAGTTTTTCAGCTGGGGGTCTATTGTTTCGTGTCACGTTGTTATAACTTTCAGGAAACTGTTGTTCTTTGGCTCGTATATACAACTTCATACAGGGACCTGATATAGCTGCTCCTGAAGAGTCTGCAGAAGAAACTATTTGCCATCATTTTTGCAAATTATGACTTTTTTGCCTTTGCCTGATTTCACTGGCTGTTGCTCGCTCATACGGCTTCAGTTGGATCTGAGGCTCAGAAGTTTGGAATCCTTCCTATACCTAGGAGGACAGCCTTCAACAAAGCCTATAGTCAGCCGAGCTAAAGCATGGAGTATTTTTAACAGTTCTTGAAACACGTTTTAATTTTAGAGCTTTGATTCTTTTTTTCCTGGCTGCAGGTTTGAAGGTTTTGCAACCAATACCATCTGTCACCTCGGGATCCATGCCCAAGTCCGAGCATTATGGCTGAAAAGAGGACTTGTCTTATGATACTAAGCTCCCATCTAGACTTTCAAGACCCAAGTCAATGCTTTAAACTTTAGTAGAGAGTCTAAGATTGCACACACAAAAACCGTTTTCCCAGCAGCTTATTTCCATCTTTGAAAAAATGAATTATTTTGCTTCTCTTTGATTTCCTCTTCCCCCACCAGCCTCACCTTATCTGGCTTTTAGCTTCAAAGTATCCTTAGATCTTAAATAAATTTGATTTAGAACCAAAGATATTTCATGTCATTTTCTTTTGAAAGCTGTTCTCTGCTTCGTTGTGCAACTGCCACAGAAACCAGCCAAGTCACAGCTGGGGGGAAGAAAGTGATGAAAGGGAAGGCTGCTTTTCTGGGATCCCATTTCCTTAAAATTCCTTAAAATTGGAGGAAATGTGCCTTAGTACAATGGCAATCAGTAATAGCGTGGACTCCCTTGGAAAGAGACGGGAGTACCGGTATCTCAGCCAGGCTTTTTTTCCTATCACTAGCAACCTGTAAAGCAGGGGACTATAGCCTGCTCTTTGACCACATGGCATGCACAGAATAAGTGTCAAAATAATGTCATTTGATGGTTATTTCTCTTTTTGAGCTCATCTTGACTGTAACAGGCATGATAGCTCACAAGGCTGCTGCAATCCTGTGTATTTTCTTCTTCCTCCTTGCGCGGCTGTTTCTTGCAAGTTTGGTACAGCAGGGTCAAAGTAATACATTTTACCTACATTTGCTGTGTATCAGTTTTGATAGGAATATTTATTGGGTTGTTTAAAATTTATTAATAGGAATTTTGATAAGTTTATTGATTTTTTGAGGTATTAATATGAATGTTCCAAAAAGGGAGGGAATATATATATATCATTTAATCCCACACACTTATGTCATGAGGTTGAGGAGAGGGTGGGACAGTAGGTCTTGTGTTCTGAGTAAAGATTTGCTTTGCAGTAGTAGGGGAGGGGTTAAATTTGTATCAATATTTTGGACCCATAACAAACATTGAAAATAATGTGGAAAGGAGACTCCCAGGAAACCTTTATTAACAATACAGATGGTCCAAGAACTTAACATAGAGATCAAAGCTGTGGGGGGAGTTTGCTCTCTAATTGGGACCACCCTGCTTCCCTGCAATTAACCCATCTGGGAAATGCTGACAACACTCTTCCCTCTTCTTAGGGATTTTTGCAGCCTTTGAGCCTATCCCCCGTGCAGTGAAACAGAGGATGCAGAGATGATTAAATTATAAACTCAATTGATACTAGCTTAGTGACTAGGAAGATAAAAATTAAAATAAAGATGCTAATTGATCAAACTGGACTTCTTAGTCCCCTGCACAGAAGAGCAGTTCAGAGAAGCTGCCAGTGCAGGCCCACGTCGCAGAGGTGCGCGAAGCAGGCGGTGGCGCACACCGCAGCTTGGTGATAAACCCCTGTCCGGGCTCGTCCCTTGTGGGGCAGGTGCTTGAGTAGTGGGCAGCTGATTCCATTGCCTATTTAAAGGCATCTGCCTGTTGTGGAGTGATGACATAAGATGCTGACCAAAACAGGTCATGTAGGAATTAAAGCTTTCAGCTGTGCCCTGCACCATGTGCACTGTTAAATACTTTTGGGAACATGGTCAGCCCTGTTTGCAGGCCTTCTGCAGAGCTGCTGCTGCCTGGCCCCGGGACAAGCTGTTTCATCTTGCTGTTCCCCCCGCCCCATCGTTACTAGCGTCGTTCCGGTTCGTGGGTTTTACGACCGGTCAGTAAACCCGTCAATTAGCAGCCCGTGTAGCTGGGGGGGGCCGGGGAGCACCTGGGCCGGCAGCCAGCAGCCTGCACAAGGGGCTGAGCGGCAGCAGCCGGCTGCGGGCGCGGCCGGGTGCCCGAGGGCGGCCGCGGCCCGACGCCGAGCGAGGTCTGCTGCTGCCGCCGGCACCCGACGGACGGGCCGCCGCCGAGCTCCGGCCACCCGGGCGGCGGGTCAGTGTCCAGCAGCAGCTGCTCATCGGTCTCCCAAGATTTCTAAGCAGTTTTTCAGAGCCGGTGTCGCGGCTGCCGGGCCGGGAGCCTTGCAGGGCATCGCCCGGCGGAGAGCTTCGCCGGGCTCCCCCGACGTCCCGGGCACGGCGACCGCCGCTCGGAGCCGGGGCGGCGGCGCCCGGCCGCGGGCTCCCTCCGGGGCCGGGCGGCTGCAGCGGGGCCAGGGTCCGCTCCGGCCCCGCAGGGCTCCCGGGGCAGGCGGCAGCGGCCCCGCAGCGGGCCGGGTCGTTCCTGCCCGCGCCCCCCCGGTCCGACGCGTCCCGCTGCCGCCGGGCTCCGAGCGGCCCCGGCCCGGCCGCGGCTCGGCGGTTCGCCGGGACCGGCCGCGTCCCCGGAGCCGGCGCGCGCGCCGCTGGCAGAAGCCGGTGCGCTCGTGCCTCTCAGCAGCAGAGGATCCGCAGCATCTTCAGCTCCCCCTTTCCCTCCTCCCCTCTCTGCTTACAGTAGCCCAGAAGATTTCTAAACCTTTCCCTGCCCGGGACTGTAGTGACGGGGGCTCCTGACATGAAGCTGCTCCTGAGCATCCTGCCGTCCCTCTTCTATGCTGCTACAAGTAAGTGGCTGTCTGTGCAGGTCACTGAATGCGAAAGGGGGAGAAAATCGTGCCATTTGGTTGTGCTGCTGGGAGCTGGGGGTTATGAGGGTTTTTTTTTTTAATTAGGATTTTGATCAAAGTCTTGATCTGTAGGATCTGTAATCCTAGCACATGTCACTAGTGATGCTAGCTGTCTGAAAATAGCCTTGCTGCATCCCGAAAAAATTTTATTGCTTGAGGAGAGTTTGTCTGTGTGCCTGTTGACGCTGCTCTCTCTGCACTGTGCTTTTCATGGACTTTGTTACCTGTAAGCAGAGGCGATTGCAAACTGCATTTTTGTATTTTATTTTTATTTAATATGTTACCTGTAAACCGAGAGGGAATTGCAAATTGTGATTCTGTCTTTTATTCGAGATAACAGAAACCAAGCTTGAGAGCGGAGTGAGAGTAGATGCAGAAGTCGTGTTAATGTTATGATCTGAAAGGGGAGAGAGAGCAGTGGACAAAAACCAGATAAAAAAAGAGACACTATTTTGCTAGAGGTTAGAAAAGGGTGTTGGGAAAAGTCGGCAGCTCTGCGGTATTTCCGTTTCTGTCTGATTTGTTGTGTTTTACTTTTGTCAATGACAATTCAAACTCTTGCTGTCCCTGCCCGCCCTTGGGGAGTGAGGGGCAATTTTGGAGCTCTGCCACAGAATGGGGGATTCAAACTCTTTCAAACTGAACAGTTCTTTATATTTCCTTTGAAGTGTTCTGCTTTAGCTGCAGCTCAACCCCTCTCCATGGCGGCCGGGGGTGGGGGGGAATTTAATAGGTGATTTATACGTAGGGTATTGTCTGAAAGGGGTTTGCAGCCCTGGGTAGGGACCCGTGCCTGGACAACAAGGATGCATCACGGCTCAGGAAACGTGGAGTGGGAAAAGTGTCATCTCTGGGCCGTGTCCTGTGGTTTTGGGACTTTGCTAGCAGAAATACATTTTCTTTGCGGACAGAGATCATGCGGAATTAAGGGATGTTTCATTAAGCATGTTAGAGAATTCATTTTCTGGAGGTGAGCTTATTGAACTGACTTCAATGTGCCTGGTGTATGAGAAAAGCAGACCTGCTTTTTGGTCTCTCAGGAGATGCCTTTCTGAATGGAAAAAAGACAAATATCAAGAAGACCAGGTCTTGCTGATGTCATTTTGAGTCTTCCTCATGTTTATTCTGAAGCCTAGGAAAAACTGGATAGAAGATCCCCAAAATACTGTTGCAGATCTGGGACGGCGATACTTTGGGGTCTGCTGGGTGCTCTTTGTGAGGACGACCCTTGGGGGACAGCCGCCCCCAGCTGCGCCAAGCGGGGCTCTCCCCGCCGCCTTGTGGCAAAAGTGTTTTCTGTCGGTTGTTTTTATTATTGTTTTTGCTCACAGATGTTTTATTGGAGATGTGCAGGCTTCATTTATAATCTTGAGTGGCCCTTGTGAAAAGTCAGCAGATGCTGAACTATAATAACTCTAATCCAGGCTAAATTTGGCCACTCCATTTTGTTTGTTTGTTTGTTTTGGCAGCGCGCGCCCACGGCGCGGGGTGAGGTGCCGTTCTCCCCTTCCCCGTAGGAGCCCCCTTCCAGCCGGCGCTGCTGGTGTGCCAGTGCCACTGCACCCAGCGCGGCTGGCGAGCACCCACAAAACCCTCCCGGGAGGGAGATAAAATGTGCGGTTCTGCAAATTAACTGAATCTCCAGGCAGCCAGTCTCTGTCTCCAGAGGTTTGGAGGAGGTCACCTTTAAGAAAAAGCTACATAATCCAAATATCACCTCTAATTCTGGGCATTTTACCTTACCTGACACTCTTACTTTTCCTCTAGGTTTTTTATTTCCCCTGCCTGCTCCTTTAGCATTTCTCCTGCCACCCCTCCAGCGTATTTTAAGAGGCTTCCCGTTTGGCAGATTTGCACTGGAACGCTCTTATTTGCACTTTGTCCGTGTTCCGGTCCCCGCGCTCGCCGTTCGGTGCGCCGGGGTCCTGCAGAGCTGTGCACGAGGGCTGCCAGGGCAGGGGCGGGCAGCCTGCGGTGACAGTGGGGGACGGCAGCAGGACCGTCGCGGCTGTACTTAGAAACACGCACCTGCAAAACCCCCCTGACAAGTGAGCAAACGGGTTTCCTAGTGCCTGGCTCGACGCCAGGGTGCAGCCCGGGGGCTGGCGGCGGAGGTGCTGTGCTGGCGGCCCTGCTGCCGTAGCAGGGCTGCGGCCGCATCCCGCGCGGAGCCGTGCTGGGCTGTCGTGCGCAGGGCGCCGGGCGGGAGCTGCGCGGTCCCCAGCCGCGTGTGCCCGACCGCGTGCCGCTGGCGGTCCAGAGGTGCTGCTAGGAAAAACGAGAGCAGCACCTCTCATGAGATGCGCAGGAGCCCTCGAGGCCGTCGGGAGCGGATCTGTGCCTGGGGGCAGCTCCGGGGCCGGTGTCCCACAGCGGGGCCCGGAGCCCCCCGAGGACCTGCCCGGGGGCCTGGAGGCAACCGCCGGGGCAAGCGGGGCCGAAAGCTTGGTCTGCATTGCAGAGGGTCACCCAAACCGCGGCCCGGGCCCCGGCCGGCGGGCGTTGGAGCCGCACGGCCCGGCCAGCGGAGCCCGGGTGGTGGCCGCGTTGGAGGCGCCTGGGGCGGTTTAGCTGAGGAGTCGCGCTGAGGAATAGCGTCCAGCTTCTCTCAGGTACTTTGCAATGATATACAGCGTGGACTTGGACTGTTTTGACACAAACTTCATTTTATTTAGGGGTTTTTTGTACACGTTTTTATTGTTGGGTGTGATCTGCCAGCATAAAGTATTTCTAAGAAATGTGATAAAACTCTTTTATAGAAGCGTTAGCACTCAACAACTCCATTAGAAAACAAACTTACACATCAACTTGGCTTAAATTTTTATTGCATTCACTGCCTCGAAGAAGCAGGTGCTTAGGAAAATCAAAGGAACTGGTCACACATTACCACTTTGCATTTGTCCATCTTGTAACGTTGACTTGTTAAAGCAATTGCTTGCGCCTGCTCTATAATGAGATATACATGTACCAGAGCTTTTTACTGGGCTTTATTCACTTCTTAAAGGGAAGTTCTTGTTCTGCTGTTGATTCTCATGTGTCCCAAGCCCCCAGTAACTGGGTTTTGATCTACCGATGCAGAAGACCTTTACTGGAACCAGCCCTGCTCCTTTTAAAGGCTTTTTTTGTATGCTCCTGTGGTGCTTTTTTAAAATTTAAAATAAAATCGTGCATGTAGTTCCTCATTCCTCACACTTATGCACTCAAGTTCCCCTTCCAGCTCAATTATAATGAGCAGGTACAAGTAAAAATGGATTTTTTTTTCCCTCCCAAATTCTGGGTAGTTATTTTTATTGGGGAGGGGAGGGGGGCAGCAGCCCAGCCCTCCAGTAGTATAAAGACTGTTAAATTTGACCTGCTTGTGCAAGTACCATCTGGGAATAAGGGAGTGAGTCATGCCATTAACAAAGACGATGTCTCCATGTGAGATGATATCCCAGGCAACGTCTCCGTTCTGCATGTATCAGTTCATGCTTATAGTGGCGTTTTTGTCGCTGCCCAGCAGGTAGTAAGTTGGCACCTAAAAAGTCCTATTCACTTTGAAGCCGTGCAAGAAGGAAATGCCATTTACTGAGTTTGGTGCGGCTCCAGGACCCCCATCCTGCTCGCTTGCCCAGAGCAAAACTATTCAGCTCCCTCCAAGGGCATCACGTGCCCTTTCCTTCCCTCTTTTTGTCATACTTATGTGACACCCCCATTCACAAGGCCATGTAATCCTGCATGCAGCGGTTCTTGCTGCACCCTTCTGAGCTTCAGATGTTCCAGAACTTGCCCTGGGCAAACCAGACGCTGAGGCGTGGAGCGACTTGTCCATCCTCGTGCAGGAGATCTGCTTCCACTCTCTCGCTGTGTTGATGTAAATTGGTGGCCTCATAAAGCAGAGTCGCATACAGAAGTATTTAAAGTCATTGAAACTATTTGCACTAATAAGAGCACTTGGACTAAGCCGTATGGTAACAAGCACGTCCCCATATGAATTCCCCTGTTGCATTTAAAGACAGGAAGCTTTTCAAGGAAGTTAAATTTTAAACGTTACCAATTGTTTGATACAGGAATGGGAGAGAGAGACTTCCCAGCTGCCTTCATAGCTCACAGGAGAAATGTGGCCATATGGCAACTTGGATCTTTGCTTCTTTTACATACATATACAATTTTTTCATAGTATTTGCAGAGGAAAAAAAAGAGCAAACCTTTAGCTTATGCAGCACCCCTCACCCACATCTCCGCAGACTTTACTGTTGCAGTCTTGGCTTATGTTTGTTGTGTTATCAGAAGAAAGATGTTCTTGTCCCTAGCTAAAGGAGCAAAAGACCATGCATAAATAAATTTTCAGTGATAAAATTTTGCAATATTTAATAGAAGATTATTTTTTTTAAGTTCCAGGCAAACAGTAATTCCATTTGATATTTTTTATGCATTTTAATGTTCTGTAGTTGGATGTGTAATATCACCATACATTTAGATATGTATATTACAGAAAAATAGCCACATGTATTTATAAAATTACTTACTCCCTCTGCTTTTGACTGGCCTTTCTGCAAATTGAGGCACTTCTGAAGCAGTGATCTATGGAAGCCCAATGCACTATACAAAAAAGGTGAATGAAGACATTTTGGTGAAAGATGTTGAAATTTAATAAGCGTTGGATGATTTTGCACATCCTTAACTTTATCTGCCTGTTAGGGAACTCTATTGGCAATACCTATCTCTACTTTCAGAGCTCTTTGTGTCTTAGCCCCGCTGGTAGGTCTGTCCTGGGTAGAGCACAGGAATCGGGCTGCAGTAGCCCAGCAAAAGTGAACGTCGCTGCAGAGACGCTCGCTGCCCTCCTGCGCTCTGCGGCCATGTTAGTCCAAGACTATTTCTGGCACCAGCCTCGTGCCTGTTCTTGGACTCCTGCACTTAATGAGCATTGCTCTTGCTGTAGTGTGGTAGATCCTGCAGTTTTGAGAGGAAAACATGGCTCTCTGTGATAAAAGCCGTGTCTAATTCTGGTGCCTCCTGCCAGACTGGGAGCGGCTGTGACTCCTGAGGAGCCCCCCCTTTCCTCTTCCTCGGCAATGATGTTGGGAAGGATCGCCCGTGTTTCGGGGCCCGCAGATGCTAGGTGCAAAAGCCCTGCTTTTATGACAAATTAAGCTAGAAGAGCTGAGTGTGAACCACTCCTGTATACTCAGAGCTGAGCTAAGGGGCTCTGCTGTCTTTTCTGGGGGCTCATCTTCAGGCTTATCTTCAAGCAGAAGAAGAGGGGAGCATTTAATGGCACAAGCATGTGGGCCCATGACTTCAGGAGCACGTTAACTCTAGCCATGACTTAAAAGCCTGCTTGTTGGCGTCATTATTAACCTCCCTCTGCGCATATGGATTGCTAAGCTGACAGCACGTTATATGGTCTCTGGTGAGGCCCCTGTGTATTAGGGAGCTTCATCCCTCAAATTTTAAATGTGAAGAAACATTGGTATGAACGATCAAAGTAAACTACTTGCAGCTACCTCAGAAGTCTGCTGCCAGACTAAGGCCAGAACTTGGATTTTATGCTTTGGGATAAGCTGCCACTGCGAGGGGACAAGGCTTTTTCAGGTGGAGGAAGGGATTTCAGGCCATGTGTTGTCCCGTTGCCCTCCAGATTAGCCAAGTGCTAGCCTGGTGCAGCACTGACGCCAGGAGCTGCCCAGCTTGGGGAGCACATGCTGGAAGGGAGCTCTCTGGCATGACACATGGCTGTGCCACCTGAAGCTCTGCTGGTTGAGGAGGAGGAAGCCTGGGCAGAGCCTTGCCATGAGGAGCCCTCAGCCTTGGGTGCTGCCTACCATGGAGCGAGGAATAGCTTGGAGAATGGTATATTTACGCAGGCTTTGCGAGTCAAGAAGGTGCTCAGGGTTGCGGACAGGCATTTCTTTGCAACTATTTTAAACCAAAATAACAGCTGTATTTTAAGTAAGACGCAAATATCTCCAGAGCCTACCAGCACCAGCATGCTCCTCTGGACTCTGCTCAGACCAAGCAATTTAGCACTGCTGAACAGACCTGGGGCAGAGCCTGGAGGTGGCCCCAGCCCAACTGCCGGAGACACCCTCACGCTAGTGCCCAGCATGGCTATTCCCCAGATGATTCATCAGGCTCAGCCTGCAAAGTGCAAAAGAAGTCACTCTTGGTTTCCCCTTCCTGCCGGGGCAGCCCTGGGCTGCGGCATGCCTGGCATTGCATCTGGAGGAGCCACCCGGAGTCCCGGGCGGCATCGCGGATGGCAACTGAAGGCACGGGAGAGGATGAGCGATGGTGTGGGGCTGCTGAGAAGGTCACTTGTGTCTGTTTTATGGCTGAAAGTGGGTGTAGATGTCTTCCAGAGGGTTTTGGGATGACTCCAGCTTTTAGGAAGGATTCATAGGCTCTGCTCTAACTCTTAAACACTTTGAATCATGTTGATTAAATCCAGCGAGTTTTGTGTGGATTTAGAGTTCTTATTTCCCCCAGAACAAACACCCCCAGATGCATCCGTAAATCTCCGGGAAGGCTGGTGGGTCTCCAAGGCCCATTCAGAAGATATACGGCTGGGGAATCGGCCAGTGTATGCTGTTTACTTCTAGCTCCAAACAGCCATCTCAGAAAGAGGGGATATTTCTAGTGTAATGTGGAAAATTACTTAAGATCCAGATACAGCTAGTTGGCAGGGAAATGTCATTCACGCGGGTGAGGCGCCGGGCAGCCAGCGGGCCATGAGATCTGTCGGGCATGGGGCGCACCTGTGCCCCAGGCTCAGGGTGTCCCGCATCAGGAATCGCGCCCCTGCCGCGCTCCTCGGGGCCACGTCCCATCCTTGAGCGCCAGGTTTGGGGTCAGAGGCAGTTTCCAGGGTGTTCGATAGTACAGAGATCAGCACCCAGCAATCTCGGGTAACGTAGAGTTAACTCATGGCAAAAATGCATCGAGTTCCACCCATTCCTTAGCTTTGTCCTTTATTAGCCCTTCACGAGAAAAAGCCTTTGAGAGATGTCTTAAATCTCACAGAATCTTAAATCTGATTTGAACGAGCATAGTTGTTCCTCTTGTACTTTCTGCCTTTCTCTATACATGGAGAAGTTTGGCAAAAACTTTGCTTCTTAAGAGCTCAGTTGCTCTTCTGGTAAGTCATTGTGGGGGGATGCCTTGAAGAGCACCGGGGGACCCTAGTAGAAGAGACTCATTTAACAACAGCAGGGAAAAAAGATCCTGTGGATGTTCCCTCAGCACATGACCGTGAGGCTGAGGATAACACAACTTGGGAGAGGGGAGGACTGGGAGAGTTGCCTCATCCTGCATCTGGCTACGCTCAACAGACTTCCAAAGCCAAAACACACCCTCAGCATTTCCACTGCATCCCACTGGCTGGGACCCCACTGCCTGGGACCTCACTGCCTCAGGCTGCTCTGCTCGGAAAGTCTGCAACTTCATCTCTGCTTTTCTGAAATCCTTTGCTTTTCACCATGGGCCACAACTGCTGCTACCACCAACCGTTGCGTTGCAGTCAGCCATTGTCCACTGCGAGCCGCCTGGAGCATGGCTGCACTGAGCTGGCGGAGCCTCAGCTCATGCTGTGTGTAGCTGCACCTGCCGCCCAGCCTCACCTCCAACCTCTTCACCCTGTTGCACCCAGGGGATGAACCCGTTTGAAGCATCAGTTTGACACGGGCTGGCGGGTGGACAAATGACTGGGGGTTTCCTGCTCACGCTCCGAGTTATATTCATTCCTATGTTCTGCTGCAGTGCTTCCTCATAGGCTCGTTAATGGTATGTGTGTGTTAGTGAGGCAAAGTACTCCTAATTGCAACATGCACCATTAGCCATTAATAGCCTGGCAGTTAAAGAAAATCTTGAGTGACAAGTGGGGCCCCTCCACACAGTCACGTTCCCTCCCTGTGGCTGATTGCCACCACTGCCAGGGCCATGATCAAAGTGGGGATGTGAGAACGTTTAGCTGGATCTGAAGCATGCGTTTGCCATGGATAATTGCAGGATATTAATGAACAGGGCCCTTTAGCTGAGCATCTTTGATTGCTCTGATGGAAAGGGCTCAGCAGAAGGAGAGCCGGAGTTACCAAGACAGTTTTGCACCCTGCAATTGAACCGCACCTTGGAGACGGTGGCAGCTTCGGCAAGCTGGAGAAACAGCCTGGGGGGGCAATCGCTGGGGAGTGTTTTGGGGCTCTCCCGTTTGCCCGGGGCAGCTGCCTCTGCCCACGTCTCCCTGGCTCCCAGGCGGTGCTTTGCCTGCTAAAACTGCTCCACAGGCAAGGGTGCTGGTTCCCAGCCCGTTCTCCCCTTTCCTCCCTGCAAGGCCACAGCAGGCAGGCTGGCTGGCTGGCTGGCTGCTCCCCTCGGAGCCACCTCCAGCCCCGGAGCCACCTCCACCCTGGGCCACGGAGGAGCCTCCCTCGCCACAAGTGCTTCGGGACAGCAGCTAGTTTTAGCGAAGCAAAAGACGCAGTGGCCGCTGTCTCGGGCACCGTCTCTCACGTCTCACTGGGGAACAGCAGTCAGGGTTGCTGGAAGCGATCTGGGTGCACTGGGGACCACGTGCTCGGCAGCAGCCTGGCGCAGGGACGGAGGTGGCACGCTGCGCGCGGGGCCAGGGACGCGGCGACGCTTTGCTGCAATGCCGAGCGTGTCCCTGTTCCCTCGGCAGAGCCGGACCCGCTTCGCTCGTGGCCAGACGGGCGCGTGTGTCCCCTGGGACAGTTCCCCTGCGGCAACCTCTCCATCTGCTTACCCCAGGCCCTGCACTGCAACGGGGTGGAGGACTGCGACAACGGCGCGGACGAAGAAAACTGCGGTAATTAGCAAGCCCCTAGCAAAGATGGATGCCCTAGGAGTTAATAAACCTCCTGGACCTGGAGGTGCCAGGATCCAGCCCCGGGGGCGTGTTGGAAGAGAGCTTGCTCTTCCTGCGAATGCAGTGACTGCGAGGAATCCTGGCTCTTGCGTTATCTAGTGAGATTTGTGTTGTCCTTGCGACTGCAAGCCGTCCAGGCGCAGTGGCCAGGCAGGCCTCCAGGCAGGAGATTGTCTGTCGAGGACTGTCCCAAGCTTGCCTGAAAGAAAATCCTGTTACTACAAGACTTAGTTATTTCTGGGCTGTGGTAGCAAGGCAGCGGAGGAGTGGGATTTTGCACTATCCATCAGGAAACGAGGGTGCAGCAGGTCTAAAGAAACAAAATAAATTCCTTTTTGCGCAGCACAGGGAGCTGATTAACTCAGCGGTTCGGGCGCTGCCTCTGTCCCAGGAAATCCTTAAGCTGGGCTTAGTGGGATGGTAGGAACAGAGGGAAGAAAAGTTTATACTGGCTGCGCTGGAGACACGACACAGGGCTGGACGGAGCTTTGCTCTGCCCCAGCCCGGCTGCGGGGCTGGACCCGCTCTCGGCCGGGCCGAGGTTTCGTGGCAGGCCAGCCCCTCCGCGGGGGGGTTCGCTCCTCACCGACGGCGGTGCCGAGCAGCAGGGACTTCCCAGCGCTGGGTTCAGGCGGCGGTGGGCACAGGACGGGGGCGAAGGAGGTCTGGGGTGAGAGGAGAAGGTGCTGGCCACCATCTCGCCGCCTCTGACCTCTCCTGGCCGTGGCCGCGCAGTGGACAACAGCGGCTGGCTGCAGATCCTGGGGGACATGCTGGCCTCGAGGAACAGCAGAGCGACGGCGGACGCGGAGCTGGACGCCTGCCGTAAGCCCGTCCTTCCCGGGGCCGTCGCGTCCCTCCCCGGCCTGCGGCGGCCGAGCGCTGCCCGTCCCCGCGCGGGCCCTGTCCCCCAGCGCGTCCCCGTGCTTCTCCGCAGTGCTGGAGCTGGTCCCGGAGCGGTGCCGCTGCCGGGGAAGGACGGTGGACTGCACGGCGCGGGACCTCAGCACCGTCCCGCCAGCCTCCTCCAACGTGACAAAGATGTGAGTAGCAACGAGCAAACGCACCCTTTGGCCCCGCCACCGAAGAGGGGAGAGCGAGGACCGGGCTGCGCCGCTGGCCCTGCCGCCCGGCGCAGCGGGGTGGTGGGGGGCCGCGGGGGCGGAGAGGCGGGACGCCCCGGCAGCCCATCCGCACGAGCGCTGCCCGGAGCGGCGCGGGTGAGCGGGGCAGCCACCGGGCGGCTGGACCGGACCGCCGGCCGCCTTGCCCAGAGCTGCACGGCGCGAGCTCAGCCGGAAACGAAATAAAACCCTGGACTTTTTGTCCCTGTATCCGAAGAACCGAGGAGCCCTTTCGGCGCCGACAGGCTGCTCTCCGCCGAGCTCAGCCGTCCCGCGCCCAGCTGGGCCGGGGCCCCGCGCGCGCCTGCCCGGGCCGGGGGCTGCGAAGCCTCTGCCCGTCCCCAGGCCTCCAGCTGAGAGGCGCCGGGGCCGGGGGCCGGGGGCCCTGGGCACACGTGCGGGAAGGGAGGAGCGTGCAGAAGGCTCACCTGCAGCAACTAACGCTCCCAAATTAAGAGAGCAGTTAGCAACGTGGCGTAGCGAGCAGCAGCTGACTTGCATTTCATTTGGATTGATCAAGGAGAGGAGATTTTATGATTTAATGTCTCCCTTTGTTAAAGGCCTCCTGAACCTCTTCCTTATTCTCCCTCTGTGAGTTTGATTTTTTTTTCCCCTCCTATCTTCCTGCTAGGGACCTGAAGAAAAATAAAATTTGTTCTCTGCTGGACAATCAGTTTGCTACGTTCAAGAGCCTGGAGAAACTGTGAGTATCGCCTTCCTCTATGCTGCTTTCGGCCTGCCCATGGTAAGAGGGGCAAGTGAGCCCTGCCGGCTTCTGGCAAGGTCTCTGTTTCTCCCGGAGCCTGACCCGATGGCCGCTGCGCTCAGCAGGTGCCTTTTATAAACGTTGCTGACTCTCAATGCGCTGCCGCCACTTTACCACTTCCAGCAAGTGGTCGGGAACCTGGTGCTGCCGAGTAGGACTCGTGTTTGCTAATGGCCACGCTGTGCGCGCGAGGTACAGTGAGATATCTCACCAGCCGCGGTGGGGAACAGCAAACAGCCCGCTGCTCTGGAGTGCCCTAGAGCCTTTTCTACAAGTCACTGCACTTGGACAAACACCACCTTTCCAGGCTGCTGCACCTGGAGTTTAGGAAGTGAAATATCTCGGTGTGCGGAAGAGGTGTTTGTTCTCATGGGTGGGATGGCAGCTCGGTGCAATAATAACGGTAGTGGCGCACCTCGAAGCAGCCATTTGTGATGGTCAGGCATTTGTACTTTCAACTTCCTTCCCCTCATGTGCAGTAAATGAAGCAGAGAGAGGGCAAACGACCTCTCCAGGGCTGCTTAAGACACTGCACCTGTGGCAGCGCGAGGGCTGCAGCTTTGCTCTCCCATCTGCAAGCCTGTGCATTGCTTGGAGGCGACCTTCCCCGCTCGCCGTGGGCACCTGCGGCGCTCGTGCAGCCCTGTTCGCGGTGCGGGTCTGGGACGCTCCCCTTGCCGGAGCGGTGCTGCGCTGCCGGCATCCCCGGGTGTGTGCACACGGCTGCTTTCCTGGGACACACAGCGCCTGGGAATCCTGGAGGAAACCATCTTTTCTTTTCTATTTGTTTTCTGTTCTGTTTTCTAAACAGCTTTTTGCAAAACAACAAGATCCGGTCAATCTCCCCCAAGGCCTTTGCTGGACTCTTTCAGCTTAAAATGTTGTGAGTAGAGGTTTCTGTGGTACACGAGGCTGGGGAGGGGAGCTTGGGGACAGACGTGGTCCTCTGCTCCTCTTGGCACAGGAGATTCGTAGCACAGTTGGCATGAGTCTAGTTTTGATGCCTTTCTCCTCTGCTTTTTCTTCTTTCTGCAAGAGTCGGTATCAAACATGCTCAAACGGGAGGTACATGTTTTGGGTGAATATGGGGCAGAGCAGAAAAACTTAGCTCTTACAGACCCAGCTGTTTGTTCCCTTCCCCACGTTTCTCAGGCTGAATCAGGCTTCCACACTTGAGCCACTTCAAGAGGCAGTTCCCTTAGCAGGGAAAACAAGGGTCATGTGAGCAACGAGGAAAGAATAGCTTTAAAAAAGCTAGCTTAATTAACCCTGTTGTCTGAAGATCAGTGTCCTCCTCTTTCGTGGTTCCAGGTTCCTCAGCCACAACAAGATCACCCAGCTGAAGCCCAGGCTTTTTGAGGACCTCCACCGCCTCGAGTGGCTGTGAGTTGCTTTGTCTGGTCCAAGCAGCCTTAGGAAAGATGTGTCTGATCCTAACTCTTCCTGGCATCCACAATAATTGCATTTCCTCAAAAGGGAAGGGGGGGAAAAAAATGGGGATGTTACCACAGACACCCAAAACCCTCTGGCCGGTCCAGGATGCCCGGACAGCAGCACGGAGGCGAAGGTGCCTGGCCGGACCTGGCAACAGGGCTGGATAAGCACTTGGAGCCCCCAGGCCCGAGGAGCAGAGGAGAGCACGTAAAGGGCCTCCAGTGTACTATAAAACACTGAGATTTGCAGCACCACTACCTCAAAAATGTCTAAACTAAAAGTATCACTAATATTCTCCACTTCTGTTTAGTCTCAAAGGCTCTATTTGATCTGGGCCTGTGTGTGGTTTTACATATGGAGCTTGTAAAGATATTGCTGCAGAAAAGAAACCATAAAGGCCGCTTTATAAGATGATTTCTCTTTTGAGTTTGAAGGAGCGACTTGAGGCATCAGAGAAACTCTGCCCCCTCCTCGGCATTTGCTGCTTGTTATTTGCCCTGGGATCTGCTAACTTAGTCCTTAAATCAACGAGGGGGAACAGGGCGACGAGCAGCTCGCCGAGGGTGGTCTGCGGCGCAAACGAGCTGGAGAACGTCTGAGAAGCCAAGCAGGGCCCCGAGTTCCCCAAACGGCTTCTAATTTATCATTATTTTGCAGCTGAAGAGAAGAGAAATGCTGCAGACCCCGACTGAAGGAATCCAGGCTCGGCAGCGGGGGGAGCGGGGCCGGGGCGGCGCGGAGGCCCCGACGCGGCGGTGGCCCTGGGGTGGCGGCGCGGGGCAGGGCAGGACCCCCCGTCCCGCGCCGCCGGCTCAGCCTGGCTCTGCCCCTTGCCCCTGCAGGATGCTGGACAACAACCGGATCGCCCGGATCGCCCCGGCGGCCTTCGCGGGGCTGACGTCGCTCTACTTCTTGTGAGTGCGGTTGCGGCCCCCGGCGCCCTGGCGGCGGTGGCGTCCCGCGGGGCCGTGGGCCGCGTCGCCGTTCTCCGAGGCGGCAGGGCGGGCGGGCGGCCATGTGGCTGGCGGGACCCCGGGCGCGCGGGAGGCTGCGCGGGAGCTGGCGGCTCTGCTCCAGCTCGGCCGGCCTCGAGGAGCGGCTCTCCTCCGGGCCGCCCCTCGCTCTTAGCACGCCGTAGGTAAAACCCGTTTTATTGCTTTTGCCGTGGACAAAGACGGGCAGATGTCTCTGGGGAGTTTTGCCTGCGTAAAGCCTCAGCGCTTGCTTAGGCGCAAACTGGCGGCGTTGCCTGCTCCTTGCCACGTGTCAGCAGCTGAGAACAGCGTTTACCCTTTCCCAAACCGCGAGCGCTGCAAGTGTCGACACCAGGTGGTCTTGAGCCAAGGAGTTTTTTTAAGGTCCAGGCTTTTTCAAGGTGGAAGCACGGGGTAAATACTTTGCTTTAACCACCATAAAAACAATTTTACAGTCGCTCTATGACACTTTTAACACCCTCTGCGCAGTCCAGAACATGGATTGGAAATGTTGGCAGCAGCCTGGGCTCAGCGGAAAAATTTTGGCTGTGAGGGTGGAAGAGAGGCGTGCGTGCGCGTGAGTGCACGCACGTGCCCAGGCCCGCACGTGTACGGCCCCGGGGGCCGCGTGCCGGGCGAGCGCGCCGCCCGTTGATCTCGCCTGTCCCCGCCGCTTCCCCGCAGGTACATGCTGAACAACTCGTTGACCAAGATCCCCAACGCCTCCCTGTGCGCCGAGGCGCCGAAGCTCAGCTGGCTGTGAGTACCGGCGCGGCGGGGCTGCCGCCCGGCGCCTCCGGGCCCGGCCGCGAGCGCGGGGCCGGCGAGCAGCCGCCGGCCCGGGGCCGCAGCCGTGACCGCCTCGTCCGCAGGGAGCTGGAGGGGAACAGGATCCGGGCGGTGCGGAGGGCCGTGTTCCAGGAGTGCCGCGACTTCACGGTGCTGTGAGTACCGCCCGCGGGCCCCGGCCCCCTTCCCGCGGCCTGCGCTTGCCTTCGCCGGGGCCTCGCTAGGCGGCGGGTGGCTCCCGCGCAGCGGGGCAGCATCAGCGCTGCAGCCGGCTTCGGAGTCCGTGTGTTTTGTAGGGGGGGGATCAGGGGCTCCGGGGCCGTTCCCAGCCGCTCGTGGGTGGGAAGCAGCTGCCCCCTAGACGGGGTGGTGCTGGGGCTGAGCTGGCGCCCAGCGCCAGCAGTGTGGGGCTGCCACCACCGAGGAGGTGGCGCATCCTTGCCTGGGAGCCGGGCAGGACTCGGGGCACGGAAAAAGCTTCCCTTCCGCCACCCGCCATGGTGTGTGAGTGACGGAGCTTGAAGCTGGTCCAGACCCCTCCACTGGCATCCAGATCCCCTTAAGATATCTCTAAAGAGCACCATAAAGCTTCTGAGAGGCTCTTGGTGTGTCAAACACCAGCCACCTCTGTTTGCTCACCTTGTCCCTGGAGCCTATTTTTGCTCGGTCCCGGCTCTGACCCTGGTGGCTGAGGTTGGTTTTGGACTGGTGCCTTCCCAGAGCTGACAGAGGCGGAGACGCCTCCTCAGTAAGGCAGAGACCTCCCGGAGCCAGGTTCTCCTGGGCACGATGGCATGTGTGTCCCAGAGAGCGCGGCCGCTGGAGCCCTGCGAGATCAGGACAGCAAATGTGCAGCAGCCGTGCACGCGTTATCCACGTGCACTGTGCTACCACTGGCCGTGAGACCTTGGCAGGAGAGCAGAAACGGGATGGAAAGCCAACCCGTCCACCCAGACGGGGCAGAGGCAAAGATTACTCGGAGCACTGGGAATGCATCTCTGGACCCTTTACCGATGCTGCCAGGTCAGAGTGGGCAAGTAAATCCCAGGCTTAGCTCACCTGTAGCGAATACATGGCGGGGCTGGGATCGCCCCCGGGAGGTGCTGCCCTGCTCATGCTCACCCCCAGACATGGCTTTTCTGCAAGGCTCAGAGTCTCTTTGCCCCGAGTGGAAAAGCAGCAGGGGCGCCCGACCGCTGGTCCTTGCCTCGCAGAGCAGGCTGCTCCCCCAGCCGCTCCGGCCTCGCGAGTGGAGCTGGGCACAACCCTTTTCAACCACCTTCCGTGCCGGCCTGCGACTTGGGCAGGCGCTGCCCAGCGCGTCCCGAGGGGACCTGCTTCTGCCGCCTTCCTGCCTGGAGCGTCTCCCGGCTGGTGGGCCCCGCTAGCTGCGCTGCTGGCCGTGGTGGGCAGCCCCGGCGGGGCAGGCGGGGGCGCCACGGAGGTCCCCACCGCCTGGCACCCGCCGGGCGTCTCCCGTCTGGACGCGCCCTCCAGAACGCTCTCCGGGGGACCTCCAGCCCCCGGAGCGGCACGGCATCCCGCTCCGCCAGCCTGGCCTCGCGCCCCGGCCGCCGCGCCGCCGCCGGATGCGCCGGGCTTTGATCAGGAGCGTGTTTCCCAGGCTGTTGTGGCAGCGCCATGGAAACGTCAGCGGGGGCACGACGGGAGCCGTAAACAGGCCCCGCCAGCGACCCCGGGCAGGAGACAGCTTTACGAGGCGCCGCACCGGTGGGCGGCCGCCCCGGGGAAGGGAAGCGCCGTCCCCGCCGCCGGGCCGGGCGAGGGCCCCGCTCCGCCGCCCGAGCACCGGGACCGCCGCGCGCGCCGGGCTTTCGCTCCAGCTGGCCCGAAACACCTTGCGTTTCCGTCTCGGCCCGCCGCTGCTGGGTGTTCGCGTCACAGCGTTTTCCCCAGCGCCGGTTGTCCTTCGCCCGTCTGATGGGTCCGTGGCCTCGCGTGGGCCCAGCCCGTCGCGGCGAGCGGGTCCTGGCGGGCGGCGCGGGGCTGGTGGCCACCTGGGACGTGGGGTGGTCGGCGCCCGGCGGCGTCCCTCGCGCCGGGCCCTGCGGCAGCAGCACCTCCTGGCCGAGCCTGGAGGCGAAGGGCAGGATGAGCGGGGGCGGCCGCTCCCCGACGTCGTCGTCTCCCGCTCTCGTGTCGTCCAGGGTTCTGCGCAGAAACAAGATCAGGTGGATCCAGGACGGGACGTTTTCCAAGCTGAACCGGCTGGTGGAGCTGTAAGTTTCCGGCCGTCGTCCAACCCGACGCCACCCTCGCCGCTGGGGAGGGGGCGGGATGGGGGCCGCGCTCGGCCCCTCCAGGCCCGGCGGAGGGCAGCTTCCTCGGCCGCGGCTCGTGGAGGGCTGGTGTCTGGGGGCTGCAGGTGCTGTCCGTCCCTCCGCGCGGGAGGGACCCGCTGGCCTCGGCCAGTCCCCGCGCTCTGCCCAGGGCGCGTCTCCCGCGGCGGGAGGGGACCCCGGGCCGGCCGCAGCCCCCCTCTTCAACACCGCTCTTCTCCGCGCAGAGACCTGTCGGCCAACAGCCTGGGCGAGCTGCCACCATCTCTCTTCCAGGGCCTGGTGGGCCTCCAGCAGCTGTGAGTACGTGGGCAAAGCCGGCGGCCCTGCTCCAGCCCCTCCCAGAGCAAAGGGGAGTGTTGGAAAGACACCCCTCTGCCCCCGCTTTTCACGGGTGGGGCAGCTTCTGCATGGAAAAAAACATGAGACACATCTCTCTTTTTTTCAGGAATATTTCCTACAACCCCTTGAAACAGATCTTCCCAGGCCAGTTTGAAAGCCTGCCCCAGCTGCGGTCCCTGTGAGTGCCACCACGTCCCTCACCCCAGGCTCAGCCTTGGCCGAGGCGCCTGCAGCAGCCTCCCGCACCAGGGCAGCCGACGCAGCTCAGCCTCCGTCACGCTGGTCTTGTTTCGCAGGAGCTTGGAAGGGCTGGAGATCCCCAACATCCGCAACGTGACCTTGCAGAAGCTCACCAACCTCTCCCACATGTGAGTGCTGGGCTGGGGTGCCGGACACTCCTGGGCAGTTCCCCCCCCCCCCCCCCCGCGCTGGGAAATGCAGGGGGCAAGGGAGGGACACCGGCTCTGTCCATCTATACTGCTTAAACCACTCCCTGGCAAGAGGTCCTCACCCAGCTAGGACTTATTTAGAGCAATGGGAACGTTTAACCTATGTTAAGAGAAAAATTTGCAGAGCCATAAACGCCCCATCTAGAAGCATTTGTGAGATAAAGAACGACCTGTGTTTTTTTGAACAGGGATATTACATAGGTGATCTGGAAAAGAGAGATTGTTTCAGGCTGACGTGCACAGACCCTAAGCAACGTGCTGAAAACTGTGGTTAAATAATCCCATTAGAGGTCCTTTTGCTTGTGCTCCGGGATAATGACCTAAGAACGCTAGTGATGTGTATGTAGATAGACAGGCTGGACAGGCGTCACCGGCACGGTGAAAATATGGCCAAAGAGCCAGCTGCAACTGCTTTGGCTTTTCTTTGGAAAGAAAAAAAAAAAAAAAAAAAAAAAGGCATTGATTTTCTCCAGATGCACGTTTTAGAGTACCTGTAATGAAAGATGACTGTACATCTTCCTTTCTGTAATTGGTCTGTTTGGACTATAAATACAGTACGTTTTCTACCTGACTTGCTAATAAGCAATCATTTTCTCTCCTTTTATCTATAATTAAGCAGAAATGAGCCTTGCATTGCAGTTCTGTAGTTATTTTCTAATGTAGAGTTTTGCTAAGCTTATATGGGATTGCTTTTATAAAGCTTGAAAATATTAATCTAAAATAATATGCAGGGGAAAATGTGAATCTCTGTTAATGGAACTTGAAAGATTTGAAAAATGGATTGACTCTGAAATGTTTTTTGTGGTAATCACAGGTCAGAGGAAAACACCCTTGCGTTTATTACTTGAAAGTGCTGAGCAGTGACAGGTTTAAGTGCATTGCTGTGTTGTACTTCATTGAAGAAAGCAAGCATTGGGGTGCCTCCTGCCTGTTTTGCAAATGCTTCATGATGTTGCTGATCTAGTGTCTGAAACTAGTTGCCATACTGCACAAACTGTGAGACCTCGTGCTCAGCACGGTCACTCTCTGTGTTCTGTGCAGTCCTCCCCGTCCTCAGGGTTGTTACTGCAAACGGTGCTTGCGAAGCGCAGAGCTGGGCTGGGCTGGGCTCTCCCCTGCGTCCTCAGCGCCTAGCATGGTTGTCTGCCTTCTTCCTCCCTTTAACCTTCACCTCATCCCCGGGCTTTGCAAGTCACCAGGCTTTTGGCTAGTGATGCTGGGGTTCATCTGGCCCTTGCCCACAGAGATGGGGCAACGTGGGGCCTGGGGCTGTGCTTGTGCCCAGCCGCAGCCCTAGGGGCCCTCTCCTGGCTGCCAACCTGCAACAGGGAAACCTTCCTCCCTGGCAGCTACTTCAAGAAGTTTCAGTACTGCAGCTACGCGCCCCACGTGCGCAGTTGCAAGCCCAACACGGACGGCATCTCCTCCTTTGAGAACCTCCTCGCCAACATCATCCTGCGGGTCTTCGTCTGGGTTATCGCCTGCATAACCTGTTTTGGGAACCTCTTTGTCATCTGCATGCGGTCCTTCATTGTCACAGAGAACAGCGAGCACACCATGGCCATCAAGTCCCTGTGCTGTGAGTTGGGAGGTGGTGGGCCAGGGACCATTCGGGGAGGGGGGGAGGGGAGGAGCACGAAGGAGCAGATGCAGATGCGCCATCCAGCACACACCAGCCTGCCCCACTGGGCTGTTCTTTTTCCAGGGCAAGGACAGACACAGCTGTCTAGTTCATATTATCCCCCCCAAACACATCTAGGGACCCTTTGCTGCCTGCCTTTCTTTTTATGCTGATGCCATATGTGTTTCTTGCTATTTGTGCCTTGTGCGTGTGGGCTCCTGCCTTCAGGGCCATGCTTCCAGATACCAGTGCCATCAGCAGGCAACTCTTTTAGAGAATATATAAATATATATATACACACACACACATATAAAGACAAAGGTTACCCACCTTTTCACAACAGCTCTATGATGGCTTTATGGCCATGGCAAAGGGCTAAATTTGGACATTGGTGCTTTTTTCTTATTGTTTCTTGCCTCCATCCCAGGTGCAGACTGCCTCATGGGCATCTACCTCTTTGTCATTGGCGCCTTTGACCTCAAATACTCAGGCGAATACAACAAGCACGCCCAGGTGTGGATGGCCAGCCTCCAGTGCCAGCTCGTGGGCAGCCTGGCCATGCTGTCCTCCGAGGTGTCAGTCTTGCTGCTCACATATGTGACCCTGGAGAAATACTTCTCCATTGTTTTCCCATTCAGCCACTACAGAGCTGGCAAGAAACAGACCATCTCTATGCTGGTAATCATCTGGCTTCTGGGCTTATCTCTCAGCATCGTCCCCTTGTGGTGCAAGGACTCCTTTGGCAACTACTATGGGAGGAATGGGGTGTGTTTCCCATTGCAGTCCGACGTGAGTGAGAGGCCCAGCGCCAGGGGCTACTCCACTGGGATCTACCTGGGTAAGGCTGCCTCTGGATCTGGGACCCAGCAGCTGGGGACAGTGGTGCTGTAGGGCAGAATGGGCTTCCCTGGTGGGAGTGGGGCTTCTCAGTCCTGTCAGTATGAGCCCAGATAGTCTCACCAGCCACTTCTCTTTCAGCAACAAGAGTCTATATTGCCTGTATTACTGGTTTCATCAAAGGGCATCAGGCCTCTCTAGTCCTGCTGGGATCCTAGCACATTCATGTGTCTGGGCCTCTGTCCTGCCAGCTCCACTCTGTACAACGAGGGTGTTGGCTCTGCCCTCCTTCCCAGGCCCACGCAAAGCAGGGCTCAGGTGCTGCCGCACTGTGCAATGCATTAGCACAGCTTGGGCAGGCAACAGAGACACAGGACGAGGAGGAGACACGCAAGACGCTAGCCAGAGATGGCCCTTGTACAGGGAGCAGCAGAGCAGTGAGGCTCCTTGCGCCAGCCCAGGTGCTGTGCATGGTCCCTCGCCCACCCACACCCGTCTGGCCATGGGGCGCGTGCATCGCTGTGTTAGAGTACCGTGCCTGATTTTAGACTGGCTACAGTTGCTGAAATGTCTCTGCCCCCTCTAGTGATAGAAAGTGGGACTAGCCCCGGTACAGACACCGCTGGTAAGCACACGCGTGCTTTACACTTTGGACGTGCTACAAGCAAGGCTTTTTCCTCTCCAGGCTTGAATCTCGTGGCGTTCATCACCATAGTCTTTGCCTACACTAGCATGTTCTACTCCATCCACATCACTGCATCCAAAACAGCGGAAAGAAGCGTCTACTCCCGGGAAGTTGCCATCGCAAAGCGGTTCTTCTTCATTGTCTTCACTGATGCTCTCTGCTGGATACCCATATTCCTCCTCAAGTTGCTTTCCCTGCTCCAGGTGGAAATACCAGGTGCTCCCTTCCCCCCCCCCCCCCCCCCCCCAACCAGAGGCAGCCTTGAATTAGAGCTCACTGCTGCCTGGCTGTGGCTGGCTGCTGCCTGCCACAAGTCCGTGGGTTGGGACCCAGGCCACTTGACATAAGTGCTGCTGGACTTGGATCTCTTTTCTCACACATGGGCTCTGAGGGGAGATGGTGAGCTTTATCCATTTCCCATGCCAAGTCTTGGGCCCCTGCCTCGCCCTGTATAGTGACATTTGTGACTTCCCTTGGGCAGTCAGACTCTAAGTCAAACTCTCCTTGCTACTCCGAGGAGATCATCCTCCACTTCACTGCACAGGCTAAAGCAGCTGAGCAAGTTATTCCCTGAGCAGGGGGTAGCCACCCACCAGGCTTCCTAACGTCGTTTCCTTGTTGAAACAGGTACCATCACCTCTTGGGTGGTCATTTTCATCCTGCCAATCAACAGTGCCCTGAATCCCATCCTCTACACCATCACCACTACCTCCTTCCAGGAAAAGGTCAAGGGGTGTTTGCAGACAAAGCAGTTGGAGCTGCAGGAGTCCCGGAAGAGCTTTACTCTGGTGACAACACAGGCCAGCAGTGCCTGACAGTACCCAGCAGCAAGTCAGCAGCATGAGGATGTACAAGTCTCTCCAGACCACAGCTGTCTTGCTGCAGGGGCACACTGGCTGGCTTTACCTATCACCACTACCTTGGATAACAACAGCATCTCTCCTTCAGCATCTTATCTTCATCTCAGACACCCCTTTACCGGGTGGGAGGCATTGAGCCGAGGTACAGCAACAATGACTCACAAGGTAGTTCTTCAAGGTGTGTAGATGAGAGCAGTCTCCCTTTCCCTCTTGCATGTCTTCTGCAGCTCTTGGTGTCTTTAATCTAGCAGCCCAGTGCAGGGACAGCTGCTGCAATGGTCTTGGGAAGAACTGGCAGCCCCTTCAAGGGGAAGGATTGTTGCAAGGGGTTGGGAGCTTCAGGCGAGCAGTCCTTATTATCGGGAAGTCTGGCTGCTAGGAACGAATTGAAGGTTTTCCTCTCGCCTTGCCAAGGAGGAGGCAAAAACCTGGAAAAGGTTAGCAGTTGCCTGCCTCCCTGCTGAGAGCTACAGCCAAAGACAAAGCCACGTGGAGCCACAGGTAAGGCCATGCTTGAGCTTCTTGAGTCCCTCTGCTCGGTGGTTGCTGTTGTGCATACTGCTGAGCTGGGCAGCAAGCGAGAGGAGAGCCCAGCCCTGCCTCCATCCTGCATGCAGACTGGTAGAATAACATGAGTGAGGCAGACCTTGCGTACCTGCAGAAGTTGCTGCTGGCTCCAGGGACAGGGGCATATGTGTATGCCTACTGCTGGGCAGCACCAGGCAAGCATCCCTCTTGCCTTCCGCCTCTGCTGCCTGGACCCTTCTGGAAGGCTCATCTCCTGTTCTGCCTTATGCTTTATACTTGCTGTCAAATTACTTTGCTGGGCTCATTCTGCGACACCAGAGACATGTGGCCAGATGGCTTCAGAAAACAATCCCAGAGCACCACAAAAGTACATTACTCAGTTCTGTAACACTTCTGTGTTGGAAGGAATCAGACAGTGGCAGTCACTAGCCATGAAGGTTGCCTCATCAGCCAGCAGATAGCGTTAGTACTTTATTAATTACACGGATGGGAAGAGCAGCCCCCCCAGTCCAAGTCAAACAATCTGTTGCAGTTGCATATGATACAAAACAAAAAAAACCCTTAAATACAAAATACATGTTTTTTTTTTTTTAAGTGAACATCACCTGGCGCTGAGCTCTACCGCCTGAGTTATATATTAATATTCCAACTGTACAAGTATTTATAGATAGAAAAAAAAGGAAATATTTAAAAAAATATTAGGAGAAAAATCACTCCCCCAAACGTTAGTTATATTTTTATATATATATAAAATTATATATATATAAAAAAAAAAAAACCACACCAAACAGAGGCTAGTTTGGTTTTTTTCACCATAAAAGAGCGAGATGATTTGTTACAGTAAAACTGCCATTGTGAATTGCTCCTGTGCATGGGTTGTGTTGCCTTCCAGTTGGAACAATGTCTAGTAAGTTGGGTCCCTGCCTAAAAGGAGAAACCAGGTCAGTTCCCAGATGCTATTAGTTAAGTCAGGCTGTTTCTCAGCTTGGAGGAAAGAAAGGGACAGGAAGGGGGGGAGGGGGACTAACTCTCTGCCAAGAGTGCTGAGGCTATGCGATAAAGTTAGGGAGAAAGCTCTGCACGCAAGAGGGGCAGGAGCTCTGCTCTCCATAGTTGCCCAAAGAGGTGAAAAGCCAGGGCAAGTCTCATATATAAAACACATCATCTCACTGCAGTGAGTGTGAACTGGATTAAGTTTGTTGCTACCACCTGGCATGCACTCAGCCCAGCTTGGGTGATCAGGCTTTGCTTGCTTAATGGAAGCAGGCACTGTACAGTTAGACAGGATGAGAACAAACCTTCTGCGCGCTCGCGGCCTTGGCCAAGCTTTGAGCCCTCCTGCAAAACAACAGCGTGCTTCCCTGTGGTACAGCTTGAACCCTCAACTGCATTAAGAAACAGACACTGCCGCAGCTGGTCTCATCTTGTCCTGCCAATGTGCTCCTTCTCATTGCTTTAGGTAGGTCACTAGCCTCCTTTGCCAGCTTACAGGCAGCTTTAAGGGCAATTCCCCTGAATTTCTAGCCTAGTCCCAGCCCCTGCCCCCTTCAAAAGACTGGTGGTCTTCAAAAAACTGGCTGGTTTCAAGGGTTGGGACTTGACCCTCCCCCTCCCCCCATGTAGCCATGGCTTGGAGCATCATCCATGCAGCTCACCACTGAAACCCAGGGCACAAAGGAGGCCTTTAGTTGAGTAAGAACAAGGCACTGGATTGGAGAGCTGCTTCTGCTCCTATGAAATTCAGCACCAAAGACAGCAGTAGGTTCCTTCCTTCTGCTACTCAACAATGGCTGTCGTTAAATGGATATATAGATATCTATATATAGCCCCTCTCCTCCAATAATAGCATCCTATAGCAAGCTCTCAGTCTAAATGATTTCCTGCATGTCCCACTGTCAGGGTGACACACTGCCCCCCCCCCCCCCACCCCAGCACACACACATTCCACCCCCTCTCTGCCCACCCTTCACTTCCTGACACAGTGCTACAACCTACAGCCATGGCACTGTGCGTCCCTTGCTCAGTACGCCTACACCACCACTTAATCCTGGTTCGCTTCAAGCACCTTCACCTTTGCAGCTGCTCCCAAACGGGGCGAGCTCCTGCTAATACCTGGAGGAGTGAGAAATGCAGCTAAACCCAGTCTAGCCACTTCACAGCTCAGCCTGCCTTTCTTGTGGGGCTTCACTCCCAAACCCCTTCTCTTTCCCATGGGCAAGCAAACTGCTGCTCGCAAGACCCTCCCCCTCCTGCAAAGACCAAGCTGTGCATGGCTTTGCCCCTGCAGGGAACCTGCTCTTCAGAGCACATGAGGAAGAGGCATCTTAAGCAGCAACAGGTATTGTGGGAATGGGAATGATGGCTGGGGATGGCTTCTCCTGCCCCCTTGAAGGGGACTGCCTCCCAGGGATGATGGTAAAGAGCCCTGGAGTGGGAGAAGAAAGGGATTATGCCTAGCTAGAGACATCCAGTGGCTCCTTCAGAGGGGTGGGGGTGGCCAGGCCTAGGTAAAAAAGGACGCTTATAAATATGTGCCTGAGAGTGCACCATCCTCTGTCTCCCCCTCCACAATCGGATGCCAACAGGTTGCCAACTCCTCGCTTCCCTCTGAATGGTCCAGCCCAAATCAACTGGAAAGGTCCATGATCAAATAGGACAGTCCATCTTCCAGGCTCCTCAGATCTTTGTCTCAGGGCCATTCAGACTCAACGCTGGGAAAGAATCTCGGATCCTTGCCAGCTCCATGGCACAAAGATGTCCAAAGACCTTGTTGTACCACTCTGGAGACCGTCCCCTGGACAGGAGAATAATGCAAAAGCCGAGATGAGCAGGCAGAAGAAACTGCTGGCAAGTACCAAAGAGCAGCACATCATTTCTGGCTCAGGGACAGTCAGCATAGTTCCTAATGGGACGGACTACGAGATGATGAACATGCAATATATGATAGGAAAGGGAATATGCTTTTCCCCATTCCTCAATGCATGCCTGCAGCAAAACAAAGGAACATCCAAGAAACAACCAGGCTTACTCCAATCCACAGTGATGAACAGATTGTCCCTTGCAGCAACCCGCCCTTATGCTGTTACACTGAAGCACAGTTTGACACAGAAAAGAAAGAGCTAATGCCATGTTTCAGGCCTGTGGCGGAACTCATGTTTTCTAGAGAAACATTAAAAGACTTACTACCGCATATAGAGCGTTGTGCCTGACCGGGGGAACTGCCAGCAGTAACAACATGGGCTAAAGCTGAGCTGGTGGCTCCTTTCCAAATAACTAGCTGGCAGCCCTAAAAACTGGCCTCAGAGCAGCAACTTCTTCCATATGGGTAATCAGGCTGAAAAGCCAGAGGGCAGGGCAGGCAGTGTCCTCACAAGCTGTAATACCTGCCCGTCCTGCCAGGGTAAGCATGCAGAGGAACAAGGATCTTCTGCGTCTCCCCCATCACCACTCGGTACACGAGCAAACTCTCGGGTTGCTGACACTGGATCAGCAAGTGTGTGCAGGAACTGCAGGCAAGCAAAGGGTTTCCCATTACCTGAGATCAGCTCTGCAGATGTGCGTCACTTTGGAGCGGCCCATCCCACTCGGCTCGATGAGATACTGAGACGTCAACACAACGGCTTTGACGCCTCCTTCCACTTGCAGCTTATCATGTTCCACTGACATGGAGATGAGCAGGCAAGCTCCTCGGGGCAGGTCTGTGCACCAGCGCCTGCACAAGAGAACAAGCCAACCTCAGCTCCCAGACCCAGTGGAGACAGGTTAAGCATGCACCCTGCTGGACAAGCCCTGCAAGGGCCTCTGAGTTTGCACAACATGGAGTGCACTGGGAATGTGGAGGTGGGAGAGATCACGAACCTGTATGAAGCCACCAAAATGAGACCAAGTGGCTACAGAAACCCTTAACATAGAAGCATAGTCCACTGGCCGGGGCCGGGGCAGGGGCGGGGGTGGGTGGGAATAAGACATCTTCTCTCTCCACATACTTGTTATGAGGACTGCTGGCCACACACTCACTCTCTCCACCAGTAAAAAACATTACAGAGGAATAAATGGGACTAGGGACCTCCAGATCTGGTCCTGCTCTGCCCTCACCTGAGCACAACACAGTCCCTGCGTGGGTGGGGTGCCATGCTGTCCGTGACATAGTGATAAACCTCCATATTCTTATCCAGGGCCTCCACCACTTTGCTCTGCAGCAGATCCTCATCCCAAAGGTGACGTTCCCGAAGCACTCGGTGCAGCACTGCAGAGGGAGGTGCTTCAATGTCCGTGGAGACTTTCCATAAACGCAGAGGGTGCCCATCCCCAACCTGCCGGGGCAACAGGGAGGGATCAGGGATGCTGCCCAGCCAGGAACCACCCCCCCACCCCATAACACTGAGCCTTTAGCAACTTTACTGATGGCTCCCACTGCCAGGAAGCAGTACCATGACATCTGCAGGTTAGTGAGCAGCACTTTCTAGACAGACCTGGGGTGGGATGGGAGAACAGTTGGGGGGGGGGGGGGGTGGAGCAGGGGCTGAGAGAGTTGCTCTGGCTCACTGGAGAAAGGGCCAAAAGTGCAGGACACCGGCTCATCTTGTAATGATGACACAGCAGGGTCTCTGTTGAGACTGCTGGACACAGAGCACCCTCCAACTCTCATAGCCATCTAGCTCGCAGATCCTCTCTCTGTTCAGGGAATAGGTTGCTGATTTTCCCACCTTGCTGAAGAGAACAAGTACCAGGATGCTTAGCAGATTAGCAACTGCCTGCAGCACCTGTGGTTCACTGTGGTCACGGCATATATATTTTCCCATGTGACCTCAAACAACCCCTCCACAGTACCATTTACCTTTTTGCAAGAGAGCTCTGTGTTCAGGGGTCCCGGGGTGCTCAGCCAGCCTTTGAATTTCTCTGATGACTCTTTGAGCAAGTTCTGGACACTCTGCTCAAAGTAGGAGTGTAGCTCCTTGCCCTCCCCTTGACACATGACTTCAGTCAGGGGATGTGGGTAAGCATCTGCTGCCATATAGGAGCTGCTCAGCTGCAGTAAGATGTCATGGGAGACCTACAAACCAAATACATACAGGTCTTCAAAAACCCAGATAGATCTGTTACCTGATCCAGATCTGCAGACCTGAACTCAGAGGCCACAGGCAGTAAGAGCCAGTAATTCTGCTGCAGAATTTAAGTGAGGAAGTTCTAGACAGAAATACTCCTAAGAGCAGGTCAGTGATTAGCTGCCCAGTTATGCATTTCCCTGATGCTGGGCATCACTGGGTATCCTCACTGAGATGGACTTTGTTATCGGTCCTGCATAGCTAGAATACTGCAACTCCTCATCTGGCCAAGGAGGGCAGTGAGGGATGGACGCAGCCTTTCTGAACATATGTCCTGCAGTTTGTGACCTGTATCGCCACAAGACAATGTGAAGCTGGGCTTCACTGACCCTTCATTGCTCCTGAGGCTGACTGACCTGTGGTAGCTGCTGGCCTGAGGATGGGGTGCCCTTAGGTCACCCCACACTGACCCCCACAAGATCAGCAACCTCACAGTGAGATCACATCTCCTGCTGGCAGTGCCCATGGGGAGCAATGCCAGGCTGGAAGAGCTGCAGCCACCCACCTGGAAGAGCTTCTTGCAATCTGTGATCATGTGGGAGAGCCCTTGAGTAGCAGCCATGTTCTCATTCAGGTCTTTCTGGTCAGGCTTCCCCATGGTGCCTCTCTTGTTTATCATCCTGTGAAAGAGAGCATACGTTGCTGGGACCAAGGAGGGGAGTATTAAAGTCTGACTTCCCCCCTGCCTCCAGCCCCTTGCTTTGCTGAGCAGAGAAAAAGGAGGTTGTGCTGAGAACAGGCATGTTCCCACCATGCCTTAACACCTGATATGGAGGGACTGCTGTTCCCAGGACAGGGAAGGGGCAATGAGGAGAGCTTCAAAAGGAGAAGACAGGGGATGTAGGAAGGCTGTGAAGGCCAGAGTTAGTCTAACCATTACCTTGGCGAGGTGCTTTCCTTCTTGGACACGTTGAGGTGGAAGATGGATGGGGCCAGACACACCGCAAGGTTTCCGGCAGTCATCTGGTTCTCCTCTGCAGAGGCAATGTCACTGAGGAAGTATAGTAGTGTCTGCAGCACCTCCCGGTTCTCGTCGGGCATGAGGATAATGGCAGCCTGCACAGCCTGCAGCCGCTGCTCCTTGGACACAACTGATGGCGCAGAGGAAAAACATGTGGTCAGTGAGGTCTCTCCCCTGGGAAATCACCTGGTGGTAACTAATAAATCAGCCAATTACCCACATCCTCTGTCTGAATGTAGCAGGGAGCCAAAAACAGAGACTCCTCTTCCCTGGGAGACCCTGGTCTCCACCCCAGGCCTGGCAGCCCAGTGGCTGACCTGCCCTATACAAGCATCTGCTGCCTTAAAATGTCTCCCTTTTGACCCTGGGCCCTCTTGCGAGCCCCAGGAGGTCTGCGTGGCTCCTGGGAAGCACTTACACTGGTAGATCTGCAAGAAGGTGTCTGTGAGCTTGCTGGTGAAGATGGGCTCTGGTAGGTCACGGAAATACTGTTTCAGCAGGTCAGCCACGTCATAGGCCGACTGCCCGTCGTAGTTGACATTGTCAGGGGTGGTTTCATTCATGTGCCTGAGTGCCTGAATCCGGGACTTCACTCCTGACTTCCGGAAAATGCCAACCTACCAGAGGAAGAGCAGGTTAGTGTTCAAAAGCAAAGCGGACATTGGACACCTGGCAGAAGGCAACAATACCCAGTTGTCTGGTCTGACTCCCCTCTGACATACGAGGAAACCCCTTCCCCAGAAAGCCTCAGTTCTCAGCAACCCTGGAAGGAAAGCCTGGCTGAGAAAACACTGGTGGGATGTGGAGTTCCCAGTGAAAAATCTCATCTTCCTCCTTCACCATGACCAAGCACTGTTACACCTTCCTCAAACACTCACTACACCACCACCATCTTGCCAATTTTGCTAGCACCTCCGAAACAGCTGGATGCCCTCTCTGCCCTGGGACACAACAGGAGCAGAAAGAGTCAAAGGTCCAGCAGGGAAGGAAAGGGGGTGTCTACACAGGGACCTGCATGGGCAGGGAGCTACGCTGGAGGTGATGAGTGACTATGGAGAGAGGCAAAGGAGACCCCCCCCCCCACCCAGAGCAAGCACTGCAGGAGTCTCCGATGGCAAATAACCCCCTGTGGCAGGTAGGAGAAGCGCAGTGTGAAGAATTTGCAGCCCGAACATTAAACCTGCATAGCGGAGGCGAGTGGGCAGTCTTGTTGCCCCAGCACCCACAGGAAGCCAACACTCCCATCACCAGGGCAGCAGTATATGCCATGGCCTGGCAGCACCAAGGGTGCGTTACACTGTTTTGGGGACAAATCAATTCCCCCCTCCTCTCAGCGCCTTGGGGTTGAGCCAGTACAGTCTGGGCTAGATACACCGTGACAGAAAACAGTCACTTCACTCACATGGCTTACAGCACAGACCTAGACATGGCTGTATGGATACGTCTACAACAGGGTGAACAAAAAGCACTCTTTAAAGCCAGCTTTGTTCCAAAAATCATGGTGCTATTTCTCAGCAGCTTCCTGAGGGCACCCAGCTGCCTAGGAGAAGGGTCGGCCAAGGCTGCGTACATTCCTGCATTGCAGACGTGGCCCCTCACCTGGTCCAGGCACTGGCTGCGGATGTAGCGCATCGCCTGCTGGATGCTCTGGGGCAGAGGCTGCCCTGTCCTCTGCACATTAATGATTGGCGGCACCCCAAAGACCATTTTGTCCCTGTAGTCGGGGACTTTACTCCGCTTCATAAACTTGGGCACCGTCCTGCGAGGGTGGGACAGACAGACCATTAGTAGTATAATAAACAACTCCCTCAGCATCACTGCGCAGAAGCAAGAAGGACATCAGGCGAAACATGCATGCACGCACCCACAGAGAGGCTTCTGCCTTGTTCTGAATATAAGAAAGGCAAGATTTGAGCAGGAAGTGCTACATCTTTTTTCTTTTAATTAACGTGTTTTAACACTTAGCTACAATAGGAAACCAATGCCTCACTCGCTTATGTTGCTGCAGCATTTTTAATCCTCTGCAGATATCTGCATCCAACCCTCCTGGATGCAGCCAATGCTGGGAGCTCAGGCTGCAGCCCCCAGCCCACACTTGCGGGGAAACTCGTCGCCATGCAGAGCAAGGAGAGTCTCTGTTCAGCCCTTTCCCCTCCCTCTCCATCATCTCCACGCACAGAGCTCACTTCTGCCCTGGCCTCAGGAACCTGTGCTAGATACGGCTCCATGCATGTCACGGGCAGAGTCGAAGCCCAATGCTTGTCACTCACCCACGTCATCTAGATTTCTCCCTCCCCATTAGCTCACCACGTCCAGGCTTGCTTGTGAGGCACAGAGTATTTCTCCATGATGGCAGTGAGACGAAGCAGGGAGCATTTCTGAAGCAGGTTGAGCTGAGCTGACGACTGGCGGTTGATTTCCAGGGAGGCAGAGTTCAAGCTGGGCCTGTGGGAGTTCTGGAAGCTGTGCCAGCGGAGCTTCCTGAGGGGCGACAGGGAACACTGGTGGCAGAGCGGCTGGCCCAGGAAGAGCCTTTCCCTCCTCCTTGGCTGCTGCCCAGCCCAGAGCAGGCCCAAGGCCCCTCGTGCATTAGAGGAAGGTGCAGGTGCTCCAGCAGGCCCTAGTGCTGTGCATGCTCTTTTTCTAATCCTAGTACTTACAAATTGAGTGTTAGAAGGTGCTAGGGAGGAGCACAGAGACACAAGCAGTTGACTGACGTTTTCTTTTGCTTCAAAGGACTGCTCCCCGCTCCCTAGCACCCTTGAAGCAACCATCATCCTCTCTATTTGCCACCCGGGGCTGCACAGGTTCACCACACTCCACACCAAAATGCAAAGACTAACCCAGCAAATTCTGGACCTGGGGAGAATTTATATGCTTGCAGAGATGCACGCCTGCAGGACCACCACACAGAGCAATGCCAAGGCAAAAGGGACATCCCTGTCTCAAAACTTACTTTCTGTAAAACAAATGACACCCCCAGGGTGGCAGTGCTCTCTTGGAAGCCTGCTATAAATCCTTCCCAAATCCAAGCTGCTCTGGGAAGGCTCCTGCCCAGCTGCCCCTGTGTGTCCCCAAGCCCAGAAGGGCACAGTGGACATTCCCACCTAACGAAAAATCTCTCCACTACATCTCTCCACGCTCCATCAGCAGGCACATTACCCTCCACTATCTGCCTAGCAGGGGCTAGAAAATTCACAAAATTCAGCCATGGCTGGAGTTTTTAAAGGAAGAAAAAGGGAGAACGAGCATAGTGAAAGCACCTCCTTCATTTCAGACCTGTTCTTAATAAATGAATCCAAGTGAAAAAGCATTTATCCACAGGTATATATGGGCAGACAATCCCAGGTTGTAGATAACAGAGCCAGCATCAGGGAGGAGCGACCCTCTGTGAGTGCCAGCAGTGGCTGCTTCTGGCCACCAGAGCGCACCAACAACCCGCGCTGAGCTCTCCTCGCTGCCCAGCACCTCGGGCACCCTGCAGGCTTTCTTTTAATCAGCAGCTTCATTAGCGCCACATCTTTTCAGTGACAAGGGAAAGGGTGACATAAGCAGACTGCCACCCCGGAGTTTGCATGGCACCAAGGAAAGGCTACAGTGCTGTTCCCCCAAAATCAAGGACCCTGAATCCTAAGGGCAGAAGAGCCATAGGAAAGGCTTGCACTGCCCGAGGCCAGCAGCGTGCTCCATCAGCTCCAGGAGTGACCTCTACCCAACACTGCCTTTAGAGGAATGAGCTCTTCCCACCCACCGGCTGCTCCTGAGACACTTTCACCAGGCACGGAGATGCTGCAGGAGTGACGTGGCCCAGAGCCCCGCAGCCCTGCTTACCTACACGGCCTGGTGAGTGATGCTCCCACGCCAGAGTCCCGGCGCTCCCGCATCTCAGTCTCCTCGGCCTCATTCAAAGAGTTGCCCGTGCTGTCAAAATCACTGGCAGATGTGCCAACATCAGACATGGACTGCTCTTCCAAGTGCAGGTTTGAAGGGAAAGTGGGTTCCCCTCCTGAGTCTGTCTCTTCCTCCTCCTCGTCCTCCTCACCCCCTTCCTCCCCAACCAGGTCTGGGGAAATGGCTTTATACCAGAGCTCCACTTTTTGCTGCAGGCCCCACATGTGTTGCAGTATGTCGTCAAGGTTCTCGTAGGTCACCTCCCCATCCACCTTGGAGAAATCCTCGCCACTGCCAAACTCTGGCACGTTGTCATACACACTCACCCGGCTGCCCAAGGAGCTGCATGAACCCCTCCGCTGCCGGTACTCAAAGCCCCGCGGGGAGGATGAGTCCTCCATGCTGCTGCTGCTGCCACCCCCTCCACCTCCCACCAGCCCAACAGATTTGTTCCCAGATTTCCAGTTGGTCAAGGAGCTGCCACCCAAAGGACACAAGCTCTCAATGGAGAGGGATTTGGGGAAAGTGCCTGGCTTGTGGTCTCTGGGAATGTAGATCAAGCAATCCCCTTTGCACACCTGCCGGTGTGGGTATTCTCCAGCAGCCCAGTTGTTGCTGTTTTTCACAGCTGTTTCAAAGTCCTCTAGGTAAACTCCACCACGTTTCGAGTCAGAGCTCACCTTGCTCCCTCCTGAGCCTAACAAGCGGTTAGTCCTATACGATACTGAAAAGAAGTGTTTTTTGCCATGGAAAGAAGCAGATATTCCTCTTTTAGGGCAGTTGGCCTTGGTGGCTGTAGGGTCCTCAGTATGCTTCACAGAGTCCCATCCTGGCTTGGTCGTAACACCATTGTTTGGGGCATCCTTCTCTTCTGAGCTGGCTTTTTCTTTGTCTTTCCTTCGGAGGGACTCAATCCTTTTTAAGAAGCTGCGAGACCTTCGCTTCCTAGGTTTCTCCTTAGAGCCCTCACTCTGGTTTGAGGGTTGTTCTGTCAAGGAATGGTCACTCAAACTTTGGCTGGATTTGGCAACGGTGGCAGTGTCCCGTATAGGGGACGGGTCGGGTGGTGTGACCACGATGCTGAGCGTGCCACCTGTGCTGCCTGTGCTGGCATTGCTGTGGAGGGACACAGCCTCCAGGTTGGTGCTCAGGTCTGTGAGGATGCTTTCGCGGCTGGATGTCTGCCTCATGGTGGAATTCAGGACTTCCGAGCCTTGGGAGAGGACATCGACAGATCCCACTCTGGACCACCTCTTACTTTCCCTCTGAAAAGCCCACCGGTCACTGATGGCGCACAGATCTTCCTCCTCAGAGTCTTCATTCTGAGGGTAACCAAAAACAGGGAAGAATCAGACCAATGGAGTCAGTCAATCATCCTCCCTCACCACTTGTCAGGGATAGATACTCAACCTGAAAGCATGGCCCTCAGCACAGCTTTGAATGGAGAAAGTGAAGTCTTGTGCACGACCCGTTAAATGACTCAACAATCTCTCTGATTGCTTTCCATAAAGGAGAGGCTAAGCAGCCAAGTACTTTGCCCACATGCCGAGGCTATATTGTTCTGGGGAAGGGAAGATGCTATTTCCATGCTAATTCTGAACGTCTCACAGGAACAGAAAAGCAGTAACTCCTTGTATTTATAACAGGATGACATGTCTTGCTCTTGTACCCAGACAGATGGCACACTGGCCATGTGAGCCAGCAGAAACCTTCGAGACTCATGACCCAGCCTGGTCACCCCTGTGCAGCCAGGCTCCAGGGCTGCCCAGAGCAAAAGGTAGTGTCCAGAGGAACAGACCCAGCTAGGAGACGGTGGGCAGATGGGGACGCTTTTGCTTCTGATAGATCTCTTCATATCAAAAGTGTTCCTGAATTATGATTCAAGCCCGTGGCTTCTAAGATCCAAGAGAGAACTCCCAGATCCAGCCAAGTCGTCCTTCTGGAGGGTGAGACTGACTCTAAACTTTTGCATGAACTGCTATGTCCTAGCAGTGACAAGGAAGGAGTGGATGGAGTTAAGCAGACTGACTAGGTCCTTCCTGAGATGATACTTTCTGTGGACAGAGAAGAAACAACAGATATGGGAAAGCTGGGATACTCCCTGCATTCATCTCACAGGGATGCTCACCCTGACACCCAGCAATGACACATTAAACCTATGTTGTGGTTAGCTATTTCTCTTCTGATCCCTTCCTCAGAAACATCCAGTTATGAACCGAAGCAGAGTAAAGGATATGGGCATTCAACACAGCATGATTTCCCAAACCAGAATAAGGGCAGTTGGAACAAGTAGGAATACATCCACATAATGATTTCCATATGCTTAATACCAAACTGGGGTACATTTTACATGTATTATTCATTAAGGGAAATATGAAAAGTTTGTTATTAATATGCCAATAGATGTTTATGCCAAAACAGAGTCCATCAGCTTCCCATTAAGGAATCTCCATAGAACAGCTGCCTCTTCAAGAAAGAAGTATGATCATGAGAAGGTATCCAAAATATCAGGCTACTTGCTTTGGACAGTCTAAATCTCACAGCCATTTGTCCAATGTTTCCCTGGACTTTGAATGCTAAGGCCTGCTAGAATAGGAAAATGACTGTAAGAGCTGATCCAAACTGGAAGGGTAGGGTGAAAGAAGAGGAGCATGCAGACACCAAAAATTCAGACCAAAAGCTCTTTCCCCTCCACAGTCACAATTTCCTGAAAACAATGATGAATAAAAATGGAGAAAAAGAATAATAGAATAGTGACCAAGTAGCTCTACCTGTGGAGAGAGACACTGGCTGGTGTTAAAAGCTTCAATGCCTTCCAAAGAAGAAATGAAAAGCAATAAACCGCTGCTAAAATCTATGGCTTTGACTTTTGATCTCATTCCACCCTGCGCCCACAGTGAAGTGCCACGCTTTCAGCTACTGACTGTGATCTGATAACTTGCAGAGCATTCTGCCTGACTCACAGCATCAGCTCAATCTGCCCCAAACAACCGTCCTAGCAACTATCTCCTCTATCTTTGGCATTTCTATTTTAAACCCCACTACCCTGGAGCTGTTGCAATAGCTGAAGCATAAACAGCTTTACACTCAGCCAGCCAGTGGGCCTTGGTCCCCTTCCCCCTTTGCTTGTTTGTGCTCTGGAGAAGGAGATCCGGACACAGGAACAATATCCCCACACGGCAACCTTCCTGCAATTTTGCTGGACAGGTGGGAGCCCTTGGCTTGGAGGTCCTGGTCCTCCAGCTGCCACAGCACACAGGTGGGATGTGGAGCACGCAAAGCCCGCAGTAAACAACACTGAGACTTGTGCTTTATTGTTTGCGACACATGGGCTGGTTTTATTTCTCCCTGTGGAAGAGCCCCCTTTGGGGTTAAGTTTCCTCATGAATCCATCCTGCCAGAGATCTGCTTACGGAAATCCCCTTGCAGCTCATATTTAACCGCGCAGCACTGTACTCCCTCTCTGCAGCACGAGAGCTCTGCATCGCATTTCACAGAGACGGGAGCTCACCTGGGATCATGGGCCAAGGACAGCCCCACTGAGCTCATGCTGAAGCATCCCTTTACCTCCACGGTACTCACGAGCTCATACTGCTTTCACAACATTGCGTTCAAACATGACATGGGACCTCTGACACAAAGCGCTTTCCACTGGGGATGCAGAACACTAAGCAAAAGACTCTGAAGGGAAAGGAATAAACACAACAGAAAGCACCCCTGCCCAAGGAAACTTCCCACTGACACCGTGAATGCAATGGTGAAGGAGGATCAAGAAAGAGCCACCAGGGCTCCACATCCGCAGAGACCTGCCGGAGCGGGGCTCTCGACAATCTCGACTCAACTCAACAGAGACCTACAGCTTACGGGTTCGGCCACCCGGCAGCCTCCAGGACAGTCCACCCACCCGACACTTCCAGTTGTGACTCCAGGGAGCCGACTCCCGTCCTCGGCACCGCTGGGCCAGCAGCAGAAGGCAGCCCCTGTGGCTGCTGAGTTTTTTCTTGCCGACACCCTGCCTACCCCGTCTTGCAGGCTGTTCAACATCCCACTCCACCGAGGAGACTGTCGTGACTGCTTTAGCCAGAGCAAACTAACTAGCTCGTTTAACCGCCGCTTGCCAGGCAGCACCCACGGGGTACAGCGCCGGGGGCACGGCACGGGGCACCACCGTACATGGCAGGAGAGCGCAGCCTCCTGATTCGACCAGGCAGTTCCTGGGTCATGTCCTTCCTGGGAGAGGATGAAAAAAGAAAACCAACAGCAGTGCCTGGGGCAGAGAAGAGAGAACTGGGTGTTGTTTTGTGCACCAGTATAGGGTCAGTCCTAGAATATTACTGATGTTATTAATGAAAACAGGTTTGTTGCTCCACCAGTTTGCACACATTCCCCCCCATACCCCTCAGTCCCTGGCCTGCCCTTGAAAGCCCGGGACTTACCTGTTTACGCTGAAAGTGGACTTCCAGCTTCATGGAGGCACATGTGTTCAGGGTCATCAGCCTCCTGCAAAAAAACAGGAGAAGCTTGTCTCTGGTTCTGGCTTCCTACTCTAGCTGCAATTTTTTTTCTGTCTAAGAGCTCCTGTTGGGCACTGCCACCTGCCACCAAACAGCTGGGGATCAAAGGATCAAATGGGTATGTGGAGCCTGAGGCAGCTCCAAGCTTATTCCCAGTGGAGCACACAGTCCAGGGCAGGTTCACAAAGCTGCACCCTCTGGCTGGAGAAAAGGTCTGATGGACACCTCGCATCTCCTTTACCCAAGCACAAGAATTTAATCATATGAGCCTTTGGCATCGTGACCCAGGAGTTTAAACAGCTCTAGCACACTAGTGGCACATGTGTTTGATTGCATGCCAGAGGGGATTTTGCAAGTGTATTAATCAGAAAGACGCTCTGCTCCTTCAATACAGGTACTGGGACATTCTGGCCAAACCTACACATACTTGCAGCTACTCCAGTGATCTATGTTTACTCTCCCACAACAGCAGCCACAGCATCAAAGGATGCCTGTCTCCCGCCACTCACGGCACCCCTGCACACTGCTGCGATCCACTTGGATGCCGGTGTCTTTCAAGTCTCATTTGCCATGCGTTCCAGAGGGCACTTCCTCTGCTTTTTGATGTTTTTGTCCTTGGCTGTAAGTTAGCCCCATTCATGGTGCTGGAAGGCAGCTGTGACCTCTGCAGCTGCCTCCGCGGAGCAGCAGCTTGGGCCAAGCTCTTCCGGCCATGCCGGGGCACGCTGTTAACCCTCTCTGGTACTGACAGGGTTCTCCAGCTTAAACACAAAGTGACTCTCTTTACTCCTTAAGCTAAAACAAGCTCAGCCTTTTATTCTCAAGAGCCTCACTCCAAAGTCACCATCAAACCCTAAGATCATTCTGATTTCAGATTATAAATGTCAAGGAATAAGAACACTACAAATATCTTCAGGCAAGAAGATCAAAGGCATATGACTTAGTGACCCAGTGGGTTTAATGCCAAGGCCATTTTTGGCTCCACAGGCCTGACTGCAAATTGTTTCCACTTCACATCTGAGTATGCGCTCAGCCCAGCTTGTGATGCCTCTGCTCCGGCAAGATGCAGCACTGGCAAAGCATGGGGAGCGCATGTGCTGGGGAGGTGGAGAGTGGGGAAGAGGTGGTGCAACGCGGTAACGAAGGCTCAGAGCCCCACTACAGTCAGGCACGAAACCAGCCCCAGTGAACTAAAGTGAGGGGCATGAAAGGACATGGCCCAGCTCAGGCACATATGCAAAGGGCAGGAATCCTCCACTGTGCCAGGGCCCTGGAGGGCACAGCGGGAGGGAGCGAAGCGAGACTGGCCTCAGGCTGTAAAGAAGCTCCTACCGTGGCGGTGGAGATCTGGTAGAGCTGAAAGGAAGCCAGAGCAGCTCCCCACCACAACCAAGCTGGGCACAGGCCAACACCATGACCTCAGATCGCTTTTCTCCCAGAATGCATACCTTGTCTCTTTGCAGATACTTCATTAAATCTGTCTGCTCCAGCTCCTCGGGAACATCATCTTGGGATTCCCTCAAGATTATCTAGGTAGTTTCCGTTATTTTCAAGGCTCTGGGGCAAATCCCATAAACCTCTCAAAAACAGCAACCTGCCAGCATCAGTGAATGCCTGGGAGCTGGTTTGCCTGCTTGCCCTGGGGCGAAAGCACGTGGCTTTGGAGGTGCCAGAAATGCCCCATCCCTCCATCTGCTGCGGTGTTAGCTCTGGGTCTGCATGAGGGTGCAGGGCGTGAGCAGAGGGGCACAGGGGCTACGCAACGCTTTCTGGAGCGGACCTCACTAAAACACGGCACCTGGGCTTTTGCAGACGCTCAGCGCTGCAGAGGCTGCAGGGCATCACCCACGGGCATGAGGCTTCTCTGCCGGGCTGCGGAGGCTGACCACCACCACCCCTGCCACCACCGCCACTGCCACCCCGCAGCGCTGCTGGGGCTGGCCCAGCACCACTGCCTGATAGCACAAGGGAAAATAAAAATTGTTTCACAAAGACATGGAAGGAAAAGCAAGCAGCAGGCAATGAAAATAAAAAGGAGTGAGCTGCTTTATGCTGAGTGTTTTAATGAAATGCTCTGAGGTGGGAAAGGAAGATACGAGCCCCAGACATGAGGCACCCTCCTCCCTGTCTATTATTAAGCCACTCCGGGAAGCCAGCTAAACTGTGTTGACACTTAGCAGACAGCAGGTTAAGTCTTGCTTGCTTTATCCATTGTTTAATTTCTGATCAATTTAGTAATGGTCTCCACAAGGAAGCTAGCAATATAACGGCTAGCAAACAAGCACCGAGGTAGAAAGAGATCCCACCAGCTAGGATGGCAAATCCCCAGCATGAATTTAATTAATTTACAGTGGGCTTGGAGAAGCCCATTTCCTCTGCGCTTGCACAGAGCCCAGTGGAAGGCAAACAGCTCCTAAACACAGACTGGGGAAGGTTTCCAGAGTTCTCCTGAGAAAATGGTTGGTTAGCAGAGGGTACAGTGAGGACAGTCTCACAGACACCCCTGAACCCTTCCCACAAGGCTGACATAGACACACCACGTTACCTGCCTGACTTTGGGCTCTGCACATGTCAGCAAGATGTGTGGGAAAAAAGACCCACAATCAAAGCATTCTGAATATGCAGTTTTATGTGCAAATTCTGCAGGAACCCAAGAAAGACTGCCCCAAAAGTGTGACCACAAAAAGGGGAAGGTTACTCAGAGGGATGCAAGTCAGCCACGTCCACGCAGAGCATCAGTGCCAGAGCTAGGAAGAGACCTTAGGAACTGGTGGCTGCTGGCCCTTCTCTGAGCCTGCTAGGCTTGCCCCTTCAAGTTCTCTAGACTAGAGTTTAAGGTCTTATTTTTTTTATTTACAGAAGAGAATGAATCTCCAATTAACTCAGTTTAATTAGCAGCTTCATAAACACTACTACAAGCACAAAACAAGTTTTGCTCCAGCATGCAAATACCAAGTCTGCATAGTCAAAAAAAAAAATTTCAGGTACATTTTATCAAAAATTTGACTAATGCCCCTTTTGCGATCCTACTGAAAACTCCTGTCAAGACAGCCATGGTCTACCAGTGTGCATTCTGAGCCAGACAGGCAAAGTCAACCACACAGGCATAAAAGCCTAATGCTGATCATGCCCACCTACTTCACTGCTAAAATCCACAGTGCTCAGCTGGTTCTAGGATGCTGCTGAAAGAGAGTTGCTATAAGTCAGTTTTTGTGGGGGAGAAAAAAATAGCTCTAAAGCAATGACAACCATGAGCCAAAAGTCAATGACTGATGGTCAGAATCAAGCTGGCAGTCAGCTGAAGTGGGTAAGCTGGGAGTAAACGTCACTTAGGTTTACCTGTAGGTCACCTGAGAAAGGCCTGACTTTGGAGACAAAATTCATTTGATTAACAAGAGCAGAGAGACTGAGTTGGCAGCAAAGAATTGACTTTATCCGGTCCAAGCAACTGCAATATCAAACATGTGCCCTGCCTGTCACCCATCTGGAGCTCAGCCAACCAGCCTCCCACTCTGCCCCTTGCTGGCTGGGGAAGTTCAACAGCAAAGGGATTAAATTCATGAACTTTTGGCAGAGAGAGCGAGATGGAAACACGTCTGTGCCAGTGGGGAAGAATACGTGTACAGGGGATTTCATTTTCTTGGAAGAGCTACACGTTTAATTTCCCTTTTTGGACTTTTTGTTAGCCAAATGTTGCCCATGGCCACGTCGAGGGCCCTAGACACTATACAGCAGCTTTGGAAAGCAGCTCCAGGCATTTCTTTTCCGAGACCTTTGGTCCTTCCTATCCTGCCCAGTGCACGCTCTTCCCAGAGGCACCAGCTCTCACACAGACTGCTTGAAGTGATCGCACGAGCAGGTAGAGATGACCTGTTCCACGTTACTGGAGCAAAACAATCTCAGAAACTCCTCCAGACAGACAAACAAGGACAAAAAGCACATCAAAGCTCAGACAGGAATGGATTGTTATCTCAACACTTCAGAAACTGCTCCTCAGCTTCCCCACCCGGCTATGACTGCAGCAAGTCAAAAAAAAACAAGAAGAACTTGCAATGCACCCAGAGGAACTAAAATAGGGGATCCCCTCCCTGCCCATCAGAGCAGCCTCTGTATTGGAAAAATAAATAAATAACGGATAAAGTTCCTACCTCTTGTCCCTTCTGTTACACTAAAGCGTGTGTGAGAAGGACGCAAGAAGTATTAGTCGTGCTGAGTACCACTCGGTTTCTCATCATGGAGTCAGTGTGGGGTTGCAGACGTAATGATGTGTTCCAAAAAGCCAAAGTAGAGACCTGAGTCATTCACACTGCCAGATCGATGCACAGCCTCACTTGACAGTCAGAGATCATGGAAGATACGAAGTCTCCCCTCTTTTAGATATTTTTTCTTGGTAATGACACTAGCATTTACAGAGTTCATCTCTCAAATACCATAACACATTCTCTGCCAAAATAAAATATACGGTGGCATCTCTTGGAGCTATTTTCAACCTTGTTGTTGCAAAGAGTAGTGCATCTTTATGGAAAACATATCATGTAGTTTTTGTTGCCACGCACTTGGGATGACTAATGTTACTCACACAAACTAAGCTAAGGCCTCTAGCCACGCACTTCATTAAAAGAGAAATCCTTAGTCAGAACAACCAACAAAATGTTTATTCCAGGAAAAGAGGATGAATCTACCAAAATAGTCTTCAGCCATACAAAGTAATTGAACAGTCCAAAATTGACACTGGAGACACTCCTGAACAAGCCTACCACCACTGAATACCCACAACCCAGCTCCTAAAACCTGCTCAAAGGGCTAATTAACAGCATGTAATTTTCACGTAGAACCTCTCATTGCACGAAAGCTCAGCAAATCCCTCACTGCATATTTTCTTTTATTTGCAGGAGGCAAGAACCAGATGACCAAGTGAAAAATCCGTCCACAGATAGAATTTCAGCCACAGGCACCTTGACCTGAATTTGGCGTATGCAAACAAGCGAGCAAAAACCCTTCACTGTTTCCCAGAGATGTGGTTTCTAAAAACTGTTTTATTCTCAGGGGCATTATTAAGCATCCTTGCAAAATAAAGCTATACAAAATAGATCTTGGGGGAACATGCCTCATTCCCCTTAGGACCATGTGCATATGAAGCTAGTGGTAAAAGAACAGAGCATGGGTACCTGGTACAGTAAAAATGTGTCTCTCCTTGCACCTCTGCTCAGTTTTAGAGTTTACCTCTGTCTGATTCATTTCTGAACAGAGCTGGAGTTACCTAGACATAAAATACAGCCAGCAAGTTAAACAAAGAGGAGAAGAATTCCTGGTAAATGCTCCTGTTCTTTAGGGGCTTTGTATATTCAAAATAATACTGCAGTTTCTCTAGCACAACACTTCATCCAACAAGTTAGCAACTTCTCCAGATTTGAAAGAATAAAGCATCCAAACCCCTCACTGCACACATGTAGCCCCTTTCAGAAGCCACTTCTCCAAGCCACACCACGTCACTGCCAGGCTAGGTAGGAGGCAATCTACCTTGCAGCGCCCACTGTGCTGGTGATGCCCCACAGAGAATTTCAGGGTTAGCCCAGCACTGGCCCAACACAGCAACAAGGTGACTGTGGCGAGCCTTTGTCTGAGGCAAGTCCTTGTTTTTCTTCAATTTTCTGCAGAGATTATTCTAGCTCAAGGGAAACTTTACCTGCACAGAGATTTGAGCGAGTCCTGGTCCAGGAAACTGTGGTCTTTCTTCACAGCAATGATGTCAAGCGGGAACAACGAGTCTGAGGAGAAGAGCAAGATGAAAATTAGTCACTCTTTCTGAGCTAGCCCTTCTACCAGGTGCAACAACAAACCGCAAGCGTGGGAGAAGGCAGACACTGAAAGGAATAACAAAGCAAAGGAGGAAAACAGGAGAGCAGTAAAGAGGAAAGGTGTGGGAGGCTTCTGGACTGTAAGAGTCCAAAGAAGCCAGCCAGGCTTGGGTATCGTATTGCCACTGGGAGCAGCTACCCATGACAGCCGTGGCAGTGGGAGTAGAAGCAATGTCATCCTTAGAGGGTAACCTATAAACAGTGGACGACCTCATTCAGCTTGCTCTTCACAAGTAGGACTCAACCTGCAAACTCCAAACGTGCAAGGAGGTCTCCCAGTAACATTGCCTCCTGAAGGGACACTTTTTGCCTCCCAGCCTGCAGCCCCAGAAGGCAGCTAGCAAAGAATAAAAGAAAGGACAATAAGGGGATGGAGAGAAGAGAATCAGCGATGCTCCGGTACAGTGGTGATGAGAGCAAGTGAAATGCAAAGGTCAGAGTGATGAGCTTGACAAACAGGGGAGAGGGGTAGAAACGAATCCCCCTGGACTGGGAGCAGATGAGATTGCGACATGAGCCACAACACTGAGAAGGGAACATCCCTTACGCAGCAGACAGCTGTCTCATCTGCTCATTTTCAGGCCATTTTCCCCTGCAGGACAACTAATCCCAGGTTATTGTGCCTGGGGACCTTGGCATACCTGGAACAAGCACACCTCATGGATGAAGACTGCTGGGGTGGAGGTGCTAGCCCAGTTTTAGTGCTCTGAGAGATTAGCTGATCCAGAAATAAAACCCAGCCCTTCACAGCGCTCTCACACACCCACACAGGTACCAGCGAGCAGCTCTGTTCCCAGCCTGAACACATCTGGAGCCCAGGCTGTGTCCTGTTTCAGGGAGTCCTGAGCTGCAAGCAGTGCAGTGAGGATAAATACAGAGGCTGATTTTCGTCTTGGCACCTGGATGAAAGGAGGAGAGCGGAGGAGAGGGAGCGTGGATTACTGCACTATCTTCTCCCCTCTGAACAACAGAGGCTTCTTGCTCATGCCCGTGTCTCTGAAGGCACTAGTTTACCCTGGGAGCTTTAAATTAGCAAGTTCGTGGTACGTGTAAAAGTAGAGGAACTGACCATCTCCCACAGGCTGCTCAAAGGAGAGCCTCAAGACAATACACCATTCCAGCTCAGCAGGGATCCTTTTGTTTCTGAAGTTTGCTTTTTTTCACAGAGCGGCAGCCACCACCCATCTATGCTGTTCTCTCATCTGCCATGCAAGGATCAGACCTCGCTTTGCCAAAGGCATGACCACAATAATTTATTGCCCAAAGTCCCCTAGCATATCTGGCAGCAGTAAGCACAAAATCTGGAGCCTATGCCCAGTTCCCTAAAGCACAAAAGAGAAAAACCTGAAGTAAGACATTGCTGATGTCAGGTGTGGAGGAAACCCATGGCCTCAGCCCAAGGCTTTTTTTGGAGAGCGATGGCCTCCCAAATACTGCCCAAGAGATATCTTAGTGCCCCATAAGACATTACATTATACATACATTGAGCTCTCTTGAACTCTCTATGACTCCCTTCACCCACTAATCCCCCAGGGTCAAGAAAGCCATATGGCAGGGTGGTAGTTCCAGCATCTCATTCAAGTCCTCCCCCCTCATCAAAGGCCGTGGGTTGGGTCTCCAAAGGCAGACATGCATGCTGGCCTCTGGACAGTGGTTGGTTAGAGGACCAGTCAAAGGCAGTACATGCCCAGAATCTTTGGGCAACGCAGCCACCTCGAGGCTTTTCAGTTACTGCTGTGGTGACAAAGGTGAAGCATTTTTCAGGTAAGTTAGAGCAGGGCAGAAAAGCCCCACAGGGCCTCCATCAAATTCCCTGTTCATGTCTTTCGCCTTGGAGAAAGCTCTGCTGTGACCAGCTTCATAGGGCTTTAACAAGTAACCACGAGTGTCTAAGTCTGGTTGTTAATGAAGCTACTGAGTGCAATTATCAAGGGAAAGCTGAGCCCTGCCAGCTGTGGAGAAAAACAGAATGAAACAGTCATAGGATGTGGAAATTTTTGCTCAGTGAGACTGGAAAAACGGTTGGTTTATTCACAGACTCCAGCATCTAGCACCTGATTCTTGTTTCTCTGAGTTACAAGCGTTATTCAGGGCAGACACCTGGAGCAGGGGTCTCACCTACAGGAATCTGGGTAGTCCTTGCACATGGCTATGCTAGATGGCTGCCCCCTAAAATAGAAACCAGAAACAAACAGGCAGCCTGCAGAGAATCATCAAGGAGGCAAGAGCACGCTTTTTGTGCATGTGTTACAGGGAAGGGAGGGGGGTGCAGTGGAAGTGTCCAAGCTGAACAATAGCTGGCTATGCACCGTGTCTGGAGGCCAAGCTTCCAGCTATTGTTCTAGCTGGGCCTAGGCTGAGCTGGAGCTGTGGTTCTTCAGCACTGGTCCTCCCCCAACAGGGACCAGCAGTCTCTGTCATGTGCTTGAAGTAAACACAGCTGAACCAGAGAAGAGATTCATCGGAAGAGTTAATCTGTCAACTGTCCATGTGTGTACCTAGCAGCAAACATGTGAGAAAGTCTACTGGATATATCTACCCATCCCTTCCAACATCATCCTCCCTTTGGGAACCTTACAGTGTGGAGATCCAGTCTGCTCCAGGCAAGGTTTTGCTGCATGTTCAGAAATCATAGACCTTCCTGTCAAATAATATACTGGGGCAGGGCACTAGTATGCAGGACACGTAAGCAGGGAGGGAGGAAGGAAACGTTCATTCTCTGCATTACCTACATTGGCTGCCCGTGCATTAACACTCGCTGCAAACACTTATTAAACCACTTAGAGACATGATCAGCTATCCAAAACTTGTCTTCCCTTGGCCTGACCAGGCACCTTGGGAACTTTCTAGCAGCACTGCCTGAAGGACAGAGGAAAGTTCAGGAATGCAGAAACGTTAATAGCATGGCTAGTTCTCCAGACTCAGGTCTGGAGGCTTAAAGTTTTAACAAATAATCACATAATTAGTAAACAATCCTCTTTATCCTCTCCTCTCCCCAGTGCTCTGTAACCTCTCCCTGCAGTCACCTTTGGTATTTAGTTAAGATATACAATATAGAACAATATGGACAGGCCAGGAACTTCTTGGTCCTCCACACTGGGGGTAATTGAAAGCCTTGAAATGAAAGGCATTGTGGAGACCATCAGAAGACCTCCCCACGCCAGCTCCCGCCACCAGGAGCCTGTATTTGGCTGATTAGAGCGTGCCTGTGATCAGAGCACCACTGCTGCCACAGAGACACACGAGCACAGCGACCTTTGTTCCACCTGGCATTTGAAACTTAAACGCACGCATCTCTGAGCATCCTAATCCTACTGACAGGACTCACGCCAATGAGAAGCTGGAGACCTGCTGAATTTGTTTTGTTCTTTCTCTGTAGAATCATTTAGGGGCAATGGGTTTTGAATGCTTCCTGCTGGGGGTCAGGAGCACTGCCTTGTGTGCAAAGCTCTCTCCTTCTTCCCAGGAGCTAAGCACTATTCACACCCTCAGCCCATGAGTGCTCGCAGCTCCCCAGGACTTGGGGGGGGGGGGGGGGGGGGACTGGGATCAGGAACCGCTGAATGGCAGCACAGCAGTGGAGGGCTGTCTGCTCGTCACACACAGCAGCATATTCGGCTTTCAAAGACACGTCACTGTGGAGAAAAATATATCTAACCCTTTCCCCACATAGAGAACTGAAGAGGCAGCCCTCACCTTCATAAAGCTGAGCATACTGAGGAAATCCTGCTGCTCGCAGCCAGTCACAAGCTTTCTTGGCTTCGATTTCTGAAATAAAGCAAACAAATAGCCTGAGTATCCCATCTGGCAAGAGCGATGCCCCAAAGAACAGCAGCAGGCACTGGAGCTTGGTCCAGTCTCTCTGCTCCCCAGCATCACACCCACACTGGTACGACCTGAGCCTATATTTTATATGCACAAACCAGTGGAAATGACTGATTGCAACAAACAGAGCATAGGAACCCAGTGTGTGCGCCTGCTGGTGTGTTCTGCGCCTTCTGCACAGAAGAGACTCTTTGCCAAAGATAGGAGGACTTCACAGCAGAAACCATTTGGCTTTAGAGTCTCTGAAAAGGAGGAGGTAAACTAGAAGTGTTATGTCCACAAGAAACAATTTTAATCTCCTAATGAAACATTTTGTTTCTAACCCAATCAAACCAAAAATAAAGTATTTTGTCAGGCAAGAGAGGAACATTTTTATTTTTGATAATTAATTTAAAGCTCAAAGTTTAGGGCTGGTCACTTCACAGGCCTTTTGCAAATATCCTCCACAAAAGTCTGCCAAAGAAACATTTTCCCTCCTACCTCCCAACATCTTGGACAACTCCCTCCTTTTCTTTCAAGCTTGCTTTCATCCTGACACACAGTACGCCCTATTCTAGACAGTCTTCTTAACAGAGGGGAATTATAATACAGTACCGGATATGAACAAATGGCTGTGACAGATTATTGGCCTCACTTCATGATACATCACTTCCTCCTTATTCACTACTCCCCTATTGAGATTACAGATGATAGAATTGGGTCTAAAATGTAGAAGACCCTAACTTTGGGCCGAAATTTGTTCTGGGTCCAGTGAGGCTGTACAGTAAGTGACCCCAACGCCGGTTAGCGAATGAGATACTACCGACAGGGAGGAGGGCTGATGGAAGGAGGCTCGTGACCTGCATAACCAGAGAGACTTGAATTGTGACCTCCAGGCTCCGCTCCGGGGTAATGCCCATCAGCCTGGACTCCAGAAGTCACTCGGCTGCCCAGCACCGCCAGGAGATGCAGCATGCTAAAAACGAGGCCATACAGCAATAATCGGAGACCTGCTCGCAGCCAGTCCTTGTGAAACAAAAAGCCTGACAGTGAAGAGTTTTCTGTGAAGCCACTGTCTGGACTCTTCCTATTTTCTCATACGTTGTTCAAGTGTTCCCTGGAAAAGCCCATCCAACAGCCAAAACTATTTTCTGGGAAATCTCTCAAATTTACAGGACTTGAGGACTTGCAGAAAAACAGCCTAAAGCTAAAGCAGCCAAAGAAAGCTGCCGTCTGGTGTCAGCACTCTGCTGCCTACTAAGACTTATATTTCTAATTGTGACAAACATTTGCCCTAAAATGTAGAAAACGTGACTGAAATTTCAAATTCTTGCTCATCACTCTCACAGAAGCTCCACTTAATAATTAAGATGGGAATCAGCGTTAATTCATCGAAAGCATATGAAACACCCCTAATTCATCAACAGCCTCAGCAAAGAGCTCTAGTTGCACTTATGATTCTAAAGCTGCAGCAGAATAAAAAAAAGAACAAAATAACAAGTTCAACTAAAGATGGGAAAAAGCCAAAACCTTGGACCCAAGTACTTCAGAATTTTGAGGAAGAAGGTTTGGAATAAGAATCTGGGTCCAAACTTTGCAGCTGTCCTTAACATCGTCTTGAGCCCAACCAAAACCCTGACTCTGAACCCACCTGACCTCTGTGGAACTCAAAATCCAGTAGTTCTAACAGAGACCTAAATTCTGGAGACTGACTCCCGCTGCCATTTTCAATTGGGCTAACGTTATTTTGTAAAGTATATCTGTGGTCTCCCTCATCTCTAAGCCAGGAAGCATATGACAGGAGACTTGGAGCAGCAGCTCGGTGCAAAGCACATTACACAGAAGTCAGCTCAGACAAAGCCGACCGGAGCGGGGCCCTTCCACGCATCGCACCGCTTTGGCTTCCTGTTTTGCATAAGAGGCATTTCCAGAGCATTGAGAAAATAGCCAGGTCAAGCTGGTTACGTGCTCATAAAAGGAGAAAACGTGTATTGGCAACGCAAGGGCGCTCTGCTTTGCTGAGCACACGGGCTCGGAGGACAGCGTCCACGTCGGCCCTTTCAAACGCAGAGCTGCTCTGGACGCCGCGCCAGCCGGAGCAGCTATCCCGCTCGCAACCGCAAGGTGAAAGATACCGTACCTTTGCTCCACTGGGTGGAGGATACTCTTTACAACTGGGACTGCTATAACCCAGAAGGACAAAAATACTCATATTCCATTTTAATTATCTTCTGTCCTGACAGCCCTGGAGAACAAATTCCTCTCTTATCCACAGGACAGGTAGGGCCCAAGCGAGAGCAAGCTTCCCACAAACCTCCCCTGCCAAACATGCCTCACCCTGACCTGCGAGAAACCCCTGCTGCTCTGCTCCCGCACCTCCTTCAGGCGGACCCGAGGAGACGTCCCGGGGCGCCCTGCGGATCTGGGTCCCTCCAGCCAAGAGCTCGAATAAGACGCTCCAACCCTCCTCCGCATCTACAGCCATCGGAGCCCCTCCGCTGCCCCCTCTCCCCGGAAAGGGAAGCGTCTGGTTTTCGCTTGTCCCCCCCAAAGAGAAGAGCAAAGAAAGCAAGCGCAGCCACCGCGCGAGCCCGGGGCGGCGCGCGCCGCGGCGCTGAGCTTACCCCTCAAGGTGGGCAGGTGGCACTGATAAAACAGCATGGCCGAGCGGGCGCGGCGGGGGGCCGATCGCCCACCCGCGCAGCCAGACGACGCCCAGCGGGGCGGCGCTGCCCCCAGCCAGCGCTGGGGCGACGGGCGCCCGCGGCAGGGAACGGCGCGCGCTCCCCCGGCGCCCCCGGGATCCCAGCGAAGTCGGCTTCGCCGCGCGCCAGCGCAAGCCTGAAGTCAGAGAGCGACGTTTCCTTCCCCTCCGCGCAAGTCCCTCCAGCGGCCGGGCCGCCGGCGGGGAAGCGCGGGGCAGGGAGAGGGAGCGTCCTACCTTTCCTCCCCGTTTTGCCACCAGGTTCCCAGGCTTGGCCAGCCCCTTCTGCGGTGGCAAGCGCTCCCCCGAAGCCCAGCTCGCAAGGGACCGAGCGCAGCACGGGCACGGGGGGCAGCGCCCGCCGCTCGCACCCCGCGCAGCGGCCCTCCCCGCCGCAGCAGAGCTGGCGCACAAAAGCTTTCCGAGGGCCCCCGTCCAGGACGGAGCCGACAGTCAGCTTCCTCCTTCCCACCCGCCCTTTCCACAAAAGTACTTTCCCAAGGAAATCCAGGAAACGATCTTTCCGAGCCTTGATAAGAATGGGCAGAAAATATTTATGCTAATCACACAACCAGTGTATAACTTCCCCACCAAAGGGAAAAAGCACCCAGCGCTGCCCCGAGAGGAAAAGGCGACCGGCAGCAGCGCCAGGAGCCCGGCGGCCAGCGGCTCGCGCCGACGCGCGGCCCTCCCTGCCGCCGTCGCCGAAACTCGACTGCGCGCCCCAAATCCCACATCGAAAAGAAGGCGCTGCCGCTGCCTTTGTGCGATATCTACTGGGAATTCGGAATACACCCCGAGATTCCCAGAAAGACCCTGGAATCCTGCGCGAAAAACCACCCTCTGTGCCCCGCTCTCCTGGCCCAACCGCTTCTCGCGCTTCCCCTCAAAAGTTTCGTCTTTCCTTCAAAGCTCAGAGAAACGAGTTGAGCATTAGGAGCTATGAGCAGCAGAAGTAACGAGGACAGGTTTCCTCCAGATGTGTCCCTTAGCATGGCCACGCCTGTGCCGTTTCTCTGACGTCTCATAAGGGCTCATCTCATACTACTCTCTTTCCCTCAGCAGGGCCATTAAGAAGGTCTCTTTCACTCCTCTAGTCAGCAAACTACGTTCACAAGCTTGTAGCAACTTACTGTCTTTGAGATCTCTACTTTAAATGTGACGGAAATGATGACATTCAGATTGTATTTGGGGAGAAGCAGGCACACAGATACAGGAGAGCGCACATATAAACACGTTCAGAGCTCTGCTTCCTTAAGAAACGAGTTAAGAAGATAGATCACACAAAGCCTTCTTCATGCCACACAGTGAATCCAATAGTGGAGGAGTCCATATATGTCCCATGCACTTGGGGACCCCCTTTAAGAACAGATTTGTAACACTGCAAGCTACCCATGATGATCAACCTACGGTGTCCTCTGAGATGCACTAGGCTCATCCCTGGCTTTCTTATGATTCCTAGGCAAATAATAACAGATAAAGCTGGAATAAAAAGGATGACAGCGTTTCCATTTAGGCTTTCACATATATTTGGGGGAAGGGAAGAGGGGCTGGGTAGTTTCTGTTATTTTTAGCTGGATTTCCTAAGAAGACTTCTGCAATCCTTCTCCGTCTGTGTGTTTGTATTACTCCAGCTGTCAGTACCACCATTAACAACATTCAAACCTGCTGGGCAATTTCAGCCAAACGTGACAGAGGAGTAAAGATCTCAGCAAATACAAAGTTCCTAGCAAGTTTCATGACTGCAGGTGGGCAGGCAGATGGGAAGACCTATTACTGCTCCCACTTCCGAGAAAGTTCGCAGTGTGAGATGACCCCTCAGGAAACATCTAGACATCTACATGGGAGGAAACCAACACGAATACACCTACTGAATAAAGCTTCTGTCGGCATATTATGCCTTACTAGTCACCAGAGAATCCCCACCAGGCACAGCTTCTCCCCTTCTCTGATGGCTACTGAGGCTGGATGCCTCTTCCCATGGGTAAGGTACCCATAACCACACTCCCCCACCCTGATTCTCTTGTATCTGACAATGCGGGAGCCCACGCTACAGCCAAAGTTTAATCAAGTTAAAACAGAAATGCCTAGCATGAGTTCATTGAGAAAACGTCTTCATTAGTTTGGCAGCTCAGGGAACTGTTCTTTTTCTTGTAAACTGATGCAAAGGACAGAGGTGACTTCTATGCTGATTTCCCCTAACAAATCAGGAAGTCAGACCCAACAACATGCCACAGCATGTCAGAGAGAGAATCAGAAAGCAAAAACAACTGAAGAAAGAGAAACAGGCTCTCATTTCGCAAGTGAAAGTGGAAAAAAATGATAAATGGCTGACACCCCTCCAACAGACACACCTTCCTGTACCATCGCTCTGGCTGTCCCTAACACGGACCCTTGGACTATGGTGTGACCAAAGAGGCATCTTTCTATTGATGCAGCCCACCAGTGAGGGAGCATCCCAGACCTCGTGCTCGGTCTGCAACAGCTCCAAAGGAAACGGCTCCTGGTTTTGGCTCTGCTGTCAGCTCTGAAGGATGGGAGACAACACAGTGGGGATCCCACACCACCCTGCCACCAGCCCCCGGCCCCAGGTGCCCACAGCTCCCAGACAGGGCCCAGCCACAGCCGCTCTCCTCCAGCCGTCGGGGGCTGCCCTCCCTGGCACAGGGATGTTTTCAGGGGCAGAAAGGGATGTTTGGAGGCTTAGATCTGTCCCTAGAGTACTGTTAGGGATAACAGATAATCCATATGGACTTAACTGTTCAGTGAAGTCCTGAAACAGAGATGGATAGGAAAGTGCCTGGGAGATAAAATTAAAAAAAAAAAAGGTCTAAAATCAGTGAGCTGAAACACTGGAGACAAACTTAATTACAGTTAGGAAAACCACTTCCCAGAACCCCAGCTCTGCACTTTCCCTTTAAAAAAAATAGAAGTAATACTCCAGGATCCCAGCTTCTCTGAGCAAGTTTCCAAATTCCCTGTTAAAAGTCCCACACAGCCAATTAGTGTGTGAAAAGAAAACCACATCATAAAATTGCCCATACATTACATAATGGAAAGCTATGAAATAAGATGCCAGGCAGATGCAAGTGGGAGTGCAGCCTTCTCCTATTAGACTCCAGCTCAGCTCCAGTATTAGTGTGGGTAGCCTTTTTTTTTTTTTTTGGGGGGGGGTGTTCTTTTTTTCCATCCTGCTTTAAAATAAACCATTGCCTAAAACATTAAACACGCAGAAGTGGAGCTTAGCTTCCCTTCCTAGTCTAGTACACAGAAGTACTTTCCTACTTTTTACGGAAACAACAGAAAGTCCTGACACATCTCCTAAACCAGGGGGCATATGCATAGACTATGTTAAAAAGTGAGGATCTGAAACAGCCATTTCCCAAAGAAAACTTGTAAAACATTTCCACTAAAGGTATAGGGGCCAGAGGCGTGCCAAGTGTAAATGAAATTAAAGAGGAATTAACTTTGCCTGTAATGCCTATTTCTTCTCTCAATGAATAATTAAGGTAGCCTCTTTGAAGGGGGCATCACTCAAACAGATCTAAGGGCCCAGTCTGGACCGCTCACTACTGATTGAAGACAGCTCTCTCGACGTGTTTCAAAGATACATGTATAAATGTACGTACACATGTAAAAAAATCTAGGCTCAGAGAGCATTTGTGACCCAGGTCTGATGTGACCTGATGTGGGAAGCAACATAGGGTCTGAACATGCCTTTCTCAGCTGCAAAGCCTGTGCACGCTCTGCAGGCCTGACTCCCCTCTTTTTCACACCGGTATAACCTTCTCAAATCACTGTCATCAGCCCTCCCCAACTGCCCCACTACCAGGGGAGAGAGGAAGCGTGTCCCGGCCATGCCGAAAAAAGCGCAAAGGAAGCCAAACAAATGCAATCATCCTACACACCCCTTCCCCAAAGACACTTCGCAGCGAGGAAGGGAATAATGACTTCAGCTTCCAGCACCAGCGTCATCCAGCCACAAACAAGCCCGTCCCCGCACGGCCTCCCACTCCCTGCCCCAGGTCTGCAAACTCGGGCCTGGACTCTGCAGACTGGACTCTTCTCTCACACAGACCTGTCCTTCTGGAGCTGCAGAGGGCTGCCGAGTTTTACACCGCGAAGCACAGTAACATTCATCCCCTGCCCACACTCGGTTTGGCTCGTTTGACTGATAAATACTAATTGATCTGTTCATTCTAGCCGTGCTAGCTCCCAGGATAATCCACCAAACCTCACAGACTCCAACAGCCACAGGCATGGATAGGGCACGGAGATAGGAATGAGAAACTCTGCTGGACCCCATCCCAGATGCAGTGGGTTTCCATAATTAACCTTCACAGAGTAAATAGGTCTCAAGTTTTGGGAACTGTTCCTGTTGTACCGCCAACAAGGAATTGCTCACATGCCTCCATCACGCTCCAGCCCTCAAATACCCTATCTGCTTTGAACAACACCGACTCGTTGTGACGGAGGAACCGGCAGGTCCCCAAACGCCGCTGCGCAGAGCTGCCCCTTCCGAGGTGCAGCGGAGGAAGGGAGCAGGGTCGCAACGCAACCGCACACCAGCTCAGGCTGCTACCCACAGCTTGGGGACTGCAGCACCTTCCTGTTTACATCCTTGTTTATGTCATCTACCGTATGCTGCAAGATAAACACAAGGGGAAATCTGGGGACAAAAATGCTCCTTGAGGCAGCTGGGGACAGGAGCAACGCAAAAACTGCTGAATAGCGCGCTGTGTTTGCGCGAGCGCGCCGAAGCAGGGCGAGACGAACACGGTCACCTTTAAGGGAGTGTTCCCCTAACCTTTCAGAAAGACTCCACATCACGCCTAACCTCTTCCTAGCCAAGACGGGGTGGATATCACTCCCTCGGGAATTTCACTACTGGTCTTGATATGCCCCGAGAGGTGGTCTCCTCCGCCCCCTCGGTCGGGAAGCCTGGCTGAGATGCTAACCTCTTTGCTGTCCATTAGGGCCATGTCCTGGGATATGTGGGTCTCTGGCACAGACTGGGCAACGTCCCCGGAGCTCCGCCAGGGCCCTGCCGCGGGCTGCCGGCAGGCGCGGGCCAGCGCTCGGCAAGGAGAGCCAGCGCCTTGCCCGTCCCCAGAGTTTCTGTACCTGAGCGCCAGCAGGTATAAGCCATCACACACAGCGGTCTGGTCAAGTCCTTCACCCAAGGTAGGGAGAGAGACTAACGCAGCTGGGTTTCCTGGCTGCCGTTACGCACCACCTTCAAATGTCACGCCAAATTCTTCCATTCCCAATTACCCTCCAGCCACTGGCCCCGGATCCCAGGAGGACCTCCCTTCCTTCCCCATCTCCCCCGGGCAGCGCTTTCCAGCACGTACTCCACTTCATCACGCACTCACTGACCACCCTTCCCAGTTTAGCAAGGGCTCTGCACAGCAGCAGCTAGACCAGAAGCAGCAGCGAGGCTAGAAACCACAGCAGAGCAGTAAGTTCTTTTCAGAAAGACAGAGGAGAGGAATAAAGACCCCAGAAAGCTAAACAAATTGCTGTTCTATTGTCAAAACAAACTTTACAGTCAGCAAAACATGCTTCACTGCTCCTGGGTATCCCATTGCCCAGGGCAGAGGTAGTTTCTAAACTTGACATGCTCAGAGGACTTCCCTCAGGGCAACAGCTGAATAGTTAGTTCCAAGAGGGCGCCCCAGACTGCTTTATTTTTGCCCCTCTCACACCTCATCTTAGCTCCAGGGTTACCTCTCTAAAAAGCCTCTGTCCTGCATAAGTCTGCACAGCTCCTTACCACGCTCACGCTCCGTTCGAGTGCAGCACCAGAGCAAACCTGGTAGCGCTGCCTCAGCTCTGTGCTGGAGAGAGCCACCTCCAAAGGGGTGATCCTGCTTCCCACTTCCCAGCAGGGGACACAAAATGCTTGGAGGAAAAAGGTGCTCATGTCATTGCTTGAAGAAATTCAGTTTAGAAGTTGAATTTTTCGTATGCACAGCAATCATATTTCATTCTAAAAAGATGAAAGTGCTAAACATGCAAGTACAATCATTAACTGACATGACAGCTTATATTTCCTTTGCTGTAAAGGAGCTTAATACTAGTCTTGATTCTGTCTTTTGTTTTAAAGAAGGAAAGTTAAAATGCAGCCCTTCTCACTCAAAATCTGTATAACCTTATGCTTTGCATTTTAGAAATAGTACTATAAGAAAAAAGCTAAGAGGTCTAAAATAACACTAGGAACTCAGCTCTCTGCACCACATACATCTTTAATAATATTTGAACAACTGCATGGAGGGATCATAGCTACTTTTACAAACATTATGGACTCATTTAAAATTCATGTCTGCAGCTTTCATTGTCTGAAATAAAAACTGCAAGAAAGCACTTAAGTAGCCAAACTAGCCCCAACTCAGTAAGGCTTCATCATACCTTTGTGAAATGCAAATATGTTATATTCTTTATTTTAGAAAGGGTGAGAAATTTTCTCTCCTTCTATTATTTACTTCACTGGGACGCTAAAGCTTAACATTCATCTCCAGAGAAGCCAATATTAATCTTATGTAGCAGTGAAGAGTCCCTTCCTCTCCTGGAGCGTTATTTTAGACTCAGCATGGCAAGGTGGAAACAATCACATATGCGCTTCAAGAGGCATCGGGCATATGAACTGCCGGAGGAAAGAAATCAACTGCACTGCTTGGACGATGAGATCCAACAGATGTGACTGCAAGGCTTGGTGGGGTGACAGAGATGGACCAAGCCAGGATCCACCTGTGACCACTGCTTAGTGGTTTTATTTGTACTGCAGCATTGCTCCCTGCTATCTTCAACTTGTTTCTTGCTTACAAGCTAGATGAAGGAGGATGTGGCCAGCCCTCTGGGGTTCAGGGCTGCTTCTCTCTGTGATTTTAGCTTACAGTCCGTATGGCAGACTGGACAAAGATAGGTATCTGCGTAAGAGAGGTGGGGCACTCACTACAAGGGTGGCACTTCCTCTCCCCAGGTAATTATAGATGCATGTTCCCCACAAACATTTCCACTCTTCAATGTCTTTCAGCACCTTTAATCACCTTAGAATGCTTCCTTGTGACCTTCTGCTTCAGACTGCACCTGGCAGCAAGACTTCCGTGGAAACTCGGGGGTTAACTGTGCTTATGTTTAAACTCTGCAGCTGCAGAACAGATGTCTGGTGGAAACAAGGGAATGGAAAGGGCACTAATAGGAAAAGAAACAAAGGGCCAGCAAGGGTGAAGGCCCTTATCTGTCCTTCTCACCTCCCCCACTTGCATTTTTCCAGCTGCTCCAGCCCCAGAGAAACAAGAAACAGAGAAACAGGTAGGGCAGAAGCTCATTCTCCTGCACTCAGCCGGGGAGGAGAGCAGCAAGCCCATCCCTTGCTTGGCTGAAGGAGGAAGGCGCAGTGGGCCAGGAGGAAGCTCTCCATTCTGATGCTTTGGAAAAGGCAAAAGGCAAAGCAAACTCATGGGAGAGAAGGCCTCCAACTCCAGCTCATCCCATGCACCATCCCGAGAAGATCAGTCAGCGCTGGTATGGTTGACTGATAGCAACTGTCTAGATCTAGACTTGGGGTTGAAAAGTTGCTGTCTTCTCTTTGGCACCAGTTAGGTTATACTCTTCCTGGGTTTGAGGATAATGTATTCATTCTGCTTAGCTGCCCATATCCATTCAAATGCACATATATCTACCCAGAGAGAGAAAAGCTTTCCAGTAAAAAGAAGAGTTAAAAAACATGCTTTCATGGCTGATGCATCCAGCAGAAACATAAATGATGCTTGTAAAAATGACTGCACTGCAACAGAAGTATCTGTTTTCAGTTCATTACCCCTTAACAAGCTAAGAACACCAAGACACTCTAGTACAATTCAAAACAGACATTTTAAAGAAAAATATGGCACCCAACTGGCTAGAATAAAAATGGAGCAGCTTTTCAGTTCTACCTAAATTTCCCTCTCTCACACACATGTGCTGACACAATCCCGCACCTGCAGTTAGTGAGCAAGCCAATCGTGGGTAGAAATGGCAGCATGCTGGGGCCCAAATGCATATTATTGTGTTCACAAAGAGCCTGACATTGCTTAAACAGACTTCCCAAAGAGTGGAAATTATATCAGATACCGTGGTTTCTACTCAAAAAGGTGTCTAAGCACATACCCATTTTCTGCAGCAGCATGTGCACTATCTGAGAAGAGAGCAGTCTTGTTCCTGAATTAAGGTTCCCGATGATCCAACCACTAATTTATTAAATATATGATATCATAATTACATGCATTTCTGCTGTTCAAGGGGCTGTGGTGGCTGGGTGCTTTGGTTTCTGATTCTGAAAACCCAGACAAGAAACAAGATGAAAACAGCTACTCAGATGCTTAACAAAATTAATACTTCTTGCCCATCCTGTATCCCACCCTTTCTAAAATTGCATTGTTGTTTTCCTGTTGATCATCGCAGTGATATCAAAAGCCCTTTGTTTGGACTAACGGGCGCCATCCCTCTACACACAGCCAGCTCTGTGCCAGACCTCCCCATCAGACTGCTTCGATAAGGCGCTGAGGTGCTGCAGGTGCTGACCACAACCGCATGCCCCCCATAAGAAGGAACCGTTTCATGTACTCCTTGACAAAAACGAGACTCCGCTTTCCCCCTGCTTGGAAAAGACCCAGCACTGGCAAAAAGATGCAATTCCAGCCTACTCCAGTATGGAGAGAGCTGCATCACGGTGAATTACAGATGCTGCTTTTACCACAGCACATACACCACCACAATCAGTGGGAAACTGGACACAAGCCATCATATAAGGCTACCTGTCAAGGCAGAGGAAAACGGCAATAGTTTTGCTAAAAAGTCAGAGTAAGTGGTTGCTCACATCTTTGCAGAGATCTCTCAACTCCATAACAAGGTGTCTGTCTCCAGCTGATGCAGATTCACATCTCTAATCAGTGCTACCTGCTGAGGTTTCTCTTCTGTACTACATGCTTAGGAGCTCTTCCCAGCTCCTCCTTCTTTTAAATCCATATATTAAAAAAATAATTACTTGCTTAACAGAGGAGTGAATTTCCCCCTACTTTCATATGCTCCTTTAGAAGATACTCTAGCATTTGTTACCAGAGGAACCCCACAGAGAAGCGTTACACCGTGGTCTTTCTGCAGCTTTGTCTGTGTTGAGCAGCATTATAAAATAAACCAATTCCCAACCAAGGAATGCAAAGACTCCTATCAACTTCAGTGGGAGTTTTATGTAGTCTCTGGAGAACGGTGAACCCAGATTCAGACCTGTCATAGCTACAAGTAAAACAGCTTACACCTGCTGGCTGAGCTGAGCGCTAGGCACAGGCTGTGCCATAAGCCCCTGCACAGAAGTGCTTTCTCATAGGAAAAAAATGGGCACTAAATTCTCAACAGAGGCACAAAGGGTTATTTTAGCGCTCTTTTTTTCCTTTTTTAAACATCCCAGTACAAAGATAAGCCAGAATCAAGTATTTCTCCAGCTCTCTCCTTTCTCTTCCTCACCAATTGCTGTACTTCAGATGCCGAAATGTGATTCCAAAGTCATCTCTGCTCCTCCGTCTACTAGTAAAGTGCTATCAACTAGCAGCCCACTGGCCATTTCCTTCAGTCAAACTCTGTTTACCTATTAGTCCCTGCATCTTCCTACCGCATCTGGTCCATAGAGAGCTGTGAGAGCAACGGAGGTCTGCAATTCTGCACAGATACCTGCACATGCTCATTGTGAAACTCATGAACAATCCCACCAAATGCAAAAAAGATTTCTGCAAAATTAAGGTTTTTAACAATACCAAATCCTGCATGTGCAGATGAATACAATACTGCAGCTTAGGCTGCAAACTGCACACTTCAGGAACTTCTTTTACAAAATGCTGCATCAATGTTATCTTCTATTGTAATGCCCCATGCAGCAGGTTGTGCCTTTCCCTCTCAGCGATCTTGCCCGTACCATTTGAGCAGAAGGAGTCCTAGGAAGATTTGGCCTGTCAGAAGGTGGGCTTGTCACATCTGGGACGCTGCCCAGCTCCACTGCGCTACCAGTTGGTGTTTTAAAGATGCTCCAGAAGAGATCCCCTGTCTAAAACTGCACAATTCAGCCCTTCGGTGGTGGACAGCAAAGTCTGCAATGAGCTTCCATTGCGCTTCCAATCCGCACTTCAGTGCCTTGGGGCTAATCTCCCACAAACAGAGATCTCCCTACAGTTGTCTGGGAGAAAACTACAAATCAAGCCATAACAGCAAAAAAAAAAAAAACAAAAAAACCCAAAAACCTCAGTTTAAAAAGTAGCCAAATAACATTGCTCATGCAAATGCAGGTCTGCATATGCTGGGGCAGGACTTTCAGTATGCCCCTAGGATCTATCCCGTCTTGCGTATTAAGGAATTAATAACAAGCTACAGATCCCCTTTCGCTATCCAAAAAACACAACCACTCCCCTGAGACACTAGCAGCATTGCTATTGCATTGGTCACTACTACAGCTGCACGGTAATTCCTGGTGAGGAATTTCCATCTGCTATGAACGCATGAGAGTCCCTTCCCCATCCCGGAGTGCGCCCTTCATAAGCGTGAAGCTCTTTCCCTCTGCTCCCCGCTCCTTCCCGTCCTCCTCTCCTCTATCTAAAAAGTGCATTTACATAAACATAGGTTCATAGGCTATGAAATTTAACTTTGGCACGGCTGGCATTTCAGTGCTTCTCCAGGCGTCCTGCCAAACGCAGCGCTTGTCCCCAGCCGCGCTCTGGGCCTGACGGGAGGCGGGGGTCAGCGCGCAGAAAGGCATTTTGGCATGGGCGCAGGAAACAATAAAAGGTTAGCGCGAGCTGGCATCCAGCACTCAGGAGTATTTTTACCAGCTTGGCTGGCTCTGGGAGAAATAAGCCCAACTATCAAAAAGGCTACAGTTCTATCATGTCTACTGACTCTTAAGCAGGGAGCAGAGGGGTTGAAGTCAAAGCCACCCACAATACAACCGAAACCAGTCTATCCCTTGTCGCATCCACTTCCCCCCACCTCCCTGGGCACACACAACCCTACCCTAAATATTAGCACCTTCATCTGATGGGGGCTCCCCAGGGCTCGCCTCTGCTGGAGCAACAGTCTGCTGCAGCCCCTCTCCCAGCAGCAGGGGAAAGCTCTTTTCAACGCAGAAGCTTTTTTTCAAGGAAAAAAAAAAGGTAAAAGAAAAACTGGTCTGTTTTCCAAGAAAAAAAACTGTAACAACAGAAAAGAATTGCATCTCTTACCCCTTCCCTCACCCTGCAGTGTAAAAGCCAAAGTAAACTAACCAGCTGCAAAGGAAACACTGTTTTCAAGAAATCTCTTAACAAAAAACTGTCATTTTACAAACTGTTTTTCACCTCCCCCTTGAAAGTACGTTTGCTGGCTGAAACCTTCTACAGGGTGAAAATACAAAGTGGGGACACGAGAAGACTCACCATGACAGAAGCTGTTAATCCTGGCTTTGTTCATTGGAAGTCGTGGATTAAATGCAGGAAAAAAAAAAAATCAGCATGACCACTGGCCTCCTTCATCCCCCAACTTCAGTTGCCCCGCACACCATCCACTGGAAACGGGAGGATTTCCAGCCCAAGCACCTTCCTGCAGGCAGTCAACTGGAGATCTCTGATCCTTTCCATGCAGGCCTACCGTACCGAGCTAATCAAATCTGCCCTTCCTGACCCCGCACGTATGGCGAGCCATCTAATTTCTCCTTAGAAACAAATAGGACATCTGTGGCTGTGCAGTCAATGGGCTGCTTAAATAGCAGGGGTGGAAGCAGGAGGGGGAGAGAGAGAGAGACAGCAAGAACGATAGTGCACATGCACGCACTGCTTAACTATTTCGAGCTCCTGAACTCTGCCTCGTTGGGCAGATTCACTTCCCTCTCCCGCAGCAGCTCACTCGCTGACAGCAACCCAGGCTCGCAGGCACGGGGCGTTACCGTCCCACCCCGAAAGTGGGCATGAGATGTCTGGGAGCTGAAATAGCGAGGTCTGCTGTGGGCACCGCAGGCTGGAGCAGGCGCTAGATGCCGCTCCGACCAGTAAGGCTGCAGTTTTCAAATACTAGTGGAAAAATTAGGTACTTCTGATCATACTGAAATGTCCAAATGCGAAACCTTCTGAAGCGCTGAGTTTTGCCGTGTTGATGCTCCTCTCTGTCACCAGAGCTCCGGAAGCAGGAGTGACGGGGAACACGCAGCAAGACCCATGTAATAAGGCAGGAGAGAGGATGGAGGAGAATGATGATGGAGTGCCAGCAAAACCACTCTTCCCACCCAATCAGATGCTGACTAGCCGTATCACTGACCTTAAATCTCAGCTGAGTGGCTTTTCACAGTCAACCATTTGTATTAAAACACAGATATCTGCAAGCCATTCTCACAGCCGGTGACAGGAGAGTGTGTGAATTGAGCCTTTTGAGTGTGCAGAGTAAAGGCAAAGGCCGGCAAAATGTGATGTAATGACCGGTGCCGTCATAAATTTCTCAGTCCTTCAAGAGTCTTAAGAGGACCAGAAGCTATGGAAAAAGATAGTTCAGGGGCAAGAAGAGGAGCACCTGCTGTTGAAGGTACATGGACCTGAATTCCCTAATTTGCTACAGACTTTGTGGTCTGCTTAGCCCATCTGTGCTTCGCTTTTCCCCTGAGAGTACTTCTTCCCTTCACATAGGAAGGACTCGCATCTTCCTTCCAGACAGACTAAAGCTCAAGGAAACAACACAGTCCAAATAAAAGCTTTGGTCGACACGGTTTGTCTAATTAAAAGCACATTCTCTATAACTTTCCTGATGTGGTGTTTTTGGCATAAATAATTTACAGAATGAGCTGTGAGATCCTCTAATTTGAAGAGGACCTGGCAGGGGAGATTTTAGGTCCAAAGTGCAGAAGGGGACAGTTTAGAGAGTAACAGGCTGGTAAATACATCTGGGAACAAAACCTTGGAAAGGAGAAGGATGAACCCACCCAGCACACGTGACAGCAAAGTGTGTCCAGCTGACAACACTGAATTGCCTTGCAGATGTGAAGGCGTCTGAGTGGCCATCCAAGTTACCAACGGCCATGTGTAAAATTTCCACCAACACAGGAGGAGTCAAAAGTTGCTTCCAAATGTGATCTCATGTACTAGCGATGTAAGAAAGTACCGGGCCTCAGACAGCAGCACCGCTACCCTTTGTTTTAAAGGAAGATGCCTTGGCTGCTCCCTGGTCCAGCTCACAACGCATACTCCACTAAAGCTGTTTAAAGATCCTACAAAACTATTTTGACCTAACAGGTTACTTAAATGCCCGAACTGAGTGTTCTTGATCCTCTTGGGGCTGAAAGCAAGTATTCCCCTTGCAAAGAAAGTACTGCGAAAAACAAGCCAACACCAGAAACCAACTGGTAATAAATAATAACTATATTTATGGTAAAAAGGGCCTTTCTATACATATATCACAGCAAACAAACCAAACCGAGCTGACACTGCAGGTACAAGTGAGGGATGAAGAATGGTTTTAACCAAAGCAGGCTCCCTCTAGGGCATGCAAGCCAACAACAGTCCCAGCTGTATTTGAGGTCAGCTCTCATCAGCACCCACAGGGACACCAGTGGGGAGGGCAGGCGTGCGGGGCAATGGCACACTTGTCCTGCCCTCCCCACTCCGAGGGCATTTTGCCTTGAGAAAAGCCTTGTTCATGATTAACTCTGGCTGCATCTTCCTGTCATTAATGGTACCGTGGTGCCACAGAAGGAAACCAGACCCTAATTTCCAGTTGCAGCAAAAGAACGGCAGCTGCCTCCTGGGTAGCCAGTCAGCCAGTATTTTCAGGTGGGAGACACGGAGGAGCCTTTGCTGGCTCTGGGAGGTGGACAAGACAGCCAGTCCCCTTGCCTGGAGCAAGCTAAAACGCTACCCACGAGAGGAGACTGAGAGGCTCCAAGAAGCCAACAGCTCCTTCTTCAGGTGTAGGGAAAGGGCCCAGGTGCCACCATCTCCTTCACAAGTGACAAAAAGGAGAAACTGGCACAAGCTCATTCAGGGAGAAAAGCAAAAAGGCTCCCTGAACGTCCTGGGGAGCAACTGCCCTGCAGAAACTAGGGAGCGAGGCCCCAGCATTGGGAAAATAAATGATATGGGGACCTATGGGTTGGCTTTTTAGTTCACACTTCTCCTTCTCAACCTGTTCTCCTTGTCCCTCTATAAAGCCTAGCTTACAGGGTGACTGAAGGAGGCACAAAGGGCTGAAGTTTTTACCCAATACATCCTAATATAGTTGATAACAAGCAATAATTCAAGTCAAAGTCTTGTGTCTTAAGCCCACTAGGTCATACTGCTGGCTCTAACACTAAGTTATTTCTCACCTTTTTTCTGGAGTGTTCACTGATTCCCGGTGGGAAACATAATAGATCTCTCATCCCCAAAGGATACAGCATTGCAAAAGCACTGCAGTCCTTTCAGTGAGCTTCCTTACACCCGGTAAGGAGCAGGGATACTGAACCAAGAACCACTGTGACGGCTTCTGCACTCTCAATCATCGCTGTCCAGACAAAATTCTCCTCCAAAAATAGAACCTTCCAGATCACATTATAAAGACAGGCTGCAGTAGCAAAGGAAGCACTGCTACGTGTCTGCTAGGCCCCAAGCCCATCATCATCCTGAAAATGTGGAAATCAGAGTGCAACCTTAGAACAAGGGTGGAACCCAGATAACATGGAGCTAAGTTTTACAGAGGTGACCTGAGCCACATATAAGCCTAAAGCCCTTTCTCTCTTTTTTCTCCCCTCTTTCCCCATTGGAAGGAGATAGTGTTGTGGCAGGAGTCCAAGCTCAATACTTAATTCTTTTCATTATGGAGCTAACAGGAGCTGCTGGAGCGAGCAGGCCAAAAGGCTTTTTGAGAAGTAGTTTTAAAGGATGTCACAGTTTTGCAAAGAGACAAAGGAACATTTTAAAAATATATATGTAAGTCTCCTTGCCAGGAATGTGGGGAATGTCAGGGAATATTACAAAACAGGATGCAAAAGCTGGCCTCAAGCAATGTTACATACTCATATGCTGGCCTAACAGTCAAGATGTTAAATCCTGATGGAAGGCTAACCATGCAGCTACCCTGGGAATTAAAGACTTGGCTTATCTTGTTTGGTCCCATCTGTCTGTCTGCCACCAGAGGAGCCAGCACAGTGACCTCTGCTTGGGTCAGCTCTGCTCCCCTTTCCCCCAGACATGCCTAACCACAACCAGGATGCAGTCTAAAATATGGCACTTTCTGTATATTGTAGCGTTTTCTGGGGAGCTAAAAGCAAACAAAGCTTCTTGGGACACAGCTGAGGACACCACTAACTTTACTGCAAATAAAGAATCTGAGGATCCACAGAGAGAACTGGGCTCATCCATAGTTGAAAAGTTAGTCCTGAATCCCAGCCATTTGCTGTAAGCCCTAGGAAATACTTCTCAGAGATGGTTTAAATGGCTCTTTTCAACACTTTTATTAGTTAACCAAGTATATCCCTGCCTTTGAAGCGTTTTACACACACACACGCTCATATCTCCTTCCACAGCTATTGAGGCTCAAGGGAAGTTATGACGCCAAATGCATTAGACTCACTTCTGTGGCTGCAGACAGCAAGGTCAGAAGTACAGGAAGACCTCTTTAGGGTCAGGCCTAAGGAGAAGCTGATGAGTTAGAAGAAAGCAGGAAGCCCTAATTCAACACACCAACCATTTGCTATAGCAGCATAGAAAACAGAGGCCAGTTACTGGCAAAGTGCGTGCCTTTTGGCAGGAATGAACATGCTTTTTCCAGCTTCTCTTCCATGTGAAAGTCCCTGTTTAAGTAAAAGATTGTCACATCAAGATCTACTTGGGTTTTTTTTTTTTGCCTGGCTGAATATTGACCCATCCGAACACAATGGTCTTGCTTATGCTCCTAGCCGGAAGGGCAACAGCCTACAAACAAGAGGGAGAAGGAGTCTGCAGCTGATGGAAGGCAAATTCCCCTGCAGATGAAGAACCTACACATGGGGACTAGAGTGATAAAGACTCCAGGTGCTGTCTGATGCCTTTCAGGGGTTATCTTAGGAAAACTTAGGAATCTTCACCTAAAATCACACACAGAAAAAACTCTCCGACAAAAATTCTGCAGCCAGTGGCTAAGTATGCAACACAGCAGTGCAGCTACCCAAGTTCTGTACCATTCTGGGACATCTCACTTTCCAGAGGGGGCACCTTCAGGGCTAACTGCCTTTAACACTGCATTTGGTATAAGGGCAGGAAAGCCAAAGGAAAGGCTTTTAAGGTGCTCACTCAGGTCTCCTTGGTTAGTGGCAAACTAGCTAGGAAGAACCTTCAGGCAGGGATCAAAGTCTGTCCGTACTACTGCACATTGCAGAACGAAGGAGCGAAGCAGCAACGCCCAACTCTCTCGCGCCTCGGAGAGCAGCGCGCATACCTTGGAGCCTCTCAGTACTGCTTCGTTCTCATATTTAAATGGTTTGCATGGAAGTATTTCCCATGTGTAAATTTCCACTGCATTCACTTTTTTTATCTTTCAGAACAATGTTTTAAAAAGCTCTTATCTTCTAAAGAAAGGTTTATTCTTCAGATTCATTAGTGTGCAGTTATTCTCCTGTTGACATTTCTGTGGAAAACCTTTGCCTCAGAAAAGCTCTACCTTAGACCTGCAAGCTAACGTCATTTGTGGTAAATCAGTCAGCTCATATCCTTCTAAAACGCATCCGTGTCTATTTTTATGAGCTGCTAATTTTTGACTCAAACACTAATGTTTTCTGAAGAGACTCAAAGCTCATAGTTAACATTGTTTTCAAAAGAGATGAGAAAATCAAGTGCTGAGCTTCTTTGAAACGGCTGGTTTTAAAAGCATCGACCCAAACGCTGTCAGGCACTATTCTTTTGCGTAAAGCTATCTCCAGCAAGTACTCAGCCTCAATATCTTCGCCAGGTAAGAAGCGTACTAACCACAGCGGTTGTTCACAGAACAAGGCTGCCCACCGCCTGGCACAATCTGAGAGCATCTATGTGTTGCCTTTGTTTGAAAAAAATGCAAGTGACAGTGCAAGATACTGGTCAGCCACGGGCACACAAATACACCTGCACACACACCCTAGCCCTTCACTCAGACTCACAGGCGCAGATATACATGCACACACAGTAGTATTGAACCCTTACCATTACACTGAAGGACTCCGTTGCTCTTGCCTGCTGGCTGGTTACTGAATGTTTTGTTCCTACTTGCCAACAACCCACTTGCAAAACTAAGCAGAGGCTCACAAGATCCTATCTAGCTAAAATCACTAAGCTGGAATGGAAGAGCTAATTCTTACTTTCCCTTATTTTGCTTTCCAGAGCATTCTCAGTGAAAGGCTTGGGATCCTGCATTTCCACACGCTTCTACTGCAGAACTTACCTTTGTCCAGTTCCACTTTAGGTTATGAGGTCTGACACTGGAAATTGGAGTAGAGAGTTGCTTAGCTTAGAATAATATGATTTCCTTTCCATTTCACATTTGCAATTACTGCGAAAAAATATGTGACATTTCTCCTGAAGTTGCTGCAACGCTTCACCCAAGCCTGCCAAGGTGGATGGGTGGCTGAAGCTGAGCAGAACTCATTTCTGTCACTTCACTTGCCTTCACACTACCCATAACTTTTCGCCTCATGCTAGTCCTTTCTGTCCCAAGAAAGCCAGTAGTGCATATCAAGTACTGGTTCAGGCTACCCACCAAAATAACCCAGCTGAGAAGTGTTGCTGCTTCAGGCTGTGGTTGCAACCACATGTATGGTTGCAACAGCAGCCATCTGTCCATCCCCATTAGAGGATGCCATTACGAGGCAAGAGAATATGCTTAGCCAGATGGTCTATTGTCCTCTGGCCCAACCTTAACTGTGGATTCACTCCACCAGCATCATCAGGGAGGTGCAGCAGAGCTTACCGACGCTCATTTTTGCTTATTTGCTCTCCTTCTTTTCAAGCTCTGTCCGCTGTTACTATTTTCTCCTTCTGGATAAGGAGCTGTTACTGGATAAATTACAAGCGCCAACCTGCTCGGCCAGAGAGATAAGAAAACAGCAACCAGCTTTACTGGAGACATCTGCAGCCCCACAACACGCAGAAAATTTCCCACCAGTTCCTAAACAGCTCTGAGACATGGGAGGTCCACTGGACTAACCCCCTGCCCCTCAGGGGCAGAGGAAGTGGCTGCACAAACCCATGCAGACAGGACCTAGCTGTCACCCAGTAACTGCCTCCCCTGCCTTGTGGCAGGCCTCAGCCCCTCTCAATGCCTGCCTCAATGATAGAAGCAAATTTCAAAGCAGCTAAAATAAGCGTAGCACATGCTCCTGAGCTCTGCGTGCTGGTTCATCTGAGCACATGCCTCTCAGTTACTCACTTACAAAGCAAAGCTTGCGATGGACAAAAGGGGAATGACTTGCATTAGAAAATTGGAAAATTGGAAAAGAAATGACAAAGCCACTATTGTAACATTCAATATCCCAAGAGGCTTAGGAGCCTGGCAAAGAAACAAAGTCCCTCAACAATCCACAAAACACAGAATTACACAACATCTAGTTATATTTATCTGTGTCTATCTTCACACTGCCAAGAGCCATTTACAAACACAGCTCCTGTTCAAAGAGGGACAAATAAGACTGTAAAGCAGGTAATTTCACCAAAGAAGTAGTTGGGCAGGTGAGCAACTCTGCCAACACAGCCAGAGAGATCCCCTAGGAAAGTGGTAATCACTGCATTCATTCTTGAAAAGGAGACTGGGATCACAGAGACTTTAAGTCTCATGAGACAGGACTCCATCCTAACCTAGAGCCAAGTAATCAGGGAGGGCTGTCACTGTCAAGACAGATGTTCTTAATTCACCATGTTTTCTTCCCCTCTATGGAGACAAAAGATAACATTTCAGTGAACCTTACCAAATACTAATCATTTACACTTTTGACATGATTGTCTACCTTCTCTGAAGGGTTCTGACCAAAGAAACACAGAAGCGAGATATGAACTCACATGACCCTGAGAGGTGGAAAGATGTCCACCGCCTCTAAACCCGCCACCTCAAAGCACAGCTGTGATGGAGAAGGGAAGAAGAGGCAGAGGTACCAGGGTACCATCAGTGCAAGCAAACGGCTAACTCCGGGTTTGCAGTGCTCAGATGGGGACAGGAAGGAAGAACGTCAAACCACAGAGTTCTGCCAAGTGCTTGGGGCTGCTTCCGGAGCAGCAGTTTGCAGAACTTAATTAATGAATAAACGTTTGTAGCACAGCTTCATATCCCATAAAGAACCTTCACAAAAAAAAAAAGACATTCTAATGAAAAAAAATAACACCATTCTTTTTAAGCAGGTGAAAAAGCTTTAGGAAACAAAAGAAAGAGAGGCACAGCAGTACTGCTGCTGGCTGCAGTGAGTGAAGAGGACTGTTGCTTCCTGCACAGAAGTCAGCCATTGAAGGAAGAGGTCTGAGGCACACCCAGATCCTCTGAAAGCAAATGACACAGATTCCTCTGACAGAAATACAATCCACTGAAAATTCATCTAATCAGTCGACTTTAACCAAGTCTCAACCTGCCTTCATCTCTCTGCTGCCCGGAATCCTTCAGCCACTACCAGTCTGCCTGCTCAAGTTATTGGCTACATACCACTTTCTTGTAAGTACAAGGTCACAGCCAACAATATCAGTGTACCTTGGTAATGGAGCATGAGTTACAAATGCTTCAACTTTCCAGCAAACTCCGATCAACTTCTTTCTTGACCTCCTCTTTAATCTCATGCTACATGTCCTACAGTCGCTGCAGAGATCTCTAGCCTATGTCTGGGAATGGATCAGGGAGGACAGCACTGGGAATAACCCATGGCACTTTAGCCACCTCTTTCAACCTAGGTACTAGAGCAGAAGCGTTCTTTTGACTGTGCATGAATAAATCCTCACCCAAATCCTCTAGCTGCAACAGAAATCCCAGTAACCATCCAGCTTCATCTTACTGCCACTGGGATATACCAGTGGAGTAACCGTCCTCTGCCCCTGCTCAAAAAATCTTTCAGTACTCATGGAGGTGAGGCACCCAGATGAGAACATAAGAAGAGCAAATGGCCACACATACCCGTATTCTGTCCCAATGATGGTCAAGAGCAGCCACCCAGGGAAGAGCACAAGAATTGGCCTAATAGGTGTTCTTCCCCAAACATCCTCCTGTTGTGCCATGGCTTGGGCACTCCCAGTGCCAGAGATGGTGCTTTCCTGTCTGATCGTCCTTGGTGAAACAAAGCGACCTGGAAGAGGCACCTCAGGTATCCCGAACTCACAGGACTGTGCCATGCCAAAACCATGAAATTTAAAAAAAGGAATGATGACAAGGCACGCCTCTCTCTCATGGCAGATGTCCATACGTTTGGGGCCCATACTTTATATTTCCTATAAAAAGAAGAACTAAAGGTATGCTTAAAAAAATAAAACCAGAAGTTGAGAACGTTACCAACAGGAAGAAGGCGGCAGGGCTGCACCCATCACACACTACAGCACCTTCTCACCTCTGCTCCCACTCACCCTCAGCCTGGCTCAAAGGACCTGCACCTGTGCAAATGTTCTCTGTGGCCACCGCACCACCCCTGGTCAGCAGCCTGCTCCCAAGTGTGGGCCTGCAGAGTCAGCTCTGAGCAGGAAGCACATGGCCTTCCCAACAGCAAAGGGGAATGCACTGCTAGCCAAGGCAAATCAAACCCACTAGCCTCCACTCTCCTGCCTTCGCTGCATCCTGTTGGGAAGGCCAGCACTCGCTTTAAGGAGTATTTGTAATCCCTCTTTTTCCCCCGAGCAAGCTGGGGCTCAAGGTCATTACACTGAAGTAACCCTCAGAGGTCAACTATCAAATTCCTGCAGCTTTACCCATATGCGTTGATTGTTCCCAATTGTCAAGCAAAGTGGAATTTCCAGCTTTTTACCATCAAAACACAGATTTTGCCCACCATCCATTTTAGCAGGCAATCATGAGAAGACATAAGACCAGTCTCCTGCTTCACTGATAATCACGTGTCATCTTTGTAACAGTTAGTGAAGGAGCAGATCACTGTTCTCTTAAGTCACTTTGCTACTTAACTGTCCTACAGGAAAATTAATTCACACTTTTTTGCTTTCTGGATCAAATGCTTAATGTTGGAGAAAATGGGCAAATTCTGTCAGATGGTACTTTCCAATTATCTAACAGAGATAATTATGGGGTGAGTGATTGTACGCTTAAAAATTTGAGAACAGTTTACAAATTTTTTAGCCAGAGAAACTTAACAGAAGCAAAACAAACAGCGGAAAGGAACAGGGCACAAACACAGCCAAAGCCAAATAATTTTGACATTGAAATATGGAATTTTTTGGCATTCTTCATGCCGCTCCAGATGAAACAGTTCTGTTGCATGAATAGTATATGCTGAGCAAACAAGGTAGAGCATGCACTTCTGAAGTCTTTTCTTCCTCCATGCTCTTTTATGACAGGTAATTCTGATTTAGGGCTCAACGGCTCAACGGTTCCAGTAAACATGTCCTCAGGTCTCCAATTCTGAGAGTGATAACAAAACTGTAAGAAACCCTCAGTAACTTCATTCTCTCTTCAAAGACACAGAAGGATAATACAGTTACTTGGCTACTATCAGCCCTACGCTTTTTTCCTGATGCACTGAAAAAGATGCTGGCTTCAGCTGAAGCAAGGGACTTCCTCCACCCGCCAAGAAAGGTGCTAGCTCCCACCAGACAAGGCCAGGCTCCCTCAGGAAGCCTTCCCTACATGACTGTGCTCTCTGCCCAAAGCAATGGCTGCTTCCTTAGCTGGATTTCACGCCTTTTACCACCACCGTTTTCAGGAGGTGCCACAGGAGCCAATACTCTTTCTGCAAAACAAGCAGGAGAACTGAGAGGACCTTGTTCCTTCCGCACAGCTGAGCATCTGAAAACACATACAAGCAGCTAGGAGGAGCAGCTGTTAGCCCCCCACCCAGTGGGGCAATCTGAGAGCGGAGGAGTTGCCTGTCCTGGGGGATTTCCATGCTGGATCTGTCCTCTTTCTGTGCACTAGGCTGAAAAGGGTCAAAGGGACTTCAGAAAGTTGTAGTTGGAAAAAGCTTCACCCCCAAACAGCCTTAACTTTTTTATAAAACCAGTTGTGTTCTCAACAAGGGAGGGAACCACAAAACATCTTTAAACAAATCAGAATTTGATGGTTTAAATGTCTTATTTGGCATAAATATCTTGAACCAGTAAAAGAAACTCCCATGGCTGCAACTATATATGCGCTTCCCGTGCTTGCTCTTTAACAAGGAAGCAATTCCAGTGGGAAGACTCTGACTCACTAATACAGGCCTTCAGACACCTTCAAAATGCTTCTTCAAGCTCTCTTTTTCTGCAGTACTTAGAAGAGATTTGGCAATGATGTGGTGCCTTTTCTGCTGGGAATAATCCCCATCCCACTGACCAATATCACATTATTTTATTTATCCTCTCCTCTGGTTTCTTCCTGTTTTACAATTTGAACAAAAACCATTAGACCAAACCCTATCTTTGTACAGGGCCTGGCACAAGATGATCCTGGTTTGCACCCAAGACGTGAAAGAACAGCACTGATAACAATGCAGTTTTTTTGTAACTGGTCTCTATGCTGTTTCTTGTCTCCATTTCAACAGCAGGTATCTGTTGTAGCCCTAGCGTCTGAATCCTATTCAAACACATAGGATCCCTCAAGCAATACAATGTGTGCAAGGCTAATATTTGGAGCATTTTGACTTGATGTGTATTAGAGGAGAAATGGCACCACCTGACCCCGCCAGATCGGGTCTTGTCTGAAGAGCAGACAAGCATAGTGAAAAAACTGAGGGTCTCCTGTTGAAGCAGCCAAAACAGAGTTAGCACTCTAGCAGCCCCAATTCAGGCACGCTGCCTTCTTATTCTATGGAAAGAGACAGCCTCCAGTGAGCATCTAAAATGTTTTCCAAAGATAGCTACAAAATACCAGTGTTCCCAGTTCAGCCTTTTTAAGTAGTCTCAGGGTTGGTGGTATTTCATGGCTGAGACCGCCACTCCTCAGGTTGCCAGAGCTCAGCTACGCTACCACTGGCCCTAACAGATACAGGGCTAGGAGCCAAAGCGAAACAATGAAAACCATTTACAGGGCAGGAAGCTGCATCTGCTGCATGAAACGCTATCTTCAAACAAGACGTGTTTGGATAACTCCAGTTTCATAACTCACCTCTTCCGATGTTAGGAAATCACAGTAATAAAAAGAAAACAAAATGGGGGAGAACAAACTTGGCATGTGGAACAATGAGAGAATTGCTTGAAACACTGAGTCTCCCTCTGAGGTTAAGCCAACCCGCTACACCTTACCCAAAAGGGCAGCAAGGACTCCTGCAGTAAGCTCCAAGGATTTTGCACAAGAATAAATACCTCATGGAGTATCAATGGGAAAAGAGTTAAATCTGCACTATAAACATCAAGAGCAAAGTAAATTTTTACGGTCTTAATGTTTGCTTGCTTGCTTGTTTGTTTTAACAGAAACCAAAGTTATCTTGGGAGAAAAAGCAGAATTAGATAGAGGTGGTCAATGATGAGCCTCAGAATTTTGGGTCTAACAGGACTTACCTTCATCATCATCATAAAGGTTGTGGGTGGAAATCTGGGTGGGAAGAGATGACACCCTTTTTTGGTCACCTTTCCTTGGCACTGATGATTGCTTGGGCAAGGAACCACAGCTAATTTCTGCTGCTAATAGTGGTGAAGTATGGTGGAGAAACTCACATGCTCCATAAATTCCTAATGCTAACCTAAAAACCCTTACAATGACTTAGCAGGTCACTATTTAGCAGGTAGAAATAATGAGAAGGAAAGCAGAAGCACGTACTAGTTCTTCACCTCTCAGCATCAGGCAGGTGCTCGCCGTGGCCAGCACAATGTGCATTTCCACCAAAGCTACTGCATGAACAGTGAGGCTGACTTGAATCTTTATCCTAAATCAAACTCTCTTGCTAAAGTCAGCTTCATTTTCCCAAACACACGATTCCCCTCTGATCTTTCTGCAGGACAAAGGAACAAATAATCAATGCTAGCGGTCACTAGCTCTCTGCCACAGCAGTAGGCAGACAGCACAAACAACCAAACAGCTGCAAGGTGATGCAAAGCAACCAGCCAGTGCAGGCAGCTCACTGCATTTCAGTCACGCTATGAAAACCAGCAAGTGCAAAAGAGTACCTCCAAGTATATTCATAAGAAGCTAATTCTCCTATACAACAACAACACTTACAGGGGAACAAAGTGCACATACTCAGCCATGTGGTTTGTACAGGTCCCACCACAATGGGTTCTGGTCCATGACTCCTAAAGGTGGTGAACAAAGAAGGCAAACTAACGACATCACGAACAATGAGGTTTAAAACTAAGGGGAGGTATTACAAAGGCACAGCTTGGTAACAGGATTTTGTTCCTATTTTTAAGCACTGAGGGTTTAATGTAAATCAGGGCTTGCTCTTCCACAGACAGTTTCACTCTGGGTTGTTTGGTTTGATCCATCTGTGCAAATGTGTATTTTGGATCGCTAACATCCCAGCGTGAACTGTTGCTCATTCAAATCCACAACAGATTTCACCAGGCTGGGATAAAGCACTCCTAAAGAATGTGGGGAAACACGCGGGGGACTTCCGAACCCTACTTCTTCCTTCCAGGAGGTCCTGCTCAGACAAAGGACTGATCCCCAAATTACTGTTCCTGCTGCTGCCACCTTGAACAATTTAGAAAAAGGAGCCAAAAGCTTAGGTCACTCAGCTTCAGCCTCCAGATCCCCCTCCCCACCACTGACCTCCTCTCCCCACCCCTCTCACCAATCCAAATATAAACTTGCTTACAGGAAATGCCTTAAAGAAAAGGCACCTCCCTGAGTCCTGAAGAGTGCCCAGAAAATAAACTGTCTCTGGACACGAAGGAAATGGCTTTTTTTTTTTTGTTAAATCACACTGCAAAGCTGCTTTAACCCCTTCAGTCCCTGCTGCAAACTCAGCAGCCCCCACATCTCAGGTCCTTAGGGAATTTCTAGACGTCTACACTAAAAGCTCGAATGGTTGGATGAGACCAGTTGGATGAGATCCTCTTGCCAGAGGTCCCCACGTCCCTGCACAATCACGTCTTCAGCAAAAATGGTCCAAAATCCACAACCCAGATCCAAACTCTCCTTTTGGTAAGAAAAGCACCACACCCTCAAGCCAGGCTCATAGCCTGGGGGACCTACTTTTAATTTAAGGCTCCATTCTCCAAGTCCCTGGGCAGAGGACAAACTTGCACAGTTGCCTGCATTACTCTAGATGCTGTATCACCACAGAGTGCAGCTGGGGAAGCAGGGGAGCAGGGGGACTGCACCTGCATCTTCCTCCTTCCTACCTCTGACTTTTGTTTAAATAGCCTACCCCAAAAACACTGCTCCTGCCTCCAGGAACCATTCCCATTCAGGGGCCATCTGCGTTGAAAACAGAACCTGAGACCAGCTGTGCTCCCTTTTGTCGCAGCTGCAGCCAGAGCCCCACTGCAAGATAAAGTCCACAATCCTCAACAAACCTCTGTGATGTCCCAGGGGACTGAGAATTCTTAGCTTTACATCCCCAAAGCATTGGATGAGCTTTAACTAACCCTTACCTCTCCCCTGTGAGGTGCATTAGTCCATGTCATGTAAAAGGCTCCCTAAAGAGGTGTGTTATGTCATTTTACAACTACAAATCCTGTTCCGGAGATTCCTACAGACTACAGGGATGGGGTTCCAGCATAAAAACTGGAATTAGAAAGCAATGATAAGAAAAGCAAAAGAGTGTGTGCTAGATCAGACTGCAAACCACTGGCAATATCCAGAATCCAAACCCAATAATTCCTAGCTTGTGTTGACTACCTAGGACTACATTTATCCTGGATGGGCTAGAGAGTAAAGCAGCATTAAGAGACTTAAGAAGCACAGATACTGTTTTCATACTAATGTCCCTATAAAAAAAAAAAGGTAAAAGAAATCCAGGAAATTCAGTATATACAGAGGCAGCTGTCTCAAAATAGTTGTTCAAGGTTTCACAGGAGGCTCTAAAGAAAGCAGCTCAGCCTGGAGAAAGGAAAGGTCAGCCCCGCTTCCCAGCTTCCTCCCACCGGGGGCCAGGGAGGCGATGCTGGCTAACCCAGGAGGTGTGTCAGACGGGGCTTCTGACATGCCAGGTCTCACACCAGGAAGACCACAGAAGTGACGAGAACTCATTCTGATGGCAATTTGCAAGTACTGGCAGTTTGGTCACTGTCACAGAGATCGAGTATTCCTAGGCCTGCAGAAGAGGAACAGTGAACAGGACACCAATAAAAACGTGGTGGTAGGGATCAGCAGTGCCCCAGGGCACTCACAGGTCACAAACCATCTACAGAGAAGAGAATTCTCCGTTATCTCCCTTTTACAGAGGGGAAAACTGAGGCAAAGCTCTCCTACGCCATGCAGTGAGTTGGAGCAAAGCTAGGAACACAACCCAACTCCCTGTATTCACAAAACTGCTTCCCTTGTCACTGGACTGTACTGCCTCCCTAAACGTGCCCCTTAAAAATTGTATACTCAGGACTTTACGTCTCAGATGCACAAAGTAGTCTGATATGATTCAGCTGCTGCTGCAAAATGCCTAATTTTTTGTTTTTAACACACCAGCAGCACTGGAAAAGTCATGTTGCAGAGGTGTGCACAGTCACTGAGCAGGGGAAAGTAAAGGAATGGGATCAGCTTCAACTTGGCTGGAAAGTACAGTGTCCTACCAGAGCACAGGTGCAGAGGTTCAGTAGGACATCATGCCAGTCTCCCAATAAGAGAGAGAACTTCTGTTCACTGTCTTGTCTATTAAGGTACTCAGAGTAAACAGCCCTGATGCCTGCAGAAGGAGATGTCTGCACAAGCTGGCAGTTACTTTGGAGAGCAGTAACAAGTGCTTTGGAGAGCTCTGTAGGAAAAGGATGCTTTCAAGATGTCCAAGCGATCAGGGTCGCTCCTTTGGTTCTACTGAGACAAACTGCATGTGTAAATCAAGTGACTAGGTAGGAACCTCAGTATCTAAAGCCTCTGGAGATGCCCAGGTGGAAGGTGTTAAAGAAGAGCAAACCACCCAGCAGATCCAGGAATTGAGCAGACCCCCTTCTGTCTGGCTGATGCTGGACAGTTTAAAGGATTAATGACTCTAAGCCAGGACACTACTGCTGTGACAAAAAAAAAAAAAAAGAAAAGAAAACTAATGACACAGATCTTCATTTCCCAGTAAATAACCATCTGGCGAGTGCCACAGAAGACTGTCAGGACACAACGGGGGCGGGGGAGGAATGTAAACTACCTGGGAACCTGCACTGAGAGTACTACCCTGGCCTAATGTACCAGCAAAAACTCTCTGCTGCAAATACTATTATACTACGTTGGACACAGATTTTACTGGGACAATAAAAGCACCTCTCAAGTAAAATGAGTTTTACAGTAAACACATGGCTTATGTTTGGCACTTCTGCTGGTAGAAACATTGCAGCTGGGGATTGCACCTCCCCTCAGCTGTCACAGACACGGCTCTACCCAAAGTATGCGCTGCAGACTGCAATCCCGGCTCAGGTTCCCTGAGCAGACAGCCGTGGGGATTTGAGGTGTCAGCACCACCACCCCCGTGTCTACCTGTCTGGCACCACATCTCAGGCAGTTTACTGGCCCCCCACTGCCATGCACCGTTGCTCAGCTTCTCCCACTGAAAAGCCATCTCAGCATAAGGCACCTTCACTGGTAGCTTGAGGTAATTTAGCAGGACTGTGAACTCAAGAGGTCTGAGGAATCAGTGCATGTTCCACCCTGGCGCCTCTTCCACAGGACAGTAACTTCTGTATGGTAGGGAGGAACACTGCGACGTCTTATAGCAAGATTTGTAAATTATTTATTTGGACTGCAGTTTAATTTCTGCAACCTGTTGTCACACTATCAGTTATGTTACAAGATTGCCACAACACAGAATTCATTAATTTTTGCAACAGGATGAAACCCTGAGAAGATAAAATGACAGACACACAGGCACCTTAATCTGCCTTTACAAGACAACCACTGCCAAGGTAACCTGTCGGCAAGGAAGATTTATATGCCACAGAAGCTAACGAGACCATACAACTGTCCAGCAAGAAATGTTCTCTGCTCCAAATCAGCAATGAAAGATGAGAATCAGACATACTTGTAACTAAAGATAAAAAGCAGAGGTGAACTCAAAGCCAAGCTCAGTTATTGACAGTTGTTACTTTGCCCACCACAGATTCTGAGAGATGGACACATTAGGGCTGAGGGAAACAAAAAGGACAGGATAAGACATTGTTAAAGACACGCTGAATTTACTGTGGCCCATAAACTCAACGCTCAGTCTTGCATCTGCCAGGAAAATAATCTCCGGGCCAGAGAAGAAATGGGAAGAAGAGGGGACCAGAGCAGGGTAATGAAAGAAACTCCAGGACAGTGAAGTCACTGACCTATTTTCTCATATACGCTATCTCAGGCATGCTAAGTCCTTTAAACTTTTCTTTAACTGGAGGAAACTACTGCTTCCTAAATTTTTGCTTCTTCTGAGGCGCTGGCATAAATAACCCTCAGGACTTCATTCCAGGAGAAAAACTACAGGCTCCATCAGTAGCTCCAGGCAGCAGGCTTAGATTAGAGGGAACGTTAATCTTTACAACATAAAGTTTGTGTCCAAGCCCCATGAGTAAGCATGACACTGACATGTGTGCGCTCTGCGAGGCTCATGTAATGGACAGTCCTCCACGGGAGAAAAGACACCTTGCTCTGGGCTGTGAAACCAGAGAAACCAGCCCCTTAAAGACAGATCTGAGAGAGGCTCTTCTGAGAAAAGGGGCAACATTCTAGACGATAAGAAGAGATGGGACACAGTGATTGTTAAGGAACGCCTTACAGTAAGATTCTGCTGGGGCAATTATTTGTCTGGGAAAATGAAGCTCAAATGCTGGGTCTGACTCCCCAGATGTTCTGCTCTTACCCAATTACACTGATGAAATAAGATCAAGTGAGCTTTGAGTCACCAGTGAGCGTCAGTATCCCAGCAGTCTTGTGATACGTCTGTTTGCGACTGCCCTTGAGCATTTACAGTTTAGTTGGGGTGCAATAAAGGGAATTCCCTCTCCCAGCTGCCCCTTCGCTAATGTCCTCTGAACAAACCTCAACCCAAGAGCCACCTCCCCTTCTTCACCCTGGCCTGACTGGCTGCTCCTTCAACCCAATTTTTTCCGATTTTTTGCAGTAAAGGCTCATCCTCTCTAGCTCTTCCTATTTTGTTTTTGTTTTTTCCCTTTTCAAATGCGCACTGTCTTGTCCTCTACACCTTTGATTCCTTCCCCACCACCCTGACTGAACTGGTACCGGGAGGTATTGCAGGATGCCAGCCACAGGCCTGTGCAAACACCTGATCCTTTACTGGAAGAAAAGATGGGTGGGAGGAAGGGGGAGGGCAGAAGTCTCTGTAGCCCTGCTTCATCCTTTCACCACCTGCAGCCCACATCAGAGGTTGGCAGCCAAAAGACAGAACCCTCCAAGTCTGTAGATTTACTGGCCTAGTTTCACAACAAAAGTTTGGAAGGCAAATATCCCTCTAAAACAAGTGGCAGCGTACTCATCTGGAGCACTGCTTCTACCTGGGAGGGGCCTGGAGGGGATATGTTTTGTTGCCATTCCGAGAAGAAACGGGAAGAGAATGTGCCTCTTTTGTGTTACCTAAGACAAAAGAGCATTCAGAAACAGAATCTGTGCTCTTGACAGGTGTGAAGCTATTCTTGTAAAATTCATGGAAAAAAGAGAGAGAGAGAAAGAGAGAGAGAGAGAGAGAGAATAGAAACCCCTTCATCTACTCTTGCAGATTAATTACACTTGAGAAGTGACAAACTTGCAGGTTAGAAGGATCCTCTCCCACTTCTACCTCATATACCTGCATTAGCAGTTCTGGAATTAGCAAGTGCATAAAGAGGGTGGACCATGCTACTGAGAGCCCATGCACTCTTTTTAAGTACTAACCTTAAACACTTTCGTCCTAGCAAGCTTTGAACATAAGCATCAAAGACTGCTCCAAAAGGGTGCAGCAAGATTATGATTAAATCAGAATGAGCAGGCTCTTTCCAGACCCCGTATGCACATGTTGCAGTCAGATGCTTTTCACTCCCCAAGATAAACAGCAGGAAATCCCCAGGCACACCCACGCTCAAGCATACGTTGGGCCCCTTCAGTTCACTGGTATGCCATCCTGGGAGGAGCTGCTGAGTTCCTGCTCCCCGTCAAGCAAAGGGAGGCCCAAAACTTTACTACAGGGTACAGAGAGATCTAGATCCAGACGTTCACCTCTGGGAACTGGGGAAGGAAGGCCCAGATGCTCAAGGTACCTCAATGCCCTTGATTCCACTGGGAGCTTAGTTTCTTGGGAGGAGTTATCCTGTCTTGGAAGGTCTGGACTTGAGGGCCATGATGTCATGAAAATCCCTGATCATTCCCATTAGATAATCAAATGTGGATAGACAGGAGGAAAAGAAATGAGAGGACATGAGAGGGAAACACACTGATAATTACCTTCCTGCTAGTAACTGCAGGGATATTATGAGCACTCCTCACAGCTCTGGCTCTGCTGAAGGTTCACCCCATCTCACAACACCCTGGGCTTTGACAGTCAGGGTAAATACTGAGTACCTCTGTCCAAGTCCATGACAGCCAGACAGCACAGCTAGACCAGACCAGGCTTTAGACGAGGCTGAGAAAGACTCCCCCACACTGTGCTGCTAAGGAGACAGCTCTGACCTGTAGCTCTTCCTACTGCTCTAAGCCCGTTATGCAAATCATCGGACCCAAAGGCACAGTTTGACTAACATCTAATCCACTTGACTGCCACATGCTCCTGCTGCTTTCTTTGCACTGAATGCAGCAATCATGAATATTTTCCAGGTGGATTAGCTCCCAAAACCTATGCAATTTCTAGATCCAACGCAAAGGGAGAGACTGTCTCTTTTGGCAGCAGCCTGAAATTCAGCCGCTGCATCTTACTTACATAAGGTATGATATCAAACCACACCCTGACTCAGTGCTGCCATGAAGTTTTGCTGGTCCCAAGCTTCCTCGGAACTGGCAGCAGCAATCTGTGACACAACGCTGGTGCTCTCAGTTGGATCTGCAAGACGGACACTGAGAAAGCAGGAGAAAAGAACTTGGCTGACTATATAACAATATAAGAAACTCAAGATGGCAATGTTGCCTTTTTGTAGTGGAATATGAAATAGTCAGGCCCCCTGGGGCACTTTCTCATTAAGAAAGGTCCTCCAAGCTGTTCTGTTTATTAAGGTCCTTTCCCACAGTTAGCCGTTAACACTTATTCAGCCTGTAACTGGCACTGGATGACAAGTGCTCCGTTCTGATAAGGAATCCTTCAAACGACTAGACAAACAGCTCCACTGTTGTATGTTCAGTAAATGTGCAAGGCCCACGTGGCAAGGGTAAAGTGTCAATTATTAACTGGGACAGTTCAGGCAATGCCTGGAAACGGAAAAGAGGGGAAGAACAGCAGGCTGGAGAAACATCTGGCTGAGATATGTGCAAAACTGAACAACAACAAATATAGTGGTTAGAGGCCCCTGGACTGGCAGCAGGATTCTCCTCTCACTGACCTGGGGTTTGAATTCGGGATCACTCCGTTAACTTCTACAGAGTAGCTCAGGCCTTAATTCAGAACAGCCCTGATTAGAAAATATGGTCAACCTAGCTAAGAATGACTCACTGCTGTAAGAAAACGAATGTGTGGCCCCAAACAGTAAGGCAGAGAAATCACTGTACCAGCCAGGTACAGTGGGGACCGCTCCTCAAGCAGGAGCGATAACAGAGGAATACAAGCAGCTGACAGTCAAGAAGCATCAAGTGGAGCAATGCTAGCTCTTGGCACACAAGGCCAGCACAGTTCAAGATGTCTAACAATCCAATTCACAAAACTGTGTAAATTAACGCACCAAATCTATCAAATAGAAAACAGAAAACGAAAACAGGAAAGTCGTCACTCAGCACTTCCCGCACACGAAAAAGAAAAAATTTGACGAAAATACAGAAAAAGACTCTATCTCTTTAAATTTCTGCACACTGCCTCTACAGCCTGGAGAAGTTAATATAATTATCTGGAGGTGACTTTCAGAAAGACTCAGCACAAGGAGGGTTATTGTGGCTCAATCATTAACCAGGGCGGGAGACCCCTGGCTTTACTGGAATGTGGCCGCACTCTGCTGCCGACGTTCCTCACCAGAGATCGCGCTGGAGCTCAGCTCAAAGGTTAATGAATGCCTCCTCAGCTCCTGCGTTAGCCCCTGGCCATCAGGCTCTCAGGAAGACTCCTGCCATTTTTCAACATATCCTTTATTCCACCACTAAATCCAACCAAACACATCCCTCATGCTTTCTGGTAGGGATGAGAAAGAGAGCTTGCAGAAAAAGAGAAGTTGAAAAAAGAGAAGATCTGGCTTCCAGTTCTGTCCCTTTGAGCTGCAGATGTTTCTGCTGCCATACGTACCTCATCTCACACCTCAGTTTACCCACACGTAAAAGGAAGACAGCGTCAACAGTTTCATATGTTTCTACTTGTAGAGTTAATCTGAGAGATCTATACTCCAAGTTACTCTTCACTTACGTACCCATCTCATATGTGAGTGCCACACTTGCAAACAACACACAGCCACATCCAAAGACACTGAGCCTCCATTCAATGCTCTAATCCTTCCAGAGAACACCACAACAGAACCTCAACAGAAGGGCAGAGTGCTGCTCGTCAGGCCTTGCCTTGCCACCCTGTTCTCGAGCAAGTCCAGGGGCAAGTGGATGCTTTCTGGCACACTGGATGCTTTCTCCATTTTCAGTCAGGGTCTCTTCTCCTATTAGTTCCTTCAGAGAAGGGGAAAAAACGCTTTGGGCTGAATTTCACATTCCCCTTTGACTTTGCTCAAAAGATGCAGAACAGTGCCACTGTTACCATTAGGACCTGCACAGGGCACAACGTGGAACAGGAGGTTCTGGCAAGAGCTGTGAAGAGCCATATCGGCTGGACTTCTCATGCCTCTGCAATAGTATTTCAGCCTTTGTGGCTCTCATGCTATTACAAGAATGCCTTTTATATCCTCTACAACTAAACTCAGCTTTAATTCCCGGGATCTGGTGATACATTTTACCAAATCTGGCAGGCAGAATGATGGAACAATGTCTTTATTTATCAGGTTGGTGGAGATGGAAGGGAGATACCCTTGTTATCCGATGCACCAATGAATACAGTGAGATAAATCTCTGGAACAACACACACATGCTCTCTTTCACGGAGGATCCATTTAAAGTTCTCCACAGAGCATGCATTCAGACACAGTAACTGATTGCACTGGGAGTCATTTCCTGCCTTAGCAGCCTCACCGCTGACACACTGCCTATATTTGGAGGATTAAACTCCCACATACATCTGAATGCAAAAACTCTTCCAAAATCTTGCAGACTGCAAATGCAAGCTGGTAAACTTCTGCTTATGGTCACACACTCTCATACCCTTCAAGAAATAAATAGCTTAAGGAAAGAGACTCTGTCCTCCTACCTACTAGGTGATAATTTATTCTGTTCTGATGTCTGAATTTTATCTATTCCGATAAACTTCTCACACAACATCTGGCTTTCCGCACCACTTCTGATTTTCACTGAGACTCCCACCTGGCTTGACCGAGCCGCAAAGAGGTCAAGCGACCTGGCCCTTAACATCACCCAGCACTGCCTGGGTGTCTCAGTCCAGTCGGACTTGTCAGTTTGTTCCTTCACTGCAGGGCCACACAGCAATCCCTGGTAGACTTGCAGTTTACCTCTCAGGCAAAAGGCACCTTTCTTCCCCCTAAGGAGAGCTTTTACTCTCCTTGAAATGATTTTGAGAACCTTCAAATCCTTTGAAATTAGTACAGAAATAAAGGGAAACACTGAAGGGCCCTTATTGCATAACCGTATTTTGTTCTCTTACAGAACTAAATTGCTGGCAATCTGTCCCATACATGTGTTTAGCTTTGGACCTTTGAGGCAACACAGGAAAGGAATGCTTAACAGATACATGATAAGATTTATTCAGCAGTCTTTTATTAGAGAAGTATTTCTCAAAAGAAGCAAAGGTACATAAAGTGAAAGTGTGGACCTCCCCATAAGCTAGGTTTTATACCTGCTTTGCATTGCGGTTTTATGCTTTGTCACATAAGAAAACTACTGAGATTTTGGTATTAGGATTTCATCTGATTTTTCCCCAAAATGATGGGGAAAAATGTAGGGGGTTTGAACTGCCCCCATATTCCCTGCACAACTTATCGTGCAAAGAACAGTCCCGGATGGCATATCCATGAAGAGGACCGTGAGGAGTTGCTCAGCCTGCTTCAGTGACGCTTCTACATTTCTTCACTATGTTTCAGTTAAAATGCAAACCCAAAAAAGCACATTCATTGATAAGAATTCAGGTATGCCCATGGAAAAGAATGCAAACTACTGCCAATAACATCGTGATATATGCTCTGACATCTTGCCACTATATGATGATCTTTAAAAGAAAAGGTTTCGCTTTCCCTCCTCCCTACGCACCAAACAGGCGTTCTAAAGAATAAATCACAAAATCATACACAGAAAGAATTGATGTTTAAATTATCCATGAACAAATACTCACTGAAGAAAACAGCCACCCACCTTCGTAACACGCTATCACAGACGAGCGTTAGCTCACTACATGATAAACTACATATGGCAAACTGTTACGCTTCTGCTAAGTATAAAGATCTCCAACAGAAAGCAGCAACTGGACATACATGCACACAGTTTTGAAAGTCATAATGCAGTGTTTGTTCTTCCCCCTTCACCATACCCATAAGGGCCTGATCCAAAGCCTTGCAAACCCAACGCATGTTTTTCCATTAACTCACTGGTCTATGGATCAGACGTCAAACCTGTGCTTTCTTAGCCACCAATTTAATCTTCACTAATCCCAGTTACAGAAGGGGTGAAGAGGAGCCCTGAGAAAATCCATGCAGTCCAAAAACAGTAACCAGTACATTCACTTCATTTCATTAGTTTAGAGATTGGTTTGCTGGGAGTGAAAAGGTCGACTGCATTGATACACAGATATTGTCAGTCAGTTTACTTGGACACTCAAGCAGCCGCTGCAAAACACCAGATAATCAGTCCGACAGCACACTGCCGCTGCTGCTGCTGCCGCTGCCGCTGCTGCTGCTGCTGCTGCTGCCGCTGCCGCTGCTGGAAGCAGCCTCACCTGGCAGCGTTTCCTGAAAGGCATTCTCCGCAGCTACACATAAGGACTGCCGGACGCTGCCCTACCAAATCCTTCACAGCTCCTCCCTCCCTTCTCTCCCCTCTTCCTCCTCTGCACTCATACACGCAGAAGCATAAAAACAGCAGGCACCCAAGACACCACAATCTGTCGCTGAAATCTAGGTTGGATTTACCTTCAGGCTGTACTGCGTCTCCGTCAAAACCACACTTCCTGGGGGAAGAACTGCCAAATACTGGCTGGTAGGAGAAAAGCAGGCGAAAAGGAAAGTAGACAGTGAGAATCCTTTAGCTCATCAGTGACAGCCACTGCTACAACAGGAAGGTGGCAAAGATAAAGCTGGATAAATCATAGATTTCCACATGGGAGTTGTTGCTAGCTAAGGCGCTGCTGCTCCTTAGCTGTTGTCAATGTAAGTACAGCTCACGCGCAGGTGGCCAGGCTGTAAGTGCGGGAGTGATCGCGCCCCGTCTGACAGTCCTCCCACAGCCCTGGCCAATCCCCGAGCAGCAAAACCAGCTGGGGCTTCTGGAAAGCCTCCCAAAAGCCTCAGTCCCTTTGCTGCTAAGCCCTGCTTGGCTGCATTCGCTTTCAAATTGCACATGTTAAGGCACAAAAGAGAGAATACATTTCCAAAAGGCACATTCCTGCTGCCTCTAACACGGTGGGATCTCCAACAGAGCGTTTTCCCCTCCAAAGCGAAGGTCAATTGCAGCAGCTGAAGGAGGAAGCAAACCGCCAGGTATTCACGCTCCACTGGAGATAAAGAACTGGCCACACAAACACCGCACATGCTCCGCCAGCACTGGCTACAGGCACACAGAGCTCTGCCAGTGCCCTCCGTCCTGCCCCAACCACGCCAGCAGTGGGACGTGCACACTAGTCCCGAAGCACCTCTGTGCTGCCCAACCGAGCCCATGGATCGTTTCATACTCTCTTGGGCTCTAGGAGGCTCCAGGAGCGTCCAGGAGCACTCAAGATCCAAGCCAAACTGACATGTTAGTCCCCAACTACCCTGGAAGCTGAAGGTAATGAGGGCAAGCCACACACACACGGCCAAGCCAAAACCTGGAGCCACGTCAGCTGTAACCTAGGGAAGGGTCTGCCCATGACACGTGTGAAACACCAGCATTGCCCCAGATACTGCCAGTGTCCTGCACTGCCACTTTAGACTGGCCCTAACTCCCAAGGAAGTCCTTTCCCCATTCAGCCATCCTCCCTTCTCTCCATCTTGCGACAGACAGCAGCAACTGCAGAGCACTCTGTGCCAGGCCCAGCTTCACCTCCACCACGCAGGACATCAGGGTGGGAATTAGCACTCACAAACACAGAGAAGCAGCAGGGCTCCCTGGGCCCCGGGGAAAATGAGTAGAGACTGAACAGCTGCAACCTCCCAATATCTCCGCCTAGCTGAAACACTAGTGGAGGTCCCTCACTTTTTCCCTCCCTAAAATGAGTCCCTGGACACTTTTTGGCTGGAAGCCAGGCTGTCCCTAACTCTCCCTTCCCATCAAACCAAACAGGTGGCAAAGGCAGGGATTCCAGCCTCAGCAAGACGTTAGAAGGACCAGAGAGGCCGCGCTTGCTGGATTTGTTTCTACCAAGGACACGCTCATACTGCAGATGGAATTTCTTTGCCCAATAGTTATTTCTTTTGATAGGATAGGGTGAGGTTTGGCAGCAGCACTGTGCAAGATCCTTTCCACAGAATACACAAGTCTCTCAGACTGAATTCTGGATCCCAGTTTCATTTCATATGTGATATAATTGGTCAAAGATTATTTGCAGTGGGATAAAGAAGAAAATGGAGGACAGGATCTAGGATACAGGGGCTAAGATGAAAAGAAATCAGTAGTTAAGGTGGACTTGAGGGAAGGAGTTTGTTCTGTAGGAAATGGGAAGTAAAAGGGCGGGAGATCAGAGAGTACAGGACGGATAGTGGAAGGAAGTAGAGAGAAGAAAGAAGGCAGAGCGTGAGAAAGGGATAAGAGAGAAGGGATACTAGTAAGTTTGCATGTGAAAATACATACCACAGATGCAATGCAAGGAGGGACAGGCAGTGAAATGATTTGGCATGGGATGGTCAGAACAACAGGAACGAGACTAGGTACGCTGTGGGGAAGCCACAAACCAGCTTTCCTCTTGAAATTACTGAGGGGGGTTGGAGTGGTACCCAAACACCCTAACGCAAAGAAAAAACAGTGAGCACTTTCCACTAGTTTCATAGTCTGAGACGCTTTCAACACACATTTTCTGTCCTTCCCCCAGTTACAGTCTCATCCCCAAACTCCTGCCAACCACCTCAACTGCCTTTGTGGCCCATTCTCCTCTTCACCCCTGCCCAGGCTGGAGGATGGCACAAGGTACCCACTCTCTTTGAAAACAGCTCAACCATCTGCCTCTGCTCTCCCTCACTACGATCAATGAGAAGCCTATATTCAGACAGACCTTGTCCCTCAGAGGGAAGGGGCTCTTAGCAACAGGTCTTCTGAATGAGCCTGTTGTTGACTTGAAAGTCTTATTATAGCTTTGTGTGATGGAGCGTCTTGCCAGCCAGAGACCATGGGAGTGAAAAGGAGGGACTGAGCGCTTCTGTTAGAGGACATAGTGGGTTCCTGGAGAATAACCAGTTAGTGCTACCTTATCTGTAAACAATGGCGAAGGAAGCGGCTATTTATGTGCACTGGTGAAAATCAGTGGAAAATAATAAAATAAGATGTGACAGTCTATAAGAACCCCAGTACAGAGCCACAGCAGACAAAAGAGGGGTTGAAAGATGCTTCTGGACATCAGGAACCCAACTGAGTCTTGATCCCCTTCAGCAGTACTCCCCCTTCTGCCAAGCTCTTTACCTTACTTTCTCCATCAACAAAATGGAGCTCCCCCACCTCCTGCTGAGAGTCATGAGAAGAGACAGTTATCTGCCAAAGCTTGCAAAGACCCAAACTGTTCCCAAGAGATGTTTCTATCCCAGGCCAGGGCAGGATTGAAGGTGCTACTAGAGCAAAATCTCTTGAAAGATACTAGGGACACAAAGCCTTGGAGTGCTGACAGCAAAGCAGGATGCACTGGAAAGACAAAGCATCACAATATGCCCCTACCCCATCATCTGTTGTTCCTCTAAGGGCCTTGATGGCTTGATCTGCTTTCTGGAGGGGGGCCACATCAGCTCTGCACTGTCAGCCCTAAACACACTGCAGTAATAGTCAGAGGTGTAAGGATTAATAGTTAGCATGCAGAGGATGAAATGTGTGATATATTGTTCAGGTTATTATTAACTCAAGTGGAATGACCCTGGGAATGAAAAATATGAAAAAGCAGGGTTGAGAACGTAGAGCAGTCCAGCCAGCTCCTTTCCCTTTCTTCCATCTTCTGGGTTCCCAAGTTGAGCACATGAATGATCACAGCTAATCCATACCTGACCTGAAAGCAATCTGTCTGAATACAAGGCAAGTGAATGACATGACTCTTTGGAGAGCCTCCAGAAACAGCCCCTTCCTCTCCGACATCCCCCACAAAAGTCAGCTAGCTCTCTCAGGCCTTTCTGATGTGTGCCTCTATAGTCTGGACCCAGTGCCATGCTTACTGCCTTCACTGCTGCTGGCAGCAGTCCCCAGTAGGAATTCAGTCATCAGCTAAGGCAGTGGTGCAGCAGCTCTGTCCAGGATCAGGCCATCTCCCTCCCAGCAAACGAGGTTCTTATCTGGCCAAATGCAACAACACGTTCTTGCTAACGCATCTCTACAAGGGTATAACTGCAGACACAGGCACCTGGCTGAGAGCAGCAACTTGCAGCAAGTCCTACTTAGATGGCAAAGACCATTTCTCGAGTTGCCAAGAGCCACTGTGATACCGTGCAGGGGAATGTGGAAAACGTGGACATCTCCATGTGTCTTTGGAGGGCAACCCAGGGAAAAGCCATTCTCCTTGCCTTCTCCATCCATCCCCAGCTCAGACCACTGTGAAATTAGAAGATCCTCTTCTCGGAGAGTCCCCACTGGTACCTTCCGGTACTTCAAAAAATAAATAAAAATTGTGCACCTCCTATATCACCTTTCCTGAACCTCTGAGAGAGAATTGAGAACCTGCAGGAAAAGGCTAAGAAGTGTCGATAAAATAAATACCTGTGAGCACACGAGTCTGGGTGGGCCTTCAGCCTACCTGGGATAGAAATCTTATTCTAGTCATACAAGTGGGGAAGGGGACAGAGACAATAAGATGCTGCACCATTTCTAGTGCAGGGGAACACAACAGGGTAAGGCAAGAGCTCACCATGCGTTAATGCCTCTGCAAGACTTGGCCGTGTCTCTCCTCCTAGTATCTATGCTAGGACAGGGCTCCAGAGCCCAGTCTGAAGGAGCTGGGACTGCTCAACCTCAAAAGGACATTCCCAGTCAACACACAGGTCCGGCCTCCTCCTCCACTCTGTCTTGCCTACAGGAGACGGGGCTCACTGGGTCGTCTCATAGCCAACTCAGACATTGGGAGAGATCTGCAACATGAAGATCCTACCTTCATGCCCTTTGCCTGGGCCCTGCTCCCCTCCTCCTTTATTGGTATGGAAGGGGCTGGGAATCTCTGTCCAGATGGCCCCAGCAGCACAGCAGCTCCAGCATCCAGTGGAAAAAGGGCTCAGCTCAGAGGAAGATTTCAAGCATTTTCCACTCGTTTCCTCATTCAAGAAGGGAAACGAGAAGGAGGGGTGGGGGCAGAGAGGCAGGAAATATCTCTGAGACACTGAACTATAAACAGGAGGCAAGGAGGGCAGGACGAAACCACTCAGTCCAACGCATATCCCCGCGTGCGCTCGGCCCTGCTCTCACTGGAGAGAGCTGGCCGCTGGGGTGCTGCCGAGGCAAATGCTAGGAGGAGCAGAAAATGCACGCACCGCAAGCTCCCCCCGCAGCCAGCCCAATGAATGGGCAGCATTCACACTTGGAGGATATTAATAGTCCATGGCATATTGCTGAGGAATGGCAGAGAGCCCAAGGGCTCTCCTTCAGCCAGGACCGCTACTTGCACAAGGAACCCAGTGTGTATGTGTTCATGTGCACACATGTGCATGTGTGTGTGCGCACATGGGGTGGGGGCTCCCAGCAAGGAGGTTAACGGTATCTGTGGCTGGCACACTGTCCAGAGCAAGGAAAAGCTGTCAAGCACAGAAATGGGAACAGACTGCAAAGAAGAGGAGGACTTGGGCTGGAAACACTGGGTTGGACAGGGAGCAAGAAAACAGGGGAAGAAAGGAAAGCAAAGCTCAATCCCCAGTTGGTTAAAGCTCACCAGGATTTAACAATCAAGCCCAAAAGACAGCCTGCTGCTGGGTTGGGTGTATGTCCACACTGCCCTTCGTGAGCACATTGCTTTTCCCAGCAAGGGTAGAGAGAGGAGCCAGGGGCTCCGGTGTGGGAGGCTGGAGGTGTTCTGCCCAGCAGGGCGACTGCCCTGGGACCGCAGGGAGCGCCTGCAGCCGGGAACACGACTGAGAGGGAGCAGGATGCTGAATAATAAACACTGACTGGGATTCAGGAGGGCTTAGTTAGCAAGGAGGGAGGGATTGTTTAGGGTGATCCAAAGGGTGTCACTGAGAAGGGATAGGAAAAATCGAACAAAGGCCCTTTTAGACTGGCTGAATACTAGGAAAAAATGTCAGGAAGGGTCAATAGCCTGTAGAGTTGTGTCTCCCTTCCAGCAGGGAGGGTGGGAACCTCGTGCTTGGGACACTGAAATCTAAACTGGGCAAACTTCTACTAACAGGCTTGAAGAAACAAGCTTGGCCTGGTCCTTACAGGAGACCTTAAATGGGACCTTGAAGAGCTCTTCTCATTCTTAATGCATTTGATGCTGTGGCAGGCTGAGAATAGGGCTAAGCAGCTGAACGAGCTAAGCTGCTGAGGTCATTCAAATACAGTGAAACCCTGGTTGAATCCTGAATCTACCTGCAGACAGCAGCATGTACACGCAGCCCAGCCCAAACCACAAACCTGAGATCAAGTCACTTTAGGGTAACTAGTTCATGCTGCCCACACTGCAGCCTAGCTTCTGCCGCCTGTGCTGCCTCATCTCCTGCCAGCGCTCAAGACACTTCCCTCCTCTGGGTTAGGTCTAACAGGATAATCAGAACATACCTAGTGTTTTCAGACACTGAAAATTGGTTGGGCTGCATCAGTAGCTAATGATGTTGTCTCATTTTAAGGACAGATTATACTGACACAGGATAAAAAGATGAGTGATGAAACGCTGCTTTCCTTTTTGACTCAATAATGAGAACAGAGCAATGGAAGTCAGGGTCCTCAGCCTTCACTTTCAGTCTCTCCTCTCTGCAAAGTGAGGAGAGACATACTGAACACCTCCATCATGGTTGTGAGGTTTAGATAACATTTCTAGCATTTTGATGTCCCCTGAAAAAGGCTTCAGTAGTCTGGCATTCGTCCCTTGGATCAGGATCCACGTGATTCAAACATTCCTCCCCACTGCAGGGAAAGAGGACGTACAGATCTGAACGTCACACCAATGCATATGGCTAATCCTTACCGAAATAGGATGGCCAGGGGGCGTTCTCCTCTCCGAGGAAATTCTTCAGAGTAACAGAAGATCCAGAAACAGCTGATAGGAACTTATGAAAGCAAAGACGACCTCAGAGAACCCTCCCCACCATTCCACAATCAAGTCATTTTAGACCTGCCAAACTTGCCCAGAGTTAGACCAAGGAGGAAGCTACAGGCATGTATGCTACTGGTAAGCAGCAATCTGCATTTAAGCATTTAAGGAGTCTCCACCCTGCAATGTCTCTTGTAATGAAAAAGTGATCCTCCTGTGCCCTGCACCAGCATAAGCTGTTAGCACTATCAGGCTACTGCCATTCTCCTAGCTGACTTTTGAAATGCTCCCATACAGGATTAGAGAGAGAAACGGATGTTTGGTGAAAATCTGTGGAATAATGTCTTCCACAAGGCATCTTAAAGCATTTTCAAAGAGTAACAGCAGTCAAGGCTTCCACTTCCTCTAGGATTAAGACCACTACTGTCAACCACATCAACTGGGAAGGGGAAGTCATTAGCTGAAGCCCAGCAGCAAGTCCATAGGAGCCGAGGAGGAGTACAGACAGGATTTGCAGCTCTTTGGCCTGCGTTCTAACAACCATTCAAACCTTTTGCACAAAGCTCTGATGCTGGGTTGCAGCAGCTTTTACAGATGACGGCATTCCTCCTTCCAAGTCATTTCAGGATCAGCATGCAAACAGGATCACTGCTGCATCCTGCATACTTAACCGCATTCTCCATTTTCCTTATGGCTCCCACCACACAAACAGACCATGAAAGGGCACCCTCTCCTGGCCAAGATACACAATAGTCCACACAAAATAGAAACAACAAACAAGTCAAAACAAGCAAAACCATTAAAAAACTGTGAATCCATGGGAAATGCATCTTCTCCCTATTTGACCACCCACACTGAAAAGAAAACCCATGCGTTCACAGCAAACACAACCTGACCGGACCTGAGATAGTCATTATCTGGTTCTCTTTTTTCTACAACCAAAATAAATAGGGAAAATGTTAAAATTCTCATTCAGGTGTATAAATAAAAAATGATTGTAGAAATGAATAAACCAGAAGTGGGTGTCCTGGGGTAAATTTATTCATGAGCTAATGCAAGTGTTATCCATATTTCATAATTTTCCACCACTGCAGATGGAAAGCAGGAGAACTCTGTGATATTTTCACATGCACTAACTTCATCTGGGTTTAAAACATGTCAGTGTTGGACCTAGGCTGCATTTGTTACTCTCTCTCCCTCTCACCGTAAGGTGCCCTATTTATTTGGCCACCTGATTGCAGAACATTTGTCAAGACGTTGGTTTATTCACTGCTATAAATGTAGGTTATGGGAATTGCTGAAACTGGCCTTTCATCTACACAGAACATCTAGGTCAACTGCTATTACTGCAGTCCCTCAGACTTCTGCATGTCCCCAGTAAAACCCCAATAAAGAGCATGCAACACAGTAGGACTATCCTTGGTCACACCTACCAGTGGCAATGCTGCATGTGATTCCCTGTCTACTTGCTGTGGCCACACTGCTGGGAATTTTGCTATGGCAGCACAGATGTGTTTGTTTTTTGAAGAACACACAGATAAACGCAGGTAACCATCTATGAAGGTTAATAGGAGGTTACTCATGCATACAGGTGGCCAAAAAACTGATCTGGCATCAGGCATTCTGCTCAAGGGCCTATTAATGCAAAATCGGCCTTTCTGTTACAAGCTGCCTGCTTCTCTCTCTCTGCGCGCTTCAGGATCTCTGCAGCACAGCTAGCCAGAGAGCTTTCCCTTTGCCTCCTCCATCATAGCCCCAGTCCCATCCTGCACTCCTCTGCATCTTTCTTTTGAGGAGTTCAAACACAACAGCGTCATGGATCAAGCAAAAGGAAAGGGAGGCATTTCCTAACACTGAGGCGTCTTGGATTTTTGAACGGGTTCTCAGGGGAAACAAGGAAGCTCCAACATGTGAGTCACTGCAAACACAGAGAGGAAGCAGGAGCATTAGCATAAAGTAAGAAAGCTGGTTCTGGCTGAGAGAAGGCGGATAGCTTCAATATCTTTTTTTATGGGAGGAAAAATCAGGGCAAAAAGTTAACTGGCATATACAAAATCACAGATGGAGTCAATATTGCCAGCTCCACTAGTACAGCAGGCAGGATTTAGTCAACACTGAATTCCCCAGTTTCCAAGGGAGGAGGGCGAGAAAGACAGAGAGAAACTCAGAGACATATACACAACAGCATCATTCATAGGAGTTGATTTTATGTAACAAGGGTCCTGTGTCTGGCCCAGAGCTCTAGGCAATTAAAACAGCAGCCACAGATCTCAAAGAAACAGCAGGAATTTATCTGAGGAATCCGGATTATGTGGCCACTGCTGAACCAGAGCAAAAAGCCTCCAGCCCCTGGAAGGTAAACAAGTTAGTGAGCAGAGAAGCAGCAACTGGCTCACACACCCGAACTGGTTCTGCTCCATCCATCCCATGCATGAACCTCTTCCTATTAAGGAGGAGGGGGGATTACAGCTGCCTTTATCAGGGCCTGGCCCTAGCTGTATGCAAAGAGTAACATGAAGGGGGATGGTGAAGAACTAGCTCCTCACAGTCCGCACATCACTACTGTAATAGGCACGCAAAAAACAGCCCGATAAAGGAAACTGTTACTGTGTTTTGCAATTAGATGGTTGCTACAGGGGGGCGAAGCTGAGAATTGTTTATTGTTCCAGAGATAATGGTGGTAGTTAGCAAGTCTAAGACAGTGGTTTTCCATTCTGGTCTAGGGTCAGGAAACAAATACAGGGTTTACCAAGATAAATGAAAGAAACAGCCACAAAACAGACAAGATGCTGATTAATCTCATGGAAACCCTACTGTCAAGCCTGGCTCCTGGGAGTAACTAGTTTCTCTGTAGCAGACTCTGTAGCAAGGAGGATTTCCACACCACGCTCTCAGCTCTTCTGCAGACCATCCCAAAATAATCTTCTGCCCCTCCCTGTTCTTAGCCCTCGGGTGGATTGACACTAACTCACTACAACTCACTCGGAGGTGCCAGTGGAGCAAGAGGTAATGCCAGGCGAGGCGATGACAGGTCAGGCACCAGAGGAGCCTTCAGCAGAGCCGGGCCAGGCGGTCCTGGACTCACACGGGGCTCCGCAGAGCTGTCAGGAAGCTCAGCACTTCTTATGGCCCTCATATGCTTCTCCCAGAGATAACTAAGGTAGTAGAAACAGTTGAAATCAAGTCCATTTTTGACAAAATATAAGTTCTTTTACGCCAGCGTCCTGATCAAGTGTCAACGAACTTTCCTTCAGTAAATTTAAGAGCTTAACTCTTTGGAAAACCCCCTTTCCCCTCTGCCACTATGCATGACAAACTAAGATGACCTTCCAATCTCAGAAATAAACTATAGCTGCCTAGAATTATAGCTGCCTAGTATGTTTTGGGCCATTCTTGAAGAGATCGTTTAAAAGCAAGAGAGGCGTGTGTCTCCAACAGAAATCTCCGGGCAGGTACTAGGAATGCTCTTCACCGAGCATTTGAGCTGACCGAAAACCAAACTATAACAGTTCCTCTCTTGCAGATCTCACATTGCTTCCAAGATTGTTATCTATGCAGTTATCACAATCGTCTTCAAAAGCTGTATCACGAGTAATTTCCCCAAACCCAGTTTTAGTATTGAAGTTACAAATGAAGAAGAACTCTTAAAACATTTTAAAGTCTGAATAAAAAAGATTGATAAAAATATCATTTAAAAAAAATCCAAAACCAAAATAATGCAAATTTTTGTAATAAAAAGTGCAGTGTTCATTTCCTTAGAGGGATGGTGGAAGGGAAGGGATTTTAAAAGCAGTTTTTAGATGAAGAAGTTTTATATGTCAAAAAGTCTAAACTGTTCCACAGAGCATCGTGTTACAAACTCTTAATGCCCTTGATGGTGGGGAGAAATGCCTCATTTCTTGTTAATGTTGCTGAGTGATATACCATACCAGATAACCAGTCTATCCTACACAAGAGGCCAAGACCACAGCTTTGACGTCATTAGTACTAGTATGACGTGCCTGAAGTACAAATCTGGTCAGATCAAATGCAGGCACACAATCTCATTTGTACTGAATTATCCAAAGCATCTCAGACAGAGCTGATGCCAGCTCTGTACTTGTTTTACACTACCTGTGGGAACACAATAATGGCTGATCTTACATAAAGTTAAATCTGTTCAGGCACAGCGCAGTACACCTGATGAAGTAACAGTAACATGTAAACTTGCTCTTGAACAAACCTGAACCAGAAGAGTAAGCTCTTACCAAGTCAGCACTTTGTGTCAGGCGGGCACAAGCATTTTGAATCCTGCCTTGGGAGTTCCAGAGCTGGGTTTAGAGTGTCAGAGGATGGCAGGCGGTCGGGAGAGACGCCTGCTTCCAAGTGCGCAAAGGAAACTTACAGGTTTGACACGATCCAGAGTATTCAACAAGGAGCAGTAGGTACAGAGAAACAGGAGACTTGTTTTCCACAGGATGAAGAGCCACTGCCAAATGACGGTGCTTTTAAGAGCTTCACACAGATAAAACCCTCATAGGGAGTGGCCCAGTGGGTGGCCACTAAGCCACAGTCCCTGGACTCAAGCTGCATCTTTTCCACAGTTTTTAACTAACCAGGGCAATTAAACGAGGCCACCGCCCTGCTCTTGGCTACCCTCTCTCCTGACAGCCCCTCAGGCCGAGGGATCTGTTTTAAGAGTGATAATCGACTCATGACATCATTTTGCTTTGGGACCCCTCTGGCTCCTCACCCACCCCAAAGTCAAGCCACCCACCCTCCAAAGTTCCCAGCATTTTAATTATCCTCCAATGCCTTCAGCAGCAAAAAGAGAGAGCTCGGTTTGCCATAACATTTAGACATCCCTATGCTGCTGTGTTAGGATCTGAACACACAGAAAAACAGCCTCAACGCTGGAGCTGGAAAGTAAAGCAGTGTTAGTATTTGTAATATTAAAGTAACAGCACAACCCAAGGCTCTACCTTCTGCGTCCCTTACACGTGATTATAAACACGTTAAACTTAAGCAGCACTGCAGTTTTATCACAGATATCAGCAGACATGACCCGTCCCTCTTGGTGGACCAGGAGCATCCCTCAGCCTGACCCAATTACACCAGCAAGCAGATACATCAGGCGAGGATGTCGCCAAACTTGGACTACGTTAGATCAAACGGGAAACAAAACCTCAGACCCCTTTTAGCACATCTGCAGGCTGCACTCTGCCTTTTATATTTCACCTCCATGCTGACTCTTTTTTTAGCTCCACCTTTTATCTAGTGTACGCTCTTGTGTACCTCCCCTGGACTTTCAAGTTGCACATCAACCACTACTTTTGCATGCGCTCAACAGTCCTTTGCATCACCTTCCAGACCTGTGCATGGCTGAACCACTCCACGGGCCTCTCCAAATTCCTGCTGGGCCCCTGGAGCCTGGGACCAGCTCTCCCTGTGCGTGCGCCTGCCCCGGCCCCGGGCTCTCCTGCCGCCCTAAGGCTACAGCAACGCTTCGCTTCGCCAGTCTGCGGGACGGCTGCTCGGAAGCAAACGCTCATACGTTTGATCGTTTGCCACCAACCACCCCAACTGTGTTCTCAGGCACACGACAGCGAAAACGGTCTCTCTCTCGCTTTTCAATTGTTTTGGATACAAAGCAGGAAAAGAAATATCGAAGAGTTATAGCGGTGCGGAGCTTTTTGAAAAGGAAAGAAAACTCAGTTTCCAAGTGAATTCAGCAGCTCCAGAAACCGCTGCTTCAGGCACACAGAGGGTGTCGGAGGATTTTCTACCGCGTTTCTTCGCCCTGCCCGCCTGCGCCTGGCGGGGCAGCGCGGGGACACGGCGGAGCTCCTGCCGCGGAGCCCAGGAGCGCGCCTCCGGGCGCCCTGCCGCCGGCCGGGCCGGGCCGGGCCGGGATGGGACGGGACGGGACCGGGACGGGAGGGGGACGGGACGGGACGGGAGGAGACGGGACGGGAGGGGACCGGGACGGGAGGGGACGGGACGAGAGGGGAGGGGACGGGACGGGACGGGACGGGAGGGGACGGGACCGGGACGGGAGGGGGACGGGAGGGGACGGGACCGGGACGGGACGGGACAGGACGGGACGGGACGGGGCCGCACTCACCTGCTCGCCCGCGGCGCCGGCCCCAGCCGCAGGGAGCGGCCGCTCGGCGGAGCCGCAGCGCCAGGGCCCGCGCGGAGCCGGAGCCGGAGCCGGGCGGCGGCGGCTGCACCCCGACCCCGACCCCGGCCCCGACCCCGGCCCCGACCCCGGTCCCAGCCCCGGCGCGGCGGCAGCTGCCCATGGGCCGCGCCGGCTGCGCTCCCGCGGCGGAAAGGGCGAGCGGAGGCGGCTCCTCCCCTGCCGCCGCAGGGACCGGGGCCGGGGCCGGGGCCGGGACCGGGGCGGCGCCGCGATGCCCCCCGGGAGGCAGCGGGTCGGGTCGGGTCTGTAGCGTAGTGTCTGTAGCGGAGGAAACTACCGCTGCGCAGAGCGGCGCCTCCTGCGCGGCAGGTCAAGCCTCGTGCCCGCCGCCCCCCAAACCTGTTCCTGTTCCTATACTGGAGCCGTTTTCCCTCCGCTGCGACGGAACTTGCATTCCTCAGCACCCCTTTGGCACAGCTCTGCACGGCTGAAGGGCTATATGGACTCTCTCTCTCTCTCTCTGTATATATATATATATATATGGACTATAGCAAGGCGTTCTCCTGCCTAGATCAAGCATCAGTCCAGGTTTCCCAAAAGGCTGGCTGAAGGCTGTGCCACCTGGCACAGGCTCAATGTGATGGCAGCTCACATACTCCACGTTTCATCTAAAACCGCAGTCAGCAACAGCATGGTCCAACACAGTTGGAAATGCCTTCCCACTTACTGCCTCTTCTCCAGAGAGGACACCAGTTGGTATCCACAGCACTGAGGACGCTCGGGACAGGATTGGGATTCTCTTCATTGGGAAGAGAAAGAACTAACATGATCAGACTGGCCTGGAAACATCTCACACACACACCCCCCCCCGGGCTCTGAAAAGAAAACCACATGAATGATAGTATTACAAAGCACCCACAAATGCCCAGTACCTCCTTCATTTATAGCAGAGTTCTCTCAGAAAGTGCAAATGGACCATTACAGACAAAGGAAACATTACCTTTTTTTTTTGCATTTTTAATGCACAATACTTTTAAAACTCTTACCAAAGAAAAACATTGTACAGCCAAACCTTTCTTTCCATTTTCAGTGTATTTTCTTGTTTTAATTTCAAGGAAGTAACCACACTCAAAACTTCCCTCTCCATCCTTTCAGTCTCATGCAAACCCCTCAGAGGATGTACATACAAATGTACTTTCTAGCCTGCAGTTTTTTTCCAGTCCGACTCAATCCCTCCTTTTCTACCATGGAAAGAGTTCCCAGTGTACTGAGCACAAGGTGGCCATTCCATTGCAGTCAAAGAGGCCTTTTCCCTACTCATTCTCCATATTTCCCAGACGCTTTACAGTCTGGCCAACACAAGAAAAGAACAACAGCCTAATAGTGACTCTTCCTTTCTGTCCTTCAAAGAAAAATCACTCAATTCTTGATAGGATCCTGCTGTTAAGGGGGGGGGGGGGGGGGAATCTGCATTTCGTTAGCTACAGGAAACAGAAAAACTTCCAGACTCTGAAATTAAACCCCAGAAGGACTTAAGAACTGAAGTGGGGGATGGGACTCATAATTTACTGCAGCAGTCACTAGATTTTAGAGTTACAGAAATGTTAACAGGCAGAAGGGGAACAAGGACAAAAATGGCTTCATTTCATAGGCTGGAGGTGCCTCTTGACTCTGACAAATAGTTTCCCCATTACCATTTATTGGAAAAACTGAAGTATGGCCAAGTTGGGTTTGATTTGCTTCTAAAGTAGTCTTTCTTGTTTCATGCTTTAGGAGTGTTTCTCAGGAGTTAGTCACTGTGGCATGTGAATTCAGTCGACTGCCCTTCAGTTTGGAAAGAAGAGGGTGAATAAAAAAAAAAGGAATGGTTTATTCAGTAGTGTATGCATTTTTGCCTAAAGAGCAAAAAGGCGAAATGAGAACAAACCAAAAATGTTTAAAACAACTATAAGTCAAGAATTTAACACAAGTCCTTTGCATGCCTATGTCATTGCCATGGTGATTACTATTAATTAACCAAGAGTGTAATTACATGTATGCCTCCATGAATTGATAAGGGAGCTGCCTTTCCTGCAACCAACTCTTTACAAGCCTGCGGTTATTGCAGAGAAACAGCAGCATAAAGACAGCCGCAGCTGGAAAGCCATTTGGAATTACGGAGGCAGCAAGGCAGAAATGGACAGTGCCTAGAACAGCACTGAAAACTGTATTTTATTAAAACAGTATTATTTAAACTATGTAGATCCACAGCAGACAAGCATGAAACGTCAGAGTTTGCAAACCTTGACCGTGCCCCGTAGCCTAACTACAAAGGCTTTACCACCAATCTTACCATCTGGAAATTAAACCAGTACAGATAACTATGTGCAAAAGCGCTCAGCAGTTCAAAAATAACCTCAAGAGTTCACTCAGGAGGCCAAAAAGGAAATGCTGGAGATCGTGGCTCAAGTCTGAGGAGATACTGTTCCCAGCTCCCGAAGAAAAATCCGAGAAAAGGAAGCATAAATCATTTATTTTCTCTCAAGCTGTCCTAGCAGGGTGATTTTCAGTGTTCTGGTTTAGGAAATACCTTTTTACTTTCCTATGGTAATCACAAAACGTTTCACACTATCCAGTCACAGGATCAATTCCCAGTGATAAGAAAGGGCCCAAGAGTAAGGACACAGAGGCTATAATGCAAGGAAAATGAAGAGTATTTGAGAAACAATGATTTTCCTTCAAGAAAAATAACCCAAAAAATTCTCAGAGCCTTCGTCTCACTGGTGAATCAGATAATATTCATAGGTCAACATCTTCTTCTAGAAAGGTCTCACAACAATACGTATGCCAATTACCTCCCTGAGCGGGTCTCGCTTCAAGGCAAACTGAGACATCGGGGAGGTTTGAAAGTTACTTTCTAATAGAGACCAGCGTTTCAGAGTGATTCACCAGCTGAGCCCAAGACTGACCCCACGAGCAGGCAGAAAAGAGGAAGGAGAAATGAAAACTCCCTTTCATCACATGTCACATCAAAACCACTAATAATCACATTCAGTTCTGTTTTCTACTTCCTACCACCACAACTGTAATCCAGACTAATTACCATATTTTCCACCATGTAACAGCCAGCAATTCCTCAGAGTTCAAAAGTCCATGTGGAAACTGGTCACTGTGTCCAAATCAAACACCCCCCTTCTCCTTGAAGCCATGAGTTTATTTTGGTGTCTTCCTTTGCGCTTTTGCTGCAGTTAAACTGTTCCCCTAGCTTTGAGGTCAGTGACACTCTTGGAAATTCAGTGGTCTGCGCACAAACATACGCATGGTCCCGTCACAGCATGTGTGTTCCTAGCTACTGCTCTGCGATTCTGCCACTCCGAAAGACAAATTTTTGTCTTCTGCTTTCTTTCAACTCAATTCCTTCCTATTCAAGCAATGACAGAAGACTAGATCCCAATCTCCACCCCCCCAAAACATGACACTAATAGTGCTGTTACATGAGAAGGCAAACTACCAATCCCTCCCCAAACCTGACTGTTGGTGGCAAGGCACAGGGGTGATTTGAACCAAGGAACTGGGTGCAACTGCAAGCAGGAGAGATGTGCAGCCCTCCTACCTCAGCTGACCCACAGCTGTCACACCAGCAAACCATGCCAAAACAGCACTGCCAGCTCCGGTGTTACAGCGGGGCAAGCGCACTCATCACATGGAAAGTAGAAAGCCTTTTCTCAAGCCAAAAAGCTATGAATCAATGGAACCTACTCAAGAGGATTTCAATAGCTCATGTAAATAAAGAAGAATAATTCAACTGTGACAACATATCTATGACAAATAAATGTATCTGGTTATTTTTGGAGATCCAGATGCTGTGTAAATACAACCTTATTTCATAAAGGGGCAAAAGTTCAGCAGAGTATCACAGAATGGCCAAGGTTGGCAGGGACCTCTGGAGATCATCTAGTCCAACCCCCCTGCTCGAGCAGGGTCCTCTAGAGCATATTGCCCAGGATCGCATCCAGGCAGGTTTTGAATATCTCCAGGGAAGGAGACTCCACTACCTCTCTGGGCAACCTGTTCCAGTGCTCTGTCACCCTCACAGTCAAGAAGTTTTTCCTCAGGCTCAGATGGAACTTCCTGTGGTTCAGTTTCTGCCCGTTGCCTCGTCCTGTCACTGGGCACCACGGAGAAGAGACTGGCCCCATCCTCTTGACACCCTCCCTTCAGATACTTGGACACATTGATCAGATCGCCCTCTCAGTCTTCTCTTCTCCAGGCTGAACAGGCCCAGCTCTCGCAGCCTTTCTTCAGAGGAGAGATGCTCCAGTCCCCTCATCGTTTTTGTAGCCCTCCGATGGACTCTGTCCAGGAGTTCCATGTCTCTCTTGTACTGGGGAGCCCAGAACTGGACACAGCACTCCAGGTGAGGCCTCCCCAGGGCTGAGGAGAGGGGCAGGATCACCTCCCTCGACCTGCTGGCAACACTCTGCCTAATGCACCCCAGGATACCATTGGCCTTCTTGGCCACAAGGGCACATTGCTGGCTCACGGTTAACTTGTTGTCCACCAACACTCCCAGGTCCTTCTCTGCAGAGCTACTTTCCAGCAGGTCAACCCCCAGCCTGTACTGGTGCATGGGATTATTTCTCCCTAGGTGCAGGACCCTGCACTTGCCTTTGTTGAATTTCATGAGGTTCTTCTCTGCCCAGCTCTCCAGCCTGTCCAGGTCCCTCTGAAAGGCAGCACAGCCTTCTGGTGGGTCAGCCACTCCCCCCAGTTTAGTATCATCAGCAAACTTGCTGAGGGTGCACTCTGTCCCTTCCTCCAGGTCATCGAGGAATACATTGAACAAGACTGGACCCAGCACTGACCCCTGGGGGACACCGCTAGCTACAGGCCTCCAACTAGACTCTGCACCACTGACCACAACCCTCTGAGCTCGGCCATCCAGCCAGTTCTCAATCCAGCAATCCAGCAATCCAACGGCTTGTTTTCCCTATTATTTCACAATGTCCAGTAGAAGTCCATTTCTGAAATATCATAGTATCTGCATTGCCCGATACAGTTTTTTAAGGCATTCAAGTAAGCCATCAACTCAGTAAGTTACACTGCGGCCACTCTTTAATGACATTTACAGAGAATGCTTCAGAGCCTACTTTTGGAGAGGTTTGATGCTCCTATTGACAGGAATTTCTTTGGAGGACGCGATTCTAGCGAGCATGGCTTGTGAGCAAGTCTTTCCTTTTTGCTTTGTCCAGAACAATACATGGAAAGTTTAGTTAGTCAGAAAGGAAGTGGAGGGTTAGGAAATCTATGAAAATGCAGGCCTTGAATGGGATCTGTCCAAAAGGATGAGCTTGGTGCCAAGGAGTGGTCATGGTGTTTTGCACCTGAGAAACAGCACAGGGTTATCCTGCAAGATGGGAATCTGGCAAAAGAAACGTAGCCTGTCTGTGGGGAACGAGATGAGATGGGGCAGCAGAGCCAATGGGCTTAATGGCTAATATCAGAAGAAGGGAGGGCTTATTTTAAAGTCAATGGAAATTCCCTCTGTCCAGGTAATACACTGAATAGTTTTGGCTGTTTTGATCTTAAAAATCAAGGAGTTAGGGTGTTTTTAATTCAAATTGTGTAGGGGAGAGATTAACAACTCTGCCTATCTAGACAGGTTAACAGTGATGAATACTGTAACAAGCATGTGCAGCTTCTTCAGTTTCAATAGACTACCACCACAATCATCAGTGATTTATAGCATTTAGCAGCATGATTCAGAGAAGACTGAATCCCCGTTTGTTCCTGTAGAGACGTTACCTCTAAGAAAGCAGATGAAAGCTCAGTTGTCTTCCATCATTACTGCTGAGGCTTCTGATCACGTCATACCCATAATGACAATGGAAAGCAACAGCAATTTCATACAGCCAGAGTTCAGTCAAGGGTTCATGGCAGCACAACCTGCTGATCTCAGATCCTGGATGTTCACAGGCCGACAGTGAACCTGGTAACTGTTTCTACTGTGTAGCCGGAAATGGCTCAGGCAGTTTGCCATGTATGACGGGAGAGGAGTGCTACTGCAGGAGAAAATTAAGGACATGCACCAAAAATGATGGAAAAGCAAGTTCCCAACAGTTACAGTCCCAGTTACCAGGCATAAACACAGAAAAACTCAACCTTGCCTCATGCAGTTGTCCCAAGAGCCAAGGTCCTCTTGGCTCCCACCCTAAAGAGATTAAAAACTTTTCAGGGGAGGGAACGATGTCTCTCAAGACCACCATTTTAATGTTTCCTTAAGCAACCCACATTTGTCAGAGCACCTGCCAAGGATGGTCATCTAAGATGACAGCAAGCAACTGCATCAGCATGTTTTTTAGAACTTAAAAACCCCAGCTGAGACACATTAACTAACTGCGTGCTTGCTCCAAGTTCAGAGTAATTCACAGTAAAACAGGGTAGCTTAAATCACATTCTATCTTGCTTTGTGTGGCAAGGCACTATATTGCTGTATATTGCAGTGATACTGAATAGCCCACTATGGCTCCAGTTAACCATAAAATTGTATGCAACAAATACTTTGGTGTAAAACTGAACAGCTGCTCATGTACACAAGGGCTCCTGTTCCTCCTATGTTCAGACCTGATCAGAAATGTTAGGCTCTCCTGGACTATCATCCCCCAAGCAGACAGCTCCCTGCCACAACGTGGAGCTCCTCAGGCTGGAATGTGGAGATATGGCAAGGAAGGTGTGGGTTGGGATTATTATGAAATTCAAGGCAGTACTTAACTGAATCTTTACCAGGACAGCCTTGGATTTTTACAGGCAGTTTTAATCAAAGGGGGGGAAAAAAAAAATCTTCCTCCCTAACTCTTAGCCATGGATGTGATTTTTGAATCTTCCCTGTCCCTTCCCTTACACAGAGTTCTTTAACCCTCTTCAACAACCTCTTGATATTTATGTTGTTAATCTCCCCTGTGAAAGGGCAAGAGAGACCACCCAGGATTACCTCTGGAGCTCCATTCACAAAGCATCTTTTGTTGCCAAGAGCTTTCCTGCACTCTTGGGCTCTTGCACCAGCCAGGGCTCAGAGCTAAACCTTATCCTCAAGTGGATGAAAAACAACAGGCAAGGTCATTGCCCTCTAGTTAGGAAAACTACCTTGGAGATCCCCAGGCACATCCCATGAGCTCCATGCAGTAACATGTTTCCTGTTTCACACTGAAGGAGACTCCAGTCAGCAGTATAGGGTGCGCTGCTTCACCCTTTCCTTTTCTGCTGCTCACTGCTGATAATCATCTAAAGGGAACTGTCTTGACCTCTGCACAAAGGAGGAGGCAAGGTGTCTTCAGAGTGACCCAGGCAGGATTCTTCTATTTCCAGACCTGCCAAAAGCTAACTCCCATAAGCTGACCATGGGACCAGGCTGAGCTTACTCAGAGTCATCTCTAAGCAAGGAACTTCTATTAGACCAGCTAATGAGATTATAAAATCCAGGACCACTTGGCCAAGAAGCTAGGCCTACAACTACATGGGCCCCTACCACACAGATCCAGCATTCACCCCCATTGCAGCATACTGTCTGGGATGAGAAGCAGAAGCACTAGTAAGGACTCCAAAACCCTGCCTAACGCACAGTTTTTGCCTTTGTTTCCCTCTCTCCACGCACAGAGAATTTCAGCCTCCAGTTTCAGCAAGGTGGTTGTAACCAAACTACCTTACATCATGAAGAGGGGTATTTTTTCAAGCCTGAGGAAGGAGAAATAATGGTGGGAAACACAAAACAATGCACATCTCTTGGCTGGTTCCTGACAACAGGGCTTTTTCTGAGGTTGCAGCCACCTCAGCGCACAAAGTGTGCTTCACACCTGATAGAGAAGCAATAATTCACACCCAGGCTAGCCCTCTGGTTTCAAATAAGTTTCAAAGCAGGGTCCCGCATTTTGCTTAAAACAAGCACCTACCTCTCCCCAATCTATGAGCCACACACCTTGTTCCCCCTTGATCTCTTGTCCCGGGCCCCACAGACTGCACACCACCTTCTCCCAAAAAGCGGGCTCCTCAGGCCTTCGGCATCGCCAGACACAAGGAGAAGAGAGCTCGTTCCTCACCCCCGCTCCTTGCGAGTTCCCTGCTGTAGGGTGGCTCCTACCCCCAATCTCTTCTCGTCTTTGCAGACGGATGATTAGGACAGAAGAAGCCTGCAGACATACACACATAATAGCTGCAAATCATCAGGAAAGCTGCTAATGCAATTTGGTTGTGCCGGTGGTTTGTTACTAGTGAGATCTTCTTAACTGTAAAGCAGAGAGGGCTCCAAACTGGGAGAGATTGTCCTTCATAAGACACAGTGATTTCAACACTCTGGAGCTCCTAATGAGCTTATCTGTGGAGCAAGAAGCTGTTCATAATAAAGAAAGGAGGAACTGAAAAGGAAACAGAAAGGAGCAGACGTGCTGTCAAGGCTGAGCTAGCCTGTTTAAACTGCTCACTGTATCAGTGCAGTTACTGCATTGCAAATACGAAGGGAAGGAGGACTTAACTCATCTCTGCAGGACTTTACACACACACAGACAAGGATTTCACTCCATTAGCTGATGAATATTGCCACTTTATGGGCAAATCACACTTCTAGCTAAGGTGGAGAACGGAGGGAAAGGGGCAAAGCAGGAGGTGGGCACATCTTGGGGTAAGCGGAAAGAGAAAGGGGCCTTAGGGTAGGTTCCCTAGTGCACTGTCTAATGGTTGGTGGGTACCCAGCATGACACTACCTCAAAGCTAGTTGCCTTTTCTGCTCCCTTGAAAAATAATAGTTTGGGGGAATTAATAGTGGAGACAGAAGAAACCAGAGATTCAGCAGCAAGACAATGGTCCCTATTTTCTGCGCATAGCCCCTGCCCAAAACACAAGGAGTGCATTCCTGCTCAAGAAAAGATTGTCTCCGCTTACCTGCATCTTGTTTATCTTCTAGCAATGTGAAACACTGTAAAAAGAAAGAAAAAAGAACAGAAATCACTTTATTATCTTTTTATTTTCACATATGTGGACTCCTAAAACTTGTATTCCTCTCGCATTCAAGTCCAGTCCACAGCATTCAGCAGCTGGGTCCACAGGTCAGGTCTGAGGGGAATTGGGGAGCTGAGAGGACAGACAGGGGACACAAGGCCCTGGCACGATCCCAGAGGAAGTACCAGAGGGTTTCCTTATCTGGCTTCTGCTAGAGAGGGCAACAAACGCCCGCAAAAATCTTAGTGTAGCCAAGACAAAGCAGCGTGTGAAGGAGGAGAACAATCGCGTGAGCCATGTTCCATTCAGAGCACAACGATGGCCACGGGCATGGGCCACGGGCAAAGCCACCACAAATGGAAATTCAGAAGACAGAGATACAGGACCTTGGAGCTAGGGACCACTTCCCCTCCATGCTGTGAAATCTTGAGAAGACACGGTAATATTTCTTAAATAGGAAGGCAGGCAGGCAGAAACGAACTGTCAGATCAGCAGCAAGGGATCAAAAATGAATGTAGGAAGGACGTGGTTTACTGCTCTGAACTTTAAGACAGCCGTGACCTGTTCTGTGCCTCCCTGGCCACTGGGTGCCACCTGTGAGCCATCCTGCTCACGGAGCCTGATGGTCTCAGCTGCAGCTCCTTTGGCAACCCTCTTCCAGGCCTTTGGAAATACAGCTCTGCCACAGGAAAACTGCTGGGTCATTTCTCTCTCTCCCCCTCCTCCCCTGCAATTTTGGTGCCCAGAGGCCCGAGTGGGCAGCGCTGAAGGCACATTCTTGCAGGCCAGGCCCGTTCGGCTGTCAGTAGCTATTGTCCCACAGTCCCTTCTCTTGCCAGCTGAGGCTGTGGCTCCTCACAAAAGTGCCCATCAGCTGCTCACAGCTGCCTGCTCCACCCTGAGAGAGAGCAGGCTGCTCTAGCATCTTTCTCCAGAAGGAAGCCTGTGGGATGAGCATTCACAGCACGACAGGAGGTGAGCAAGGGTAGCACATGAAAGAAACGATTCTCAGCCTTCTTGCAGCCAGACCCCAACACAGATATCTTCGCTTCTTCATGCGCCTCCATGTTCTCCAGACTACTGCCCTTCCCTGCATGGCGGCCAACTCCTGCAGAGCCTCTCCGGACACACCGGCGAGGCCAGCAGAACCACAGCAAGGGAGGGCACGGGCTCTGCTCCACCTCTCACCTCCTCTGCTGGGGCACTACCAAGCTACACCAAGCTCAGCATAGGACGCAACCAGAAGGCTTAGCCTCTGTGGATAGGAGGAAACCAGCAGTAGTAAAAGTCACTCAGGTCAAGATATCTGAGAATCCGCGTGCTAGAAAGCAGGGCTTGTAAGACATGCCAGCATCCCCACTGCAGGGAGTGTTATGCCAAGTTCCATATAAATCATAAGTGCTTTAGGTGAAAAATATCATCATATTCCACAAAGCACAATTAGTTTTCCAAGACAAGGTTAGGAAGAATGCCAGCCTCAGCTACGATGGCTTGAGTGAGCATCTGTTTTAGGAATCAGCTGGTTTAGGTATTTTCTCCAGAAGCAGAATAAAGTGAGAAGGGACTGTCATCCCACATAGGAGGAGTGGCAGCAGTTCCTCTGAAAAAGGGCTCTGTTAATGGCATGAGAAACAGCTGGAGCAGAAGGAAGAGAGATCCCAGGATATTTGCACACTGCCTTGGAGTAAACTACTGAAGGAGCCCTTTTCCCTTTAAGTCACCACAACGGAATTTCAACAGAGACTTGCAGCTCAGCCATCCCCTAGCTCCCATGTCTCCAAAGCCCTGAAAGCAAGCTAGTAGAGTTCCTTCTTCTTTCTCCCATATCTAAGCTCACCACTTTTACACCATTTCTCCACTTGCCCTCCTATTTCCACAATGAAGGAAAAAGGCATTGTAACCTGATGGTTCTTTAACAGTCTATGGAAAAAAAAGTTTGCTTGGTCTCAGCCCATCCGTCTGCGATTATTTGTGCACCGGATGAGAAAAAACAGCTCATTCCAGTAACACCTTTTCTCCTTGGGAGACATAGCAGAGCGGACAAGGAATGAACAACCTGTGGAGTTTGAGCTCCACTTTGGCCCTAAGAGATGGTCCTTGATGCTCAGGACTCAGTGTTAGCTCTTTCCTCATTAAGACTTTTCATCTGAGGACAAGCAGAGGCCAACAGCCTCCAGGATTGTCCAGCCAAACTCAACACAGAATAAAGCGGAAAATGACACCCCCAACTCTTTCCAGAGCAAGGTCACCAACACAGGATAAGGCCTCTGCAGCACAATCCAACAGATGGGGAAGAGCAGGGAAGGGAAGGAAGGACTTTGTGCGCTCCTCTTTTCCGCTGCTCTGACCAGGACTGGCAGGGATTAGTCCTTCTCCCCCATGAGCCTCTGAACCACCTGACACCCTACCTAGCCTTGAACCCAGTTCAGTGCATCTCTACACGCGAGCTTGAACTGGCTTCAGAAGACATCAGGAAGACTCCTTGGCGCACGCAGACCCTCACGGTCACTGAGGAAACGTTAGGGCTCTAGTTCTCCCCCAGCCACATCTTGTTACCTTTGCGGCTGTGCAAGTGAGAGTAAAAGAGATACCCACGTTCTGATCACATTAGCAGGCTCTGGAAGTGAGACTACTATGGCCTCTGCAGGCACGGAAAGCCAACGATAAAGAAAAGAAAAGAAAGAAGAAAAGCTAAAAGCAGGCTGGCGTCCCTCCCTGGGCTCAGCTCCTGGACAGGCCCTACTTGCATTTCATTTCCTCACCTCAGCAGCCCCCGGGTGAGGAAGAGACCTGAACGCTGCCTTCACCCATCCCAGGGAGCTGCACCAGCATCCCTAGCACTAGCACAGCACACACAGGATCTGCCCTTGTCTTGAGCCTAGATTTCTGCAAGAACACAGACAGCAGATCCCTGTCAGCACAGAAGAAATGAAGCGATCTGCATGGAACTGCCAGCAGAGCTGTGCGAGCAGGAGGGGTTCCTGGCACTGCCCCTACCTCAGGTATTGAGGCGCCCAGCCAAGCTCAGTGATCCTTCCTTTAGCACCCTTCATAGGCTCAGATGAACCTCCCTACTCCCGCGCGTTAGGAGGCCCAGGCCGAATCAGGCCAGATGTGCTCCCAGGGCCTTGGGGATAATTTCAGGAATGTAGTGTTCTGGTGAGCCTGATTTTCCCACAAGCCAGCCGGGACCCTTCTTCCTGTCTGGGGCACTGGGGCTTGGGGATAACACACAGGAAGATGTGCTTAACCATGTCACTGCTGCTGTGTTCCTCGCAGAAGCTCCTAGCCTCAGAAAGGCGCCCAGCAGAGGGTGGTCCGGGAGCCTGGGGTTATCGCTGGAATTCCACAGAGCGTGTGTGGTTGCAGGAAGGTTACCAGGGTCCTCAGCCTTGTTTGGCATTTCTGATTCTTTTTCCCACTGGTGAGAAATGCCAGGAAACTGCTGGCTGTTGCTTGCTCATCTCTGTGCAGTCCAGAGCCTCCAGGAAAAGCCTGTGCAGAAGCCTGACCATTGCTGTAGTAGCACATTAGGAACTGGAGAGTATCAGAGTTGAAAATGTTTGGACAGTTAGATTATCACTGGGACCTCTACCATGTCAGTTACTGCAAAGCTCTGCAAACATCATCCTTACATCTAGCAAATCAGTTAGATAGCCCTGGAGATGCAGCAAGGTCTGGTATGCAATGAGGTATTGCTAGTCTAATAAGCCATAGCAAGAGAAGGATAAAAAAAATGCTCTTATCCTAAGGTAACTTTTGGAAGCTTCCTCTCTCCTTCCGTTTGCAGCCTGACCTTACCGCCTTCTTTTTCCACAAAATCTTCCACCCGGGCACAGACTGACCTCATTTAAACTGGAGAGCTTTAATGCTGCTATCAGAACCCTGCATGCACATTTCTGCCTATTCAAGAGATTCTTCTGCTTTTCACAGGAAGTAGCTGAGCAACACAAATGGGGCGGGGGAAGAAACTAAGGTGTCTCGGCCCCTCTCTGAGACCATCAGTGCTTGTTGATAGAAATAATGAAAGGCATGGTGTCTTCTGTCCTTTGTGCTTCTGGAAAGTACAGCTGTTCCCAGCACTGTCTGCCACTTTTGGTCTTGGAAGCAGCTCTCATCTCTGTCTAAGCACAGAGCCAGTGCAGGCTGCTTACCTGGATGCCATCTCTAGGAGAGCTTAGACAACTCCCATGTGGAGCAGCCAACACTTGTAGGCCCCAGCCTGTGATCTATCAAGTCTGACTTGTGGAAATGATGGAAGTAGAAATATGGGGAACTGTGAGCTTCCAACAGAAAGAAGAGAAGAAAAGAGAAATGAAGTCTCCATCAGAATATCCTGTGTTGCTGCAAGCAGAGCAACTGGAAGTTTAGAAACAGCAAAGAAACATATGCAAAGAGCATAAAGAAGTCCTGCATTTGTGAATGAGGCACCTGTAATATCTAACAGGGAGCTCGTAATGTTCTTACAGGAGTTTTGCTACACCAGACTCAACAGAAGTCTTGCAGGCAGATCTAATAAGGAAGCGCAGCATGCAAAAACATCATTTTTGAGCAGAGGAGCTCAGTGTGGACCTCACATCTGGACATCAAGGAAACTCCATTCTAGGTAACATTCCTTCCCATCTTTTACTACTGAACCTGCTATTCCAAAGGAATCATTACTTTGTTTACATCTATTTAAATAGATTTCCTTTGCCCACAGCAAGTAAGCTGTGGGGTATAAGGCAAGGGAATCTCAACATTATTCTCCAGGGCTTGTTCTCCCTGGGCAAAAGCCCATCCCTTTTGAACCAAAAACCCCAACTATCTCATTTCAAATATTTTCTGGAGCCTCCATTTCCCTGGAGTCTCCCTCTGCACAGGTCCCACTGTGATGTTGCAAAGGTGGCCAGCAATGAATCTTTTCAGTGACCAGGGGGAGAAGGAGGTAGGGAAAAGGAATCTTGGAACAGTAGGACAATTTTACTCCAAATCCTGTGAATGACTTTTGCCTACATTTAGCGTGCAAAGTGCTGATTGCATGCTGCAAAAGCATTTTCAAAACAAGGGGCCAATACAAACATCTGCTTGATTAGTAAAACCAGGGGTTCACATAGGGAAACACTCTCAAAAGGGGGAGGTGCGAGGCAGGGAATGAAGCCAGGGTTGGGGAGATGCTGCGAGGGTGCTGCCTGGGGAGCAGAGCCAGATAAGCAGCTGCAGCAAGGGCAGGCAGCGGAGCGGCAATGGGGAGGTCTGGCTGGGCCGTGCATTGAGCAGGGGCAGAAGCCCCTCAGCTCCTAGGAGCTTCACTGGCACTTCTGAACAAGCCACTCTGGCAACCTTCTTGACGATCCAGTTGACTAGATCTAGGCCATTATATCTTTTCTCCTGCTCCCTTGTGGCAGCACTACTTGGCTTAACACTAGCTTAGTGTCCAGAGAAGCTGCAAACTCATATTTGCACGGAGGGGTAGACATGCCATGGACATCAGGAAAGCTCTGTCTATGTACACGTGTCCTAGGGAAAGAGAATCTGAGATTCACCAAGTTATAAATAGGAGCAACACAGGGTGAGCCAGCTGCCCACCGAGCACCACTCAGGTGGTCAATACACAAAACTGCAACTGTGGCCACATGCTGCCAATTGTTCAGTGGGATCATTCATCAAGTAAGAGGTTGTAGGGTGAAGTTAGCTGTCCACAGATTGCTTTCAATTCTGCTGAAGTTACTGGGCGCTAAGGGAGCCCAGCACAGCACAGGATGGAGCCTTCTCATGTACCGTTGTTAACCAAGCTCTATAAGAAAGGATGAAACGCCCCCAGTCCGTATCTTAGTTTCTCCATGAGTAAGATGACCACGGTAACACTTAGCTCACAGGAATGAGGAGGGTTAACAAGGACTTGCAGAGCTCTCTAGAGACAGCAGGGACAAGACAGCTATTAATATTATTAATGAATTTCACAAATGTCATTTTTAGATTCTATTTTAAGCTTTACATTGAAACCCATAGGGAATAGTGTACATTCCACATTCATTGCACCACAGCACATCCACTTGCTTGATAGTCTCACGTACAATATTAATTGGAAAGGGATTTTAACATTTTTCCAACTTGAAGTTCTTGAAGTCCATGCTGACAATGCCTTCAATATCTATCAGTCACACCTACCACTATACTGTATCACATGCTGTGATACAATGAATCTAACAACAAATAGGGGCAGTTCTAGAGAGACAGAGTTGCACATTATTAAAAAGGCAGATGAGGAATTAAACTGAAACGAAAAAATACCAGATGCCATAAGAACTACTGCTCCAGGAAATTAAAAACTCAGGGCCTCCGGTCTCAATTGTTCCATTGTCATTCTATTTGTAGCCATTCTGTTATTCCAGATTGACACAAATGTAAGCAAAATCAGAATTTGGCCCTGAGTGTTCTTTCACGAAGGACCTAAGCCTCTAAACGTACTTCAGTTCTGCAAACATAACTTTTTGAGAAAACAAAATTACAGAAAACTACACCATGTAAACAAACCATAGCAGAATCCAGGCTGTTGCACGTTTTCTGCAGTGGGATGGCCTGAACCACATACTGCCTTTTCACCTGTTCCAAGACAACATCTCAGGGCTCACAGCATTAAAAGGTTCACAGACGCCTGTGAATAACAGTTTTTATACCATTCAGGTTTATGTGCATGTTTATATCTGCTCTGTTCACAAACCGTGTTCAGTCAAGATCTTATAGAAGGTGCCAGCAACTGCAGCCAATGCAAGACACAAGAGTGAATGGGAAAGAGGAAAAGGTTTCTGACTGTGAATGTTCACACTAAGAAGAGGGAAGAGATTTATTCTACTTATCAAAAATAACTCAGATGTAGTTTGCTATGCATCAAAAAGCAGGGAGGAAACACATGCCAAGGATAAAGGCGGAGATAGGACCGTTCATCATAGTTACTGCCATTGGTTAGAAATGGACTGGGGGGGGGGGAGACAGGAGGGGTGATGAACCCCAAGCTTTCACTCTGCCATATCCTGCCTAGACCAGACCTATGACAGGTATTCAAGAACTATCTCCTTTATCCCAGCAGCACGCGCACACACACAGCTCATCAACAACTGCATTTTAACTGCTGGTTGTGCGTCCACGTGTAACCCTGTGTATCTAGGCACATACACTCATTTCGGGGCCATGCCCCTAGAGCAGCCACACACAGCCTTAATGTGTCCGTGTGCCTGTGAGGCTGCAAAGTGCGGGTGTATCTGCCCACGTGCCAGCAGCTTTCAGTAGCGAGCAGCACCTCTCCCTGTTCTCCAAAGGAGCTGCTGGCTTCAGGACGCTTTGGATAAGGTGACTAATATACAGGGGGACCCAACAGCGCACACAGACATGTGTATCTACATGTGGTGCATCCACAATTAACCTTTCCACATGTGCATGTGGCACAGGCATGACATCCCTCCAAATCAGGCACCGGACACAAACTCAAGCACCACTTGAGATGCCTCCCTCATCCATCCCTCCTGGCTGCTTTTCCTGGAAATTAACAGGGCGTCAGAAAGCCTGGACACAATTTAAATAGGCAGTTTCTTACCTTGGCTCTTTTGAAGCAAGCCCAGAAAAAATCCAGTAATGGCATGATGCACAGGGTGGCCTGGGGAACAGGCGGACCAATCCTCCTGCCCGCCGTCAGCTAGGCCGTGGAGCTCCCCCCAACCCTGGGGAGAGTCCACCCCACCAAATCCATAGGTTGCTCCTTGCAGCACATAGCAGCTGGGCAGAGAGACCTAGGGAGGACAGAGCTGCGGCAGCAGGGAGGGAGGGAGGGAGGGACGAGAGGAGGGAGCACTGCCTGCGGAGGCGGGCCGAAGGATTCAAACCCTGCACCGTTATTCAGTTGGTTACGAACAGGCTTGGACTGCAGTCGAAATTCCCTGAAGATTGCGAGTTTTAAAAAGAGACAGGCTTTCCTTCCTGACTCTTTAACGCACCGTGCAGCGCTGCCGTCCCCCGGCAGCTGGAACGAGCGAAGGAAAAGGATCCACACAGCAAAAGAAATGAGAGTTCCACTGTCAAAGACACATGTAGGACACTGGAAATCCAAACCCCAGACGGTTTAGATTTTCACTCCAACCCCTGCTCCAGCTCATCAGCACCAGTCACAGATGCACTTTCACAGGGCTCTCCCTAAGGGATAAACAGTACCCTGCGTTGTTAACGTTTCTGTCCCTGGCTGCCCCCACCACAGCCCACAAACCCTTCACACTCAGGTGCAGCCAGTTTCATTGCAGCCACAATGGGAAATGAGCTCTTCTGCAGAGCAATTGGCAGCGGCTCCACAAGCCTGCCATTGTGGCTATAGCTGCGAGAAAACTGTAGCGGGGGGAAAGTACAGTCAAACATGGCCTGGCCATTCATTTTGACTCTATTCACAGCTCCTTATCTTCCTCCTGCAAACATTTGTGCAAGCTTAGCATTTGTTCACAAGAAAGACCATAATAAAAGGAAGTGCCACGAACTTTTGTGCAAGTAATCAAGCATACAGGCCTTCGAGTTAGAAGTCTTCTTATAGACACATAAGAAAAACCCCACTAGTTTGTGATTTAAGAGATCTATTTCAAAATAAGCTACAACAAGTTGATCAGCAGTCACACCAGGCATAAGCCGTATTTCTGAAGACCAGTTGGTAAATAAGCAGCCACTTTACAACGCAACTCCTGCTCGCTCCTTATCCCCAGGTTGCCACGCGGCTCCACGCACCAGCAAGTAACGATTCTGCAGCGTGCACCACGCAGGCCAACACTGGACCCGTACAAAATACATAGCAGGACCAGAACATGTGCTGTTATTCATGAGCTAGGTGCACAGCTCTCTGTCAGAACAATATGTCTTTTATATTTCAATACCCGGGCAGATGTTGCACCCAGCAGCTGAGCCCTCTGCCAAATGTCAGTGAACGCTGTTGGTCACAGACGGGCCAGGACGTAGCACTGGAGCCCATCTGAAATGGTAAGGGGGTCCCAGCAGAGCGCTCCTGCCCACCGCAGTGCTGGGAGCGCCGGTGGGGAACAGCCGCTGCATTTCCCTTTCCTTCACCAGCTCTCTTCAGAGTGCCCTGCCGTGTCCGCGCGAGGGCTGGGAGCCTGCTGTCACCCCGGGCACCACGCGACCCTGAAACCGCCACGCTCACAGACGAGGAGAGCCAGGACTGCCAGGAGAAGGTGGCGGCAGAGCAAACGAGCTGCCCTCCCGCACGGGCCTCACCGGCTCTGGCTGGCGGGAGCAGCAGAGCCCAGGCAGACTGGCTGGGCAAGCACGGAGACATCCTGAGGGGCACAGCGTTCCTCTAGCACTTGGCATCACCACCTCTGAGGGGAAGAGGCCTCATCAGATCCCATATCTCCATTAGAGAGAGAACGGAGCACAGGCTGTCCCTGGAAGTGAACATTTCAGGCCTGGGCATCATGACTGTCAGGGAAAAGGGGAGAAAACACTCCAGGATCAGCTTCATTTCCTTTACCAGTTTCACAACAGTCTCGCTAGATGACGCTGGCCGAGGTGGCTGGAACATAGCCGTCGCTGCCTATCTGCCTCGGGGCCACGCAAGCACCGCACGAGGCCCTGTGCGGCAGCAACTGCCCATGGCTGAGCTCCCTCTGGAGGATTTCGGACACCCTGGGCTTCACAACATGGAGCTGCGGGGGGAAACTCATCTACAAAGCCGGCGCCTTGCTACCTGAGACACCTGCAGCGATGGCCCGTGCGTCTTTTAACACTGACTCCTCCCCAGCCTCGCTGATGCTCTCAGCTGTGAAGCGGAGGCAGTGGTCACACCACATCAGAAAAGCAGAAGAGGGGGGACAGAAGAATGACAGCAGGGGACACACAGGATACTGACTGAGGCCCCTCTCCGTGTATTTTTTTAATTAGAACAAGCACTGAACAAACTACAGGCAAGTAAAGTGGTCAAAGTCATGGAAGGTGACAGAAGACGACAAAGCTGGAGCAGGGCTGGTGAAGCTGCACCCACCTGTGAGAAGCTTGTCCTGTGTCAAGCATCACAGCTACCTCCATACGCAGCTCAAGGACCCTTCCAGGACTCCCTGGACCTGCACAGCTACCGCTGAGGGATGGGAGCCCAGGGACTTTCTTAGCACGCAGGGGAAAGAGGACAGGACACCCTTCGGGTTGCTGCCCAGCGGCATTAACATTCCTCCCGTGGCAGGCATGCAGACTATGTCATTCTCAGGCATCTGTTCCAGTTGCTTCCCTCCATCTCCCCCTTGCTCATTCCTCAGCTCACATTTTGGCACCAGTCCCAGGCTTGGCACTGACCACAGCTCCTTTATGGTGTTTCCTGGTTTACTGGGCCCAGCTCAGCCAGGCCTGGATAGATGCGAAAGCATAGCATAGCATAGCATAAGCTTTGCATGTTGTCCTCCTTTCTCCTCTCCTTTAAACAATCAGGGCTAAGAAGACAGTTTATCACCTGGTGGCAACTCAGCTCTGGTTATCTTTCTTACCAACCATTTCACCTGTAAAAGGGTATGCATATGAGTTACGTACACACACTGCTGTCTGACAGGCACCAGCGCCCCACAGGCCACACATCCCTGCCTCAAAGGCCACTTTCCCCCCACCCCCCCAGGGACTTGCAAATATTTCCCTGTGTTGGATGAAGGCAGCTGGACAGAGTGCCTATTTCCAAACAACCCTCATCAGCTCTCTCAGTACAGGTGCACTGGAGTTTTAAAACTTACAGGTGAATCCACTCATGGCAGAGCTGCTGAAAGGCATTACCACTGTTTGCTGTGTGATCCTGCAAAAGGCAGTCACCAGCCCTTATTCGCTCCAGACCGCCTGGAGTAACTTCTCGACATTTCTTGTAGTCATTGCCTTAGTAGCAGGGGATCCTGCAGTGCAGAGCTCAGGCACAAGGCAGAGCCGGATGCAGAGCCCAGGTCTGGAACAGTAGGGTTTGGTGTCTGCAAAATACACTGACAGACCAGGAAGTGGGCAAGGGGATGTACGTGCATGCATGGTCAGGTGGGACCCAGACCTCCCGTCCTCCAGTACGGTCTCTACAGGAGGCACGTTCATTCATCATTTCCTTTTCACCCAATGTTAGGGGTTAAGCTAATTTTCTAAAGGAAGGATTCCTTGCAAAGAGCAGAGACAGTTCTGGGCTGGCTTCCACTCTGGTTTCCTCCTGGTCTTGTCACTGTTTCCATTCAAGGCTAACTGATTAGCAGCTGCACTACGCTTCAGAAGGCAAAGTGCTAGCAAGGCAGGTAGTCGTACTTTCCAGATAGCACATGCAACCCATCAGGTGGTGACAGGCATTCATTAAGAAAAAAAAAAGAAAAAAGAAAAATCCTTCCTGAAAGGGTGAAAGCCACAAAGCTTTAAGCACAACTATACCGACCCACTGGAAATGCACTGACAGAAGTGACACAGCAAGCACCTAGTGTCATAGATTGCTCTGATGGGAATAAGTCCTTTTCCCACTTGCTAATAAATAAAATAAAATTATCAGTGCAAATAGAAGCAAGCTGTCTCCTTCCCAGGCCCTGGGAGACAAATCACAGAGAGACTTCTGCATATTTTTGTAGCTTCTTCCTATCTAGTCATCCCAAAAGCATTCAAGTAGTTTTAAATCTAGGATCCTTCTTCTGCCTGCCAGGATATTATCCTCAGTAAGATTAGGTCTTGAGTACTCGATCCACAGCAGAGTGGCTGAAACATGTACACACAGCTTTCCAAAGACAGTATTTCCTGCAAAATGATGCCAGGACACAGAATCCCTTGTTGCACATGTCTCTTCACAACATTCCTAATGTACGTGCTCTTTAGGCATCTACCCTACTGAAAAGACAAAAGCAATTTCTGTTAATTCTGTGTATACGCCACTATCACCTTCAGACTTGCATAAGAGTCCATTTTAAGTTAGAGTTCATTTTAAATGGGTGGTTTTAAAGAAAACGACATACTATACAAACTTATTAAGAGGTTTCCACACAGCCAAATACCAGCTGTGCCCCATCTGTTGCCCACACTGTCCAAACTCAATTTGGTTCATCAAGATGCTCACCAACCAAACCTAATACTGCAAATTAACATCTTGCATTCTCTTTTATCCATGGGACAGAGTTGGTATGTTGGAGGACAGGTACAGCATATTCTCACAACAGGTCATCATCCAGAGGATCCGACATCACCTTTGAACATGCCTGCAGCCAGTGAGCTATTCTTATCCCATTGATGAGCTATTATTATCTCATTGCTGTTGCTCTCAGCACTCAGGCACAGTATTAATAACAACTAAAGGCTGGCAGCCTTCCAGATAATGTCCTTCTCTGGCAAGACAAGCAGCTATCACTGCTGGTACTGCTCCCAAGGGCCACCCCACTTCTGTTGGTAAACATGGGGTGTCTGAAGAAGTGTGAGCATTAGGCACATTGTTCCTTAGAAGCAAGCAGTTCCAGCAAGTAATTAGCATGCAGTGATTTTCCACTTTCTGCTATGTACAGGCATTTCCCAAAGGTCAGGATGAGAGCAGCTACTTGCAGAGCAAGCATTTGCCATATTAGCATAGCAGGAACAGTAACCTTTTTATTTTAATAATGGCGAATTGATAGGCGGGTGCTGAAAGACTCCAGCACTGGAAGCAAAGAATATGAGGGTGTGACACTGGGTGGCGAGAGAAAAAGGGGGTGGAGAAGAAGTGTAAAACCTGCTGCCCACATGAAGCGTCACCCGTTGGAGTTTGTAGAGAACATGCTTTTCCAACAACAGCACTTAACTCTTCCTGTACTGGATGACTAGTCCCTCTGTCAGAGCAGATGAAGCAAGATGCTCTGCAGACCCTACTGTATTCAGCCAGAAGATCAGGTACGTGGCACGCCTTGCTCCTTGCTAGTCAGGTAGTGAAGCTGATTTGGGTTTGAGCTGCAGTGCCATTCCCAGCACTGACATCAGCGCTAACCAGAAGGGGCTGGCTTCCTGGCCAAAAAGGCCAAAGTTCTCCATTTAAACTTCACAACAGTAGTGCTGGTTTTCACATAGATACACATACCCAGATGGAGATGTCTCTGGAGCCCACCAGCAGTTTAAACGGGTCTCTTATGACCTTGGCCTCTTCTCCAAGTCTGCAGACAAGGCAGTTAGCAGTGGTTTCTGTTATGAAGGCACTGGCAACATGACCGAGCTGCTCCCACTCTAATACAGCAAAAGGTTTCTCAGCATTGAGGAGGGAGACAGCCTATCACTTCACACAACTCCCAGCTGGTCTCCCAGCCCACACAAGCTGTCCAGGGAAAGGAACTGGCACAAGAGGGGACTGGCACATCTTACACTCAGCATTTCCAGGAGGGATTTCGCCGTGTATCCTCCACACCCAGAAGTACTGCTGTAGGAGATGGTGAAGCACAGGGCAGTAGGCAGGGCAGGAGAGGTGCAACACTGCCACTGTCTCACATGGGCAGAGGAGCTCTGTGCCAGCCTGTAAAGGTGGGGAGAAGACAGAAAGAGGCAGCAGCTGCAGGAAATGGCTGCTTGATGCCAATGACAGGAAACCATGAAGGCCGGTTACAAGGGACTCATGAGCCACAGTGGCACTTGAATCTCCAGGTTCCTGTGTGATTCTAAGTTCAAGCAAAATAAAACCTCCAAACACTAGGCTTTTCATTCTAGCACTGAAGAGGCACAAGACCACAAAAAGCTTATTGAGATATATGAAAGTTGAACAAAACTAAAAAACATTCTATTTTTTCCTGCCATCTCACAGCAACCCTGCACTGCTGGTGACTCAGTGTGCTCTGTCTACGCTTGTCACAACCGCTCCCAAACTCAGGGTACCCTCCGCAGCCTGAGGAGCCAGCCACCAGCCAACTTCCTCAGCGAAGCAGCTGCCCCCACGGAGGCGAGGCGGGAGCGCGTGCCGTGCTACTCCATGAAATGCCAGGCACTGACTCACAGCCACCTACTGCCGATTTTCTAACTGACTTCTTGGAAACAACCATCCTCCTAAGAGGCAGATCGTCTTGCCAAGTCCCTGGGCCTTGTCTGGAGAGCTGACCACGCTCCCCATTCCCAAAGCCATAGGCTATCCTGGGCTTTCTATGACATGATAAAAGAGGTGGGGAGCTCTGACTTGTGAGTATTTTTGCAGATGATTCTTGGTCAAGAAAAGTTAAGCATAGCCTCAGAGAAACCTCAACTTAACAGTGCCAGGGAGAAAGTGCTTGCTTAGCAGAATGCATGCTTAGCATCTTTAACATTTATCTTAATTCTTCTCGCTCCTGGTGATCCACAACAAGGACAAAGTTTCATAACCACCTGTCATGAAGGACTTGCTAGAAAGCCTGAATTTCTCCGGATGCTAGCTAGCCTTCTAGCAGGAATAAATCTGGGTGCAGGGTAACCACTCAGACAAGCAACTCAAGTCCGCACTTAAAATCTACCCTTATATGCAGTGAGAGGCCAAGCAAGATGTCAGAGGAAACAGATGAGGGGAAAACAGTGGCAGAAGATTAAGTGCACAGTTCCACAAGGGGTTTTTCTCAACTCCACCATGTACCATAGTCTTTCTGGATATTATTTTCATTTGTGAGTACCAAGGTAGGCAGGAAGTTAAATAGATGAAACAAACACCCAAATCTTTCTGGCAGAGATTTGCAAAGCTGCTGCCAAGATACAGCCAAAATGCTCTAGTTTCCCCAAGCCCAGCTCTATCTGTTCAGGCATTTAAATAACATGCTTGGCCACAGTTCATCATGACAAGCACAAGGAGCACAGCTGCCTGGTACGCAGCACCACTTCCAAATGCAAAACCTGCACTCACTCAGTTAGAGGGTTTCACCCTTCCTCACATTTTCTTTTCTGTTTTGAAATGAGCACAAACCTGATTCTCCACAGAGGCCTCCTCATCTTCATGGATATGCACAGACCTTTATCATAGAATAATAGAAGTTTAAGATCATGAATTTTAGATTCAGCCTTTACTATGCTGATTTACCAAAACCATGCCTAACAAGCAGTTCGCCCATCAGGTTTTCCACTTTGCGCTCTACTCCTTTTCTCTTAAAGCTGCTCATTAAAAATAATCCCAACATGCATGCTTCAGTCTCCAACACTGCATTTCAGAAACATAAGTAAACTTTTTTTTTTTTTTGAGCTCAGTCAGTTGAGATGATAGTCTAGACTGTTTGGTTTTGATTATGAGAACAAACAATAAAAATGCAAGTTTTATTTCTTGGAATAGGTCCCTAATCTTGTCAGTCATAATGGGGCTCTTGGCTTTTGTTGCTCAAGTAGAAATTGCTTCTACCACTATCACTGCTTCCTTAACCTAAGCAAACAGTACCTCCACAGCTCTCTTTCTAGGGCAATGATTTTTCTCGAGAAGCGGTTAAAGCACAGGTCACCAGAGAGTACCTCCCTAAAAGAGCACACGTAGCACCAAAAGAAAAACTGTAAAGTGATGACAGTAAAGGAACAGCTTTGGCAAATCTAGGTTCCATTGTAAAAGATTATAGTCCAGCATACTCAAACTTGACATACATAGGCGTACAGACAAAAAGGCCATTTATTGATAAAGGAGCGTTATTTCCAGTGAGGCAGTTACTGCTTCCACTTTGAAGAATGACGGGTGAGCTATTAATATACCAAATGGGCTTGTGCCACGATCGAAACAAGGGAAAATATCCTGGCCTTTGTCAATAGGGCCCCGGGTCTTTATTCTGCAACTGCTGTACAAAACAGCCTTTTGTGCTAGACGACTGGAAGTGGAAACAGGGGAAGGAGCCTGGAAGTCCAAGGGGGCACGCTTCAGACTTGCTCTCCTGGAAGCCGGAGGAGCAGAGGGAGGCGAGGCCTGGAGCACAGCGCGTTTGGGAGGAGGGGTCCCGCCAGGAACCAAACCACCGGGCTGAACGTCCCTGGCACCTCTCCACTCCTCCCCAAGAGCTGCCACCCTTGCGGCTTTTTGGATGTTTTTCCTCCAGAGAAAAAAACCAGCCCCAGCGCCACTCTGCTGCCGCGTGCTAGCCCCGCACGTTACATAAGGCCTGGCAGGGACTGGAGACTCGCGGCTCCTCGCGGGCAGATCGGGACTCGCTGCCGGCGCAGGAGGCAGCCCCCGCGGCACGTGCTCGCGGGGCGCGCGCTCCGCAAGGCGGGAAGCCACGTGCCGCCCCAGGCCACCACCGCGCCTGCAAGTGGAAACCGACTCCAGAGGAAAAGCAGCCCTTACTGACAGACAATTAGACAATTACTTAATCGCCACGTGTCTGCTCCTGTGGCCAAAAAAAGAAAACCACCACTCCTTTGAGTAGGGCAGTCTCACTCCAGATTAACCCTTTTGAGGCAGAAGATGTAAACCCCCAAACGCCAAGGCAGCAGAGAAAAGACAAGTCCCCAAGGATTGTCCTCAATGAAATAAGCCTCTTTTTAAAGGCTGAGGCGGATGAGTGAGAAGCAGAACATTATACCCTCACGATATTTATCTATAGCATTAACATTCCTCTGATATCTTTAGTTTCAAATGCTGATAACTTTTTCTTAATTCTGAAATGCTGAACGCCAGATTAACGCTGAACTTGTTTGGAAAAGTCTATGCAAAGTCTATGACCTCTTTTCAAATTCTTCAAGACTGCAAAAAGATATCCCACACTGAACAGTCCCCCATAAAAGTCCTGGTAAAGGCCAAATTTTTCTCCTGAAAAAAAGATTTATTCGTAAATACCAATATATTTATTTATAAACATTGATTTATTCACTATATGCACAAAAGCCAAATAAACTTTGCAGATGACTAGTCCTCACTGAGACCCTCAAAAATCCCCATTTTTGCTAAATCAGAGGTGACACTACTGAAGCTTGTCGCCCGTGATATTTCTGTGGAATTCACGATGCGCGAGCTGGGGTGCGCTCTTGCTCCGTCTCGCTGCGACTTCCGTGAAGGCGTAAGCTGTGGGCGACGCTCGCTCGGACGCCTGACGACTCCAACAGCTTGAGTTTCGAATCAGCAAATTCTATCAAAGTTAAAAACTTCAGCCTTGTTAATGAGATTGTCCTGGCTTCCCCCCAGGACGGCTAGCCTTTCACAAACCTGTTTGCTACGGGCCTTCTCCCTCGCCGCGGCTATCCCCCCGTCCGCTTTCACCGCGCGGCACAGGAGGAGAGCGACACCAGCGGCAAAAGCAACATCCCCGCGCCGCTGGGGCGCGGCGAAAAACAAACCGACTGCAGGACGTGCCGCTGGCCGGGCTTCGGGCCCACGAGCAGCCCCGCTCCCTCCGCGGCAGGGCCAGAGGAAGGTCCGCCAGCCACGGGCCGGCCCGCGCCCGGGCCCGAGGAGGGTGGCACCGGGGCAGCGCTCTGGCCAACGCGTTCGTTCTCCGTTTGCGCCGGGTAAGCGCGGAGCTGGCGGGGTCCACGGAGCGGAGGACGGACCACGGCCCTGCTGTCCTCCTCGCGGGGCACAACGCCGCTGACGGCAGTAGGTCGCCCTTCGGCGAGGCCTTGTCCCGGTCAGCTCCAGCACCTCAAAGAAACATTCCTTCTCCCTCCTTCCCTGCCCTCTCTACGGAAAGGAAGCACGCATTTTTTTTTTTTTTTCCAAATTATTGATTTGTTCAAGTTTATGCTGCAGAAACACTGGCAGAGTGTGATTATAGATGACGGTTTCTACAAGCCAGACATAACACCGCTCTTCCCCAGAGCATCACGTATAACACTGTCAGAGCATAATTTCCAGAATGGAATAGCATCAGAAACTTAAGAGTTATGACTACCCTAGATAGTGACCACATGTTCAGTTTTTAAAGAGAAGCTGAGTTCTCCCTCTTCCTTCCCACCATGATGTCTCCAGAAACATGTTTAGGACAGCTGAAAGTCCCACGCTTTCAGGCTTTTTTTTTTTTTCTTTTTGAAGTAATTGCAGTGCATTTGCTCCAAAACCACTACTGTGCTGAGCAGTTAGATTTGTCTGAAAATCAAAAGTTCAATGAAACAAGTATTTGAGGTGAAAAACTGTATTTGCAGGTTGAGAGCAGAACCAGATGAATAAAGTCACCATCAAAATTGATCCTTCGCTCTGAGCGAACACGGGCAGCGCGTATTCAGGGCTGTGCCATGAAGTCATTAAACAGCATCACGTTAGCGGGAGAACCGTTTCCTTCCGGGAAAGGGGCACGCGCTGCGAGAAGCGCGCTTTGTCTCGCAGCCCTGACGAGCGTTACCACAAACCTCTCCTCCAGCTTTCCACGTCAGAAACACGGATATCTTACACAACGTTCGGTGGCAGAAGCTCTTCTAATCTGACATGCAAGTACCGTTCCCTTTAGAGCGACCATATTAAGCAACTTGTTTTCATCATCTCATTTCTGATTGAAAGACAAACTGCAGTAGCTGGTACTCACAGAAGGACGTTTGGTCTCAGCCTTTAAATTATTATTTCCAAGCCAACTGGCTCAGCACATGACCTCAGGCAAATCATTCATCTTTATACATGCCTCAGTTTGTCTCTATTTGAAGTTGACCGGCTGAAGTTTGTGATCTTGCAGTACCTCAGGGCTTTTGATCAGGGTGGCGGTCATTATATAAATGTATTTAGAAGATCATAAATGACGCAGTGACTTTTTCAAGGAATTACAGACTAGTTAAAGAAATTACAAAGAGACCCGAGTAATACAGAAGGAAAAGGGAAATAGCTTTTGGGACTATTTAACAGGTATAGCCATAAATGATTTTCTTTAAGTCTATTTAAATCAAGCACCTAAGACTACGTATCTCAGAAGTCTACAAAGACTTTGATGCCAGAAAGACCTCCAGCAAAAACCTGCTATTATGTTATAATTAGCATATAGGCATCTTTAACATAAAAAACAAATTCAAAATAGACAGGTTGCTTTTTTGTATATAAAAAGCACCATCAATAGAATGCTTACAAGTGAGTTTTCTGTCATAAGAATATTACTGAACTGCTTGACCTTGGCTGGGAGATTTCCCTAGTCTTCTTCCCCAGAAGACAGGCGCCAGACTAACAATTATTAGCATCCTTTATTATTAGCAAGAGCAGGACGGCTCACACGGCAGATGTATAGCAAAAACAAAGACCAGTGCTATTAACAGTCCAGTGACGGAGCGAGTCCTAGGGCACAGCTTAACTCGATCCTGTGATCTGAGCGCCGAGTGACAGCCCCAGACGCCCACGCCCTAAACAAGAGCCCAGGGCCAGAAAGGCAGTTCATCTAGCAGGAGGCTCCCTCAGCCTTCCCGTCCCGCAGCCAGACTGCGGGGCCGGAGCGAGGGAAGCGCCAACAGGGCGGGAAAAGCAGGTAAGTCTTCATGCTACGGAAGCAAAACGCTGCCGTGGGGCAGGGCTACTGGAGAAGGGCACAGGAAGGGCTGGAAGGGCGCGAGGGCAGAGGAACACGACCCATGTGCAGACGCACGCAGCCTCCGCTTGGCTAGATTCGAGAGGGACTTGTTCCGGCTGGTGCCTGGCTACATGCCTCCAATACCCAAAACACTCATCGGAAAAAAAAAGAAAAAAAAGCCCACAAAACAACCAAAAAAACCTCCCAGGCAACAGAGACGCATTTGTCTTTCAGGTTTTCATGACTAAATGCCATTTAATAAACTAAATTTGACCTACTCATATATTTTAGCACATAGTTCCAGTGACAGCTGTCCTGTCTCGGGAAGATCCCAGCCATATTTCTAGCCAAGGATTTGGCTTAATTAAGACGACAGAGGAATCTATGTCAGGTGCAGTACTCAGCTCCCTGTAAATTAGGGCAGGTCTCTGCAAGTTTAACCCCCGCGTGATGAGCTCACAGGCAGCCTCCTCTCACTTACTCAGAGTTGGACTATCTACACAGAAAAGGGTCCACACCCTGCGTTTGGAGACACAGCACGTCCAGCACAGCGTTTAGGTAGAGGGCAGTGCGAAACAGGCACGCGGCTTGCAGGATGCTGGTCCCGGGAAACAGTACCGTTGCTTTCACACCGTACAAAGCCCAAAGCAAAATACCCTGATGGCCCAAAGCTTCAGCGTGTGCTTCCCGAGTCCAGAGCATAAAGAAGCACAAAGGGGACAGAGCCCAGGGGTTTCTCCAAGTCAGCTTGTGTTCAGCCTGGCTTATTAGCCTCTGCCTTCATGCTCCAGTATCTGGGGTCTCTGGAGGATTATTACCATGGGCCAAGTGCTGTGCCCGACACGCTGTCTGACCAAACAAGCCTCCTTGCCAAAGCATCAAGGAACACAGCTGGGAGGCCAGGGCACCGGGGAACATACCCGGGCTGTCCCCAGAAACCCTGCCAGCCTTGCGGGGCTAGTGCTGATCAAAACCAGTTGGAGCTGGGCTGATCCTGCAGGCACCGTAGCAGATGGTATCAGCTCTGTGCTTTTGTGCCCCTTATAGAAGGGCTAGTAAGTCATGCTGGGCCTTGGAAGCCAAGGAGGGGGGTACAGCTAACTTCGGCAGCTTGGCAGGAGCCACCGTGGGTACAGCTGGCCTGGCTCTCGCCACAGCAGGCTGGCTGCTCACGGGGACGCAGGCACGCCTGGCACCGTGTTCCCAGGGCATTGCCACTACCCAGGGTACGGTGCAAGGCAAGGGCCGCACGTCAAGAGCGGAATTCCTCAGCGCTGAGAGAAGTCCCCGGACAGATGCAGCCAAGGCCTGCAAGTCCAGACCAAGCGGTAAAGGCAAGACGCAGGAATATGAAGCTCACGTGACATTTGCTCTTTGCTCCTCCCTTTCAGAAGTATCACAGAAGACATTTAAAACAAACCAACATCTGGCACCGTTTCTCTTGGCACCGTTTCAGTCAAAAAATCCCGGCCTGAAGAAGGGGCATCTCTGTGGCAATCAACTGCATTAGTAACAACAGACACTTTATGAGGGGAAAGAGCAGGACAGCAAGCGACAGGCCTGTGTCGACTGGCACAGCACCACAGGCCTCAAGAGGTATTTCCAGGCTGGACGGGAGCCACTCACACTGCTGCTAACCTTCTTTGGAAATGCCAGAAAAACTCAAAGGAAACTTCAGAAAACACTTTATGCAAACACTCACACGCACAAAAGCATTATTATTTAACAGCAAATTCTTTTCTTCCCCCGGCCCCCCTGCCGCCACTGGGGCCTCTGGCTGCCAGGCTCACCCTGATGAGAACGTACCGCCCTTGGACCCACACTGCTAGCAATGCAGCAACTCCCCAACGCTGCATGCAAGGGCCGAGCTGGATTTATGTCTTCTAGCTCCCTAATCAAAAGTAAATCAAGAACTAGAAGAGGAAAAGCAAAGGAATCAAAGATTTAAAGAGCAGAATCTCTATTCTGACTATTTAAAGACTGAAACAGCAACACAGCTTCAAACAGGGAAAAATGCTGAGCTCTGCAGTTCTGCATTTGTTATTTGCCCTTCTGCTCAGTAAGGGAAAGGATTCCGTTGACATTTAGATGAAGAGTAACAGCAACATGAACTTGTTTCTCAGATTCAAACCCACCAGCTTGGAAACATCCAAACCTAAACCTCCACCGTCAGGTTACAAGTCTCTTAAAATACAAGATCAAAACAAAAGCACCTTTCCTTTTCCAATTATAAAGATGCCTTGAGGCAGTTAAGGGTGAACCATCTGCTAGAACTGCGCGAACTTCTGCTCCATCTTAACACTCCTGTCTGGTTCCTATTCCTGTCATAGAGCCTTTTTTCCCCAGGAGTCTTCCACGCTGAGGGCAGGATGCCAGACCACACTGGTTACAGCGCTGATTGCAAGTCTGCATTGTTTTGGGGCTTCTGTTGCTGTAAAGAATTCAGAAGCCCTGAGAAAGAAAGGCAGCAACCACATCCCAGGTCTCAGCTGCATTTGTTTGTTTCTTTAAGGAAGGACTGAATTATGGGGAGAGGGAGGTTTTAAATAAGTGCATGATATAAATAATTGCAACATCTGTTTATGATCCTGAGACAGCAATGCAATATGCCAGAATAAGACTTGAAAAGAACCAGAAAACACAAATCAAGTGAAATCCAGCCGTTCTTGCTAAGCTTCGAAATTTACTTTCTGTCTTTTTCTTATAGAAGCTGATGAGATCGTTACAGATTCCTGCCTTGCGTTGGGTGCCATCAGTTACTGCGGGAGAAACAGAGGAGACCAGTAACATCGTCCTCTCCTTCCTTTAAACAGATACCTTCAGGCAGGAGCGGCACCTGGGAGGAAGTCAAACATGGAGCATAATCTCCAGCAAGGGATTCTTCATCTCTTGGTTTGCGTGGAAAAAAACAAGCACCCCATCCTACGACAGGAGAGGGAGTTTGGCAGTGCTGCTGGGAGGCTGCCCAGAAAGGAAAGCACCCACAGGTGGCAGCCCCCTCTCAGCAGGGCCGCACTGAGCGGGGCATGGAGGCAGCATGCCAGCACAGAGCCGTAAGGGAGGCCCCCAGCCTCCTGCTGCCCTCTCACGCGGTCTGGTCCCATCCCCACTGCTGTCCTCTTCAGTGGCAGCAGGACCGAGGGAGAGGAGCTGCCACGTTGTTTGCCAAAGGGGCCTAGCCCTTCACATGACATTCTTACCAGTGTTTATACTGCAGTAACACAAAGGCTCAGAAGTCCATAAAGAAGCTGAGGAGATCCGCTGGGGCCAAGCGAGAGAAGCACTTGACATGAAGCAGGAAGCGACAATGACAGCAGTGGCTGAAGTATCCGAGCACAGCAGTAGCACCTTCCAGTGTGGGCAACCGCTTTCTTCCCACCCTCTCCGCATGCACCACCTGCATACCTTTGCTCTCTCAACTCCTTCCCCCTCTTGCATCACCAAACCAAGCATTTGGGACAGAGTCCTCATTATCCTTCTCACCCGGATGCAAGTCAGTCCGTACTGCCCACGCCTATTCTTGGCTTTTGGCTTGTAACAGCTTTCCCCGTAACAGCCCCCCCGAACCAAGTCCTTTCGAAAGCTCTCATTTGCACCGGGCCAGGCCCCTCACCACACTGGAAGCTCCAGGATCCTCAAAGCAGGTGTTTCACAGCCAGCTTGCCCATGGCAAAAGGACACCACCCTGAAATCTTTCCCTTGCAGTAGGTCAGGTCAATACCAATAACTACAGGGAAAAGGCATCGGATCCAAGTGTCTGGAGGCAAGTCTTTTAAGATGCTGCTGCAGCCTTTGAGGCAAGGAGCGCAGCCAAGCAAGAGGTCAGGAAAAAGAAAAGGAAACCCAGGGAAAAATAATCACCCTGCAGTCCTCAGAAATTCAGCTGGAAACATACCTCTTCCTCACAGCTCAGTCTGTACTTGCATGAGTGAAACAAGTATTATGGGAGCAAACACCTGCATTACACTGAAGAAACGCTCACTAATAAAATGGAAACCTATTAAGATCTCCCTGCAAAGGGTCTTCCAAACCATTAGTACCAAAACCGCGGTCACCTAGTGAATGTGAAAACAGAGTATCCGAGAATTACAGGCTTGGAGTTCAGAGTTCCCTGCAGCTTGTGTTTATTCCCTACCAGAGATATTTCTTCAGTCTAGAGATATGTTGTTTCATGCACTGACAGTAATCCTTTGCAGCCAGAGATGAAAGCCCAGTGCCTTGGTGGAAGAGAGAAAACAAAATATTCAGCAGACTGAGAAATTTCCATATGGGAAGGAGGGGAAAAAAGCTTGGCTTCCGTAAGCAAGGCAGTTAAATATGTACCTTAGGATAACAAGAAAATGCTTGTTTAGGGAGACCCAGCCTTCTCATTCCACGCTCCCTCCTCAAAGGCGTAACAGAGTTCAAAGGGCCGCCCGCCACGGGAGAGGCTGCGGGGAGGAGAGGCTGCCTACGCTGCAGCTGAATCAGATCACGATGACACTGGATTCTTATCAGCCTTCTGCAGCCACTTCAACCACAGTAAGCTGCCCTTACTGGTTCCCTCAACTGAACCGGCTGCCGTAGCAATGAGCAGCAGGAAGGGGAATACTCTGCACCCTTTTCTAGCTTAGAGTCTGAAAAGTCAATTATTGTATTACATTGTCAGTCACACACAGGCCTGAGCCCACGCTCATCCCCAAATTCAGAAGATGCATGAAGATGCAAACATACACATGGCCATGGATATCAAACTCGAAAACACTCTTAGGGGAGAAAAGGACATATGTTCTTGGCTTCTTACAGGACAAGAAAGGACATACGCTTCTTAGCTTGGTCTGAGCATTTGGGGCTTTGTGGGGAGAACGCAGACAGGGTTCTATGCAATCTAGATACATCAGACCCTTATGGGACTGAGCATGACACAGCCAGAGCACTAGGTGGCAATTCAAGCACAATCTGTATGCTTTGAGCACAGTCTACAAGCTTTGAGCTAGCAAATGCAATCAGAAAGGTCACAGCAATTGGTATATTTAAAGCCATACACAGGCTGAAGCTTAAGTGGCTTGCAGGGACCCCAGGAACCATGCAAGGCACCACAGTCTGACACCCACTAGCAGGTAGATAAGAAGGGGGAATTGCTAGATACATTACTAGTAAGAACCCAGAGCAAAAAAAACTCCCGACAGCCAAATGCCTTTGATTTCTCCAGGCCATGTCAGAAAGCTGCTCTGAGGCTGAATGCAGTGTGATTCTAACACGAAGACTGATGGCACGTGGTGCTAGCACCAGGGTTCGTGCTGCTATCCTCCACCAGCATCGTTCCCTTAACAGTAAGGGGTTCTTTTACAGGGGCTCTCAGGTCACTTTTGACATCTCATTAAATCCTCTTAACAGACAGCTATTATTATTAATTTTCCCCTCTGTGAGATGAGAAAGTATGAACACTGATAAGCAATTTGTTCTGGGCAAGAAAAGGAAGCAGCAGATCTAGAGAGCTGCTAACTTCCAAGTCTCTCTTTACCCCCATAAATCTTCCCTGGCAGCACCCGTCTTGCTTGAGCAAAGAACAGAGCAGGGCATATATACGTACTTATTTTAATGGCAGGAAAAAGTTTCAGGTGGTAGAGAGCTCAGTTTGTTTTCAGAAATTACTTTTCTGCTAGTTGTTTGGTCAATCTAAGGCTGGTTCATATGAAGTCCAACATATCCGTACAAATAAAAAGATCAAGTGCCATGCTGATTCCTGGATGCCCATTGCAGTAGACCCAAACATAGGGAAGAGAGACAGTCTATGTCAGAAAACCAGTGAAAATTAATTCCTGGCCATATATAAGGGAGGAGTGAAGCACTAACTAATTCCCTGACCACTGCTATAACCAATTGACTCAGCTCATGAACAGAGACCTCTTAACATAACCACATCACAAGATGACACGCTGGTGCCTGACAATAAAGCTACAAAGGAGCAAAGGTGAAACAAGGGCTAGGCTGGGAAGAAAAACTGCATAGCACTCGAGCAGAGCGGCTGGCTCAGCAAGGAAAGAACACTCCTAAAAATCAACATCGAGTCCAACAACTTCATCGTAGTTTCAGTTACAGGAGAAACAAGTAGTTTTTTCGTATCCAGAAAACAAACCAAAACACCCAGTCTGGAATACAACCGAATCCAGTAGTGGCTGGGTTGGGAGCTCCCTTCCCGGAGGCCCTGACCCCTTCTATGTAGCATCTACGTAGCAGATGCTTTTAGCTGGGAAAACAGCTATGGAAACAAGGCTTCTGAGATCTTGTGTGCGCGCGTGTGTGTGCACGTGTTTTGCTTTAGGAGCTTTGGAGCCCATCAGCCACTTTCAAGCAAACAATACTTAACGAGAGTTTATTGTGAATAGAGGTTTAAAGGGGGACAGAGATCTCATCAGGACTCCAATAGACAGAAACGCTGCAGCAGGAGCCCAAACATTACAAGCCAGAGAGTCCACCCAAGAGCCTGCTGGTCCCACAACCACGGGAAAAACTTTAGGCAAAGCTAGTTATCAACTAGAGACACAAATACTAGAGACACAAATGCGTAGGAAGCCAGCCTTTCTTAAATCCATAGTTCACAGAGCTACTTGTTTTAATACCATTTCCTGCAGACCTTGAGGGGCACGTATTTTGCCCTCAGTCCCCTGATATACCTCTGCGCCACTCTGACCACCTCCACATGGCGAGCAGGAAGCTATTTCCTGGGCTTAAGACAGACTAGTAAAGGGTATGGAGCCAACTCCATATACAGGGTTTGAACTGCATACCTTCACTGGCCTGAAACAGGATATAGAGAAGATAAAGACACTCAAAAGTCTGCCTCAAAAGGGTGCCTAAATTTCAGGAACAACTGAACGTCTCAAGGGTGCCTTTCAGGTATTTGGAGGGCACAGGTAAGAGGCACCCACAATTGCCAGCCCCTCTGGAACGCCTTGGTTCCAGTTGCAAATATGCCATAAAGATAAACTTACCGGACAGACAGGCCATCTCTCTCTCTCTCCAGGAGACAGACAACAGACATTAACTTCTGCTTCCTCCCTGTGCAGGATACAGCAGTCTCTCCTCAGGTCTGCCCTGTGTGACTCAAGCTGACATCTCGGATCTTTTTCACACTGCTCAAGCAGATGCCCATGTTTTGGCTGAGAAAGTTCATTAAAGACCAACACTTCATCTCTGCCAAAAAGTTTGCTCTTGTTCATGACACTGCCTCTGTGCCACGCACAGTCCTCTCTGAAGCTGATGGTGCTGGGGTGGTGCTCCAAGATTCTCACAGGGAAAGATTCTCCTAGAGAAGGTGCAGAGTCATCTATCAACGCACAGTCGGGTTCATCCCTGGGTTTGAGCTCACCATACCTCAGACAGAAAGAGCCACAGATGCCTTCATCTTCATTGTGAACTAAACAGTATAATGTCAGAAACTCATCCTGCTGGCCTGGAATAAAAGGCAGCCTTCTTCTGTATTCATTGTTCTTGGTATCCATTGTCCATGAACAGAAATCACTGCCTGATGAAAAAACTGGTGATGCAAAAAACTTCAGTTAGTTCTTCCTTAGGAAGAACCACCTACTAGAAGGTGGTTCTACTAGAGCAGAACCTACTAGTGCCTACTAGAAGGCACTTATTTTGTTTTTCCCTGTTTTCTTGATCCCTGTTTCCATTTCATTCAATTGGAAAGGGATGATTCTATTCAAGGTATCTCCGTGCGGTTTACTCACCGCAGCATCTGAACTCTTGATCATTTGTTTTTAACGTGCCAGTACTCTCTAAAGCATAGCTAGCCTAATTTTCAAACAGGTCCACAGGTGCTTTAGAATATCTTGCATATATTGGAATAAAAAAAAAAGTGGTTTTAAGTTCTATAATAGTTCCCTATATGTTTTCTACACTAACACTGCTTGCAAAAGATGATGGGCATGTAATTTCATTAGGACCACTGTTTAGTCTATCCCCACATTTTCGCTTTACATTCCTCCTTTCTCTTTTAAAATAGGGAACTCCTTTCACCATTTTAGAATGGGCTTGTGTTTCACAGCATACTCTTAATCCTGCCAGTGTCATGGAGCTGGGGGAATAGACAGGGTTTGGAAAGGTCTCGTTGAGACCTGTTTCACTTGGATGCCGTCTGAAGTTTTGTTTCATGCCAGTACAGCATAGGAGACGTTATCGTAGGCCTCATCTGATGAGCTGGGGCAATGCCTTCTACACGTACAAGATAAGTTCAGCTGAGATAGGTATCGATTGCTCCATTTTCTCCTCTCCCAGGTCTGGGTAAGATTAGCAATGTTGTGTTGAGAACAGTCCCTCCCATCAGGAGACCTATGGCAAAAAGGAAGCATCAGTGTGGCAAAAGTTCGCCTAGCTGCTGCCCTCCTGTATCTTTCTTACAGAAAGACGACTTCAGTCCCTAAGGCTCTTATTGACATTCAGTTCCCTTCCTTCATTCTAAAATACAAACAGCAGATTTATCAGAAACAGATGGCTTTGAAAGCCCAAGCGTATAAATGTGCCAGGCACAGTAAGGCTGTAACAAACTGAACAAAACTCTCCCTATTCATTTTCCTGTACAACTGAATAGCTTTGAACTCTGAAATACATGCATGCAGAGGGTGACAAGGTTCAAGGAAAATAACAAAGGTTGTAATAATGAAGCCATACTTCCCATATTGACAAGTACATTTTTATAGCTTATTCTTACCAGGACTGAGAACAAAACCTGGAATAAACCCCTAGAAACAAGGGTTGCCTTTCTTCCATCTCTCAAGGACATGTCCCCTGGCGTGCGCACACACACAGAGCCCCCAGCACAGCACTCCACGTTCTGCCAAGCACTGCCTCGAAGAAAAGCAATGATGACAGCAAAGCAATGCAGCGTCCCTTAGTTTGGTCAAAAAGGGACAGCCACAGGTATATCAGCTCCCTATGACATTGTTCCCATTTGTGATTTTACTCTGTGATGTCTCCATTCAGATACCTACTTTGCTCAATGCAGTTCATCAGATCCAGCTTACCTTTGCTGCTCTGCAGAAAGGTTTTCCCTGCCAACACTGTCCAGTTGCGAACACCCCAAAGAGCCCAAACCTTCGCACAGAAGAGGAGGGTATGCAGTCTTTCCCCTAGGCGGAATAGGAACAGCATGAAGGTTTAGCAATCTCAGGCTTTGCTTCAAGTTCCTGTAGCCATTTCATCAATCACTTGTCAAGAAAGCCAAAGGTCAGAAATGACAGGTTCGCTGTGGCAACAGTCAGCAATCTTACTGGGAAAGTCATCTGTCATTCCTCATTTTTCGATTGTTAATAAAATCATTCATGTGCCCTAACATACAATCCAGCACACAGAATATTAGCCTTAAAAGATTAGCTTTCAGGGGAAAAGAATGCTAAATGTAAGCTTTATCCGATAGTAATCACTGAGCTGCACGCAAGAATGCCTTCTTTTGAGAAGAAGAGTTGCAATTTCAGTGCCAGGTTGCACGGCAGCATGCAGAAGGACCCACAGGCCAGATCCACTGTCCTGGACAACAGCCACACCGCTCTTCAGAGCTGCGTGCAAACAGCTGCCAAAGGCAAAACCGCACTCCTATCTGCCTGCCTGCAAGTGGGCTGCCACTGATTACTAACAGAAACCTGCCATGAGGCTCCCGGCGAGCACAGAGCCTCTCCCTGAACACCAGCAGCAGCGTCCGAGAAGGCAGTTCAGCTTTCCCCCGCCGGCAGCCTGGAGGGCTCAGCGGCTTTCCCACCGAAGGAACCTTTCAACTTTGCCCAGGCTGTGAGCGAGCGCTGTCCGATAGCGAGGGCTTATCGGGGTGGGGGGGGGAGGAGAATAAAAATACCCATGCACACACCCTTCGTTTCTGGACTGTGAATTTGCATTTCATAACATTTGGACACATCAATTAGCAAAAACCAAACACATTCCCCCCCTGCTCCCCTCCCCCCCCCTCAACAAAACGCTGGTAAAAATTGAAACCTCCAACTCCTGGGGCTGCAGAAGTTGCTGCTAAAAGACTCCTCCTCCTCCTCCCCACGGCAGCCCTGCCACGCACCACCCTCCTGGGCTCCACAGCCTACCTGAGAAAGCCCTGGGCCACAGGCAGGCTGACCCCTTCTCAGCCACGCAGGGAGGTCACAGCCTGTCCCCAGAGACGAGGGCTTGGGCTGCCTCAGTTTTCCTCTCTGCAGTGTGCATGCAATGAGAAAGGCTTTCAGTGTACTTGTATTTCCACTGTGCTGGAGGAGGGCAGAGTCGCTCTTAAGCCTGGATCTCTGGGTGTAGGAGCACAACATTGATTTCTTCCCAGCAGCAGATGGTTAAGCATGCTTGAATGCTTTTGGCACCAGGCAGAAACTCATTTTCAGCTGCATTTTGTTCCGTTGCTGTTTTGCAGGAAGATAAAGCTGGTTTTAGAAACAAAACATGATTCTTGTGAAGAGGAAAGATAGGAAAGAGAGGAAGGATTCATTACAGAGCAGATTTCCCCTACCTTCCCCTTCTACTTGCTGCCTTCAGAGCTTTTTGCTAGATACCTCCGCTGTGGGCTAGGTCAAAGCCACCAGGAGAAAAGATCAATTTTAGGCTCCTCTTGTCACGTCAAAGAAGCTTTGAAATACCTCCAGTCCCCAGGAGAGAACAAAACCCAGGACCGATTCCTGATTTAGTTTTGGACATTTATAAACACTGCATTAGACACTACAGCACCCTGATCTATCTGACAAACAGTCTTCATTATGCAGCAAGTGGCAACAAACCCAGCAGAAACAAGGCCAAATTCACAGCTACATTTGAGCCAATGGAGTGGATTCAGGTTTTGGTGTAAGTAACAGTGGCCCCAGGATTGCTCTAACTTATATTTGAAACTATAACTCAGCTATTCACAAAAGGAGACCTAGTTTATCCCTAAGATCCTTCTGCAAATTACAATGGCTTACAGGACCTTCAAGACCACCAAGAGTTAGGATCCAGGGCTGGAAAATGAACGTGGGTGAGAACAACATTTCATATTCCCTGATTGACTGAAGAGGTGTATTTAGAAGAGTCTGATTAACAGACATGACATACACTCATAATCTGAGTTTTAGCTGCTATTAAAATACAGGTGGAACAGTCCCATTTAATCCTGCAACAGAGCATCCACCAGTACAAAGTGGCCTACCACAGCATGTGGTCAAGTGTGTTGCACAATCAAACCTCAAATACTCCCTTGCAGTAGCTTCCATTATGCACCTTGGTTCTGGCCCATGTCACCTGGACTTCCCAATACTCCTTTTTCTGACTCTGTATAAATTACCTATAATTCTTCAAAATTACGTTAAAGGGTGAAGTCATTTTGTTAATTTTGACCAGCATTATTGGTACAGAGTTTTCAGAAAACAAACCAAAACCCCACAGAAAACACATCATTCTAACTACTGACAAGATCTTAGTATTTTCAAGTCTTTCCTTACTAGTCACTCTGCACGTGTTTTTTTAAAATCATTTTCTGCTTTTTGTAAGTGGTCTCACACTTTCACCACTACAATTGAAAAGCCCGTGCAAATTATTAAGGAGGAAGAAACAACAACCTACCTACTCAGTAAACATAAGCAACAGACAACACAAACAGCTGACAAACCAAAGCAGGACATAAAAATTAAAATCTATTTTGGCTTGGAAACTATTTCCAAGGTCCAAAACAACGGTTAGCACCATTTTGTTAAGAAAACGCATTTAAACGATGGTTATCAAACACCTGTCTTTTAGGCTGGCATCTTTCAGCTATTTGTAGCTAGAGAATTATACGAAGCTTTCTCTTTAATTGTCATCCTCCCACTTTGCAAATACTGATGCTGGTGAACCCATACTCTTCAGTGCTCAGCACATCTACGCTAAAGTGGAGCTTGGTTCTCATGTCAACTGTATTTCTGTTCTCCCAGCTGAAACTGCCATGACTGACTGATGAGAACTTGCCTACTTCAAAATCCGTTGGCATCTTCCTGTTGTTAATGGCACTTATGGGTTAACAGCTATCAACTCACTTCATTTGTTCGATCTCCAGAAAGATAAAACTCAATCCACACAAGACTAATGCTAACAGCTTTTAACCACTTCAGACTAAAGCTGAATTTGAAACAGTGACCTGGAGGCAAACTTTCAGTTTTGAGATAGGAGATAAATCCCTGACACATTCTTCTTCGTTAAATTAGAGCAATGTATTCCTCTGCATAATCAAGGTCTCCCCGAACAGCTCTTTTAGGTGCAACGTTTTTGCTTCCAAAGGCAAAGCTACATAGATTGCAAACACTGCTTCTACAAAAAGGTCAAGTTTTTTTGACACTTTTGATACCCTTGAAAACATTTCTTTTATTAATATGCAAGACAAGCTCCTTGGATTACTCTAACATTGCTCCAGAAACAAAGCTTCATCTTAAGATTTTTTATGCATTTTTTATGTAAGATCAATTTTAAAGCACTGAGGATCTGAAGTATCTAATAAGTCCTGCCTCTGGCTGTCTTAAAATTTGCTCAGTTTGTCACCTAACAAGAACTTGGCCAAGGGTAAAATCAATTGCACTCAGCAATTGCTTCAAGATTTCCAAAAGTGTAACAGGCCAGTATGATTTAGAGCATAAACACATTAATTGACTAACAGAGGGCAATAATGCAGAGGGTCTTAATGATTTCCTATACACAATTCTAACTGAAGTTACTCTAATACATACGTTGATAGTTACCGTACTGGGTTAAGAGACACATTTAATGATTTCCCCATTGCCATAGTAAACAGTCCTTCAAAAAATTGCCCCTTGTTAAATGAAAAGTAATATTATTGCTAAAAATACAGTAAATATTACAGAAAAGGCAAACTAGATAGAAACTCTAAAGCATAAAGCAAGTCAGACTCAAAATTGTGAGCATCTTTAACAAGTTGGTTATATCGCAACTTGGAACTTCAGAATTCACTTCCTTGAGACTAACTACAAGCAGTTATTCTCACTAAACAGGGAAAAGTAAAAAGGCAGATGATCACATCTTAAATCTCTTTTTATGGAAATAGAAAAAAACCAGGAAAAGTTGAAGAATCCCTTTTGTCTAGATTATCGTTAGTATTTTAAGAGACCGCAAGGTCATGCTGCCCTCTTGTGACCATCAGGAGTTTTTTTTTTTTTTTTTTTTTTAACTGAAAAACTGACGGCATTTAAAGGTGTAGTTATGTACATTTTGCTTCTTTAAGTGACAATCCATCTATGACTACAGAATATTTCTGGCACGTTTTTTAAAAAGTGGGTGAAGAGGGTCCCCCAAAGTGCTGCCACCTTTTTCAAACAAAAAGTTCTCCAGCAAACATGCCAGCTTCCTGGAGAAGAAAATGCCCTTTGTAACAGGATGGAGCAATGGAAGACTACAGACATAACTTTAGGTTATTGCCTCAGATTCCGGTACCAGTCAGTAATACTTTAAAATTGTTACTGCTTTATTAAGCCACCTTCCCATCAAGTTTCTGCTCCCTCCTTATTCATACCTTTAATTTAGTTCCCTCACCTTTAATCGCTGTGTACTTAGTATCAGTAAGAATCACTCAGGTGCATTTTTATCTTTTAGGGGATTACCGAGATCTTCCTCTCCTGAGGCAAGAGGCAATGATAGTGAGGGACCGCCTGCATGAACACAGGTTTTAAGGGCAAGCCAGCTCAGTGGTTTATTCAGCCTAGCAGAGTCTGTATAACCAGACAGGAGCAAACGCAAGATTTAAGCATGAGCAAACTGATGTCATTGGTCAACCTCAAACAATTCTGGCCTACCTACCTGATGTATTCTGCTCTAGGCCTACAGATTGCTAGATATTGGAGCAGGAAGAAACAGTGAGCAGGGACTTGGGGCTACTTTCATCCTTTCATCTTGTTCAGCTTACTGACATAGAGCTCCTCTTCAGAGTCTGTCTTTGCACAAGCTGAGCATCACTGACACTCAGGCATACCTTGTCATGGACCTGTAACCAGCATTTTAGGGTGGGGTTTTTTTCCCCCCAGAATGCTAAAATGCTGGATTCCCTACTGCACACCAGGGTATATTGCAAAGGCCCAATATATATAGATCAAAATTCTGATCTCAGATCCTAAAAAAACATTACTACCACTGGGTAAAACGTAAGAACATCAAATATTCATATGTCTGTAGCAGTAGCTATGTTCTAGCAGACAGGGGAAATTGGTGCTTCTAATGACATCTACTAATGCACTGATGCGCAGACACACAATTTAAATGCTTAAAAGCACTCCGTAGGTACAAGAGCAGAGAATTCAGCTGTTTTTCTGCCCCACCTTCTTTTAATTCACCCCACATTGTCCAAAGGCCACATGAAACGCCTTCCTTTGGACCAAGTACTCACAGGAGTCCTTTTAGAGTGCCTCAATGCCTTGGAGGAGAGGAGCTCTGAACCTGAAGGTACTGCTTCCTGCACAACACAGCCAGATCCTGGGAGCTCAGGATACATAATGGACAATGCATTCCAAACCAGTTTTAAAGATTAACACTAATGTAGGCTGTCAGAAGTACAGCATAAACAGTATTTTCGATCCACACACAAGATTGTCCACATCCCTTTCAGAGTATTTTAATTTATCAATATTGAAGTTAAAACAAGTTATTTGACTTTAATTTTGATCTGTTAAAGACAAATGAAAAGTCAAACACATACAGCAACTAAAAGTGATAAATACTATCAAAGTCTTAGTGGGAAAAGAAAAGCCTGGTTTGTGTGTCATAAGATCATCTGCTTACCCTACAGAAAAGTTAAACACTTCATTAAGGCAAGAAGTCTGCTTTTGCCCTTGCTACTCTTCCCTCAGCCAGCTTGGAAAGCACGACAGTTCAATTATCACACGCATTTTCATAACATAGCCACAACCATATTTTAACTTATAAGGAATACCTGTGTGCAATTTTGGAGGAATGCTAAAAAAAAAAAAAAAAAAAAAAACACACACAATCACACAGTGGATATGATGTAAATCATAACTGGCTGAACAAGATAAAGCACCAGTCAGTGAACAGGCACTCTCAGCTCATTCATACAATACCATTATTTTAAAGGAATACCATCAACATGAGTTCTAAGCAGTCTGTGAACATGAAATAAGCTTGAGGTATTTCACTTGCCTAAACCTGAAGTTCTTCAATCATTCTTTAATGAGTCCATATCTAGTTTGCTTTGGGAACCACCTGTTTGCTAAGGGGCAAGGTGTTTCAATAAAAGCAGTGGCTCTACAGAACATCAAGGCTCGGCTGAGGAGCAAATTTAGTTTTGACTTCTTACTTTAAGTCACACAAGACAGTTAATTCTCAATCAATCAATTTACGCTCACTATCAAAGATGCTTGCTCTCTTAGCCTTTTTAAGCAATAACAATAACACTTAAGCAATAACCTTTTTATTTAAAACTTCAGCCCTTCTTGTGTTATCTTCTTCCTCAAGTGGAAAGGCAAAGCCAGTTTTAGTGAAGCTTTACCAGAACTGGTTATACCATTGTAGTGGGGAAATTATTTTCAACAAGATATACTGCCTACTTTCAAGCTTATCGGTATCAAGCACATTTCACACAACCTAAAGTTCAGAGAAGCAGGGTGAATTTGACAATGAACTACAGCAATTAGAATTCTTGGCTGAGAACATAAACATCCTCTACTCACTTTTCTAGAGCAAACAATGAAGAAAAAAACAAACAAAAAACCGAAACAAGACACTTAACTTTATTCTTCTGGAGGCATGAAGTCTCAGAAAAATCTACTACCCTATTTGCATCCTGCCAGCTAAAACTTTACAGTAAGTTATGTCTCTAGGAATATTAATCTATTTGACGATTTTACTGCTTTACAAAGGAATGGTTTCCAAACCAAAGGATTGCCTTGAGTGGGGGGGGAAAAAAAAAGAAAAAAAAACCCTTCACGATACAACCGGTATATTTCTACCTACTCTTTCACATTAAAAACACCTCTCAACTAAAAACTTCAATGGCAAGTTTAAAAGTAAATCTTGTAAATATAAAAATAATTTCCCCCTCCCTCTTCCAATAAGCCAAGAGCAGTATGTTTCAGAAAAAGCTATCATGAGGCTTGGAGTCAAAAAACAAGCAAGGAAAAAGCTTGGATTATTTTTGTTAATTCCTCTTTCAAAATGAGGCTGGATCAATTAAGTGTTACTCCAATTACATCTTTCAGACATAACATCAGCTTAAGTCACGAGACAAACTAGATGCTACCTGCTACAGAGATGGAATTCCAAGGTGCCTACAGAAGCAGGGTTCAATCCTTGCACTGTAGCAGGAAAGAAGAATTCCACTCAAAGAATCCAACTGTAGCAGTCAATAGTCTTACCATCCTTCTTCTTCCCTTGACTATTTCTTTTCAGTTTCATAAAGCTAAATGAATGTTTAAATGAACAGACAATTGCACACTTGAAGAAAATTCACATTCTGTATCAGTAATAATTTATGTAAGTTCAAAAATTCTCCACGTCCATTTTATATCTAAGTATACGAAAGGCTACAGCTCCTCTTGCAGCAACGAGGAACAGACACATACTAAGACGTAAGGAAAGCGGAAAAAACAGCTTTCAGCTTCACATACTCGCGGATGACAACTGTTCTGCATCAAACAATGGTCCCTGCAGAGAACAACTGATTTTTCCTTTCCCTTTTCTCCTCACTCCCAGAAATGCAAAAATGCACTCTAAAATTCACACATTTAGGAATATCCATCCCAACTAAAGTATTTGTAGTGTTTACAGCAGAAATTCCACTTTCACATTTAAATATAAATCAGGTATATTTACATCTCAACAGGATCCACATAATCAATTTCAGGTCTATTTGCATTACTACAAGAAAGGAAACATGCTCATTTTCAGGAAAAGTGACATTTTAACAGTAGCTTTTTCACCCCCATATGTTCCAAAGCTCTTCCCTTGTAGTGCTTACTGAAAATAATAAGTGACAAATACTTTCTATACAATTTTCAAAGAACAATCCTCCAGGTCTCAATTTCTAGGTTTGAACATAAATGTCACACTTGTATACCTGTATATGGTTTTCCAGGCAGGGTACCTAAGTGTACCTTCAGTATCGCAGAAAAAAGCCTCCTCTCCTTTTATAAAAAGTACTGGACAAAAAGTTTATAGAAAAGTTTCTTATTTTTCTTTAGAAGCAAGAAGAAAAATTTGCAAACTTGTATGATTTATGTTGAAACATTGTCCATGTAAACAACCAAATGAAAGTCACATATAAGTAGTTAAGATTAGAATTTATATCCTACTTCACAGCAGCCACCACCTTCACCAATTTATTTCTGTCCTCAAACCCATTTTTAAAACTTCTGGACTTAAGTCCTTGTTTAGTACGTTAGCATCCAAACATCTCATGTATCAAAACCTAAACTCACTTCACAGGAAACTTTGTGCATATTCATTACTCTGTACTCTCCAGGTGCTCAATTTCCCGTTGTAGATATGCAGAACGATAGCTTACATCCCTGTTGCAAAACAGTCCTGAGTGTTCCTCCAGGACTTTGACTCTTTAATCTAGGGTCACAAGAAAAAAATTTGTAACTACCCAGCGTAAACACATTCCCTTCTCACACGATACATGGATCGGTCAGTGTAACTACAGCATTCAAGGCATTTGGTTAAAACACTCTTTCTTGACATGTGAAGTGGCTGAAACATAAATATACAATACATTAATATAAGCGAAGGCAGTTCCCTTCTGCCCAGCTCCAGTTCAGTGCAAAATGGACCCAACATTTTTTTTTTTTTTTTAACTAAAATTCAAAGTGAAAGCTTATGGTCCTATAATGCACTTACTATATCCCACCATTCTGTACATGAATGAAGAAAAAAAGAACAGGAGTCAAACACATCTTGTCTACCCAACACATAATAGCAATTAAGTTCTATTACTTCATAAGGCATATTCATCGTCAGTGAGAATCCAAGCATAAGCAAGAATTCTGCTAAGTCATGTGATCCTATAACTTCATCTTCATCTATCAAACTTCAAGAAGTTCCAAGGTATACCCCTTCTATTCTTCTGGCAGAACAGTCCCTGTCACAGTGGGTATTTTTTATTTAAAACTTAACTAAAGAACAGGGCTAAACAAAAAGTCAGTAGCTGGATTTCTGTATCTTTCAAGAAAGGGGACAAAGAAATGACCAGTTTTGCAGTTCTCAGGCTTTATCCCATAACCTGTCTTTTTACAGTATCTACCTATACATATATATAAATTAGAAAGAGATAAAGCCATGATTAACTGCAGCTTTCATGAAAACCTTCAGTCTGTATTACAGAGTCTCTTTTGATCTGGTGTCACTGAGGTGTAAAGGTGAGGATCATCCAGCTAATAACAAAGTAGAAGAGGAAGATGGGGTAAACAACAAGAGCTTTGCGGTTTGGAGGCTGACTGTCTGCCAGGAAAGCCGTAGATGCTGGTGACAAAGAAAAAGAAAAATAATTGAAACGTGAACAGCATAAAACTAGAAATATAAGATTCACTACAGATGTTAACAATTTTAAATTAGGATCTGCTTTACAACATTAAGTTGAAAGACAAAGAGTAGAACTGAGTATTCTATTGCTCAGTTCCAATCGTCTCTAATCACCAGTTAAAACTTCCTTTATCATATAGGAAGACAAATGCTGGCTGACACTCTGTAACAAGATTCAGATTTACAGATTGAGAACAAGAAGAAATAATAAGAACGTACCTGTATGAACTTAGTGTTTTCTAATGGTATTTATAACAATATCACCACTAGGCTCACCCAGAGTTTAATATTAAATTACTGTCTTTCTTCCGAGGGCCATTTGCATATGAAGCCCTCCCCCCACAAATGGAGACAGAGGCTGAATCTCTGCCAATACAAGAATTAGAAGAACTACAACCTAGGAAACAGACCTTGAACTCCAATACCGTCTGCCCTTACACAGGAAAAGGCATGCAGATCTACCTCTTTAGTCATCACACTACTCAGTGCACGTAATAGTGTTATAATGCTAACAGGTACTTACCTAATGTTGACCAGCCAAACATAGCTATTACTACAATAAGACGTACAATGAAGCTGACAGTCCCAGAACCTGCTAGCAGTACCAGCCTACACACCAGCATCGCTACTGTCAGGGGCATGACACAGTAACCCAGAACGCACAGGCTCTGAAAAAAAGATCTAGAAACAAGTGACAGAAACAGGAAAAAGAGTCAGACCAAAGCCCTACAGAAGTTCCATACACTGGAACACTTTAATTGCTACTACAGACCAGCACTCACATAGTTCCTCCAAGTAGCTTTGAGTTTAGTGTGATAACAACTGCACCAAACCAGATGATGACAAAGACCTCAGCAAATTGGGGCCCTCCATCTTCTTTGCTATCTGCTGATCCACCCTGAAGCATCCTGTTGAAGGTAACAGAAACAAGAAGTCAATCACAGTTGACGACTGGGTTTTTGCAGATTAAGAATAGATGACAGAATAGGAGTCTGAGACATTGATTCTCAAGTAAGTTGCAGAATAGTTATTTTTCATTGGTTTTCTGATTTTTGGAAGCATCCTCTATCTTGTGTAGAAAATGACTGTTGCCCAGTTGCAGTCCACTTGTTCATTTTGTGGACTGTATAGAAATGGAAAGGAGAATGAAAATGACAGACAACAGGCTAGACAATGAAAACTGAAGTATAAAGGGTTTAGTAAACTCTCAAAGCAGACAAAGCAGACAGCGCACTGCATGACAAAACAGGTAAACCTTAAGGAAAGCTTAATATAACCCCAGGATACATGCAACATGTATAACCTGGAAAAGTGAGCATGTGCCGATTTGAAGATTTAAATTATATTGTATACTGCAGATATAGCTACAACAACATTTTATTAAATGGTTTTTGTATGTTGAGTACGTATGTGGGACGCGGATTTGGTGACAGATGTAGTAACATTTGTTAGACTAACTGGCTTAGCTGAACTACTATACATAATTCTAAGCGCGCCAACTCTTCAGCGCGTGCTTGTACGGTTCAGCAAAAGCAAGCCTTGAGAGACTAATTCCCCTGTGCTTCCCCCACCAGCAGCAGGGAGGCAGAGGGAGGTAGGGACAGACAGGCAAACACACCCCTTAAGAGGGCTACTCAGAAGGCCTTAATTTCACTCCTCATTGCACTGGTCTCAGTCTTTCTCTCTTCCTCTCCATGAGGGTAACAAACTTTCCAGGAAGTACAAGAAACAGGAGTCCAACTTTGGACCACATTCATGTGTGAATAGGCTATCACAATTTATGCATGGGAGGAAAAAAAAAAAAGAAACCCTTCTGTAGCTATCAGTTAAAAGAATACATCTGTAGGATGAAAATGCAATGGTCCGTTCTCCATCCTGAGCAAAATTACCGTGCAGGAAAATTTTAAACCTTTCCCCAAACGTTCAGTTTCTCCACATCTGAAGAAACAATTCAATGTATTGAAGAGGAGTAATGTCCCTTCTCCCTCACATGCTCCCAGGTTTGCTTCCCCCCTCCAAGGTCCTTACCATCTCTGTAAACATTTCACATACAAATGTCACCAATAACATGAAGAATTTAAAGCTCTATGCAATGAAAGGAGGAAGAAAGCAACATGCACCTTTAAAAAAAAAAAAAAGTTTCTTCCTGAGGCAAAGTAAATATTTAGTCTTGTGTTTTAAGACCTAAACATACCTACATCTCTCTTCTCTGAATGATGCAAAAGCTAAGGAAGCAGATATGCTTACCCGAGTTAATTCAAGTTTTGAGTATTTTATTACTGCAAAAGTATCAGACACATGGTTTTGCTTTTATTTTTTTCTAAACATGGCACATAAGCATAAAACATTTTATCTGAATACAGTAAGGAACAAATATTAGAATGTGATGTCCAATCTGTGACTCTTTAGGAGTTCACACACACCTCCCGTGTGCAGGTTAAACCTCGTGCTGGGCAGACACCAGCACTACCTCACTGCACAGAGGCTGGTGGGTAACATGAACCCCTGCTACAGCAGCAGTGATGCCACAAGTACCGAGACCAACCTTCCTGTCGTACCCCCATTCTCATTTGCACACATCTCCCCAACAGTCCCCAGGAGCCGCAGTCGTCTTCTACCTATGAGCTACTCCAACAGCCTCTCTTATTCCATTGGTTCTCCAGGGTACCTGGTACACACCTGGTACCCATGCTACAGCTCCTAGTTAAACAAGGCTTTGGCATGCAGCTCAGAATAAGGAAGTGGGCCAAATGTGTTAGAACTAATAACAACACGAATCAGGATAACTTTCAGTAACGTCATTCCTAAAAGAGGGGATTCTGAAGAGTTCACCTTTAAATTCTAAATTTAAAGAAGGACGGTCTTAATGAGATTTAAGTGTCAGAAACACATTTTGTAAGAAAACCTGGAGCAAGCACTGATGTAGAAGACCAGGCGAGCATCTGAAAAAACTTAATTTCAACACATGTCATCAGAAATCTTTAAATTCTCGTTTCCCCTACGTAAAAGGCTAAAAAACCAAACCCACTTACTGCAGGTACTTACAGCGCAAGCGAGACACAAAGCACCAAGGGGCCCCAAAGATCCCCTGCAGGTAAAAGAAAAAAAAAAAAAGACATCATAGAAAGATGTTCAATTGTATTTTTCTAGGAGTGATAAAGCATTCTTTTCCAACTCCTGATATATCATTTTCCATACTATACTTCGTTATAATTTTCTTATTTAGCATCTTTTATATACATATATAAAGAATACGATGTAATTTATTCAAAGTGTGTTAACTCTTAAAGTTACCTGCTCTATATATTAACACATGATCTGTTTTAAAAGATCCTTGATACCACCCTGATTTTTCATTATTCAGCATGCCAAAACAACAAAACGAACATAAAACAGACACTTGATTTCCTATTCCAGTGAATTCCTCCTTTTCAAAACATGAGAAGTCTGTAAGCAACATGCCCTTTCAAGCTTTTGAAAGTCTTCTGGTACGTACAGTCTCTGAGGAGCGCACTGCTCTTTTTCGGATACATGACATGCACAAATTTCTTCCCGACCGCCTTTAGATCTCTCATCTGAAATAAAGAAGAGACACTTAATAAAATTACAGATCACAATGAAAACAAAGCAGAAAGATAGAAATAAAGCAGTATCAACTTTAAAATCAAGATAGGATCCAACCCAAAAATTTCTGAAGCATCCCCTGCAGCAAACAATGACTACATTTCCTACGTTCCTTAACAACCACAACAACGTACTATCCTTTAATAACACCTAGTTAAGAACAATAATTTCTTTGCTCCTCTGTGAAAAGAAAGTCACCAAAAAAAATCCTATTAGGGTAGTTTCCTCTGAAGCACCATCTGACACTTCTACACTTGCAAAAATTTTCAGATCACAGAAAGACTTGGGGATTGTAACTCAAATATTTTTCTACCCAAAAGAATGTGCTTTACAAAGCTACCCCCCAAAACAGTAAAAGTCAAAAGAAAAAAGACAATTTTTGCATAACACTTGGCAGAAGAGATCAGTAAAACACATGTGTTATTACAGATACAGGCACAGAATACTAACTCACAATAGTATCTCTAACAGGTTCATCCAGTGTGGAGTAGTCTTCATCAGGAGAGTGAGATCCAACAGGAACAGTAATTTCCCCTTCCACTGGAATATCTTCAGATATTGACACATCCGAGAGACCTGCAAACTACACGTTTATGAAACTCTTAAAAAACAGAGATGCAACCAGCTCATATTCCCTTCAGCTGTTTTGCAACAGAGTTTAACATAAAAATAATTGCTCAGAATTTTAAGATACAACATTTAAACAAGATCAACAACAGAGCCCAGCCGTGGTCTGGCTGACTTAAGCCGCTCACAGTGTAAAAAGGCACTTCACAGCGTGCACAGCATTTCTGTTTTCTTCAGTAACTCCTGTACCTTTGACTTGTTTCTTCTGTGATTTAGACAGTAATAAGTGAGGGATATTAGGCAGCTTACATGTGTTTCATTATTACACAAGGAACAGAACGTCAGATAGCTGTACAACAACAGCATCACGCCTGACAACGCTTGGCACCTTCAGGGACGCCGCGGGAACACAGACTACCGACACACCGCACGCGTTTTCCTCCTCAGCACAAGGTCTGAGGCCGCGAACGTGAATAAAGAGAGTTTCCTCCACGGGACCAGGCAGCGCCAAAGCCCTCCGGCGAGCCCCGAGCAGCCGGGCCGCTCCCAAAGCGGCGCCGGCACCGGTACCAGCACCGCCCAAGGAACCCGCTCCGGGGACCGCGGGGAAGCGGGAACCGCCGCCCGCGCCTGGGCCTGGCTGCGGCTCCGGCCCCCTCCCGCCGCGCCGGGCGGCCGCCCCGCTTGCTCCAGCCCGGCGCCCCGCGGCGGGAGGTGGAGCCCGGCCCTCCCCGGCGGGGGGCTCGGCCGCCGCCCGCCCCGCGGTGCTCACCAGCGGCTTCGCCGCCCCGGCCCCGGCCCCGCTCCCCTCCGCCGCCGCCATCTTGACCCCGCCACCGCGGCTGTCGAGGCGACGTGGAGACGGACGCGGACGTCATCAGCCGGCGCGCGGCGCGCGGCAAAGGCGTCACCGACGGCCTGAGCGTCCATGGCAACGCGGGGCGGGGCGGCCGTTAGAGGGGCCGGCGGGGCCGGGCGGGGCCGCAGCGCCGCCCCGAGGCGGCAGGGAGGGGCGCGGGCGCCGAGGCCTGAGCGGGGGGGCGCGCCGGGGCCCGCGAAGAGCGGCGGCCGCCTGGCATCCAGGCAGGAGCGGGTCCGCTGGCGCGGCCGCGCTGGCCCGGATGCGCTGCTGGCCTCAGCGTTTCGGTGGGTTCCCAGAATAATTCCTGGGGGAAAGAGGGTCGTGCCGCCACCCGCTCTGAACAGCAAACGGGTGGAAAACGGTACCACGCTTCATAGAAACGTTGAAGGAAGCGGAGGCGGCCTGAAAAGCACCGCGAGGCGGCGAGGCCCGAAGCCGGGGGCACACGGCCGGGGGCCGGTCGCCCCGTTCTGGCGGCCCGGGAGGCCGGTGCAGCCCGCGGGCCGCCTCGGACGGGCCGCTCGCACCAGAGCGGGGGGTTACTCCTGCCGGGCGCGCAGCTTGACTGTGGAGGTGTGCGAGGTTTCCGTTGCCCCAGCCCTCGGGTTCAGCCAGATCCCTCCAGGACGAGGCTCTGCCGCGTGTATGCCGGCCACCCCCCTCTCCTGTTACCGCCCGCGGCCGAGGGTGCGCTCGCTGACGCCAGGCACGTCCTTAACGGAGCGCTCCGAGCGTCACTGACTACCAGCCACAGACTGAGTCATTTATCCGTAACTTTCCGCTGGGAATCCAGCCGTTTTTCAAGGCTGTTCTTCAAGCCCATATTTCCTCAACTTAAAAATCAAAATTCTGTGGGAAATGGCATAAAGAGACTTCAGATGTTAAGCTGTATTGCCATCAGCTCTAAACCATCATCCACGCTTACTTACTGCACCATGAAAGACAGTCACGTTGGACAAGCAACATGACAGCTGAAGAACTAAAAACGAGAAGGGTAACGCAGGCCGGCCGTCCATTTGTTTTCATAAACAAGACCCTAATCTCACTCTCAACAGCAGGCCAGCGTGGCTTTTTCCAGCTTTGAGCCTAACTGTTTAGCTTAAAGGCAAGAAAACATTGATTAACTGGAGAATAGTGCCGCCTTCGGCTTGGTAAGTGGCACAATTTATAAAAGTCTGCCAAGCATCGCGCTCCAGTTTTGCCAGCCATGACCCTAACTGCCCCAACAGTCCCAGGTCCATCCGAGGATGGAGAACTGCTGAGCAGAGCTCGACCTACAGAGCTCCCCTCTTGGAAAACTCTTTGGTTTTCCCAGTCCTAACCTAACCTCCATCCCACACACCTCTCGGTTGTCTTGCAGTTGTGCTCTTTTCAGCTCATCGAGAAGAATTTTTCCGTCGCTGTTACAGAACATAGCTCTTGTTTGGATAGCTGTGCTAAAAGGCCACAGCAGGGATCAAAACTCAGGTGTATGAGGCAAAAATACATGTGACTTACTTTCTTGGGAACAGTCCGCGCTACTCGAGTCCCTTTTCCTGAAAAGGAAGTTGATTTAGGTTACAGTAACTTGTTATTTTCCATTTTATTTCTTCTAGTTTGACTAAATCCTGCAGTTTCAAATACTATTTCTGCATCTCCAGCCAGACTGATAGTAGTTATATTTGATTCTGCGTTCAAAAGGGAACTTTCTTGTAAAGGCAGAGATGATTAAAGTCACTGTGGAAAAAGTTGATCTTGGAGATGTCTACGACATTGGAAGGGATGGAGATGATGTTTTTCTTTACTAAAATGAATCCTTGGGAATAAGCGTCTTCGAGAAATTAATTCTTTCATTTTTATTTTCTGCTATGTAGTGCATACCAATGATTACAAAACCCAAACCATTGACACTGTTGTTTTCAGTTTGCTTCCTTGGATGTATCTTGAGTTGAACTTTATGAAAAAGCTCTTCCACGTTTGATCTGAAAGTTTTTGTTCCTGACTGCATCTGGCAGAATTCAGGCCAAAAACCAGGCTTTGCCCAACTGTTTTCAACCGTTTGTTGAAACGGAACAACCTGTGGGGGTGCTCACTGTCCGAGAGGGCTCGGGGGCAGGCGGCGACGGAGGGGTGGGAGCCTGCGCCAGCCTGGCCGTGGCCACCGCTGAGGGGGGCCGGGGTCCAGGGCGGCCGGGGACAGCGAGGGGTCGGGGCAGGAAGGGCCGAGCCGCCTCGGAGGGGACGGCGAGGGCGGCGGAGCAGGAAATCTCGCGGTGAAAGGTGAGAGATGACAGACGGCAGCGGATGAGGGGACAATCTCAATGACTCAATTGTTATCACGTTACTTGAACGTACCTAAGACTCAGACTCTGGAGCATCTTATTAAACATGCAAAAAAGCAACACATCTGCAAACTGTGTAGTAATAATGAAATAAAAACTGCCTTTTCATGACCTCTGAGAGCATTTTAAAGCAGTCCCTCATCTACTAATGCACTCTACATAATAAAACCTTTAAGAAATTCTCTTCCCTGTTTTTGCCTAAAAAAGAATAAATTAATTTCCCTTTTTTTTTTTTTTTTTTTTTAACTTCTACATTAAACCTAAATTACATGTACCAGGGAGGAAGGCGGGGGCTTTCCCAGGGAGCCGGGGAAGAGGCGCGCGAGGGCGGTGGGACGCGCAGCCCCGCGTGGAGGCACGACGCCCGGGGAGAGCTGCCGGCCGGGGCGGCGGGAGGACGCGAAGCGACGGACGCGGTGAGAAGCCTGCTGCATCCCGCGCCTGCGAGCTCCCGAAGGGTTCGCTCAGCACGGGGAGCGCCGAATACCCGCTGCAGAATATCTCCGTATTCAAAAACTACAAAGCTCAAGTCGCCCCGTTTGGATGAAAGCGGCTGTCCCCTCAGCCCGCCCAGGACCGCGCGCCGCCGGAGCGTGGCTGGGTCCGGCTTCGTGCCGGCACGGGTCGCGGAGCCCCGGCAGCGCGACCGGACCCCGTCGGCTCTGCGGCCGGCGCCGGAGCGGGCAGGGCAGGCCGCAGCGTCGGGTGCAGCCTGCCGCTGCCCGCGCCCCTTCCTGGCCTGCGGGGGGGGGAGCCGGGTCCCCAGGGGAAGGGGGGGTCCCCAGGGGAAGGGGGGCCCAGGGGAAGGGGGGGTCCCCAGGGGAAGGGGGGGCCCAGGGGAAGGGGGTCCCCAGGGGAAGGGGGGCCCCGGGGGAAGGGGGCCCCGGGGGAAGGGGGCCCCGGGGGAAGGGGGGGGCCCAGGGGAAGGGGGGGCCAGGGGAAGGGGCCCCGGGGGAAGGGGGGGCCCAGGGGAAGGGGGGTCCCCAGGGGAAGGGGGCCCCAGGGGAAGGGGGGGCCCAGGGGAAGGGGGGTCCCCAGGGGAAGGGGGGTCCCCAGGGGAAGGGGGCCCCAGGGGAAGGGGATCCCCAGGGGAAGGGGGGCCCAGGGGAAGGGGGGCCCAGGGGGAAGGGGGGGCCCAGGGGGAAGGGGGGGCCAGGGGGAAGGGGGGCCCAGGGGGAAGGGGGGGCCCAGGGGAAGGGGATCCCCAGGGGAAGGGGATCCCCAGGGGAAGGGGGGTAACCAGGAGAAGGGGGGCCCAGGGGAAGGGGGGCCCCAGGGGAAGGGGGGCCCCAGGGGAAGGGGGGCCCCAGGGGGAAGGGGGGCCCCAGGGGAAGGGGGGCCCCAGGGGAAGGGGGGCCCAGGGGAAGGGGGGCCCCAGGGGAAGGGGGGTAACCAGGAGAAGGGGGGCCCAGGGGAAGGGGATCCCCAGGGGAAGGGGGGCCCAGGGGAAGGGGATCCCCAGGGGGAAGGGGGGGCCCAGGGGAAGGGGGGCCCCAGGGGAAGGGGGGGCCCCAGGGGGAAGGGGGGCCCAGGGGAAGGGGGGCCCCAGGGGAAGGGGGGTAACCAGGAGAAGGGGGGCCCAGGGGAAGGGGATCCCCAGGGGAAGGGGGGCCCAGGGGAAGGGGATCCCCAGGGGGAAGGGGGGGCCCAGGGGAAGGGGGGCCCCAGGGGAAGGGGGGGCCCAGGGGAAGGGGGGGCCCAGGGGAAGGGGGGCCCCAGGGGAAGGGGGGCCCAGGGGAAGGGGGGCCCCAGGGGAAGGGGGGCCCAGGGGAAGGGGGGCCCCAGGGGAAGGGGGGGCCAGGGGAAGGGGGGGCCCAGGGGAAGGGGGGCCCAGGGGAAGGGGATCCCCAGGGGGAAGGGGGGGCCCAGGGGAAGGGGGGCCCCAGGGGAAGGGGGGGCCCAGGGGAAGGGGGGGCCCAGGGGAAGGGGGCCCAGGGGAAGGGGATCCCCAGGGGGAAGGGGGGGCCCAGGGGAAGGGGGGCCCAGGGGAAGGGGGGGCCAGGGGAAGGGGATCCCCAGGGGGAAGGGGGGCCCAGGGGAAGGGGATCCCCAGGGGGAAGGGGATCCCCAGGGGGAAGGGGGGGCCCAGGGGAAGGGGCCCGGGGCAGCCCCGCCGGGTGCCAGGCCCGCGCCCGCGGCCGGGAGAGCTGAGGGGCGTCGAGCGGCCGCCGCCAACCCAGCGCTGGAGGCGGGGCCGGGCGGCTCCCTCCGCCGCGCCCCCCCGGGCGCCGCCCCGCGCCGGGCCCGGCCGCGGCCGCGCAAACTGCCCGCCCCAGGGCCGCGCAGGGCCCGCCGGAAGGGGGGGGGGGGGCGCCGCCGCCGCCGCCGCCGCCGCCACCGGGGGCTCCCGGCGGCCCCGCCCCGAGCGCAGCGCTCAGCGGGCGGCGGCCGGGCCGGATCCAGCCGGAGCGGAGCGGTCTGAGCCGGGCGGAACGGGCGCGGCGCGGGGGCTCCGCGGCGGCGCTGGCGGCAGCGGGAGGGCGCCGCCCCCCGCCCCGCCCCCCGCCCCGCCCCCCGCCGGGGCCGCGGCCGCCGGGGCCGCCGGCAGCGCTGGGAGCGCGGCGCAGCGCGGGGTCGGCGCGGCGCCATGGGGCACCCGCCGCTGGAGTTCAGCGACTGCTACCTGGACAGCCCCGACTTCCGCGAGCGGCTCAAGTGCTACGAGCAGGAGCTGGAGCGCACCAACAAGTTCATCAAGGAGGTCATCAAGGACGGGAACGCGCTCATCGGCGCCATACGCGGTGAGCGCCGCGGGGGGGGGGCGCGCAGCGCTGCGCAGGTGGGCGCGGGCGGAGCGGCGGCTCCCTTCCTTCCGGGCTGGCCTTTCCCTGGGTCCCCCCAGCCCCATCAGTGCTAGAAGCAGCCCGGCGCTGCCGTCCGCGGAGCGCCGCGCCCGCCGGCGGGACCAGCGGAACAATGAGCCGCGCGGGGCCCCGGCCCGGCTGAGCTGGCCCGGCGCTGGGCGCCCCTCGCGCTGCGCCGTCCCCCGGCGGCCCGCGCCGGTCCCGCTGCAGGGAGGGTTGCTGGCAGCGGTCGCTGCGAGCGAGGTACGGACCGCGTAACTGCTGCCCGACCTGTGAAACCGTACCGGGCGCCGCGCTCCTTTAAGGAGAATGATCTTGTTTTGGGGGCGATGCTTGATTATTTCCTTGCTGCAGAGAACAGGTGGAGCGTAGCCGGGGGCAGCACACGTCCCGTCTTAGTGACCGCTGCTTCCGAGGCTGGCCCGCTGCTGCAGTAAGAGAGTTCTCAATCCAGAAATACTCTTTAATCCTTCACCTTTTGTTGTTGTTGTTTGGTAACGGTGAGATTTGCCAATTAAATGTAAATTTCACTGTTGACTTTGTGAAGGGACTCACTTTGTTCGGAAGTACCGTCTGAGCGCATCGGATGTTTCTGGACTAGATTCTGCTGTCATCTGAAACTGTGCAATCCTATATATTTTAACAATTTACTGAACTGTCTTTTTGTTTAGATTTTTTTTTTCCAAGAGCCGTAGATACTCTTTCCCTGTGTCATTTCTCACGTCTTTTCTGCTTTTACAAATACATCTTAAAATGTGGCCAAAAACGTTTGCTAGCACACTAGCTATGAATGCTACGATTGCATCAGGCTAAGGGAAGACAAATAAAAAAAATCTGTTCTGCAGAGTCTAATCAGATATGCTGGCCTTGTTGGTAGCTGGTTGATTTAGCTAGTATTAATGGGTTTAGCTGATGCCCTGTTATTAAGAATAACTTAGAGCTTCTTTGTTACCAGAGTCAGTGACTGGAATAGTCCAATCTGGATGACTGCAATGACAAAGACGAATATGAATGAGACAGTAGATACCACATATGTCTAGGCTGCTAATAGCCTACCAAAAGATGAAAAACCCTGTTAAGTCTAGGGCAAAAATAAAATAAAAAACAAAAGGTGTTTTAACAAGCCTCCTTGTTAAATGCTTTCTCTTTCTTCATCACTTTGGTCAAAACCATTTCCCCTTTTTAATCCTTATAAATTCTCATGCAAGCACTGCAAATACATGATGTAACAGGATTTTGCTGCTTCAGCAGATGCTTCCTAGTGCAACTAGCCGGCAAAGGAGGAAGGGAAGAAGTAACCAGGAACTGCGTAGACTTCCAAAAGCACAGATCACCCTCCCCCTCCCCCCCCCCCCAAAACTAAGGAAACCCAGAATATCTTGTCTGCAGTGGAGGATGTTTTGCTTTGTTCTGCTTAAGGCCAAGGCTGTCGGCCCGCTCTCGGAGGGGCGGACGCGAGCGCAGCCCGGTCCGGCAGGGCGCTCTTGCCGGCCCCGGCAGCCCTGGCCCAGGGCCGCGCCGGGCTGTGCCTCGCCACCGTGCCCTCGAGCTGCCGCTTCCCAAAGCCGCCCGTGCCCCCCCGGGTGAGGTCACTCTTGATTCAGCTCTCGGGGACGTACCTGCTCCGCTTCTATCATTAAATAACCTGAAATTCTGGGCCTTCCTCTCTGGGTCATATCCACGCAGGAACGCAGATGTGAAGTTGGGACAACTACCTATCTAGCTGCCTGAATACCTTTAATTCGTGGCTCCGGGGTGGCCCTTCGCCGCCAGCGACGCAGCGAACGCCGTGAGTCGTTGCTGTCGCTCAGCAGCGTTGGGGTGTCCCACAGCGGAGGAGCGCAGGGGACGGGCGCTGCCCCCCGAGAGCTTCCTTGAGCGTAAAACGTTCGTTACGGTGACTGTCTGCTCAGGGCTCATCTGCTGTCTAATGACTCAAAGTTGTAAGATCTTGCCTCACAGCAATCATTAGCAGTCACCACGGACGCCCGGTTCAGAGTTACCGTAGACACAACAGGTTTTCTCTTGCCTATAACCGAGGAGCAACATCAACACATAAAAAAGCAAGTGAGCGGTGGTGTGGGGTTGGGCGAAGTGAGAGCGGCTGGCGAGGAAGCGGGGTGCTGCGGGCGGCCCCGGACGGGGCTCAGCCAGGCCTCTCTGATCCACCGGTGCGGTCTTTCACGTGAACCGTCTTGACGGGTGAGGCACGCGGACAAAAACCAGCACAAGCAGCAGGGGTTCAGACTGCGTTAGCAGGCCAGCGACTGGTCAGCCAGGGAACCGGCGAGCCTGGGTCGGTCCCCTCGCCCCAGGGAAACGAGAAGCGTTCCCGCCGGCTCGCGCGGGTCGGCTGCCCGGGCTGCTAACCCTTGGTCAAGGCAAAGGTCGGAAAAGAGGGAGGTCGGATATACTTTTGCACTGATCTTTGTTTGTGCCGTATGAAAGTTTCCTCAGCTGAAGTTTGCCCCGTGTCCTTGCAGAGTAATCCCCCGTTTCGGAGCCCGTCTGACCCGTCCCGTCTGCGATAGTCCTGAAAAGGCTCTTGGAGCATGTCGGGAGATGGGGTTCGTCTTCTCTCCTGGTGTAACGGCCAAGAAGGCCGCGGGTATCTGGATAGGTTTGAACTGTCCGTGTTGCAAATGGCCCGGTGCGGCTGGGATGGGTGTAAAGCTGAAGGAAAAGCTGTGGACTAGAGCTCGCTGCTTTCAGCTGCTCACCTGAGTGGTGCTCCTGATTCAGCTCGGCTCCTGCGTTGCAGGAGTGCAGCTTGACCACTGTAAAATCGGCCGCCCAGACCCCAGTACTGCGCAGTGTCGAGGCAGTGTTTGCTACCTGTGACGGTTCGGAAAGCGAGGCTGGAACTGGAAAACCCAGCGTAACGGTGCAGTGGCTCCAGAGAAGAATTGGGGTGTTCTGACATTATTTGCTTTTGTATAGGAGTCTGAGCAGCGTAACTTTTGCAAACCAAAAGTGAGGCAGCGTTAGCTAAATAGCATAGTTCTGTACATACTGTCTTCTTCTGATTCTCCACTGCCCTTTGTCGTTTACCTTGTGCAAAAGTTTAGAAAGTTTCCTGGACACCTGGTAGAGAACTCTCTGATTCAGGATCCTGGGTAGAAATAATGGCAGAAATGAGAAGACAGTAGAGAGTCCTTTTCTGTGTCGTTCCTAAATTTACCAAAATGAGGTTTAATGCTCTCAAGTTCTTGGTACTCTAAACTATTGAAATATATAGAAGGTTGAAATTTAGGATTTTATGGAATAGATACAGTGATGTAAGTAGATACTGACTTTTTCTAGCAGCAGGTAAAAATGAGAGAATAGTGCCTTTTGACTTAGCACCCATTATGGTGATACTCACGGGTTGCTTTGGATTTATACTGAAAAATAGTTTGGCTCTAAAAGTAGATACATATAATGCATTCTTCAACAAAACTGTGGCAGTTAGTAACTTTGGTAAATGCAGATGTAAAAAGTATGCAAGTAGACATCCTGTTTACTTGGGCGTTTAAACCTTTGGCCAGATTGTTCCAAGGTATTGATTCTCCGTACTGAGCATGGTATTCTGATGGCTTTAAAGATTTATACATTGGCTATGCATTTTGTTGATCTATAAATAAGTAAACTGAAACATAAGATTTAAAGCAAATTAATTAAACTCCCTGTCTGCTCACAGACTAAAGAAATGCCAAACGCCTGCTTTCTCAGGATCAGACTGTTCAGCCTGATGCAGTGGTGGGAAACTGCAGAACAGAAGTCTTGGATGCAGCACAGTGTGTCTAGATATAAGTACCTGCATCCTCTTAAATGCTGCAAGCACAGCATATTCATGTAAACTACCAACAAACGAAGTGCAGTTCCCCACTGGAGGGAAGTAGCATCTGCCAGGCTTCTGCGTGATCTGCCAAAAACAGAGAGCAGGTTTAGACTTAAAAACCTGAAACTATCCTGAAGTTAGCTTTTCTTTTCCACTTGCCAAACAATAATAATAAAAAAATTGTACAGCATGACTTTATGTATAGAGAGTTTATACAACTATCACTTCATATGTGGGGTGAAACCTTGTGGTTTTGAATTAGAAGTCTGTGATGCAAGGTGTGTATATGTTGTTCTTCTTTGTTGCCGATAGTGTTTTTCCAAATGTCCAGTCAGTTTAAGTGACCTGTTAGCCAATAACATCTTCAGAGAATTCTAGCAGAATCTCTAGAGGGTTTGAAAAGAAAAAAACCCCAAAAACTTGGCATCACTTTATTATGGTAGCAGCACAAGCTAGGTACCCAGTGTTTAATAAGTACCATTTCAATGTCTTCCCTTTGGAGATTTTTGGATGTCCTTTGAACTTTTTGTAGCCTGTTTGCCGGTAGATCAGTTCACCATTATCTATTCGTAGTGATTTAACATGTAAATTTGAGTGCAAATTTTTTTCGAAAGTCATTCAAGCAAAGTAGAATTGTAAATGGATAATACTGAGTGCTACCATAAACATTGGTCTAGCGGGTGAGCGTGCTGCTCTAGTTCAAATGGGTTGCTTGTTTTACAAACACACACACTCCCTTTCATTTCCCAGTTTTAAACCTGACTGCTACATTCTGTGCGTTACAATGGCTGTGGGATGTAAAAGTGCCTCTTGTGTCGATACGGCTGGTCGTGAATCGCTGTGATTTGTGATCGGGGTGTAGCGCGTTGCAGTGAGCAGAACGTTAAGGCAGCCGCATATTTACTCCAGACTTGTTGACTCATTTTTATATCCCGCAGTCTCAATGCTTTCTGTGATCTGAGTCTCCCCTGTCAGAATTCCTACAGATCTGAGCAAACTGTAGTTTAATCCAGTCCCTTAAATAATTTCCACGTGTGGCATGCAGGGCACATGCCCAGGATTTTCTCTAGGAAATAAGCAACAGGCTAGAAGGGGGAAAAGGCTCAGGGAGATTCGAGGTGTCGTTTCCCGCAGCCTGCTCCAGAGACGAGGAGGAGGAGGAGGAGGAGAGGGCCTCTGAGTGGAGACGTGCTGCAGGTTATCCCCGCCAGAGGTTCGGCCTTCGCTAGCCGGGAGTTTGCGCGGGCCGTTGCCGCCAGCCCAGCGGAGCAGGAGCGCCGCCGGCGCGGGCAGCTGCTGCTGCGCTCCCTGATGCGGCGGCAGGACGCCGGGGAGCCGGCGCTCCGGCCCTTCCACAGCGCGTGAGCTCTTCTGCGGGCTCCCCGCGCCGGTCTCGCGCTACTGGGCAGAAAGCCCTCGCGTGCCGCGCGCTGCCGGGACGAGGGCAGTGGAAAACCCTGGCGGAGCCGGTTTCCCCCTCGTCCCCCCAGCACGCATCCGTGGGGTTAGATCTGGCTTGCGGCGTTCGTGCTGTTGTGGCTTTTCTTGGCTTGCGGTCGGTGGAAGACAACTTGATCAACCGACCCTGAGAGCAGCTAAGCAGGTTGATGAATGCAGATTTCGGCTTCCTTTCACTTTTCTAATGACAAGCAGAATCCCCCCGCTTCCCTTCACATCCTGTGCCTGTTTCTTCCATCTGTCCCTCGGGGGAGAGGCTGCAAACTTTTCAGAGAGTCTGCAAGGATAAACGCTTTTCCAGGGTATCGGGGCTCCTCCCTTGCTTCACCCTGCAAAGGAGCAAAAAGCAGAAGCGAGTATTAAGCCCAGCTCAGTTGTTTGGGGGCCAACGCTGGAAACCTTTCCTTGGAAAAATCCTGCCTTACTTGGCTAAGCCTGCACGTGGGAAGGCAGAGCGAGGGGGAACTCCCGTGTCAATCAGAGGGACTGGCTTGATGATTTTGTAGCTAGTGTTACTTGTAATGGAGGGAGCTGCACTAAGAGGTTGCTTTCCGCAGCCGTCGTGACTTGCGACTTTTCGGAGGTGCTTTTGTTGGAGGAGGATCGCTTGGGTGCTAGAGAAAACCCTTGCTTCAGGGCTTTGCTCAAAGCACGGTCTGCCCGTTAACTAAAGGCAAAGTGTTCTTAGATGCTGAGTGCCTTAAACTCCTCTTGCTTTTCAAGGGGTTAAGATAAATGGATTATTTTTCCCTACCAACTCTGAAATTTTACCAATTGAAATAAATGAAATGCAGATGGTAAAACCTGGTCTTGAGAACTGTGCAACCCCTCGTGCTGCCATTTGGGTGCTGTGCTCTTGCAGTCACATTGCTGCCTTTGTAAGTGGTGTTTTCCTCTTGCTGCCTGAAGGGGAAAAAAAAAGAAACAAACAGAACTCCCCTGACTGTACATAGGGCACCGTAAGATGACTAAGTGTTATGTAAGATCATGCCAAATGAGAAATAAAACTGACAAAAGCAAGGAAAGGTATTGTTCATTGGTAGTAATCTCGGGCTTAAAAATCAACGATAGCAAATAAGTTATTTTGGGACAGAAATATGAGTTATTTTTGTTGTAAAGTTGGCTGTATCCTTTCTTTTTAGTGCCAAGAGTATTCAGAATCACTAGAAGTGCCAAATTACTATTTTAGTTCTATATGTTGTATTGACATCACCAAAACAGACTTGCAGCCTGGCTCTGATTAGGGAAAGGAAAAGAGACTTAGAGGTTAAATTTCCTTCCCCTCTCCCCCGCCTTCTCCCCTCTCAAACCCGAAGTTTGGGTAGGCTGCCAGCTCAGCCATATGGCCAGCATTTTCATCTGCTGCTCAATTGTTCTTTCTCTGTAAGTCAGCAGTGTTCTCAAGCTGCTTTATTTAGCCCTAAAAAGTGCGATGCCTTTGCCTCTCAGCTGGGAGGGCGCAGGAGGATCTGCCAAAGTCCAGGAGGCCTCCCGGTGCTCAGTCCCTTCGGGAGCCCCTTCGCGGCCGCGGTGCCGGTGGCCGGACGGCGCCCGGGCGCGAGACGGCGGCCAGCACCGGGCAGCTCTCGCCAGTTGTACCGGTCCCGGTTCTGCCTGACAGAACCTCCCGCGTGCCGGGGGAGCTGGGGGAGGTAGAGCACAGGCTGGATGAGAAGCGGGGTAGGTCAGAGCTCCCAGGAAGCGTTTGGACCATGTCTAAACTTCAAAACGATGTTCTGGAGTGAGTCGCATGGAAGAAAAGCTTAGGTGCAGAGCGCCTTATTCGTACCTCCGTTGAGGGGATTCGCACGTTGCAGTGTCTGACGGGGCTGAAGCGTAATCCTTGCTCAAGTTAAAAAGGTAAAGAAACACGTGTTCAGGTTGCCTGTATTATAGCGCCACGTTCAATATCCATCTTGTAGTGCCAGTCACTAATATCTGACTGATGATCTCTTTTTTCTGAAGTCTTCTACTTCCTCTGAACTCACAGACAAAAAAAAAAAATCTAGTCCTGTTTGTACATGTCTCTAAGCTGACATATGTGGAAAACTCTGCAATAAGAGGAATCAAGAGATTGCTCAGGAAACGAGGGTGCCGTATCCATAAATGCATGCTGACTCGGAGGGGTTAGACACGCGAGCGTGTAACCATGGGGTCAGCCTGGCGAGCGCCAGCTGACCCGCAATAGCTCTGTAGGCACGGTCACAACCTAACCCAAAAGGTACGGCAGTTGCAATTTTGGTAGCCCTCACTAAAAGCAGGCTGAGCTGGTGTTCGTTGTCCCAGATTGGGTAAGAGCTGCATGCAGGCAGTTGCCGTGGATCAGCCCGTGGGCAATAACTTGTTTGTGTTTCCCAGCTCTCAGGCCCATGCTGTATTATGCCTTTGTGTTAGCATAATGTAGATGAGATTTGAAGCAGACAGCGTGTTTCAGGCAACAAACAAGCATGTCAGGAGGAAGTAGGTGACTATGTAGCATCATAATTATTATAAGACTGGTCTATTTATACCATTTTCTCTTTATGGCTCAATATTTTGACTTTTTTTTATAATCTGCTGCTTGCTGCATTCTTCTGTATGTGTGATAATGCAAAAACATCTATTTTTTTCCTCTGATCTTTGAGAATCTTGCAATTATATATCAAATTTTAAGTTGATGCTCTTTTTACTAATTTGAGTGCTCCAGTGGTGTAAACTGTATCTTCTGAAGCTGGAAGAGTTTTGAGTTCTCATGCAAATGTTGCATATGTGGTTTTGAACTTGATTCCTGTACTCTATAAGTCTTGCAGATTGTTTCTGGATTTGCGTGTCAGTTAACAGCCTCTCCATGCGGGTCAGGTGTTATCCTGGAAGGATAATGTTCTAATAACACGTGTAGTGGTGTCTGTGCCTGCAAAACACATGAGAATCTGTAGCAAGAGAGACCAGATGAGCTTTTCTTCCTAGATTGCAGTTACTTAACAAGGAAAATCCTGCTTCCGTTTGCTTCCCCTGCAGGTCAGGTGCAGAAGAGAATATAATTACTGCAGTGCTGGGCATGGAAGTTTGCTGGTCAAACTGGGGGGCTCTGCAGTCCTCTGCATGGCCAGATCTGCTCTCCACAAATTTCTGTGCTGTTGTCAGAGATGGTGTTTGAGGAGTTAACGCTTTTGAGTGTAAGCAGAGTGTCAACAAAATCTAATATTCTAATGAGATTAAGGCAGCCCTGGAGCAGCCTGTCCTTCTGGTTCCTGCGGAGCCCACGTGTGCTATTTCTTAAAAAGTCTGTAGAGGCAAAGGCTTGGCTCTATAGTATTAGGATTTGTAGCTGTTGCAACAGTTCTTTAGATACAGGGATTGTTTTTGGTTATACCCAAACAAACAGAAATTACATGGCTGTGGAAATGGGAGGAGGAGGAACGAGGCCTGTCACAGGCTTGCCCTTCTCCCTGCTGGCGCGCTGAACGCTGGAGTTCTCCGTGCAAACACTAGTTCTGCACCCTCAACAGAATTTGGCATGGAGGCACTTGCATTAAAAATACTCTGTCCTACAAAGACAGCCTAGCTGTGAGCCAGCATGCTGTATATTAATGAAGAGGTGCGTAGAAGTCTTCCATGTGGATACACAGAGGCCTTCTGTCTCGTGAAAAGCCACTCATTAAACTACCCACTGGTATCCAAAGAAGAACTATATAAAAACTCCTCTGATACCACTGGTTAAAGCAAAGTACTAAATTGATCTGACTTAAAAATTGGTCTGTTTATTTTGTTTCTCCTCCGATTCTGTCCTTGCGCTTCGCTGATCTTGTGCCTCAAGCGATAGTCGGTACATGAGCCTTGGCTTCAACGGATACGGGATCGGACTATTTACCAGTAGGCACAGCTCTTAAAACAAAGAATAGGCACTGGCCAGGTATAATCAACTGAATAGGGTCTCAGTGGCCTCATTGGCCTGGCCGTTGTGCCCTTCCTGCGTTTGGAGATGGCATTCTTCATTACAGCACGTTAGTGATGTGTTAACAGGAAAAAATAGCTTATTTGCTATTTTGCCAGAACCTTTTTTGATTGCGAAGCACCCCAGGGAACCTGAGTTTGGAGTCAGGGACAGAACAAAGCCCTCTCTGAACGGTCCTACCCAAAGGGTGTTTGCTGAGTTTAGCCAAATATAAAGACCCTCTGCCTCTCCGCTAACCTTTTAAATTAGGGAAGTCTGGGAAGGTTTCACAGGAAATACACACCCAAATCTGTTGCCCCCCCCCCCCACACACACACTTTCCCTCTGAAGCATTACTAGAGTCTTTTGTTTCGCCGTGGAACTTCTTTTCTACCTGTGCTGGCAGCGCTGAAATGCGCTGTCTTGAGATGACCCTCGGGGGCGAATGGCTCGCTGCTATAGGGAAACTCCCCTCCTTTTTCCTAAAGCGCATCGTGTTATAGCAGTTAGTGTTAGGCTTTTTCTGGACTTTAGCAGAGGAAAAAAGAAAACTTCTTGTTAAGGGCTTGAAGAGGCCTGTGGGCACCTGAGTATTGCTGTGCTACTGCGCTAGGGATTGTGATTTGCACCATCTTATTGCAAAGCTGATAACAGGAACACCTGGAAGCTCTTAGCTCAAAGACCTTGGGATTTCTTTGCTTTAGCAGATTAACTCTGTGCGTATGTGTGCATGTATCAGTATTTGGGAGAGACCACAGTATTCTGCAGTAACGGTATCAAACAGTTCCATTTACAGCAACGATGCTGCTTTGGCTTTGGGGTCATTGCCATAATAGACTGTGCATAAAGATGTCCAGCAAATGTGATTCTTCTTACAAAAAAGGGATGCGTTTTTTTTTGTATGGGCTTGTCTCTGCCTTTCTGGGTGGAATGGGAGTTTGCATTCTCCATCCCCTAGAGCAGTTCTGAAGCAATGCTCAACTTGCAAGAAAGCTTCTGTGCCTGTACGTAAATGCAGTAGATCTCATGTCTTGTGCCACTGATGCACGTTTTCTCTAACAATCATTTACCTTATTGTGGATCGTATTCAGGACAGGTAGGAAGAAGGGAGTCTCTTCCACAGCAAGGTAGAGGAGGGAAAAGCTCATTTTCCAGAGCTTTTAGGCAATCTGCATAGAATCTAAGGCCCCAAGTTGCTGCAAATCTAAAACAGATGTGCCTGAACCAGAAACGCTTAAAAAAATAAAAAAGGGAAAAAGAAGGAAAAAAACCCTAAAAAACCCCAAACCTTATCTTCAGTTGCAGACAAGAAAGACGAGGAACATGTGCAGTATCTGCATACTCCAGTTTCAGGGCATATCTTGTTCCTTGTATCAGGGCTTGTTGATATGTGCTTGTTAGACGGAGCTCCTTGCTAGATGCAGTTCCCTCGTCCTGCACTTTGGCACTAGTGTTTGCTTTGCTTTGTGGCTGGAGTTAAAGGCGCCACATTGTTGAGCCCCGTAGTAGGACAGCTTCCAAGAAGCGCCTGTGAGGTCATGGATCCCTGCGTGAACTGTATTGTACCACGCTCTGCTGACTTGGGAAACGCTGAAGTTGTTTCGCTCTCTCCCCGTTTGTTTGCCTGTGCGCGGGGCAGCCTTGGGAGCCATCCGCTAGTTAGGTGTGAACCCTCATCTGCCGCTCCAGCGGGGTCTGTGGGAATCCTAACATCCTCTTAGGGAACCGCCTGTTTTTTGCTGATTACGCGGACCGCTTAGTTCATATCCTTGTCTCCTCCGCAACAGGAATGCTCAAGGCATGGTTTCATGATACGAAGCACTGAGCAGAAATATTGCCTTAACTTATTTCCTGCCTCTCCCCGTCCCCAGCTGCTCATTGCGGCAGTGCAGTGCACCAGCCCCTGCTCTGTGCTTAGGCAGATGCTGGTGAAGCCATGTTGTGGGCCAGCGTTGGTCCAGCTTTAAAACAAACCAATGCACAATATTTTGTGGGGGTTTTCCCAACCCGAATCCGCTCCCTGGTCTGTTCCCCAGTGACCTCGGGAGCAGTTGAGCCTGGTATAAACAGAAGAGCAGCGCTCCTCGCGCCAGGGAGCGGAGCAAGGGAGGCTTTGAAGCCAAGGCTGCCCCTTTCTTTTGATGCGAGGCCGCAGCTTCCCGGCAGGTGTGGCAACGTGGTTGTCCTCCGAGAGCCCGGAGAACGTGACTGCATGCCTCATCACAAAGGACAAGGTCAAGAAATTCAGTCATTTTGATGTGTTTAATTATGTTTTTCCTTTTGGCACGCATGAGACATGCGTGCAGCTTGTCATCCTTCTTCTGTTGCCTCTCTTGGTTTCTTCCCTGAAAGAACATGGGTGTTACCCATGTTTTGTGATGTATCTGAAAATCCACGGGCTTGCAGTAGCGCTGTTGCTGACCGGAGAGTTTCCTCTTGACTCACCATGTGAAGATTCAGCTTTTCTGTCCTTTGTCATAAGAATTTTCTTAAATCATTTATTTATCTATTTATTTATTTATTTATTTTGTTAAAGCACTGGTAACTGCAGCTTTCTCAGATGTGGCTTCCTGCATTCACTGCCCAAGCTTTCCACGGGCGGCTTTCGTACTGCTCCGAGTCAGTCCTGTTGGGCTTGCGGACTTTGGCGTCCTCGCTTCTCGGCCTTGCTGCAGCGCTCTGCTGCGTTGCGGAGCCAGCCACCCGCAGCTGAAAGTCCTCCTGGAGCGCGGCCCTTGCTACGCCGCGTTGGTATCTGCTCGGCCGCCTGCCGTATCGCAGCGAGCCGTCGAAAATGGCTTTGGTGACGTGTTGCCCTAGCGGGTGCCGCAGTTGGGAGGTGGCGAAGCAGCCCGGGCCCGAGGAGGGCTGCCCTCGAGCCGGGTGCCGGGGCTCGCCGGGGCGCGGAGCTCCCCTGGGGCAGGGTGGGCGCCAGCCCGTGGGTGCTCGCGGCCGCAAGACGCGAGACCGTAGCGAGGCGTGTTATGAGCACGCTGCCCATCAGGATCGGTTCCGAGAAACGAAAAGTTTCTGCGTAGCTTGAAGAAGTGCCATGTTTATAGGAAAAATGCACATTTGTTTTTTTCCCCTGTCAACCAACAGGTCTATTTTACAGATGTTAACGCTTCAGAGTGGAAGCAGCGTTGAAACTGCTAGTGAAATTCAACAGGCAGCAATTGCTTTTCTTACTAAGCATTAAACGAAAGTTTCAAACTCTATGAACCCTCTGTTTGAGTCCCTGATAATCATGAAGAAAAAGCTTTTGGAAATTTCTCATTTTTGTTTTACTGATGGTGGGCTTTTTAAAATTGATTTGTATTTTGACTTGTAGACTCCGCACTCCTATCAGGCTGAACCTATCTTTTGGCAAGTTACCATCCTCCACAGGGTGCTGGATTTCCCTTTTTTGGGCATGTGCACAAAGTTATTCTGGAGCAGATGAGGTTCTTTTTTGGTCACTGAATTATCTGTTGAGGTAAACGTGCATTCACAATTGCATGTTGTTTGAGTGATGGTAAGAGCAGTTGAATAGCTTGACACAGAGTTTATAAATATAAGTAGAAAACAGAGTTCGTGCCATCCATCAAGTTGCTCTCTGTAGTCTGTGTTCTCTCTTTCTCTCTCCTCTTTTTTTCTTAATCAGATTTCTGCTCTGCCAGCCAAGATTGTTTGTGTATTGCTGAGGCTAGATATTTTTAAAAATAATAATTGTATTAATCTTGTTTAAACCTTGCAGCTGTGAAAATGAAGAACAATGACCACTGCTTGTTCCTGTGTCATCAAATGATAAACTGGGGCCCTGCAGGGCTAAAGAGAGCGTCGCTCCCTCTGTCCTCGTGCTTCTCAGCGCAATTTATAGAATTGCTTGGAGAGACTTGTTGCTTTCCTAAGAAACGTTGGGTGTTTCCCTGCTTTGCGAGGAGCTATTGCAAAGTCAATGTGTTGTCTTTTTTTCAGTCCAGCCTAGCAGATGTGTAGAATCTGGAGACCCATTTTAAATGTGGGATGCAGAAAGATACCCGGATAGTTCTGATGGAGCCTGGGAGCCGGCTTTGGACAGAAAGCAGGGCTTGCTTCCTCTCTGTGAGAGACAGCAGCCAAACAGGTAACTTTTGCTGTTGTATCTCAGTTTGGCTCTCGGACACCGGCTCCTCTGAAGTCCCTTCCAGAGGGATTTTCAGTCAAGATTTTAAGGCACTGGGAACCGGCTGCTTCCGTAATGTAACGCGTGTTTGGTTGTTAACTCTTACCAGGCAGCAGTTAAACGTATGTATGCTGTAACTTGGGAAAGAGAAGAGAAACTGCAGAGCCGAAGGTACCAGTCGAGTCAGTGGGAGCTGCTGGAGTCCTGCTGGCAGGGACCCGGCCCCGTCCCTTTGTCTGCGCCGGCTCCGCTCCGACCCCGCGGCAGTGGAGCCTGCTTGGCAAGCCGGCCAAACGCAACCTGCAAAGGATGGGGATGTGGGGAGGAAAGATCCAGCTGTCTCAATGGCCTGAGTCGCTCTCTCTCACGTTAGCTGCATAGATAGTCCTGGTCGTCTTGAGTCCCTCTCTGATGAGCCCCAGGATACTGTGCGTCTTTCTTTAGTCTTAGGCTGATCCATCAGTGAAATTTTGACTGATGCTGAGCAACCACAAAATAAAGATTCTCTCTAGCTTGTAGATGGGGCCAGTTCTAGCAATGTCATCCAGAATGTCTCTGCGCCTTATTTTCCTTGTTTGAAGAACATTGGCCACTCTGAACACTGGTTAGTGTCGGGCTGGCTCTCTGCGAAGCCTGGCGTAACAATTCTTCTGCAGGGTGCGCTGGACTCAGGCTGTGTGCATACAAATCAATTAAATGCACCCATGAAGGCCCCCAGGCACTACTGCCAGTGAGCACAGGACAGTTTGTGTCTATTCTGGCAGATTCTCTCAGCCTCCAGAACTGGATAGGTGAATCCAACCTGCCTGTTACAAATAGCTCTTGGCATGTTCCAGCCCCAAACCAGGCCTGAGAATTGCCTGTCCTGTTCCAGCTAGCGCTCTACCAAAGAGAGGTCTAACAGCTCGTTATATGCACACCAACAGAGATGATCCTGAGCATGTGACATTTACTAGTACAGCTGCAGTTTTGGTGTTTTGGGGCCTGCAAAAGCGGGGAACGGGACTTCATGCTGAGGAGCGCGGGGAAAGGCTGCTGACCGGGTCCATATTCCGTCTGCCTCTGTGCTAACGTAATGCACTTGGTGCATGTGGCATCTTGGCTGTTAGCAGCCTTTTACCAGCATGTTTCAAGCCCAGCTTGATGGGCTCCAGCTGCTGCTGGCTGCGGGACAAAGCACCTCTGATATCTGCAGGAGCGGCCTGGGGAAGGGTGTTCTTTGTGGATGGTACTTTGTAACTTGCCTTTTGGCTCCCGACCACAGCGTCACGAGTATGGAAATGGGAGGATGACATGAGGTTAATTTCTTGACCTCTGGAAGGGGGCACAGATGGACGCTCCCTTCGGATTTCTTGCACTGTGACTCAAGCAGGGCCAGCAGAAGTTCTGGCTCTGCTGAAGCCAGCAATTGTATGTGCTCCAAAACTTGGCTCCTGCAAAGGCGGGAAGGGGGAGGGAGCCTGCGTAGTGAGAAAGATGCACGTTCTTTTCCAGCGCGGAGCTGCTTTAGATCACTCATAAATTGCTTGTAAGTTTTCCCCTCATGTCATGTGTGACTAATCTGGCCTCCTGCCTGGCCTTCTCTGTGGTGTTATCGAAGGGAAACTCTGAAATCATCACATGCCAGGCAGCCTAATCGAGGGAATGAGTTGCTTGCTCTGCTCGTTTTCTGAAGCGTTCCGAAAAATGCTTTTGGTTTTTCCTTGTCTTTCTTTTGCTTTGGAAGGTTAGCTTCTGAAAAGCTGAAATGAGATGCATCTCGTGATGTACAAACCCATCAGATATCTCTGTAGGGATCGCTAATGCTCTAGCTCAGATAAGATCTGTTGTTTTTGTTTGTTTCTTTGTGCTGGTGTTGCTCGTACAGCAGGGAGCTGAGGCTCTTGGAGCACACCCTCTCTCTAGCCGCTTGCTCCAGACCAGTCATGCCAAAAAGCTTGCTTGTCTCTGGTAAGAGCTGAGACTCTCTAGATGGCTCGAAGCCGTGTAAGATTTTAAGTAACCTTGTTCTATCTTTACTGATTAGCTACTTTGCATTAGGTTCTTCTAATGTCCCCAAAGGTCAGCTGGTCAGCTCAGTGACTCGTGAGCTCTTTCTTCCCATGAGGGAAAAAAAAAAACCTGCTTTCCATGTTTCATCAGTTCCCTGAACCAAAGAGACTGTCTTTTACTCAGCATCTTTAAACCCTGTCCCCAGGATGAGGGAAGACTGTTAGAGGAGGAGAATGCCCTTGCTGTGGTCTTTCAAGGTGTAGTAGACTGAACCACCTGCTAGCCTCCGCTTATCTCCATCTGATTGCTTGCTTGACTTACAACACAGGTCACCAAATTGACACCTAACTGTAGTAGCAGTGATTCACCTGGCATACCAGTCATTACAAAAAGCAGCAAAATGTTTTTATTTGCAGCTTTAACATATTCTGCTCCGGAGAGGAATCGGTGGGGACTCTTTGTATTTTAAGTTATGACAGAAGGGATGCAACTGCGGCTGTAGGCGTGCAGCCGTCCTTGGAGCCCTCCCTTAATATGTCCGGAATTTACTGATCGCCTCGTTACAGAAGCACTGGCCCCACCTTCGCCGCTAACGTTCACGCACGCAGACTGAGGAAACCAGGCAGCATTCCTCTCATGTTTAGGCTCTCGAAAGACTCTCCATAGTTTATTCAAGTCCAATATACTCCAGGGACGGGCTGAATAATTTACAGTTGTAATGGTGATTGGGTTTAGACACCAAGTAGTCTGAAACTTACCAAGTTTAGAGGCAGTCGGACTCAACGGTTGGGTTTTGGTCAGTGGTGTTAAACAGAGGACTGTGGTGGCATTTCCTTTTCAGTGAGTCACCTCTACCTTTGGAACCTCACCTCCAGTCAGGGCCTTTTTTATTTTTTCTGAGGAAAATAATAAGCATTTGCTTAAAAATATTTAATTCTGTCAAAGTTTGTGTAACTGATTAAAATGTGTCTTATGTTGGAAATAGACTGTGTGGCACTCATATTTACATTGCAGAATATGAGACACACAGCTCTACCATTTAATACGTTAATTTTTTCCTGAAGTTGTGCTGCGCACTGTATTCAAACCCATCATTCTCCTCATCACTCTCGCGTACTGTGCTCAGATAGTCTTTGTGAAACATCTGCCAAACCTGCTACGCTATCCAGACTCTCTGAACAAGAACCAGGGGTGGAACAACAGAGAAACGCGTACGGACTTAAAAGTACCGTGTCACCGTTACCAATTCTCGGTGCGACCATGCTATCTATACCTATTCGTTCCCTGGTTTGAGTGCTTTTGCCTCTTGTTTGGTGAACTTTTAACGCTCTGCAGGATGTAATGATGAATTTCCCACCTCTCTGGTAGCATAACGGGTTAGCAGGCAGTGAGCATAAAAAACGGGCCCTAGGTTTTGCCTGGAGTTGGAAATACCATGCAGTCTGTTGACTCGACTAGGTCGCAGCCTGTGCAGAACAGCAGCTCTGCCTTTGGCACAAGTTTTGTAGACAAAGGTGTCTGTAATAGCAGGATGGATCTCTGTGTCTTGTTCGTTGCAGTACTACCAGTGCCTCCCTAGGTACTGGGTATAATCACAAGCTGAAAGGGAAGTAGCAGATACAAACTGTGTTCTTGTTTCACTGTGAATCAAGCACAGATGAAGTGGTAAAAAGATAAACCTCGTGCCTCTCCAATTTCTGATGTAGCGGAGAAGGTGGTTGCTAGCAAGTGCAGAACTAGAAGTTCTCCATGAATTCTGGATTTAAAACTCAGTAAGTCCATACAGCCAGTTTATCTGCCAGAAAGCGTTTAGGGTTATATTTGGCTGTCAAAGAAGACACAGAGTGTCTGGGAAGTCCCATAACATCAAAGCAAATCTGCAAAGGCTGCTGGTTTAAATGAAGTGAATGTATCCTTCAGAGGGAATGGAGCTTTCTTCAGTTCAAATCCTGCTTTTCTGTTTGCATCAAAGATCTTACACTGAGTGAACTGCTTCTCCAGCCAGATGCAGTAAGTTTAAGAAACAGGGCAACGGTTTAAGGGCTCCGTTTATGCTCTGGGCGTCTTTGCAGACTGAGGAAGTACTTATAACAGGATCTTTGTTTTTTGGGAATTTGCATTCTCCATTGATTCAGTATTGCTAATGGAAATTCAGAGGTCTTCAAATAAAAGCTTAGAAAAACCCTGACGTAAATACCTCAACCACTGTCAAAGGCAACATCGGGCATAGCTTCCTTCCATAGCTCCTCTGCTGTGATGCAGAAAACTAGCAGGGAGGTAGGGGAAGACTTCTGGAAGCTGGATGTTCCTTCACACCACCTTAACTGAATTTCATTTTGAAATTCAAATGGAATGTGGAATTCAATGGAAATCCATTGGAATTTCAAATGAGATTCCATTTGAAAAATACCAAAAATTGAATTGTTAGCTTAGGAGTTGATGTTGCGCGAGCCTGGGATGAAATAACGTGTGAAAGGAGTCTTGCTACGAAAGTATTTCCAATAGAAGGCCCATTTGCTAGCTCCTTTTATCTCCTGGGGATGTATATTTTTTTCTTTATGCAACTTTTGTATAAATCTAGGATTATAATCAACAGAGAGAACATAGTTATTTCTCCTCTGACCTACTGCTTAGATGTCATGACAAACATGGTTGAAATAAATTACAGTTGTATTATTTCTTAATGTGTGTTTCAGCATTTTTGCTGATTTCTAATCCTGCTAATCTTTTTTTTTTTTTTTTAAACTTCAGTTTCCGTTACAAAGTAATGTTTTCTGCCCTAGTATCTTCTTTCTTTCCAGTTTTGCTGTAATAGGAGTATCGGCCCTATTCAGTTTGAAAGGCCAGGAAAATGCCAGAGCAGAAGAGTTCTTTGAGGAGTTCAAGCCTCTGAGCTCTAGTTTTGCTCGCTCATCATGAGGAGCGTTTGCACTGGTGCCAGCAGTAATTTTGTAATTTTGTTCTTGGTGGGGAAAGCACACACGTACTCCATGCGCAGAGTGTTCCAGCCCTCTCTGGAGAGCCCGGCCTGGGCAAGGAGAAAGCTGTGCTGAAATGTGGGGCAATTCACGTTATTTTAAGGTCATGTCTGTCCTGAAATTTCAGAAGCAAAGTCATAAAAATAAATATATATGCTGTTCATTAAAAAACCTTAAAAATTAGTTGTTGCTCTCCATGGAAACCAGTACAACTCACCTTGAGCCAGTGGGTGTCACTGGGAGTACGGTCTGCTCCCTATTTTTGTTTTAAAATGTGGCTTTGCTCAGTGCTTGTATTCCTGATCAACATTATCTAGCACTGTGAACAAAACTAGGGGAACAAAAGTTGTGTTGGATCATCAGCATTCACTGAATCGGAGATAGGGAGCACCAGTATTTTTCCTCTATCTCCGATTCAGTGACTGCTGATGATCCAACAAGGTCGGCTTGTAAATGGTCCAGTGGCAGACCTGTCAGAGCAGCGCTCGTTTTCTAAGAAAGGGTGAGTGCTGCAAAACGCCTTGAGCCTCTCGAGCAGGAGGAGAGGCAGGCAGGAGAAGGCGCTTTCTCCCCAAGCTGACATCTACTTAGAGGTAAAACCTGTGACTCGTAGCCAGTGCTGGGTAAAACGCTAAAAGAAAGGGTAACTGTCACGTTGTTGCCTTGCTCTGGCCTTCTCGCGGGGCAGCCCGCTCCGCGCAGCAGAACCGGGAACGTCTTGTTCAGCTCGCCCGCAACGGCTCTGCGGGGCCGTTCAAGGGGACGGGGTTGAGCAGGGAGAGGAGCGATGGCCAGAAGGAGGTGGACCTGCACCGCTTTGTTCTTCACTCGGACCAGGGGAAGCATCTGAGGAAACGGTATTGAAATTTTGGCAGGCATTTCCCCTCCTACGCGGTAGGACAAGGCAGAAGGGAGCCAAGGCAGGTGATGGGAGCAGCCCGGGGCGCCACGCTGCCCCTCACAGCCCTAGCGAGCCTTGCGCTAGCACCTTTCCCCCTCTGCAAGGACTCGGAGAGGCTGTTCTTTATCCAATGCCTTTCCAAGTTTTTTACTTCAGTTGTGTGGGTAGGTTTTTTGGGTTTTTTTCTTCCTGAGCTGATAGGTTGCGTAGGGAAGCCCTGGAAGGAGGGGACAGGCGGCTGTGGGTGCCCACCTGTGACTCGCTGCGGTTTGGGAGCTCCTCTGCTGCAGGGGATTGGGCACAGTGTAGTTTAGCAGGGGACCTGCAGTCTTGTTCTGGTGGTGCCGCCTTGCATAACCCGCGGCAGCGGTAAAGCCTGTCTGTGCTTTCAACTTCCTTGATCTTTGATCTCGCGTAATAAGGCTTGCCAGCCTAAAGTGGTTTGGTAGGTGTAACAGGTCCAATATAGCAAATTCCCTTCTGCTAACAAAGTAGATAAGCATAAGGAACATATGATGAACGCAAAGAATTGCTGTTGCTCTCCTTTTTTTTAATTAATCAATAAACAAATAAAATAAACCTGTCAAGCAAGTTTGCGCGCTTATCACATGGTTGCCTGGGCAAGAAGGAGAAATTTATGAGACTGAAAACTGAGATTGGGGATAGGGAAAAAAAAAACTAAACGGGGGAAAAAAAAAAGAGGGAGGAGGATGATGTGTAAATTCAGATAGTAGTACAGAGAGCAAATAGGCAGCCTGTACAGTAAAAGGCCCTTCGGCAGGAAGAGTTGCTGAAAGGTGCATTCGTACCTGAACCGCAGCACTGCTCTGCTCCTCTGAGTCTGTGCTAGACTGACTGTAATAGTGGCATGGCAGTTTACTGTTCAATAAGGGACTGATTAAAGGATAAATATGTAACAGAAGTATTAGACGTTCAACAAATGTGTTCACAAGAGATACGTAAAACACAGCTAACTGAACTTCTAAAAATAACTTGCTACATTTAGCTATTTGCTTCTGGCAAATGGAAAACCCGTTTCTGCACGTGAAAAATGGCCTCTGTAAAATAACGTGTCAGTATCTCTGAATCTTTAAAGCATCCAGAAAGCCTTCATAGCAACTTGCAGTCAGTTCGTCATGGATTAATGCAAAGCAGTGTCTGCTCTGTAATGAGCCATTTTTTAATTACCTAATGAAAAGCATCTGTCATTGATGGAAGAACAGGAGTGCTGTTTTCCTAGCGAGATGCTCCGGTAGATTTGGGACTACCCAGAACATTAACCACAAGATTTCTTTTCCTCATCTAACAGAGTCAATATGTTTTTGCGTTCAAGCAGCTGTAGCGTATTTAAGACTGTTCTGTGACTCAGGACTTATTACTCACTTTCTTAGTGACACATCTGTGCTCATTCGGAGTAACTTCATTGATTTCAGAGTTGAGGTATTTTGGTGGGACAATGTTTGGGGACTTCATGGAGTTAGTACATACTGTATAAATATAACAACTTGGAACAGAGTCTGGCCCCTTGGCCAGACGCTTTGATTGTAGGCTCATAGTGCTTCACAGCAAATCTAGAGAATCCTTTTGAAAGTGGTAGGGTTGGGTACATGTGTACAAAACTCATCTCCTGGATAGCAACATCAATGAACTGTTTTCCTAACTTTCCTAATACAACCCCTTGTAAAGTTTTTAGTGGGAGCTGTTAACAACGGAGACGTTCTTGTTCCTTCAGGGATTACAACCCTCTCATGCTGGAGGAAAAAAATGATATTCCTCATGTTCTGCGTCTCCCATTGCACAGCCCTCTGCCAGCAAGTAGAAAACATGCTCTAAAGAGAGAAAGTTCTGAAATGACCAAGCATCAGGAAGAAATCTAGGTGTCTTTGCTGCTATAGCTCAGAGTCGTACAACGTTTTCTGGAGAAACTGTATTTCCAGAGTTCAGCTCTTAACCCTAAAAGTTTGTTCTTGGCTTAAAATGCTCTTATTTTAGTACAGAATGAACTTCTGATTGTCTTTTTTTGAAAGAAAAAATTGTTTGGCTTTTTTTTGTTTTGTTTTTTAAGCTGGAAAAGAGCAAAACAAAGTACAAAAATAGCACTCCTTGCATGTTTGATCTGCTTATTTGCATTGCCATAGCTCAGAAATGTTTTGGAGTTTGGCTTTCTTAATTTTTAAACAAAATATTAGCAGTTATGAATAGCAGTGTGGATGGATTGTTTAAACTGTTGTATTGTTGCTCTGAGCGCTGGTGTGTTGATGGAGATGTTCCCCTAACCACATAAATACGAACGCGGTCTTAGGGAGGTCTTCCTGTCACGGCAACCAGGGCAGCAGGAGGGTCACCAGTGCCACAGTCGGGGACTGGGACTGGGGGCTCAAAGAGGACGACAGCCGGCGTCTGGGGTCTCCTCACCCTGCCAGGGCTTGGGCGCGCGGTAGGCTGCCGTGCGCAGGCGTCTGCCTACCCCAGTCTTGCAGCCACAAAAGACTTAAGAGCTTAAAAGAGCTTGTTTTCAGATATTCTTTTCTGGCCGAACTTCCCTTATCTGTTAGTGCTGTCAGCAGAGAGGAAAACGGTTTAAAGTCACTTCCCGCTTTTCCTTTTTCAATGTGGACCCTATGTGCCTTGGAAGAGTGTGTTGTGTTTACGGGAGAAGGGGGGCAGAGGGCCGACAACGTGCAAATACGTCTGTGAAGCTCTGACCTGTGGGGATGGTGGAGGTGACCGGCCTAGAGCCTGCAAAAATGGGGACATTTCATTTCCTGTGTCAATTTATGTATCTTATGTTTTTGTCTTTTGATGTTTACCTCTGACTGGACTGATGTTAAATAAGGACTGTGTTTTCTGCAGAAATGCACTGTTCAATGACTGCTGCAGTATGGGGCCTGACTTATTTATTTAATAGCTAAATTTCTAGCTCAGTGAGTATGGAGCAACGCGTAACTGGAGGATCAGGTGAAAGAATTCGTGACTCCTGGTGCCATTCCAGCCACCGAGCTGTTCTTGGAATACGGCACCTCCCACATACCTTTCTCCTAGGGAAAAAGAGAGATGGCACTGGCTTTACCGCAGCCTGTACAACTAACGAATGTGAAATAGTTGGATCTCAAAGGGGATATTAGTGTATTAGTACGTCTCTGGGAGGGTAGCGGCAGTCTGGTCCGGACAGATTTGAAGTGTGCGCTCCGCAAGGTACTTTTCTGCAAGGTAGGCTTTTTTTTTTTTTTTTTCCTAATGCGATGTTTAGTTCTAAAAATAACGCTGCTTTCTCTCTGCGTCTGTGTAGTGTGTCTGTCTCGGTCGCTGGAGGCAGTCCAGACCAGGCCTTCGTTTTCTAGTGGGATACCCTCGTTCCTGTAGCTATCGCCAGCCGGTCATCACTGATATTTCTGTTTTCATGCACTTCGGGAAGTGTTTCATTCTCTCAGCAACCGAGGGGACGTTATAAGGGCGCAGGTAGGAACTTTTACATAAGTGTGACCTATCTCTGAGGACTGCCAAATTCATTCCAAATGCGCAGCTGTCGCTTCTCAAGCATCGTTGACGGGTGCAGAGCGTCTCCTGACGGGCCGCCCCGAGGTCGAGGCAAGGACCGTCGGCGAGCGTCGGAAGAGCGTACCCAGGCGCTGGGTCAGTGGCCCCGGAGGGGCCTGGAAGCGCCCGGTTGGCCCCCCTCGGAGCTAGGCAGCCGCTTCCTGGTGAGAGCGGCTGACTTGCCCCGCGGAGCCGGCCCGCTGTTTTCTTCACCACGCGTAAAACGTAGCCTGGGGAGTGCTTGGTCACAGGCTTCCTCGCCAGCGAAGGACGGACCAAAAGCCTGGAGACCAAGTCCGTTACGGCTAAGAGTGCAAACACGCGCGCTGGGGCAGGAGACGGTGAAGTCACAGCTCCGGACGGGCAGGAGGCCTGCAGCCCGCGCTGGCGTGCAGCGGCGCCGGTCGCCCGCCCCGCGCGTTCGCTGGTGCCCCGGGGAGTCTGACTTTTCCTTAGCTTTTGTCCACCTGCTTGTGCGTGGCGCTCCTCTCTCCTCTTGTGGCGGTGGAAGATGAACTGTGTCGCTTCACCCCGCTCCGCGGAGCTCACACGGCCTTCGAGCGGCTTCGGGGCAGCCGGCGCTTCCGCGGCAAGAGAGGTTTAACAGCAAGGGCAAAAAGCACTGTTTTCTGTCCGATCGGCCCGCTGACCAGGTTCCCCACGCCGTTACCCTGCCAGGGGATGTGAAACGAAGACCTAGTGAGGGACAGCGGAGCCGCTTCTGTGGCGGGCCGCGCTCGCCCTGTGCTGTAACGCGAATTCACGCCCCCCGTGCGCCTGTTGCTGCACGCTCATCTAGACCCTAATACAGCTGTAAAAGCATAACTGAAATGGGGACTAATATTTTTGAGCCTGCAACATTTGTCTGTTTGGGTTGGTTTTCATTAAATACTTCTTTTTAGGGGGATGGAGGCAGGGCATAGATAAGTTGGCATCATCATTTAGACAACTGTGGTTTCCCCTCTATTTTAAATCCTAAGCACTGGGGGGAGGAGGGGGAAGCCACAGCCTTTCTTAGGACTCCTGGCTGAAATCTGGGCTTTTTCAGGAAGCCGTGGGTTTTGCACAGATGGCAACGTTATTTGTTCAAGTTCTTAGGTCACCTTAGAGATGCGTTCAACTGAGAATCCACAGATTCCTTGTATTACAGGATGTCTGACACATCTGTGAATAGATACAACCTATGGAAGTGCTTTATTTTTATTTATATGTATGTGTATACACACACGCACACACGCACACACAAGTAACACGTTCTTCATGTACCCTGTAGGACCGTATCTGGCACTCATTCCCTTCTTCTCAGATGGAGTTCAGTTAAGAGTATTCTGTGCAGAAATATTGGACTTAATTTTTACTAAGACACTATATTATTGTGACCCCAAATAGTGAAAGTTTGCATCATGTATTGAACAGTGCAAGGAAAAGAGTCCTAAAGGATTGCTGGTCGACTTCGTCGTAGTGTAAATCTACTGAAATGAGCTGAGCCATGCCATGAAGGAACTGGAGTCCTTTAAGACTGAAATAAAGCCATCGAACATTTCCTGTGTTGGGGCAGTAATGAGACTTTGCGTGCTTTTAGAGGTAATATCCCTGGCTTGAAAAAGAATATTATTCCATCTGCGACTGTTAGGCTCTCCACTTAAATTTATGGCATCATGTGAGCAAGGCAGAGATCCTGGAGTAGTCTTTTTCCAGCCTGCCTCATCTCGTACTGCCGGGCTGCCCGGGTGTGAAATGAAGGGGAGAGGGAAGGAATCATGCGCTTGGCAACACTTTATTTATATCAGAGGGGGAAAAAGCTTCTGAGTTTCTGTTAAAATGAGGAGAAATATGGACTTAACTTTCCCAGTGTGGAGCTATAGCCCTATTTTTTTTCCACGCAGCTGCTTTCCTCCTGTCAAGCTCCAGATGCTGTTTGCAGTGGCCCCTTCCTGCTTTAAAGCAGTTTTCCTGCAGCAGCGGCTGTCTCTCTGACCTCCTGCGCGCTGGCCCCTGCCTCCTTCCTCGGCTTCCCTGGCGCCGTCCTCCCCGTGCCGCGCTCGCCCCGGGCTGCGCGCTCGCCTGCGCGGCACGCCGCGGCGCAGCAGTCACCCAGCGGCAGTGTGACCTCCCGCCGAGCGTCCCCCACAAGCTATCGGTGGTGCTGTTCGTCGGGGCTGTTGTGAAATCCCCAGATAAGGGCCCCCGCTGCAAAATTCCCTCACGGATCCAGCCCTTTATGCATAAATGCCTGCTGTTCCCTTTCTTGTAAAGATGCTAGGGAACGCTTCTGCAGCAGGGTAAGATGCCAAAGTCATTCCTGCTTTAATTTGGCAGTAAACATCCCGCTCCTAATAATAATACCCGTAATAACATAATAATACCCAATGCTGTTTTTGCTGTGCATGTATAGAATTTGTCAGAAATCAGTGTTCAGCCAAGGCTCTGTACGTGTACAAAGACGAGTAGCATTGGTCTGCTAGGAATCTGGTTTCCATTAAGTGATCTCCAAGAGCCATGACAGACATTAGCACTAGTACTTCTTTCTCCAAATTGTTCATTTCTTTCCTAATCCTCTGCCTTGTATGATTGTTTTGCTATAAATTGCATGTTTTAAAATACTGGATTCCACTTCCCACTCTGTTTTTTTGACCATGTGGGTGGAATTCGTGGTAAGATCGGGGTTGTAGCCACTGAAGCTAGCCCCTCTCCTTCCAGCGTCCCCTTTCAGGAAACTTTCTTCTTGAGCTTTCCTATGCTGTCCTTGCTGAGCAGCGTCTTCCAAACGTTCAGCAGTTCGCTGCCTTCCCAAGGAGACTTCCCGCGTTGATCGCTTTCCTTCCGTCGCACGACCATGCAGGGATAGAGCCGAAATACTCTTTCTCACCCCTTGTATTTTCTCTTTTGCTTTCACCACCTATGTTCTGAGCAGTTTGAGGCAGCAACCTGACTTTAGTGCAGTTTGGGAAGTTTTACATAAAAATGGGAAACTACTGAGGGTTTTTTTTCTCTTTTTTTAAAGGAAAATAAATGGAGCACTTTGAGGAGGCTATACCACTATCTACATCACAAAAAAAGAAAGAGGTGGGGAAATGGTTTGCTCGTGGTCAACCAAAAGGACTGTGGCCACACTGAAAAGAATGAAGGCCTTCAGAGGTGCAAAGTTTATGCTCTAGGCTGCACAATTAAATAAAGTGTAGTGTATTTTCCTGTTTCCTTATCTAAAGTCCCCTAAACCAATTGTGTCTTGGAATAGTAACTGCTATCAACTCTCTCAGCTATGGTACATTAAGTTCTCCTGCGCTGCCGAGTATTATTTAGGTAACCAGTTTAACACTCTGTGATTTAGTTTAGAAATAACTGGAATATTCTGCTTGTAACGTCAAGGGTGGGTAATAAGCACCTGACTTTAGACTTTTACAATATAGCCTGAGAGAGTCACCTCGTCTTTGTTTAGAGTTGATGGAGATAAATGGGCGCTTTCAGATGGTAATTCATCTGACCTATTCTGACTGTGTTTTAGGGTGATGTCCATCAGGCCCTGCAAGTGCCAGCTGTCTGTGAACTGTCACGGGAGTCCAGCTCGCGTGTAGACTGTGCACTGTGAACGTCTAAGATCAGAGCAGAAAGGCTTCACCCCGCGTCCCATCCTCTGTGCTGTGCTTTTGTTCTCTTTTCTGTATGAATGCACCCATAGGGCAATCGTGTTTGAAAACCAGGATATCCTCACAACATAATACCGTGTTATGTTTTTTCTTGTTGCTTGTTACAAATGGCAAGTTTATAATCAACAGGCTTTTTTATCCGAGTATTAAGAAAATATCCAACGAGCTGAAACAATCAGTTGTTCTTGAGATGTATAATCTATTATCGCTCCCCTTACAAAAGAAAAGAATGAACTGTCACTCTGTTATAAGTCACTAAAAGCTTTATGTGCCATAACAGTGGCAAGAGTTAAATTCACCCTTAGGATAGTGCCGGTGACATGAACGCAGCTAAAAGGTGAGAGCGCACTTTTGGAAAATCCTTACAAGTTACTGTCTAATGTTGGAAATACTTCTTAGCGCTTGTTGATTTATAAGCTGTACATGAGGAGGGCCTGGTTCAAAGTTGTTCTGACGCTCATCCAAGGTCTAATTTAACACACTCTAAAAAACACTGGAAAGAATGACTTCAATGTGCTTGGGATCTGTACATTAATGCCAAGGTGCTGCGCTTACTTCTGCAAGGGATACCATCAATAATTGTCCCACTGAGCATTATTTTCGCAAATTTCTGTCTGTTTTGCAATGACCGCTGACTACTGAGGCAAAGCTGGATTTTCAGCATCTGCAGTGTTGACTCTGTTTTCCTGATGGGAATGTGGACGTGTCCACAGTAATGTTTGTACTCACCAGATTGAAACAGATTCATGTTTTGGCTGACTGCTATTTATTTCATTTTGTGAATGTTCTCGCAATGTCATGACAGGAATAGACATAAGTTCACCTCCTGTCAAGTCTTTTAAAATGGTCACAAGGTGAAGTTTTAGGAAGCAGTTGAGTATTCTTGACCAGTTAATGAGGAAGAGACTTGCATTAAAGCAGTCTTACAACCTGCTAACCAGGTATTCGGAGGATCTGTTGAGCCTAAAAATGATGATAAAATTTTAACCATTGACTCAAGATGATGGGAGGAGGAGGTGGTGGCAGCAAAGGTTCCTCTCCTGGTATCTCTCACAGCGGTAAGAGTGAGTGTCTGTGAACTGAAAGCTGTGGTGTTCCTTGTAGCATGCAGTGGCGGGAGAGGATAGTGTCCAGAGCTGGTGCCCTCCGGAAAAAAGCTTTCTATGTAAAATGATAATGATTTTACAGCAGTCCCTTTTATTAGCCTTTGTCGTTCTTTTTCCAGCGTTCATTCTTCCACTTGTTAGAAATGAATTGAAGCTCAGGTTTTGAATAGCTGCTTCTAGATGACCCTTGCTTTTCCACCTGGGGTGCAAGGGAGACAAGGCCGTTAGGAGGGAACCCACCTGAAAAAAAAGAGGGAAAAATCTGCCTCAGAGGAGATAAAGCAGGCGTCGAATGTCTTCGTCTTATAAAAGGAATGGCGAGTTGGGATAGTAGCTGTACAAACTCATTTCAAGTTACCACCAGGAAAGCCTGGGCTTCCCAGCCACCAACTTTGCTAAAGTTAAGGGTGTGATTATCTCTCCAAAAAGAAAAAAAAAATCCTTTCTCTTGTCCCAAACAAAACAAAATCTAACAGTGGTAGACTAATTACACGGCTCTTATCTTTTCCTTTTTTTCACCATGAAGCTAATGTGTGTGGTATATAGCATGTCCACCTGGATTAACTTCAGCTAGGAACTTGCCAAATAAAGTTTCAGGCCAGACAACCTTTTAAAAGGAAAATGTAACTTAAATCAGTTATACTGTTTTTCCTTCTGGTAAAGAATATATTGTGTCTGGCTTTTTAAGATCCTTCTCTGCTAATGCCCTACCCCCTGTTTCTATAAAAAGTAAAATGGCTAGCTAAGGACCATTCCTCTGATATTGGGACTAGATCCTGTGCTGACACACAAGATGGAAAAAGGAGGTATGCAACCTCTCAGTTGATGCCAAGCTGTCATGAGTATGATTTCCATGTTCGACTAGAGTTCTCCTTGGCTCGCAGGAATGTGCTAGGAACCGTACCTAGTTGCATGTCCTGGCCCACTGCCCAGCCAGAACACATGAAGAGGGACTGACGCGCAGAGCATGGCGTGACTGGGGTGCTGAATTCAACTTTGCACCGATAGCATAGAGGGCAGTGTGTATCTGCAAAACAGCATGACGCCTTGTTATTTGCTCAGACTGGTGGAGACGTGCTTGGTATTGATCGGGGAAGTTAGTGGAGACATGCATGGGAACTATCAGATTGAAGGTCTTTCTGGAAAAAAACTAGGGGATGATATGTGTTTGGTTAGGGAGGAGCAGCTGGAAGATCTGGCGAAAATAACAGCTGCATCTTAGATTAAGGGTATGTGTCCAGCCAAGTTTGTTGGAGTTGGCTATTTCCCAGCTGCTGGGAGAGGGCAACGATGTCTGGGAAGTTTTTGCTGTTTCTGCTCAGCCAGGTGTATGCAGCCGTTTCTTTCACGTGACAATTGTGTTGCTGCTGCTGAGTTTGTTGCCTCCAGCATAGGTGGGCCACTGAAACACCTCTGCAGCAGAAGGCCTCAGTACTTGAGCAGCAACATCAGATGTCTATTGACTTGCAGAAGGAATTCGTCAGAGACGTGTCGCTTGGTTAGGACAGGAACCCGGACAGAGCTGTTAGGCGTTTAACTGAACTGATTTGAAATTCACCCACTAATAAATTTAATCAAGGTATGAAGACTGGTGAGAGGCTGAATCATAGCAGGCAGTGAAAAGCTTACAGCCAAGAAGACATGGTTTGCATGGGGAAGAACAAAGGTTTGCCTGAGTAAGAACTGAATAATAGCCTCCGGGTTTAGCCTTAAGTATGTGAATAAAGTGAATTATTTAGGGGCTGAAAGTGAGTTATTTGCTGAGGTTTTCCATCAAATTAATGACATCATTCTGTGCTAGAGTTCACCCATTTATACTCTCTCTCGGGCTTTCCTAGCAGCTGGTAGTTAAATAGCTACATTCAGATTCTGAATCTCTCCATTCAAGAGCAAAGTTTTGACCCTTCAGAGGAAACCGCTGAACAAGGCTTTTCACTGGAAAGAGAAGAGGAGATTCTGTGCGTTTTTAGAATCCGCTCCTCTCGTGACTTGGGACTCTCTCTTGGCTGTATGAAGCAGGCCTTTCTTTTTTGTCCTGTGTCAGATTTTCACTGTCGTCCCCAAACGCCGCAGTTTGCGCCGAGGGTTTGAGGCGTGTTCACATGGTCCTCTGCACCTGTCCCCAGGCTCCAAGCGCCAGCACAGAGGAGCTTAGAATCTGCCAGTGAACCCACACAGGTCACTTTCTTTTTTCCTTTTCCTAACTTCCAGCCCTTTTACTCATCCTCTGAGGCTACTAGAACAGCAACTCCCTCTTGGAAATAATTATTTTACTGGCCTCTGCCCTCTTGTTTTGAATGCGGAGGGTGGGAATTTTCCAGGGAAGAGCGAATTCTTCTCATGACTGCCGTTATCCAAGAGGCTCTTGTGGCCTGAAGGGCTCCAGTTAGAAGTTAAGGCGAATGAGAACAATTAAGTAACCACTTTGGCCTCTAAGCATAGAAAAGGCTTATGAGAAACATATTAAAATACCAAGAGTTTCTACTACTCTGTGACACTGCTGATGGCCGTTACCATCTCTTCAGTACTTTTTAATTTCACAACAGAATGAAGGGAAATCCCTTTCACTTTACCAAAATTAACTAAACGTCAAAATTGACAAAAACGTTCTCCATGTCCTGGAGAGGCTTGCTTTGGCTCTGTTCTGCTTAAGGTTTTGCATCTCTCTAGAAAAATCTGCGTGTGCAACTGAAGGCTGCAATAGCCTTGCTCCCTCTGTTGCATCTTTTTTAAGTTCAGAACTGAGCTTTCTCACAGGGGGAAAAGCATTTTGCTTTCAGAGGGAACTGCAGCCTGTTAGCAAAGAAAGATGCGCTGCTGTCTTGTCAAGTCTCTGCTGCTGTTTTCCCCCTGCTCCCCCTTTGCCAGGAGTAAGCAAGCGTGACTTTTCGATTCGGGGAGCAAGCCAACGGCTCTGGCTAGCCTGCGTTAAGAACAGCAAAGGTGCTGTCGGGGCCAGAGGGGACGTGTGTCCCAGCTGTCCCTGGCTGCCTGCATCATGGCTAGGAGAGAGCAGGCTCACTTTACCGCTCGTTTTTTGGGAAGACTCATTTCCAACTGATTTTATTCAATTCAGTGTAATCACGTTTTTCTCTCTTCTTAATAGCAGCAGTGTTTCAGAAAATCCTGTATTTGCAGCCATGGTGATAAATTCTTTTCTCACTGACATTGCAATAGAAAAGAGCAAATAAAAATATTCTCAGATCACTTATCTTCTTCATGGAAGTGTCTAGGTTTCTTGGAAAAAGTGAAAGAGAAACTATTGGAAAGTCGTCAGCTATGTAGAGGTGACAGTCTTGGAGCCATACGAGGGCCTCGCGCTCTGCCCTTGGTGACGGTGGAAATGGGAGCAGCGTCCGCTGGGTGGGCGCCGGGGATCGTGCCCTTCCTCAGGCAGCGGGCAGCTGGCGAGGCCTCGTGAGCTCCGCGGGCTGAATGGGGCAGGGCACGTGAAGCCGCTGGAGAGGATGGCCGTGGAGAAATCACCCAGAGGGAAACAGTCACAGAGCTCAAAATCTCTCATCCTTCCCACCAGTCATTTACAGGTTCACAGTAAATTTCCTCCCCCTGGCAAACGCAGCCTGCTGTCTTTGGTACGTCAGTGTCGCTCTCCTCGTTTCACAGGTGGGTAAACAGAAGATAAAGGGATTGCACAGTCCATCTACACGATAAACAGAGCCTGCACCAGCGCCAGCTCTGAAGTCTCACGGTATCACACCGGTGAGGTTAGGTTTCGTCTCCTGCTGTTGCACTCCAGAATTTGTAGATGATCACAGGATCGCTGCTGTTGCATGTGCAGCGTGCAACACGCAACACTAAGGTGGAGAAAGCGGAGGTATTTTACAACAAGCTCATTCTAAAGCTTTCTGAGCTATGCTTTACTCTTAAGAAAAAACATTTCCTTTGCGTTTAATTCCTCTTGGTGACTGTAGACTGAACGGAAACAACGCAAACTAGCACCACAGTGAAGGCTGAATCTCCAGATAACCAGCTGGCTCGCAGGATGGCACAGGGGAGGGAGCTTGGTGGTTGGCTGGTGGTAACCAACCCCTAGTTGAAATCCCCGCACGGCTGCCTGGTTGCCTGCCCCAGCCTCCTTCCTGCTGGGGGCAAACGTGGTCCTGTCTTCAGCTTGCATGAGGGTCTGGGGGAGACAGGAAAGCAAATGATTTGTTTTGATTTGGATCCCTGACAAGGACGATAGGGATGTGATTGTGCTCAGGCCAGGAGAGCGAAAGAACCAGACTCTGCTTTAACTACTGCATCCTCCTCATTTTCTGCAAGCTCCATGTACGGTTAAAGCTGAGTGAAGTGACTGTCCCTGGCAGAGCCGCTGTAGGTGGAACGAGGGTGTCTGCTGAGCTCTGTTTTCTTTCCCCTCGTCAGTTTGGGTGACCACTGGCTTGTGAAGCTGCAGGCAGCGTTCTCTTCTGATCATAGATATGGGAAATTTCTTAATCTCTTGCTTCTGAAGAAACAAAAAGAGAATGATGAACACAGTCAGTGTGCTGTCTCCAGTTGAGGGTGAAATGTGGCAGGGACTTCTTCACTGAGGGGTTTTGGAGCGGGGTGGGGGTGTCTTTTTACTGCCCCTGGCACCTCCATCCCACATGAGAGATGTTTGGAGACTGTAGTTCTTTGTGCAAAGAAAAATCAATCGTCTTGTCCTCTTTTCAGGCCAGAAATGCAGTTATTGGCCTGCATTTGTGCAGATATAATTCCTCACTGTTAGGTCACATTTTATGCAGACCCCTCATTTTCTGGCCATTATTTTCCCCCAGATTTTAACAACTGGTAGAATTGCAAAGTGATTTTGTGTTTCTTACATTTTTTTAAAAACGGGTGTACACAGAGCTGCTGCTCTAGAGCAGTCTTTCCTCTGGTTTTGCAAAGTAGGGGGGCAGGATGTAACTGCGTGTTATGATCTGGTCCTTCACATCGTCCACACCTGCCGCTTTCAGGATTTCAGAGAGCTTCCAGTGCGCCTCCACAAAGGATCCAGTCTGGGACTCTGACTATAGTTGCAGCCCAAAATTAGGCAAAATGGCCAAGTAAATCGAAGTCTAAAATTGCTCTTTAGCTTTGTTTTACTGTTTACTTCTTATTCCCTGTGGGTCAGGGAAGTTCAGGCTCTTTCTGTTTCTATCTCACATATTTGCTGTTGGAGAAAGACTACCCTCCAAAATAACTTTGTATAGGAAGATATGGTTGATTTGGGGCTGTCACACATGCTTTATATTTTGTTTTTTAATCCTATGGAACCGTACCAAGGCCTGTTAGAGAGCCCTGTCTTTCTCAGACTTCTCCTGCCCCTTGCTTATTTTATGGCTTGATGGCAGGAGAAACAAAACACAGACATAGTTGTGTTCCTGTGCAGATACATGGTCTTTCCTTATGTTCCCACGTTGCCAGACTGTGTCTTTAGCAAGGCGTTTGTATGTTTTCCTTCGTTTCTTGTTCCCCTGCCGCCGTCCCGCTACCTCCTATGCCCGCACAAGGCGCGGGGTCTTCTGCCCTCCTCCTCCTCCTTCGCTCCTGGAGTCTGGGGCAAGTCTGAGCTGGGCGTTTCTAGTGCATCGTACGGGAGGCCCAGGCGCCTTCCACCCCAGCCGGGACCGTGGCGGGCGCCCGCCTGCGTCAGGCCGTCGCGGGGACGGCAGGTCTCACGGCCCGGCAGCGCGGTGGAGCTTAGACGTCTGCGTCTTGTTCTTTGCCGGTGGAAGAAGGATTTGATCGTTCTTGACACTGAATGTTACCTGTAGCTTTCACAGCTGAGGCTGAGCTAGGATCATTTGCTGTTGGTTCTGTTCTGTGTGTTTACTGCCCCATCCCTGTTTAAAGTCCTCTGCCAATGTAATCAGACAAATTTACAACAAAGGAGCCACTGACAAAAATATAAAGCAGCCATACAGGATGCAAAGAGACAAAGAATTCTTTTGGCCAGAAAATTCTCTGGAAAGTCCAAAAATAATTTGGGCTGAGCTACCAACCACCATCAGGAAGCGTCTTTGCTTTAAGACTAAAAGTTTTTTCACCAGTGGGACAGAAACAGGTCCAAGGACCATCTGCAAATGCTCTGAAGAGCACAGCTTGAGCCCTCAGGCTTATTACATTCAGCTGTTGCACTGTCTTACTTTTCTTAAGGCCTGTTTGCTTGTGTCTGTGACCCCCTTGAAGAGGGACAGTGACTCTGAGTCTTGATTTTTGTCACCTTTTCCGACTCTGCAGATTTTTCTCCGATATAATCAAAAAATACTGAGCACCTCAACAAGCCTGCCTGACAGTGTCCATGCTGAAACGAGACATGCTAATGCGTGAGCAATATTCCCTATATTTACTTCTCCAAAAATGTCCCAAAAGTGGTGCTGAATACTGTGTAAGAGACTGCAGGTTTTCTTGCAGGGGAAGTCTGTCTCTTCCTGCGCTTAGCAGGACGTTAGATGGTTTGATCAGCTGCTTGTAGAATATGGTGAATCCATCGATATTACAGAAGCAGGGTCAACAACGCTCAGGAAAAATCCCCTCTAGAGCCTCTGTTGGTTATTAACATCACACTGTTTTCTGAAGTGCTTGAAGTTCATGATGACTCTGGATTTTTTTTTAACCACATCAGTATGATTTTTTTTCCATTCAAGCTATATTTCCTAAAACTTGCAACTTCTTTATAGCAATTGCAAAAATACACAACCTTTTTGCTCTGTCCTTTTCCAGGTTACTCGTCGGCAGTACAGAAATTCTCCCAGACTTTGCAGTCCTTTCAATTTGACTTTATTGGTGACACGCTAACAGATGATGAGATTAATATCGGTAAGTGTTCTTCTTTTGGATATAAACTTGCAGTTACTGAGAAAGCTTCTCCTTCCCAGGAGTTTGCCTGTGCTGATGTTTCTTAAACAGATTCAGGAGCCAGGTTTGTCACGTGCCAGTCAATATGCATCATATGTTGCATGCAGTAAAAAAATGCTGTTTTGTAGCGTATTTTACAAAGCTGGAGCTGTCGTGGTAGAATGTAACATACCGAGCTCAGCGGTTGATATTGCCAAGCTTTTCCATGGCTCCAGCCCTCCGCGGTACTGCCAGGCTCTGGAAAGGAAGCGCGGTGTGAGCAGGAAGCTTCTCGCTTGCACTGTCCCCTGGGTGACCTCTGCAGCTAAATCGCATCGCTTCTCTCTGCCGCAGGTAGAGTGGGAGTAAGCATGAGTCAGAGCGTTTGGCCACATGTCCTGAACCAGATGGACAATGCTCCCAAAGCTAAATTTGCTGCGCTCAAAACGCGTTACATTTAAAAACAAAGCAGCCTCCACACTATCCTGAAAAAGACACCAGGCTGCAAACTGCTGGGAAAAACAAGTTGCTGGATGTATCATTATATGGAAAATATAATCCGTCTTCGTGGATGGGGAAGCTGGTGGCACATGGATCTATCCTGCTCTCCACACGTGTTTCAGGGTTAGAAATCCATGTATTTTACTCCCCTGCCAGGCCAATAGGTTCTGTGTGGGTTAAACATCTGCCAGCTGCATCCAGGCAGTGAAAACTGACGGACTAATCCTAGACCCAGCATTTTCCCAATGGATCCTCCTTTTAGATTAACTATCGCTGTAAAACTAGCAGCGTGAAGGGTGGGAACTGTCGCTGTGGTGACACTGATGGAAGAAGGCTTTGGAAAACACGCAGGAATTCCCTCACTGCTGGGCAAAGAGCAGGCTCCAGGCAGCAGGACAGCAGCTGCCCGGCGGTCTGCGTGAGTCACGCAGGAAAGCAGGATAACCTCTTTGGCTTCGGAAATGGTGTGACCAAGCCTGATTTTACAAAATACTGGGAGGCTTCCACTCTCGGCTGAGGGCGACTGAGGCCTCGCCGTTTAGCTGGGCAGATGGGGCGTTAGCCTGCAGAGTTCCTGCAGAGTGAAAGCAGGAAAAAAATGTTTGCAGCCTCTTGTTCAGCAGCGGCCAGAAATGTCACGTTGCTGCTGTCGGTTCTGTTAGCCATCGCTGAAAGGGGAAGGAGGAAAAGCTTGCTCTTTTGGTTATTTTATTTAAAGCAATTTAAAGCAGCTCGTGGCTTCCCCTTCAAAAACTGATTTCCTCTATGGAAAGCTTCTAGGTGAAACCTATTGGAAATGAGTCAGTCTCCAATTCTAATGGAAATAGAGGTATTGAATTTGCGAACTCATCTGGAGAATGGAGGAGAAAAACCTAGCATTATAAATTAGCCCTACTGGGAACGGAAGGATGTGAAGCAAATAGCCGCCCAAAGAAATGAGCATCTCTCTTCTGTGAGCTGAAAAGGGCAAAGCCTCACTTAACGGTCCCGTGTGAACATGCAGCCTGTTTGTCCACGCCGCGGCGGTGGTCGCGAGGAGAGGAAAGGGAGTCCCTCCCGCGGCCGGCCAGGAGGCTGGTGCCGCTGCTGCCTCGGCTCCCGCGGGCGCCCGTCGCGCGGCCAGAGAGCCTCCGTCGCCCGAGGGGCCAGCGGGCGCCTTCCCCGGCGCTCCCCCGCCGTGGAAATGCGCTCGGTTTGCGGGAAGACTGCTAAAAATGACAGATTTGGTACGGGGGGATCATGGGTGGGAGGAGGAGAGCAAGGACAGGTTACGGCAAATGTAAAACGCTGGTGAAACAAGTGTGTCCCCACTTCTGTTTTTGTTTGGACGTACTTGTTTTGCTTTTTTGAGAAGAGAAGAGATCCCTCATCACCCGGTATGCAAAAGTCTGTGTTGTGTTCCTCCTCCATCAAATCCTGTAGTATCTCCTAGGGCCTGAGCTGCTCTGGAAGTCTCTCTTATTCCTAAAATAGGAGCAGGGCGTTGACATCTCCGTGGCAGCTTTCCTCTCTTGCAAGACTTCTAAAAAACGGAGATGCTTGAAATCTGTGCGTGAGCGTAGGAGCTGATTTGAAGCACAGGATATGGGAATGAAGTATAAACATCTACAGAGCACTTCTCGCCGTACTTCAGGGAATGTGTTTGATCTGTAAATATAACTGAGAGCAGGCTTTTTTTCTTTTTACGTAGGCAGACAGCAAACTGACGCTCCCGCACATAATGTAGTGACTTTGAATGCTTCAGCCGTGAGTCAGGAAGCCATCGCTCCCTTGATGTTGTCTCTTGCAAGCAGCACTTTCCCATGGGGACATCTGACTGTTTGAGACGCATCCTTGTTGCATAATGATACATACAGTGTAGGCAAGCGGCCTGTTGCTCTGGGTCTGAAGGCAGGAGTGGGGCTCCCGAGCAGGCTGCCGTGGGAGGAGTGAAACACGCAGCAGCTACCTCCCGCCTGCCACAACTTTCCATGTTGGAGCGCGTCCCTGAGTACTGGCCTCTCCCCCGAACGCACGTCTGCAGCGGCTGACGGTTGCGATCTCTTCTTGGATCGCTCACGCAAGAGCCGAATAAGCAGTTCCTTTAGAGATGAGCTGAAGAGGAAACCAGAGAGCACGTTTGTCTCTCCCGGGCGCTGGAACGTGACCGCCTGCGCTTCGAGTCTGCCAGCCCTCGTGGCGTGCTTGGCCCACGCCGAGACCTCGCCCCCGCGCCGGGGGTCGGCCGGTGGGCTGCTTCCACGGAGCAGCTTGCACGCAACCTCCGCTTCGAGGCAGGAGCTCGCGGCCGCAGGCACAGGCCGTCCTGTGCTAGTCGGCCCCGGCGCTCTGGACGCTCCTGGTTTTGTAGCGCAGATACGGTCTATGTAGCCTGTTTGCAGTGGAGGGATGTATTCAGCGAATAACTGTTGCTGCAGCCGGGAAGCGTGTGCCTGAATCCTTTCTGCAGAGCAAGAAAAAACCGTCTGGTGAGAATTGTAGGCGCTAACGTTTTCCCTGCAGCTGTAGGGACGTGTCCTTTTTCTGCCAGCAATAACTCCCTTCCTGGCTCAGGCTCCTTGCGCTGAGCTTCCCAGCGTCTCTGTGTGTACTTCAGCTCCCATACGGTCATGGGTTAGCGTGGTGAAAGTCAACGTATCGGCCCTGCAGGGGGGTACATAAACGACCAGGACAGTGCGTGTTCAGGGCTCTGAAGCCCTCACCCTGGGAAGAGAGCTCAGAAATTACTGACTCATCAGGAAGGTTGTATTTTGGTGACTGTATCACGCGGTTGTGGTTTTCTTCTTTTGCGTCTGCCTCAGCAACTAGCGAGTGAGTGCTGTGGCCCTGAAAGCTGGCGCCGGCGTGCTGTGCGGCAGCTGTTCGGGCTGGTTTTAGCAGGAGGGCAGGTAGTTCTCCTACGAGGGTACGTTCGCCTGTGCGTGCGCGGTTAGGGCCTCAGTTTGCGGCTCGGGCCATAGGAGCACTCTGTCTGCCGTACCTGAGACATAAGCTGTTGCTGTATACCCCTCTCTGCGTGCATGATTTCCTCCCTTCTGTCTTCTCCCTGCCAAACCCCATTAATGAGAGCTCTTGATCGTGCCCTGGTGTGAGCCAGGCTCTTCTGAACGTTCTTTAGTTAATTCTCAAATATTCTTTGAATCGCTCAAGAGCGGATCGGGTGCCTCTGCGTACTCTGCTGTAAGTGTGGAGCCTGACCTGCCAGCAGAGGGGAGAGCAGGGATCCCTGTAGACCTTACAAAGAAAATCCTCTGAATTTGATGCACAGAAATGTAAGGCTGAGACACCCGTAGGATCGCGGCTACGCTGCTGCTCTGGACAGGATCAGCTATGAAACAAGCAGGTTGCTCGTTCCCAGGCACTGGAATGTGATAATTTATATTGTTAAACTGTGAGAACATTTCCCAGCAGACTTCTGGCTTGTGCAAACTAGGTTTCTCCCAGATAGTTCCCAGTACCCTTAGGCAATTAGATTATTCCTGGTAGGTGTTTTGTGCACAGCCACATCATATGCGTAGACGGATGTTTGTCCAGCCTGTTTTTCAGATTGCCTGGAGAACTGCGGCTTTTGCAGTTCTCTTAAATATTGCATTTCAGTGCTGTTAGTGCTCTTACGATGAGAAAGGTTTTCTCCTGATAGCAAACCTAAATCTCCTTTGCTACGAATTCAGCCTTTTTTCTGTCTTCTGTCCTTTGGTGGGCAGAGAGAGCAGCTGATCATTCCCTTTGTATAATAACCTTTTTTTTTTAATATGGGAAGATTGCCAATTGTTCCTGTTTTGTCTCTTTTTTTTTTCAGGCTAAACAAACTTTATTGTTTCAGCTTGTTTAAGGAAAGGTTTCATAACACCGGCAGCACCGGGTGGAAGCAGGCAGTCTGTGAGCTCTCTCTGCCCAGCTGCTCCGGTGTCTCTCCTCCGCACGGCATCGCCAGCGACCGCTAAGGTTGTGTCTAAACAAAGGATCTTTTTCAAATCTTTCTGTAGTGTTTTTGTTTGTTTGGTTGGTTTTTGTTTGTTTGTTTTTTAAGCACTGTAATAATAATCACAGAATCACAGAAGGGTTGAGGTTGGCAGGGACCTCTGGAGATCATCTAGTCCAACCCCCCTGCTCGAGCAGGGTCCTCTAGAGCATATTGCCCAGGGTCACATCCAGACGGGTTTTGAATATCTCCAGCGAGGGAGACTCCACCACCTCTCCGGGCAACCTGTTCCAGTGCTCTGTCACCCTCACAGTGAAGAAGTTTTTTCTCAGGCTCAGATGGAACTTCCCGTGGTTCAGTTTCTGCCCGTTGCCTCTTGTCCTGTCACTGGGCACCACGGAGAAGAGGCTGGCCTCATCCTCTCGACACTCTCCCTTCAGATACTTGGACACGTTGATAAGATCACCCTCTCAGTCTTCTCTTCTCCAGGCCGAACAGGCCCAGCTCTTGCAGTCTTTCTTCATAGGAGAGGTGCTCCAGTCCCCTCATCCTCTTGGTAGCCCTCCGCTGGACTCTGTCCAGTAGTGCCATGTCTCTCTTGGACTGGAGAGACGTCAGTACTGAGAATCCAAGCTGAAGGGCAAATCTGAACCCACCGGACTGTGAAACATTCTCAGATCTCACTGCGTTCGCGCCGATTGCTGAGTAACCTGCCCGCGAGGCCTGGCTGCCGCCTGTGCTGCGCTGCCCCGCGCGCCCCGCTCCCGGCCCTGGCGGAGGCCCTCCGGGAAGCTCCCGCCGCGAGGTGAGGCTGGCACAGCCCTGCTTCCCGCGTCCCCGGCGCTGCCTGTCCCTCTCTTCCTCTCCCCCAGCCCCTTTTTCCTCGTTTTGCTAAGTCCCGCGCCAGGTCGTGCCAGGCGCGAGGCGTTTCGGGCTGACTTCTTTGCCGCCTCTCGGCTCCTTCTGCAGCGAGGAAGCCAGCGCAACCCGTCCTGGAGGCTTCCCGCTCTGCTGGGAGGGCGTTGATACCCCCTCGTCACTTCTGTTGAGTTGCCTACGTGGCTTTTTGGAAGGAAGGGATAAACATCGCTGTCGCCTCTGAACACGGACATCGAAGTGGCCAGGCCTGCCTGTTATCATTCATAACAACGACTAATTAGTGTCATCTTCCCTCCTCAGCACTTTTACCGTAGCTCCCTTATTGCTCGGGGTATGTAGGCTGAATTTCCCTTAAGTAAATAAACCCCTCTGACAGCCAGCCTTTAATTGTGACTTTGCTATAGCCGTTTAAAGATCAGACTCGTGCTGCTTTTCCAGTGGCTAGTGAAATCTGTGCTTTCTAACTCCGTCTCCGCCAAAAGGTGCCACTTACTCTCCTTGCATGGCAGGTTTTTAAAACAGCGTTTCTGTGGCTAGCAATCTGATGGGGTTAATTCAGCATGCTGACCTTGTGGTGGGGTGAGCAGAGGGCCTGCAAAGTGCATCTCAGTTGCTGCAAGTTTTTATAGTTTGTGAAGCTCCTTTCATGAGAGTACCAATCTTTCAGCGTGCTGCCTAAGCCAAAAATACAGATTTCAAACATGATTTTGTTTTGTACAGGGGATGAAAACAAGGGAATGCCTGCTAAAGACAAGTTGTGGAAATATCTAGCCCAGTTGCAGCAGAAACACATGGCTCTCGAATAGCTGCACTTGGAAGCTATTCTTGGTGTATCAGCCAGGTTCAATGCTGAACTGTCAAGTTCCTCACTAATTTAACTTTTTCTTCTCTTCATAGCTGAATCCTTTAAGGAGTTTGCAGAGTTGCTCCAAGAGGTAGAACTTGAGAGATCAATGATGGTAAGATGATCTTAACTGTGCTCTGGTCATGAATGTCTAGTTATAATGTTTAAATGCTAAATCATAGACAGAATGTACCAAGTAACTTTATAACACGATTTTCATCATCTGGAAGCTGGGAGCACTGCAGACATTGTGCGTTATATCACATCTGATCTACTGTGTGATCGCAGGATGCCTTGAACAGCCCAGGCGAAGGTGCTGGAAGGGGAAGGGGAGGGATTGTCCCATGTGAGCATCCAAGACCTCTCCCACATGTCAGGCAGTCGTTTCACTGGTAGGGTCCCAGTAATGGTGGGGCTCCCCTGAGGGACCCCCACAATCTGCAACGGGTTCCCTCCGTGGCTGGTTTGATCTGCAGAGTCAGGTGTGTGCTAGCTGGTAACAAACTGCTTTTGTGGGGAAACAAAATGTTGAAAAATCTGAAGTAACGTGTTTTTATCTTCATTTTTTTTTCTGTGCGAGTGAGCAGTTGTTCCTCTGTGTTCCTGCCCTTCCTGGCATGCAGTTCCTGCAGAGCGATTCACTCCCTTCTGTCTCCCATTACATTGTGCCCTCTTTGTCTCCAAAACTCCTCGATACATAGTGAATGTTGGCTTGCCGTTTCACTCTTAATTCCAGGAAAAACATGAAGGTTAGACTCGGTAGAGACCTTTTACAGCATGCCAGGAGTTTGCTGCTTGGCTCTGCTTTCTTCTGCCTTAATACAGCAATGAAAGAGCCCCTGCTAGGCTGTTTGGCTGAGCCAGAGCGGTAGGGACAGCTACACCTGCCTGCGTTGTGCTCTGTGTGGGTCCACGCACAAACAAGGCAGTGAGAGGAAACCAGTAAGAGGCTGGAGGAAAGCAGTAAGGTGGTTCTGTATTAATTACATCCCAGTACAATAGCACCTTTCTTCTGCCCTCCGTTTGCAAGACCAATCTCTTTACAGTAGATCTTCCATTAAAATAAACAAGCCATGCATAAATTCTAGGCTCTTTTCTTCTGTCAGACACTTTTACACTCTTACCATGTTCATCAGCTTTAAATTACCCGCTATCCTGATAGGACTGTGACAGGGTAGTGTGCGTCTACACTACACTGTGTGTCTCCCCTTCTCTTCCCCTTCTCTGAAGCGTGGAGAGAACCCTTTCGTAATGGAAACTGGGACGGGGAGAGAGAGCAAGGTCAAGTCCCAGGCCAGGGTTGAGCTGGAGCCAGTAAGGGAAACGGAGGGGAAGGATTGCCTGTGGGGTCTCTGAGAAAGAGCACAGGGTATGACTGAGGAAAATGTCCTTCAGGCATCTTATGGCGTCGGAAGAGGCAAGAGCAGACTTTCCTCTTTCGTTAGCTATTTTGTGCAGCAGCCTTGGTTCACAGCAGTTTTACTGCATCAATAGCCTGCTGTCATTCCTCTTCTGAGTATCTCAGTAAAAGGAAAGTCTTTCATTTATTTTAGAGTCATCAAGCCCTTTACTTTCTGTTGTCAGAAGCGGCAGATTCCGAGATAGGTTATGGAAAGTCATGCCAAAGGGACCAGCCTCCAGCCTTCCCCCAGCCCTTCCTTTTTGCGTGTGAGCTTGGGATGTTCATGATGCTTCATCTCTGAGAAACAGCTTACACAGTTTGGGGCCATGCTGAGTTGAGATCCTAGGCATGAATTCTTATGGGTTGTTTAGCTTTGCAAAGCAGCTCATTTCAGGATTGTTGCCGTTGCTTTCTAGGAGTGTATTCACTATGCATGAGTGTCTGCTGTCCTCACTTGGAAATGCTAGGAACTGATCCCGTTCCTGGCTCTGGGATCCTATTCGCCTGTTATGGCTTTGCATTAAAGAAAGGGTGGGGGCTATCATGGAAAGCAGTGGCAGTGCAGGGAGCACAGCAGAGTTGTCCCGAGCAGAGGAGCCAGCAGCAGAGGCAGAAGGGAAACAGCTGCTGAAATGCATCTTTCTGCTACTCAGTTCCTTCCTGTTAGATCAGGCAGGATAATTCTTTGTAGCCTGGGACCCAACTGAGGTAAAAAGTAAGTAGCAGTCTCCAGAGCATTTTCAAAATATCTGTTCTACTTTGTGCTTCTCAGAGATAAACAAAGAGCCTTGCCTCCTTGGGGGCACTTCTAGTTAGTGCTCACACAGCGGCCTGCATACTTTGAATATCCTATTCCTGTTAGCCCTTCCCATGTCAGTTATGGTAACTGTCCTCCTGAAAGAGGATGAACGACAGATACATTCGCTGTAGGCGGCAGGTAAGGGGATTCTTCAGGCAGCCGTGAGGCCCGCGTGTAGCACAGTGGTGATGAGGAGCGTGGCGCACCAGCGGTGTCATCTGTCCTTGCAAGAGGGCTAACTCCAGAGCGCTAGCAGAAACACAAGCACTGCAACTCAGATACCACCCTGTGCAACGAAAGCGCTTACTGTAAGGTTTGAGGGTTTGCTGCTAGCTTTATTGTAGTGCTTCAGTTGGCAAGGTCCAGCAGAGGCAGAGCCTTCCTTGGCTGCGTGCATGCTGTGTGATGTGACGCAGGCAGGAACTGTGGGTGGGGACCGCTGGTCACATAGGTTAGTACCAGGGATTTTAGGGGAGCAACGCAGCGTTTTAGGCAGAGGGATTTGGCTCACCTTGCAGTTGTACAAATGAAGATGAGGGGTTGGGGGGAGCCCACTAGTAACTCTGGCCATTCTGTTACTTACAAGATGTCCTCAAAGCCTCATGTAATGGGGAATGTTTTCCCTGTATTACAAATGGGAAGAAGAAGATACAGACAAGTTAAGTGACTTCATCTAATGAGAGAGACTAAATTTGCAGCTAAAGTGACGTAACAATTTAAGAGGCTTGGCTTTTAGTCCTAGTCTGCCTCTATTTAGGAGGAAAATGATTGCATGTCCAGTAGTTAAACTGATTCCTTCTCTGTGCTGCAGGTGCAAAACGCTAGTGATTTGCTGATCAAACCTTTGGAAAATTTTCGGAAGGAGCAAATAGGGTTCACCAAGGTAAATATTTCTTTGATTTTTTCAATTCTATTGCTGTATATAGATTTTCTCCTGTGTTTTTGTTGTTTTTAAAAAGTACACGAGTGTTGTACTGCATTTAGGCTTCATGCTTTCAAAACCTTCCCCATCCAATGCTAGCGTTCAGCCGCTGCACTGAAAGTGTCGGAGCTGTGACTTTTAGTCTGATTTTTTAATCATGAGGCGCTCTAAAACCTTTCCCTTAATTCTTTGGGTTCTGTTCTGGTATAATTCCAGCTCTGTCTCTTTCCTGAGAAAGTAATGCTTGTTTCTGCAAGTGGTCAAGAGATACTCCTTGCTTCTTTTTCTCTTTTCTCCCTTGTTCATTTAACGTTATGCTTATCTAACTTGAGAATAAAATACTTTTCCCTGACAAATGTATGTTGGAGTGAGAGGGGGAAAGAGTTGTAGGGGCCAGTAATCAGGACTTGATTATAGTCTTAGTGCTTGTGTTATGAAATATCTGAATAAAGTTTCTAGGAAGCCTGGACCAAACTTTTGAAGCAGCAAACTATAAAAAGCAAGTCCTGCACATGTAGAGCAGAAAAGATTATTTTTCTCTTGTCTGCTATCGAAAAGTCAAGGTTCCACGTTACTCAGTGGCAGCTTGAAATGGGCCTGGCTCTGAAACAGCTCAGAAATGGAGATGTTTTGGAGAACACTTAGAGCTTGGATTCAGCCCATCCCATCTGGAGCCTTTGACATTTAATAAATACTGGATTGAAGAAACGATATTTGATCACCAGCCCTCCCTTCAAAATTCCCCTATACAACGGTGATGTAAAACGTATCTCTAAAAAACCATAGCGCTGCGAATGCCGTGACGGCAGTAGACCACTGTAAATGGTTTTGCATTTGCAAAGCACTGACTGCTCATTTCCTGAACCAGGCACAGAATGAAGCAGCCTCACCTGTGAGCCAGCTGGTTTGCAGGCACCTGTGCTGCAAACACAGCGCACATGCCCAGGGCAGACACAAAAACTCCCTCCTGATTGATCTGTCTGTATTAAGAATACAACCAACAAACATTTAGGTAAGAGTCATGGGGACAAGGTCAAGCTTTTGTTTTCCACTCCGTGTTTATAGAACACTTAAGTCAAGAGGGCAATGGTCTGCAATTGTTAAGATGACAACATGCAAATGTCCTTCAGGCTGTTTTCTTCTTGAGCTAGCCCTTAAAGTCTGTAAGGATTCGTTTTTCTGCAAACTAGAGCTCTCTCCTCGGAGAGCCATGCCTACCTCCCGCCTTTGGGTGGAATAACAAGCAACCGGTGTTAGAGCCTGCCGATACCCCAGCTTCTAGGCGCTTTTCTTAGCACAGTTGGTGTCCGTAGCCCTGGGCAGCCTGAAAGCTCTGAGCACTGACTTGATTGCAAGGGCATAGATTCACTTAGAAACCTACAGTCCTCCCTCAGCATCTGTTGACAGGATAAGGTACTTCTGGTGGAGATTATCAGTCAATGAACTTGCAGTCGGCTTTTTGGAAGCAGTTAAAACAGAGGTAGTGGAGAGTAGGATCTGACTGTAGGCTTCTTGGAGATCTTTTTTATTTTTTTCTTTTTTCTTATGAAGAACATGAATTGCAAAGGTGTTGGGGAGCACTTCAGTCAGCAGAGGGGTCCAGCATGGATTAGCAAAAGCGCTCATCCAGGAGGATGCAGAAGAATGTTTTGCACTCCACCACATTTATAGATGCACACACTGAAATGTGATAGAAGATAACTGATACAATGAGATAGAAGACTGCACAGTGAATGTACAACTTCCTCTCCAGTGCTGTTCTGAAACCTTGAATGGGTGTGAATGCTTCCAGGCGCATTTGAGCCAGTTCCAAACCCTTGCCCTTGCTTCCGATGCTTCCCTGACTAAAGCCTGTATTTATACCACTGGTCCAAATCCTACAAGCTGGGCTGAATTCTCCGAGTATTGACTCAGTCACAAAGACATTCATTCATTTGCCAACTTACAGAATTTCTCCAGGTCATTTGCATCCGTGATAGCAGAAGGCATGAAATACAAATGAGGACTGATCACCACAGTGCACAATTAGCAAGGGGTCTGACTGACTCCACTTCTGCCTTGCCCTGTTGATTTGCATGACATGAGTAAAGTTGTTCCTGATTTACACCAGGGTGAGAGGGGCCAGGGCCAGGCTGTCATGCAGATCAGAGACATGGTATGGAGAATTTGTACCCTCTTTCCCATATTTTGCCAGAGTTGCCTTCTATAAGATGTTTTCTGTTCTTTTTGCAAGTTGCTGAAGCCAAATAGGAAGAACATTTCAATTGGATCTTTGTGATGACTCTGGCTGGAAAGAAGCCAGATCGTCTGAGTAAGACATCTGAGTCTGCACTGACCCATTTTCCTGGCCGATGAATGGAGTCTCTTCTGTGACGTGGTGCGTGCCAGCACAGAGAGCCTCCGCAGGGCATCGCTGGGATCCTCCACAGGGCTCCTTCTTCAGCTACCTCTGCGAGCAACACATCCTTTGGATTGTTGCTGTTTTCTATGACTTGTCTAAATCCCTGCAATATGTTTGGAGTCTGAAGAGGCTCCTAGCAGGCAAAATATGTTTTGTTTTGTTTTGTCTTTTCCTTCAGAACAAAAATAGCCACTTGAGCTAGACTTAACTGGGTCATTCTGCTTCTTCTAGGATGGGAATTTCAGAGGATCCTAATTAGCAATTAAGAGAAAGTTTTGTGCAAGTCACTTTGCCCCCTCTCACTCCCTAGTCCTTGACTGCTTCATCTCTCAGCTCAAACTGGGAACTGAGCTGCTTTCCAAGGGGCCTGGCTTCTGTTCCAGCTCTCACCAGTGGCAGGTGATATGCAAGGGAAGGCCAAGCACACTGTAGACTTTCAGCTGCAGTTACCCAAAGTTGCTGTTGCATTGACAGACTAGGCAGCTTATGCCATTTCTAGGACTCCTATTCCTTTCTGATTAAACTGGCATCTGCTGAAGCTTAGAGAGTGAAGCTTTCGAAGAGCACCCTCCTTTGTTGGTGTGTATAAATGTATGCTGGCTGTGCTCCTCTGTTTGCATTCGGTTACAGTCCCCTTAGTTTCTCTTTGTGAATGAGTAAATGAGAGTTGGGTGGCTTCTTGGACTTGAACATTGGCAGATCTTAATGGGAAGGTAATGCTGTCCTTTGCTGAATATTCATGAGGAACTGATTTGCACTTGTGTTTGCAGTTTGTGCTTCAGTCTGTTCCCCCCCCCCCCCCCCCCCATCTTGCTCTGTTCTGCAGCCAGCAAGCTCTTAGAAACCTTGGCTCCAATATCAGGAGGGATTTGTAGTTCATCCTTCTACTTTTCAGTTATATGTTAATTAGGCAGAGTGCAAAATGATTGGCAGACCCCCTATTTAGTTGCCAGAAATTGTTTTGTGCTGCATTCCTTTCCATGTGGCACCAATTATTTTGTATAAGCGATCTGTGCTCTGTATATATGATGTTTGCATCAGTAGTTTTTCCTGATCCTCTCAAGCCGCTGTGAAGAGCTCGTCCTCTTCCCTTCCCTGCGTCTGATGGAGCATCCCCAGCCTGCGCGCTGGCTGCTCTGCCAGAGAAGAAAGCTGTTTCCAAAGGTTTTCCTGTCTCCAGCCTCTGAGTTCCTGGTAAAGAACAAGTTCTTCCATTGTTCCCTCGAGCCTTTTTTTTCCCCCCAATTCTGTCTTTTTAATTATAGAGCTAATGCTCTACCACAGAAAAGGCAGGCCATGCTCTCCAGGAGAGGGCTGCCCACCTGTGAGCTGGTGGCTGAAGGCCAAGGGGTCGGTAGCTCGTGGTGTCCTCCGTGGCCACGGGGAGCCTGGTTTCACAGCATCTGCAATGGTATCGTTGCCGTCCAAACCCATGTCTGCTTCTCCTGAGGACGAGATGTGCTCAGCTCACTGCGAGTCAAATGGGAGGGAGCCACGTTATTCCAGATGGTCATGTCCCGTGATGCATGTCTGCCCCTGCCTTGCTGTCATCTCTCTCTTATGTGTAAGCACAGGCTCCTCAGATGTTTCACTGTGGGCAGTTGCAGTGAGTTGGCAGGTTCAGCAACTGCCTTATGTTCCCTCAGTTTTCACTTTCCACACAGCCTTCTGGGCAAAAAGACAGATTTCCAGCATGAGAATAGATAGCAGAGTGTTAAGGAGATTCACGTCTGTCTGGGACTCGTGTGGCAGACATCCCTCGTGACAGCTCCACGGCATGGGATGACTGAGTCCCCGGCAGCTTCCTTCTAGCAAAACGAGGGACTCCCTGCTCATTTGCTGCATGTGACACTTGCCCATGTAGAAGGGCAGGACTTCCTGAAGCCACGCTGTGAGCACAGGGAGATCTTGAGTCCTGAGCTCTTTCTGACCCCTTAGCTGCTAGTCTGTATTTTCTTAAGGAGTAGGCCTGGGGTCTTCTCATGCCGTGTTGAAAGAAACCAACTTTCCCTGTCGTTTCTGTGGGGATAGTTGGGCTTTTGTTTGTTTGTTTTTTGGAGCCAGCTTTTTCCTCACCAGAGGATTTCAGGACTTGCTGACATGCTGTAAGCATCCTCTTTTATGTGTGACAAACAGGCAGGAAGGAGGATGTAAAGTGCAAACCTGTAATGCTGCTTCAGTCATAGCTGGCTCCCCGTGCAGCTTTGTTTTAATACATTTCCATGGCACGTAGTACAAAAAGCCTTGTGGTTTTGTGACTCCTTGATGTAAACATGAAACTATGATTAGGTTCCTGGCTTTGTTACATGTGGCATCTAATGGCACAGAGAGGCAATTAAAATGTGACTTTATAGAAACGGTAATTGCTCCTTTGTAAACGCTTTTTGCTTCTCTGGGTTTGGATTTGCTCATCACCGGTGATAGTCACGAGGGTTTTGTTTTGTTTTGACATCTTCCTGGCATCAGTTCTTCAGCTTCTTAAATTAGGTTTCACTCTCGGAGGACTCTTTTCTCTTCTGGATTTGATGTCTGGGTCTCTATTCTGAGACATGAATTTGCTAACATGGAGTTACAGCAGCCCTGCTACTGCAAAGGATGACACCAGAAAATATACTTACTTATTCATGTTTAGGGATCTTATTGCTACAGCGTCTCTGCAGCGCAGTGATTGTGATTACCAGGGCAAATAGGTTTGCTGGTCAAAGCCTGCCCTACTCTTGACAGTTAAATACAAGCAGCTGAATAGAAGGGTTATTAGCATGCCTCCGCAAGCGTTACTGCGTTTTTCTAAAGTAATTGTCCTCTGACAATAGCAATGGGCAAAGATAACAGAAACAGCCTTTTTGTGGGGTCAGAAATACTTTCCATAGCAAGGCAGCCTGTAGTAACACTAGTCCACCCGTTGTCCAAGGTTCTTCTAAGGAACCAGTGCCCACTGACACGAGCTAGAGTACTCGTGGGGATCAGTTGCTCGTCCAGAAAAGGCTGAAATAGCTATTGCCGGGTGGAGATCTGATCTAGCTGTTAAATTTGAGTGCCTCTGCCGTTTTCTGATGGGTGCTATCCAAGTCGGATAACATGGGGAATTGTGTGTGTTGGCCCTCCCAAACTGTACAAACTTTGTATACTGCAAGTGTCTCCCTGTGTGTGCCCACTGGAAAATAACCTTTCTTCTTCCAGAGGAAATGCAACAGTAGCCACTATGAATGTGCTTTCCGGGAGTATGGAAAGCTATTGATATTTGAAGAGAGCATCTTTCTCAAAGCCTTCGTCCCTAGCTATCCAGCTGTCCTTTGGTGGCCTCTCTTTCTTTATGCCCCAGAATTGAACCTCTGAAGCTGCTGGGACCAGCTGGCTGTCCTCTGTACCCTTCATTGCCTACTCCTATCTCTCAGAGCTAAGAAGAAAACTGAAGGTTAGCAAGCACTAACTTTGCTGAGCCAAACTGCAAGTTTTGAGAGCTTCCTCCTCAACGTCCTGCTGTGTAGAAGATCCTGTTAGACAGACTAAATAATCCATGGAAGTGGAACAGGGAAATGAAACTTTACAGAAGGAGAACTAACTGAAGAAACAGAAAAGACCTTATTTCAGAAACACAGGCTCAAACTTTGCAGTCATTATTGAATTCATTATCAAATTAACCAGTATCTAATAGTCTACTAATTCCACCTGGTCTGCTTTTTTTAGTGTTTTTGGTGTGTGTTTGCTTATTTGGAAATTTCTGTGATGTTTGATGGTGTTGGCAGCTCCATGCAACATAGAATTTAGGTTCCCTGTTACATTTATTGTTAGTTTTTAAAGTGTAGAAACGTGATGGCTTGTACCATCAGTAAGAACAGAGCTGCCTTTCCACCGCTTGCTATCAGCGGCTGGATATCCTCAGCCTAGTTCACTGAACATTGAGAGCAAGGATTTCTTATCCACAGGCTTCTCCAGCTTCACCTCTGCCTCTTCAAATCTGGCAAAGACATTCAGCTATCGACGTCCCCTCACTTCACCCTGTAGCTTATTGCTGTGCGGCAGGTTCAACATTGCAGTCGTGTTGCAAGGGCAGACTGGGAAGAGTGCCTTCTATGTTTTTCACGCACTGATCGTGGCAGCAGAGAAATCTTTGCGTTGGACAGCTAGCCTATCATTTGATATGAATAGTCCACTCTTAGAGGCCTCAGGTCAGGTAAAATGTTCTTCTGTGAACACAAGCAATAGGCCAGTGTTTTCTTCTGAAGGGGTGGGAACAAGGGAACAGGGTTGCAGGGCTTTTAGGAGATACTTATTAGAAGATGTCGTTAACTCCACAATATATTGGGACTTCTTAGCTCTGTGTTCCACTTGCTTGAGCTTTCAGAAGCTAAACACTGGGCTTTGGTATCCTATACATACCCTATAATATGTATGCGCTCATTCTCAGCTGCTTGGAGCTGGTATTGAGGCTGCTCTCTGGCTGGAGGACCAACTCTCAGCAATCACTGATGGCTCAGTTATCCTCTCTCAGGAGTATTTGCCTACTTGGCTTCTATGGATGAGAGTTTCCTGATTGCCGTAGTCTTCTGTGAACCGTTGTAAGGATAAGCAAAGTGGGAAAGTTGTGAGCTCAGCTTCTCCCTGGGTTTTCTGTTACTGTTTCATTCTCTGTTTTCACCACTGCTAATAAAGAGATGATGAGTTTCTTCCCGTGTATCACCCTTCTAGTCTTTTACTTTCATTCCAGTACATTTCAGAAACAAATGACAAAAGTTTCAAAACAGAAAAATTGCCAAACTCCTAATAAATCTTTTCTTATCCTGCCCATGTCTGTAGCATTAAATTATTTACCCAGTTATTTTTGAACTATGTGAGCAGCACATTAGCAAATGATGACTATTGTATTCACGCTTTAGTATATGTCAAGTTTACCTGACATTGAAGAGGTTGAGAGGTAGAACAGTACCTCTTCTGTAGGGCTTGTGCCACAGTGGTGATAGGAGGAAGTATTTATAGAGTTCCGTGCCATGAAGTATTGCTAGAACTCGCTCTCTAAGAGAAACTGAATCTCAGTGTAAGAAACTGACTGGTGAAAGCACAGCAAATGAAAAATGGTCTCCTGTTTTGATGGATCCACCATAATTTTTCCATGGGAATACTGAATTACGTAAGATCTTGGCATTGCCTCATTGTTCTTATCTCAAAGAAGCCAATAATTGGTTCTGTTTCAACTGGTTCATCTACAGGAAAGGAAGAAGAAGTTTGAGAAGGACGGTGAGAAGTTTTATTCCATGTTGGATCGCCATTTGCATTTGTCTTCTAAAAAGAAGGAATCCCAACTACAAGAGGTGTGTGTGGAATTTTCTTCAGAGTGGGGTCCAGCAGCAACAATATTGGCTGCTCTAGATTTTAAAAAACAGCAGGGAAAGTTTCAGTACCTGGTTGAAAGTGGTGAAAGTGGCTCTACCTAAAGCCTATTCACATGGCTGAGACCAGGGATATAGAGGTGGTAGTTCACACCATAGTATTGAGCAGCAATACAGACTTAACATATTGTCTTCCTTTCCCCCAGCACCTATTCTCATCCTTACAATATAGAAAGACAGTGACCAGTTTTACTGGCATGCCTTGGGGTTGGCCGTGCTGAGGACTGACTTGGGGATCTGATCTGGCTGGCAAATAACTGGTTGTTGTTATTGTAGCCTACCTAGCTCCCAGTGCTCGCAAGGATGGTTGTGGCAGCAGGCCCAAAGTAGCCGTGCACAGCAGGGAGAGGCAGGATGGTGCCCTTTGAGCTGGTACTGCCACTGAACATTTTGCAACTGCAAAGGAGAGCCCCAGCCACTCGAGCCCACATCAGAGAGGAGCTGGATCAAAGCAGACCTGTGAAATCAGTTGTCAGATCAAGTTACAAGCATCTTTGCAAGGCAAAATTTATGTAGCTTGTAGTAACATAGCATGCCACGTTGTCTTGCTTAGTCATGTGGATCTGGAAGTGCTGGTGTCAGGTCACAGCAGGAGGAGGCGAGAGGATCGTGACACTGGCCTTGTCTTCACCTGTGCAGGGTTGTTGGGAGAAGGTAGAGGAGCTTAAACTTTTGTTTGATACTTTTTAATTAAAAAAAAATTGCAAACACCTTTAAGGAAAGCCGAGTCCTTGCAGAATGGCGTGAAGTTCTGAATTTGTAAATGAAAAAGAGTGAGAAAAGGATAGATCTGAGAAAAATAGCCAATGTTCCAGTCTTTTTGTTCTGCGTGGAGAGTTCAAAACCTGTGTTTGACAGATTGGGCAGGCTTTTTCTGAAGTGAGGACAGAACTATTTTGGGGCTGATGGACAGATACTAGTCAAAGATTGTCAAGCTAGATGTGATTTTTGTTTTTTTCTCCACCTCTCCATTTTTTTTTCCAGGCTGACCTCCAGGTTGACAAAGAGAGACACAATTTCTTTGAGTCCTCCCTTGAGTATGTGTACCAGATCCAGGAAGTACAAGAAAGCAAGAAATTCAGTATTGTTGAGCCGGTAGGAGTTCCTTTTCTTTCAGTTCTTATTGTTTCATACTCAGATATATCGACTTGCTGACAGTAGCGGGAAGGGATGAGCTACCAGGTTGGATTACTGCTTCTTAACAACCTTTAGTGGTGCTTCATGGAGCACCACGAAGCTACACACTTGTTTCTCATCTCTGTAAGTCGATCCTGAGGAACAGGCCAGACGCTGTAGGTAGCTACAGGTGTTAGTATGAATTATCCTGGACACCTTGCATTTGGTGAGCAGTAGCTGTTTTCAAAGGCAGACAGCTGCTATCTGGTCTGCTCATCTGTCAGGGCCAAGGTTATAGTGGTTCCAGCTCATGATGGTGTAAAAGGAGCCTGTGAATCTCTGCACTGCACTGCAGAGGGAATGGCTCTGCCCTGGCATTGTATGCCGTTAAGCATGGGAGCAAAAAGAGCTCCTGGATAAGCTATCCAGAAGTCTGCTCTTGTTCCCCCACTAGGGCCTTTCGTTTCAGGTAGTGTTTTACTAAGGCAGATGATAGTGTATTTGTGGGAGATAGACCAGGGCTTTAGGGGGCGTTATGGTCAATAAGTCATACTAAAATTCATATCGCTCACCTCCAAAATTGTAAGAAAAACAGACAGTTTTGTATATAATTTTTGAAACCCTGCTTCATGCCTGTCTTTCCTCTGATTAGAAATTTAAAAGAAAAGTTTAATCCATAACCTTTCCCTCCTTTGCAGGTGTTGGCTTTTCTCCACAGCCTCTTTACTTATAACAACCTGACAGTTGAACTCACACAGGATTTCCTTCCTTATAAACAGCAGCTTCAGCTCAGCCTGCAGAATGTAAGTTCCTGCTCTGCTCAAACATTTTTTTGCATGTGATTTCTATTCCTATTTTTATTCAAATGCCTCTTGTGGGAAGGCTTGTCCGTGTAAAATAGACTGATCATGTCCATTGTGGAAGATGGAGAGGAAGTTATTTCTTTTTCTCCTGCAGAGGAGAGACTGCAGGTGCTACTAGAGTGTTTTTCAGAAATCACAGATTCCAGACAGAAGGGGCTACTAGGATTGTGTCATTTAACCTTGTGCATAAACAAGCATGACTATTCTTCCAAAAGGTCTTGCATTACATTTTCATGTGGTTGAAATGATACGTGACTTTGAGAAAGGCATCCAGTCTTGATGTTAATGGTATCAGCTTACTACACGCTTTGATGAGCTGCTCTACTGACTAGATATACTTCTGGGATAAAAAAAAGTCCCTTTTACCCTCACTGTGTATCAAGGCTGCCCTTCGTTTCTGTGGAACAACAGCTATAAATCCGTGCTAAGTCGAGTTTGCTGCTGACTTATTAATTAGTCTAAGTAGCGTTCCATAAAAAATGCCTTGACTTTGCACTGTATGTTGACGCGAGTCTGTTTAAAAATGATTCCGTGCCAATCCTTGTAGCATGATTTTGTGAGGAAAAGTTTCCTAAGTTTGTAGGAGACTACACCTATTATCTAAATAAAAGTGCAAACAGGAAATCAGGTGCTTCTTCCTCCAGCTAGCCTTAGAAGTGTTGTATTTCTGTTATTTAAAGAACAAAGGTCTCTTCCCAGTCATGACTCCTCAACGTAATTTCTGTGTACAGTATGTTAAACCTTGTCTCTTCAGTGATCTGTAAGAGGCTAGTTTTCTTACAGCTTGAATTTTCCTGTGAATTTGTGGAGCAGCTTCCACAGCCAGAGCACCTAAAATCTGAGGCTGAAATTTTGGCTAGGAACATTCAAAGCTCGCTCTTTCCTGATGTTCAGATGTATTTCTTCTCTTTCTTTCTTTTTTTTTTTTCTCCTAACAGACAAGGAATCACTTTTCCAGCACACGAGAGGAGTTGGAAGACCTGAAGAAAAGGATGAAAGAAGCCCCCCTAACCTGCAAACTGCCTGGGCAGCCAACCATAGAGGGTTATCTGTACACTCAAGAGAAATGTAATGGCTTTTGTATGCACTGAATGGGTTACAGAAGCACAAGGCTCAGCTGCAGGCTGGAGCCCTGCTCAGGCTGTGCCCAGCTCTCGGTTAGAAATGGTCAGACCTGCCTAGACGAGGTGTGGTTGTGGGCTGTGGGTGCACTGGGCGCTTACCTCCTGTCAGCCCAGTGCCTCTAGCTGTACGCAGGAGGTTTCTCATGAATTACTGGTAGCTTTAAATGTAATGTAGCAAATAGCTTTTTGAGTGGTGGGACAAAGTATTCTCAGGGTTACGTGAGCCATGTAAGCAAGGAGGTGGTTGCCCTGTGTTTGAGTTAGATGAGATTTATTACTCTTTTTTAGAGATGGAGAGACCAGAGCTGTGACAGATTGCGTCTTGGCTGCATTTTATCGGAATAAATCTGGTGTCCTGCCCACTAATCCTCTTTTTGATAAGGGTTTCTTTTTTAGCCTGCCTCTGCGTATACAGTTCCTGGATGACTGCAGTACTGCTGTTTGTACTTCTGGCTTCATCTAGCGCCAGGAGTTTCCGTCGGTGCTGGGTGCCGAATCTTTACTGTCTATTTGTATTCCCGTAGCTAGTTCGCTTCTGGTTAAATGCACCTTTTGTTCAGCAGGTCAGTGCTCCTGAGGCTGGTTTCAGAGAGGGACTGTGGGTGTTCAGTCCCTGTGTTCACTCCAGATGTCCTTTCTCCCCACTTTTGGCAAAGATGAGGGACGGAGTGAGTGTTAGTATTTTAGGTTGTCCAAATAAATAAATTGTATATTAGAAGGATTCCAAGAGCGGATGTCTATGGCAGGTCCATAGATGAAAAAAACCTAACTGTGTCTTGCCTGTGGGGTTAGCTATCTCAGGTCGCTACGTGGAGAACTGCAGTTTAGTTCCAAAAACCTTCTCAGGCAAAAATAAGTCATAAAAGCTGTTCTTTGTCCTCCTGTGAAACTGTGGCATTTTGTATCCTAAAAATGGTGATTTTTGTACTCCCACCAGCTGGGAGCTATTACAACTGTCATGCTAAGTTAAGCGTGTTTCTGCCTTTCGTTCTAAGAGATGCTCTTTCCATCTTTCCAGTTACCAGTTGCACATTGCCACATACAGTGCAGGCAGCCCATTCTTCTGGCTGCTCCATAGCTTGGCAGAGAAAATCATTCTTTACATTATTTCGCTCATTACTTCCACATCTGCTGTATTGCATGTCTTCTACATAGTGGCTCTGTCTTACGGTCTCTGATGCGCCTGTGCTCTGTGCACATGAGCACAAGGCGCCTGCTAATAGCAGAAGCCGTTCTGATTTTGTGCTGAATCAAATCAAATCAAATTCAGTCTCTTACAAATACTGTTTGTAGTTTTACATGGTCATATAAACATGAATATTCAAGGGACAAAAGCCTGTATACAGAGGGTAAAGCCAGAGCTCTGGTCTCTGAGTCTACAGACAACTTTATGAGCAGTTAGTTTTTGAATTATAGATATGTATGTGTGTATACATATATTTGTATGTCTGTTTATCTTGCATTTAAAAAGAAAACACACATACACCGTAATTTTAGATCACAAATAAACGTTGCATGTTCCTGCATGAGAATGACTGTATTTACTGCCTTTAGTTATGTTTCCCCTATGAATCGAATAAGAAAAAGAATTATTCCTGACAAGTGCAACTTAAAAAAAAAATATTACACAAAAGGTGTCAGTTTTAGCATTTCATAGAGAGCGATTTGGATAAGACAACAAAGAACAGTGAAAATAAATCATAGTGTGATATAAATACGCACTTTAGGGTGTTTTAAAGATGCTGTTGTCTTTCCTGCCAGCTTTTCACTGACAGGAAAAAACAGTGGCATCCATTTGAAACAAACATTCAAGACACGTAGGATCCTGCTGGTGTATTTCTTGGCTGGACTTTACCAAACTGGTCTGGCCTGCAACCAGACTCTCACAAATGTCTTTTCATCAGCAGCTTTTTCTGAGTGTGTTGGATGTGACTGCTACCCTGTGCTCATTTTCCTCACTTCTCCTTCTAGCTTTTGCAAAATTGTAAATAGGCATACTACTGAACGAGACTTCTCATTCAGGGTATACTCGGACACTTTGGCTGTTGCTGTTTATGATGGGTCACAGCTAAGATCCCCGGTCAGGATCAGACTGCCTTTGTTCCCAGAGACGTACGAACATGCAGGAAAATACAACCTCCGCTCCTGCAAGCTTCCGGTCAAACTAAAGCTCTTGTCTCTATTGACTCCAGCTTTGCTTTTATTTCCTTGTATTTCTGCAGGGGCATTGGGCATCTCTTGGGTGAAATATTATTGCCAATACGAAAAAGAGGCAAAAACTTTAAGGATGACCCCCATGGACCAGAAGCCTGGAGCTAAGCAAGTGAGTTGATTTCATGGAGGGATGTCTGCAAAAACTGACCCTGTCATTAGCTTTCAACTTCACTGATTCTATTTTATTTCCTTGTATAAGCAAATACAAGTGTAAATACCATGTCCGGAGCAGATGTAGGCCACCCCCACTGTAGGAAACCATAGTTTGAACGCTGCTAGTTTGTAAAGAGCGTTGACAGTGAACTGAATACTGAATCAGCGACTGCAGGTGTAGAAGGGCTCTTGCTAGCCACAGGGCAGAGAGATGGGCTTTGCATCCCGTTTCCCTGACTGCCCACGTGTATTTGTGGTGCCAGCGTGAAGGAAACATTTCTGTGAGGAAGAAGTTTCATCTCTCCCTGTTGCACAGGAACTTAAGTTCTTCTGAATTTGCCAGTGGAGATTCCAGTCCACATCATTTGGCCGAGGTTCAGTCAGTGCTAACTAGCACGTTTGGCCTAGTGCATGTAAATTCTCTAAGAAATTTCTGGCTCGAGACAAGCTAACCTGTATGTTTCTCCCTGCAAATGAGTGGTGAACCTACAGCCTGATTTGCACATCTGCCTCTGGGAGTAATTGCAAGTATTTGAATTACTGGAGTTACTTGAATGCTTCCATTAGCGCTATCTCTTTGCTTTGCCTGGTGTGTGATTTTGATTTCTGTTCTTCAGAATTATTTACTTGTAAGTGGGAGCAGCGTTAGGAAAGGAGGAGAGGGAAGAAGTTGCATCTCTAAACTGTGCAGTAAAGCAACAAGTTGGGGACCAAAGTGCTTTGTTTTTTTCCAGTAAGTTGATTTATCTGAGCGTTCCTATTGTTTCTCAGTTTAATAGAAACGGGGCAGGATACAGGGTTAGATGACAGACTGTGGCTCAGAATACAGCAAGTGAGTCCAGCTGAGTCCACCCGTCCTCATCTCTGCCATGGAGCGACATCCCCTGGGGACTTCCAAGTCATGCATGCTGTTTTCCAATTTGTGATCTCATAATCTGTGTTCTTTGGCAGCCCCTGCACATTGCAGCAATAAAATAAAATGTATTTTTTGGAAGCCCTTGGCAGAATCCTTGGCAGGGCAGCGTCCAAAATATTGACTAGAGATCTATTGTCATCTGCATTGTAAACACGTCTAGTAAAACACATTAATGCAGGTAGGGGCTTGTAAAAATATAAATTAATATCCTTCCCAAACTTTTGCAATCTGGCAGTGTGCACCTTCAGGCCACAAATGGCCACACAACTTCAAATGTAACAATTACAAGGAGCGCTCTCAGGAAATACAAAACACGGCCAGGAAATTATCATCACGGTGTGTAAATCGAACGTAATCTTGGAGAAGGCTACCCATGCTGCTGGCCTGTCCTGGATCTGCTTGATGGACTTTTGTCAAGAGTCTTGCAGACTACAGCAGCAATGGCAGTCGGTGTGTGTAATGCATTGCGGGTTGCACATTCAAGACCAAGGCCTGGTTGGTTTGTAAAATTTCCTGGAGTGTCCCTTCAGTTTCTGCAAAGTAATGGAGACCTTACAAATGTATTATAAAATGATTGCTATTCACCTGTAAAATAAAGGTCCATTAAAATATAGGGCCATACCTCAGCCCGGCAATATAGGCATTTTTGTCAGTGTGTATCTACTCTGGATTTGGTCAGTTAACATTCTTCTCTTTAACAAGATATTTTTGGGCCATGAATACTACGGATAATTGGTAGCACTGATTAACCCCAATAAAAATTATGACCCAGCTATGTCATACAATAGACAAGCTTCATCCTGGTCCCTGGTCTCAGAGAACAAGTGATTTCCAAAAGGTTTGTTTTAAGCAATCTTTCTGCTCTGTGGAGGCATATTGCTTGTTGCTGAGGTATTTAGCACTTGTTTGCAGGGTAATCCCATGAAATCTAGAACATTTTGTTACTGTGGAGAGGAAGCCTGGTTTACAAAGCCTTTGATCTCCGACTTAGTTGTGGCTTTGCTGAATGGTGGGAAGGACAATCTGTGGTTTCCTTACAAATGCCATCTGATTAGCAGGATGCCTGCTGAGAGCATGAAGTCATGCCTGATGTCTCTGTGGACAGTGCCATGCTTGTTTGCAGCCTAAAGATGCTGAGAAACCTTAAACCCTCTCTCACCTTTCTTTCCTCTAATCTTGGCTTTAATCTTTTTCTTTTCTAGGGCACCTTAGACTTGACATTGAAATCCTGTGTAAGGAGAAAGACTGATTCTATAGACAAAAGGTTTTGTTTTGACATTGAAACTAATGAAAGGTGAGTCAGAAGGTAAACTACATTTTGGCTGTAGTACTGTAGCAAAGTAAAGGTGTCCTAGGATGAGATTTGCCTCATGACATCGACTTTTAGACGTCTCCCTATGTTAGACTTTCATCTTAGGAGAGGTGAATCACATCTTGAAGTGCCCTTTTCTCTCCATGGTCTGCAAAAGGATAGTAGATCATCTCATTCAGAGGAAGGTGTCTAAATTTGAACAGATGAATCCTGCTCTAGGGATCTGTACAAGGGATGTTTGCTTTGAGTAGGCAATAATCCTTCCTGCATGGGCAGCAGTACTGTGCTGGGGTGGAGGCAGGGGCGCTCCAGGTTCCCTATCTGGAGGTTCGGTGTTTTGTCACGCCCTTCCAGTCCTGTGAAAGGATGAACAGCCTCTGTGGGGCATCAAGAAACTTGCAGTACCGTTGCTGGCATTGGGTGCCATCCTTGCCCATCTATCTTTAACCTTGCCTGTATATGTGTATATGGATAACTGTATTGTCAAAGATTCTCCCTTTAGGTTAGTTTTGCCTTCCAAGCTAGCAGTATGATTCTGTTCCCACTGAACTTGGTCTTTTAGCTATTATGGGACCAAAATAAAAGTCACAAGAGAATGAACGTCATTGAATATGTGCGCTGTGAAAGCCTTGTTACATGCTGAAATCTTAGGAAAGTAGCAGGAGCTAAATTGTAGATAATCAGACCCTCTTTTATCATAAAAGGATGCACCACGCAAACACTGTTTGGTCTCTTACTGCCTTGGACACCACACTGACTTCTGCAGTTTATCCTGTATTTTCTCCTTTCTTTTCCGTACCTGCTTTTCTTGTGCCAACCTATGGTTCAGTGTTAAGGCATTTCTTTCTTTGGACTGGCAGACTTAAAATGATCTTGGATTTTTAAAAGTTATCTTTAATCACTAAAAGTGGGATAGAGATGACTCAGAAGTAAGTTTCAGCACTTTTTGTCTGTATCTACTGGCATTAATTTGCAGTGTTTTTGAACTATATAGCACTGCATCAGAACACGCCTTATGCAGTGTCTTAGAGACACTTGCATGTCGTAAGACTGGTAGAAGAAAGAAAAGGATTAGCCCATTAATAGCAACCCAGTATGATTATTGACAGTAGCAGGGGTCTCTCTCAGATGTGTGATTAACTGACCATGTCGTATCCTCATAGTTTGCGTTGCCCAGGCAGCTTGAATCTCCAGCCAGTTTCTTTACTCAAAGTGAGATCAGGTGGGAAGACCAGCACAGAAAACGGAAGTTCAGTTGAGTATGTACATGTGTAAAGTTGGAGTTTGTTAGCATGGGATGGCATGCAGTATGATCCCACCTTAGGTTTCACTTCTCAGCCTTTGTCTTACTATATTAGGTGTCTTCACCTGCTGCTAGAACCTTTGGTCTGCAAATGTACAAACAAAGCGGTAGGATTTGGTCTGTTCAGTCGTGTTTAATTGTCTCCAGTGATGTTGACTCTAGTGGGTTACTGGGACAGAGCTGGGGATAGGATGTGGCTCGGGCTGCTTTGTACAGACATCTTACACCATTAGAGTCCTACGTCATTTATCTGACTGGACTGCACATCGTGATCTCTCGAGGTATATATACTACGATGGATCTGATCCCGTTACCAGGCCAGATGATTCTGTTATTTGCTGCGTTTCTTTCCTTTGGCTTTATCTGTCACTCAGGAGGATCATTCTGCTTACAAGTAATGGGAACTCCTCGCAGGAGGTTGTAAAGGTCTCCAGAATGCTTGGAGCAAACGAGAGAAGCGGCCAGCCCGACGCTCTGGCGCCTAGGCCTCCAATTGTGTAGAAGATAGCAGATTGCGTTTCTGCCGTGTGCAGAGCAGAACAAGAGGGGGCAATTGTGGGCACTGTGACTAATTTGCTGAAGCTTACATATATGAAGACTAAATGTGGATTTCTTGGGGATTTCTTCTGGCAAAAACAGAAGTATGTACGCAACCTGTTTATCTGTGTTGTCTCAGCGCTTCCTCAGTAGGACTGTGAGAGGAGCTTTCTTGGAGATACTGCTGATAATTGGAGTAATGGGTGTGTATTGGCCTCTGCTAGTATTACTATCATTTCTCAGCCTTGCTTAGTATTAAAATGACCTACAGAAAGGTGACCCCTGTAAGCTGGGATGAAATCTCTCCCTGCCTGTTTAAAAGTAACCTTTGCTTTATTTTCCTGTCTCACGCTGGACAAACTCTACATAGATCTGGTACCATCACATTGCAAGCACTTTCCGAAGCTAATCGAAGGCTATGGATGGAAGCTATGGATGGAAAAGAGCCAGTAAGTATTCAAGGAATTGTTATACTCCCCATGATTATGCTGTCACAGTGTCCTCTACTGGTGGGTTTTGAGAAAGGTAAATAACACAACTTGGCAAGCTCATTTTTGCGATTTTTGCTTCACTGCTATTGCTTACCCATAATTCGGGGCATCAGTTCAGCTACTACACATTGGAAAATTGAATTGAATACAATTTTGTTCTAGGCAGGGCTTGTCATGGGGGTATTGTTTTGTCCCTTTTTAAGCTTTGGCACATTTACCTAGTTATATTGACCGCAACTAGCAGCCTTCCTGAAAACCGTGATCTAACTGGGTTGGAAACAATCAGTATTTCTGTTAGGCACAAGTTACTCTCAAATCTGCATGACATGATATTTTGTTTATTCCTGCCTTGACTGGTGTTTGTGAAGTCTGCTCTGTGCAAACAGTCATCCTGCATGAGTGTTTGTGTGCCTTTAGTTGCTGTTATTGATTTCCTTCCTTTAATCTGAGGAAAGCACAAGCTCACAGAATTTCCTGTAAACGGATAGCATGATGGGCAATGTGGGAAAATAATGTTTCTTGCTGCTTCCCGTTGCCTTTTGAGAGCTCCGTGTCCCTAAGCAGCCTCTGCAAAGAGGGTGGACGGTGCCTGCGCTTGCTGAGCTGCTGCTGCTGGAGCAAGGCTGGGCTGCACACCCCGTGCAGGGCTGGGGGTGGGGGGTGGCCGGTGGGACCCTCAGCAGGACCTTCTCCGTAGTTTAAACAGGAAGCAATTTGGAAAAATTTGACAGGTCAGTATGCTCTTGCTGGAGAGCCATTCACTTATGTAATATCTAATGTTCATTGGATGTTACATAATACGTTATTATCTATAAAGGATTTTGAATTTTTCTATCAAGAATGGCACTCACCATTTGTTATTAATAAAAAATACAAGAAGTATTTTCAGTATTGGATGAAGAAAGAATTTTTTAACATTTTGTGTTTAAAATAAAGAAAACACCCTTGGGCCTGACTGTGCTGCTTCCAGCTACCGTTTTTACAGGGTACCTATAAAACAAACAGAGGTTCTTGTTCAGTTTTTGGAAGACCTTTTTTCTAGAAACAGGTTCACCGATTAAATTTAGGAAGTCAGCAAACTCATTTGTTATACAGACAATGATATCTTGCTTGTATTTTAAGCTGACGTTCTTTGGGACACTGTTTTACTGGCTTTGTGACTGGCAATAGGTGATTCATGAGGTGCTGCATTTTCTTTGCAACAAATAAATACCAAATCATGTTGCATTATGTTTTTGTTTCTTCCTTCTCCGTTCCCTCCCCCTTTTTTAGATCTACCACAGTCCCATCACGAAACAGGAGGAAAGTGAGTCCTTTAAGTGTCTTTTCCTGTAAAACGTTGAAGCTGTGCTGAAGTGGGGTAATACATTTGCTCATAGATGTACTCGTCTTTGATCTCTGCTGGATGGGCTCTGCATTCCCTCCACGGGGTTAACAGCGAGCTACAGATATCATTAAAACCTACAAGTCCTGGGGGTGCCGACTGGCCTCTGGAAAGGATGTTCATCACCTTGCAAGCGTGACCTGTTACTCCCTGACAGGGAAGAGCTATTTGAGCAGGCGTAAGAGATCTTATCCTAAAATCTACCTCCTAAGTATCTAGAAAAAAGTTAGTTGTGGCTTTTAAACTCAGGACCTTTGAGATGAAGGTGCTTGCTGGTCCTTCTCAAACAAGAACTGGCGGCAGTATAACTTCTTGCCTTTTTGTTGCAGTGTCTGATACCGAGGCCAGATAAAAATGAGCTGCAAACTGTAGAAGTTATTGATTTGTCATGTGCAGCTTTTAGGTAGCAAAAACCAGACGGATGCAAAGTTAAATTTGCAGCTGAACCCCAACAGAGCAAAGGGAAAAAAGAGCAATGAGAGATTTTGAGGACAAACAAATATGTCAAACATTAAAATAAAAAAGGAGAAGGGGCATTTAGTTTCCAGAAACTCCAAATCCCACCACATTGCTCCATGTCTCTCTCCAGCTCCCCCCCGACAAGCGAGATACAATCTGCCCCCTGCCCCTTGCAGCTGCTGAACGGGAGCTGACCCCTCTTAGCTTTTCCTCCTTTTGCAACCTGTTGCTTGCAATATCTGAGTATGCTGGATCAGAAAACTATGTGGATGCATTAGCTGGATGAAGATTTGCGTTCTGTATCTTGGAGCTGAATCGACTGGCCAGTCAGCACTGTAATTGGCTCACTTCAGTTAGCGTACAGGTACTATTAGCAGATGCATAAGCCTAAAACCACGGATTTGTCTATGTTTGTATTACATACGTGGAAAGAATGCGACTAAACGTTGCTCAAAAGTAAATGCACTCTATTTTTAATAGATTAGAACTGGAAAGACTTCAAGTCTTATTATACAACTCAGTATCAAGTATCAAGTGGATCTGTGCTTAAGGATGTCTTTACTTAGTCCTGTTTTAAAGCCAAGATATGTTTGCCCTTTCATTCACTGGTGTTTAGAGAAGAGAGAATCTGTAATGACTTGCTGAAAAAATAGTGATTTTGTAAGATTCACCAGCACAGTCTCTGCTGTGACTGGAGATGGTTCAAATGTGTCCTGTGGATGTTTCTTCCAGGACAATGTTGTTTTATTTTTATTTTTCACTTGGAACAAATATTGAGTTTTCCACAGGAATTTTAAAGTAAAAATGTTATTATCTTTTAAAGTGGACAAAAAAAAATGATACTGAAGTCTAAATTTAAGGAATGTTTTACTTTCATTTCAAAATGTTAACTCAAAGCCAACATTTTCAGCCAAAATTCAATTTGAAACTCAAATAAAGTAGTACTGACTTATGAACCACAAATGTTTAAATGCAGAATTTTCAACAAAAATTTCATATTCTAGTAAACTATGTTCCCAGCCAGCTGTATTACACAAATAAGAGTCTTTGAAAAAGTCTGTCTCTTAATTTCATCTGAAGGCCACTGTGAATAAAAAAATTGCAGAGATCTATTCCTCTCTGAAATAAAAATGTATTTAGTATTGTCATTTAGGAGAAGTTCAATGTAAATATTTGTACTGGACAAAAAGTTTCTTCATGATATAAGTTACACCTGTAAATTACAGTGCAATCCTTTACTATCCCATATCCTGCAGTACTTTGTTATACCAGATAGCCTGGAAAAATCATGAGAAGTAATGTGAGTAAAGAAGTTGAAATATATATATACATATATATATAAAAAATCCCTAAGTTTCTGCCTACTTCATGATGCCTCTAAGACAGGCACAGTGAGATAGTCTGTACTTAATTAGTTGGAACAAAAATCTGTGTTCTGCTTTGTTTATGCAGTGTATAAAGCTGTATTTTTTACTTTTTTAATCTAGTCAAGGAGATAAGTAAAAAATTATATGATCCTGTGATGTGGAAGAACTTTAATTACAGATTTTGCAGTGCTCTGGAAATGATTAATTAATTCCTTATCAGACACAAAGTCACATGTGACTAGACTCTGATTTCCATTTTTATTATTAAGGATAGAAAGGGGGGAGCCCATAACGCGAAACAAATTCAAGAAAAAAACAGAGAGCATACAGAACTAATACTTCCTTATCGTGTTTTTAAGAATGCATGCGTTTTCATAGAGACATGTACACGATCTGTATAAAACAAATACCCAGTTGCATAGGCAAGCCCTGCTGTGCACTTAGGCGTTGTGGTTTTTGTGTGCTGAGTAGTGTCTGCCTATGTGGCCTTGTCAGTAGTTTTCCACTAGTAACTGTATGTTGAGGCTCATGCAGCTAACACTGCTTCCCTCTGTTTGAAACAGTGGAGTTGAACGAGGTTGGCTTCAAGTTCGTAAGGAAGTGCATCAACGCAGTAGAAACGAAAGGTAAGATTGCAGCAATGACATCCAGAAATCCCTGGCTTCCTGGCGTTCATTTGTTCGAGTGGCCTTGAATTACATTGTATTTTCTTCAATATAGCATTGTTAGTTAAAAGTCAAAGTCTCGTTTCATTGCCTGAAAAACGCATGTCAAAAGAGCAGAAGTCATATGCTACTTAGAATATTCGTTATGTCAGACTCCAGTTAGGATTGAATTTTCCCTTGTATGCTGTTTTCATTCATCAGTTTTTCATCTCTGGCTTAGAAAAAACTCATTATTAGGCAGAAGGTGAACAGTTTTGGAAATAATTTCTGTGTTGGAGGAAGAGACAGGGGTTAACTTAAGTAAAGAATTATTCAGACCCATTTTGTGAAAAACACTAAGACAAAAGCGGGCTAGTGGATGATACTTCACCGTTCTGGCTTTTTCATGAAGCATGCAGCTGGCACCAGCTTGTATCATCTGTACGGGCTATAGGACAAAGAGATATTGCTTCATGACATCTGAATTTCCCAGTTGGCCACAGGAAAAAGATAACAGCCTTTCAGAGGACATAGCCACCCAAGTCGCACTGAAATGGAGGGGAGTAGACTGATGAGAGCTGGGCAAATAAAACAATTCTATTTTTCCTAATGTTGGTTAATATTTTCAAAGAATCTGCTTTAATGTGTTTGCTTTCTGTTATAATTTGAACAACTTCATTTTAAAGCAGTAGTGTTTACAGAAATGATGTATTGAAGTGGATATTGCTTGCCAGCTCTGACACGTATTCCATATGTTGGCCGTAACTGCCCAACAGTGATGCAATTTAGGCAAAAAGTACGTTCCAAAGTAGTGATTGTGAATAGTCAGCCCTTAATGCTAGCTGTTTCATGTCTTTAATCAAAGAATAGAACTTTTGTCTTAATAATGGCATTTAGACTACTGTACAGTTGCCACCAATTGCCATTTATTAGTAGAATGAGAATAACTTGGCAGATGTTATTTGAAGAATAAACCTGCCCAACACTTTTATTCAGAGGTAGCATGATGTATTGAGGGACAGATTTGTAGAATGTTTGGATTCGGAATAAAACAGTGCTTCCTATAATAGAAATACTTACAGTAAGCACTCTGACACCTGTGAGATTTTTGAATGAATAATATTGTTCCACTAGGTGGTGCTTTTGAACTTCCAATAAACTCAAAAAAGCCCTTGGCTAATGCTTTTTGGCTTTGTTATGCACAGGGATTACTACAGAGGGTGTCTACCGAACTGTTGGCAGCAATATTCAGGTGCAGAAGTTGCTGAATGCCTTTTTTGGTAAGAATTAATTATCCTGGGTGACTAGATTGTGTTGTTTTTATATTTTTTAAGAAAGATAAGGAGGATCAGATTTCAAAATGAAATCAATCTGTCAAGCAGAGAATTCCCTCAGGCAGCCATTCAATTGTAACAGTCCATCTGAGGCACACCTGACCCTTCTTTTCTGATTTTTTTTCTGCAAGCTGCTCGCTTATCTTTAAGCTACATTTGTTGCTGATGCAAACTGTATTTTACGTGAGAAGTATTGACATAAAGGAAAGCCAGGGCACTAGAGCAATGGGGACAAGCCTTTTCCCATCGTATGCTAAAATACTTAGGCATTTTGGAGTAATGTGCTGGGGACATGCTTCTGCCACAGGCCCAAAGTATGGGGCATCCACCGAGGAGAGATGAGCCCTTACCCACCGATGAGCCTTTATCTTCTGCTGTGTCTCAGAAAGCATTGCAAATCCCTACCTTTGAGGTATGGTTTGAGGACCTGGAGACAGGCTGAAGTGTAGTGTTGGGGGTGCAGGAGTTCCCAATCAAGCCAAGGCAGTAGGAGATGTCCCATGGAGAACAGCATTGCTTGCTAATTCTGGCACACATGTCACATATTTGTCTTCATTGCCCAATAGTCAAGCAAGATTTATTGCTTACGTGGCCATCTCGAGTCTTGGTCCTCTGCAGAACCATATGTCCTGATTTTTATTTAGACAGTGCAAGCGAGGACCTAACATGAAGGCTGATATTCATTGGTATGCTTTTTCCAGAGTACCTTGGCCTGCAGACAGACTCTCTCCTAACATGCCACTGCTAGTGAGCTTGCCTGTCTAATGACGTTCATGAGAAGACGCTTTTTCCCACGGGTCCCCACCCATGGGTCTTAGATCAGCCCATGCGAATGAGTTCAGGAGGACCCTTTTCCTCTTTGGGTTATCCTGGAGAAGTATACTAGGAAGCTGCCCTCAGCAAAGATGTGCCATTACCCTGGTTTAAGGTGTGCCACTCAGAAGGGTTGGGATATCTTGCTGTTAGGTTGAAATCATTCTTCATAAATGCCAGAATAAGGCAAAAGCCGGTGAAAGTATTTGCAAAATCCTGAACAGACAGGTAGCTGTGAAGGCTTAAGAGGACTGTAAGTGGCAGAAATGTAAAGAACCAATGTGTTTATCTCCATAGTCCATCCATAAAGCCTGCAGGTGTGTATCCTTCCGGTGTGGTGAAAGTACGGAGCTCAGTCTGCATCCTCAGCCTGCTTTCTCCAGGGAGAGCTTTTCTAGGGGGTTCTTTTCACTGCACCTTCACTTCCCCAAGGATATCTGTTCCCAGGCCCAGTAGGAGATAATCTTGATGCTCCTGCTCCAGGACTATGTCCCTTCTTCCCTGCCACTGCTGCTCAGAAACGCACCTGTGGGTCAGGTGTCGGTACCTCCTGTGCTTTCTGAATGTCTGCAAATTTTTAATCCATTGAGGGGAAGGAATATGTTCTTTCCAAAGAGAAGCCAACGTATACATCTCTGTTATAAGCCTTTCTGTACAGTGAATCTTATATTACATACGAACATGTAAATTGGCAGGCATACAAAACACAGGTTAGTGTTGATGAGCTATGTGGCTCATTATTGACAAGAACATAACAATAATGGGCCATTTGGGAGTTCACAGTGGGACTGAGAGGGGTCTGCAATCCGGTATTTGACAATTCCTTTGTTTCCAATGGTGTGGTTCAGTGTAACTTCATTGACTTCGGTGCAGTGGCTCCTAAATTTACACCAGAATTACAAAAAAAAAAAAAGGAAAATGTGCCCTTCAGAGAAAATTCTAACACTATCTATAGTTCAGTGTTGTTTCCATTTATAAAACACATCTGTTGTCAACTTCTCAGGTCATGTCCAAGAAAGGGCAGTAACCAAATACCTCCACTTATCTGTTGGCAGAACAAACAGAATAACTGCCCTCCAATGAAATGTCTTCTGCAGCTGTGTACATGAAAGAGGTTTTGGGTAAACTCTCTGTGCAACACGCTGTGGAGGTCAGAGCGTTGTTCCTCGGGGGAAATGCCCGCCAGGGCTGGGGTTCGCTGTACAGCCGCCACGATCCTGCACCCTGGCACGCAGCGCGTGGGCAAGGGGCGGCTGTGCGATCAGCTGCCGAGCCCACAGACGGGGCAGGCCTGTCAAATACCCAAAGGCCAAACCGGTCTCAATGTCTTGGCTGGGAGGACTGGAGCACAGGGCAAAAAGTGTATTTATATGGGTATCTGCATGGCTTGGGCATAAGCCAGCTTTCTTCAGCTCCCTGTGTAGACATCTGATATTGATGTAGCATTCAAAGGCTGTTATTGCTTTTACTATTGTTGTTGTTTATTAAAACGGTCGATTTGCGCTGACATATAGCTGTACCAGATTCCCATGGAGTCACAGCTTCAGACAGCTATCCAGTTACACTTGCCTGATGACTAATTACTTAGCCTCAGTTTTTACTGCTTTTTGATTCTCACCCTCCTGTGAGTAGCTCTGTGTTTTTCTCTTCTGAACCCCTGCAGTGGGTGGCTTTTCATTAGTTAATATACACTGTGGTCGGTTGACCACTTGCCACCCCACTCTGTACAAATTCCGCATGGTGGAAAGTCCAACCACACTGAGTAGAAATACCTGATGCAGAATTCCTTGCTGAACTTCAGTGAGGAGCTGGATTTTTGTCTCTAGCCCTATTTCTATTTCAAAATAAATCACACAGTTTGTTTCTTTAGTCCAGCTCCCCCCACAAACCACGTCCTTTACTTCATTGTACCACAAAAATGATGTGGTTGTTCAGTGAGGTCAGATGTGAGCAAAGTATTATTCCATATTGCTTTGCCTTCTCCTCCATGCTCCTGCCTTTCCTTGCACTAAGAAGGAAGACTTCCAGCTCAGCCTTAAAGGGAGTAACCAAGAATAAGGGATTGGAGCTGGACAGTTAAAAAATTATTTTGAATATCAGAAAGCTTATCTTGCCTCTGTTGGAATGTGTGGTTTCTACCACTTCCCCTGAGAGCAGTTTTGAATATGCTGGGGAAAAACAAACTGTAGAGAATATGCCTGCACCAACTTTTCACTGCTACTTAAATATTATGTTCTGCTTCTTCCTTTGCCGTTAGTTAGCATTGCTGTCCTCATCCCCAAATACCAGTCCTTCTGAAATATTAATGCTGTTACTATTACTCTGCTTTTCCTGACCGTGAGGAATGATCAGCTATCTTCAGGTACTGCTGTAGCTTCTTTTGCTACCAGAGCATAACCTGCCTGTTGAGTTTGCTATTTATAGCAACCTCAAAATGGACCTATTTTAAAACCATTCTGTTCTTCCTCTCTAGATCCAAAATGTCCAGGGGATGTAGATCTCCAAAGCGGTGACTGGGACATCAAGACAATTACCAGCTCACTGAAGTTTTATCTCAGGTAGGGTGCTGGATTGCACCTGCTCAGAGTGGGCAAAGGAGCTTGGGACTGATGGTGAGGAGCTGAGGAAACTGCCAGATTTTAACATGTGGCCACTGGAAACGGAAAAGAAGTGGCAAAACGCTTTAGGAAGGGATATGATTTTGTTTTTTTTGGGAGAGGGTTGCACAGAGGGGATATACCTGTTATAGAAACCCTGCATCTCATGGGGAAGGCCATTAAATAATCTGATTTGGGAGGAGATACCACTTGGAATCACTAGAGGGCAAATCACTAGAGAACTGGAGGGCAAACAAATTTCCTTTCGGTTCTTCTTCAAGAGTAATCCTGCACGGTCACGGCTGCCCCTTCTAGCACTCACTGTTCTTTGTTTCTTGCAGGAACCTGTCTGAGCCCGTCATGACATACAAACTCCACAAGGAGCTGGTCTTGGCTGCCAGTAAGTCGCCCAGTTTCCCTGCTGATAGTCCCTTGCGCTGCCCTTCCCTACCCTTGCTTGAGTTTTGTTTCCTTTTGTCTGGTGCCAGTGGCTCCACAGAGTGCAGAGGAGGTTTTGCGGTGGCATCTGCGTGCACCGAAGCTGGAAGTGTGGCAGAGGACGTGATCTTCCCTGGCACACATCTCCTCTTCGTGCAGAGCTGTCAGGCCAGCTGGACCCGCTAAGGGAGCTGCGGGCACTTCTGCTGCTTGGGATTCCCAGAGCTCGCTCGGGAGCTAGTGGGGAAGGAGAACCACGTGGTTCACCCGTGGTGGGGAGGAATGGCAAGAATGGAACTAGAGAGGCTGAGAGGCAAAATGGCACCGTAGCAGTCAGTTGTGCCCGGAGCCGCAGGACTTGAGGCGCGGCTGGCCAGTACTGCTGTACGCGGAGCAAGCGTACGCTGGAGTCGCCTGCCAGCAGCCCTGCCAGGCTGCCCCGCGGGTATCCGGCTGCTTGCCGCCGTAGGAACAGAAGAGACCCTCTCTCTTCTGGTTTCTTGATTTTGGAAGGAAGGTAATGATCTTTCTTCCCTTCTTCCCTTTGATATTCTGGTGCACTTCCTCGTAACAGGTTTTCATGCTCTGAGAGGTTTCAGGCACCCAGGGGATATTAATTAACATAAAAGCAAATGATCCCAAGAATCCTAGAAGAATCGTTTCTCAATACTAGTAATATATTTATTTTTAAACCTGTGAGGTAATGTGATGTAATGCCATTAAGCAGATAGTTAGATGCTCCCTTTAGGTTGTCAAATTTGTCCTGGGGTGTTGAATCCAAAATACCTACTGGTAGATGAAATGCATTTTTCTGCTGCAGCTTTTGGGACTGAGTCACAGCCCGTATTAGCAGAGATAAGCGAAGTAACGTGGGTATGCTAACAGGGCGTGATCTGTGCTAAACTAGCCAGTCTTCAGCTGTCCTGTTATTATGTCTGTTTATGAATAAGCCATAGTAATTTTAAACTGGCTGCATCTTCAGACTGTGTTGAGAATCAGTGAGCTAAGATGGAGACGAGGGGGATACAGGGAGTTAATCATCTTCCTCAGGGTGAGAGTGCTGGTATTTGGAAATTTATGGTATGCACTGAAACATTTTGGATGAAAACGTCCTTCAGAACCCCCGAGTCTCCTTGAAATCAGTGGAAGGGTAGGAAAGAGCTCAGCTTCTCCTTCAGTTGGACCCTTGGAAAATTAATAACACTTGTTCTTTCTTGTAAAGGAAAGTTTTCTACCACCCACTGATTGTGCTCAAGCCCAAGATTTATTAGTTTCAGGAGTGATTAAACCAATGATGGCTGAGTATGGGTAAAACCATAATCCCTTCCTTACCTTCCCTCAGAAACTTGCACCTTTAAGCTTCCAGCCACCAGGATCCCACACTATTCTTTTCACACTGAGTATTTTATTGTTTCTTGATTATTTATGCTTCTTAGGGTGACCTCTTTGGGTCAGGGACTCCATTTTTTTTCAGGCAGTACATTTTACCATGTTGTTCAGGATTATAGCTATCTGGGCTGATAAGAGATTCAACAAACAGGCCGGAGAGAATGAACTGGTCTTGTTCCCCTGGAACTGCCCCGGGCACGTTGCAGCTGAGGTGTGGAGGGGAAGTACACACCTGTGCCTAGCGTACCTCCGCAGCCCTACACTCAGGGGAAGAATCCAGCCCTGAGCTCCCTTTCAAGCTTGATTTCTCCCTCTTTCCACGTCATTTTGTTTCTCACAATGCTTACCCTGTCGCTATGTAATACCATGTTCCTTCTGCTTCCCATCACTGGGTTTGGCAAGCCAACCCCACATTCTGGAAGGAACAGCACCCACAGATTTCCTTCATTTTTACCTTTCTTTTAGGTATTTACTTTAAAAGTGACAGGCACAAACTTTTCTTTGTGTTACTTCTTTCCAGAATCTGAGAACCTGGATTACAGGCTGGGAGCCATTCATGCTCTGGTCTATAAACTACCTGACAAAAACAGAGAGATGTTAGAGCTCCTCATACGACACCTAGTCAAGTAAGCAGAGAATTTTCTCTAAAGCCAAACTAACGGAGTCAGCAAAACAAGCCTATCTTTTCTGGTAGTAGGTTTGTAAAATTCCATCCAACACTGTCCTCCTAGGAATTTATTTTTAGACTGCACAAATGGTATGATTGTCCTTGATATCCACTGGTGTTTCTCTTTCTACCTGCCAATTTCATCCCCTTTCTGACAAGTGCCAAGCAGGAAATAATTTTGAAATGAAAATACAGTCTGACAGAGCAGAGCTATAAACACATTGCCCCTCAGTCCAATTAACAAGAACATTAGGTCTGCGGTTTGGAAACAGTTGTAAGACCTGTGCCCTTGGGCTGAACATGAAACATATTTTGGTTTCATCTCCAGCTCTGTGGGTTCAATATTGAGTCCCTACAGCAGCATGAAGCATTGAGCATTTCAGGTCTTCCGAGCTTTCTTGCTGGCCTGATAGGAGTGGATTCCGAGTGGCACTGAGCAACTGTGCCTCCACTGGCTCTGCTTGTGAGTCGCTGAAAAAATCAGTTACTCGATGGCTATGGCACCAGGGTTGCACTGGGAAATGGTATTTTCTTGCCTTCCTGTCATGCCGATTATGAAGGCTCCAGGTGGAGAATCTGCTCTTCCCACCCCTTGGAGGCTGGGGGCGGGCAGCAGAGAGAGAGGCATGTTGTCATTAGCTGTGCTGCAGATCCTGGCTGGGATCCATTTCTAGCCTTTGCATGTTACGTATTTTTAAAAACCCTTTCTGTTAAGTGGCAGAACTGAGAGTGTCTGGCTTACAGTTTGATGAAGCTAACACTGTTCTTGTAGTTATTATGTTTATTCCGTAAAGAATTTACGTTTAAATTCTGTCCCTGGCCCCCTTTATACTAAGAGGAACCACTTGAACACCAGAGCTACAGGGCAAACCCAGAATTCATTAGATTTCAGCACCAGACTCTCTCTCTCCTCTGGACCCAGAGCTCAGGTTTTGTTCCACTTTTAAAACATGTAGCGTTCGTGGAATTAATTAATGCTTCACTCAACGGTTGGTGCTGCTCCACAGGTCTGCATATTACCCCAAAACTTGAAGTCTCTTGAATAAAGAGTTCTCGGTTCACTGAAAACTATGATTCTTTTAGAAAGAAGATGGTGTAGAGATTTCTTGAAATCCTTCAAAGGTGTCCTCCTTATGTTCAGTTCTCCTCCTTAAAAGAGAGGAAAAATTAAAGCCAAAAGTCAGTTTTGGGTAAATAGGATATTGCAAATTAAATGATTCCTTTTGTGTGTGTTGCACAGATGGCTTTTGTTTGCAGAGTTAAAAGAGGAGTTAGAAGTTTGAAGGGATAAAATAACAACACTGTCAGCATGCTGCACTCTCGCTGTTGTCCCAGCCGAAAAAGGTGCATGTCGCAGTCAGAGACATGTTTTATTTCTGGTAAGGTTAGGAAACAAATCCTGTTGGAACAAAATGAAGAAAATTGAATGAATGACTCTCATTGTCTCTCTTAAATTACTTAGAACAAGATAGATCTTAAAAAACAAAACCAAAAACTATTCCTTCTCTCCTTCCTCTCCACAGCATATGTGAGCACAGCCGAGAGAATCTGATGTCACCATCTAACATGGGGGTGATATTTGGACCTACCCTCATGCGAGCACAGGAGGACACCGTAGCAGCAATGATGAACATCAAGTTCCAGAACATTGTAGTTGAGATCCTCATCGAACATTTTGCAAAGGTATAGATGGCAGTCCGGAGGAGCTCATCCACAGAGCTCCATAGCTGCTCTGTAATGTTCATGCAAATTATTGCTCTGGCAACAATTTAGAGATTTGGCTCCTCTTTCTGGATTCTCCTTAGTGGGTTGTTTTTTTGGTTTTTTTTTTTTTTTGTGATGTGCTGTAATATACCAAAATGCATTGGAAGGAAACAAAAAGTGTAACAGATATGTGTTCCTCACTGTTTCCTTTAGTTAGTTCCAAAGGAAACCCTGAGTCTAAGGTTTTTTTGCTTTTCTTTTTAAAGAAGGGAAGAAAGGTTTTTACTGGAAGACTTATTGCCTGTGCATTACAAGAGTTTATGCTTTACTTTGCTGAAGAGTGGAAACCAAACTAGAGAGTAACTTTTCATCTGGCACGATCCAAGACGAGACAGTGTAGAACTATTAATGCAGGAGAAAACCGAAAGCAGACAAGTGTTGATAGACTGATGAAAATAATTCAACTATGCATAAGATCTGATAAAATAGAAGGTATTAAATGGGTGGGTGGCTTAGATAAATCTGTGGGAAGGGGGATGGCTGTCTGGGGTTGAGCTGATAGAGAAGACTTTAGCCTGTGGCTGGCATTGTCTTTTCTGTTTAGAGTAGTGCTCTGCCATAAGACAGTGGCACCACATTTAGGACTACATCAGAATTTTTCTTTCAGGGGATCTGTGTTGAATATTTTGGTATGAGAGCAATGCCTAGATACACTGTTGGGCCCAGGTCTGCTGTGGTCGGTGCTGAACATAGACACGTTTACTCATGTGTAGACAATAGGTTTTGTGTTGTGGCCTTTTGTGTCCTGATGGAATGCAGACTATTCCACCATCACTGTATTAGCAGTCTCTGCTCGTGATATCTGATACAATTGCTTAGATTTTGGGGGGTGACTAGAAAATGATGGAGTTCTATGATAATATTTAAAAACCTGATAACCATTTGCATTCATTTCTAAATTACAGAATGTTCAAAAGATCTTTTATATTTTAGAGGACAGGGAAGTTTGAAGACATCCTTTAAAGTGGGAGTTACTCGCTGTCAAGGCGGTGGGGTGGAGTTCCCAGCAGACAGGGCAACACAGGTGACAAAGTGAACCTCCCTGCTAGGAAAGGAAGAGGAGGCCAAAGCCAGAAGAGCAGGGTATTGCAAAAGTGGATGAGTAGTAAGAACAGCAACAGCCACCAGACAGGTGACAGATCATGGGTGTTGAGGACTGCAGCCAGAGAAACGGGAGCAAAGAGCTCTGAGAGGCTTTTGAGTATCCACACAAGAGGCTCATGAAAATAACATGCCAGTTTCTTTGTAAGTCACCGTGAACACTTCTACATAAGTTCTCACAGCAAAACAGCTCATTGTTTATACGTTGGGCTCTCGGGGAACATGCTCTAGAACAGGATCTCTTTCTTCCCGTATTGTAAAGTCTACAGTTCAGGTTGCGGCCAGCAGAGAGAAGCCAGAGTAAACATATAATTTACACTGCCACCTCTTAAGATCTGGAATTAAATCTTTAATTAAGCCAGAAATCTCTTTGCTTGCTTTAATTTCTTCAGTGATAAGGTTAAGTTAGTAACATTTATTAGACTGAGCTTGTAAGTTCAGCTTCAGAGTTTAAAGAGTCTTCAACTCGCACATAAGCAAACACTTTAAATGAGTCTGAAGGAAGAGAAAGATATTATTTGTCTGGCGCAATATGAAGAATCCAAGGACAAAGTAACTGTTCATGAAGTCTTTAGATAATTACTGTTTCCACAATTTATATTTCGGTGCCATGGTTAAATTAAATAACTCGGTCCCTCTGGAAATACCTTCTTCACTGTACAAACCTTCTGAATATGAGATGTGGTCAATATCTTTGTACCCTCAAATTGTTTAACTTGGCTTTTCATTTAAAAGGTAGAATGAAAGCAGAGGCTGCACCCACATCTGAAAAACAGTAGTATGGTGGTGCATTTTAGCATAGTTTTCAAATGTTGTTGAAAGGCTTCTTATGCAAACAACATTCCGTGGTACCGGTATAAGAATTAATGGAGAACTTTACACTTCTTCTTTCACTTTAAAAAGCAATTTTGGACTTCTGTCAATATATATGAATGAGGTTGATATTTCAAAAAAAATTACTCTGCTGCAGATAGTCCATTGCTATTTAATAATCCATTAGCTGCTGGTTTTAAATCATGGGCTGTCCATGTCACAGCAAATTCCTCTGAATGCAGAAGGAACACACTGGACTTCTGTATTCTAGGCTGGAGAAAATGTACTTGCCCTGGAAAGGACAGAACCTCTGGTGCCATTAAGCATCAACCGCCAGTCTGGGTTGCAGGATCCTGAAAGAAAAGAAGCTGAAATGATCAGATCAGAATTTGGAGCTGGTCCTGAATCTTTGCCCTAAACTGTCCAAGGGGAGCCACACACGCAGCGGCAGACTATGTTGCTCCTTGTCTCTTCAGGCAGAACAAGGGGGCAAAGACAGGAGCGAAGGTTGGGTACCAGTAGATAGCGTTTATACCAAGCTTGCTGAGTTAGAAACCTGGAAAAATTAGTCTAGGGAGAGTTCAGATCCTTGCCTGTGTGCTGGCCTGGTATGGGGAGTCGGGCTGTAGAAATGACTAGCACCCGTCCTCACTTGCATGTGTTCTACCTAGTCTTTATGATCAAGAAGTGAAAGAAGTTGGGGTGTGCTTTTGTCTCTCCCATCTTGATTTCCCAGAATTTATCTTGGCTGGGAGAAGCACTAACATACTTTTTTTTTATTGTAAAAATGACATATGTAGTTGAATCAAAATGTTTCTTATTTTTAAAATATATCTGGGTGACGCTACAGAACTGCTCTTATAACAAAACACGTACCAAGGGAGCAGTGACTGTTCAAGTCAGTTATCTATCTAGTGTGATCTCTTACTCTCTGAGGTTGAGTCATTTTCTGTGTTTTTTTGCGGACATCCTCCATGAAGGTACCAGTTCTGCCCTTCTCTCAGGGCTGGAATTCCAGCCTCAGGTCTCAGCAGCCCATGCCACGTGGTCCGTGGTAATTCACTGTTTAAAGCCTGATATGCCTTCAGTTAATATCCAGGGGAAGAATACAAAAGCGTTTTAACTGGGGCCTTAATGTGGTATTTCAGATCTTCAGAAGACCATCCAGACGCTATTAGCTGTCAGCTATTAAAGAAGCACTGACATAAATAAGAACATCTAAATTAAACCAAACCAAACAGGAGCCGTACGACCAATATGAAATGGAGATAGAACGCTAACCAGCAATTTTTTTAATGCCAGTGTTTTATCCAAGATAATTTTATAATGCCTGAAGGGCATTTTAGTGTTAAATCTAAAGGGCTTTTTAGTGTTAAATCTAAAACACAGCAGTGTTTTGTTTTGGTGCTTTCTTTAGATTATTTTGCCTCACTAGTGTGGAAAAAACTTTTTCTCTCAGAAACCATCAGCTTCAAAGCATGCTTAGGCTGCTCTGAGATAATTTGCTCCTGCAGATTTTGTCTATATTTGTAATTTTATTGTACTGATTAGTTTAACACTTCAGTTGTTGAAGTGGATGTGCAAGGGTGCATAAGATAAAAAGCCCACACCAGGGCACACAGCAGCCCACAGCAGGCATATGTAAGGCTTCTATAATGAGCATAAATAAAGCATTTGGCAAAACATCAGCTCTGCTGCAGCACCTTCCTGTGGCCTTAACGTGCAAAGGCACAGGCAGCTGAGGATATCCTGGATCCTGCCAACCTCTGATTAGTAGCTCATGCACAGACAGTCCTGATCCTCTTCCGAGGGAGCACGGGTTTTGACCCCATGCTGAAAGAGGCTCTGACCACAGCGTTACTGGGGGCAAATGCCTGCGAGATCCCCACCACGCTCTCTTGGGCTACAGCTGGCCAGGCCAGTTTGGGGCAGCGGTGGCTTTCCCAGCAGTTCGGGCTCGGACACCGTTCATCAGAACCGCAGAGCCACAAACACCTTCTGTGCAGTCGGGCGGCCCCTGCCTGCCATCGCCTGGTCTAGCCAAGTCCCTCACGTTCCTCTGGAAGCAGCAGGAACCTCTGGTCTCGGGTCCCTGTGCCTGCAGGGACGTAGCCATGAGATTGTTAATTAACCTGCTGGAAGCCAGTGAAACGCCTTTTATTTAAAGCGTCAGGAAAGCCTGCCTGTGTTGGGGGGGTGAGTTGGGAGTCCTGTTTCTGCCTCTCAGCTTGCAAACAAAGGCTTTGGTCCCTGAGGGGTTTTGCCCTTTCCTGGAGTGGGTTTAGTGATTCCAAACCCATGGGAGAGCCGGCCCGGCTGTCTATGCAGCCATTGCTGAACTGCTATAAAGATGCTGCCTCTGGGCTGAGGAGAACCAAAATCGGCTTCAGAAGCTGTTTTTTGTGCACCACGCAGGCACCTTAAATAAGCTCTAGCTACTTTGAGTGAGAGCTGTGAGATGTACCTCTTCCTGGAGGGGAACTTGGTGAGGGAGGACCAGGCTTCCCAGTGGCAGCGCGATTAGCGAGTGGAGACAGCAAATGGTATAAGCCAGTCCGTTGCAAAGGGAGTAGATGGCTCCTCAGGGCTCAGCAGAAGCTTCACTGGTAATCTCAGAGCTCCTCCTGGGACTGAAGTGATTAACATAATGTATAGTTGGTGATGCCGGTAAGAAAATTGCTCCTTCCCTCAGCAGTATCGGTCAGTTGTGCCTTGCAGTATGCCAACAGGGGTTAGAAAAGGGAACAGGACAGGGTACTGCAAACTCACAAGTGGCCTGGAAGGAGCAAAGAGAGATCAAGCACTCCCTGCTTCTTCTGGTGCAAGAAGTTGGGGGTGAAATTAGTGGAAGGCACATTCAGAACAAATGTGGGAGATTCTTCACTCATTGCGTGGCTGAACTGCCAAGCTCCTTTCCAGAGTCAAAGAACCCAACAGATTCAAGCACGGGTTTGACATGCTGTCCAGAAGAGAAATCTTTGGAGAGTTATCAAGTGCACAGATGCTGCATCTGGCCCAGGAGGGTTTCTGAACTGCAAGCTGTTGGAGGCTGGGAAGGGTTATCAGGAAAGGCGTCGTCCGTGGTGGCCCCGATCCATTTTTGCCTATTTTCAGAGACAGGTTGCGGCCTGGATGGAGCTTTGGCTAGACTTGAGGCAGCGGCTTGTTTGTGTTCTGATGGCAGGGGAGAAAGTGACACCACTGGTTTTCTGCAGATGTAGAATCTAGCGCAGGACAGAAGGAGAGGAGTCTCCCACAGCGTGTTCATCACATTGTGAGAAGTGGGACCCAGTTCTGCTGCTGTGTTTAATCATCCTTCCTGTTCTGAGCTCTTTGTGTTTTTAAGTGTAAACATATTCTGCTATAAAGATGCCTTTTAGTGAAACCAGATTAATGAGAGAAGCCTTTGAAAGTGTCATTTGGTCCAGTAACAGAGGACTCGACTGAAAACATATATGTCTCTGCAGATCTACTCTGGTCCCCCAGAAGACAACACTGCTCCACCGGTCCCTCCTCCAAGAGTGACTGCCCGGAGACACAAACCGATCACCATTTCCAAACGTCCTTTGAGGGAAAGGCCTGTCTTTTTTGGTGCTTCTGTGGGAGAAAGTGAAGGTCAGTTCAGCTCTTCACTGACCTCCTATCCATCTCTCATCCCACCTATTTTTCTTACCACCTTTCCAGGAGCGATGGAAAGCAGTAATAGCAGCACTGCATTTCCAAGGACATGAACACGTCAGGCGGTAAGGTCTCTCGTTCACAGTGAGAAAGGAAAGCAAAGAAATGCTCATGCAGAGGTTGCATCGTCTCACAACTCAAACTCCATGGGTTTTTTTTTTGGTCACTTGCAACACTCTCAGTTAGCTAAACTAAAACACCTGGCTCTTGCGTATGAGAAGCTTATAGACAGCTTTTGCAGCTTCAGAGGTGGAAGTGAAAGTAATGCAAATAGAACTGAGAAACAGAGGGTGGGATGGGGGCAAACGTCTATGGGCTAGGGGTGTGCCAAGTGCTGTTTGAACTTTGTCCAGCAAAAGTGCATTAGTCCTGAGAGAGTCTGCAAAGGTGACTGAGCCATTAACTATTTTACGTTCTGAGTAAGAACACTGAAGCACTGTTTTTCAGGACCTAGTGATAGTATTTTTCTAGACCAAGTACAAATCTTCTGTTAAATGCATTCAGTTGTAAGGAAATGGTAAGGCCCTTATTATCATGCTGAAGGACGCACCAGTATAAAATCATGTTTCTCTTTGCACCGGTTTACTCTTAATTGTTGTTGCAAGCTGTGCCCTGGAGCACATCACCACCGAAAGAGATTAGAAGTCTTCTTCTCTGTGATATTTTTTAGAGCTTTGATTATGTTTTAGGCTTAATCCTGCAAGTGTACCTTTTGGCATTGGCGCAACCTAAGTGATTCGGATAGCTCTTTAAAAATCACAAGATTGCTCATGTAGTTAAAGATGACCTTGCCTTTAAATGTTTTCCTGAATTGGGAGCAGAAGTGTTAGCATTTGACAGCACTGAGTCTGCAGAGTACAATCAATCAGTTGCATAGCATGTGGGTCACGAGCACAGCAAGAAGGATGAGACGAATGCTTTTCGGAGGAACATAAGCGCGTGGTACTAAACTGCAGTGTGAGACTCGTGAGCAAGGGTACTGGAAATTAAAAAAATATATAAAAGCCCTTTCCCTACTTGCTGACTGTTACTGTGTTATATTCAGTGTTGTTTCAGCTTTGTTTATTCCTCAGCCCTGGTGTGAGCCGCTTATTTGTATTTTGCTCAGTGTGAGGAGCTGTCGCTGACAAAGCAGCCAATTCTTACTGTTACGCATGCAGTGAGCCTGCTTTTTTGACTATCGCTTGAAAGCTGGGGCATCTCGAGCAAAGCCAGGGGCTCTGTTAGGCTGCATGAGATCCAGACAGCTCTGTACTTGTTTCACCTGGAGCGTTGTCCCCTCTCCGTTGGCTCCGCAGGGGACAGCCGTAGCCAGACCCCAAACGGCGCCGCCGTCTCCGTGGGGGCCGAGGCTCCCCGGCCGCTGCACCGGAGCCGGGTGCCAGCGCCGCGGGCCGGGGAGGCGGACGCCGCCAGGCCGCCCGCCGAGAGCCAGCTGGAGCAGCGTGCCGAGGGCGACGTGGGCAAGCTGGTGTCCCGGCTGCAGGACACGGGGACGAAGCTGGCCGGCAGGTCTGCCAACGGGGTGGTGTCTGGCCCTGCTCTGAAGACCTCCACGCTCCATGCCAAGCGGCCGGCGCCTCGGCCTGTGATTTACGGCAGGGAGGGTAAGTTTGCTCCTCAGGAGGTCGGCTCAGGTGATGGGTAAATTCGGCCCCTTGCTTTCCCGTGGAGGACGGCGCCGGGCCGGGTTTCTGAGCAGCAAGCAGTGTCTGACGCTGATGTTGTACCCTCGTCTTCTGAAGCCTTATAGCTGCCACGAGCGTCAGATAAAGTAGATTTTAAAAGCAGGAGCTAAGGCTCTGGATCTGCAGAGCTTGACCTGTCTCAGTGAATTCATCAAATTAAAATTCAATGTTGAGTAATTTGTGCCCAGTCTGAACAGCCAAAAGTACTCTAATATTAAAGTTTTCCATACATTTAGCTCTTTCCTCAGCAGAGACAAGAAAAATAACAAAAGTCACTTTCATGTTTTAATTTCTGATCGGTTTGTCTGTCGAGTCCTTTAGACCAACAGACACGGTGTCTGGCTTATTAAGGCTCTTAAGGGAACATTTATGTCAACAGTTTGTCCTTTTGTATTAAATATAACTATTTTCATTTTAATCAGCTTTATACAGAAATTGATTTTATGTAAAAGTAATTAGTTTGGAGCCAAATTTGAGTTGGCATCCTCCATTTCAGTGGAGGAATGCACGTATGTATTTGTGTGTCTGTGTGTTGGTAGAAATTCTCCTTTGCAAGGCCAGGAAGCAGTTTGAGAGCTAGTATGCACTGCTGTAACATTATGTATTTGGTGCTGAGTTTTATAAGATACTCAAGACAATGGACATAAAGAAGATGTATTATTTTCTGGAATTTGCCGGCTTTTCCTGTGCTTTTTCTGGTGCTTTTTACGTGCTTTCATACTCTTAACAGACTTCATGGTCCTGTGTTTAGAAAATAAAAACTGGGCTGCGTTCTTGACAAATGACTCCTGGGTACAATAAAGAGAAAGAATAAAAGGCCTGGCTAAATAGCACAGACATAAAATTCATAAAATGCTGACTAATGCTACTGGCTTTGTTTAAATTTTTCACAGAAATGGTAAGTAGAAATTTTCTTTTGGAATGGTAAGGTAGCTTTTAAAGTTGTCTTGTACATCAACTACATTTAGCACTTAAAATTTTATGTTTTTACATTATAATGTGCTGACTGCATGTCCTGGAGACATCGTAATAGAATTGTCTGTGATGATCTTGAACGTATAAATAAGTGAACACTGAATTAGCAGTAAAGTTATATTACATCTGTGTTGTTACTTGCAAATCGGTGCTAGAACACTGTATTGAGCTCTAGTGTCCACAATTTGGGAATCATGTTGAAAAACCGGGAGAGACTAAGAAGATTCATAGGCTGAAGGATTATAAAACAGGCCTTTTTACAGAGAAATTCAAGGACCAACTTATCAAAGAGAAAATTTGGGGTCCAAATTTACCTCTACAAGGACTGAAGAGACTTAGTTAAGGACTGCTCTTTAAGCTACCAGACCAAAGTACAGTAAGTAAAGAATTGACATGATCTTGCTTAAATCGTTGCAGCAATTAATTATCTTACCACTTTAAAAAAAAAAAGACTCATTTTTATCAGAAACAGGACTCCCTAGCTGTGGAAATGTCTAAAATAAAGGGAAGGGAAGTAACCCAAGCCTTACGATGTTTCTGGGTTATATAAAAGAAGATCACAATGATTGCTCTCATATGGAAACACTCTCTGGAGTACTGGGCAGTGGAGGAAAAGTGAGGTCATTAGAGATGTCAGGGCTTGAATGATCAAAGTCATCAAGAGTTAAGAGAATAATGAGATCAGCTGGATCTTGGGGAGGAAAGGCCGCCAAGCCACATACTCCTGAGAGGAGAGCAGAAAGCCAGGGAAGGACGAGGGGAAAGTGCAGTCCTAGTCTCTGAAATAAAAGCTTAGAGAAGCAGAGGTTCAGGCACTGCAGTAATCTCTGATTTGTGCTATTTCTCTTGCTTTTGAAGAGTAGCGCTGCACAGGTTTTGGTTAAGAAAACTTGTAGTTGCCATCCAATAATACCTTTACAATCAGTAAATAGAGCAAGTTTTTCATCACTAGGGTCCAATATCAGCCTCTCTTTCTACTGTTAGGAAGGGCTGTGCTGGGATAGGTGGATTGAGAACTGCCTTCTTCCTCCCTCTCTTTCGCTGAATTCTGACTAGTGGCCACTGTCAGAAGGAGGCTATTGGAGTAGCAGGCTTCTGAGTCCACTAACTCGTTTAATGCATTCTCACAAACTTCTAGTCCCCTAGCAAAGTTTCAGACGTAGTGTTTTTAATCTTTGACCCTGCAGGTGAGTGTGACGGTGTTCCCAAACCACGATCTCATGGTGATAAGCCTGTGATAACACGTCCCCCAGTCAGACCTCCAGACCCACCGTGCAGAACTCCTGTCCTTCAGAAGCTGGAGCAGAAGCCAGATCTGATAGCAGGAGCAGCAGAGGAAATGCCTTCTTCTGTGTAAGTGAGCAGCCTCTCTCGGGCGACGCAGATACCTGCGGGTGAGCAGTTCAGCGCCTTGTGACCTGTGAAGGGCTTTAGAAAGTGTGCAGTGGGAGTGAAAGTCAGCCTGGGAGAAAGTAGTGGGGGCAAGAATGAAAGGCTTGATCCAGCTTGGATTTCTTTTAAGAAAGTTGGTTGGAAATCAGCTTCATCATCAGATTTTTTTCCGTTCTTAACCACACAAAAATTCTCCTGGCTGCGATGGGAGTAAAAAAAGGTGACTAAGTATACCAGGATATCAGCCACAGAGTGTAGGATAGGTTTGGGAGGCTGGAACCTGGGTCTTGTCGCTGAGCTCGCTGCTCAGTACGTTAACCACAGGTACGATTTTCGTTCCCGTGTCATCCGTGTGAGGCTGCTGAAGGCTCTAGCAGCCGGTTGCCTGGTATGGTCACTGCAAATGTCTGCTGGCAATCCTCCCCCAGTGAGCAATCAAGTGCCGTCTCTGGTCTGAATTGCGTGAGGGAAGAGTGAAATGGAATTGAGAGCAAGAGGAGCATGGTAGCTGCTTCAGACAGAGAAGATTTTGTTAGAAAGTGATGGGCAATTGTTCTCAACATCATCTTATGCTACTGCTCTTTTCCTTGACACAAATAATGTCTAGCTAGCAAATTGCCTTATCCTCAGACAACTGAAATGACTTTTCCTGTTTCTGTTTACAGAGTGGCCTCAAGGACAAAGTTCTTTGAGACAGCTTCCCGAAGAACCAGCAAGTAAGAAGCCTGAAACTAAAGCTGGCATGTAAATAAAAGCAGGCCCTCTGTATAGGACGATTCTTCCTCTAAAGCAGAGCTAGTCATTTCAGGAAGCCCCAAACTCTTGCTTTCTTGTCTGTCGCATTCCTGGGTAGGAGATAGGTCTCAGCTAAAGCCCTGGAGCTAAACAAAAAGCACAAGGTACAAAATATTCATAAATTCAGATACAGATTTTGTAGCTCGAATATGAATCTGCTAAGTAATAAACATATTTATGGATTCACCTCGTCATGTGTGTCAATCCAAGTTAGCGTAGTGCATATTGTACTTATTTGTCAGCCTTTGTGACGGGCAGAGATGAGAGAGATCATAGGAGAGATGAGAAAGGCTGGTTAGATCACAGCAGTTTCCTTCTTGCAAGTGCGAGGTAGTCTCCAGGCGCAAGAACATACCTACTCATAACCTATGTGCAGCACACAGTTCCTCCACAAATAGATACGGTGTAACAGGGTGATGGCTTTGGCATCAACGTCAGCCCTCCCAGCTAGACTGGGGTGACATGCCCTGTGGTAGTAAATTGCATTTAGGGTAGTATCTGCTCAAATAAGCTTCAGTGTCCTGCTCTCAAAAAATCACTGACCTCTGCCAAAAGTGCAAGCAGGGTTGCGTTCAAGTCTTTCAAAGCTGACGAATGTTGAGTATCTCCTAGGGCTGACAGTGATTTCTTCTGACGTACTGGAAAACATATCACTGGCCTGACTGGTTAACCCTCCCTCTATTTAGATTCTCGGATCTGAGTTTAGGCTTGCTTATTGTATTCATTTCTTTTTATCTTGTCTTCTGCTTCCTTGTGCATAGTTCTTCATCACCACAAGGCAGGCTCCCAGGTGATGACAGCTGAGGTTAAAGGTATGTGTTAATAACCGTAATCAACCAAAAGCACACATTTAGCACAAGTTCAACAAATTGGGTGGTGGGAGTCAAGTGGAGGCACTGTGGACCTCAAAAAAGAGAGCAGGAGAAATGTTCTTCCTGCAGGAGACCGTTGCAGAAGGAGAGAGAATGACCAGAAGTGGTCTGTTCTCTCTCTGTATGTGGATGGTGGTATGGCAGGATGGAGTAAATCAGCTCGTTCTGCTGCCAGGTTGCAGCATTCTGCTGTTCTCTGCGCTGCCTCCCAGTGGAACTGTGACAGCTGGGGCTAAACATGAGCGCTATGAAATGCAGGTGCTGAAGTATGATTGTGCTCTGGCTGTGATTTTGCTCTCACTGAGGAATTTTCGCTGTTGCATGCTACCATGCTTGTTTCCTTCTTTCAGACTTTTTAACCACCGAAGCCCGGCTGGACCCAGGAGATTTTCTGTGCTTGTGAAATGGACATCTCACAGCTAAGATTTTTCCCAGTTCGTATGACCCTGGAGAGCAGCTGTCTTACCGGACGATAGTTTCAGAGCATGCTGTCTTAAGTGGCTCAAGAAATTAGAAGAGAGGGAAATAAAAATGGAGAGAAGACCCTACCTACTTGTTTGCTTTGAATCGTTCACAGTCCTTCCATCATTCTTCTCTACACAGGCCATGTGTAAAGATGCTCGTTGTTTGCCCGCCCAGGTGACCAGCAGGATTTGCACTGTTGGGTGAAAGCCAGCAGAGGACATCCGATGAGGCATGGAAGGGACAGCAGAGGACGAGAGCAGCTATTTACCTGTTCACTTTCTGTGAAATCTGCCTTGGCAAGGGGGATCTTGCAGAGACACTGCAGTCGAAATGCAAGGAACTGATTCCCAGTGCTTGGGTGCAGGGACAGAACGGACTGAAGTTTGAGCTGGCCCTCCTTGTCATGAGAAGCTCCTTCCAATATGTTACCTTTTCCTTGCTAAGTAAGCTATAATGTGTTTTTCAATGTTTGAGTAGTATGTATTACTGAAAATACTGCTTGTACTAAGGCAGGCAGGAGAGGAATTGGGGGAATGGGGGATGGGATTGTCATGCTGAGCTTTATGGGAATTCTCTTTGCCTCGTTACTTCATCAGCATGCCTCTGTACTGAGAAACAGATATCCTGTGTGGTGGGAAACACAGTTGTCCAAGGGGTTTTGTGTGAATTACTTACTGGGAGCCACCCCCCTGCCAGAAGCAGGCGTTCGAGGGGGCACCGGGGAGGTCTGTCACCTTCAGTGAGCGCGACCGGGCGAAGCAGGCCAGCCCCTGCGCTCCCGGGGCCGGTTCCCCATGAGGAGCTGCTTCCTGCTGACCAAGTGGGGAGCACGGCTCTCGCTCTGGGCCAGCCTGGGGAGTGGGGAGCAACTGGAACTCGCTCAATGTGGGGCAAAACCCACCGTTCTTCTAAGAGGCACCCACTTTCTTATTTGCTGTAATCCCTTTTCCTCAGCAGCAGTCATGCTCTGGAAGGGATACGTGTTTCTCCTCGCCAGGACCATTCCTAGCGCCTCTGTTAGCAACGCAGGCTTGTTTGGTGGTTCCTGTTAACATCAGGCTCATTTCCTGAGCCGTAGCGTTTACCTGTAAATAGGCAACAAGCGACTTCCCTGCTTTCTGCCACCAGCCCGCAGGCAGCTTCCCTGTTTCGAATGGTTTTCCTTGTGCCCGGGGAGCGTTTCTGACTCGTTCCCAGAGCCGGGGTCCAAGCGTCCCCGGTGCTCCATGCCGCTGCGAACGCCACGCTCTGCCTGGCGCAGCTTTGCTGGTGGGATGCTGCGGCGATGCTTTCAGTGCTGTCTCCTGGTGCTTGTGCGTGCGTCTAGTGTGTATCATCTGCTTTATTACTGAGTGTGCTTCTGGCGTTCGCGGCACACACAAGTGTTGTGTAAACGGTGCTGCCGCTCCCCCGATTTCAGCTGTGCCCGAGCTCTTCACCCCTCTGCTCGCACTTTGAGCAGAGGCATGTAAAGGTGGCTTTGAAAAAAAAAAGAGTAAGCGATGTCAACATCTCGACTGTTTTACACAGACTGGCATGTTGGAGCTTTTTAGAGCTAATATCAGCCCTTTTGGTTGCTCTGCTGCACCCTCTCGTAAGGAGAAGGGAGGCGCGAACGGCATCAGGACAGAGCGTGTTACGTTTTTGTGATCAGATAGCTAAAACGACGTAAATAAGGTAGAACTGCGAAATATTGCATCTAAAAGAGACGGGGTGAGGTGCAGAATCGCTATATCCTGCTGGAGCCTCTCTCCACCGGGAAACAAATTCAGCTGCAGTTAAGGGAGCCGGCTTCCTTCTCCGAGAGCAGGATTCGGCCTCGAGTCTCCTGTGCGGGAAGGACCTGGGACCCCCGCCCTGCTCTTGGCGAAGCGCGGCCCAGGCGCAGGTAGCATGGCTAGCCCAAAGGTGTGTCAACCGCTGGCTTTTCCACAGAAGGCCGAAATCCCCCCAGATGCCGCCCGCTTTAGGGGGGTGCTTTGAGGACCCTTGGCTCTACATTGTCAGGAGCGCTAAGCGTCTGGGCTCTCACTGAAGCGGAGAGGTAGGACTGGTACGCGGCGCCCTTCGTAGCGGGCCTCGGATCGCCGAATACAAGTGTTTAACTGCGGGGGCACCAAAATTACTGGCCTTGTGTTGAAAATGTGTCAGTGAGACGTTTTCTTTCCCTGCCTCACCCAAAGGCTGCTTGTTGCTCGTGAACAAAGTCGGTCTCGCGTTTTTCTCCCCGGCTCAGATGCTGGTGGGGTGGAGTTGGAGTCAGTGCGGGGGGGGGGGGGGAAGTCAGAGGGATTTTGGTTTTCAAGTCTGACATTGTAAACAATGAAAGGAAGCAGCTTATTAAAAACATGTTTCATTGTGTCCTCTGAAATTCATCTGTTATGTGAGTGCCTGTGCTAGTTTTTTCCTTCTGCGTTAGCCGGGTTGAACACGGGGGACTCGCGGTGAAGGGGCGGCGGGTCGCAGGGCCGCGCTGCAGGCAGGGGCTGGGACGCGGTCCCGCTCGCGGCGCCTCGGGCAGAGCAGCCCGGGGGCGCACGGCCTAGTGCTGCTCGGCATGGCCGGGCCGGGGCGAAACCCACCGTCGGAGCCGTTTTTGTCAAGTAGAAACATAGGTTACATAAAGTGATTATAAACTTTCTGTGAAGTTTTTAAAAAAAAAAAAAAAGGGGGGTCCCTGTGCGTTTTTCTTCTCTAAACAACGGTTAAGCGTTGCTTGAATTCCAGGCGCTCTTGCGATGTGCAGCTCGCGTCCATCGGGTCCTGCTGGCAGCCGCCGAGCTGCTCGCAGGCGCCAGGAGCGGAGGAGAGCCGCCAGCCGCACCTCCGCGCCCCTAGCAGTGCGGAGACGCTGCTGCCGGGGGTCTGCTGCGGCGCCTGCCGGCTGCTTTTGGGGGTCTCAGGGGCTTTGACTGCTTCTGACGGGAGAAACCTCCGGGAGGAGGAAAAACAGTTTGTGTGTTTCCTGCCCTCTCGGAAGGAGCGCCGCTCCCCGATGCCGCAGGTTTCTGCGTCGCTGCGCGTGGAAGTTGTGCAGCGGCTGCTGAACTCCGTGTCCCCTTTTCCCCAAGGAGAGCGGGGGGCCCCGCACGAGCGGCCCGCGTGCGAGTCGGGGAGCAGCCCGTCCCCGGGAGCACCGCCGAGCCCAGTCCAGCGGGGTTTCGGCTGCTCGCTTCCGGCGTTGCTGCCCGTTGGGTGCAGGGGAGAGCAGAGGAGGGCGGCCGCAGCGCCGCGTAGGCCTCCCTCCAGCCTGGGGTACTGGAAGGGTTTCTGGCTCAAAACAGCTTTCTCAGAAAGCGGACGTTTTGTCTGTGAAACTGTTCTGATGGGGTCTGAGTGTGGGGCTGCCGTTGCGTTGGATCAGCCTTGTCCTCGGGAGGAGGTGTGCGCCCGAGGCGGTCCTGAGCCCTGCCGGAAAGCCGGGGCCAACGCTGGCAGGCCCGACCCCCCCCCCCCCCCGCCGCCGCTGCCACCCGCCCCGACGACGACGCGAAGCCGCGGCTGGGACTTGCTGCGCGGCGGGTCGGGGCGCAGCGGCCTGTCCCGGGCGGGTTAGCGGCGGCCTGGCCCGGGGCCTTCCCCGCCCCGCGCTCGGGCGGCCCCCGAGGCACGGACCCTTTCTGCAGGTTCGCCTGTTTTTAAATCAGAATTGCTTCTGAGCCCAGACACCCTTTCTCTTGACAGGCGAGCGCCAAGCGCATCGTTTGGAGTCCTCTTTAGCGCTCCCGGGCCCAGGTGCTCGGTGAATTGTGTCCCCTTCAACGGCCTCCGGCAGGAGCCTCGGAAACGGCCCCCGAGGCAGCGTCTGGGGAGAGGCGTCCGGCGGAGGCGGGCGGGCGGGCGGCGCCTGTTCAGAAGCCGAAGGCCGAGGAAGGGGCTGAGACAGGGCGGCTGCTGACCGGCGGGGCCAGGCCTCGCGGCGCTCTCCCCGGCGCGGCCTCGGTGTCCTTCAGACATAACCTCCTTTTGTAGGATTTCCCAAACAGTCCGGTCTTTTATTTGTGAAGGGGTTTTTGGTTAGTTTGTTTTGGACTTTTTAAAAATCTGATAAAAGGAGCAGCAAACGCAGGGCAGGTGGCAACAATGGGGCCAGCGATGGGGCTGGCGATGGGGCCAGCGATGGGGCCGGCGATGGGGCCGGCGATGGGGCTGGTGATGGGGCCGGTGATGGGGCTGGCGATGGGGCTGGCGATGGGGCCAGCGATGGGGCTGGTGATGGGGCTGGTGATGGGGCCGGTGATGGGGCCGGTGATGGGGCTGGTGATGGGGCCGGTGATGGGGCCGGTGATGGGGCTGGCGATGGGGCCAGCGATGGGGCCGGTGATGGGGCCGGCGATGGGGCTGGCGATGGGGCTGGTGATGGGGCTGGCGATGGGGCCGGTGATGGGGCCGGTGATGGGGCTGGTGATGGGGCCGGCGATGGGGCCGGCGATGGGGCTGGCGATGGGGCTGGTGATGGGGCCGGTGATGGGGCTGGTGATGGGGCTGGCGATGGGGCCGGCGATGGGGCCAGCGATGGGGCCGGTGATGGGGCCGGCGATGGGGCCGGCGATGGGGCTGGCGATGGGGCAGGTGATGGGGCCATAATGGGACCAGCGATGGGGCCAGTGATGGGGCCAGCAGCGGGGCCAGCGATGGGGCTGGCGATGGGGCCAGCAGCGGGTGCCTGCGCGCTCCCATGGCAGAAGTCGCGCGCTTTGCCCCACGTGGCAGCCTTGGCCCTTCTGCTGCTTTGCTCAGGTGAAAACCGCGCAGCGACCGCAGCTGCCACCACGGCTCGTCGCAGCCTGGCAGCAAACGTCATCTTGTGCTTCAGCTGGAGTTAAAGCACCAGAAATGTCTTTAACCTCTGCCTCAATAGATGCTTATGAAAACTAAAGAAAACAAACTGGAGCGAAGATGCAGCCCACCTGGGGCCGGGACCGCTGGGCTGCTGATCCGGACCCCGCGCCGCGGCCGAGGCGCTCTCACGCTCCTAACGGTGCTCCTCTGCCCCAGGAACAAAACTGCTCTGCTTGGGACTGGTCTAGATAGTATTAATTTCCAGGCAGCACAAGGTGAAGCAAGTTAATTTTTTTTTTTTTTTCCTAGCCCCTTGTTTCTACTTTCTCGTGATGGCCGGAAAAGTCAACTTTTGGAGCTATAATTTTTCTGTGGATGCCCTCAAACCAATATTGTTTTGGGGAAGAAAACTGCTTTCTTTCTGTATTAGCCCTCATATTAGGTGATTATGGATTAGAAGTAAGATTCATGCACCATCCCACTGATTTCGGTGTCCCAGCCCACAGATGTGGGAGTTTGTTTTCTTAAGGAAAATGCTTTCATTAAATCTGATCAAGAAAAATATTTTCCAGAATAAGTAAAAACCTGTTGGTTCTTAGGTGAAGAAAGAAAGAATTTGGAGAGGTTGATGGCACACTTCAGTAGACACATCTACATGATAAATTTAGAATTGAAATTTACTTAGTGGAGACATCTTAAATTTATGTGCTGCACTGAGACCCAGAAAGGCAGAGAAATCCACCCACGCAAGACTTCTTGCAAGATCAGTCTTAGTTTAAGCCACATAATTCTTCCTGGCCAAACTCACTGCACAATTAACCAGCTGAATGCTCTGATTTAGGAGCAGCGTTCTACAGAAGACCTTTTTTTGGGCAACTGTCAGCAACATTAGTAGGCTTATACATTCATAAATCAAGAGTTGGTCCACCAGAAAAATCTTGTGATTGGCTTTAAAAAATCAGGAGATGCTTTGAACCAATAAAAGCTGTGATGTTTGTTTTCCTTACATTTGCAGAAGTTTATGGGAGAAGTTCTTTCACAGCCTCTGTCAAAGTCTGTGGGAGTGTTCCTAAAAGGTGCAAGTTCTGGAAATTTTTTAAAAACGACGTATGAAAGGGAATGGCTCCTGCAGCAGCTCGGAGGGCCGTGCCCCAGTCCTCGGCGGCACGTTGCCCCTCGCTCTCCCTCGCCGGCGGGATCCTGTCCCGCAGACGCTTCCCGCCCGCAGCGCCCTCCGCCTCCGCCGGCGCCGAGCTCTCCGGGCCCCCCAGGCGCAGGGGCAGCCGCCTCCGGCCTCCACCCTGCCGACCGCAGCGGGAGGCGGCTGCAGTTCTGGGCAAGGGGCAATCCGAGAGCCGGTCGCCGTTCAGCATGTCACGGTCGCAGGAGTCAGCGTGACCCAGTGGAAGCTGGTGGTCCTGCCGGTGCCGGTCAAATGCGGAGGGCGATTCCTGTGGCCTAGGATATACATGCAATTATCTGCTAAAGCAAACAGTGACTTGAGAAGTGCCAAGTGTGACGAGAAGCCGCCTTCAACCCTAGTACGAGAAACCAGCTAATGAACCGAACAAGTTTCTCGAGGCTTTAGCACCTTTACTGGCCCAGCAATGCCTTCGGTGGGCTGCGCTGCCCTCTCCCAGGGGCTCCTGCACTCACCCTACCGATGCGCCCCTGCCTCCCTCCTCCCCAGGCTGGGCGCCCACCGAGCTGCGGTGGGCTAAGGGCTACGGGCTCATTTCACGTTCAGCAGCTCTCCTGGAGAGATGGGACATGTGAAACAAGGGTCGGTGGCCGGAGCCTGAGAGTCCTGCTCCGAGCCCCCGTCCTCAGGTGGGCTGGTGCAGCGCGAATTACGCGTTTACGCTGCTCTGGCATCAGAGACTCTGCGGTGGCGGACCTGAAGGTTTGGCAGCGTCTTAGCAGTGCCTGTTGCTAGCCTCGTGATTCATCTTTGAGCCTGTCCTGGCAGTAAGTGTGATGCGTGTGCAAAGTGCTCGCACAAAACACCCCAACAGACTCCTAGCACGCAGGTGGCAGTGCTTGCCAGGGCCAGCAGGTCTGCTGCGGGTCGGGGCGGGCACCCGGCTGGGCCGGCAGACCGCTGGGCTGGGCGGCACGTGGGGCGTCACAGCCCTCGCCTCGGGCACCGCGCTGCTCCGGGACTGCCCTGCACGGAGCTGGAGACGTGCCCGGCACCCCAGATAGCTAGGAGGAGCCGATGAGAATAACAGAGGCAAAGTGCTTTCTCGAGGTGCCACGTAACACTTGCTGTTTTAATTAGTCCAGCTCAGAAGGAGTTGCAAAAACTTATGCTAGCTGACTGCAAATGTTAAGCAAACACATTGCGTATTATGAACAATCTGTTGTGTTTAGCTGTGCCTGGGCCATGCTGGCTCAGGCTCGAGAGCCTGCGCAGCTCGGCAGAGCTGGGCATCCTCGGCCGTGTGTGTCTGCAGACACACCATCCAGTCCCTGGGCCCAGCTCGGGCAATGCTCTGTCAGCGCACCCTTCAGCTGCCCAGCATGCAGCTTTGGACAAGTGAAAAGCATCAGCTGAGCCTCCCGAGACTGTTTCTGGTTGTTGATCGGGCTCAATAAGTGCTGTAAACTGCTTCCAGGTCGTTTTGCAGTTCAGCGTATCTTGACATGGGATCCAGCTGCATAATTCTGAGATGCTGATACAGCCCAGACCGAAAGTCCCATGGGAACCCATGTGCGTGCGTGCGTGCGTGTGTGTGTGCACGCTCGCACCTACGTGCACACGTCCCTCAGCGTGTGACCCACTCTGCTGCGTCTGCAGCTTAGCCCAGCTTCAGCATTGAGCCTCATTTCAGGGCAGCAGGCGAGGAGCAGCCCGGGCTGCTCCCAGGCCGGGGGCCTGGGCCCTGGTGGCCCCCCCGTTTCTTTGGTGCTGCCAAGAGTCTGGGGCTGGAGCTGTGCCTGGCGGAGTCCCAGCGAGAGATGTTGGAGCCCCAGGAGACCCTGGTCCCAGGTGAAGGATGCTCCTGGTGGCTACAACAGATGACAGTAATGAGCAATTACATTAATTTTGGAAGAGAGCCACACTACCGACTGCGTGCGTTGTGTCAGCAGATGGGTCTCCTGACAGGCTCTTCTTGGTAAAGGGAGCACTGGGGCTCCTGAGCAGTTGGTTTGGGTTGGATTACGCTGCTGAGTGAGTTTCACGCACGTCCTGGAGTAATCCAACATGCAGGAAACGTCCCTCTGACAGCTAATGCTAATGCAATCTTAAGAGCGCTAGTGCAGTCCAAAATCTGGCTAAAATTGGAAGGTATACAGAGAAATTATTGCCAGCACAGCTGTGTCAGTGCGTGCAGTGCTCCAAGAGCCCTTAGGAGGTAAGCCATTGTCGACGTGTATGTTTAAAGCAAGTCATTATCATTTCATGAAATGGAAAGTTTTTTTTTTTCCCCCCTGTTTTTAAAAATTCTCCACTGGCTGTGCTAAGGACAACTGTTAGCAAACCGCTTTAAAGCATGGAGCCATTTCAGGGCTGGCTGAAAAGAGAGGTTTCCAGCAAACAAGAAGATCGATTCCTCACTTAGTTCCTCCTGTTGCAATCCGCAGTGCAGCAGACAGGACCCTTATCGAGCACAGCCGGCCGCGCTGCGCGGCCGAGGTGGCCCACGACCCAGGGGCCACGTTTGGTATCCTGAAAGAGCCTTTCAGAAAAGAGGCTCAGCTGCGTTTGGGAGCACAAACGCCGGCGGAGGGCTCGCTGCTGTCCCGCCCTGGGACGTGAGCGAACGGACCAGCAGGGGCTGCAGATACTTGCAGAAGACCAAGCCCAGGAGCGTGCATGGGCACGAGGGGGAGGGCTGCAGGGCTCAGACCACCCCGCAGAGCACCCCCTCCAGCTGAAACAGCTTGCTTTTTTCTAAACTGAATGGATATTTTGGGTAGCAGGTGGCTTTCTGCTCAGAAGCGAGCCCATTGCCAAGGAAAAGATCCCTTGGCTGGAGCAGCCGTCCTGCCTCGCGTGGCACCTGCACTGCCGCTGAGCCCACGTAGCGGCCAGCGCGGGGCCACGGGGTCGTGGGAGGGCCAGCGTGGGCCCAAGGACACGCTCACCTGTGCACTTCTAATTAGTACACAAAAGACATAATTATGCTTAAATTAGTTCTCAGGCACAAACGGAACAGGACTGCCTTCGTTTCTGCGCACTCACTGTCCCGCTGCGCCGGGACCTCCCCGGCCCCGAGCCTGGCCGGGCGCCGAGGGGCCTCCTGGGGCTCGGGCTTGGGTCCGCCTCGGCCATCGGCCCGAGAGCAAAGCAGAGCCGCCGGGAGCAGCGCCTGGGCGCCGCGCCGCCCCTGCTCAGCGCCCATCCTGGCTCCCGCCGGAGCCGGAGCCCAACCTGCCGCCCTGCGCCCCGCTGAGGACCGGGGTGCGCCCTGGGCAGCGCCGCGGGGACACGGCCCTGGCTCGGAGCCCTTGCTGCCTTGATGAGCTGCTTAGATTCAGTGCCGTGGTATTTCTCTTCGCCCTCTATTTTTTAATCCGTAGAAACACGTTTTGCAGAGACAACACTTAACCAGCATGACCGTGATGTCTGCTGGGTGCTGGTCACCGCTGCGGCTTGGAGCACTTCCAGGGCTGCAGCTGCCCCTTGTCGCCCGTCGGACCTTCCTGCTTGGGCTAAGGAAATTATGAATGAATTCAGAAATGAAAAGGTCAGAGCTAGTAAGCTGTACAACGTGGTACTGGGGGTGGGCGTGTGAACTTAATGGATGATAAATAAGACAAAAACAAAAGCAAAACAAAACAAAAAAAACTTTGCCTGGATGCAGTCCTGTGCAATGTGCTCTAGAGGCCCCTGCTTGAGCTGGGGGGAGGCAGGACTAGATGATCTCCAGAAGTCCCTTCCAACCTTGGCCATTCTCTGAGCCCTGGCCTCTGTGGCCATTTGTGTGTGTGCCTATGGGAAACGACAAGGGCTCTCCAAAAGGCAGACCAAAGTTGGGCCCAGAAGCTTTATTTAGAGACCGGAATTCAGAGCCATGGTGAAGAGTTGGACAATTCTAGAATTATTCTTGTGATAAAATTCACTAATTGTGCCTTACGTGGGCTCTGTGTCAGAGAATAAGAGCGAGAACAAAGGCCGATCGAGACTGAATCAGTTTTACACTTAATTGCACACCATAATTACTTCCTCTGTCGTGGTAAAGGGGACATGTCTGGAGAAGTCTCTGCCCTTCTCGTGAATGGACAGAGGCGTTTCCAGGGCCGGCTCCAGCTCTGGCTCCCCCAAACAGCCCAAGCATGACGCTGGCATGGAGGCTGTGCATGGAGGGAGGGATTTCGCAGCTCTGTGGTGTCGTGAGAAAATCCTGCCATTCTTGCGCGCTTGACACGGCATTAGAAAATATCATGGCAGAGCAGCAATTTAGATGTAATTTGTAGGTCAAGCTGGATGAATGTGCAGCAGAGCTGGCTAGCGCAAAATAGAACCAAGGTAGATCAAATACTGTGAATCTGCCCGTCTGACCTGACCCAATCTTTCAAAGACAGGCAGAATAAGTGTCCCTATCCTCATATAGGCAAATACTGTGAAATCCACACAAGGCTGGAGTGTGCTAAGCGGACAGGACAGCCTGAGACCAGGAGGAGTTGCCATGTGAAAGGACTTGGTCAGCCAATGCACACAGGGCGAAGCCGGAGAGTCACGAGCGTCCCGGGGGACACTGGGGACCCTCTGTGTCCCAGAGATGTTGGCAGATACCTGGGATGCCAACAGAATCTGTGACCAGCTACATTTTCAATGCAGACATATCAACTAAGGATGAATTTTGAAAGTAACATCTTCATTTTTTAGCTGTGACTCAAATAAAGGTCTGGGAACAACTTCTCTGCAGATGACTAAACATGCTGCTATCTCATATGGGCACGGTTTAAGTACATTTTGCTTTCAGTTTGCAAGGTATCAGTATATGTACTACTGCTGTGCAATTATATACTAGGCATTTCCAGTTATTGGTGGACTGACGAGATCCCCCCCCCCCCCCCGGCCCCCAGCTCTTTGGTTTTGCATCATTTAAGAGTGAACAGATCTTGACCTTGTGCAGTATTCACATCTGTGCTTTGAATTAAAAAGTGAGCAGATGATAAGCATAGTCTTTTTTATTACTTGTAGAGCATAGGTCAATTTTATAACAAAGCTACAGCAGAACAGCTTTACAATTACTCATAAAGACACTGAACAACAACAACAAAAGGGGGAGGACACTGGCCTTTATTAGCTCCTTGCTTTGAGAAATACATTAACCAAATGAAATTCAATTTTAAAAGACTCAGAGGCATATATGAAAGGATTAGTCAATTAATGTGTAAATTAATTAACAGTTCAGATAGGTGATTAACAGCAAAATCTGACTGTGAAAAATAGCCTATGAATAACCCAACATACAGCCTCATCCACTGACAAATAACCCAATTATTCCTGGCATCTCCAATAGCTAATATTTGTTACACTGGATAACATTTTTTCATGCACATAACTGAAAAAAAAGCCAAATACACGCTTACAGCAGTGTTCCAACAAACAAGATTCTGCCTTTTATTGTACTTAGACCAACAAGTTTTAAGATTACCAAAAAAAAAAAAAAAAAAAAAGAGCTGAACACCATGCCGGAAGGTCTGTCCTGCACATAGGGTTAAGCGGCTGCATGGGACCCACACAGGGACTGAAATAGTCAAAAGCTAAATATTTAACTTCCCTTAGTGTAGCATGACTAGTTTTCTCTTTATCTTGGGTGCTAGATAGGCTTCTTTTTTGGTTAATTACAAGAATAAATGTAGTTCAGTCTAGTATAGAGATTTCTGAGTCATGGTCCTCTCCTAGGCACGTTCAACTACATCCCCTTGGCCAAGGCAGCAGGCTGCTACTTACTTGCAAGTCTCAATAATATTTTAATATCTCAAATTGTTTAACATCTCAGTGATATTTTAACATTTTAGGTCTCTATTTATTTTCCTTATTCACTGTATTTAGGGCCAGAATACTGTTCCAACAGAAAAAAAAAAGTTTGAATCCATCTAATGTCATTCTCTAGAAGCAGAATTTGGCCCCAGATGCTATTAATTTGGGCAAAACACCGCCATCTATGAAGTGTGTCTGAAAAGATTACAATGTTGCAATTGTAATAAAAGAATAAGTGTATGCTTCAACATAATTGCAAACCTTGCAGAGGATAAAGGTTAACAAAGCAGTAGCAAGGTCCCACAGAGACAGGGCAAAGGCTTTTTTGATGTCATGCGTAGGAAGCTGAAAGCTTAGCCCTCACCTTGGAATCACTTGACTTGGAAACCGGCCTCGTGATATAAGTACGTTTTTCTACCCGAAGTCTCTCGGCCCGATCTGTAGGCTGCTACTCTTTTCCTTTGGCAATCCTGCAGCGTTTGCTTCACGGGTTTGCTTAGCTATGGTGACACAAGCAATTGCAAAGACATTATGCTTTGTTACTTTCATGAATATAGCTGTGGGTTGGGAGTCCTCCCCAGGCAAAAAGGCACCAGCAACGAGCTTTTTGGCTTGTTACAAAGAAAAAAAATATCGGTATAGAGAACTCTTTTATTACAGACATGTTAACAAATAAAAACAGCATTAACTTGCCACAGAACACAAAACACCCGGCACAGAGAGCAGCTTATTATAAATTTGCTGTGGTTTTATGTGTGGTGCAGATATTTACTTTTTGAATTGTAAACGCAGGTTCTCCTGTCATTTCAAAAGGTCACGAACAGCAGTCCCTGCTTGCTGCCTCCAGGCAGTGAATAGAGCCGGGCGAGCTGGCACACTGCGGTGGGGGCAGGCTGCAATCTGAGCCTTTCTTCTCAAAAACCACTGCCTTCCCCGCAGTAAATGGGACCGGCGTTATAGCTATTTGCAGCTCAAGCGCCAGCTCGCGTCCAGAGCTTGCAGCGACTTTCCACCCTTGGCGCCGCAGGGCGGCGGAGCCTGGGGCGCACACGCGCGGGGCCCCGTCGCGGCCGTCCCCTCCTGCCCCGCGCATCTCCCGCGACCGCCCGTCTCCGCTCGTCCCTGCGCGCCGCTGCGCGCGGGCGGCATCACAACGTGGCAGCGCGGAGGGATCCGGCCGGTCGGTTTGGTCTGAAGAAGCATTCCTGTGCCTCGATAAATCTGCTCTGAAACAGGGTTAGAAAGCAGCTACAATTTCCTAATTCCAAGATTCTGCCCTAAAGCGCAAGAACACGTTGTGCAGTCAAAGGGGGCAGATACGCAGGATGCTCTGTTGTCCCTCAAGTGCAAACACTATCCCCATCTAACCAGCATTAGCTAAAAGAAAGATGAACAAACAGATACCGACACCTGCCCGTAAGCTGCTCGTGTGTGCCCCGTTCAAGCCCTGCAAGGATGGACCCTTGAAACCTGGTCAGTCCCTAACAAAAAACAAGATCAAGTTAAAAGCTTCCATTAATATTGCCACATAATGACCCATCTCCTGAAGAACATTTAGTTGCACTAAGTGTGCAATCAAAAAAGAACTTCTCTTACAGCATTAAATAGATATCTTCAGCAATATAAAATGGATGTGCCTTATACATATGTATTGAACAGAGATATATATGTTGTTGAAACATCTAAGGCTAGAGATCAATCATGGTGCGACAGCTGCGCATAGGGAGGAGCTGCAGAGATACTCTGGTTAGCAGAGGATCGTGCGAGGGACCAGCTCTTCCCAGGGGTACCGCTGGCATCTCTGGGCGGGAGCAGGTAACACCTTCGGTATCATCCTAGCTCCCCTGTGGAACGTGGGAATGACTCCAACTGGCGCCGCACGGGCCAGAGCGGCGAGTGTTAAGCTGCGACGGTGATTAGCATCCTCACTTTCCTCCTCCGGTCTGACTTGCTTTGTATTTACCTTCCCGTGCACGGCGTACAGATCTCTTTCTTTTGAAGGCAAGCATAAAGCTCCCTTTGACTTTTATGGGAATGAAGTTAAAAAGGTGACAAGCACATCAGAAAGCCCATGCGCTCTCTCCAACCTGAATGCCAGTGGCCTAGTTTTGACATTTTTATTAAATGAAACTCCCTGTAACCCGCAGCTGGGTGTTGGTATGTGGAACTTGCGGAGCTAAGGTCTAATTTTGTTGGCCCAGACGATTCCTGCCTGTCCATGCACATAACCTGAAAAGAAACCACATCGTTTTTAATCACGCTAACTTCTTATCATGCTAATGTTATACATTATTAAGGAAAAATTCCTCCTGTGCCAACTAACTGCTACCTCATTTCTGCTACCTCATTTTGTACCCTTTACCCCATGACACTGTACCCTTTCTTGTGAAAATGCTGCTCCTGAGCCAACATCCATGTGTGTGTTCATCTTCCATCTGCTGCCTTTGAAGGGCACCGATGATCTGAGCAGTAACTCGAATTAATCCAGCACAAAGCCCACCCACTGCTAGAGAGAGCAGAGCAGGTTCAGTGAAACTGCAGTGAGACCTGAAAGTGGTTTGCTCCCAAGATTATGCACATCACAAAGCAAACGGCTTCCTCTGTTCCCGGAGCTAAACGAAACCCTACGAGCTAAACTGTTAGAGACGGAAGAAACAACTTCTACATGATTAAGTAGATTCTCTTTGCTTTATTAAAGCAAAAGTAGGCATGAAAATGCAAAAGAAAACACAAAGTACAAAGAATCATGGCAGGCTCTGGACTTTGGTGTTTCTTAAGCCTTTTTTCCAGTTCCTGCAGAAGCCAATGAAAATAAACAGAAAAAGCGTGTTAACCTCCCTGCAGCAAATACACACCGAGGTGCTACTGATCCTCATCCCCACATCCGCCAGTAATTCCTCTAATAATATCACAAAAAGCCAGCATTTGAATATAAAAAAAAAAGCAAGAATTCACTTTGATACTGAAGAGAGAGAGAACATAACCCCAATTCCCCACTACAGGTTCCACGGCACAGAAGCTTTGGGGGACGGGTGGTACTTGAGAGGAGTAAGTGCTTCCTTCTTAATGCATACATGGCTGGAGAGGCATCATATACTGCTGCATACACCAGGCAGATGATACATGGGCAGCATCCTCCTTCTAAACCATTTTTCTTTTGCACTATGCTGTCACCAGCAAATTAGTATTTGCATACCTCTATTAAATTTGATTTCTTCCCAGTCTCCCTGCAGCGGAGTACCCAGCAGGTTACCTCCACTCTCACAAACTACTGAAAACACTATTGACATGAGCTTGGGCAAAATACAAAGCTCTCCAAAGGAGCTTCTTAGACTGCTCATAAACATCCTCCTGCTGATGACAGACAGCAGGGCATGATGCGCTCGCTCTTCTGCTAACAGCCAGGAAGCCCTGAAGGAGAGAGGAATATACGTTGGCACTGCCAGGTCTTTTAACTGATTCATTTGCAAATATTAGTAGATCATATCAACATTCAAAACGCTTGCAGTCCTCTAAAACAGGAAAAGCTATTGAGAATAGCAGTGTGTTGGCTGGCATTCAAGAAAGTTATCTACTGATTTTGTTGACGCTTACATGAAGGAATTTCAGGAGGAAGAGCACGATCAGAGCCATATATAGCAGGAGGGGAAAACTCACAACTGTAAAGAGAGATTTCCCCTTCAATTTTTTTTTTGTTTGCTCCCCCCCCCCCCCCCTTTTTAATGAAATCCCCATAGCATGATTGAAAAGCATCAAGGAATTTAAATGCTCATATTCTTACTGGGACTTTGCATAGAACCCAAATGTACCATAACAGCATTTGCCCCAAGAGCTGGATTGCTATGCTCAACTCACGAAAGGTCCCTGAAGCAGAAGAGTTAGCAGTTTCCTGCCTGGCAGAGTTGGGAGACTACATACGTGGTGGTCAGTCGGCTTAAACCTCCAAATTCTCCTCCCTTTCAAAGACATTCGACAACCATGATTAGTTGGGATTACACAAAGGTAATACAATGCAACATCAAGCATCTGTCCACTTAGGTTCACCTCTCAAAACTCCTGAATTTGACGTGCATTTTTAGTGCTTCCGAGCGGGAGGACAACAGCAGCGTCGCGCCCTGGTGACATGCTCCGGCCTGGCACAGCTGCTCCGACTCGCTGCGCTTCGCTGCACGACACCGCCCGCGAACGCAACACAGGCAGCAAAGGCACGGATTCACCGTTGTACCTGCACCCGCAGGAGGGCCTTTCGCGACAGCCTGCGTCCATGGGGCCAGATCTCGTCCCGCCCCGACCCATGGCGTTACGCTGGCTAACGCCTGCACGTGCTGCTCCGGCCAGACCCACCGGCCAGAGCTACCACCACCATGGTGGTGGCTCACAAATACGAGAGAAAGGGAGAACTGAACTATCCGGGCAACAAAGACTAGATCACTTTCTGTGAAGTGGAGCCTACCAAATATATAAATCCAAACACAACTGCCCGGTGGGCCTGCGTTTCCTTGTGACCTTGAGGTATAAAATGGAGTCAAGCCAACGTTTGTCTGCTTTGAAAAATCAAGCTCCCTTTCTCAAAAGTTCCTGACCGCTGAGCGCGATCAGCAATTGAAGAACAACTAACCTTTAATTTTTTGTGTTTTCACTGACTGCTTGTGTTTGTCAGAGCATGTTTACCCATCGTCACATGTGCGGCATCAGCTTAGGCACAGGTCAGGGTGCTCATCTCACAGCATAAAGCTTGTAGGGACACAAGGGTGCGGTGAAGGTGTGTGCAGGATGGGCCTTGCCCCGCGCTGCAAACAACTACTAACATTAACGGCAGCTGTGTGCACCACAAAGAAGGGGAAGTCCCCTAAGCATTTCCTTTCAAGTTCCCCAAAATGCCATGGAAATACTATGCCATTTACCACAACTATCTCCCAAAGGATAAGATTAATTATGAAAGTCCCACGGCCTCACAGATCCTGAAGAGCCAGTCCTGGATGCTTGGCTCCTGGGATGCTTGGCTGTCGGCATCGGAAACAATCTGCAGAACAGTTTGGACAAATGGCAAGAAAGTAGCATAACTGGAAAATGTGGATCTTCAGACACCCGATGTGAACAGAGCAGGTGAGGGGCACAGAGAGGTGGGGGCGTCAGGTGCCCAAGGGGAGCAGAGGAGAGCTGGAGGTTTGAAAGATTTCAGGCACTTGTGAAAGGGGGATATGGTTGTGTCTGAGGAGAAAAGAAGCGTTTCAGAAGTGGAATGTGACTGCTGAGCGTCCCGACTTCATGGACGGACTGAGGCTCAGGTTGCCTGACAGTCATCGGGAAAAACACCCCAGACGGAAAACAGCCATGGGCAATCTTTGGGGGTTTCCAAAGGTCATACTCCTCTCCAGCCCTTTTACTGACACAGTAACACTCCAGGTACTCTTGTGACCGAGGCTTTCCTTAGATAAGCTAATACACCTAATGCTCCTCTAAGCTGCTGAGAGCGCCCATAGGTCTGCAGGGCCACACACATGGGCAGAGCAGATGACAAGCAGCGCGTTTTCCGGAGCAGACCTGCACAATGACTACGAGGTGGCTGTCCGACTCAGAAGCAGATTTTGTAAATTAATCAAGTTGCAAATTCATCTCTTTCCCTTGACTCGTCTCTATTTCTCTACTGCAGTATCAAGACTCATCTGCTTCCCAGCACCATAATGCAAATAAAAAGTCCTGAAGAAGGCCAGAAAAGTTACCCACTCCCAAACTTATAGGTTCAACCTGCTTCTTGCCTTGTTTTGTTTTATAGAAAAAAAACAAAAAAAAAACCCACAAAAAAACAATGACAGCTGGTGGCATTTCTCCCAATTCCTCATTCCCCGTGGCCCTGGGCCACTGAAAGTCACTGTGGAAAACACACAAACTAGAGTGTGTAAACATGGTGCCACTGACACTGTGTCACATCATCACGTGTCACAACATACCAAGCCAGCCACATCTAGGCAGAAGCCATGGCAGGTAGTTCAGTTCAGAGGTACCACAGGAAAAATAGAAGTCAAAGGAATCCCAGCAGGTAGTAGCTTGTTACTGTCTATCTTCTCGGCATATAGTCTCTTTAGAGGGGATTCCCCAAGGCACTGCAGTACAGTAGTGCAGAAATAACAGGCAGGAGATGGCTGAAATGGGGGTGACAGAACTGGGAGGTCCCCTCCGGCACATCACTGCGCGTGGAAGTAGATAGGTTTGACTTTTCCAGACAGGATCTTGGGAACCTGCACAGAGATGATCTCAGCCATCATTTCAGGGTAGTCCACGCTGACCATATGTGCCTTAATCAAAAGGTCAAATGTAAACTGATGCAGATCCTTGGCAATCTAGGAAAGAAAGAAGGTCTATTAGGTGAAAATTCTCTGTTAAGTGATTTCTCCATGGAGATACTAAGAAGACATTAGCAAACAAAACATATCAGAGCTGGACTTAGCTGTTGCAAGGGTAGTGATGTCCAGAGAGCAAAACCAGATCTCACTGCAGCAGTCAGCTGGCAAGCAGTCATCCCAAAGGTAAACCACGGAACTACCCAGTCTGGGAGCACGCAGCATATTTTGTCGCGATCTTCTTTCATGCTCAGAAACTACTGAGGTGTACTTCTCACAAAAATGAGAGTGCATAAAAATGGCGCTTTCTCACTCCCATAGAAACTTGCCTTACTGTGTATGCAGATGCTGCTGAGTTCATTTATTAACAATTACTTTTTGCTTGCAGACATACTACTGTATGGACATGGAGCTGACACCCTCAAGAAGCAGCAAGAGTCTACACGCTTCACCAATAAAATTGTAAGTCACAAAAACAGAATTTCTTTTTAATGATGTAATCAGAGAAAACTGACAGAATCACAGAACGGTTGAGGTTGGAAGGGACTTTTAATGATCATCTAGTCCAACCTTCGTGCTCAAGCAGGGTTGCCCTGGAGCCTGTCCAGATGGCTTTTGAGTATTTCCAAGGACGGGGACTCCACAACCTCTCTGGACAACCTGCTCCAGTGCTCAGTCACCCTCACAGTAAAAAAAAGTTTTTCCTTATGTTCATTAGGATGCACTGAGATTTGGCTACTCTGCTGGGCTGACAACAGAAAAGATCTATATGTAAGGGAGCTTTCACATCACCAAAAAGGAACTCCGTAAACCAAAGCACGAGAGGGGCGTCCGCAGGGAGTGAGACACAGCTAACGTTCACTTCCCAAAAAGAGCGGGCTGCTGTCTCGTCTTTGTTGCTGAATCTTGGAGCATTCTGTGGTACTGCCCTGGCAAATGTGTGTTAAACAGTAAATCACTTCACAGAAGAAGTCTGTGCAATCTCTGTGGGCCCTCTTCTGTTTCTACTGGAGAAACTCGCAAGGTGCATCAGCAGTAAGTAAGCTTATCTTAATATAAATCAATCAATCATAAATCGGTCAAATCAGTCTGGTGTGCTTCTCTCTCTAAACACAGAAAAACCCGCAGGGTCACATATGCTGATGCTCTTGCCTCCTGTCCAGCTACTCCTGAACAGTGACATGATGGTGGGTAACAGCGCGGTCATTTTTGCTGTCTCCTGCACATTTGTCTCCTTTGTTCTTTCAATAACAAGAGCATCTGGATATAATCAGGACAAAATTTGCCTCTAGGCTTTCACTCAGGGAGATGAGGAGGACATCCACACCATTAAAAAATGAAAGCCACTAAAGAAATAATTACAGGTAAGAATGTCGTAAACACAGTGTTTATAACTTTAAGAGTTATAACACTATTTCTTGAGGTTCTTGTTTTGGCAGGATTCCCTCTCTGCTATATTCCCAAATCCCTCAGCTCCAATGAACTCTACTCCCCCACAGCTAAGGTGATTAATGGCGATGTTTAGTCATTCATTTCACTGTCCTCTCTTACCGGATGCACGGAGTCCAGGACCTTGGTGAGCTGGTAAAATCGCCGAGAGCAGGAGGTAGGATTCTTCCTCTTGCAAGCGATGATACGGTCAAGTTCCTTAATGTAATTCATTCGAAGCTCATCAAAGAGCTTCTGGTTCTTCAGGCCATCCACTGGAACTTAACAGAACAAGGAGAGGAAACAGTAATAGTTGCCGACAGAGTGCAGGAAAAAGAAAAGGAAGGAATAACAAGAAAACTGAGGAATTGGTCAGTTCAGACCTATCAGAACAGATTTCCCCATCAGCTCCGCTTCCACTATGGAGCTCATTCTCATCAACTTGCCGGACCACTGCTTAGCCCCTTTAGGACGTGCTACAGGCAGAAGCAATGCAGCAAACACCAGTATGATTTTCCAGCTCAGGAGCTCGTGCTCAGAGGTCCACATCGCGCTAGCGGTTAGGCTGGGGAGCAACCTCCCGCAGGAGCTGCACGGGGAGAAATGCTGCTATATGCACAGGCAGGGTGGGCTGGCTGCAGTGGGTTTGGTTGGCCTCCTTGCACTTGGCAGCTTGTTTTCTCTGAGCAGCTCAGCTTGAAACGGAGAGAAAACATCCAAATCCATCCCTCTGGGCATACGAGTGTGCGCATATGCATAGGAAAAGCACCAGATACTTGCAGGATGAAACAGTGTATAGCAACTGATAATTCGTTGAGGGAAAGATGCTAGCACTTACTAATACTGAAGAAGAGTAGAGCCTTCATACAGAGAAACTCCTGGGGTGTGATCTGAAGCCACCCAAACTCCTGAGAGAGGTGCCGCATCCTGACACACTGGCTGTACATTCTGGATTTGTGCATCCGGTATCTGGCAGGGGGAGACGCATAATGCATTGGCAAGAAGATTAAAGCCTTGCTTGCGTGATGTCTGTAGGTTGACATTTTCTGTCTGACCCAGCAACACCCAGCCTCGTCTGGCACATCCCAGCCGCAGGGGAACTGAACTCCATCTCCGGGGGAATGCCAACAGCAATAGGCCTGAATGCGGGAGAGGAAAGTTTTCCAAAATACCCATGTGTGACTGTTTGTCTGGAAATAGATAACTAACTGGGATTTGCAACATTCATTTGATCCTCTGCCTTCCTGAAAAATGACTGCAATGCTTCATGACATTGGGCTATCCAAAAGGGATGTGAAATCCTGCCTGAGCTCTCAGAGAGAAGATGCATTTTTGCTCAGTGCTGTGCTTATTTATTTACTGTTTTAATCCTTGCTACCTTAGGGTCAAGAAAATCTCCCCAACTCTAGGCTGATGGCAAATCAGAGTGCAATCATCAGGAACTTAGGATGTACATTTACTTCTGTTTCAAAATGGCAAATCAGTATCCTGGCAATTACTCTGATACTAATCTGTAAAAGGAAGCATATTTTCTCTTCAAGGCCATGACCGAACGGCACATTTTGGGATTATTCAGAAACTACAAAAACATTTTCTGCAGACATTGTCTTTGGGTCAGCAACAAAAGGAACGATCTGCAAAGGTCACTGCACAGATCTACAGCACAGGAAGGCCCTAAACGTCTGGGAAGGTAAGTTACTATCCCTAAAAACCTAATGCTAATACTAATGAATGGCAAGCGTAGAGATCAGCGCAGCTCCAGGTGAGCTGCGTTCCTGAGCGAGGGCTACTTTTAGGACAAGACCAACACCAGCCTCTCCCCAGCCCAGCAAAAAAGGATCATAAAAGGACAAGAGGGCCACGGTGGCCAAAGCCTGTTCACTGGCACTGCTGCCCGTGTTGAACAGCGACCAGGCGCCACACCATTTACCTGTGATTTGCTCATGCCCAATCCTCACAATGAGAGCTGGAATTGAACTCTTTGGGGTAAGACAGAGGTCGGGACGTGCAAGAAAGGGGGAAGGGAGCGTTGTAATTCTGGGAGAGCTGGGAGACTTGGCGTACAGAGAAAATGCAGAGTGAGAAGAAGGTGGTGGCTGCCCTGGGGAAAATTCAGGAAGCACGAGGAAGTGAATGGTGAAAGGAAGATGCTAAGATGCTCTAGTGAGTGATGCTGAGTCTTGATCTTCATACCAGGCTATTCTCACCCTCCCTTGCTCTTGTTCTTCATTAATACTGCAAAGGATGCAAAAAAAAAAAAAAAAAAAAAAAAAGGCAGGCCCTGATATCCCTGCTCCTTTGGGGGGATGGAGCTGAGGGGAGCTGAGTGCCCCGGCAGAGCACCCACGCTTGGTAAGATTTGCTATTTTGGCTTCTCAAACAATGCAACTGGGAACAGGACTGTGTTTTGCCTGGTTTTTAATTTCTAGCTGCAGAAACAGAGGCCAGCCTCAGTGTTCCCCCTAGATAAAACAGCTCTCCCCCAACTCTTTGCTTTCGTTCACACTCTGTTTGCTCACTCTAACAAACCAACCAAGCTGAAAACTGGAAAGCAAATCCCTGAAAAAAAAGGCATGTCTATATGGACTGGTTCTTATACCCAGCATCAGGGCTTTTTGCAGCCTGGATGGAAGTTTAACTGAAGGTAAAGCTGAGGCAAAGGCAGGAAGGTCCGGGACAGACGCTGCAACTCTCCTGATTACTCCTGGAGATTGCTTCAGAGCAGCTAGAGGAAAGAAAGCAGGACCCTCTTAAGCTTTCTTGGTCAGCTCTCAAAGCAAGATTACTCAAGCTGTACATCACACAGGTGGCCTGTAAAGTAACCTCCTTGCCTTGTTCTCCATTTCTCATCTAGTCTGACCCAGACAAAACAAAATATTAAGATCGTTGTTATGCAGCACTTACTCATTGAAGACCAAATCTGGAGCAAAGTAAAGCATCCTGGAATTGACATTGGTGAAAGATCTCCAACCCATGGCAAAAACCATGAGACCCATCCAAGAGTACTGGATTATTGACATCTGGTCATCCACATGCAGGTTACGAAATCCTGTAATAAAGTGACAGAGCAAGGTTATAAATTCGTATCGGGTCCAGCAGTCACCAGGACAGTTTTCAGGCAGCACTGAATCTCCAGCAGGGCTCCTGCTAGGACAAGGTGCTCCGCAGCCCAGACGCAGCTTGCCCGGACACACGGATGCACCCGGCTGACACGGCTGAGGCTGTCCCGTACCGCTGGCACCCGGCCCTGATGTACTGAGGGGAAGTCAGAAACTCTCCAAGCCACAAAACCGCACTTCAAGGCGGGGGACAGGATTCCCCAAACACAGGGAGGCGATAAAGACCAGGTGAAAAACACAAGGAGCAAAGTGCTTTAGAGGAAAGGGATGACAAGCTGTAGTAAGCGATACCCTCCCCCAAAAGTCTCAAAGAATTTCACAAATTGTATCTGAACATTTTGCAAGTCCCAGTGAGATGAACAAACCTCATTCTGCTACAGAACAGACACAAAAGATACAGCAGGTTGTGGTTAAGCGACCTCCAAAAGCCACAGGGAGAGCAATTACGGGTCCTACGCACTTCCAGCTCCCGACAGGCCCAAGTTATTAGTTTAACAGCATTCATTTCTAATGGGCACTAATTAGAAATCCAGAACTGACTGCTGCACTGTGCGCCCTACGCTATACAGTCATAAAGCAAACTCTGAGGTCTCTGCTCCAAAACATTTACAACTACAGTGTGAGATGGTATGTCAAAAGCAGGCGAAACAAACAGCTGAAGAGAATTGGGTTGTTTTGTTCTGTTAATGAAAATACACCAGCTGATCGGGAGCCGGAGCCCTAGATAGCGATACAACTCACCCTATCAAATTCCCCAGGCACTGAGGCCGAAGCAAGCCCTCATTAAGCAATTATCTCCTTTGGGTGAAATTTTGGCACTCAATGAAAACTGAAAAAATTTTTTTGCCAACAGGTTAGGACTTCATCAAAAGTAAGTAAATGGATTTTAATATATAATGCTGAAAGTCATCACTTTTAATATATAATGCTGAAAGTACCCCAAAGCCTTATCACAAAGCAAATTTCTTCAGATTGTCTATCATAAAACATAATATATTTATCTAATGAATAATTAAAATCTCTGCTGAACTGCAAGCTCAATAAAAATACAAATTCAATTCAAACTAGTACTTCCAGATGATGGTTCACAGATAAATCATAGGCATGTTTACAATACACACACAAACATGCCCTCAAACACGGTACTTTGTGAGTGTACTGAGAGAAATTTTTCCGGATATTTGTAAGTAGCCAAATGTAATCTGCTTTACAAGAAAATTCTGTGCTACGTCAATCAAAAACTAAAACAACTGCAACACCTTCAGTGCGTAATTATAAGTTATTGAGGCAAGCGTCTGTCTCTTGCTTGGGAAGCTGTCAACTTCAAATGAGCACAAGTCATGTTTTACTGCTGACTAAAATTACTTTAGTTTGCACATTTTCCTTTCAGCTTTCATGTCACTGGATTGAAAAAAATAAAAGCTTCTGTGCAATGACCTACAGAACTCGTATCGGCAGTTTTCCCTTCTGAGGACTCTTAGCTACCTCTTGACGGTACATTAACTTTCAGGCAGCCAGAGTGAAACTTGTCAAGAGAACACAACTGTAGACTAGGCATGTGGATAACTCAAAAGGCTTCATAAATTAGTCACACTCATTTCTATTCTGTTCTGTTGCTACTGTTATTTTTCCTTACCTAGAGTTTCTGAAAAGATGGGAAAAACCTGACGTACTTGAAAAGTAGCCATACAGTTGGCCCCCATACCAGAAACTTTATAGTGAGAAAGAAGTGCTATATGATGCTGGGAATACTCCTAGACTGGCACTCGAGTGATGAGGATAAACATTTACTCGGTCTGCCATACACTTATTTTCCCCTCAAGTTTGTAAGCTTTTTTTTGGTCCCCTTTTTAAATTGCTCATTGAAGGAAAAACATGTCTTCTCCTCAGAGGGAATTAAGAGACCATTGGTGAGCTGTCCAGAGAAGCTGAAGTCCGTGGTTTTGCCTCGGACATCTTAGCTAGCAGAGACGTATATGCTTCCTTACTTGAACTGACCTCAGGGATGGACGCCTTTGGACCTTCATACTTGACTTATGCATTTATTACACCAGGAAGAGCACAATAAAGTCCTTCTTGTACCTTCTGAGTCCAAGCACACGTCAGCAGTTGGCCAGTCTGGCACAGGTATATATGTATGTACGTATATACACACATGCATACCCAGGCTGTAAGACCGACAGCAAAGGAGAAGAGGAGTAAGATGGGATGCAGAGAAAGTAGAAGCTGCTGTATTAAGCCAAAATCTGCAGGGGTGGAAGCTAGTCCCAGGACAGAGGTACAGGCCTAGAGTGGGCTAGCAGGTCATTACAGGAGATATGCCCCCATTTCAGTGGTTTGCCTGCTCTCTTCCTTGCTCTATTAAAAAAAAGAGTAAACACAAAAAAGTAGGTCAGACTGAAGCCTCACAATCAAGAGTGCCTCTGTAGTTTGAAGGAAGCTCTAAAGAAAGATTCAGCCCTGGCAAATGCAGCTGGCGCTGGCAAAGCATTTGGAGTTCTCCCGACAGACAGGCGCTGCGAGGACACAAACATGCCAGCGTCTTCAGGCAAAAGGTGTTCCCCAAGAAAGGAGCTTGTAACCACGCAGAAAAGAGCATCCTGTGAATACGGCCATACTCACGACAGCAGATGCTCTGTCTTTGAAAGAGATGCAAGAACTTCCCCGTCACACCCTGGGTCCAAGTGCTGCCTTAGGGCCAGAAATTGCAAGCCAAGACACAAGGGAGAGGATCAAGTGAGGGAGGAAGAACGCAAATGTGAGGTCTCCCTCATGCCTGCGTTTTGGGAGTGAGGCCCTTAAGTCCTACCACCAAAGAGGAAACCTATACTCTGTAAGGGAATTAGAGACAGAAAACATACCTGTACTGCTCACAGGGGGCTTTTAAACCTGCCCTGGCTGCGCTTCTGCTATAACTTCTGGTGGTGACGGACCTGTGTGACCCCTCTCTGATGCGAAGGGAAGGGAAGAAGCTGGAGAGGCCAAAACAGTGGCCAACAAGGGGCTGCAGTCTCGTTTTACTTGAGTGCCATTTGGTCTTCTACAGAGCGATTTAAGAGAGGAAGGAGCTTTTCTGATGGGCCACGGAGAGCAGGAGGAGCACGTGCTGCGCTGCTCCCACAGGCACCATGGGGCTGGGAGGTGATGGCGCTCCGGCTCCTTGCTTTGGAGGGCAGCTTGCGTACAGGCCTCTTCTCCGAGCAGACGAGAGACCCGATGCAGTCCACCTCCCACAAAAGGGCAGAATGCACCCTGTAAAAGCTTAGCTGGTTTCTTACAGTCCAGTGAACAACCAGGAAACATCTTGCGGAGTCACAGTAAGCAGAGACCGTTACCAGAGACTTTTGTTCCCAGAAGCCAGGATCTGGAACTCTTCCTGGACAAAACATGTTGGGATACCTTGTTCTGGGCCTGCCAGGCACCTCCAGAGCTTCCTTGGGACCATCAGTTCACAGTGAGACTACCTGGGTTGATCTTGTCTGTTGCTGTCACTTCTCATGTTGACGTTTCTCTGCCAGTAACTTTATTTTTTTCAGAAGCATCCACAGTCTCGTTCTGTTTTGCAGGTGAGCTTTCCAATTTTAATCAATCCAGTAGTTTGTTCTAGAGCACTAAAAAGGCCTTAATCAAAGTCCAGTGAATTCAGTGAAATATAATTTGTAATTCTCATAAAGGATCTTTCTCCTTTGGTTGGTTCAGCATCAATAGGAAAAAGTAGTCTGAAACACCAACACCTACAGCAGAACTTCTTCATTCTCCTTAATCCAGCTGTGAGGTTATAATCGCTGGGTGTATTTGGGGAGCTCTGTGGTGTGTGTGCAAACCAATGATCAAAAAAGCCTCTGCAAGTTTCAGTTTTTACCTACACACCAGGTTTCCCGTGAACACCGAGTATCAGCTTTTCAACATATTTGTGGAAAGTTGCACCTAATCTTTGATATGAGAAGGGTTTTGGTGCACTTGTTCATTAGCTTGTAATTATGTTCACTAGAAAAAAATATTTGAGCACACTTTATCAGTGTTTTAAGAATGGTATTTGAAGGCAACAGTTTTGTGGTTAGAGGATTTAAAAGTTTGCTTTCTGCGTGTCCAAAAAACCAGGTTCTAGAACAGAGATTACTGATTTCAGTTTCCAATCTGAAATGCCCTTAAAGAAAAGGCTTCAAAAAACAGATGCCTATCGCATCCTGGAAACTATCACCTTCAGGTATCTTAGACGTTCTATGGTCAAAATCATTACAAAAGAAAATAAATAAAAATCTTATGCCATAGTAACTTGTTAAGTCTTTAGTACTGGCATAGTTTGAACAGACCCAAATGACAACTTCTACAGATATAAATCATAGCAAAATTAAAATTAATGATTTGAGAAACCTGAAAGCATAACCATTTTCTTGCAAATAATCTTAGAGCAGCACAGTTTATAAACAGCTTCTTTATATTCTCTCTTGATGTGCAGCTTTCTTTGTCAGAATAACATATTCCTAGGAGGTCAGCAAATTAAAACCTAATATGTTACCATAATGTAACATTTCTAATATAAATGAATACTCCTTTTGTATTCTGGAAATTATGTTGTCCGGACAGTAGAAAAAGAGTCTCAGTTAATTGTATCCTTAAAGGGTGACTTATAAGGTAGCAAATTTCAAGCAGAAAACCATGTAAACAAACAACAGGCCTGGAATATCCTTAAAGCCCTAATTTAAATGCAAAGTACACAGAGATTTTTGCAGTACCTCTAGTTGCAGGTACCTCTTCAATGATACTGTCTTATTTACAGCGCAGCACAGCTTGCACCGTCCCTTTCACTGGTCTGCTGTGAAGCAAACAAAAGGATCCAGGCTGGTTTTCCCCATATACTCGCAATCCAATTATTTTTCCATGGACTGATTTTCTAGTAGCTTCAGGAATGGACTGAAGACTTCTCATTTCCTGCCTTTTAAAATAGTTTTTATAGAAATGTGTTTGAAAGCTAAACTTCTGATAGCTGACCTAAATTAACTTCTTGGCTGAATTTCTCTATGTGGAACAAGGGGAAAATATATACTTCCTCTACTTACATCGTAATAGATGTATTTTATGGATTTAAACAGGTTTTTCAATTCTGTACCGCAGCAGTTTCCTGAAAAGCTGTGGTTATTTAACCCTTCCTTTCCAGGGAGACGACCATTTGAATCGACCTTGGCTCGTGTCCTCTGTGGAGCGTCAATGGCATCGGGTCCAAAGGGCCACGCAGTATAAATTTTCTCCATGAGGCAGACGCCGATACTGCTCCTGAGAGCACGCACGGTCAGAAACACTCCTGCTTGATGCAGATTGCTAGGGGCTCTTCTTATTCCTGGCCCTCTAGGATATAAGTAAAACCTTCTTATTGGAAAAAGCACCGCAGCACCTTGCTACACGTTAATCATTCTTGTTATTCAGGCGAGGTTCGATGCAGAGGCAACGTTAGTAACGACCTATTAACCGACGTGAGCCTACTGACCTTGCTGTCGGGCTGATGCTGCCTCTATCACTAAGTGCAAACTCTTCCTCCTCCCGCCGCTAGCAGTCACTTTAAAGCAAAACCTTGGCACCTGCGCGCGGATATATACACCTTAACTGACAAGCAGGGTGGCTTAGGCTTAGCTTGGGCAATGCTCGTGCTAGATGAGCTCTGTCCACAGGGAGGAAAAGGGGATAAAACCTCCGCAGCGAGGAGGACCCTGCAGCACCGCAGCTGCGGCCGCTGTCCCACCCCGTCCCGCTCCCGAGAGGCGCTCGCCTGACGCCGGCTCCGGCAGCGCTCCTCCTGCGGGGCCGTGGGGCCAGCTGGGCGCCCGCCCGCCCGCCACGGGACGTCCCCGGCCCCATGCGCCCACCAGCTCCCACGCCACGCGAGCCCCGGCTGTTCCCCTTAAAAAAGCCTCAGCTCTCTCTCAATGGATGGTGGGAAAATCTTTTAGCACTGACAAAAACAGTTAAAACAGTGGGATTCAGTTATTTGAGTTTTGTTTCCATTCTTTTTCCTTCTGCTTTGTTTTCACCCCAAACACCCTTCTCCTGGATCTGCTGCGTGTCAGGCTGCCTAGCTAACTACAGACCCCAGAACTGAAAATACTTCTAGTTTATTAATCAGAATATAATTTAAATAAATTGTAGCCATAGTTGGATTGCTATCTATCGAGCAGTATTTTAAAAATTTAAACGAGGAAGTTTAAGAGCTAGCCATGGCCACGCCAGCGAAGTGGCTCTGGTGCCCAGGTGACTGTATGTCCTTCCGAACTGGCCGGCCGAGCAGCCGTTTCTCTGCCAGCTGGATCAGTTACTAATTCCAGATCCCCCAAGAGACACTGGTGTTAAAACAAAAAGCAGCAGAAACAAAGAGTGGATGTGGAACCACCTCTTAGCAACAGCTGCCTTTCTGTTAACGGGACTGCATCCCCATCGCCTGATGCGTGAGAGCAGCAACAGTGCTGTAATTGTTTATTCCTTCCTTGGAAAATATCATGACAGTGATTAAGCTGTGGATTTGTTATTAAACTCACTCCAGTGTTGGCACCTGTCATTGAAATACTAGGAGAAAGCTCAGGAAAACAAACTGGCTTTGCATTCTGCTCTGGGCATGGTGAAGTCAACAGTCACTTTGCGTTCCCACCAGCAGCGAGCTCCATGGGCTCAGTCCATGTCCGTACGCAGGGAGGTATCTCCTCACACTCATCATAGCTTATTTCTGGTAGACCCAGCTCGTGGGATGAGGATGGACTCACCCTGCTCCCACGTAGACCTTTGCAGTCCAGCTTTTCTTGGCCAGTCTATCATAAGCGTTCCTAGTAATCTGCAGTCTGGCCTGCTGAGGTGACTGCAGCTGTATTTTAACTTTCCAGAGAGTGGGTGAATATTCAAACATAAAAAGATTAGAATTAATTTTGGATGGATGACCTAATTTCCATAGCAATCACCAAGTCGGACAAGGTGCACCTGGTTACTTCAGCCACACGTAACCATATGTAAGCACTGCTATGCTGCAGGGGCCATCTCTGCAGTGTGTGTCAAGCGTAGCACTGTGAGGGATCCTGAGGCTGTAGATAGGTTTTAGTACAGAAGAGCAAAAACCTTTGATGAGGGGGTTGTTAGGAAGAAAAATGTTTTTCAAAGCACTTTCACTTTCCCGTTAGCACTATCTCAGTTTCATAACCTCAGCCCTCAGCTTCCTGCTTAGGTTTGGTGGTGTCTCAGAGTACTTTTCTGAAGAAATCCTGATGTCTGACATTGGTAGGCCAGAAGAGAAAGTATATGATTTGTCTCTGGTTTCACAAGCTAACTGAACCTTTTCTGACTCAAGAATATAGAATGGGTTATTCCTCATCTAAGTATATTCAAACTAATACTCCTCTCGGAACACCTAGACTTCTGCATAGCTCACTAAGTTTCTAGGAAAGTAAAAGATCTGACTACAGTTCATCACCAGCTTTTGGCATGTAGTAGAAAACTATTTTTTTTTTCTCCTCAGTTTCCATCTTTGGTCATATCACCTTGCACACAGAGACCAGGATCTCTGTTTTCTCCGACATTTCCTCAAGAATAGGGCCAGAGTGAAAAAAGTAGCTTTGTATCATCCCCATGCTGCAGTCTCAGGGATGCTGGAAGTTGCACCAGTCTTTGCTCTGGTGCCCTGGCAGCTGGAGACTGGGTTGCCACTCTGAAAGGCGGTGGAGTCACCTATGCCTAACGAGAGATTTTGGGAGGACAGGCTGGCGAGCTGTGAGCCACCTGGGCTGACGGCTGCTGATTTTTATGGGGAACATAAGGATGATGGGAACCAGAAGCAGCAGCAGGTGATTCTGTCTCAATAAGCAGCTCCCAAGACCCCAGAGCAGAGACGAGCCTCTGAAAACACCATGGTTACCACACCTCAGGAGCAGTGACACGAGGAGAGCACGGCAAGGCAGCCACGGCTTCCAAGGGAGTATCCCAGGCTCCTGAGACCACGAAACTTGTAAATGGTACCCAGGGCTGTGGCTATGCATGAAAATGAATCAGAACTGAAAGCAAAAACTGTTGTGCTGCAATGAGGAGATGGGCTGTAAATCCACTAGAAGGTGAAGGAAGGATGGCTGATTCATGTTGAGAGCTTGTGTCCTTTATTTCCTTACTTAGTTGGCTGTGCTTACACAAGGGAATGAGGCTCTAAGAGTAATACTAAAGACCTCCCAAGGTGAAGTGAGATTATCTTTCGGTTTCAATTTCTTAAAACAGATTGACTGGACTGACAAGGCCAGTCCTCAACAGGTGCTCTAAAATGTGAGTTTTCCTTCGGAACAAATCCGATCCTAGATTCTCTCTCCAAAGGTCACAAGCACTGCAAAGGCATTCTGAGAGGCAAGAGGTGACCCCAGTGTAAGTCCTGACTTCCAAGAAACCGAATTTCACTAGAAACGATTTTTGGTTCTTCCCTCTCTTCTTTTGATGAAAGACTGGCTAATCATACCTCTTCCAGGGATAGAGACTCTCAGAAATACTAAAAAAAAGACATTTAACATACTCTTCTCTCACAGGTGTGTCTGGTCCATGACAACTTCAACAGCAAAACCTCAGGTGAGGCAATCTTAGAGGAGGAGAAAAGGTGTAGTGGTTCTCAACGAGAAAATAAAAGAGTTAATATAGGAATTTCAAAATTAGAGTACAGGAAGACAAATAAATCCAGAAAGGACAGGAGAGTTTCCCAGATAAACAGAAAATCTTCAACATAAGTCTTGTAGGAAAAGTTATGCAAAAAAAAAAAACTAAATAGAATTTCTTTCAACCCTCTCTCTTCTAAAAAGAACAAAAAAATGTAGGAATTGGTAATTAAAATAGATATAGAAAGGGGGAATCTACTGGGGAATTCTACAAAGAAAGAGGAAAGCAAAAGGGGAAGGACAAAACCATGAGGCCAATAGCCAAGAACAGTGGAAGAAAAAGACATTGTGCTTAGAGCGTCTGGAAGGAACTGAGGACGGATCTGCGAACTGCTCTCGCTGCCCTCAGCGCAGAGCACAAGGGAAGGCTACGCAGGGACGGGTAGGGTGGGACAGCGCAGGCACGCAGCAGAAAGCAAAGAAAGAAAAGAAAAGTTCCTGTGGTACATGCTCTCCCAGTATAAGCATGTATGTGCATGAGCACCTGATGGAGGGGGAGTGAGCGGGGGACACCCTGGGTGAGCATTAACTTTCACAATCTAACAATTCGCAGTAATGATAACTACAGTAATAATATTTCTGTATTGCAGATTGCACAGTGCGTGTCACAATGCACAAAAACACATTTATAAAGTGGTTAATTTGCATACTACACACGAAACCTGCATAATCCTCTGGTGAGGATTTCAGCAAAGTGCATGCTAGCGTTGTAGCAGCCGAAATGCACCTACTGCAAATGTGTAAATTTAGTAAGGTTACACATACAGTCTTTATCCCACCTCCCCGCAAATGAGTAGCACTGAAAAATTTGGAGAGCTAATAGACGGAAGAGAGTGTAGTAAGTGGGGGTAAAAGAGAGGGAAAAGAAGAAAAAACAAGTTTATTGAAGGATTAGTAAATCAACTGAAACACAAAAGAGTAGGTCAAGAAACGAGGACGGAATTAACCACTGAATAAACGCCCATTTGGAAAAGGCAACGTTAGAGGTCTCACACAGCGGCCAGAAGGGAGCATTCCTGCCATTTCTAGCACAGGCAAGAAACCCCGCAAAACCTCTCAGGCTGGGCAGGTAGAAAGAGCAGGTGACATGGAGGTATTTTGCCAGTTTTTGCTGCTCTGACTGGATGCAAAGCAACAGGGCATATGCATCATACACCTTTTGGAAGTATTTCTTGAAAGTGCTTTTACTGCAGCTACGGTACACAGAGGTAACTATTTGGTAACAAACAGGCTCACATGCCTTTGTCAAGATATATTTAAAGTAACTGTATAAGAACTAATTGACTTCAGATTTTAATGATGGAAACTTTTGCTGAGTTGCCCAGATAGCCTAATTAAGCTTTGTAATTAACTCAAACCCAAGCCTCAGCTACTTACAGCTCAGTTTCCCAGATTTCACTTTCACTTCATGAAACAGCACGCTTTTGACTCATTTAGAGAATTCACCCTTTCCTCCATGAGGAGAAACTAACACTTTGATATAACTCCTCGCTTGAGTTATATGATGGTGTTAGTCTTTCGTTTAGACAAGAACTCTACAAGTTTAATTGAAACAGTGCTGGAAGCAGAGCAAAACCACTGCAGAGAAAAGAACGGATAGAAATCAAGACCCAGAAACTCTACTTAACAACAGCCATTTACAGGCAGAGAGGAAAAAGCAGCACGGCCATGTGATATCACATGCCAGAAGTCAGGGAGAGAACCCAAACGCATAAGCTTCTGCATAGACTTTGTCCACCTCAATCACCCTTCCCACAAGCCAGCTACCAACGGGAGACAACTCTGACGCTGTCCAGGTCACAGACAAATCCACAGACAGGCACCTTGTGATAACGGTCCCCCACAGAATTTAGTGATTTTGAGATACAGATTACGGATCCATCCCCTGAGGTGATGTGAGCAGGAGGGCTCTTAGGAACGCGACAGGAAAGGGAGGGAATTTGTTAGTTTTCTTCCTCACCTGGCAAGGCCTTTGCCCATTTTACCACGTAGACCAGCTGCCTCTCCCCGAGCTCGTTCAGACTGGTCAGCAGATTGGAGAAGGAGTCAGGCTGGCTGTTGTCATGGCCAGCGCACACCACGCCGGGCTCGATGGCTTCCAGGACGTTGAGGAAGATAGGCTGGCACTCGTACCCATCGATGCGCGTCATCACCATCTTGGGGGCTTGCTCCTCTACGGGGCTGGATGAGCTGCCTGCCTCAGGATCATCCTGTATCTTCAGGTTGCCCAGTTTCTTAAGCTTGCGGGCTGTGAAAAATGACACATCTTAGCATGACATTTAAAAATTAAGCTTGAGGGTTCTTGGCTTCCAGCTCCACCACTTACACTTACAATGAAAGCAAAACTGATGAAGAGCAGCAGCTACTTATTCAGTACAAACAGACATCGTGCAAGGACAAAAGGGAGTATACACTATGCAAGGAAATTCAGTTGTTCATTAATCTTATATGGAAAAAAACAAGCATCATTTACATCCTCAACAGTGACTGGTCTCAGTTATGTGCAACTCCCAGTTATAAATGCAGAGGAAGGACTGGGAAAAAAGAGGGGAGAGGTAAAGTGATTCAGATAACTGCTCACATGCATTTAAAAAGGAAAGCAACACAAGCAAATAAACTTCCATGTTCTGCAGAAAAACTCATTTCACTTGAATATTCTAAGTTAGATAGTCCACTCCACACCAGATTTTGGGCAGATGGGTCGTGTATCCTGTCCCCACCTCTGTCAGGCCAGGGCGCTGTCCACACGGAGTTGGTTTTGACCTCACAAATTCACTGTAAGCTCCTATCTGACTAGCGGCCTCTTCTCTGCATGGGATCCCTACTACACCTCTGCTGTGCAACCAGGTACGTCCAGCTTCATTACTACTCTACAAATACATCACAGAAAATACATTTAAAAGGTTGGCAGGTGCTCCCATGGCTCTTTTCCTGGTATCTTCCCACTCAACCCATGAAAAAAGAGGAGACGCGAGAAGTGGTGGTCTTCGACTTGTGGGGTTCAGACTGCAGAGGACAAATGAACGTGCCCATGTCACCAGGAGGAAGAGTCTCTCCTGGAGGTGCACCTGTTTCTTAATGACGAAGGCCAGTTTGCTAACAACACATACCAGGAGCTTCAGATGCACGATTACAAAGTTCTTTGAGAGTTAGCGTTTACCTAATTTGACATCTACATGACAGGGTTCAGCACAACACAGATTGGCAGGCTACAGTAGATAGTAACTGCTTTCATCCTTAGTAGGCTCCAAAACCCCTTAATTAATTAGAGAAAAAAGCTGATCACTTAATTCAAGCAGAGAATATAACATCAAACCCATTGTCCTTGGGGTTTTGGCTCCTACATTACATGATACTTATCTGAAATTTCCTTTCAGCTGTAATTAAAAAAAATAAGCAGCGAAACATAAAAATGTCAAGCTAAAGTGCAGCTTTGTAAATCAATTCAAAACACTGATCTTTAAGTAATGTACTTTGGATGATCTACTGTAAGTGTAATTAAGGCAGGCTGCTCTATGAAAAAAACAGTAATAAAAATAAAAGAGCAACAGGAAAACAAGGCCATATGCAGTGAGACATACTTCAGCAATTATTTGTGTGGGTCAGAGGCCAAAGAGAAAACAAGAGCCTCTCCTCTCTCACTCCTCTAAAAGTCTCAGAGAGCACATCCATCACCAGGATTTGGCAAACCACGGTGCTCTCCTTCGTAACCTTGAAATTCCCTTCTGACAGCGAGATCTCCTGGGAACGGCATGGCACAGCTGCGCCCTGGAAGCTGCATGTTTTCTGTGTTGGACAAGCAACATGAAAAAAGCACAAGCACGAGATGCTGATTCCTCGCTTGTAAAAAGCCTGCTGCTGATCGATTGAGGAAGGAGGTATCAGGGCTGACTCCATGTGAGCTGAAAGCCATGTCTTAGAGTAGTACTGGGCACTGAACTATAATATATATTAAGAGCTCCCAGGCTTGAGACAAGAAATAAAAGACAAACTGTAACTTCCAAAGATGAATAATCAGTGCCAATAAAGTCCTATGTACAGGTGAAGTCATACCTATACTGTATAAAACACATATATAGCTTGGTTTAAATGTCATAATGTTTTTAACTGAATTATTGAGTGCTAAAAGAGATTTCATGAAGGAAGAAAAAATTGGCTCGCATGAGATTATAGTCATAAACCAAAGCACCAGGCGTCAGAAAGCAGTGAAGCTAGACAGTAACGATTATTTTCAGAGGAACTTTTGTGTTTGTGTTTTACAGGAGCAGTTGTCCCACAGATCACTGAAACACTGATGCTATTAGATGGAGGAAAGCTTCAGAGGCGAAGATCAGACTGCATTCAGTACAAAAATCTATAGCTTTTAGGAGGATTTCTCTAGGTCGTAAAACTGTTGCACTTAATCTAGCCTGAAATTCAACTGCTGAAATGGTCCACCTGGCCTTAGTGGAATCTTACTTCACGTTTATTTTAAATATAACAATATTGGGATCCAGATCGATATCTCAATCTTCTAACGAATACAGCTTCAAAGACAACAATTCTCCCATAGCTGAGGCGAGTACTTTCGTCTTAATTTTGCCTCACCTCTGCAAAAGCCCCCTTGATGACAGCTACTGCTCAGCACTTGACTGGGAACAAAAATACCTGGAACCAAGACTTACCATGCCAGGATAAGGAGGAGCTGTTTGTTTCTACACATCTCTGAACCACTCTGACACCATTACAAACATCCAGGGTGGGATTCATCTCTTCTAATTTTACAAACCTGCAATGCTCATTAGGGACACTCCCTTGGTAACAGTGAACAGAAACAGGTACTTACTATGAACCTCCTCTTAAGAGAGGCATCCATTACACTTTTATTCCAGGATGAGCTAAGCTAGGCAGAGGTCTAGACTGTAGATGCCTAAACTAAGGTGGGATGAACCCCAGCAGGTGTGACTGAAAACAACCAAAAATGAGTCTGCTTTTGCTGTTACTAGAGAAAAATCATTCAAGAAGTCTCATAATAGAGTTAAATGCACAGTACTGACAACTTCTATTTTGTTTTTGGCCTGAGAAGGGTTTTTTTTTTATTTTTTTGTATTTGTAAAAAGCCCAGATGATGTAATATACTACGATATCGTGATAAAATACTCAGCACTGCAAAACCCGCTAGGGAGTCCATTATAGAATATATATACACTGTAGCAGTTACATACCTGTTAAGCAGCTTAACCTGGATGTCTTTCATTCAGGAGTTTCTGAAGAATTGTTCAAGAAATGCTTTGGGCTAGTAACAGTGATTTTTAACCAATAGGGGAACTCTGAGAAGTTCTGGGGAACTGGAATAAAACTATTTTTGTATTAGAAACTACAAAGAACCGTTGTCCACTGTAGGCATGTCAGTTTGATTTCAGCTTCAGGCAAAACGACTGAAAAGCTGAAACGGGACTTGACTTATATCTTGTTCTTCAAATTACTTATTAACATCAATCAACATTTGGCTTGCTGAAAATAGATTCTGTCAAGCTACCAATTTTTTTGACATGATAACTTTAATTAATAAAAATAATAGTGCTGGTATAGTAGAACTGTTTAAGCCATCTGACTCAATTCGGTTTGCATGAATTAAAAAAACAGAATGACGTAAAATGAACATGGTACCGCTGAAATGATTTTGTACCACCTGGCTGATACATCTCAAAGCATAGCTATAAATGTTGAAATTTTATCAAATAGGTTTGGTTCTTATGAGGGCTCTTGTCAGCCCTCTGCTAATGAATGTTTACATTCATTCAAAAAGAAAATTAAGTATTTCGGTTAACGAAGTCTGTAGGACTAAGATGGGAATACAGTAATGAATGAAAAGGGCTGGTCCCTGAGCAGACTCGTCAAGGTCTGCTGCTAAGCTCAGTACACTCAAAGAAATTGCATTTCACTGTGAACACATACATCCAGCAACTAAAAACGTGAGCCATATTCAAGCAACGCTGAACTCCACCCAAGGAAGCCTGAATTCTCAAAAGAAGTTGATGGGTAAACACAAAAGACTGAGCTGGCAGTACGATTCAGAGGCTGAAGGACTAATAGGACCTCCAGGCATGTAAAGGAAGAAAATATTGAGCTGAAGAGTCTCTTACCTCTGCTTTTAAGCACTGATGCTGCTGATAGTGGAAAGGTGTGATTGGATGCTCACACTACAAGGGAGATAATGGCAAACTGGAGAAGTCAAAAGAATAATAAAGGCTAGAAAATACACTTTGGAGCAAGAAGGTAAAGAACTTAATCTAGGTGGCTCTGAAGGAGAAGACTAAGGGGTTATTTAGTTACAGCCAATGAATACTCACTGGGGGAAATAGAAATTCTTTAAGGGTAGTTTTTTAAATCTAGGCAGCAAAGTCTTAATAATGATCCAGTTGCTGGAAATCAAGGACAGACGATAAAAAATAAGATACAGCTACTGAAGCAGTGGAAGTAATTAACCACTGCAACAGCTTGGCAAAAAAAATGTGTTAGATTCTCCATTGTTGGAAACTTTTACATCAATATCAAATGTTTGTGTAAGACATGAGCCCTATTTTAACCACAATAACTGGCCTTGAGTTAGGAATACATACAGATATGACTCACGTCTTGGGCTTTCAGGGGATCTAAACAGTTATTACAATAGCCTTCTAGCCTGACAATCAACAAAACGAACCGAATCTTGCATGTTTGGGAGTTTTTGCTCATAGGAGAATCTGGACATGAACTGCTCTGAGTGCTGCAATTAGGCAGAAGGTACACAGATGAAGTTGCTGGCTGAGGAGCAAAGTTCAACAACACAGACAGTCAAATTGGGAATTCAGGCCATTGGCAGACATGTTTAGTTCGCAGAACTGGAATAGCGTTTGGGTCCCCGCAAGCCAAGAATAAAATGCACTGGCATCAAACGAATAGGAGCTGCCTTAAATCTGGAGCTGCGCAGCTCAGCACTGGTGGGCACCGAGTGATGTGTGTGGTCCAGACTGGAATAGGATAATGATGGCTGGATGCATATGCGCATAATGGGCATGGTTAACACACATGTGGATTGGAACAAACCAGTGGATCTCTGCAGGTATCTACATTTGTAATATAAAGAAGTACTGCAGGGCAGGGAGGAAAAAGCACTAGCAGAACTGAGTAAAGGAAACCAGCATTATCACTTTTTAAAACATTTTTCCTCTCTTTGGCTTTATAGTGTTGATCAGGAGAGAAGATTCTGTTTAATGGATTTCAGCTTTCAGGTCAGAGTGATCTCAATCAATAATGAAGCGCTTCGAAATACTGCCACTCTGCGCCAAAGCAGAGTCCTAAATAAGGCATTCAGTATGTCACCTCCTCATACCATCAAAAATACTCAGCGCTGCAGGTTTGCTGGTCACAGTCAGCTCTATTATACCTCCAAGGGATTGGTAATTAACAAGCAGCTAAGACCAACAGTCTGGAGCTTGGATGCATTTTCAAATGCTGTGGGAGAAATAGCTGCGGATAAACTCATAGCATGCATGTTTTTAACAATTACTTTTAAACCAACATTCAAAACAAATGCAAAACAGACCAGGCAGAACAGGTCAGGGTGACCCAAAGAGCTTAAGAATAAAAAAGGGGGAGGGGGAAATAAGTATTAGCATTAATTTTGTCAGTGTGTCCCACAGAAGGGTTGCATTGATGAATGTTTGCTTTTATTTAAGGAAACTTCACCATGAAAAATAAGGGCATGCTTGTTTTGGATAGCATTACAAAGAGCCCTTCTGTTGGTTGAGGACTGGAGAGCTAGGTTTCATTCCTCATCTCTGTCCTTCCCGGCTCAAAGAAGTCCAGGAATCATACAGGCAATGCAATTACAGTGTTCCTATAGTGACCCTGTGAGGCTGACAAAGGAAGTGTTGAGGCATTCCTGAAGGAGTCTCCTTACCTTCCTAATGACAATGATTAGGATACCAAGGGCTGCAGAACATCATCAGGTGCCATTTTAAAATAAAAACCAAATTTCATCACGAACTCCAGTAAGAATGAATGCATTCAGGCAGGAAGACTCCAACAGCCAGGATGTCTCCAAGAAAACAGCCTCCTTTCCTCATGCTCACTCCTAACTGGGCAGGATGACATGGGACTAGATGGCAGGAGCGGTGAACCAAATACAGGAGAAATGAGATGGACACATACTCATTTGATAGTATTAGCGAGCAAACTGGCTATTTTGTCACATCATTGGACACTTTCCTAGTGCTCAGAAATCCAAATGTGCCTTGGCACAAGCGCTACACACCATTTACAAAATACTGCAGCAATTTCGCTCTGTCCGTTGCCACAAAGTTCACACGTGATGGGATGGAGACTTGGGCGAAGGAGGGCAGAAGTTTTTACAGCAGCAAGGCCACGTACATCAGCAATGATGGACTGACTGTACAATGCTACAAGCCATCAGGAGTTGACAGGAATCTCTTCTGCTCTGAAAACTGTGTAAACATGGTATTTTAACTTCGCCCATCTGCTTCCTTGCACGTGTTCAGTCGTATTTGCCAGCTTTGCTGATTAAAGTAAGTGCTCAGTGGTTTGCTTTAGCTTTAGTCTCATGAACATTTCAGCTCAGTTTGGTGGGAAAGAGAGCTGGGGCGAGCTGAGGGAACAGCCCCTGAGCACCCCTGTGAGCCCCCTTGCTGGCCACACGTGGCCAGGAATAACCCCCGCGGGACTCGCAGGCCGGGGAGCCCCTACCCAAAGAGCCAAAACAGAACAAACTCCGCCCCAACTTTACAGTACCTTTCAAACTGTGCAGAACTGTGCTTTGAATGAAAAATTAAAAGGAGATCAATGCTTCTAGCTTTCATTCATTTAGTTTCTGAATGAATTCTTTGCGGTGTGTTTCTGCCGTAAAAAGCCTGGGGCATCCTTGCATCTCGTGAAGCAGAACAGACCATTTTAGCTGCCGGACTCCTTTGCCCCCTCCATCATGCCCATGCACTGATGCTCCATGGTTTAATGCAGATTACTAACATAAGAAAAAGTCTGTTTTTAGGATGTTCTACCGACCTCCCCCCAGCTTGGTACGCAATGTAAGCGAATAGCTAGCCAGACCTTGTTCTCTACCTTGCTCACTAACCAGCTCAGTCTAGGTGCCAGGACGCACTTATGTTCTGGGATGTTTGCAAATTTGATTTTTCTACTTCTTATCAGAAGGAAACGAGAGAAGCTGCACATCTCTGCATTTCCCCCTCCTTCTCTGAGCTGTGTTACCACCATTCCTTCAGATTTATTACCTGCTGCTGTAAAGGCAGATGTGAGTAGGCTGGTTCCTGCGTGAGTACATGTTGGGACCCTGAGCAGTAAGAATTGTTCTGGGGAAAGACATAGCCATATTATAGCAAGGATTTTTACTACTGTTACGGAAGTAACATCCATTTAGAGAGGAAAAATACTAAGGCCATATTTTTATGAAGAAAAATGCCCCTTTGCCTGATTCTGCCAGTGAAAAATCATCTTAAAAAAGGGGGTGTTCAAAGTGACTTTGGTGTGAGCAAGAATCCAGTTCACCTGGCTGTTGATATATTTTTCCTGATTAACAAGGTTTTACATTAAGGAAGGGAATTTTTCCTGAAACTCAAACAAAAGTTTAATGAAATTCACAGTTTTGGCAGTTGAAACTTGCAAAGCTTTCCTGAAGCTCATTATGCTCCATTAGCCTCATTTACTCAGACATTTATTATCAATATGCCAAGTACATTAATTATCTGCATGATTAGCCCTGGCTGCCCCAAGAACATTGTAAGGAACCAGAAGATGTGGTTCATACGCTACCTCCGAGAGTCATTCCTGCTTCGTAGCATTTTCGTAGGCGACAGGAAGGGCAGTTTTTCCTTCTGAATTTGTCAATGGTGCAGTCGTTTCGGCTGGCACAAAGATACTTCTGTTTACCTAGAAAAATCAGAAGAAATGGCAGATGGATGGTGGATACAAATCAGACCAGATTTACGAGCAGAAATGGGCTCACGTTTTCTCAGTATCACTCAACATCCACCAAGCTCTTATCAAAGTCAATGGCACCGTTGCAGTTCATATTTCTGTGTTAGCTTTGTGGCGTCTTTCCAAAAAATACCTTTCAGCTTTCAAAGCTCTGCAACCCTCGGCTTGGAGGCCGAAAGTTAGAGCAGAAAATTCAAACGTGGCTTTTTGTCAGCTGGGAACCAGATGGCGCGAGCTGTCAGAGCAGCTTCCGGTCACGCTGGAGGCCAGTAAACAGAAAGCCTTACTCTCACAACCACTCCTCTTCCTCATCTGCCTGGAACGGAGACCTGCGGGGAGCCACGTCAGGGGCCGATGCCATCAGCTGCCCACCCGCTTTCACGTACGGATGAAGAACATGAGAAGGTTAGCTGCCTGAACGGCCTGAAGCTTTCACATCTCCCGCAAGTTTCTAGAAAGGTGGAGTTGCCTTCTGGTAAAAAAAACAAAACAAAACATTGACTCCCCAGTTCACTCCCAGCAGAAAATTTATGCTGGCAGTTGTTATCTTTTGAAAAAACGACACAGTTGTTCATCTGCTGCTACAGAAGTGCTTCACCGCCAGATGTACACGCTTGGTATGAGAGCTGGCTATCTGAAACAGAGGTATATTCACTAACGTTTTGCTAATATGTAGCACCGCTTCTCTCTGGCTGTTCTCCTTGTTGATAAATACGTCACTATTCCTCTTTACACGCACATTTCAGAGGCAGGCTTTTACACTAAGGCATCAAAGGAAACTACCACTCTGCACTGTGTGGCAGAGCGCAGGCAGTCAATAAATAACAATTAAAAAAAGTAACGAAACATAAAGACGTGGACGGCTTGGCTCTCACGCTCTATCGCCGCTGGGCTCTCCGCTGTGCTGGGAGCTCTCTTCCCCTCGGAGAGGTGTCCAAACGCTCCGGCTCACCTGACGGAGCCGGTTCAAGGCTCCCTTTGCCAGTGCAGAGTTTGCAGGATAACGTCCCTAGAAAGCGTCTCTCCCTCTGCAACCTCGATTCTGTCTGCGCTGTTTTTGGGGCTCAGTCGCTCGTACTGCCACCCACGGATGCTAATCGGGCTCTTCGCCTGCACGTTACGAACGCGGAGCGTGGGGAGCTACTTGCACGAGGAGCTGCGGTCCCAGAGGCTCTCTAGACATGCCAAGAATGAACTTTCCTTCTTGACTCATAATTTGCTTTCTTGTCAAGTCTAAACATGTTTACTGGATTGGGATTTATCTGATGTTCTTCATACTGTTCCAAATTAAAACTAATCTCACAAAATGATAGAGCTGCACACATTAGAGATTCTGTAGAAGCAAACTAAATGTGAAATCAGTCCATATCCAATTTAACCTATATTTATTTTCCTGCAAGTGTTTGCCTTTTGCATTCTTCAAGAAATATCCCTTTAGAGAGCCATTAAAAGGACAAGGTTTAATCAAACAACTTAACGTAAGCGTTTTGACAGAAGATTTACCTGGGGTGCACCGACTAACCACCCCCACCTCCTGCACACACATCCGCAACATCTTAAGACATTAGCATCAGAAAAAGTGGCAAATCTTTTAGCAGCGCAGTAGTTATATATCACATTGGCACGATTTCTTGCTTCACCATCGCCCTCCAAGCTCTAACAAAAAGTTACGTTTTCTGTACTCTAGGTGACCGCAGAGCTCACATAAAGTCCCACCGCTCCTCTCCTCCCTGCTGACTTCCAACGTGACGCGCCTGCGTCTTTGGGCTGACACTACTGATTTCCACCTGCAGAATCACACCAGCAACCTGTAATCAAAGTGTCTCATGAAAGTCATTAGAAGGCTCAGTGTCATAATAAACTCCTCTCTCCTACTGCGTGCACACAAGGCTATACCAAAGGGCTGAAAACCCACCATACGTTTGAACTTCTTAGAATTACCCCCATTAAAACCTGATTATTACACCGCCCCCAAGGCCTCAGCTGTTAGGACTGCAAACATAATGGGGCTAGAGCGCATTACCTGCAGCACATGACACCTCGCCAAATCCTTTTAACGCCGTTCTCATCAGCACCTCTTCTCTTTCCCTCTCCCCCTTGCTCATTAACAGTGTTAAGGACACTCAGAGAAGCCTCAGAAGCAGAGATTGTACAAAATCCCACAGAACACAAGCACCTTCCTCCCTTTCAACAGTTTATTGAGAAGGATGAGTAATATGCAACTTCAGCTGAAACTGGGTTACTTGGAGTTATTTTTGTGCTACGGGAAATGGGTGCCGAAGCCGTATTCTCTCTACTTGACCTCCTTGCATGCACACACCAAACACGAGCGGATGCTCCACTTTCTACAGCATCAACGGGGCGAGCAAGGCCCCAGGCTCGGCTTGCTCTTTCCCTTCCCGTTTCCCTGCAGGATTCCCGTCTTGCGACAGAGCCCGACGCTGGGATGCCCGAGAGCGCCCCGGCATCACCACGAGGGCGAGGAGGGCTGGGATAGCAGCACTGGGAAGGCTCGTGCCCCGCTCGGGGCCTCTCGCCGAGCACCGGGGCTGCCCCAGAGGCCACCCACCGTCTGGAGCCACCTCGCTCCGTCTCCACCCACCGGCCCCTGCTCCTTCCCTATCTCGCCTTCCTAGTCTAAACTACAACATTTTTGCCACAATAGCAGCTCAGAATCTTTAAAAAGGCCAAATCTGTCGAGCGTGAATTGGCTTTATTAACGTAATGCAGCACAGTAACTGCCCCAGCCGCACAAGGACGGCCCGGGGTCAGACACGGCCCTATCCGAGCTCCCCGGCCGAGACCGCTGGCTCCCCGCCGCGGACGGCGCTGGCACCCGCGCGAGGGACGACGTTGGAGTCCAAGCCGTTTGAGAGGAGGCAGCCGTGCTGTTTCCAGCAGCTCTTCGGCAGTGGTAGCGAGAGCATCAGGCCTAGCACTTCACATGAGATATACACTGGAAAATAAGCGACAGTAGACGATGCCGGCAGCGATTAGCAATTACTTTTTGCGCTGATGAGAAGGTACGGGGAGACGGATCAGTCTTCTACCAACCTGGGAGCGGTGGGCTGCTTCAGTGCTCGCCTGCCTTCTCGGATCATTATACACAAAAATGCGCGTATTAAAAAAAATCTCTGCTACATTTTACTTCCTTGCCAATGGGCTCAGATGAATGCAAGCTTTTAAGTTCCAGTCAACAACTCGCCCAATGGTCATGGTACAGAGATTTTGCTGCAATAGCTAGGGCTTACTTCCTGGTTCACAAAATAAACTCTTTCAGACAACAACTGATTTTCTGTTAACTGTACGTACATACTTTGGCACTCTGTATTTTAGGCTGTTAGCTATTAACACAAAGGAGGAAAATGGTAATACAAAAATTATTCACGTATCTCTTTCTGCTCCACGTGAGAGTAAGCTGTCTGCTCATCCGGCGCTAAACCCTCGGGAAATGGAGGCTTCCCTCTGAATTGCTGGAAAAACCTGGAGTTCTCCTACCCCTATCCTCAGCTGTGGACAGGGTTCACGAAACGCACCCGCGGGCTGGGGGATCGCTCGTGGAGCCCCTGCGCCACGCGGAGCGAGGCACGTCCTGACCGGGAGGTCTCCTGGCAGGCTGGCAGCCACCGCTCCCCGGGGACAACTGCACCCACCCGCCCTGCGCTTTCGCTTCAGGATGGGGACGGGCAGGACTGGAAACGATATGGATCACAGTATAGTCTGAGCACAGCGCAAATATATGAAAGATAAGGCGCTACTGCACATAAAAGCCCAGGGAACAATGAAGAGGGGCTTAAACACAAAATGGCTCCATCTCCCTTAAGTACCTTTTCATACACAGAGAGGTTTTTAAATTTCAGGATCATTTACTCTCTTCATTTAAGAACAAGCTGACAAATTTGTAATCAACTGTTCTGAACTGGGATATGGCAACAGCTGAGTCTACCGGTTTGATACTGGGACTGCTTTACAGTTCCTAGCACATGCTCCCATTAGAAATAATCAAAGAGGACAAAGCTATCTAGCTTTCAGGATCCAGTGGTAAGCCACTATGAATAAACTATCTTTGCAAAGTAGTTTTGTTAACAGTCACCCCTAATTACTGAAAGACTGAAGAAAAGAGAAGAAAACTTTCTGGCACCATTCTGGCACAGTGCAATGTTAGGCATGGACTCTCCCGTTCTTTTTTGGGGCAGGGATTTTAGCAGCCTGTGGTAGCAGGCTCAGCATGGGAGGCTGGCTGTTGGAAGGGCAAAAAGGAACTTGTCCAGGGAACCAAAAATGACGATCCACAAGCAAAACCATTAGCTAGGCAGAGCTAGACAAGTATGGCAGTAGCTACAGATGCTGGCATACCAGTAGCATGTGCAGCCAACAGCTCAGTATAGGCAGATAATCTAGCAATAAGAAGGCCGAAGCAAGCCAAGGTAAAAATAAGTAACTACAGGACTGCGCAAATTTAAGAAGCTATATTTTAAAGAAGCTTAAATCCAGTGAGCAAAAACACTTTTAACTGTTCAACTCTCTGGCAACAAGATAATACCACAATGTTTTAGTTCTCTAAACTGTTCAAAGTTAAAGCGCTCGCTTCAAACTCCAACCAACGTCATGTCTGACTATTCACAGATGGAAAAACAGACAAGATAATTTGCTTGAGTGACAACTGAAGCACTGAGTAGCTGCCAGTTACCAGAACAGCACAGAGAGACCTTGTCCCTCAGGTCACGCAGAGAAGTGGATGTTGATGTACTGGGTCACCCAAAGAGAAGCGCCACTGCGCTGGGCTGAAGGGAGCTTGTCTAAGGAAGGCAGAGGGAGAGAAAAGCAATTTCACCTGGCAGATAGAGCAGGAGACATGCAATGGGCTGTACTAGGAGTGCCTGAGGTTTGGCAGTTCTGCATATTCCACCTTCTGCTCTTCGCACTGACCTTTAAGGCCAAGAGAGCACAAAGCAGACTGAGAAGCCATCCATCGAAGCAGGAACATCATGGTGCTGTATTAACAAGAATGCATTCTGCAGACTCTTTTGTATACTGTCAGATCAGCCAGAGAAGGAGAAGAAAGAATTTTAAAACATGGTGATGATCATTGAAAATAGTTCACTTAAACTTGTCACCTTGAGAACTGGCAAGAAGCTGTTGAGTTGGCCCTAATGCATTGCTCTGGTGAAAGGCTAATCCATAGCAGGTCAGAACGTCGAGCAGTAAGTCATATGTATGACTACAAAAAAATCAGGCTTTCCATCTTTTAAGTCTACATCAGAGCTGAAGAATCTGCATGGTAGGTCTTAGGGTTTGCCTGTATTTAACCTGGTCGTATGTATGTCTTGGGAGAGTTCACAAACCCAGATACCTTACAGACTGAGGACAAGTAAAATATTCATGTCTTTCCTATTAGCTCTTCCAGCACCTTGTTGGAAGAACTGGATGGACTTGAGCTTGCAAAAAAACCTTAAATATCCCCGAATTATTGCCATATAAACTCAGTACTATATCAGCTAAAAAATATGAAAAGTTGGAAAACTATGAGTCTAGTTATTCTCCGTTACCTACGAGCTGATCTGTTTGTTTTGCTCTTCAGTTCACAGTACATTGCTTCTCCTGCCTTTTGGAAGCTGCTGGTTTACATTAGTAACAGGAAGGAAACAAAGGCAGAAAGGAAAGATTTCTTTTAATCCATGAAGCTTTTGGAAACATTTTACCACTGCAGGTCAAAAGGTGCCCTAAGGTTTTCAGAGATACATTTTATGGACTTTAAAACCTAAGAACACACTGAAATACCAGCTTTCAAGATTGTTCCTCATCTTGAAGAGGGAAAGGTCTGGCTGGAAAATCAGCAAGAGTAAGACAGAAATCATCACCTACCATTACTCTGTGTTCACTGTTTACAAATGAGCCTGATTTATTGTCTCTTCCCAAAACAAAGACTATAACCCATGCACCTCAGGGTAACGTAAGACGTAACTTAATGCTCCCTAGGTCTAATTATTCAACACATAAAATACATTTACGCTGCATTTTGTTGCCAAAGACTCAGAGGCACAAAACCATGAAGAGTTCTGCCTTTGCTGGCGCCCCATGACTTGGTTAAATCCAAAGAAACGGCTTCCTATTAATTTCTTTATAATACTCACCCAAATCATTTCGGAACTTGGAAATTGCAGGAAGAACATAGCTAAGAAAGCAGAGAAGATAAATAAATAGAAACAAAGCTGCTGGAAGTTTAGTACAGAGGTGCAGCCCCCAGAATAAGTCCTATTATCCACAAGAGCTGGATGAGGAAGCTTCCTAGCTTTTCAAGTCACCAGCTCACCGAGGACTATTGCCTTCACTTGCACTTCTCTCTTCCCTCCTCTCCATCCTCCGCGTTTGCAGCCGGGGTTCATTCGGCTGCCAAGAAACCACAAGCGCTTGCGCGCCCGGCCACCATCCCCTCTACGGGCTGAGCAGACCACCTTCCCATGCTTCCGATGCTCTGTCAAACGAGACCCACCAGCCTTCCCATTTGTGAAGGGGGCACCTGTCAGTTATCATCCTTGAACAAAAATAAATAAAAAAAATTCCCAGAATAGAGATCTTTTTTTCAAGCAAAAATAGCTGTCAGGTGTAAGCACAGTACAAAAACCCTTCCCCAAGGAGCTGAGGACAACTGTGCCGAGACCGGGGCAGCTCAGCTCCTTGAGAGGTGTGGGGAACACGACTGCCAAAACGCCATACCAGAGGAAAGTGCATTTCTGCAGCCAGTCCCCCAGCCAAGGAAGCTTTCTAACAGGAAGCCAGCTAAGAGGCTTTTAACCATGCGAGCACCAGGGGTTTGTCAAACAAAGCCTATCCTGTGAAATAAAATTAATTGATATCTGAAATTACAAAAGGAAGATTTCATTTACAGTTTCATCTTCTAAACAGAAAAGCCAGACCAATCTGACGAGAAAGTTTTCCAGCAGAAGGCAGTTTCTCCCTCCCGACTTGTGTCACACTCCACTGCAGATGTGTTTCAGGCCACGGTGTGATCCAAGGGAAAGAAAAAGGGCTGTTGTGAGCAGCCTTACGCCTCTGACAACTGCTATCAGATCCTACACAACCAAAAACTTCTGACCCCCTGCTATACCTTGAGGCTCAAAAATAAGAAGAGGAGTAAATACTGTTTAAATTCATGATCTAACACAATCAAGGAAGGGAATAACGACACACAACATATGACTAAGAGCAGCGCGAGCAGGCCAGGCTGCAATCTCTCTGTCTCCCTTTCTCTCCTCGACCAAGCAACTCACAGCCCTTATCTGCACGACTCTCCACTACGCAGGACAGATTCAACCCTGATCTAAAAGGAGGAGTGCTGCCCCGGCATTCATCAGCTGACACGAAATATTTCATTAACGCTTTATCTGACAAAGAGAGCCAAAGCTCCGCTTACTATAAAGCGGCAATAACTTGCTGGCTTAATCAGACTTGTGTTCTTTACTCTGCACAGCCAACCCATTTGGCCTTACACAGAGTTGGTGTACAGTAAAGAGACATACCTTTAAATGATTTTATTTCAAATGCCAAACTTACTATCTTTTAATATTATTAGTATGGCAAGTGGATGTTTTTGATGTAAAAGTCCTCCATGACACAGTCCTGATTCTTCTCTGAGCTAATGCAGGCAGGTTCAAAGGAGCCGCTCCTGGTATGCATGAGGCATGAAGGAAAATGAAGCTCTGAAAACGTACTCGATAATTCTGGAATTAGTCTAGAAGCAGTGCTCTGTCAAAGGCAGGTGAGAATCCATCAGTCTGTGACAATGAATTAACTAGTTTGGGTGGATGCGTGATGGGCTGATTTTAACACCTCTACCCACCCTTGTAAGCGTAACGTTGCTTCCTTGTTCCTATTAGCCTAGGCAATGCCACAGTACAATGCAGGCTTCACCTTCACTTCACTTCAGCTCATTAAGCTATTTGATCCTTAAGTCATTAAAGTCATTGTTTGTCACTTCAGTACAGATGAATTTATTCTTTTGATTCTTAATTTAAAAAAATGTTTTTCTACCAAGCCAAACTCCCTCCATTTTACAGATGGGTAAAGAAAGACATGGACAAGCGAAGGTTCACAGGATGTTAAGTCAAGGACAGAAGCCAACGAGTGCCAATTCCCAGTGCTGGTCACTAGCTTGGTAACTGCACTGCCTCCCTCTTCCAGGGATATCACAGCCTGCAAGACTGATGTCTGGTATGCTGGTGCACTGAATAAATTATTTTTACACTGAGGAAGAATTAGGATTTGTATTGGTTGAACACTCCAGAAGACAAGTCAGAAGTGTGATTTATGGGCATACTACATTAACGGACAGTTAAGCTTCCGCAACAAACAGTCTCACTCTGCTGCCAAGGAATCATTATTCTTAAGTGTAGTTACAAAGCCTGAAATTACGGACCCAACAGCCTCAGAAAAGAGCTGGACTAGTTCCTTCTACATTCTAATTACTGAGGAAAGATAGTGTAAAGACTGTGTCTGTTGTGAGGGAGTATCTGGGCTCACACTTCTCCCTGGAGAGCCTGACACTACGCAGCTGGACGTGAAGGGGAAGTTGCTTTCACAAAGGTTGGACAGAAGGACCATGGACACAAAGGGCAGAGTACAAACCCTGGCAGACATGATTGTGCTGTACAAGAAGTGCCGCTGTTCTGCGGGTATTGAGAGAAGCGATCCTCTGAAGGGGCAGCAAGAGAGGGATAGCATCCTGTAAATTAGGACTTGTGCGTCTAAGATCACAGGAGAGCTGATGGGAATTTAGACAACCCTCGAGAGTCAAGAGGAAAAGCAGGAACTGACTACTCTGGAGCCTAACTAGGTCACTTACATAATCAAATATTGGAAAGGACTGTGTTATGGCATACTGGTTTGGCTACTTCTTGAGGGTGATACATAATACGGAATGACAAACATATGGCAAAGAAATCAGTTTATCCATGAAGTTTCTCCTTTAACGGTTTAAGAGGCCTTAGAGATCCGCCACACTTTGTCCTTACCCCTCTGACCCTGGTCTCCTTGGGTTGGCAGGTTCCCTAGAGCAAGTAAGGCTGCTTAACATCAACAGGAGGAAAACATATCATGATGCTGCAAATGCCTCCAGTGCTTGTATGTTAAACACTTCTCTGCTAATGAAGAACTCATGTCAGTAGTGCTTGGCTCTTAGGCTACTCTGGTGGAGAAACCCAGCACTTGGGGATGAGAGTGATTTTGCCCTCTTCTCTGTATACACATTACCTTCAGCTGCCCGTTTGAAGAAGACTTTGCAGCTGCCACAAGTGAGTGCTCCATAGTGGCACCCAGATGCTTCATCACCACAGATCAGGCAAGTCTTCTGAGGTGGAAAGTAATAGTCAATGGGCAAAACATGTTCACAGCCAGTATCCAATCTGCAGAGTAAAACAGAAAGAGAACAAGGGAAGGGATTAGCAAACAAGGTTAAGACGAGCTACCGGTGAGCACAGTGGATGGTGCTTGGGAGAACATTCACGGCAAAGCCCCAAATTTGAGAGACGTGACAAACCAAGCATCAACCCGAAAGAAGGCAGGAAACAAACGAGCCAAGCCTCGCTCTGAACACGCAGGAAGTCTGTGCGGGGATCCCCCTCTGGACATGGCCCCTAGGTACAGGGTGTAACTGGGAGAACCCGCAGGCACGGTGCCTTTAACTGCCAGGTGACTGCACTGCCTATAAAAGGGAGACCACGGACTGGCTGTCGTACTGTTAGTGTAATTTTGGCTTCAGTAGTGAGGCTACTCACATCAAAGGCGGACTTCCCATGCTCATTAAGCTATTTGATCCAAATCCATTAAAGTCATTGTTGTCACTTCAGTATACATGAATTTATTCTTTTGATTCTTAACTTAAAAAAATGTTCTTCTACCAAGCCATCAAACTCCCTTAAGCTACTCTTTTCTTTTTGCTTTTCTACCCATTCCCTCTTTGAATACACAACAACGGCTAGACAGAACTTTCTTCTAGGAGTCTGTCTATCCACATGACTACTAAATAAAGCCAGGAACCTCTGGTGAAAACACAACACATTTGCTGTGAATACATGCCGGCAGACTCCTGTTTATACCCATCCCGTGACTAACGGCGCTGTGCCACTACTTCTCACCAGTCACACACAGCACTTTCGCAATAACGTCACCAGGGACCTTGCCACAGACCGGCCCTGCGTCCAGAGCAGAGGGCTGGCCAACGGATCACTGAATGGCAGGAACTAACTCCTGATGCAAAAAATAAAACGTGCAGGAGCTATCATATAATAATTAGAATTAACTGCTGGATGTGGGTCGCTGTGGATCATTTATCTTCGTATTTTCCACTCATCAGCTCTGTCATACAAAAGAGACATTTTATGATTTTCATTCTGGGTAGTTGGAAGCAAGGACTGGGATGGAAAACAGCTCCTAAGTGATGCAGAGCACTGACTCCCGCGAAGATCTGCGTCTCCTCCGCCTGCTGCCGCGGCCCCTAACTTCCCGTCTTGACATGATCTCATTCAAGCCGGTGTGGGGGAGCACAAAGCGCCTCCTCTGGCTCTTGCACAGCCCAAAGGGATGCCAAACAAATGCTGGGATGGAGACGGCACCGGAGAGCTCAGAGTCGGAGCCGTCCCACACCTCCTACCACTCCCTGCCCAGCAAAGCCCGCAGCTCCCGTGGAGCAGCGAACGTGCAGGACAGGAACCACGTCTGCACCATCCCAGGCACCTGGGAAGGATTTCACCTGCCAGGAGGCAGCCCAGCACCTTTCTGCAAAGCAGAGCTGCTCCACGGTGCCCTCTATCACGAGGCTTAAGTAAAGTAACCGTCAATTACATTGAGAACAGTATGGAGGAAGATGCTTTGACAACTTGCTCTCTTACCACGCGTTTGTCACATTCCCCCTATTAATCTGCACGCCTGAACCTCTTCTCTAATGCCCGGTAGCAGATCCCTTCTGACACACATTGTGCACGACACGTATTTTTGTGATCAGATATACTGAGAGGAGCTTTTTGGAAGATATGGTGGCAGCAGAAGCACTTATCAGAATTACAACCCAACGCGTGTCCAGGCAGTATGGAAAACAATGTTTTAAATTATTAACTAAAACTGGCTCTTTATAAAAACTCTGGACTAGGCAATTAACTTCTAGTAATCAATAAGTCACTGTAATTTTTTGCTTTAAATTATACCTGCTTTTGGTTTCTGGTATTGTTTGAATGTTTGAGTACATAACCATAACGAGCAAGCTCACAGAAGTCAAATTATATTACCAGTGAATGCGATAGTGCCAGGACTCCTCAACTTGGGAAAAACTTTCTACTAAGAAAAGTCCCATTTGGGCCGCCAGTGTAGACACACAACAGAGAAGACAAAAACCCTCTGTCCTAATCACCAGCTCTTCCACTCGAGTTTGCGTGTCCCTAGCAGTCTGTCCCGGACCGGTGCCTCGCCGCCCCGCGAGCGCGCTGCCGGCTTCCCTGCCGTGCACTCGCAAAACGCGACGAGGTTTTCCATGCTCCGCTGGCGCAAGCTGCGGTCCCGGAGACATCAGTAAAACTGCTCGTGGGGGAAGAGCTTAAAGATCAAGAAGTCTTAAGGAGAACTGCGGCAGGCACATTGATATGCTCACTCAAAGGCAGCTGCCTGGTTAAAATCTTTTGTTTAGACGTTCTAATTCTGGTGGAAGAATAGCTTCTTTTGGTTCAAGTTGCCCATTCTCCTTCATTCAAAAGACACAAATTAATCGGAGGAAAGACAGCTTTCAAACTAGAAAAAGCATGCCCTCACAAGCAGATGATTGTCTGACTGGTTTGAACAACAACATAAGCTGAAAAGCACTTTACCGTGCAGACAGGACTTAAGAGACTGTTGCTATCATCACACGAACAACTAATTGGGATGCTTATTTTCAACTAAAAAACCTAACTCAATTAACAGAGTACAACTGCAGTTTGCCCTTGATGTGCAAGGACCATGTTTGCTGAAATACATGCGTCCTTTCTAAAACTCTAACTGCAAAAGTAAAGTATGAAATGGTACAATTAGTGCGATCAAAAAATGAGGCTCATCTTTGTCTTCTGATCTTGCTGCCAGATAGCAGCATCCTCCCAGGGTGCTGCTATCTTATATTCCTCAGCTCAGAGCTATGCAGATTCCCCCTAAATTGTAGGTTAATAACTGGAGCAGGAATTTTATCCTGCTCTTAAAGCAAGAAATATTTTCGAGCAACTTTTTATCTTTTTAGCAGTAGCAATCAGAATCAGTGACTCACCTATAAAGGCTGCTGAACTATCCTTCCCTGACGGTCTCTATTTCCAAGGCTTTTTCTGAATTGCTGATTAACTGGAGGAAATACCGTCTGCTGCAACATATCTGCCATAGTTTATGCATGTCCTGATGCAACAAACATCTCCCTATCTTGTCCTCCGAGCCTTCCTCATCCCAGCAGTCCACTTTGCCCTCCCAGAACCATCCTAGCGTCCTGCACGTAATAAGGTCCCCAGGCACCACTTGTTTCCTCCTGACCATGTCTACACAAGAATCCTGCTCAACAGGGCCTTGATACTCAATTTTAGGTGCTACTGTAAAGTGAACACTACTAAGAAATTACAGGCAGCATGAAATAAAAAGTTTTGCTAAAAATCTCTTAATTATCCGGTAATTTTTAAGATTCCAGCCATACCGTATCTCTCCTCTAAGGATGTTACCTTTTTTCTCCTTTCTATGCATTCAGAAAAAGATGAATTTTTCTTTTTCCATGATACGCCTTCCCTATTCCTTGTACAATATGGTTCAGATAGCAAACAAGCAGAAGTGGCTCTCTCAACAGCAGCTGTCTTGATGATATTAGCAGGAACCCAAAAAGATCATGGTGTATTTTTGTGGCTTAACTATTTAAAGCTGTAAAGCAGGTTAGCAGTTAAGGCTTGAGTGGCACCGGATTGAAACACCACATCTAAGCAGTTATTTCTCTATGAGAAAAGCTGTGCAAGTACACACACACCTTCGTGTGTATGTGCATCTCGTGCATCTATAGAAGTGTACCTATAAAAGATGTTCGGCTGAGCCTCCAGCGGGCACTCCAGGGTTTTGGGCACGTACTAGTGCGGTGAAGTGTTGAGCCAATCGTGTTCTTAGCTGTCCACTTATAGATGGAAATGAGAGGAACTGGCGTACAGTAAAGGTTAGTACTGGCTGTGGGACAAGTTCATCCCTGGCGTAACACTGCTGCCTTCAGGGAGCTTACACAAGGGAAGCATTTAGCGTCGAGTGCCCCATCATGTCTGAAGATTAATGTTACAGCAGCTGCTCTACTGTCATCCCTGAACGACAACAGACCTCCTGAACGACGAGGCTGTACCCACGCTGAACTATGAGATCGTACAATTTGTGACCTATTCCTGCACCTTTATTGCTGGCGGTCACTATGCAAGGAATTGAAAGGATTTGCCCAAGTATGCCCTTGATTTCCAGGAGGTACCATATGACTTTTTTTTTTTTTTTTTTTTTAAAAAGATAAGCCTTGTAAAATAAAGATAACGGAAAGTGTAGCTGACTGAGAGCCAGCCATGATAAAGCTACCTTTAACGATCTGCTTTCCCGCCAGCTTCCAAGAAAACACTTTAAAGGAGCTCTCAAAATATATAGGAAGTAACTCCATAAGGCGGCTTACGGAGGCTGCAGGGATGCGTGGAACATAAGATTTATGGGCAGAGTCCTATACACCCTACCTTTGTTAGGGTCCTGAATGACCAACAGTATTTACAATTCCTACACCTCCGAACAAGCAACAGAAAGGACTGCTAAGCAGAAAGCTCATGATGTGATACCCAAAACGTTTCCTCTGATGAAGCGGATGTTTCACTCTGTCAGCACCTGCTGATTTCACCCACCCACAGAGCCACAGAAATACTGAGATCTGACAAGAGTAAGTGCTGAGCGCCTTGTGGGGGACTCCAAACCACATGAACGGAGTCTGCACAATATATGGCAAGTGTCACACTAACTGAGAAACCCAAAGAACAGAGATAGCACCATGCAAGCAGACACAACTTGTGTAGCAATGACGTCGGGCAGAGATTCCAGCCTTAGTTCACCACTTGAAGGCCAAGGTCAGGGCTGCTCACAACGGAGCACAGCAACTTTCAGAGGGGCATAAAAACAACCTCAATATCCTCCTTATTGTCAAAGGAAGGATTTTACTGTCATTTCAGAAGTGTTCTTTAAGGAAATTAATACAGCTTGCCTTAGCCCATGACACATGCAAGTCTTTCTGTAGAGTAGGAACTATAATTTTGCAATTGAAGCATTGGTTTGTCAATAGTTAATTTCACCAAACAGCCTGGATTTCACAACATACCCAGAAAATCAAGGGTAATCACGGATAAGAGAAAAATCAACCACATCTCATAACTCACAAAGAAAGTTCCCATCTCAGCAATAAAAAGTACATCCTATCCAAAAGGAGCCAAGGCACAAGGATGCGCAATAAATACAATGCCCTTCTCTTCTAGGGCCCGGAACTTCTGACTCCTAAGACAGACCAAGAAAAAGTATGTTTGTTTCTTTATACGCATGGCTCCTGCGGTCTATTCCTACCTGCTCCAACAAGATTAATTAGTTAAGCAACTCACTATGCGCACTGGTTTTACTCCTTGTTTTCCGTCAGTCTGATATAACCGAACACACACAATTACCACCCCCTTCACTCTTAAATTTTTACTGAATCTTACGCTGCAACCATGACAGTAATTTTAGCACAGAACAACCCAGCAGACTGAAGCGAAAAGCCACAGCGCGGTTCTTTACATGGCTGTGCTTTGACTGTTCAGATCTCCCACCACTGCACCAGCTCATTAATCGAGCTGCACAGCATTAATGTTTGCACCAGTGGGCTTGGAATTAGCTCCAGGATTTAATCGCATCCTGCAGAAACATGCCTGCCACAGCACAGTGTAAACAACGCTTAAACACCTGGAACCAGCTGGACCAGCCTTCAGAAAAATCACTAATTTGGGATCTGCCTCCACACCCACGGCCGCTGCCATTCACCCCCGCTGAGCTGACTACGTCCCTGCTGACCACCCCTCAGCTGGGAGTCCCTGGAGCACCGCACTCTTCTGTTCACACTCCTTCCCGCTCTCTGGGGAGTCTGGCTGCTGCTTTTGCACCTTTACCATGCTACAGCTGAAAATCTTACTGTCTGGCAATAGCGCTCAAGGAGATACCAATTCATGAATTGAAAATGCACTTGCACGCAAACTTAGATGATATAGAACCCTGTTCCAGTCATTTCAAGTACTATCATATCTGAGATAACTGTGATGTTATCATAGTAAACGTTGCTTTTAAAATGCTATCTTCTGTACATGACATTTGCTAACAAAATATTAAAAATAGCTGGCTTCATGTCAATGGAATTGCATGGCTCATGCCTGAACAAAGATCTGTGACTCATATCTAAGTGCAAGAACCATGTTTAGCTAAGAACACAATTGTATATTTTAAGCATGAGCCTTATGTCCTTTCACACATACCTGTTTTATTGCCATTGACTTCAACAAGAGTTGAACTGAATCTTTAATCTGTAGCCACTGAGCTGCACTGATTCAGATAACGTGGTCTGCATGGAAATTTTAAAGCATCCCATCTTTTAAAATGCTTTGAGCAGTTTAATCTGTAAACATGCAGCCTTGTACACTGAATTTATTTCTCTTTCTCAATAGCCTTGAATATGTTTCTAAACTGACCATGCCTTGTTTTCGTGTGTAACTACTGGAGGCGGAGAGGCAAGATAGCATCTCTGAGATGGCAGAGTATGGTGCACAGTGTGAACAACAGGGACATGTCCACGGTAAACACATATGGGAACTTGATCTTCATCTAGATTTAAATAAACATTAGCAGATGACAATGGGTTTTCCAAACAACCCTGGCAATGAGAGGGCAAGGAGATCTAGCACAGCCTCAACATACAGCTGACAAGAGCTTCTAAGAGGAGCAGCATGGGCTTTTTAGCTGAGATGGCAACACACAGGCAATTAAATAGAGGCTCCCTCCCAGCTCCGTTAGGACAAATAACTCTACAAAGCACAGCTGCACAAATCCATTTACAAATGTTCTAAATTAAATTTTCTTTTTCATTCCAAATGTTCTATTTACATGTTTCTACTGATCATTATTCATCCTGCATGGGGTCCTAGCTGCATCTGAAACCCTGCCTATACCAGAACAAGGCCCAGGCTAGCCCGCGGCTCTTTTTTAGCTGTCAGTGCTGTGTCAGAAGAACGCTTCAGCTTGGAGCTGCGCTCGAAACGTCTGCCGCTTCCCTGCGGGACTGTCTTTGCACTGGCACGCAGGAGACAGTCCCAGGAAGCTTCCTCGACCAGCCGAACCATTTCTGTGCCTATCTGCAGGGCAGAGTTCATTTCATCAACCCAAATAATTGGGGAGGCTCCTGATTTTAACTATAACTGTTGGCTCTCACTTTTCACACATCTCTCAGAAGGTGGCACACATGGAAAACGAGGCTAAAATGGAAACGAGGCAGGTAAGCTATATCTGAAATGTAAAGCCTTGGCAAAGTCACGCTGCAGCCTCTGCACCACACGGACGGCCTCTGCAGCGGGCAGCCATCTGCATTTTGGATATGGTACCCAGAACAAAACTTCTCTGTCAAAATCTGACCTCTACCCAGCGAGCTCAGGGAGCAGTTTACATAAATCAGCTTGGAGAAGGAGTATGAAACACTTGATTTCACCAGGCAGAAGAAGAATCCACTAAGAGAGTCAGTCATAAACATACAGTAAAATTATTTAAGACTGGAACTTGCCTGATTATGAACCCTGAAAGGGACAAGCACAAAACAAAACACGAGTACTGCAGGCAAGCTTCAGCCCCGACCAGCAACCCTGAGATCGTCGGAGCTGTGCACCGCATCGTCCTGGTGACTAGAGTCACCTGGAACCTCCAAGGACAAGACCTTGGCGTCCTTGGTGCACAAAGCGCCCTACTTATTTCCCAAGGAAACAGACTCTCTTGTGTAATATTTTCCAAGTTAATATAACCCACACCATAATCTTCAATTCTCAGATCCAATCCCTCTGGTAACGAGAAGATAATGTGACTATAAAGAACATCACAAACAACAAGATAGTCTTAATCCATGTATTTCACGCTCAAAGAGACACTGCCATCGTGACAGAGGAAGCACTGGACTGAAGATCACCTAGAAAGCATCCTGACAGTTATTTCAGTTTGCATGGTACAACAGGCTGATACTACAGTGCACTACCATCCTGCTTTTGTAGGCAGCAAGACAGTGAGCATTCACTCTTCAGCAGTTATGCCACGTGATTAAACACTTTGGACAGATGATGTGAGTTCCCTGGTGGGCTTTTTACACCACTCAAATCTGAAGTGTAAACCTCCAGGTCTAACAGAACCTCTCGGTGCCTGAGCTGGCTCAGATCCCTCTGGCCAGAGCTGGACCTTAGCAGCCCACTGCGGTCAGCAGCGCTGCGAAGACAGGATTGGGAGCAAGCATGACCCTATCAGCCTGCCTCTCCAGCAGGACTGCTCCTTCTGCTTTTATTAAACAACAGCATAGTGCTCCCCACTGGCAGAAGGGGTTTTGTGAGCAGGAACCTCTGGTCTCATCCGTGAAAGACTTGCAGGGCTCACACGCCGATGGGGGTGTTGGTTGCGTTTGTAGAAATCAGCACGCAACAAAAGACCGAAGCTAGTCTCTCCTTCTACCCACCAGGTGCCTAATAATGTTCCTTTTGTTTCTGTGGTGCATGGATCTTAATGCCAGCACTTCATTCATAAATTAGACAAGTAGCCTCTGCTCATACTCGCAAAATCTTTGCAGACCAGCACCTCCAAGTCTTATCTGCTCATACAGCCACAGAGAAGCACAGCAAAGTCTTCCAGCACTGGTGGGAAAACAGGGGTGGCACCACCACCACCAGGAGGCTTTCGCTAAGGCAGGGAGAGTGAGCTCACGCTTGCCCAGCCTGCTGCTTCGAAAATCGGCCTGGCTGTCCGACTCCCAACAAGGACCAGGGAATCTGCTCCAACAGATTAAATACAAGCACGGACACAGAAAAAACGGGAAGGCACACTTCTAGCGAGGGACGGCAGACAGGGCGGTGGGGACAGAGACCATCCTGCACCTTGTGAACCTCCAAGCGGTGAGTGAAGTGGCAGGAACGTGCTCTCTGCGAAGGTGGGGACGTGTCCGGCAGAGCAGGGGGCACAACGGCCACCGTCGCAGTCGAGGAGAGACCGGCGCGGGGCACGCAGAGCTGCTGAGCCCCCGTCAAGCTGTGCAGCAAACGGTGCCAAACCCTGGGTGTTTTTATTTCTGTTCTCCCTGTGCTGTCCTGTTCTGCAGAAACCTGCTGTGATGTGGCCAGCCAGGACCTCCCCTCTGCCACAACGGAGCATAAGCCACATCGCTACCCAAAAGCGTCTCCAGAAGAGCTCCCACCAAACGAGCGTCATTCTGGAGATGGACTCGGCACCACAGAGCATCGGCCAGGAGGTGTGCCCACCAGCCAGACTCGCCTTTTCCCTGCTGCATCTAAGGAACAAGGGGAGGTGTGCACATGGCTCAGAGGGTCAGACAGGGCGGAGGGACCTACGTCCAGCCACTTCCGTGCAGCTAAACCAACTTCCATGAACTGGCCGCTTGGTCCCTGACATATCTACGCAAATCACCTGGCCAACCACCAAAGTACTGTCACATCTCAACCCGAAAGCAACAGCTGCGTGACAGGGTGAGACGACGGGCCACGGTGCTGACAAGCGGGCGGACTGATGTAAACGCCATATTCGGACGCCCTGCTCCCCTCCGCTCTCACGCGGGGAGAGCGCCCCATCCAAACCACAGACACCCCCGCCTGCAACGCAACCCCACACCAGCACGGCGGAGCCCCGCTGCCCGAGACCACCTTCCTAACGCAACACGGGAAACGTAACGGTCCTGCATCCCTCTGGGTACACGACAGCTGCTTCCAGTTTGTCCTCTGACCAAACAGCTGCTGGGTTTATCCAGGGGAAGGGTGCAGAGTGTCTCATCCTCATGCCCAGCCCATATGTCGGACAAGTGGAGGAACCTGAACCTCAAGAAGCAACTGCTAAATTAGCTATAAATTACCCAAGTTCAGGATTACTTGTAGCTGCCCCGGTTTTTTTAAAGACAGAGTCTGGCTGACTCTTTCTCTCCACATATCCCTTTGGAGAGGCAGATGCTTTCCTTCAGTTCCCCTCTGGAAGGGGCGTATGCTGTGTTCAGAGTTTTTGCCTTTTTTCTTCCACGACCTTGAGAACTACCTCAGGAAAATCTGTTAAGGCGCTGTAGGAAGAAAACCACAGTATATGGATTTAAACCAATGTTATACAAAGCTTCAAATGTAAACATAATTTATAATGACAACATGGAAACCTCTACCTAAATAATTGATTTTTAATTTTTTTCACATCTGTTCTTTGTAGGGATTGTCCCTAAGGAATGCATTCAGTTATTTTCCCTAAAGAAATATTTTTGTTTGGCAACAACGTGCTGTGTCAAGAACGCATTGATTTTTAAGTAAGTGTTGACGGCCTTTACAGAAAATGTTACACTTTTTTGTTAACAAGAGTCTTCTCCTGTTCAGCAAATATGTATTTTAGTTATTGAAGCAATTATACTGTTTATCATGACTTTTGATTTCCATTCTATAACTCAGAAAACTGTGTATGACACATTTCTTAATTATTAGATCCTGGTGAATGATTTAGCTGTGATATGTGTCAAGCTGCATTCAAATGGAAATACAAATTCAATGGAAATGCAAACGTTTCAAATTGCTTTTCTAAAAATTCAAAACTAAATGTTTCAGAACAGGCTGCATTTCAAATCAATTTATTCATCAAGCCGAGGGAGGCTTATTTGCAAGCTGTGAATTAAGTTGACTGGGCCTGTTCGAAGGGTCCTCCAAGACCAGCATAAAAAACAACAGCCATTAGATTTATGCCTCTTCCTTTCCACAGGCTGGAATAAAGAAAACTCACATTTTCTGGCCTTTTCAACTCAGAGCAGGTCTCAGTTTTGACTGACTACCCTTTAACCGAACTGCCTGAACACACCGGATGCTCTCTGCTCAAGGGAGCCCTCCCAAAAGCTGGTTCACCAGTCCAGTCAACTCCAGGCGCCGAGGTGCTGGCTCCTCCTGGCTCGGGAATCTGGGCTCCGCCAAGACTTCAGCGCAGCGAGGAACCACCTCCCACTATATTTCATTTACCTTCTGTGATTCGGACAGATTCCAGCAAATAGGGGTTTCCACGTTCTTCTGGAACGAGAAGCGAGGAGCAAGGCTCCACGCCTCGCCCGCTCACCACGTGCGCTCCGCAGCGTTGCTCTTGCTCCTCGGTCTGGGGGAGACGCAGCCCTGCCAGCTCTGGGGCAGCAGAGAACGTCGGCCACCTTTCCCGCGGGAACCTGGGGAAACCCGTCTTCATAATCCCCATTCTGCGATTCGTAGGCCCAGGAAGGTCTCAGCAGGCGCAGGGCTGCAGGACAGCCCCGAGCGCCAAACTGGGGCGCAGACCCACAGCCCGACCGCCCAGGGGCGTCCGGGTCCGCTCCCGCTTCGGAGGAAGCGCGCGTGGAAGACTGGCAGAAGCCGCGCGCGGGTCAGTCAGAGGGTCACGCAGGCCCTGGGAAGCAGGGGCCCGGCCCGAGGGGCGCCCCGATGAGCGAGAGCTGCCGGCCCGGCCGCCCCGGGGGGCTGCTGCTCCCGACCGCCCCGCTGCCCCGGGCACGGCCCCGCCGGAGGGGACCGAGGCGCTGCCTCTGCCTCCTCGGCCCGCCGCCCCGTCCCCGCCACCACCGCGGGGCCCCCGGGGTTTCCGGTCTGGCCTCAGGTAGGAGCTTTAGCCAGCGGTGTGACGCTTGTTTTATTTTTAGGTGTGTTTATACCAGATAAAACCTCTGCAGAGATACAGCTGCAGGGGCATAAAAACGCTTTTGCTTATTTTGTCTGGAAATTGGTGTATCTGCAGAAGTTCTGTTCAGCTCTGCTGGCAAAGCGCTTGTTTGCTAGAGAAGCCGTCATAACCCACGCAACACCATGACGCCCCTACGTCTCCCAGCAGATCACGCTTTGGGTCGTCTCATGAAAAGCAAACACACAAACTGCAGCGAGCGTTTCAGATAGCTACGTAGGGTCCTGCTGGCACTGTTAGCCCTCACCTTAGCAAGGAGTGGAGCTACGCAGAGGCAAATTCCCCAGTACCCCACAGCAAACGACTGATTTTCAGCCAGATGCTTGCGTTTCACGGCTGTGCCTTCGCTCTCGGCTGCGAACAGCCGCGTGCTCGCGCCAGGATCCCGCACCTCTGGGAGGGCACGCTTACGGGCGCGGACAGGGCAGCGCGCTGGCGCCATCCCTGAGCGCCCGCTCCCCCGCCCGCTGCGAGCACGCGGGCCCCCGTACGGACCTGCGACGCTTCGGCTTGATGCTAACGTGCTTTTTTAGTGGCACGAGCCAGGGAGCGGCCCTGCGGGAAGGCAGACTTTTCACGTTAGGGGTCCGGGAGCTCTTCCTGGGGGATTCAAGGGGCAGAAGCCCCCAAGCCTGCATCAGGGCGATTCCCCTGAGCACATGAAAGCACTCCCAGTTACACTGGTGCCACTGAAGGGTGAAACCGGTAAACGTAAACAAACCCTGAGACTTGCACGCGCGCTGGGTCTGCTAAGTGGCAACGTCCCAAGGGAGCCAAGGCTTTTTGTCGCCCCTCAGGAGCAGGGCTGCCTATCCGCTCGGCCTCCGCTTCGCTCTTCCGAGCGGGCGAAGAGCGAAAGCAGCCAGGAGCCGCTCTCTCCTGAGCCTGCCGGCGAACCAAAACACAGATGCCACAACTAATTTTAGGCCTGCCACCCTTGGGAGCGCTCTCGCAGTTCTTCGAGCCAGCAGCCAGCCCGGGACCAACCGGCCCGAAGCGCAGGACAGCGACGACGGCCGACGCGGCAGCGCTCCCTCCCCGGCCCAAGCCCCGAGGGAGCAGAGGGCGCCCCGAGGCTGAGCCGCCGGCGCTTCTCCGGCCACGGCGGGGCGCTGCCGGCCCCGGGGGACCCTCCACGGGGAACGCGGCGCTCCCCCTTCCCTAACTGACAACTGGCCCTCCGCCCTGCTAAACTTAGACAGACACCTCATCCTCTCGGGGCTTCTGGCAACTGCTCCACCCCGCGCTGCAGCTCCAGCGTTTGCGCACCAAGGCGTCGCTCTTCTCCTCCTTTCAGGGAGGGAAGAGCGGACAGACTCGCCCAGCTGCGGCGCGGGATTAAACCGGCGCAAAGGGAGCCTCCGTGCGTACCCTGGAGCAGCGGAAAGGCACAAAACAGGGTAAAATTAAAGACCACATCTGCGAGCAGCCCGCCAGGCACTAAGCAACCTTTGCACCCCCCGACGGGCTGAGCTATGTGGTCTCAGAAATAGCCAAGAATCAAGGACCTGGAATTTGGCTCAGGCTGCTCTGTAAACAGAAAGGGAAAAAAAAAATCCATGTGTTCTATATTTTTTCTAACCTTTTAAAGATGTGACTGTGGACTTAGAAGAAGATCAGGAAGCAGTGGTTTTCTCTGCAAGTGAAAGGCAGCATCACCAGGGAAAGCCTTCTCTCACCATAAGGGAGGCATAAAGCAGCAGCAAAGTGAATAACTGAAAAACAGACATCTAAATGCACAGGCCACGTAAAAGGGCTGAGCTAACCGGGATTACCTCACATTTTCTGCAGGGTACGAGCACGCTCATGGACAGATCAGCTCAACGTGGTGACTTGGTACCCTGCAGTACTGACATCTTCAGGCTCCTGGCCCAGACTTGTCGAGTGCTATCTGAAACTGTTCTTCTGCATGAAACCGGCACTTCCAGGCATAAAGGGAAAAAAGATCATGCAGTTGTCTGGAGGCTTAGCTCTTGCTTTGCTTTGTCTTCCAGTGACAAAAATTGATGCTGACTTCACAACATCTCCAAAACCCGCAGGACCCAGTGACAGAGGCACACAAGACCCTGTCTAAGTGCATCTGTGTCTGTGCTGGACAACTGAATTCCCAAATCTTGAGAAATTCTTATGTCCTGGACATGGCAAATGAGTAGGACCTTCATGAAAGAGAAGCTGTGACCATCCTGGGCACAATCCGAAACAAAAATGTTGACTTCCCTTTCCAACACAAGGTAGGATGTGAAAAAGGACAAGAAAGGAAGAAACTGGGAAAACACTGAGTCTTCATCAGGCAACTCACAAGTAAATTGGTGAAAAAGGCAGAAAGACAATAGGTTTAAGATCTGTTAAGGTCTCACATGGGCATTACGGTTCAGCTGCAAAATTCCAGTTTAAGTTTGCTCCGCAGCCAGTGCCTCCAGACAGATCACTCCAGGCATGGGGTAACGGGTGCAGAGCTTTCTTTGGTAGTCAGACACGTTGGCAGATGTTGTTCAGAGAAGAAGAAAACACACAAAAATACACTTTGTGCCCACAGGTGTAATATGACACGTGCGCACATATGTGCGCACACACAATCCAGGAAAAACTGCAGATGGTCTCAAAAATATCTATTACATACTATTGTAATTTTCCCATTAATTCACCTAGCTGCTGCCCAGATGAAAGCAGTTAACCTGATCCACGCACAAGTTACTTTTCTGCTCTTCTCTCTTTTTAAAGAGGAAAGAGGAGCTGTGGCAATATCCATCCAAGTCCTCCCCAGCAACATTTCAGAGAAAGCGCAAATGCTGATGCTCCCCGTTCCAGATAGAGGGAGGGGGAGGAGGAAGGAATCTTCAGTGGTAAATTACTGATACAAAAACTTGTTCCTGTACTGTTCTCAGCAGAGGAGCCAAGGTCAAAGCATTTTTTCTGTCATTTCCAACCAGCAAAGAAGCCAATGCAGCTAAAATATGTAACACCAATCAAACTGCTGAAAAGCTTGTGAGAAAACATGAGAAAAAAATTAAAGTATCATCTTCAGAAAGACAACAACAACAACAAGCCTTCTAAGGCCTTTTCTGAGAAGCGAGAACACCAGAAAAGGAGAAAGCAAAACGCAGTATCTTCCCACCTCACCCCATGAGCCGAGCGTGTCCCAGTGAATCCATAAAACGTGCTTTAGGAAGTCTGCGCTCTCCCCACTGGCGTTTCTGGGATTGCTCCAGCGGGCGGCAGCCATTCCAGGAGAAGAGGGAGAGCGGTTCGGCCAGACGGGCGAAGATGCTGTCGAAAGGCTGATTCACCCCCAGGTTTTTCCCAAGCAGGTCGTCAGGCGCCGGTCCCGGTCTCTAGCCCTAGTGCGAGCAGGTCGGCCGGAGGGTGCTGCCGGGCCGGGCCGGCTCTCGCGGGCGCCGCGGGATCGGAGCCGGCACCACCGAGACCTGCACCGTCAGTGCCCCAGCCCAAACGGCTGGCAGGTGCCCGTGCTTTTTTTTTTTTTTTTTTTTTTTTTAAAAAAGAAAACACTAGATGATTTAAATCACGAAAAACGTGTCTGCTGTCGGCGCTCGCGAGCGGCGCCCAAGACGCGGCGCTGACGGAGGGCCCCTGCGCCCTGGGCCGGGTGTCCGCGGGCTGCAGCACACGCACAGCGGGCACGCGCATCGCTGCAGAGCGTGGCGCTCGTCACGGTGCAGGTTTCCCCACGTCCGGCCCAGAGGTCTCGCAGCCCGACGCGGGCTGGCGGCTCTCCCTGGCCAATCTGCCAAACAGCTGCTCCTCCGCTCTCACGGCGAAAGAGGCCTCAAAACACGCATGCGACCTCCCGTTTGCCCGAGATGGTGTTCCAGTATCTACGGCTCCGGGCTGTTTTTTCTGAGCTGTATTTAAGAGGCCCGGAGGGAGGTGGCATCCAACCCCAGCCCAGCAGGATGGGCGCCCAAAAGGGCAGTAACTCTAAATACCTGCTGAGGTGGATTTTATTTTTCAGGTGATTTCTACTACTGTAAAATCACTTAATAAGCGGTCTGTGTCCTGATGAATTATCATCATTAAAATACCTACTTTGCACGGCTGCCTGGAGGCTGAATGACTTGCTGCTTGAACGCGCTTCAGGAGAAAAGCGCTATAAAAGCCCAGAGTACCACTGCTACTGACGGTATTTTTATCATTGACAGAGGATGTATCGAACTGCACTTAAAACCACTTGTGAGGAGGAACGTGGGTTGTAATTATTATTTTTAAAGCAGAATAAAGCACAACCACAGGCTGCAACAACCGGCAACGCGAGCTGCCTCTCCTGGGGGAGACAGAGCGGACGCGGGCCGAGAGCCTCCCCCAGGAGTCTCTGCCGAGACAACTGGACGCTTTCTTTTTATTTTAATGAGCTTACTCACACCACTGTCACCGTTAAAAATAAAGCCAGCGCTGGTCCACGCCGCGCGCAGGGACTACCGATACCAAGGCCAGCAGGAGTTAAAACCCCAAAGCCATTGCACCGTCTTCTTCCGCGGCAGGAGAAGAAAATAAAACCTGTTTTCTTCGCAATACCAGGACTCAAATGCCAGGTGGACGAGGTTACTGCAACCCAAAAGACGGGAGCATTCATTCATGCTGATGCATACATCAAATTACAGGCAAAATTCTCTGATTTCTTAGGCGGAAAATACCTGGCAGCTTCCACTTGGGGACGGGGGGCTCACGCGAACGGCCGGCCGCGCCGCAGGTGCCGCGAAAGCGCGCCGGCGACAGCCCGAAACAGCGACGTTGGCCTGCGCTCCTGCTCTTGCGTAGGTCGAGCTGCTTTACGCACAGCTGTCGAGGGGTTTTTTTTTTTTTTTCCCGAATCGCATCAGCCTCTTAAATATTTCTGCAGATTTGCTAATTTTAACAAACTGCTCTCCTGGGCTGAAGAGTAGCTGACTTCATCCCGACGCTACCCAGGACGGCTGTGCTCAGCTGCCTCGCAGGGACGCTTCGGCACGCCGCCGGCAGCAACGGCCCGCGGCGCGCCGCGGGGACCCGGACTGACGGCGCCAAGGCGCCGGCTCCCACCAAAGCGGGTAAAGCACAAAATATCTTTTATTTCCCTTCAGGTCCCCCTAGATAACGTTTTCAGACCCGCAGATAATTGATGCCCGATTGACTGATTACCCTTCACAGAGCCCTAACCGTAGTCCAAAGGTGCAAAAGGACCTGGGGACCTGGGGAGAGTCTCGGCCCACCCCTCCAGGGCCCAGGTGACCGCAGCCAGGGCCCGGCAGAGCGGGACAGTCCCCGTGCCTGCCTGCGTGGCCTCGGCAGAACCTCTCCACGTTCCCCGACTTCACTCTCGCCCCACCGCAAAGCGCAGCTGAGGCGAGGCTTATTCCCCCTCACCACCCCATCGTAACTCCTCGCGCTGGTTTCTCACAGCCCTGCTTGTTACAACCAACATCCTAAAATGCCTAGCACCATTTGAAAACAGAAAATGTTTGTCATCTCTTCAAAACCTTCCCTTCCCCTGAGTCTATACTGCCCTGTATTCTGAAAATCCCACGTCTTGAAAAAGCCAAAATCTAAGAAAAACATTTTCACCTGGTCAACAGTGCAGCTTATCTATCCAATCAGACTCTAGCTTGGATGGCTGCCAGCTTCTTTCAAGAGCCACGTTTAATTTACTTTACATGAAATACAACTGGAGAACAAAACCTTCTACAACCTCAGTCTCTGCTGTTCTTTTGATTCCCGCCGGGATCGCGGGAAATCACGAGGATCCTTTGGTGTCAACACATCAGCGCAGTAATGGATGAGGCTCCCTGCCTTGCTCATCAGCAAAACACTTGGCTACAGGACACTGCTGCTCTCGGCAGGACCATTAGCCATGCAGAGACGGGCTGATTTCTTCCAAGGGCTCTTTTTCCTCTGAGCAAGATCTCTGCTTTCTGCTACACAAAGCAAACTTGAAGTTCACAAAACAACTTCTTTCTTCCTCTTATCTTTTTCAAGTAAAGGATGTTAACAACCAGACCTAATTCTGCTACAATTTCCTACCCCTAGATCCCAAAACACTTTGCAAAGCACACCTCACTACTCTCAAACTGCAGGCTGTGAAACTGAGGCCGCGGATGGCAAGAGTTGTCCCACAGCTCTGTCACAAGGGAGGTCTCTGAACCTCCAGCCCGAGGCACCTGCCACCTGACTGTACCGAAATGCTAACTCAAAACCAAGAGTGATGGTACTACTGAAAATATGTCATTGTTACCCTTAAAGTACTTAAAAATTAAGATTTGCCTCTAATTCCCCAAAATAAATCAGTATTTTTACTCAGCAATATGACCCAGAGTCAATCTCTCTGTAGAAGATCTGAACTGCAAGGTACGAACAGGAAAATGAATGTACTTTTGTACGCTAGATAGAAGTCCTCCGTGCCCTCCTGCTGTTCATGTTCCGAGTTCACTGCTAAGTTACGTGCCAACTGCAATTTACAGCTCTTATCCAGAGCAAGACAAGCTCCTGTAAGGACCCCTATGTCTGTGCCGAAGGCCCCTGCTTCTTGACACGTCGTGGCACCTTCTCCGCCGCACACACCGCGGGTGCACGAGCCGCCCGGCCACGCGCGGCGCCGGTGGCCGCCCCACACCAGGCCCTGAGCCGCGAGTCAACGAGACGACGCGCGCACGTCGCGCGGGCTGTCGCACGGCACGCAACAAACAACAGCCTGCACGCACCAACCAGGGGACGTCAGCAGCGCGCCAGCCCCGGCGGACCGAGGACTCGCCCCACCGCGCGGCGGACCCACAGCAGCAGTGGGGCAGGCAGGGGCTGCTGCCCCAGGCACACGCAGCGGCTGGACCGCGGCATCCCGTGGCAGCATCGCGTTTCTGTGTGTCGGTGCGTTCAACACCCAGCGGTGCGGCCCCCGGCACTGGCTGCCCGGCCCTGGCAACGCAACGTGCGCAGAGCTGAGAGCTTCCCCTTCCTCAAGATTTCCTCAAGATCATCGAGATCCCCTTCCTCAAGATCATCACAGAGATCCAGGCTCTGTGATCTCTCCCCGCTCATCACCTACCGCGCTCTGGAGTCGGGGCGGTAAGGAGGGCTCCGAACACGCTACCAGTGCCTCTAAGTCTGTGCTGCAAATGGTTCCCACGCAGAAGACTTTTACTGGCCAGAAATGACCTTCCAGGTGTTTCGCGACTGGTACCTACACCCAGTCCATAGGGGAGGAGGAGAACCTGGCCACAGCAGAGACCCCCACAAGCAGCACCCAGCCGTTTGCTGCTGCCATGGCCGTGCCCGTCCCCGCAGCCGGTCTGATCGCGCCCCGGCTCGGTGCGCTCCCGAGTTACCCCTTGACCCATCCCTCACAGCAACACGGAGTGGAAATGCTGCAGTTTGGTTTGCAATCCAACAACTGCAGTCACTGGAAAGCCAGAGGCAGAGACAGGATGGCATGCTTGCACTGGCCAGATAGAGACAACATGTCTGTATATGTTTCTTATTTGTGTACCAGCCATAAATGCACTATTAAAATGGGAGATGAGACACACCTGCCCCTCCTGCACACTTCCTCCCTGCTCTTTTGGGGAAAAGAAAGAACTGGAAAGGATCTGCTGTTTACGCAGAAAATTTTCCCTTTGCTGCATTCCTCTAAACGTTGTGCGTACAAGCGTACGCATGGGTTCATCCAAGGTGAGATGAGATCACTTGTTGCAAACATTTACATTTTAGCTAATGATGATAGCGAGGGAAGGCGTCCATGGCCTCTGTGTCCTGTCACCAGCTCAACACAGAGTGAGGCCGCTAAAGAACAGCGGCCTGTTCCTAGATGGGAACTTGGCAGGTTTCTTTCAAGACGACTTCACTGCGCTGCTTTGTGTCCGGGCAGATGTCCGCTTCGCAAAAACCATCCCTCCGGGCACCAGCACCTCCGCGGCAGCGAGTGGGCAATACCCACCAAGGGTCCCGCTCACTCCCCCACAAAGGGGCCAACGTCCAAGCCGTGAAGATGTTGCACCCGCTACGCTTGTGCTGTGGTAGAGACCTGGAAATCTAGGACTGCTTATGCAGTGTTTTCAAAAAATACAAAATTACCTTTAAATTGCAAAGAATACTTAAATTAGCTGAACAAAACTAGAAAAAGGCCGCGTTTCATAAACCTTTCAGGCAGCTAGGTTCACCTGACGCTTCTCTCTCAGCATTGCCTTCCGGCTCATGGTGGTGTGCTGCTTTTCTTCCTTGTTGACTAACGCATTCAAGACTGCAAACATCCTGAAAATGTAACAGGGGGAAGGCAGGGGAGATAAAGCAAAATGGGCATAGCTGATACCTCTCAAGGACTGCAGACCATCTCACAATATGCCAAATATTAAAACCCTCCTTGAAAAAAGTTCACATGCGTGCAGAGGTCTACAGCTTATTAGACTATCAGCTTATATGCCAAGACTATTTGAAGCTGTAATAGTAAAGGTGGGTTTTGAGGAACTGCGTGGAAGAGGGGACGGCTTAGGGGGAAATGTGCCACATAGGGATCGGGATAAACAACTGCAACACCGTGAGCCAACAAATTACATTAGCGAGTCACAGCGCGTCAGCAAGCTGCATCACCCTCGCCTAGTGCTGTTGCAAAGCAAAATCTGTTTTCTCAAACCGTCCTCGCCGAGGCGAGCGTTCCCTGGTGGATTAAGCGAACTCGTCTTACCCGGCAGCAGCCGCCCCGGGTCACGAGCGGGCAGGCTGCCGGCACGGCGCAGCCGGCGGACGCGCCGGCGCCCAGCGCCGCGGCCCCCGCGACCGGCCCCGGCCGCCCGCGAGCATCTCCCGAGAAGCTCCAAGGCTGAACCGCAGCTTTCCTACGCTGCCGGTCTGTAACTGCAGCGCAGATTCGTGGGACCTACCAGAACAGCTCAGAGAAACAAATGGTTTTTACTAGACGTATTAGAAAACTTCCCGCAGAACAATTTTCTTTCAGTTAATGACCACTTGCTGAAGTCAGACTGCTCTGTGGGATGATAAAATAAGTTCTTCTTTTATATTTCACTTTGCAGTTCTAGACTACAATCACAAGAGGCAAGTATCCATTTCAACGCAAGCAGCCGCCAGCGAGCGTGCTAAGTACAAACCCCAAGCAAATTCGAATACCAATTGCCAGTACGGAAATGGCAAATTAAGACATTTTAAAATCAGAGATTTATAAAATAAGAACGAAACTCAATAGTAAAGCAAGAATGAATTTAATGTGAGTGATAGAAAAAATAAACCCCAGTACACTGTTACAAATTACTTTTAACTGCGAAATGAAACTACTTTCATCATATAAAAACAAAACGTTTCCAAATGACAAACAAAAAAAAAGTTAAAAAAATTTGAAAGATACGGAGAGGAGGATGGGAAAGCACGGGGGGGGGGGGGAGGCTGCCCTTGAACATTTTTCTAATGAATTGGTGAAAAAGCAAATAGATGCTTGGGACTCCAAAAGAGCCGACAGGCAGGACCCACGAAAACGCGGCACGTGCGGCGCCCCACGTTCATCAGCCCGGTGAGGCTCTGCCTAACTGTAACCGGAGAGGGGGCAGAGGGGGGGCAAGAGCGGGGAGAGGGAAAGAGAAAGAAAGGGGCTGGGACGGGGAGCATTTTACGGCACTTGGTACATACTGTGGAAACAAGAAAAGGCCAAAACCCAAACAAACCAGTAAGTGGAAGGAACAGGCTGGAAAACAACGAGCACTGGAAACGGCTATTTTTCCCCTCGCTCATCACCGCAGACATAAAGGTCATCTCAACAGCAGAGACAACGGCGGCGGCAGCCACCAGGACAAAACCGCTCGCCAATCCCCGTCCCGCTCCCAGGGCGCCGACCCCCCGGCGTCAACACGCGCCGGCGCTGGCGGGACCGATGCTTTCCCTTCCCGCGGGCTGAGGGCCCTTCCAGCCCCCCGCGGAAAGCGGCCACCGCCGCCGGCCGAACCGAGGGCCCGCGGCGCCGGTTTGGCGCGGAAGAGCGCGAGGCTGGTTGGGCGACGCGGGTCCAAGTTGGCCGCCGAAGGCCGTAGCGCGCGGTTACCGGAGCCGCGGGCGCCCCACGCCGCTGCAGCGGCCCAGGGTCCTCCTGCCGCAGACGGGCGCCCCCGTCCCAGGGCCGGCAGGTGGGTTTGGCTCACACGGGCATTACCCTACCGCGGTCAGCGGAGCGGACGCGAACCAAGCCGGCAGGCGCGGCTGCTTCCAGGACCGCCCTTTCGTAGCTGCGTCGAGCCTCTTAATGGAATAAGCTATCCGCAGGAAACGATGAACGCGCCAGCCAGAATATCTCCATAACCAGCAACATCAAAGCAAATCACAGAAAGGCTTCCTCAGTTGTAGTATTTCTTGAGCTGCAGCTCAAGGGGACTACTACGCTCCTTTCCCCTGCTTCCCTCTCAGGCTCCTCCTTTGAATATGAAACGGCCTACAGCTACAATTACTAAAGACAGAGTTTGGCAAACGCTTGTGAGAACGCAGGATACTTTTCAGGTGTGTCCGAGGAAAGGCTTCTCCTCCTGTAAACTTGCTGTGGTCTCTGTCGCAGTCTGGAGCTCTTACTGCAAATTCAGTGCCCAGTCACTCCTGACGACAAGGGTCACAACAATGCAATCTGCCCTGGTGTAGGACACGAAAACATGGATAAACATGCTGCGGATTAAGCGTATACCACCAAACGCACTGTTACCAATAACTTGCCCAAAATTCAGAAGTGATCTGAAAAAATACGAAAGCTGTATTCTTCAAACAGAAATTGCCAAGAGATCAACCTTATTCCTCATTAATTAAAGAGAGATGAGCGACGGGAATTTTGTACGTTGAACATGATGTGCTCCAAAGATAACACTTGTTTGCTCCCGAAGAAGACGGGGACTTGTACCTAAGCAGAGCTCTTGGAACACAGTGCCCAAATTCTCGTGAAATGAAGCAAATACTGGGAAAAGAACCTGATCCCAGCCAAGAGAATCACTAACGGGATTGCCCAATGTATAGATTAAAAAAAAAAAAGAATTAAAAACAAAACAAAAAACTCGTATCACCTTTCGCTTTCATCCCCTTTGCTCAGGAACCACCACCAAGGTTTACACCTCAATGATTTCCTCAGCCACCCGGGATTCACAGCACATGAAACCTGCACCATCACCATGAGAACATATCACACAGCTAGCCAGAGGGACGGGTTTCAGAAACGGTGTTCTTCCACGCACGGCTTGCCTTCAAAAGAAATATTTACATAGCACTGCCATTCGCTGGAGCAGAAAGGTCCCATTAACAGCAGAGGAACGGGAAGACCAATCCCGCTTCCGTGAAAGCGCGTAAGGACGCTACCAGTGAAGAGTTGAGGGTGTGGACCCTCAATCTCCTCCGGTGAGAGGGAGACCGAGTCTCATGAACAGGGGGGCGCAAGGCAGACCACTACTGCTGGTGCAAGGTTTAGGAGTATGGCCCCATACCTTGTCTCATCTTTCAGCTCGATAATCTGTCCCTGATCTTTTTATCAGGAATCTTATCTCTTCCTTCAATAGGTAGAAATTATTGTAGGTATTATTTATCGGCTGTGTTACAATTACATAGCAGACCACAAAGAAGATTATATATCTGTCATGCCAGACGACGCATAAACACATGGCACTTGCCCAAGCAGATTACAATCAGACCTATGAATGGAAGCTGCAAGTAGGTGCAGCAAAAAGCAGAGACAAAGGGCAGGAATAACAGGAAATGCCATTATTAAAAACTTTGCAACTACACACACAGACACATTTTTTCCAAGACAATTATCCCTTAAATTCTTTTACCGCTCTCGTTTCTTCTTTCTAACCGTTCCTTCTTTCGGTTCATTTAACTTAAACCAAATAAGCCTAAAGCATTTACACACTTCTGCATTTCAGTCGTTCAATCATTTTGATCCTGCCGCCTTGAATTTACCATATATTCTGCTTCTTATTCTCAAAGTAGCTCATTAGTCACCTCAAAAACTGCTGGTAATAATTATGCAATAAACAGAGCACAAAGATAAACAGCTACAAGCCCACAGTGTAACAAAAGCTTGAATTAATTTGCTAATTATACATAAGCATTACTAGCACAACTAGGTAGACCACATCAAAAGCTCTAAATTAAATCAAATTGTGCTAACACCTACTTTGTTTCCCGTGTAACGTCTCGGTGCGTCAAGAGAGACGAAGCCCTCCACCCGCGCGAGCAAGGCAGGCAGGCAGCGATCACACCTCCAGGGCGCGGGCAGAGGGCCCTCGCGCCGCCTTCATCCCGCGCTGCCACCTCGCTCGCGCGGGCGGGCACGCGGGCGACGGTCGGCGCCTGCCCGGCCCCACCGCCGGCCCCCGAGGCAGCCCAGCCCCTGGCCCCGGAGGTGACCTGTTCTCCGTCCAGCCCCAACCCCAAACCGCCAGCAGCTCTCGCGCGGGGCAGACGTGAACGATCCCCCCACGGCACGGCAAAAACCAAAAGCGCTTTCACGCTTCAACGTCTTACACGGGGAGAGGGGGGAAACGGCCTCTAACGTCACAGCTATCTACCCCTCTGACCTTCCTTCAGAGAGGGAAGTGAAACTCCGCTACAAAACACTTCGGCTCCGGCGACCCTCTTTCCTCGCCGCGGCTGCTGTCCGCGGAGCCGGAGCGCAACCAGCTACGGTCGAGCCTGAGCCGCGGCCGCTCACCGCGCTGCTACCGCTCCACGTCCAGCAGTAAATTAAAAGCTGCCGCGAGCAGCGATCGATAAGCAGCGAGCGCGCTGTAAAGTTAATGGAGATCTTACTAGGATGATAAACAAACTCGATAGCGATTAAAGCGTACAATTGTAGCCGGACCACAAAAGAGCGTTCCGCCTTCCTTAAAGCATTTTAAAATCGCAGCCGAAGGCAGAGAGGGACGTAAATCCTGCCCGTCACTCACTTGCGGCAGCCGAGCAGCGCTGTACGGACAACGCGGTTCGAAGGACAAGGTAATGGTATTTTCAAGGCGCCGTGCTCCATCTGCTCCGCTGGTTTTTGCTGCGGTCCACCCGTGCGAGGCGAGACACGCCGGCCGACCCCCGGGGAAACCAGGGCACGAACCCTCATGCTGAACCCCTCCACGAGACCGAGGAGCGACAGCGTTCCCCGCAGGGGTAAGGGAGACATCCGGCGTCCCTAAAGCAAGACCCAGGCAAAACCTGCTTGCTGCCCAAATCCAACCCGCACGACGGCTTGCTGACCACTGCCTAAGCCCGATCCTTCGCAAAATATTCCTTACCCACGAGCACATCTGCTGTCGGGACTTCACCCACAAACAGGACACTGCAAGACTGAGCCTTCTGCTATCAAAAACCTGCAGATCGACAGTATTCGGATGGTAAAACTTTTCCGGGTTTACTCAGTCCGGCTAACTTCGCACTGAATTCAGCAGAGATTTATCCAGACTCAAAAGGCACACGATATGCCTAATTCCCTCTACTGCTAAAACAGTTGTAAGTTGGACTCATTTTGACTTTTCTTTACTTTCACCCCGTTTTCTTCCAAGTCCTCAACTTCTACATGCAACACCCGAGCTAGTTATTGCGCAGATGGTAAATACTACAGCGCACAAATAAAGACGCAAGTATCTGTAAGCAGCACAACAAGCCCAGGCGCACGAGTGGGATCAGTCTGCGCTGTGCTAATTTCGAGGGAGCCCCTAACCGCATTTCACTCCTCGGCCCCAGCCCGCAGCAGGTCACAGGAACGCGGGACTCCAGCAGCGCAGACCTGAGCTGAGGCCGCCGCAGCCGCCAGCCGGTCGGGGGTTTTGAACACGGAAGGAAAACCCTTTGGGGGTCACGCTCCCGCTCCTGGTTTCTCTCAGCTGCAGCGATTCTCTCAAGCAGCGACGCGTCCTGCCGCGACGCACTGTGACGACGCGTGCCCATCGCCTCGGACTTGGCGAACCCATCTGACACGGACTGTTAGTCTCCCTGCTCGGGGCTCGTGTTATCTCGTGATCCCACCCATAAAAGTTACCTTGACGGTGTGCTTTTCTCAAACGCTTAAACACGTCTTTGGCACTAACCTGCTCCTGAATCAACAGGGCGCCCACAGGACCGTGAACCGATTACACCGTGTCCTAAATCCCCGTCCACCGGCACCCGAAAGCCGGTTTCTCTCCGTACTCAGCGAGCAGAGCTCCGAACCGCAGGCGGCACTTGCGGGTCTGTAAACCCCGCGGCCTCGGCGGCGTCCAGCCGGCTCGCTCCCCGGGCCCCGCGCATCCCCACGGCCGGCGGGCGGGCGGCGGGGCGGCCCCACACGGAGCAAAGGCCGCCAGCCCTCGAGGGGCGGCCGGAGCCGCGGCCGCTGTCGCCGTCCCCGAGCCGGAGCCACCGGCCACCGCTGCGGGCAGCGGCCGGGGCCGGGGCTGCCACCGCCGGCAGGGTCGGGCCAGGACCGGCCGGGGATCAGTCGGGGTCCGGGGACCATCGGGGTCGGCCGGGGACCGGTGTCGGGGGCCGGCGGGGGTCCGGGGACCGGCCAGGGACCGGTGTCGGGGGTCAGTCGGGGGTCCGGGGACCGGTGTCGGGGGCCGGCGGGGGTCCGGGGACCAGCCAGGGACCGGTGTCGGGGGTCAGTCGGGGGCCGGGGCCGGCTGGGGTCCGGGGACCGTCAGGGACGGTCGGGGACTGGTGTCGGGGGGTCAGTCGGGGGCCGGGGACTGGTGTCAGGGGCTGGGGCCGGTCGGGGACCGGTGTTGGGGGCTAGCAGGGGTCCGGGGACCGTCGGGGTCGGCCGGGGACCGGTGTCGGGGGCCGGCGGGGGTCCGGGGACCGGTGTCGGGGGCCGGTGTCGGGGGCCGGCGGGGGTCCGGGGACCGGCCAGGGACCGGTGTTGGGGGGTCAGTCGGGGGCCGGGGACTGGTGTTGGGGGCCGGGGCCGGTCGGGGACCGGTGTTGGGGGCCGGCGGGGGTCCGGGGACCGTCGGGGCCGGCCGGGGACTGGTGTTGGGGGCCGGCGGGGGTCCGAGGACCAGCCAGGGACCGGTGTCGGGGGCCGGGGCCGGTCAGGGACCAGTGTCAGCGGCCGGCTGGGGGCTGGGGACCGTCGGGGCCGGTCGGGGACCGGTGTTGGGGGGTCAGTCGGGGGCCGGGGCTGGTCAGGGACCGGTCGGGGACCGGTGTCGGGGGCCGGCCGGGGTCTGGGGACCGGCCGGGGACTGGTGTCGGGGGCTGGCGGGGGTCCGGGGACCGTCAGTCGAGGACCGGCTGGGGACCGGGGTCGGGGGTCAGTCGGGGGCCGTCGGGTCGGCCGGGGGCCGGTGTCGGGGCCGGGGACTGGTGTCGGGGCCGGCCGGGGGCCGGGGACCGTCGGGGCCGGGGACTGGTGTCGGGGCCGGCCGGGGGCCGGGGTCGGCCGGGGGCCGGGGACCGTCGGGGCCAGGGACTGGTGTCGGGGCCGGCCGGGGGCCGGGGTCGGCCGGGGACCGTCGGGGCCAGGGACTGGTGTCGGGGCCGGCCGGGGGCCGGGGTCGGCCGGGGGCCGGGGACCGTCGGGGCCAGGGACTGGTGTCGGGGCCGGCCGGGGGCCGGGGTCGGCCGGGGGCCGGGGACTGGTGTCGGGGCCGGCCGGGGACCGGGGACCGTCGGGGCCGGGGACTGGTGTCGGGGCCGGCCGGGGGCCGGGGTCGGCCGGGGGCCGGGGACCGTCGGGGCCAGGGACTGGTGTCGGGGCCGGCCGGGGACCGGGGACCGTCGGGGGCCGGTGCCGGGGGCCGGGGGCACTCACCGCACGTCGGCGTAGGCGCCGGGGTAGGCGTCGGCCCAGGGGGCGAGCTCGCTCTTGACGCAGGCGGCGGCGAAGGGCGGCCGGGCCAGGGCGCCGCCCGGGTACCAGCCGTCGGCGGCCAGCTCGGCGGGCTCCGGGGCGGGCGGCGCGGGGCCGCGGCCGCAGGCGAAGGGGCCGGCGGGCGGCTCGGCGCAGGGCCCGTACAGCTGCCCCTCGTCGGCGAAGAAGGCGGCCCAGGGCGGCGCGGGCCCCCCCGGCCCCGACCCCGGCCCCGGCCCCGGGGCGGGCAGCTCGCCGCCGTAGCGGCACGGCGCGGCCCAGGCGCCGCGGCCCGGCGCGCTCTCCAGCTTGACGCGGGCGGGCGGCGGCGGCGGGGCCGGGGCCGGGCGGGCGGGCGGCTCGGGCGGCGGCGGGGAGGCGCGGTACAGCGCCAGGGCGGCGGGCACGTCGAGGGCCAGCGCGGGCTCCGCGCCGCCGCCCTTGAAGGCGGCCGGGCCGGGCGGCGGCTCGGGCGGCCCCTTGCAGTCGGGGCGCGCCGCGGCGAACATGCAGTCGTCGCGGGGCAGCGGCTCGGCCGGCGCCTCCAGCGCCTCCACGGGCAGCCCCATGGAGGCCGACACGGCCCGGCACAGCTCCTTGGCGCTGTCGCCCAGGAAGTCGCCCTTGGCCGCCGGCTCGGCCGGGGGCGCGGGCGGCAGCAGCGGCAGGGCGCCCGCCTCGCCCAGCAGCTCCTTGAGGTCGCCGGCGCAGGCGGGGAAGGGGCCGCCGGGCGGCTCGGCGGGCGGCGAGGGCTGGCTGGGGCCCGGCTCCTCCCGCGGCGCCTGGAAAACCTCGCAGACGCTCTGGAAGAAGCTCTGGAAGGCGCCGCGGAAGGTCCTGGCGGCCGGGCGCGGGCAGAGGCGCCCGCCCGCCACCTGCACCTCCATGCTGCGCCCGGCGGCGCGGAGCGGCGCGGAGCCCGGCAGGTGCGGCCGGCCCGGCCCGGCCCCGCCGGCGGCTTTTAATCTTCTGATCTGCGCCTCGGGGAGACGCGGAGGGAGGAGGGGGCAGCGGAGGAGGTGGAGAGAGGCAGGCCGCCCCGCGCCGCCCTCCTCCTCCTCCTCCTCCGCCGCCGCCGCCGCCGCCCGGCCCGGCCCCGCCGCCGCCGCGGGTCTCGCGTGGGCCCCGCGCGTGGCCCCCCGAGGCGCAGTGCGAGCGCGGCGGGCGGCCCGGGTGCTGCTCTTCCTCCTCCTCCTCCTCCTCCTCTCCCCGCAGCTCTCTGTCTCGGCGCCTTTCTCCTCGCTCCCACTGACTCCCGTGGGGGAACTCACGCGGCTGGGCGGAATTCAGGAGAAACGCCGGGTTTTGTGGTACCCGGACAGAGCGGTTACCGGTGTTTGCCAGCTGCTCTTACTGCCGTTACTCAGGTGCCCTGTTTAACTCCGGCATCTGCGCACCTTTCACTTCCCGCTGAAGGAAACCAGACGTCCCGCAGGTATCCAGGCACCAAGACTTTGCTTCCACCTTCCTCCCCTCCACACCTGGGAAAAATCCCCGCGCTCCACCAGCGGGAAGCCGCAGGTGCGGGCGTCTTGTGTGTGCTGCTGCTCTGGTCACGCACAAAATTAAAAAAGCCCAAATAAATTCCAATCAGAAGTATTTAGTGTAGGACCTAACAAAAACAATACTTGAGCTCCCCTTACTGGTTCTGTAATAGCAATTCTAAAGCAACTTCTAGCAGGCACCATTCCCAGGCGGCCGACAACGGCATTATTCGAGGTACATTAAAAAAGGCCCATTAGTTTCAACTCCCTTTGGACACAAAAGGAAAAAAAAAGTAATAATTCGTGCCAAATGGAGGAGAAGTGGAGCCAGTCAGAGAAGAGGAAGAATCATGGTGAGTCTTTTAAAGGCATTTTTACAAGCTGCAGAAGATAAAAATAAAAACTGAAATACATCCAAGCCAAAGTTGGCAGTGTCCTCTACGCTGCCTGAGCGGTAAGAAAACCCTACCTCCTGTCAGCAAGGAGGGAGAGGAGACAAAGGAGCAGCGCGCGAGGCGCTGCTACCAGCCGCACGTCCCTCGCCGTTGCTGCGAGCTCCGCTCTCACCGGCATCGGCGCGGCAGGACAGCAGCGCTCGGGAAACCGCCGCCGCTCACGCCGCCCTGGTCCCAGCACTCTGCCTAGCTCCCCCGACTGCTGGTAAGGAAGACTTCAGGCAAACCGAAGGGCTTTGGACAAGGATGGAACACCCAAGATTTTTTAATACCAAGTAATAAAACCCGTAAAATAGTAAAGAAGCACAGCTAAAAGCTCCAAAGGTAAAAACAGAGGGAGATCCTGTAAATAAATATATGCACAGTGTCTATTTAAATACTTGTAAATCTCAGCAATCGGCCCTGCGTCGCGGGGGACGGGCCCGGCTCCGGTTCCACGCGGGCTCCTCTCTGAAAGCCCCCTGGGACCGATGTACGGCCCAGAGCCGCCAGCCCAGTGACTCACGCGTAGCCCAGCCCTGCAAATAAAACAGCACTGCAGCTAAAAGATGTGGAAAGATAACTCTATGGGAGAGAATCAGAGAGGTGTTTCAGAGGGACGCCAGGAAACTAGCAGAGGCGAGGTGGACGCCGCCGCGGTTGAATGTTAACCGCGCTACAAATTGTTCTTCGCCGGGGCACGTGAGAACACACCTACCTGTAAGACACCGCTCCGTGGAGCAGGCCTCAGCACGCTGGAGCGGTGTTTCCTGCAGAAATAGCTTTATATGCATTACTTTTCAAAAAAACTGCTATAAAGCTTTCACCATCTTTTTTTGAATGATTAGTACCATTACTTCAAAGAGGTGGTTTTTTTTTTTTTTTAAACACGCGTGAATGTCTGAACTCGCTCGTGGTAGCAGCTACGCAGTAGTAACGGTCTACCTCTGCAGGAACAGTGAAGTCCGCAGTTCAGAAGCGAAGGCACAAACCTAGAGGCACAAAGCCAAGATTCACAGCTGAATCCTATGATCGTGGCCCCTGTACATGATGCAGAAAACTGTGCTGAAAGATTTTCTGATGCCACAAATCCATGCAGATAGCTGCCAAGTTGATTTGATTTACAGCGTCTTTATTCTTTCGGCCTCCAATAGTTGTCAAGCCTCAGGAGTAAAACGTACTGACTCCAGAAAACATGAAGGGGAGGATACTCACGATGAGCGTCAAGAAATGTATTGGGAAAAAGCTGAGGATCAGAGAGGTAGTATAATATCGCTTAAGAAACAGATGGGTTTGCATGTTAAACGAAGACTGGATTATTCACATGTACTATTTTGACAAGCGGTATAAGAAGTTCACTTCACACCACCGTTCCCACCAGGGAAGGAACATCCTTATTTTCTGCATACTGAAAACACTAAGAACCGTGAAGACCTAGGTACGAGGGAGACTCTGTATGCTGAAATAACTTTTTCCGTCTGAGATTGGATATTTTTGTGCCTTTGCATGTGCATGCCTAGCTTTTCTGTCTTTGGGTTTAGTATTTGTCCTGCTACTCTTGGTGTTCTGGCTTTTTTATATATTTGCAAAATCCGCATGTGCATGTGTTTTCCCACAGTCTTGGGGTTGCTGCCTGGGTTTGTGTGATGCCAACCACAACAGGCATGCGTAAAGAAAGGCTGCAAAATGGTTCACGTTCTTCTCAGTTTACAGAGCTAACGCTTTAGTTTTGACTTACTGTCTATTTGGTTAAGATACGTTATTTTAGAAGCAAATTTGAGATTAAATCTTCACATAAATTCAACGAAGTCAGTCATTTTTCTTTTTACTTTTCCAAAAAGGCATCTTGTGAGCACTTTATTTTCCTGGTATCTGCAGATTTCTTTCTAAAATTGTTAAAAGCTAATGGATTTTCTGGGTGTGTGTTTGTATGGCTGGGCATTCTATTTTTTTTTTTAAAGTCTTCAAACATTTTAATCTTAAATCTTAATACTTGGTTGAACGAGGAACATATTTACCGCTAACGCACTTAAGATGTGCAGAGAGTATTTTATGTGCAGTTACTGTCCTATAAATACTAGAATGTAACTTTCCTTAATGTTTCAAAGTTGTTTTACTAGTTTCATTAAAGCCGAGTTAAATCCTTTTCATAAAATTACTTTCCACATTTTAGAAGTCAACCACAATATCAGCTTACATCTTAAATTCTGAGAGTTATATTTTAACAGAGTAAAATGCGCATCGTTTGTTGGAAAAAAAGAGGCAAAAACTACAGAAACGTGTAATTTTTCTGGATGTAAGCTAAGTTGTAGTTTTGATTATCAAATTAGTAGAGAATGAGCATCAGAACGATCCCATGTATTTTTCAGATAAGCGCCTTTCTTTTAAATGAGTCTGCTTTTCTGTAGAACAATGCTGAGAAATGTGTAATGGATTTTTTGCTTGGACCTTATGTGTGGCCATGTCATTGTGTTTGAAACTAAGGTACTTAGGCATTTTATTGCTAAAATAGGGAGGCGAGCTGAAAGTATTTGGTTTGGGTTTCCTGCCTGTCAAATAGTAAAGTCTTTGTTTTTAATGTTCCAGTATTTTGGAGTTTTTTCATTAAATCTGAGGTTAAGAATTATAATACATTATTTTCTGTCATGCAAAATAACATTAAAATAAAACATTGGTGTAGGCAGCCACCTCTAACAGTACTGGGATTTAAATGAGATATATTTTGTGAGGTGTACAGACAATATCAACTGTTTTTATAGAGCAAAGTTGAGACAAGAGCTACAGTTTCTCAGAATTACCTGTTCTCCTAACCTGGTAACGAGTAGTTTTGATGGAAAATCAGCTGTGAGTGAAAATGTGTATTTTTGTTCACAAATCATTTTCATTCTGAGATGTAAGAAATTTCCATTAGAAAGTAATGACTCCAAGAAAAAGCCCATCCAGCATGATGAGCTTATCTGCACGTTTGGCAGCACACGTTCTCTAAGCTTTGGGGAAAGAGAAGAAGGGGGAAGGAAGAAGGGTGTCGTACAGTAGGAAGAAGATGTTTACTAAAACACGTTACTCCCAGGGGCTTGGGGAGTTAGCATCTTTGCTGTGAGCTGCGGAAGGGTGAAGCAAGGAGAGGTCCGCCTGGTACAAGGGGGACCTGCAGCCTGACAGCACCGCCAACACCTCGGAGGTAATTCCAGCTGTTTCTGCAAGGCTCTGCTCTCCAGTTTGGGACACTTTAAAAATCTGTCTCAGTTTTCTTTCCTGTTTGGCAATATGGAGGCACAACTTTTAGCCCATTTTGCTATCCTAAATATGTTTGTTGGAGTGACATATCATATGATAATACACGGCATATTGAAATAGGTGATTTTTACAGTGGGGGGGGATAAGGACGTATAAATGAGATGTCAATAAAATGCTTAACATAACTTTAAGAGAAACAACACTTTTTCCTTTATTTTTACGGGCATTTTCCTGATGTATACAAAATGCATATTGATTTTTAAAAAAGATTAAAAATTGAGAACCTATATTTATGTCTAAGCTGAATACACTTTATAAAAAAAAAAATTAAACTTGAAAACATAGTATTGTTCTTTGTATTTGCTCCCAGAATCGTAAAGAAATTTTGGTCATTTGCCTGGAGGAAGTCAATACTTTAGCAGCTGAAAAGTTAAACCGAGAGAATTTTTCATTTTACTTCATTCAGCTAGTCCAGTTCATTAACTCATGCACTCAGAGCTGAGAAAGGCAGGAGAACCCTTCTGATTCTAGTCTGTGGACAAAAATGAGATGCAGATAGATGAGCTCTACTGGTTTTAAAATCAGGAAGGACATGGGAACCATGCGCAGTCAATGCAATACATTACGTGTGGATACCACTTTATTTATTTAATAAATCAGTTGTTTTACATGTAAATAATAAACTTCTTTTTGCATACTCAGATTGCAACTCATAATGGCGTTTCCTTTAACTATTCAAATGATCTTAAAGTTCTGCACGTATGCTTTAACTGATTTCGATACAGGACACACAAAATGAACAGTGTTACTACTAAGAAATATATTTCCTATTATATTTGATAATATAATAAATGGATAAAATACACATGTGAAAAAAATAACGTTGAAGAAAATATAATTCAATGTTTGCAGTATTGCTTCTTTTACCTAAATAGGGAATTAAAACTCTTGGTAATAATTGACCTTCTGTTAGCCTTACCTCTATGCTAGAATACGGATTATTTAGGTAACTGGTGAGATGTGTGTGTATTGACTATAAAATAACACACGACCAAATCTCTGCTTAGCTATAAAACAGGGTGTTTACATGTTCGTTTGTATGTTTGGGATGGGAAGAATGTTAATGATGAGATGCATTATGTAAACTTGTATAGTTTGCAACATGAAATAGAAATTTTAATAGAGGAACCCATTTATAAGTTCTCAAAGATATTTTTCTGTACCCCATATTAAAAAAATCAGTTTACTTGTCTTCAATTATTTCAGTTGTATGCATATCACAAGCAGTTTCTTTTAAAATATTTTTAATGAAGGGCTTTTTTCTTTTTTTTGGCTTTACAGTTACGCGTATCTTAAGCCTATCTAAGAAAATGGAAGCTAACTTTTTCATGTACTTCATGTTAGAAACTTTTGTGCTTACTGTACTGTACACACACCTGGATTTGTTACACATACCCAGGAGAGACTAAGCATATAATTGGAATCTCTTGGCTGCATGGCTGTATACCCTTTACAGTGCTAAAATTAGAGAGGACTTCATATAATAATAACTTATTACTGGTATTAGATTAACAGAAAGATGGGCCAAATAGAGTACATGAAAATTTGACATAAAAATCTAGAGCACTTTAAAACCAGTTTTGTGTTAGCTCTACTGTATTCCTACAGCTTCTGTTTCAATGACAACAGAAGCTTGTTTACAAATAAAAATGTCTAATATTTTCTTTCTAATGACCTTCATACAAGACCAAATCATTTATATTTTACATTACCATAAAGAATATTAAAACATTAATTTATCACTCAGATACAGACAAAAGCCATGTGAGGTGTGTTAGTTAGCATTTGAAAGAATAAGCTTCCATTTTTCCTTCCCAAGCCCCTCTAGCTTAAAATTTTTTTTTTTTGTTAGCTCTTTGTTTTATCATTCCTAAGGATGCTGCCTCTTGTCAAACACCAGTTTCCAATTTCCGTCCATATACTGTACTTCTTGGGTTTTTTCCATCTGTTGATGGCCCTTCTTATTAGGAATCAGTTGGTGAAAGGAGTGAGACCAAACCTTGGAAGAACAAATGTATGAATATAAAATAAAACATAATTTTTTTTGCATCTATCTTGTCATTCCATTCACAATTAAAGGGAGAAGGCACTGTCTAGACTCGGGCACTGCCAGAGAGACAGACATGACTTGCAAAGACATGCTACCCATTCACTTTTCTGAAAAAGGGGTGGTGGTTGCTTCCTCGTGCCTTCAAAGGAAACCCACACGCAGCCTGCATTCACTTCTGGTCCTGGTTATGCATAATGACACAGATGGAAAGGATTAAATGTGTATTTTATGCCCCGGCTTTTAAGCATGCTTTATCTAAAATACCCATATATTTCCCAGCGTACTTGTGGTTCCTAGCAACATATGCTGTACAGGGTTGGCCTTAGACAGCGTGGGCCCCAAGCAGGAGTAAGACAAGTAGTCTAAATTATTCTAAAACACGGATTTGCCAGTCTCTCCCCTCCTCCTGAGAACCTGTTTTGTAAGCTCATCCAACCATTCCTCACGTTCAAGTCCTTGTGTCCTCCATCCTTCTGCTACGCAACTCCCCTCTCCAAATAAGAGATTCAGTTCTGAGCCTTCTTCCCAACACTGTGCGCCTCCCATGAAAAAGAAGTAAGCAAACAACTGCTCTCTTTCCATTTTCATGCACTTTATTTAGTGCTACGGACCTCAAGAGGCCAGTTAAAAAAAAAGTTTAAAAAGTATGACAATATTTATGCTAATATTGTATGTCATTGCCCTTCAGAATCCTAAGCATATTCACATCCTACTGATTGACCTCAGCTTCCCATGAAAGATGCTTTAAGAAGAAAAGGCAAAATATTAATCAGAAGAACCTGTAACTAACAGATAGTAAGATGAAATCCTTTACAGTATTGATAATGCAACTGTAAGTCAATATCAGACACAGCAGAAGGTCAGTCATTATTTAATACTGCTGATAAAACTGCTCCCCAGGACAGCTGTATACTGTTGCATCCCTTAATAAAACAACCTCTTTAACCTCTCTTTTTCATTAACTGCTTCATCATTGGAAGCCTCTTCTATTTTACTCCACTGAAGCTGTTACATAAACTTTTCCTACGTACCTAGCTTGCTTCTGTATTATTGATACCAGAGGGGCTTCTGGCACGCTTTTCAATAAGCGTATCTACACACTCACAAAGCTAAAAGCTTAATTCTTCCAGCTCTTCCTAGCGGCTACTATTTTGAATCCTTATTAAAAAGTCAGTTGCCTGAAATCCTGCTTTTTGTTACACTGCCTAAAATCCTTTAACTGTTATTTATAATGAGTAGCGTCCCTCAGGAGAAACCTCTGTAGGACGACGTGTCCACCATCGGGGGGCAAGAGAAAAGGGAGAGACAATTGCCAGTAGTGAGGTTGGCGGAGAGAGAGAGAGAGAGAGATTCTTATCCCCTGGTGACAAGTGCCAGCCAGACCCAACTATCTGCTACTTCTGTTTAGTGTGACAGTGCAAATGGCTATGCAGAGACTTAATTTTATTCGTCCGGAACTTCTACCTTCTCTTAAAAGTCAGGGGAGGTAATTCTTCAAGGAAGCTTTCCCTGGCAAGTAGCTGAATTAGAACAGGAGTTTTACAACGGGTAAAAACGCTCTCTGCAGACATTATACAATTGCTTATCCCTAGAAAGATCAAGGAGGCGTTGACCTTTCAGAATGGGGGAGAGAGAGCAGCTCAGGGGTTTCCTGCATTAGCCTGATACACAGTCGTCAGGTGTTCCAGAGGAAAGCATTGCACCAACAGTTTATAGATACAGGCGTAGGCTTCAGTTGGCAGACTGAGATGCAAGCTTTGCAAATTTAAAATCGATCCTCATCCTTGTGCAGTATTTTAGCTGGCTCAGAGAGCTGGCTTACAGTTAACATTAAACACAGTGACCAGGAAACTCCAATAACACCACTCCTTAAAAGATGGTGTGCACCAGAGAGCTGGGGATGGCTTCCACTGATGAAGGGGGTTCCCAATACGTAACCATATGTAAGGCTAACTATATAATGCAGTTACTTCAGTAATAAAATCCTTTGGGATTCTTTTTCTAATTCTATTAACTAAGAAAGAACCTCTATCTTCTGAGGCTTTCCTTTTCATGCGACTCAAACATGCTAAAGTAAGATTTGGCACTAGATGCTTAGTACCTGGACTAAGGTAAGAGTTATATTCTAAATATCTTATACTGCAGGCATCTTTTCCAAGGAGTAACTTCTCATGATTGCAGGCCTATTCCATGTAAGCATATTAGATATGAGATTCAGAATAGATATTACATATTAGAATCTGGTTCAGATCGATATTAGAATCTGGCTCAGATTGATCAGTACTCTGTAAATATAATAGGAAGGCAGCTATAAATACTCTTCAGTTTGTGCTAAAGGATAACAAACAGTAAACTGAGGATGGTTACTTATTCTCGAATGCAAATGCTGTAAGAAATTAGAACGTTTTCTTCGCCGCTCTGACCAAAGGCAGTACATTTTCTTTTATGTAATTTTTAGTTTCTTTCCAAAATGAAGTCACACATCTCCCCAAAACCATCTCCAGAGAGCTGATTGTGCCAGTCTGCAGCATATGAAATTGCTTTTAAAACTTTTGCCTTTAAACTAACTACTGAAGAAAGTTTGTTCAAACCTTGCCTGCAAAATTTCTATTTGAGCTTCAACACTGAAATCGTCACTCCTTTTGAGTATTTTAGATTTTATCATCAAGATTTCAGGAGCTTAAAACTGCAATAGCCATGTCATTTCAAATGCCACTTAGGCCTCGGTATAGCAAATAGTATTACTATGCAGTTAACTTTAGGCAAAGGATTGTCATGTTCAAGTCCCTGAGTCTTCTGTTCCTAAAATTCAGCTTGTGTCCACCATGGTTTATGGGATCAGAGCCCTGGAGAAAGATGGAAAGCTCATTACATTCTGTGAAAAGACTTTTCTACATTTCAGTGATTTGCAGTGGGGCTCCTGTAGCAGAAGACAATGCAAAGAGGGCATGACGGGCATTTTCTGTTCGGGGTATAAGTAACATGAACAGCAATCAGTGCTGACTTGTTTAGTCTTAAATTGAGTCCTTCTACAAGGGAGCTTTGTCCTTGTCTTACTAGTACAGTCACCTGCTGCACTCAGTTCACCCACCGAACCAAAACCTGCCCACTGAAGCCGCTGGTACTGTGGTAACGCATAGAGCTCTTTGGTTGAGGAGAATTATACTGGGCGCTAGTTCAAGATTGTGACTTTTCAAAAACATAATTATACAGCTGTAAAGGGGAAACTTACACATGTCAGCTTAGGAGGTCTGAAGAAGCACTTGCAAAAATCTCATGATTTCTTCCCCCTATCCTGGCAGTTTAAGAAATGAGATTCAGCTCTCTACAAACCTTGCCACATGTAAGTGGCAACGCTCCAGTCTGAGTGGGCAGGCTGGGTGCAGGTTTGAAGCTTCGGTAGGAATGTCCAGCTGAAAGCAATGGGGAAGATAGGAGAACAGTTACCGTACAAATAAGTATAGCACATTCCCATGTACTCTCCCATATACACTTGAGAGATCAGCCTTCTCTGACAGCGAGCAATTCCATTCCTACTGCCACATTCAGCATTTTGCCTCTTATTGACACTGCCACCTAGAGCTGTTAGAAAAACAAACAAAAAAAAATCAAAATGGAGCAATTCGAATGAACATGGAACTTTATCGTTAACTTTTACAACTCATTAATATTCTAGAAAAATGAACTGCCAATAAGAATTTCAAATTAATGTCAGCCATCAGTGGTATTTGCTGAGATACCATCCCTAGGAGGAACTGCATGGAAATTCCCACCTTCTCCCCGAAAATCACCTATATGCTCTTCTGCATGCCCTCTGGATACCGGTCATGTTGGATATCTTCCTTTTGGTTTTATACCTGGCACTGGGTAGGGTCCCTAAAAACATGAAGGAGGTGGGGAAAGAAGGAGGTAGATTGTAGCTCTGGATCACAGGGTAGCCTGCCCCCTATTTGGGATCTCCAGCACGCTCACTTTCTCCCAAACTATCAACATTCAACCAAGTTAGTGGAGAGATCAGCACTGATTTCTTTGTGTGCAGGATGGGGGCTCTCACACCTCACCTTAATGTCTCTCCATTAAGGGTCCTGTTTGCTCACCGGAATGCAGAGAGTTTCTCAGATGTTATGGTAACCTCTAACTTACCTCAGGGAGACATACACTACAGACAATTAAAAAGCAAAGTATTTTGAATCCAGAGTGTATTCCCATGATGTGAAAGAAAAAAACAGTGGACATACAGAAAGGTGAATCCATATTCAAGGAAGGTTCAGATTTGTAGCCTTTAGAGGTTTCCCCTCATTGATGAAATGGGTAGAAAACTGTCAGACACCTTCTCTGCTTCTGCCATTCCTGCGGCTTCCCCATTCATGAGCTGCAAAATGCTTTACTACCTTTTTTCAAATTAAATCTTACTGCAGATCTGAAAAGAAGGAAGTAGTGGTACCACTAATTATTCCAGTTTTCCACACAGGGCACGGGGTAGCGGTATGACCTGGTAGAGATCACATGGCAAGTCACGGCACAGCTGGGAATAGCCCTCACATCTTTTCTCTGTCTTTCTCGTACTCTGACTCCAAGCTTTTTCCATTTATTGCTTATTTCAAATTGGTCATGTTTAGAAAAATTCTTATCTGGGTATTTCAGATTTCTTCTCCCTCTAGTCCCAGAGACAGCTTGTTCGATAAACAGAGTAGGATTCTTCCGATTGACAGCTTGGCCAGGTCAAATAAGTACAGAAAAATCCACCTCCGTTCTCTCCCATGCTCCCCAACAACCATTGATAGTGAAGGAAAGCAGAACCCAGTCTGCTGTTCTCTACCTGCATTGGCCTCTTTGCTATCCAGAAGGCAGAAGAGAAACTCAGGCTTGTCAGCAGAGCAAGCAAATGAAATATCATGAGAGAACAGTAGTAAAAAGAACTTATTCCCTAGCACTCTCTCTGCTTTAGGGATCATGCCGTATTTTGGAGAGGACCCTTTCTCAACTTGAATTTGATAGTTTTTTCAGTCTTATTTTCCCATGCTCTCAATGGCATGTATTGAGGTAATTTGTATCTGTTTGTAATTTTTTTAAAGGGTGAATTTTTAAGTCCCCTATAGATATTTATAAGTGACTTTCATCATACGCTTAGCCTTGATCTGTGGATGTGACTGAGATTTGCCTTTCAGTTCAGAGAAAGCCAAAGGAAATGCTGAGGGACAAAAAAAAAAAACTGATGATGGACTCGATCCTGCATTACTGAAACCAACAAGCACTGCGCCTGACTTCATCAAGAACAGAGCAAGATCCTGTACAGGTTGGGGGGAGATACTGAAGAGCCCTGATCCAGCAAAGCGCTTCAATATGTTTTCATCTTTAAAACTACGAATAGTCCCACTGAACTCTAGGAGATGCTCATGGCCTTAAAGTTAAGTATACACTTAAGTGCTTTGCTGGATCCGTACCAGAATGACTGTTTACAAAGTGCTGTCAAATGTATCAGACACTGAGAAAATACTTTTTCTGATAACATCCTTTGGCTCAGAGTATCCCAAGTTACTCCTCAGAATAGCAGCAAATAATATTTTCAGATTGATACGGGACATTCCATTAAACATCTTCTCTCTAGAGACGGAGGATTAACAAATCTTCCTTTGTTTGTTGAAAAAATTCAACATCAGGTGTCCTGAAAGAGCACAAATCTACAGCCACTGAGAGCTTGAATGTTCTCGTAGTCCAGTAGAGCTTGCCAGGAGCAGAATCAATCATTTTTTGCCATTAATCTCTAGTAAAATAAGTCTGATTGATAGCACGCAGTTTAACAGTTTTCCTTCCACCCATTTGAGGCAAGTTGTAAACGCACCCCATTAGCCAGTTGCATATAGCGTTATCTTGATTGTACTTTTTTTTGTGTGCTGTGCCTCGTAGACCTCCCGGCAGCAGGGGAGGCATCAGTCAAAACTTACAAACAGTAACAAGGCATAAGTCTGTAGGAAAACAGGCTTTGTTACTTCTACTGTCCACAGTTCTTCCTTGCTGTTGGATTGACTCTGTCATTCTTAGATTGCCTAGCGCTACACAGAAATAACACATCTCTTAAATTTTAAAATATTTTGGCCACTTGTATCAGCCCTGGATTGCTAACTTTGCCCTGTCTCGTAAGAGACGTGTGAGCGCATGCGGGTGGGCAAGTAGGCTTTAAAAAATTGTCTTTGCAGATGGGTGGCAGAAAATGTTTTCACTTTCATCTATTTTAATTCTGAAAGGTCATAGTGTCTTGCATCTCTTTTTGCTCAATACATTGCATCCTTCTGATTTAGGACTATAGGTTGTTTAACTCTCCCCTGTGCCTCTCCTTGATGTCCTACACTCACACTGCTTTTACCCAAGAAAGCCCAAACCTCATGTGCTCCAGGGAATTTGAGCAGGAATTATTTGGCTTCTTGCCACTGCCTTTAGTGTGTTTTGGTCTAGTTTATTGCACAGGTTACTGAGAGGATCCTGCTTTATTCATCAATTGCCCTGCATGCTTTGTCCTAGGGTGCAGAGGTAGTTGACTGAGCATCATTACCTCTCAAGAAGAAGGCACTTGGAAGATGATGAGTTTGATCAATTCCAGGCATAGGACAAGATCCACTGGTCCCATGGTCTTTGTCCACTAGCAGCACTAGGCAAGTACCCAGTTGCTCAGCAACCAAGAGCAGGCTTAAATAGAAAAAAGACGGAACAGCATGGTGGCTTTTAAATGCCTTTGTTAACACATTTTGAAACAATTCTTGTTTTAAATAAAAGACTAAGCAGATATTTTAGTGTGGGTTGTTTTTTTCCTGGAATTTTACAGCCACCTGAAATTTTATTCTTCTGTTTGTCAAAATTCATCTCTGTCACCTCCAAAGAGTTACTAAAATATTTTCTTCTCTTACAAATTAGAGATAGATTTTCAGAAGAGCCTGTTCATGCACTTCAATGAAATGACTCAAGTGCATGGTTCATTTGCTCAAGGGCAATCACTGTGGTACTGAGAACTTTAAGAAGCCTGACACCTCATTCCCAATTAAACACGACTTTTTATCATTTATTGGATCTAAACCAACTGAATTTTGGGCAGATCTTTAAGTTTCTCAGGATCTGGAGAAGTAATATACAGAGCTGTGGATTTTAAGTTACTATGTGAAGTCTGGTCCAACCCAGAAATGCTGATAGAGCCATATTCCCATTGTACAGCTGTTTTGTGGCTCTCTTGAGTAGCCTGGGATAATGCTACTTCCATGGCTGGACAGGGATGACAACCAAAGCGAGATATCAAAGGCTGATGTAGACACAGTGGCTCCACTGAAGACCACGAGCGCTTCACTGTTGCCTTCAGCAGGCCAGCATTTCATCCAGGCTTAAGCAAATTCTTGATGTTAGGTTGTTTTTCCTTGTCTGAATAGTCTAAGGATCTCTAGGAAGCATCAGAACGTTTTTCTCTATACTGAAGTTTCTAATGTTACAAGTCTTTGTCTCATGGTAGCAGGCAAAGCTCTTCCTCGGTACACGACAAAAGCCATTTTAAGTTCTTTTTTCCAATTTACTGATCCTGTAACATAAATAAAGAACATCACAGAGGAAAGATGTGTCACGGCTCTACTGAGACTGTAACTAAGGGAATTAGGTTGTGTTGACTGCAACATGAGCTGTTGTGGGAAGGAAATTGCCCCCTGGAAACTTCAGTAAAACTATACATCGGTAGGTATCACATTATTACAGTACAGGTCACAAAATCTCTGATGCAATGTCCTACCAGTGAAAGACAATTTACTTTGTAAGCATATTTTCACTGCTAATTGGACATTGAGGAGTCTATTCTTTCATCAGGTTACTACATTGCATAATTGCAGAAGTGGTTTAAGGCATCCTTGATCTTTATTAAAGCCTGAGTCGGAGTAGTACACTTACTCTTGCACTAACATATTTTGCCTTTCATGTAACTTTAAATAACAGTGCTCATAGACTGGAGTACTGGAACCAAAATCCTACTCAGGAAGGAACTGATCACTGTTCCAGACTGCTAAGATGTTTCTAAGGAGGAGAGGAGACTGAGGACAGCTACACCGATTCACTGCCACAGATTTTGCAGTTACACAGCCGTCAGCCAGTAAGTGATTGGGACTCTACCAAACACTGCGAAAGTGTATTTTAGTTGCATGTTAGAACTGTTCTGGTTTTTCCCATTATTCTCCTTATCCTCCCTTCTGGAAAAACTTTGTCCAAGCAATTTGTGATTCAAACATCAGTAAACCGGAGTCCAAATGTCCAAACGCAAACTGCCCAGTTATACTATGTATCTATGCACACAGCACCAAGATAACCTGCATAGCCCCCATGCCAGTTTTAAGTCTTTCCTCTCGAATCTTGAGTCTTTCCACAGTCTTCCCATCTGCCATCTTCTCTGAGCTCCTTGCTTCCCTTAACTGTGGAAAGAGTTCTTTCTGCAGAACACTGCGTAGACTTGTATGAAAAGTACCCCTCATCTTCTACGGAGAAAGGCAAGGTTTTGAAATACACACAGTTTCTGTCCTTCCTTTTCCTCTTCTTCTCCACGTGCGGTTCCTTAGCTGACTATAATACATCCTCTAGAGTGCTGATCTGGAGTCAGCTGCAAGGGGGACGGAGAAGCTGAGCAGTTGCAAGTGTATTCCGTGTTGCAGATCATGCAGTACCCTGCCATAATGGGTGAGAAGGGTCAGAATTGTCTTCGGGCTTGCACCAGCCAAATCCAGGCCTGCTTGGTGTGTACTGCTTCTGTGCACTTTTTGAGGAGGTGCCCTGACTCTGGGATAAGGAAGAAGCATGTTTGTCTAATAAATTAAAAGAAGAACTAAAATAGTTCTTCCCCAAGGGAGAGAGTAGAGATGAAAAGTATTTGGCAAGGGAAATCTCACTGCCATGACCCGGAAGAGACAGCCATAAATAACACACAGGTGTTGAGGGTTGCGTCTTTTCTTTTCCTTTTTCTTTCTGTAAAGTTAATAAGCACAAGGGTGGGAAAAACTCCAGCTAGTCTGCAAGAGACCTATTGACACACAGCACTCATACATGTGGGCAACAGCTGTGCCAGGTGTTTTTCACCCTATCCCACCTATTTTGAAGGGACCTCTTGCTAAGGGTGATGTGACAATTGAGCCCAGGACAGCCAGTTCACACCCAGCTTCTTTGCTCGGAAAGTTAATATGACGTCGTTTAGAACCAGTTGGGATGATGAGTTCTTTGGTGGGGATGTTTGTTCACCAGAAACAGTACCTACAGTCCTCCATTTCTATTGATCCGGATTAGATTGTCCCAGTGGATACGAAAGGTCTTACCTGCAGATTTGACAGACAAAAAAGCATATAATGTACTAATATGTAAAAGGGAATTCTCTCTGGATCATTCATTGCACTGATGCCGTATCCATCACTTGCTGCAGGTAACAATCTTCTTGATGTTCCTACTGGTCTCAAGTCTTAATTTTCTAAATTTTCTGTAGCATGAGAAATATCAGAACGTATCAGTGTAACATGTTTCTCATGGATTGGGGGTCCACATCTTAAAGATTATCACTGCATTTTTCTCAGGCTGCTCAGCAAATTGTGCAGTCTACAACATATGTATCCCAAGGTGATGCTGCATAGAAAGAATCAAGAAATTTAAGGAGGGGAAAGATCAATGAGTTCAGGTGCAGGTACAGATAACTTGCCATAAACAGACATAACAGACTTTATCCTGCTAATAACGATATACCATTGGCTTAAAATAACTATGGGTAGTATAGTGTCTCCAAGGAATTAAAACAAAGAAACATGCTGATGCAGGACTCTGAGGTGACTAGGACAAATGTAGTACAGTATCTCACCTTTAAAAGAGGTGAGCATAATTTAAAGAAAACTCAGAAAGGCTAGATGTGCTTATATGCACCAAGTGTTCTTCCACAGCAGGAGAGCAGCCTCCTGGTAGAACAGGTTTTCAGTGATACACCTCCTGCTGTCCTTCAGTTAGTGTTGAAAAGTTTTGGCTTATAGTGCAAAAAAACTGTTAGTGACATCGTTACAGGGCAGTAAATCTTGCAATAAGCAGGCAACAGACTTCTAGTTTTTCAGCACATCGAACAGTATTTCCAGAATGACTGCACTTTTTTGTCTCTGGGAGACACTACTCTGAGAGAAGTAGTGTTTCTTTCTTAGGCTTTATCTTTGCTGTTCTGTTGTTCCAATTCCAGCTTTAACAGCTCACACACATGCATACATGTGCACACACAAACACACACACGCTGTGATTCTTTTAGTCCCTGTGAATGCCAAGAACCCAGAAAATGAAGAAGGTGTACACGTGCATATATGTTACAGGAGAAGGCTGGATCAGACAAAGTACTCTGATTCCAAGTTTCTATATTGTCAATATGTCTCATATAGTCTGTATAAAACAAGTCCAAATTTTGGGACTTGGTAGCACTTCAAATCTCCTGGGTCTAGATACCCAGCAATGTATTGGCTCCACAGCAGAACCATACTGGGGTATGCAATGTGCTACTTACTGCCAGCGCCCCTTTGCCCTGGAGAGGCACCTTGGGTGCATGATCTGGGAGGAAGCCTGGACACACTTCAGACAATAAGAAAACCGTAATGCCAGACCACTGCAGGGTACATCTGCCTTGCAGTGTGAAGAGCAGTGGGCATACCAGGAACTATAGAATTAGCAAGACTGCGCAGTCAATACTTGCTCTGATATATGGTTGAGAAATATCTTACTTGGCTTTAAAATGTGAAATCTCAGGAAGTGATTAACAATTGAAAGCAACCTTCTCAAATTCAAGTCTCAAATGCTAGGTTTGCATTTGAATGGCAGCAATCTCGTCCCATATTGGAAATGGATATAACGAAAGCTATTAATGGTTACAAGCGTTCTTTTATCTTTTAGTAGACCGAACACACCAACAGAAATGCTGTGAAGTTAAGTATTGGTCTGTGCCTTGCTCAGCCAATAACCCCCACTTGTTGACTTTATAATTTTACACTGTTGTCACTGGAATCCTATTGTCCAAAGCCTCCTTTTTAAAGTTGATTATTGCTCATCGTGTGATGTGCTGGGTACTTTCACAAACTATTGCTACAACTTTATTTGGGGAGTCCTTTTGCACTTGTAAATTATCGGCAGATGTCTCATTTTTCTGAAACGTCATGAAAATGGCAGCTTTATTAACAAAAAAAAAAATTGATTTTTGTGCTGTTACTGTAGTTCCCTATTAAACAACAATAATCTCCAGTATTCCATGTATTCGTATTTGTCCTGTTGTTTTTCAACTCCCTATCCCCTCCCTCAAGGAATTTGGCCTTTTGATATCCCATTTTGAAAGCAGGGAATTGGAAAGGACATCTCTGTCCAGTCAGGTTTTCAAATCCCTACCTACCCTCACAGTGGGGAGAACATTCTTTCTGCTGACTCCACTAGCTTAGCCTCTGCTTTTCCCCAGAAAGCCTTGCTCATATCAGATTTATTCTGTAATTTCCATCTCTGTGACCAGCCCGCCGTGGGTTTGAAACTCTTCTTCCCTGTAAATGCAACAGGCTGCTGTCTTTTTATTTACTGGAGGGAGGCCTGATAATACGGCTTCTTGTTCTTTTGCAATTGGAAACAAAGCACCAGATTTCACTTCTGGTACCTGGTCTCTTTTCCTTCTTTCCCTAGAGCCTGAACCTCAAATTATTTTGGCCGCAGTTGGCTGCAAGTGGTGGGTAAGCCAACCCACACGGCAAGTGGTGGGTAAGCCGTGTTCTTGTAGCTCTGCTAGCTCCTGCAGAGCTACGCTTTGCTTGGTTTGATGAATTTTTAGTTTCATGCTTGGTATTACATCTAGATGCAGTTGTAACCTTTCAAAAATAAACTTATGCAGTGTCATGTTCTAGCCTACACAGAGTCAGCCTGAAATACTAGCTTTCTGGTCTTGTGTGCGCCAACCAAGCAACTGTCACAGAGCTACAGAGAATATAAAACTGTTGTTATATGATTTTCTTTCCAGCAGTTCAGCCCAGGCACGTAACAACATTAGTCCAGCATATCAACTCACGCTCGACATTTCTTTCAAGCTGGTACATTCTGTGATTCCTTGAGGCACGTACTCCACAGTGCCCTTCAGTTTCGCTGAGAGAGGAGGCTTTTGGATGGGTTACAACTGTGAGGTTAACTTCATGGATTTAGAAGAACTATCTTGCTGGAAGATGTCTATTGTATTTTTAAATCTGTAGCAGAAAGCTAGGCAAAATAGGAGAGTGGTTCACATATACATGTTCTACAGAAAGCACAACTTAAAAGGAAAAAGGATGTCCTAGGTCTCAGAATCTCTGCCAGTTGTGTGACATGCTTGTTATACTATTTTCTGGGAAGCCAAGAGTTTCAACCAATTATTTAGTGCTGCCTTCCACTTTACTAGTGCTGCTCACACCAGCTTAGCAGCAGCAGCTCTTTTTCTGTTCCGTTAGACAAAGTCCTATGTGGTGTTAAAAAATAAATTAAAGTAGAAAAAAATAAAATGAGTTGTCTATTTCAAACTGATTCCCATTATTAAAGGTCTGCTTCACAGCTGATCTTGGAATATCTTAACTCTGTACTGTCTGACTGGTTTTTACCTGGCAGGAAAAAAAAGTTCTCAGCCTGGGAGGGACAACTTTACCAGAAATGCAAAATGTGGAAGTTCCAAAGACCGCAGTAAAACAAAGCAGCTGATTTTGCCCCTTGATCTCCATGACTCTACCACGAGAAAATGGAAAGGCAAACGACTCTGCAATTTTTGGCAGCTGAAGAGTAAACAGATAAACTAGCACGCTGTTCTCCTTCCTTTTATTTTAGTGGTGGTTAGTCCTTCCCTTCCCTTTTTTGATCTTCCTATGGCACTGTAGTAGAATTGTGATCCCTCAATGGCCTCCATGCCTTCAGGGCACGGTGCTTTTTTAAAGACAAAACAGCTCCACATAGTTATTCCGGCGCAAGCAGTCCAGCTGCTGTCCTTGCTGTCTGCACTGTGCTCGCGTTTGCCAGATGCTTTCATCTCATAGGCACAGAAGTGTAATCATCCCGCTGTGTGTCCAATGGAGCTCATACGATTTCTCCAGGCCTAAACTTAGCTATCATAAAAGTAGATAGAGTCTAGCATGATGAGAAAACTGATCTGAACAAACAAGAGAGAAGCTGGTTTATATATAAATAACCCTGTTAGAACACATTAGCATTAGCTCAATGAGCCAAATGATAAGCAACAAGGAAATTTGAATTGGCTGTTTTCACTCTCATACATAACTGATATGCTAAGAGACAACTAGAAACAGGAAGGAAAGTCTGACAATGAGATTTCTGAGTGTCTTTCAGCTTCCCCAATCTTTTGAGCTCTGAGATTTGTATAAAGTCCAAATCATCTCTACTTTCTTTGGAAGAATCTAGCCAGGCCTGGAGAACAAGAGACCTGATGCAAAGAAGAAGGATTCAGAGTGTGGAATAGTGATACAGATAAGATTGGGATCTTATCCATGATCTTCCTGGGAAAAAGATTTAAGACTTCAGCAAATACAATGAATTGAAAGGAATCAGTTATTTATTTCCATCAGTCCATGAGAAGATTTTTAAAGTCCTATTAAAAACTCCCAGTGTGTCTCAAAGGTATTAACTGAGTGGTCCAGTGTGGTATTTCCAATTCTCTGCAAAGAAAGTCTCTTTTCAACACACTATCTGCTCTTGTCCTAGACCTCAGAAAAGACTCTATAAATATACATCAGGTGCCTATCAGGTAACATGGGACATACTGCCTTCACACTGTCTTATCTATCTGCCTGTCTGGAAGAGGGTGCCAGGTGCTGCCTCATGTTTATTGACTGACTGTTGGCTTCAATATGTTGACTAATTTGGCAAAGTGAAATGCAGTCCTTTATCCAGCTCTATCTTTTTCTCAGCCATGCAATAACTTCTGGCATGAAGTCAGTTTCAGGGAACATTTCTAATCATTTTTAAGGGTGGAACCTTATTGATTTTGGGGAAAATTATAAATTTTAAGAGAGGAAATGGGGGACCAGCAGCTGTGGGGACCCCAATATAATAGTAAATAAAACAAAAAAAAATGTTGATGAAAAATCATTAACGCCTAATAGAGAAAACAGACCTCCCACATCAGCTTTGCCATTCCTTAAAGTGATTAGGAAGTTGCTATCTTGAAAGTCCTGTCTTTCGAAGTAGAAAGAAAATTTGTTTTCCTCTGTGTAAGCCCTATGGCATAAAAGACAGAATTCTCTCTATAAAGTTCCCTAGTCCCTCTGAGTGGGCCAACCGTGTGCCTCTATCAACATGTCTACCCCAGCACCAACTCTGGTAACAGTCTAGACAGAAGACAGGAGAACTTTCTACAACAAACCACGGTGTCCTGGCCAACCTCCTGTTTCTCAGTAAAATACGACTCCCCAGTGCTGTGCACAAGTTCTCCCCAAAACCAGGGAGAATTTGCATAAATGCATAAATCTTGCATTATGTCTGGAGGCATGGGCATCTAATTTAATAGCTTTATATTGTGAACATAAGATATTTTGCATACTTAGTGACACACTGACCAGACAATTGGACATGGTGCTTACTGCTCACGCGGTACCGAATGGCCTGGATTTCTTGTCTCTTGACGTAAGTACTTCCTTTACTTTTTTTATGCTTGCAAAAGATCCTGGCACTGCTGCCGGTATTTGCTTCTTGCAGGTGAACATGTGAAGAGAAGAATAAGGGCGAAAATTTGGTCTCTGGTGACTGGTTCCTACATTTATTGACGGTTCAGTCAACACATTGCTAATGGCTCACTGGCTGTGTGATTCCTGTCCCCAAATCTACTCGAAATGTTGCAGTGGCTAATGAGGCTGATGAGGCACTTAATCTCACTACAAGAATGAGGAAAAATAGTAGTTATGAATTAACTCAAAGCTATAAAATCCCTTAGCCAAGCTGCCAGAAAACAGATAGGTGGGCAGGTGGACTGTAGATGTAGACAGGTAAAGTGATATATAGATAGATAGTGAAATAGATATACCAATAAATATAGAGATACGTAGACAGATAAGATTTTAGCATCTAGGGTCTTCCTGCCCTTTTCTGTAAAGCACTCTGAGCCACGGATGGAAAAATGCTACTGTAAAGATTATCTTTATTTCAGCAGATGGTCCTGAATCTCCAATTGAACATGGGGAAGCTGAAGTTTCTCAGTTTCTCCCAATTTCTAGCCACTGATTGAGATAATATAATGTGTATTTAGGCAGCTGACTTTAGGCATGTGATATATTGGGAATAATGACCTGTTTTCCTTGAGAATTTCAGAACTACATTGTTGTAAGGATAAAGGTTCTTGAGATACAAACAAGAGTTCCTTTAGCTTTTGCAGAATTTAAATGAAATGTATCCTGGAATAAATATTAGTTTACTTTCAGTTAAAGAAGTTACTGGGGTATAGCTGATTGAAGAATTTAATGTACTCTCATTTTTATATACAAATGGTTTAGAGTAGTTTTTTGAAAAGGAAATAAAACCAGGTAAGAAACAGGGTTTGTCCTTGATAGTTAAATCCACTCATTTAAACTGAGCTCTTCTTCCTGACTGTCTTCAAAGTCTGTAAAGTTGATTTTGTGTTACTGTTGTTTAAAGACACATTATGAGTACCTGAAATACAATTCTAGTGAAGAAAGTAATGATCCTTTCAGAATAAACATGTAGGAAGGCTTTTACTTCCTTCATAAATTGTCAGCCTGTGTAGGTTGGTGACAACAGGAAACGAGTGGGCAAAACTGAGCTGTAATTGCACTGGCCACTGGAACTTTATGTTCAGAATTTGGTCATGTCTTCTTAACAGTTGGCCGCACTTAATTCCAGTAATGCTAAAGAATTGTCCATGCCTAACACAGGACCCCACCCTGCTGTCTTAGAGTCAGTATTAGTTCTGAAAATGGAATATTAATACCTAATATGTTATACCTTAATCTTCATTTTAGTTCAGTCTCATGCTGAGATCTTATGCCCAGAATTTGCATGAGCTTTAAGGTCTTTGTTTTGTTTACTACTACTTTATATTTGTTTATACTGTCTTTTACATCTCCTTTTACACAGTGTTCCCTGTTACGTCTATCTCACAGTCATCCTCCTGATGCGTGGGAGGAGTTCAAGAATCAATGTGCCATCATGGTGTAAAAATAAGGGACAAATCCATTTTTATAGATCATGTTCAACAAAAACACCCCAAACTTGTCCACTTGGGTCCTTTGAAGGAGTAATGCTGAAAAGTCACATTTGAATCAATCTTACAAAGTGTTCTTGAGAGAAGGTCTGCTATTACCACAGCCCCATGGGAGAGGAAAAAGTGCTTATTAATTATAATCATAATTAAGGAGTTATGTATAAAGCAAGATTGTCTCTTAAGGTGCACAGGTTAGAGACAACTTTCCAAAGTGAAATGAAATGGCCTCTGATTGTCTCCTGGACTTTGGGTTACATCTTGTGTTTTGACATAATTATTAATCATCTGTGAGATGTGTGGAATCTGGTGGACTCTCCTCTCGGACAGCACTGCCATTACATGATCCAGCAACGTACTTTGGTTGAAGGACATTTCAGGGCCAATCCAATGCATGTCAGGGAGTGTGCACGCTCAAGCCAACACAATCAATTTGTATAGCTGGAGAAAAGAAATTTGAGTATGATGTAGGTGGGAAAGGGAAAAGAGTAGGAATTTTCTATTATTTCTTCCACCCTCTGATCTCAACAGAGAACAAGTAAATGTTTTAGGCTAAACAGGATCTGAGCTACTTCTTGTTTTGATAGAAATTTAAGGAAGGGTTTGCATAAACTAGCTGAAAAGTCCCTTGCTCTGCGGGACAACCAATTTCCAGGGAGAGTTCAAACAGCTAAAAAAGATTATCAGCTTGCTAACGACAATTCAGAAGAAGCTAGCTGACTATCTGTTTATATAATGCAACGGGATTAGATTGCTAATGTCATGAAAAGTAAGTTTAGCCTCTAATTCCATAGAGGATTTTCCTTCTGAGAGTAGTGAACTTCAAGAGGGAGGGCTCTAGGAACAGAAGGCCAAGGATTATTAATTGCATCATTTAGTTTTGATACTTAACAAATAATAATAATTAAAATTATTTACAGGCAGGCAGATATTTTTAAAAGATATTCACAGAAAACCTGAAGGTGTTCCTAGGCCTTGACATGAGGATCTGAAAGAAATCTCTGAAAGAAAGTTTAAGAGGACTGGCAATAGTCATTCTGAGCAGAAATGACTCTACAGGCAGCAGAAGCACTTAATACCTGAGTCTTGGTTGGTAAAACAGGTAGAGCCGTTCAGTGCACTAGCTGTAGAGCTTGGAATAGGAAAACTTGAAAAGGCTGGGGAATACAGGTACAGAGCTGTCAACTGCAAACAGGTCTGAGCTGCCAGGAAGCCTGGGGAGGGAAAGGACAGGGAAGAGCTGTAGCGTTCTGACTGACCAGAATCTACTGGCCCAAACCAGAAGATTAGCCCTAACAGATGGGGGTCATGTATTTCGAAAAGTTCTGGTAAAGATGCCTATGTCTTTTAAAGCACATTCATCTATAAAAGGCAGTAAGTGGACAGCAGAGGACTTGTTGGAGCAAGAGAAAATGATTATGAAGTGCCTCAAATGGGCTAATTGCACAAAAGAGAGGCCTGAGAGACTATCCCTTGATAGCTATTGTAAGTGGCTCAAGGGAAAGGTCTGATTAACTGGATTACCTGATCATCATGCCTTCTTCTGAATTCCATTTAAGTCTGTTGAAAGATTCCTGGTGATTTTGACTTGTTAGTTGTTGGGTGAGTGCCAAAAGCCCTCATACACAGAGAAGTCTTAGCCGTGTTGGGCCTTGGCGTTGCACAGTGTTTAGAGTGGAGGGCTACGTTCCTGCACTTGGCTATTTCTTTTTTCTTACACAATGAAAATCCTAGGGACTTCAGAAGGGGGAAGATGACGGGCTGCCATTATACTGCAGTGAAGTAATCACATCCCTTGCAGTGATTAGCATTACAGTGTTATTTGGATGACAGAAACCTACACGCTTTGTAACTGAGCGTGCGACCAGATTGTGCTAGATGACACAGAACAGACACTGACCTGTATCCAGTGCACAGCAAAATGATCTGAGGATCTTTCCATTTACCTCAGTAATCTTTGAATTATGCCCAAAAATGAAAGGCAGTCATGCTTCTTGTTTATTTTTTTCCCCCATGGTTGGTCTGCCATTCTTCAGTCCCAGCTGGGGACTTGACTTTATTTTATCACTTAGAACTCCTTGTTTGCCTCTGCATTTCTTAGTCACAAGGCTAGAAGGAAAAGTACCACAACATATCTAAGACTGTTGGTTTCCTTTAGCCAGAATCACAAAATGAGAGAAACAGATAACTGCACTAACTTCTGGAAGATGTTCAGCTGGATTTCTAAGTCAAAGGGTCCAGTTATCTTGTAGACTTGGATACTTATTTGAACCTTGAAACATTTTCTGGCTGGCTAACCACAGATGATCCTGTCTCCTGGCCAAAAGCTCTTCCTCATTCTCACAGACGTAATTGCTTTGGCCTCTTAATCCAGGGAAAAACTTACTGAAACCACTTTAAAAAATGTTCTTTCCATTCTATCTCTTAATTTGCTCTGGTGTTAGATTCAAGCACATTTCTTGTTTTAGTGTAACCCAGAATGTTTGTCCCTTTCTTTGGTATGGAATGACTACTTTTACTATATTAAGTTTGCTTTCTTTCTTAAAATAGCAGTAGAATGGAGCCCCGTCTGCAGCAGGGAGAGAGAGATTTTAGTTCTGGCTGCTTATTTCATGCATACTTACAGCAGCCTTCCTCCTGTTAGCATGCGGGGAAGATCCTGGTCTGGTTTTGATTTGTCAGTGAGCATTTCTGTTGTCACTGCTCTTCTTTCTCTGAGTTTTTTCTTTGCATACCTGTGTTGGTGCAGTGCTGAACTTCTATTAAACTCCAGTTCTTCAGAAAATCCAGCCAAGAAAACTGGTCTTTCTCCCGTCTCTACTCTGAGTCTAAGGTCTGGTCTATCAAGTCCCAGTGGAGGAAAATTCTGTGGGATATCTTTTAAAGTTTGTGGGTGCTGTCCCTACACTAGCCAGAAGGTTCTCCATTGAACCTCAAAGCTTTTCCTTCCATTACTACCTTAAGAGGCATGTTGCATCTTCTCTGCCCTCCGTCATCCAGTGCTGGAGCTGTATAACCAAACTAAAGGTTTTCATCTGTGAAGCACTGTCTATGATGCCATTTGGGCTAAGTCATAGCGTTTGAAATTAACTATGGGCATTTTTTATATGTAATGAGATATCAGAGATGGATAGGAGCGCTCTGTATGTCGCAGGGGGTCTCTGTGATCTCCTGCTGGGACTCAGTCCTGTCCCAAGAAATGCTTAGTTACTTTAATTTTAGCCTTTTTAGTGATTTCCCCTGTGAGTTTGGCTGAGTGGTGCGGACTGACAACTGACAACTGAACAGCTAGAAACAAACCTCCAACAAGCATCTTAAGTTCTGAACAGATATTTTATATAGTTAAAAGTTTGCTGAGACTGAATTCATTCTCATGAGGGGTTCCTTTCTGAGCTTTTACACATGCTAACAAACTGCTTCCAAACCTCCTGACGGTTCTTCTCTGAGTTAACACTGGAATTTGCAAAGCTGTGACAGGTTGCGACAGTTGGAAGATGTAAAGAAAACATCCACATGTGGGTAAGACCTTAGATTTATCCCCAATAAGCTGACACTGTTGTGTTCCATCTCCTTGCCAAGTTGTGTGCCTGTGATTCCTCCTCAGCCTTAAGCTCTTCTGCTTTTGGCTCTTCCAGTGACTCAGCGTGACTGCAGTATTTGCCCTGTGTGAATTTCTATAAAGACAGTTTCTCTGTCTACTCGGCTTCCTTGTTCACCCGAACTTCAGTTCAGTGATTGTTTCTGAGGACCACTAGGTTGCTGTCAATCTTACTTTCATCTTTCATTTTTCCCTCAGGCATAAGTAAACTCATTTTCCACCACTCAGTTGGAGGGCTTCAAATATCAAGCACTGGTTGCACATTATCCTTGGGAGTCCATTTGGTAACTATCTGCGAACACTAAGAATTCAGCCTGTTTATGATGGGAGCATTTGCTTTAACAATGTCACTCTTTGGCAGACTCTTAGACCTCAATACAGAGGAATGCTATTCAGAAACTGGAAATTAAGTCAGTTTTCCATATTCTTCCCACTCTTTTCTTGTATCTGAACTGGGTCTGTTCCTCCCATTGAATTTGCATCAAATATTTTATGTCTTTCTCAGCTGTGCTTTAATCTGTAGCCTTTTCTAAATTTTCCTATCAGGTGTATCTCTTAGCACTTTTCATATGCAGAACACTAAGAAAATGAATTCTAATTAACCTGCAAAACTTCCTTGTAAGGTTGGTGAGTTTTATGATCCTTTCTCTATCCATAGTGAAGGTCCCTAGTTTCTTCAAGCTCAAAAAAGAGTTAGTGTCAGAGTCAAGGTTAAAACTCAGAAAATTTTAGCTCCTGTTCCTGGGATCTGACCTTGACCCTCCTGAAGAAAAGTGCCCCATTCAGTTAACAACTTACACACTGCATAATCCATTCCTGTCCACTTCAATATCTACCTGGGGACTTTAACTCTTTCCTGTTCCCATTGCATCAAGGAAAATGTTGCAGGTTAGCAATGTTGGGCAGAGAGTAGTCCTGCCTGAGATGTCAGTTTTCCCCTAATGTCAGAGGGAACTTTTCAGCTTAGCATGAAATGTCCTTGTTTAATTTTATATGCTCTGGAGTGGGCATTTCTTATTTGCACTAACAGCCGGTGTAATTACCCTCCCTGTAAACAAAGAGTTTAATACACTGAGGGGAATTTACTTTACTTGGGCTGTGGCAGATTTATAGTTTTTAAATGGAATGCTAGGAGGTTGTTGGCACTCAGGGAATCCTGGTTTGTTATTTCATAATCACATATTTATGGTTCCCACAGCATATTGTTTTTGTCTTGTAGTTCATTTATTGCAGGTCTATTAAGCTGTCACTGCTTAGCTTCAAGGCATTGTACTGTAATTCTATCCATTGCTGTGATTGTACTTTCATTCTTCTGGGACTCTGTTTTGATGGAGATCAATATCTGTGCCTTGGGGAATATATAAGGAGCATGTTCTGCCCTATGAAGTAGGCACAGAAAAAGCAAAGATTGTGAATGGACTATTGTCTGAAGAACACACTCCTCACGAGAGGGCTTAATTATCAAGAGAGTCCAGGTGTTGGGTCTTTGAGTCTACTTGCTGATGGACAGGAGCCCATGTGTCAGGACCAACCCACACAGTTACTTACTATTCCTGTTGGCAGTTTTAGCAGAGAAACTAAGGTTAAAGTAGGCCATCGATATTTAGCTCCCTTGGGGGGTGAGGGGAAAAAAAAACACTTGGAAACTTTTGTGTATTTCTTTTCTAGGCCAGGATTTTGCAGCTTGTTCTTGTCCTGGATTTTTATTTCTTCTAATGGATATTCACATTCTTAACTGACTTTCAGAAGAGTAGCTGCCTGGTTGTTCCTGTGAAGATAAAAGTAACTCAGAGTCTCATACTGGGCTCCTTGCTGCATGTGAAAACACATGAGATTGGAGTAAAATGCTTTGCTTAATAAAGGGTTATGTGTGTTTAACAGTGAAACAGAAAGACCTGAACTTGGGATTGCTTCCAGTGACAGCTCTGAGTGTATGCAGGGGTGAGGGTGTATGTGTTGATGGCACCATCTCCTGAGAGGGGAATGAGGATGAGGTCACAGGGAAATGCAAAGTGTGAGCAGTGACCATGTGACTACAAATACGTTCATGAGGCTTCCTTCAAGTCTGAGTCAGGAGTTCGTAGGAAGAAGGGTGGTGAAGTGGCTGACTGCTAGCCTTTTGGCATCTGAACTTGGACTTGAGCCCACAGTTTCCTGACTGGATGTGTTGGAGGACCCTTGTGAAGAGCGAGAGACCCCCACACCTGCTGAGCGCTGGCCTTGCATGCAGAAACTTCACAAACTTTCTTGCCCATTACTGCCAACACATGCCCAGACCCACCCTTTTACCTTTTCTCTCCAGCTCCTTCTAGGTCTTTCAGTCAAAACTTGCAGACCTCAATTCATTAGTTTTTCTGCTGCCAATTTACCTCTCCCTGCCCTGCAGTCCTTCTCACTGCTCTCTCTTTCTCCATTTCCATAAAGGCCTGGGCCTCCATTATGTTTTGCCAGAACACTCAACCCCCAAACAGAGTAGTTTCAGATTTTCCCACCAGGTCCTGTTCCAAGCAAGCTTTTTTGCCCGCTCTCCCCCTCCCTGCTCTGCCATTCCCAATCACTATATCAGGCTCAGTCCAAAGGCTGAGCACCAGCAGATCTGTGGCAGTTCTCAGTGTAATTCTTTCCTCATGAGCTCATTGCTCATCAGATCCTAGATAGCTAACTGCCATATGGAAGTGAATCTCCCCCTCCTAGTCCTACCTTCTTCTAGAATGTCTCTGCTGCCTTCTAATCCCCTTTGCTAAATGCTCAGACTCCTCCAATCCACCCTTCAGGTGCTGTCTGGCTCTGCTGCTGTCCAGACCTCATTCCTTGTTCCTTTCTTCTTGTACCAGCTGTGCCCTCAGCTGTAGGCACTTTGCCAGTCCGTTCATCTCTCTCCTGTAGCTTTTCTCTTCACAGAATCACAGAATCGTTTAGGTTGGAAGGGACCTCTGGAGATCATCTAGTCCAACCTCCCTGCTCAAGCAAGGTCCTCTAGAGCATATTTCCCAGGATCACATCCAGACGGCTTTTGAATATCTCCAGCGAAGGAGACTCCACTACCTCTCTGGGCAACCTGTTCCAGTGCTCTGTCACCCTCACAGTCAAGAAGTTTTTCCTCAGCTTCAGATGGAACTTCCTGTGGTTCAGTTTCTGCCCATTGCCTCTTGTCCTGTTGCTGGCCACCACGGAGAAGAGGCTGGCCTCATCCTCTTGACACTCCCCCTTCAGATACTTGGACACATTGATGAGATCCCCTCTCAATCTTCTCTTCTCCAGGCTGAACAGGCCCAGCTCTTGCAGTCTTTCTTCATAGGAGAGGTGCTCCAGCCCTCTAATCATCTTGGTAGCCCTCCGATGGACTCTGTCCAGTAGTGCCATGTCTCTCTTGTACTGGGGAGCCCAGAACTGGACACAGTACTCCAGGTGAGGCCTCCCCAGGGCTGAGGAGAGGGGCAGGATCACCTCCCTCGACCTGCTGGCAACACTCTGCCTAATGCACCCCAGGATACCATTGGCCTTCTTGGCCACAAGGGCACATTGCTGGCTCACGGTTAACTTGTTGTCCACCAACACTCCCAGGTCCTTCTCTGCAGAGCTACTTTCCAGCAGGTCAACCCCCAGCCTGTACTGGTGCATGGGATTATTCCTGCCTAGGTGCAGGACCCTGCACTTGCCTTTGTTGAACTTCATGAGGTTCCCCTCCGCCCACCTCTCCAGCCTGTCCAGGTCCCTCTGAATGGCAGCACAGTCTTCTGGTGGGTCAGCCACTCCCCCCAGTTTAGTATCATCAGCAAACTTGCTGAGGGTGCACTCTGTCCCTTCCTCCAGGTCATTGATGAATACATTGAACAAGACTGGAGCCAGGACTGACCCCTGGGGGACACCGCTAGCCACAGGCCTCCAACTAGACTCTGCGCCATTCACCACAACCCTCTGAGCTCGGCCATCCAGCCAGTTCTCAATCCACCTCACCGTCCACTCATCTAGCCCACACTTCCTGAGCTTACCTAGGAGGATGGGATGGGAGACAGTGTCCAAAGCCTTGCTGAAGTCCAGGTAGACAACATCCACTGCTCTGCCCTCATCTACCCAGCCAGTCATTCCGTCATAGAAGGCTATCAGATTGGTCAAGCATGATTTCCCTTCGGTGAATCCATGCTGACTACTCCTGATCACCTTCTTGTCCTCCAGATGCTTAGTGATGACCTTCAGGAGGAGCTGTTCCATCACCTTTCCCGGGATGGAGGTGAGGCTGACAGGCCTGTAGTTTCCTGGCTCCTCCTTCTTACCCTTTTTGAAGACTGGGGTGACATTGGCTTTCTTCCAGTCCTCAGGCACCTCTCCTGTTCTCCGCGACCTTTCAAAGAGGACGGAGAGTGGCCTAGCGATAACATCCGCCAGCTCCCTCAGCACTCGTGGGTGCATCCCATCGGGGCCCATGGATTTATGGATGTCAAGTTTGGACAAAAGATCTCTAACCTGATCCTCCTCCACCAAGGGAGAGTCTTCCTTTCTCCAGACTTCCTCTCCTGTCCCCAGTTGCTTGTCTATACCTCAAATCTCTTCCTCAGTGTAGTGAAGCAGCCTCCTTCTACTTCCAGTCCTCAGGCTTTCAGCTCAGGACCACTGCAACATCCTTGAACAAAAGCAGCAGCACCAGGCTGAGACAGGAAGGTTGACTACAGAATGGGGCTCAGGCTCTTGTGCAGCAGAGACGTCAGGGAACCGAGGTCCATCCTGTGACTAGCCATAATGCCTTCCAGAGGGAGCAACTGCCCAGCAGCAGCAGCAGCAGTTGACACAGCCACAGATTTGTCCAGGGCAAAAAAAGGCTGTGGGATTAGAGTTTCCTCAGAAGTTGGAAATGAGATCAATTAGAGCTGGGAATGTTCTTGGACAGTTCTAAAGGAGTCACTGAACTCTGTATATTTCTCCCTAATTTTAGAAAGGCCTGTCTGAAAAACTTAGAATGAAAATTCTTTTGTACTAAGAAATCTGGCCATGTTAAAGATAACTAAGGATCTGAAAAGATTCCCAAGCAGGGGGAACCTTGATATTCTGGGAGTGTCACAGAAATTTGTATTTTTTTCTCATTCTCTCCTGGCAGAGGGTAAGCCTCCCTATACTATGGTCAGCATAGTGCTCAAGGCCAGATAGAAGTGTTTGCGGAGTGAGGAGGTCACTGAGCTGATTCCGTGGGACCCTTGCCAAAACTGACAAGCTAGCCAGCCTGCAATTGAGTCTCTTCACTCACTTTCCTCCTCATCATTCTTGCTGTTGCTCTCCTCTGCTTGTTCCTGGTCACAGATGCACATCAGTTTACTTGGCTTCACCTTTGCAAGTCTCCTCATGAGAAACTGCTCAGATACAAATTAAAACAAATATATGTCTTTGAAGCCAATATTTTTATAATGAGTCCCCAAAGCAGCTTTATTATGTAAGTGTTTGCATAAGCTCTCATCAACTCATCCAAATGCTCAATCTTCTCAGTTCAATGTGTCCTAAGCTGAAATATGTATCCTCAAACAGTATTTCCCTTCTGACTAACACAGACACACATGTACATGTTTGGCAACAAAGTACTTTGACTTTTGCTTGATAACAATAATCTGAGTTCATATATTTATGAGTATACTTTCAAGCATTTTTTTGTCTGAGTGCAGTTTATTTGAACAACAGCTATTCAATGCCAGACATTTTTTCCTTATTACTATTAACCTAATATCTTGCTACATAATAAATGCTCTACTTCTGATAGGATAGATAATTTCACAAAGGTAGATGATTCTTTCTCTGTAAAATTTCCTAGATCTCAGGGTGAAAAACTGATTAACCTGACATATCTCTGGAAAGTACAAACATAGCTGTCCATCATACTGTCACCTGGACAAGACAGCCTGCTAGAATCTATTAAGAAATACATCCTGAACATATTATCCATAGCCTAGATAATATCGTCAGGAGGATGTGAATTTAAGAAACAGTCTGTCCTTCTTACAGAGCTTCACAGACCGGGAGGTGTGCAAGCAAAGTCTCCTTGGTTTGTAAATTACACTGGTAGAAGACAATACTCGTTTATTACTGTGCTTTCACGTCGTAAGGCAGCATCAATACTAAATTATACCAATACGTGGATGAACAAAAAAGACTGAATAGATTTACAATGACTAAGGCTTATCTATCCCAGCCTGTGCAACTGCATTGATTTGAAAGAGTATGTCCCCTCGATGCTGCTGGGGAAGGGGACATGCAGAATGCCATATCAAAAGATAATGCCAGTCCTGGGCTGTTGTTGTTTCTAGCTGCATCACACTAAAGAGATTTGGCTTTCAGGTGAAGGAACCCTCTTATTTAGAGAGATAACAGAGGTCAGTGAAAGCTACATTCTTCATGAAAAGTATTGTATTGCAATGAACAGTGTGTGTTGCAATTTTAAAGTAACTGCAGCTGTTATTCTTAGGCAGTCACTGGCGCTCTCAGGTTCAGATTTAGGTACACTTCATCCGGTTCCTACCCATGGAAGTTTCCTAATATACCACTTTTTTTTTTTTCAAGTGACCTCAACTTGATATATCGATGACAGGTCTCTGAAGAGTGATTTATTGCCTGCGTGCTTTTCATACATGCATTTTGGTGCATGAGAGAAAAGAGGCCTGTGCGTACACACGTGTCTTTGACTCAGCAGGCAAATGCAAATGTAGTGACAGTGCTTTGACTCTTAATTATGATTTGGATAGCTGTAGCATTCAGAAGCCTAGCTCAGGATCTGTACCTAACCGTGCAAGGCACTGCAGATACCCTCCCTCTAGTCATCAGGAGTTCACAATCTAATTTACAACAGAATCCAACAAGTGAGTGTGACAACAAAGGAATAAAGGAAGACAGAGCAATGGAATCACACAGCTATGGAGGTTAGACTGTTAGAGTTTGTTGAAGCTATGCAGATTTCTGCAGTGTAAACATGTCAATGCCATTTGTACAAGATGTAGGTAGGAAACTGTATGAAGAAGTAGAATTAGAAGCTGATTTTGAATATTTTGCTCAACATTAACTGGATCTGAGGCAGAAAGTGGGTTTGCGCCATACAGAGGTGAAAAAAATATGATCAATAATGCTTTTTAAAAGATATTGGAAAGGTAATTCCGTTAAAGCTGTCACTGTAAGGTAACATGACTGTGCCAGGTTGCACTGTCAAAAAATTGTTCTCCTTAGAGCATCAGAGCACAGAAGGGAGACACAGCAAAGAATCTACACAAAAGCAAAAGCCTTAGGTTCTTTCAGAAAATAAATGTTATGATAAAGCATTTGCTGGAAGCAGTCTCCGAGGGAAGCAACGATATGTAAAAAAAAAAAAAAAAGCAGTCCCTGGGGAAGTTTTGGATTCTGCAGAGCTGTGCGACTTAGTCCTCCTTTTTAAACTGTTTTCATCTTCTAGCACTCATGTTTATCCCCAAACTGAAAATATTCATCTTGGTTCTTTGATCAGATGTACAGACAGGTGATTTGCAGACTTTTTAGATATCAGTAAGAGTGAATAGACTTCTTCAAGACCATTAAAGACGCCAGTGCATCTGGTTTGTGATAGCTATTACAGAGTCACTTGCTATTGTCAACAACAGGACACCCTGCAGGACATTTCAAATCAAACTACTTGTGCAGCTACAAATTCACTAAGCCAAATCCTTCCCACCCTAAACTCCTGCGCACAAAATTCAGCAAAGTAGCCAGAGGTATGATAATAATAAGATATTTACTTTTTATGTCTTCAGACAATGGATATGAAGTATGTAAAGTCTTGGGGTAACTGGTCTACTTTATTTCTTCTGCTTCAAACTGTAGCAGGTTTCATCCAGTTTTGAAGAATTCATTAGGTAACTATGAACAATAAAGGCGAGGTGAATTCAGAAAATAATGACATCAGTGTATACATACACTGTACACACGTATACATACATACATACACTGTACAATGTATACATACACAGTGTATACATAGCGTTTTGTGGAAGCAGTGGTGAGAAAGGAGTTAAAAGACAGTATTTTTGAACACACTTTCAGCACTCTGCAATATAAAAAAGAAAAGATATCACCTTCAACTGTTATTTGCACGTCAAAACCAGGACATTTAAAACTCCACCTGCTGTTCGAGGCAACTATTTTCTACAGTGTTAGAAAAACTTGAGTTTTCAATTTTGAGAATATATTTGTTTTTATTTGAGTAGAGTTTCTGACTGGAAAAAAATCTATGGCCTCTCAAGTTTTAGGTGAGAAAGTAGCTATATATTAAAGCCTGGAGAGATAGAAGAAAAATTCAGTTTGCAAATTTTTGTGTGTACCATTTTGCAGTTTTACACTCTTGTACTCAGAGAGGGTATGTGCCATACCCCTAGCACGTTGCTTTTCCTATTTTCCCACAGATAGAGAACAAACAAACATACATGTCTCCTTATGCTAAATAATTTAAGATCAACTAAATAGTAAGCGAGGACATAAAGTTAGTGTCCTTAAGAAAGGACATTGAGTACGTACACGTACTTACACCTTTAGGCAATGGCACACATTAAGTGAAGCCAAAGGAAACAGATGGGCATTAGACTGTATAGGGGGGCACCTCTCTTTTGGAAACCTTTGATTTCAACTTCTCCTTCAAAAGCTTTAGGAAGCAATGAGAAGCAATACTTTTGATTTAACGGAGCAAAATATTTTTATTTCACTGAGTAATTTTGCATAAAATGAAGTTTGTCTGCTTTCAAATATTTCTATTGACTGCTGGTTGCCATGTGGCCATTTAAAAGATGCCAGAGTTACTACAATGGTCGACAGCAGTGCATTCCTGGGGAATCAGGTTTGATTCTGTTTCTTTTTAGTGAAGTACTTTATTTTTTGAAGATAGAAGTTTTCTGGAAAGCTCCAACTATACATCTGCAAAAGCACCTTGACTGACTTACCCCTTTGAAGCATTACTGTAAGAAATGTTGTTACTCTTACATGAAAACGGTACTCAGAGAAAGGTCTGGCTTCCTTTGAACTCATCAGCATCACTTCTGGAGTGGAGGGAAGCCATTTACCTTTTGATATTACTGACAGTTATTGAGACATTCCTAGAAATGCCTTTCTATGGCATCAACATTTCCATAAATGCAGGAAAAAGAAATACTGCTCCGGTGCTGTTCAATGTGCTCTTCAACCACTCCAGAAGGAAGAGGTAGAAATAAGAAGAAGGACAGAAAACCAGACAGAAAACACATGAATGGAAGTGTCTCTGCAAATTTTCTAAACTTGTGAAGGCAGAGAAAGTAGTTGTTTAAAGATATTATGTCAGCAAAAGAACTGTCAGCAGATGCTGTATTCACCAGGGTTTCCTGAGGAGTAAGTGAAAGAAAACACCCCAGAAGATATCCAAGGACAAACAGGTAGAGAGTTAATACCGTGCAGACAGGAAAAGGGGTACCTTGGGAGCTGAGAGTGAGAGCTGGAGCGAAGGCCGGGCATTGCTCTTCCTGACTCATCACTGAGATTTGCCTTAGCGAAGTCAAAGTGCTTTCTCTTTGCAATGTGACCATGTCCCCAGCTCATCTGGCTGTGTGTGCGAGGGCAGACACAGACCTGAGCGCTGCTGGCGTGCTGAGGCAAGCTGAGCATTGCTCAGAAAGGACAAAGCACGAACACCGAGAGTGGCATAGACATTTGTTTTGTATTTCCTGCTTTTCCAAGTCCTACAGCAATATTGCTTTAACTTGTTGTTTCCTTGTTGTTTTTTTGAGGTTGAAATATAACCCTTCTCTGCATTCTGGAAATGGACAAGGTACCACTGGGAGCAGCTTCACTCTGTGTAACTGTTTCTGAATGTTTACCTGCCTTAATTATTTTTTATTGCTGTTACTGCTAGTCCTTACCCTACATATGAGCTCTCCCCTCCTCGGTACCACTGGCTCCTTCGTGGTGTCTACTCCTGCCATTGACCATGCCCACTCATTTCTCTGCACCTTCATTTTCTCCTCATCTGCACATATCCTATGTAAAAAAGGTCTCTGCTAAGTTACACATAGATGGAGGCCTTGGCACATCCCACAGATTAAGGGGTAAAGACAAGCACGGAGCCTGGGGAAGAGATTGTTGAGGTGACGGCTAGACTTGCATTAAGAGACAAATTAATGAGAATCTGGGGTCACAGCTAAAACTTTTCCCAATATAGCCAAGCTGTGACTCGATCCCTTCCTAGCCATGTTCTCCTTCACAGGAACAGCCATGGGATGGCTTTGCAGGTGAACTTGAAACTTTTCCCTCCTTGCTAGAGATAGCCAGAAGGAAGGCTGGAAATTTCTGTTTCCTTTCCGTAAACTGGGAATGGCAAGGGGGTTCCTTGATCTTTCCCCTGCTTTGGCCTGACGCTGGAGAAGACTGAAGTGCCTCCAATTCTCTTTCCTAGATAAAGGGCAGGTCAGGTTATAACTACAGGTGCTGAAAATTGACCCTTTACTCTTTCAAAGACCCACTACTCTGCATTCTCTAACAATTGTTCCTTCCCGTTCTTTCACCTGCCCCCAAGTATTTATATCTACATCCCCCTCACTGCTTTGCCTCCTTCCCCTAGGTCCTCACCAAAATAATCATGAGGATTTGAAAATCTCATGAACAGTTCAGGTGGGGTGGGTAAGGTCATATATATCTCAAGCACTGCTTGACCAATTGCCCACTCAGCTGCTCCTCACTTGCTCTCTTGATCATGTTGCAGTCATGACTCATGCCCTTCACAGATTTTTTCTGAATAGTTTACCACCTGCTTATTAGTGACTTTCTGGTATTTAATTACCATTAGTTTCCCAGACCTATTTCTGAAGTAAAATTGCAGTCCGTGTGTGGGCTTTAAATCACCTGATAAAATAGTGCTGAGAACATACAGTATTGATCTTTGCCCCCAGACTCTCACTAGGAGTCTGTGAACAAAGTATGTGCCACAATATACAATTTCTGTAAGGTGCCAAAGACAGAATTCAAGCTCACCAGCCTGCCAGCATTGCTCAACTTCAGAGACAGAGGCACATACCCCGGAGGCTCCTGTGACTAGAGACGTACAGACAGTGACAATTAAGAGTCCAAGCCCTACTCTCTATACTCTGCTTTGCACCTGTGTTGGACCAACCTCACAACGCACTGACCTCTGTTAGGGAAGTGGCTGTGGGAAGTGTGGAATAGCCAAGGTCACTCCTGAACAACTGAGATTATTTTTTGGAAGATAAGGGACAAAGTTTGACCCTAGAAACGTGCGGGTTTTTTTTTAAAGGAGGTTATGAGATACAGCTTGTTTTAAATAGGGCTGAATCGCACAAAGCCTTTCAGTGAATGACCCCACATCTAAGCCATTATCTTATATCACACCCTGAAGAAGGACAGGAAATTGCAAGGCAGCCCAAGAAAGCATTAGGATTTTAGAGCACTTATAATAGTTGACCTTTAAGTGGAGAGTGATGTTCAGCCATAGTTTGAAGAGAGCTGTCACTCTGCTATAATAAAATCCTTTTGCTACAGACAGAAAGGAGCACCATGCCCTGCAGACCCGCTCTGGTTCCTGTGAACAGCAGGGCTTGAAGTCACAGTATGACTGAGGTTCAGTGAACTCAGTATTTCTCCCTGATTTGCTCACTGCTTTTGAAGTCACATATGTTTCTCCGAGCTCAGACTGAACTTGGATACATCACTTTTTTGGTGGAGCCCTACTCTGCTTCCCCAAAATTAGAGAATTAGCTGAAATTAGGAGTTCTACAACAGCTGATATTTTTAAGGGGCATGAAAGAGGCGATCTTGTCTCAAAGGTAATTCTAGTTCAGAAACTATCTCAAATTCAGACTGCAAATTTGCAACTGCTCTCGAATGAGGACAGCGCTTCAGTCAGACCTCAAGAGTAAGCTGAACTACCTAAAGGTGGCCCTACAAAAGATCCCTGCGTTGCACTTGTTTTGGAGATAAACAGAGGCTGCACTTCACTGAGACTGACACTTCAGCACATTTTATCAGTCTCAAAATAATTAAAAACACAAAAAATTCATCTTCCCAACAGAGTTTTTTTTCTTTACTTCTTTAATATAAGAAAGTCAGCTGATGCTCTGAAAATCCTTGCCAAATTTCAAATGGTTTCAGAAACTTTCTAAAGATAGGATCTTGTGCCGTGTAGTAGTTGAAGTTTTGTGGATGACTCATTCCCACTCAGGGAGTAACCTGTAGAGTGCTCTTTTGTTTTTCTCTTTAATATCTCCATCTGTGCTTTAAAAAAACAATTTTGAAGTTAATGGATAATCTAGCACTCTACAGCTCTTCAGCCAAGTTAAAAAAAGAAAACGAGCCAAAAGAAATCCAACATTTCTACTTTAGTTTTGCATCCAAAGTAAAAAAAATTAGCACTTCATTAATGTTTGAAAGCAGCAGTTAACTTACAAACACGTTCACACAGACAAACACATTCCTCAGAACCTATTTGTGATCTGAAGAGAGCAACTCTTTAATAAAGAGTCCCCATGATCAGTGAATCTGGCAATAATGTATCATAATTGTTGCAAAGTAAAATACAAAAGACAAATAATTAAACTTTGCAAGTCATTTGGACCAAACAATTTCAAGAATTGAGACTGGACCAAAAAATAGCAGAAAATAAAGCAGGAGGAGTCTGGTTTTTATTCAATGGTTCCTTAAGAGGAATTCCTAAACAATGATGGAACTGGGGCCAGAATTCAGGGCTCCACATATTCAACTGTGTTCCTGTCCTTGAGACTATCAACACATTTGTTTTCTCTGTAAATTGTTGCATTCATTGCTAGGGGGAAAAAAGAGCAACCAACAGGATTGGTAGAAGCTGTTCCTTTCCACATATAACCAGCCAGGTTAGTCTGTAAGAATTGCGGATGGGGTCCTCTCCTAAGGGTTTGGAAGCCCTCAAGCTGGGGAAGAATTACAAGTGTAATAATAGTAATAAAGCTAATAATAGTGGAATAAGGCAAATGTAATAGTTGCATAACCTGGGACAAGTATTTTCTCTAAGATGATATGTGAGCCGGCAGAATCGACACCACTACAAGCACTTCAAAAATCTACATAGATTCTCTTCAATTTGTATTTCTTTTGTGCTTAGTTTCTTGGGCTGGGTCAGTTTGGCTTTCCCAGAACCATACCCACACATGTCCAGAGGAATCTTCAGGCCAGAAAAAGGGATTTTCATAGTTAGAGTCATGCTGAGGGAGGTGAATCTTTCATTCTTATTACACTATAGTACCTGAATTAGATATCTAAAGCCTATCAGTTTTTTGATTGGGATTGAAGTGAGTGACCCCGGCCCACAGATGCAGTCAGAGGCAAAATGAGGAAAGAACCCAGGAGTGCTCAGCTTCCCTAATGCTGCTACAGAATGTACAGTCCATATTTACTGCATGTGATGAGTTGCTTTGGGCTTTTCAGTTGTCATCCAGCAGACAGCATGAAAGTTAGCTCTTATTATTCCAGCTGCTTTCTCTGTCTGGCTTCCAGTTTCTTTTTTGTGCGAATACGGTAACTGGTCTGTGTATATGTGTGTAAAAGATAATAAGCCATTCAGGTACTTACAAAAGGTTTAAAACTATTTCTTTGTGCTTGAAAAACGAACAGCTGCAATTGAAATTCTGCTCAAGAATCCAGCTACATAGAGGAAATAGTATGAAGGGAGGGTAATGAATAACTGGGAACACTTAGCAAGTGCTGATGTGAATTTTTAGCATTTTGGCATTTTAGCCACTCTTGAAGTTTCTCTGCAAAGCATAGACTTTCTAGAGAGACTTTTTTGGCACCAGCAAATCATCATTACTGGTGCGGCCCACTTTCCCTGGCCCTTACCATACTGAGACTGAGATCTTCTCTGTCTCTCAGCAATAGATGGGCAGTTTTCCCCAGGTATTTCCAATACAGACAAGGCAGAGCATTTCCTACAAAACACCGGGTTAGACTGGACTCTCATAAGACAGGCTGGAACTCATCCCAACCCTCCCTTCAGGGCCTACGTCAGCTGTAGCCTTTGCTGGCATGTGCTAGGCTATCTGCAGTTCTTCTGGTGGGGGATTTGCCCTTTCCAGTCTCATTACAGGCTGAAAGTACTTCAGCTCCTTTCCAGCTCCATTCACTGATGTTCGTGTCTTGGCAGCAGTGCTTCATCAAGCCAAAGGGTACCCCTGGGAGCGCTCCCCTGACTCCTTTCTTACCTCTTCCTTCAGTTTAGTCAGCTAAAGAAGTTTGAATTTGCAAAGCTAGCGCTCTGGTCATTCTTCATTGTCCTGTTTTTGTGTTGGCTAGCTGGTGTGAATCGTTACTGCAACCAACTAGCAAGCTCCCTGTAGCATTAAGTTACCCAAATAGTCTCTTCCTTTGAACATCAGCCCTCACATAACACAGGTATATGCCCAGTATGATCCAGTAATCACTAAAGAACAGAGATTAGGAAAAGCAACCGAGTACAGTGCTTCTCATTAACAAGCAATGTTCTCCTGACCTTCACGCCCAGCTACTGCAAGTTCCTTCTTTCTTTCCATACTTCCGCAATTCTCCTTTTTAGCGTTATAGCTGTGCAGGCTTTTGGTGTTGTTTCCTATGTGGATGGAATTTGCTGGGTTTTTATCTGCTAACAAATTTATTAGAACGCATTTTCACCGAATTAACATCAATTGTCGTTCTAGATTTAGAAGAACATGAGCAGTTTTGAGGTTCAGTAATCATGGTGCAACTGGAAACAGGGGACACGCTGAGGTCTGCATTGTTACAACAGATAAATGATAACCTAACATGATGCAGGCAGTGAGTAACTTTGCCTAAGACAGGACCAACAGTTTTAATTCTTTTGGTGCTTTCCATTGCACACAGTCCATTCAGCTGAGGCAATATCTAATTTCTGAATACATACTTAATTTTTTTCATTACTTGATAATCAAAAAAAAACATTCAGAGAGTCTTTCTAATGAGGATATTTATTACTTGCGTGGCACAAGCTTTGCGTGGTCCTTTGAAATTTAAATTCCTTTGAAAATATTACATAAAGTGAAAAGCTGTTGTGCAAAGCCATGAATAACATAAAGAATGCTTAGTGGAAAGAATCCCATAATCCTGGTATTATATAGATTTTTCTGTCCAGAGAGTTTCTGACTTTTAATTTACACTGGAAGGCAATAAGATTTAAAGAAGCTCTAAAAGAGGTAAAAAGAAAATAGTTTGTCACAGCCTTCCGCAACCTAGATGTTGAGGCTAGCAGAGGGATTTTTCTCAGCCAGCCTCACACACAGAAGTTTCAGAAACACATTCCTCCTGTCAAGCATGGGTAATGCTGTACAACTTAGATATGAAGGAGCGTTCAGGGAAGAACGGCTGCTAAGTGGCTTGTACGTGGCTGATTTCTTATTAAATTTAAAGGCAATCAAAAAGCCATTTTTAGTGCTAGAAGAAAGTATCAGTTCTTTGGTAGCCCCCAGCTGGCTGGGTGAAATGCTCTCACGGCAGGGGGAGCAGCAGAGCTGCCTTCTTTGTTGCTTCCCTGCAAATATGCCAACCCTAGAACTAAACAGACAACTGGTAATAAGGCAATGACTACTTCTGGACAATTCATCCCAGCTTTTCAGCTGCAAGTTCTTTATTGGGGTAATCAGGTGCCAGCTCTGACACTGGTGAACAGCATGTGCTGTGGAGCAAGCTGAATGACCATCAGGTATTTATTGTATTTTGCAGTGACTCCTGATTGGGTTCTCCTTTGAACCAGTGGTTTGAGTCAAAAAGAGCTGTAGTACAGTTCCAAAATCTTGAACTGTCCAGCAGGTGATCCATGTTTGGCAGAGCTGATGCAGGCTGAGATGGAGGGAGACAACTGCATTTGTTTCATGATTTTGTTTGTAACGTGGTAGTGCTGGAGGAAAGGAAGAGTAAGGCTCTCCCTGCTACTTTACAGATGGGCTGGGTGGCGTGTAGCACAAATGCTGACTGAGGAAATGCATATGTCTTGTCAATGGAAGGTCTGTTGAGGAAGACAAATTGCATGTGAAAATTGCAGGAGAGGGATACAGCCATGACATGTGTACTTCAAAGTTAGAGTTTAAGAAATTTATCACCTGCATCTCATTAGCTCTCTTTCTCCTCCTTCCCAGCTGGCTAGTTCCTTCCCCATGTTCTGCTTTAGGTTTTTATTTTGTCAGCAGAGAACCCAAGCATCCAGCCCCAAAATTAACACAGGGAGAGAAAACTCTGGTCATAGCACAGACAGTAGGCTGGGAGAGGAACCTGTTGTCCTAGGGAATATTACCAAATAACCAAGGTTCCTTCTGGGTATTTTTTGCCATTAGCTTCTCCGTTTGATTTTTTTAGAAGTCTATTTGTGCTTTAATCTAAACTGCCACATAGATTTCATTCTGTTTTCATGCCGGAGTACCAAACACATTAATTCCATATTTGTTTATTTCACAAAACATTGACTGAGGGGAAGGTCAAATAGGTTATCTTTCTCTTCCTTCTCACCTGTTTTCCTAAGGAGATTAAAGTCATGCAGTCACACTGTCTGTGTGTGCATGTCCAGACACATGCATGTGCAGGAATCTTTTCATTGCCTCCAATGGTTATTGGATAGAGAAGGACTATTCCTAGGGGGCCCATGAAGGGCCTAATAGTGTTGTAAAAAAAGTGTCTTTGTACACTTTGCAGGGGTTGGAGAACCTACTAATGACTCTTTGGAGGTAAAAAGCTGCAAAGTGATCTCAATCCCTTTTACACATGAAAAAGTCAGATAAGTGAAAGGTATTACATGTTCTGTAAATGGGGAGAGAAAAGCTTCAGTTAGGGTCCACACTTTAGAAAGTGTTTTTTGTTCACGGGTATCTAGTAAGGTGCAAATTCATGCTGCTGCTTTAATATGCTTCACTTAGAGTATCAGCTCCTTCAAACTCATTCAGAATATCAACCACACCATACAAACTCAGAGGAAAACAGGCTTCACTAGTTCTGATTCTGGGAGGATTACTCTGCCAATTTTGTAGGATATGGATAATTCCTCATGAATCAGGATGCCAAATGAAAGCTTGATCTTTTCAATAGGTGCTCCAATGGAGTCTATATTACAGAATTTAAATGTTAAGAGTATTTTAATTGTTTATGAATTCAAATATTTCAATTTTTCAGACTTGTCCAAAGGCAGTCACACTGAGTGGGATTAGTTCTACGGTAGAATAAGACTTAAGGTGACACTGAATCAAGTACATAAGTCTGTTTAACCCTCGGTAAATAAGTGCCTCAGTATGTCACAAACCTCCATGCAAAAGTATTTAAACACAAAATCATGCACATAATCACTCTAGCCACTGTAAAAATCATATATTTAAGGGGAGTGAGTCCCTTATGACCTATTTTGGTTGTATGGCTGTGATGTTGTCATCCCATGATGGCTGTCCACTAATGGTTACCTGGTATGAATTTATGTAACATAAATCACTTAAGTACTTTAGTAAGGGTGGTTCTGTAAGGAGCATTAACAAATTCCATCAATGGTCAACGTGCAATGCACGCAGACAGATTTCCCTGGGCAGGATGAAACTGTAAACAGAGCAATTCTGTCCCATTATTCAGATTCTGTTCCAGAATTATTAATTACTTCTCTACTGCAAAATCTCTCTTCAACACGCAGAAGTCTTAAATAGGCAGCACTATCTGTGCACACTATTTGGCTGATTTAAATCAAACATCTGCTTTGTCCAAGGCCTCCATTTTCTACCTTTGTGAAAGGAAACAGTGAGTGAGCAGTACAGAAGGACTATTTGCCAGTAGAGGTGTTTGGAAAGATGCCTGAATTTTTCTAACTGAAAGCCCCATGAAATCTACTCCATTCTAACTTGCTGTTAATCACTTTCAAGTTAACTGGTACTTTTTATCATGCAAATTTCTCAGGATGCTTCTGAATTGATGAAATATTCATTCCAAATCCCCTGTGTGGGGGTGTGAAACCAACACCTACGCTCAGATCCTCCTCCCATCATTCTGCACGGACTCATTAGAATTCTCAGTCTGCACTAGCGGAGGATCAGGTTCATGGCTTTGAATTCTGTTTTCCAGCTTAAAAAAATACACGTTCCATCATATACATATTGTTTCATATCTCAGTTCTTTCATTTGGGCTTAATACCTTAACCAGAAAATGTTACCAACATGTATAAAATTTGATTATATCCAACCCAGGATAGTCTATTAGGCCCATGTGATACGAATTTAAGAGAGGCTGTTACCTTAATGGGTAGGAGCTTAAATTCCATTCCTGGCTTTGCCAGTGGCCTGGGTAAATCTGTTTTCTGCTGCTCTTTCAGTTTCCAGTTTATACCGTTTGTTGTCTCTGGACGCAAACTTTTCAGTATAAACACTGTCCCAGCTGCAGTGCCTAGAAGAGTGGGGAAAACAGACTGACCTGTGCTAGACTCTTTAGACTCCCTTCGAATACTAATAATTATAATATATACTATTTGTACTGCAGTCTGCCATGTTCTGGTATATAGTGAAGGGAGGAAAATTCAAGCCACAGTCCATGTGCCACTCCTTTAGAAGAGACGGGGTGTTTACGTGCACGTCCATGCTCAGGCTACTGTCTTGGTAGAGAGGAGGATTGTTCACAACCCAGAGTTATGTTCAAAGCAAAAAATCCCTAGGAATTGTCTGTTACGCTGCTAATTTATTCAGAAGATCTTGTTTTCCCTGTACAAAATAGAAATAAGAAACTAAACAAGGTAGGAATGTCAAAGACACTTTCCCCTGAGAGCGCTGCACAGCCCTCCAACATTTGAATGTGCAGCACAGTTACTTTATGATCCATCCATTCCTACAGGAGAATTCAGAAAGCAGAAGCCTTGTCTAAATAAAGACAACCTTGGTAAAGCACATCGTTCTAGCTAGTGATTTCTGTCAAGGCAGCCTGCGGTCACAGCAAGGCCATACAGCAGGAACGGAGAGCAAAGAAGCAAGAAAGACATTTTTGTTGAAATAAACAAGAGAGAAAAAGCAGCGCAATAGTGAGAAACACATGTAACTACCACAGGGAACGTATTTTTACAGTGCATGAAGGAAACACTCAAAAATGTTTATTTCCCGGCAGGTTCCTCGCTAGAGCATAGGTTATCAATCTGTGGCCTGTACACCTTTTCTGAATCCCTGGTCTACTCCTAAAGAACTGATGTAAGCAGAAGAAGGACAGCAAGCACATCTATACACATGCTACATACAAAATAGTGCTACATCTATCAGCCTACCTATGTTAACTTTCTCATAGGATCTGAATTTCCCTTGAAAAATTTTTAAGCCTTTGCAAATTCAAAAGAGGTTGGATTTCTGCTTCATGACACTCAGAGAGAACGCAGAGGGTTAGCACCGTTTCAGGAAAGGCTTTGCCACAGATTTCCTTTGGTATCACAGGCTATCTTCTCCATGAGGTGCATATTACAAAGAACAATAAACTTATGGTTTGACATATAGACCTTCTTTCTGTTCCATCCATGTGGTTGCACACAGACCTTAAATTCATTTACTGCTATGAGTCAGTACCTTGGAAGGCCAGAACCCTTATGCAACCACTTTAGTGTGGTTTAATACAGCACTTACTTAGGTAAGATCAGAATACAACTCCAGCTTGAGTCAGCTGCAAGTTCTGCCTTACAGCCCATTACAGTTCCTTCTGAAAATGCGATTGCCTGGGAAACTTTCTTCTGAGAGACCCTCAGCTAAAACTGGTAATATGACAGTGATAAGAGTGGACAGAAAGTGTATCAGACTGATAATCACATGCTCTTCCTTCTCCAAAAACATGGTTTCTGCTACCTACATAATGGGAAGAAAAGGATGGGGGAGGGGGGTGAAAGGGGATAAGGATCTCACATTGGCTCCATCCCTCTGTACAGGGAGAAGGTATTCTTTACTTTAAGAACTCCCTCCCCATCCTGCAGCTCATCAAACATTTAAATGGCCTCCAGCTTGTTCCAGAGACTTACATGCTGCTTCAGCTTCTTCAGCTTCTGCAACTTTGGTTGTCCACCTACAAGAAATAAGAAAGTGTTAAAAACTGACATTAAAAATATTTGCTTCTTTCATCTGGTTGAAGGCTCAGGAAGACTGTCTATAACTTCAAAAAAGGAAGGATCTTAAATGTGTTGAGATATAATTTAAGAATTCTCTTTAAGCTTTGACTATTTTCATAAATCTGTTGTGGAACTCCTGTCATAAAATTCTGTGAGAAAGAGTGCTAAAATGCCCAGAATTCAGAATATTCTGTTCTTATGATAATAATCTTTAAATATGACATCTCATTTTTGATAAGCCACCAGCCATAGCATTGGTTTTCATATCATTGTGTTGCAATAACGTTCTGAAATTGACACTGCCCTTATGAGGCTGAATGAGACCCTGAGGAAAGAGGAGCTGATACCATGAATTCCTAATCTTTAATATCAGGAGAGATCTTCTGCATATTCCATTCTGTTGAGCTCAGCAACTCATGTTTAATGAAAGACCATATCCTAATAAATCAAATCCCTTTTCCAGAAAGAAACCTAGTCTGCATGTGGCATCAAGAATGAAGATTCATTGTTCCTTGATGTAGTCCATTCCAGGGGTTAATCACCTTTGTTGTTAAAAACAAGTGCCTTACATTGTAAAGCTCTCTGACTTCAGCTTCCAGTCACAGTCTCCTGTTCTCCTTTTTCTCCTACTAGAATAGGGAGCCAGTAGGTCCTTGGGCTTTCTCCTTGCAGAGATGGAGTCTGTGGTTGTTGTTCGTTTTTTTTTTTTTTTTTGAAAATAATTTATACAAATTCACTGGCCTGCAGTTGTTGATGAGGTTATTCCTCCTGAGTCCATCACATCTGCAGTGCACATCACTGTTCCTGAGCCTTACAGTATAAGCCAGATTGGTTTAAAGACTTTTATCAGTATATTTTTTTACAAACTTAATTGCCATTTGTCTCTTTTCTGGAAAAATAAGTAGATTTGACTTTCTAAAATCCTGATTCTCAGGTATTTTTTACAGTCCCCAAATTCGGCTTTCCTTTCCAATTCTTAGCAGTGTTTCGAAAATGAACAACTGAAAAATTAGCAATGATTTTGTATTTCTTTCCCAGTATTTCCCAGTAACTGATTGAAATAACGAATAGTGTGAGGCCTTGTACTAAGCCTTAGGGAACATCACATCTTCATCTGGTCTCGTTGCTGTAATACTAAGCTGTTTTGAAATCAGAATGTCATGCAGTAGTAAATCAAACACAATGCATAATTCCATTGTATTTCTACACTTACCTGTATCAGTCTAACCTGCCATCTTATCAGACAAAGAAACCTGCATGTTTTCTTCATTAGAGCTGTCTGACACAAAGCTATGTTGAATAAACATGCACCCATCATTGATTTTTTTTAAGCAGTTGAACATTAAATTTCCTTTCTACTGAGGTAAGGCTTGAGTTCTCCCATTTGTTCTTTGTTCCTTTTGGTAGTCAAAACAACTGCTGGATCCTGTCTCCTCCTAGCATCTCACTGTTCATTCTGTGGGACTGCTGCACTGCAGTTTTGACTGGATTCTGATTTGGACGCTAATGATGTAATTAGGGATTAGGCAGGATCGAGCCATATGCTACAAAAAGAAACCCTTCCCCTGCCTCACCCTCATTATCTTTTTGATGAGGAAATCAACTGAATCAAATTTTAAGGGCATGTTCCTTTGTAGAGGAGCTAACATATTATAACATTCTGTTGGCTTTGCAACATTCCTGAAAGTATCTGTTCTACAACAATTCTGTTAATCTTAGAGTTTGTGACATATCCATGACTTCTTATAGAGGCCACAAATGACAAACTGACAATAGGGATAACACATTTGATAACATAGTGTAGATCAAATAGCCTTTATCTTTTCTCTCCTGAAATATATTTCTTTCTTTTTTTTTTTTTTTTTTTGGTATTACAGAGATTCTCAGAAGTTAGAACCCTCAAGGGAAGTGTTTTTGATACTCAGATGCCTGACCCAGCATTGATGTTAAAATGTTGACCAAAAAAGCAAGGTCATATATTTTATGCTGTCCTATCAAGACTGAGAATATGGTCTCATGGGGCAGTGTGAGGTATATGCAATACAGAGACATATTCTCTTCCTTTGGTCACAGGGGTTTTGTGGCTGTTGTTCTTAGATGAGAAATGCTACTATGTTCACGGAAATGATGCAAGTGGAATCCAGTTTCTAATTTTGTACCAGATTCCCTCTTCTGAAAGGAAGAGGAAAAAATACCCAGTGCAAGCTCTGGAACGAATAAAAATAAACAAAGAAGCAGATACTGTAATTTATCTAGGTTGCAGTCACTGCAACCAGACTACTAAAATGACTACTAAAAAACAGAAAACATGACTACTAAATTCAACAGGATTAGAAAAACATTACAGCTTTATTGGTATTTTGGAACACTAGAAACAGAGATCACCTTGCAAAGAAGAGTGAGTCATCCGTGATTAACCTAGAAGATGGGAGTCATGTATAGGTTCTGAGGCTGCTGACCAGTATAAACAGGCCATAAATTTAGTAGGAATAGTGTGAGTCAGAGAAAAACAGGGAGAGAAAGGAAAACATATGGTCATAGTCTGAAAAGTGGATGAAAGTTTGAACTGGAAAAACAATTCTAGTAATTCAAAGGGGAAATTACTCTCTTCTGCTTAAGCATATAAAATAAATCATGTTGAGAAGATCACGTATGATATTTGCTGAAGGCAAACAGTTTGAGAAAGACTCAAATGGGAACTTTAGTTCTGGATATCTCTGAACTTTAATATAAGTTTCAAATCTTCATTTTCATCTGTGTAGTGGGCACTTGACTTGAACTCTTAAGAAGTCTAGATGTAAATTTTGTTGCTCTGACCTCTCTTTAATAAAACACAACCTTTAGGCTGCTCTGAAATTAGCTCCATTATCTGATGAAAACTGAGGCGACTCAGTAATTACACCCAGATGTTAAAAGGTGAACTAAAGCTTTCTGTTCAAGAGCTTAACTAGCATGGAAGCATGAAAAAGGTTACCTAGCTCTGCAAAGACATGAGTGATGTTCCTCTTCAGCTGGTAAAGTAGCTGGTGCCATATGCAAGTGGTTTCATGTTAAAAAAAATTCTTGTCAAGTAGGCAGCATGTTACAGAAACCTATTTTTTTGCACAAGTTCCCTGATGAGCAAGGCCTTCTCTTGAAGAGAGTTTGCACCTCAACATCATTCATTTTTTGTCTGCGTGATTACTGAGCTCTGTGGTGAATAAGAGCGTTTGTATGAGGACAACTAGTAGTATACAGCTTTGCAAGCCCCTGAGCAAGATGACATTCTGAATGGCAGAACACATCCAGTGTTGATAATTAATCCCAAGCACCTTTGAGATCTGATGACAAAAAATTTACCTGAGAGCTTGTGTTATAACATATATGCAGTGACACATTCTTCTCAGTGTAAAATGGTATGGCACTGAAAAGTTTTTCCTTTCGGTGAAAAAAATTCATGTTAGTAGGAAAATTGAGGCGGACTGAAGTTGTGGAGCATTGACAAATGCTTGTTACACTCAGCGTTGCAAGGATATGATCTTGAGCATTACCACACTACTAGTTTGTGTTCTTTGCCTTTCAGCAGAGCTATAGTTGAGGCACGCACCACACTGCACCCCAGTCAGGTCGTGCCCAGTTCTGAATGCTCGGTCTGGACGGTGAGGCAACGGTGGCTATTGGGGCGACTGTGACTAGAAGCAGGGATTGTGCTGTGTTTCTTCGAGTACTGATCCAGGGGCACTGCGCTGCGCAGGCAGCACAATGAAAGCACCTGGTTAGACTGGAAAAGAAGGAATCAGTCTGGATCTGCTGAGCCAAGGCGGGGCTTGCATTCTGCAAGGAAAATAAGGGTTAAATGCTGAACAGTTAAAAACTGTCAGCCAGTTTCCAGGAAGGCAGAAGGAGCAGTTAAAGTCAGCTTTTGGGAGAACTGGTGCTTTCAGAAGGTACAAAGATACCAGAATAAAGAACCGTGCTTGTAGTAAGCTTTTTGGGGGAAGATTTATCTGTATTTGGTTTAGTGCAAGTGCAGCGCATATTGATTGTGTACAGCTGTGGACAATGGCTGACTTGTGCCTTAAGTCTTAACGTCTGACTTAAGCCTTCTGCTTAAGCAGAACTCACGGTCTTGGAGAGTACTTGTTCTGGCAAGCAGGTACAGAAATCTTATGTGGGTGTAGTTGGGTGGCATAGTCACAAATACAAACCAGAATTCATTGTTAATTGTTAGTGTAGATTTACCCTTTGTCCTTTTTATTATGGCTTTAAACAGACATAATAAATGCTGTTCATTACTCAGATTTATTCTGAAGGAGTCTAAACTTTCCCAGCTCTCTCTCTTTAATCATCCCTTGGCTTAAGCTTTTGTCCTTCCTTCCAAAGTGCTAGTAATAAATAAAGCTGTTGAAATGGTCACAAAAGTGTGGTAAGCCTGCTAACCCATACATCTTTTTGTATTTCTCTCTTTTTTTAATTGTTAACTAATATGTTAGATATATTTTTAGCTTCTCCATCTCTCCACATCAGAGACTTGAGAACTTAAGTATTTCTCAGCTTGCAGTCTTCCTCAGAAGATGTCTTGTGAAATGCTTGCTAATAGTTTGTCAGTAATGTTAGTAACAATGACAGTCAAATAAGAAAAACAAGAGAGCAGCTGCTTGATGACTGAGGCATAGGATAGGGAGTCAAGGACATGTACTGCTTATTTGTCTCCATCTTGTCTTCCATAACTGTATATGAAGAGAAGGGACGTGTTTACCTGTGATGCAGATTTTGGGCACAAATTGAAATACAGGGAAGTCCACTTAAACATAAGAAAAAACTTTACTGTAAGGGTGACTGAACACTGGAACAGGTTACTCTGAGAGACTGTGGAGTCTTCATCCTTGGAGACATTAAAAACCTGAGTGGACACGGTCTTGGGCAGTCTGGTCCACCTGACATTGCTTGAGCAGGGAGGTTAGACTAGATGATCTCCAGAGGCTCCTTCCAACCTCAGCGATTGTATGATAGGTCCTCATCTGTGACATATTCAAAATACTGCATGTTGTTGCTCTGATATCTTATTTTCATCACCTGTAAAACAGTTATTACTTCTTCCTTCGCTGTGGTAGCGATTGGGAGTCTTTACTTAAAAGCATTTTTCCAAAGCCTTGGATGGAAGCTACCGGAAAAATTCAAATAACTTCTAGCTGTTGGAATCATTAATGAATCTGTCCATCAGAGGCTGTTACCTGCATTTACAGACAGTTGCAAAAACAACTGAAGACTTTCCATCTTGGTGCACACAAATAGGACAGTTACAGAATAATTTTTTGAGACATGGGTCCATTCCATATTGATTCTGGACTCAAACAGATAGAGATTGTTGCATCTTTCTTCACACATTTGTATATTATAGCTACCTCTTAACGCAAACTATTATTATAATAAATAATTTTGGAAGATGGAAGCTCAAAGATTCTTCAGGTTAGAAAGCAGCACTTCTAGAAATCTGTGATTGGATTCAGAGTGGAGGAACAAATCAAGGTAGATACTCGTTGGAAAGCTATGGGGAAACATCACTTCCCTGGTTCCTGGACCAGCTTGGTCTGCTCAGACCCCTAGAGTCGTGTGCATGATAAGAATGCATTTCCACAAAAGGTAGAGTAATTGCTTCCTCTCTATAAAGCTGCATTCAGATTTATGGATTACTTGTAGAGGTATTCTAATAGCTGTATCTCTTAGAAAATCATATGTTATTGAAAAGGTAACTAGCTCAATATACACACTTGCAATAAATGTTTTTCACAGATGTTGGAAACTAAACAGAAGGAGGAATAATAAAATCTTCATTGTTGAATTTTAAAGAAACCCACCAGGTCTTGCTCGGAGCACATGATCCAGAAGATAATGAAAATTAGTTCCACTGAGAACTCTGAGGATTGTTTGGAGAATTTTATTCGTTAATAACAGACATTAGTATTTTTTTCCTATTTGCTAATTTGTATTCCTCGTTGGTACTCATGACCTCTATCTGGCTCCTGTGTAACTGGAGGAATCTGCTCTTAGGTGAAAAGTGAACCGATACTACACAGCTTCCACTCCTAGATGGGTCTGAAATCATTATTCCTATTGTTAACGGATGTTCTGTCATATACCAAAACTCCTTTTTTGAAAGCAGAATACTGTGATTTTTACTGGGTATGCCCACAGACTTTGTGCATGCCCACAAACACTTTGTTACTCCAGCAGTTCCCAGACCTCGGTTGGTCATGGGATGATGTTCTGTTCTGTTTTCTTCAGGTAAATCTCTCATATTTTAATGCCAAGTCATGCAAAGCAAAGAGAAAAAAAGGATATAACATATACAGAAATCATCATTACAGCATATTCTCTCTGCTACATAGCACGAAATCAAGGTTGGTACCACAAAAAACCTGAAAGTCTGATTGAAACAGGAGCAACAAGGGATAACAGCACCCATTCAGCAACCAAAGATTTCAAGACTACTGTTGATTTGGAGAATTTAAGGCTGGAAAGGCTGCTAAAATCACCTAAGCTGACCTCAGGCAAAATACAGAACAGACTTTTACTCCATAACTTCCTCCTTGAGCCTCTGGAATGATGGATCCATGATTAATTTATTGCTCCGGTAAATTCACCCAGATTGACAGTGTCAGCTGTATTGCTTTCAGTGGATTGGAGTTTAATTGTTTGCACAACAAAATGTTGCTGGAGGAATTGCATGATGAAAAGGAATTTGAGTTTTTAAGTTATTTAGATTATTGGGAAGGAGTTGCACTGTATAGCATTGCTTCATCCAACTTCTGTTTTTAAGTTAATCAACTCTATTACACCATTGTAATCTATCCTTTTTCTGGATTGCAAACATTAATCAATTAAAATACAGCACTGATCTGACTGGACATATACTGATGGCAAACTCCTCCCTTGGAGAGAATCTAGATATTCGCTTGAAGCCTGCAGAGAACTCCAACTGCCTAAACAAACTTGAGATGTTACATGTTAGCAAATAATCAGCTCGGGACAGTTCTAGGATATCCATGAAGAAAGAAAATAACATCATCTATTTGGCAGAGAGCTGTCAAGCACTGAAACACAGAGAATTCGTTCTCATTTGGAGTCTTTTGGCAAAGATCCCAAAGATCAGGGTGTGACTCGTTTCGATGCTGCTCACTAAGTATTGAGCAAGTTTTCACATGAACTGCCAATCACAATCAAAATGCCACGGAACTGCAAGGTCCCAGCATTCCCTCTAATTATTTTCCAAGCGTTCACTAGAGTTAAAACTTTTAATTCTAGTTCTTCCACAGTCTGTCATGGTCAAGTCACTTGGTCTCACTGTAAATCAAGGATAATATTTAAGCAGTGATCTTAAACATATGAATGAAATTACTGTAATTATTCCACGTGATAGCAGTTCTCGAGGTATAAAGCCTTGAGCAGATTTCCAATCATCTATTCCTACCTGACAGCATGTTTTCATAAGCACTCAAAGCTGCACTCAAAGAGCCCTTTATATAGTCAAACCAGAAGAGATTTGATTCTTTAAAGAAAATAATCAAACAAAAAACCCCAAGCTGCTGTGGGAGAGCCTATTGAAATTCCTTAGAGGACTTAAAGAAGAATAAACAACTAACTAGTGCTGATTTCTTCTCGAGACTTGGAAAAGATAACATTAAAAGGAAGTGGATGTAAGTTTTATAAAAAATAAAGGCAAAGCTTGTTCTAAAGCCAGAATGGAGGTGGCATTTCTTCCCAATATATGAAAAGGGTAATAAAAGAAAACATCTGGAAAATACCACATCTCCGAATGCTAACTGCTATTAGATCAAACTTTTAAAATGAAGTTTGATGAGTATGTTCAATAAATTCAAAACTAAATGTAAAAACATCCTTACAAGTTATGTGAGTTTATTAAGTACAAAGCTGAAAACAATTATGGATTGGGAGCCTTTCAAATGCAAACTTCACAACGTTATTTAAGGGTAGATGGATGGAAGAACGGATGACTTCATGAGTTCTCTCCATTTCCAAGCTCTGTAATTCTGCTCCTTTCTCTGCCTAAGTGCAGCATTAGCCAGCCTACGTTCCTCTAAACATGGACAGAGTAGGAAGTGCATGAAGGTAGGAGGTCTTGAAAGACACTGAAAAATGGATTCTAAAAATAGACAGACATGGTTACAGTGATCCTGGCAGTGACATACTGGGAAAGGCTTTCGGTCCACTTCTATCAACCTGTTTTTAAGAAAGACTAATATGCTATTTCAGCTGGCTCCAAAACATGCAGGTATACATTAATATGTAAGATAGGGGGAACTTTTGTTCTTTGCCAGACTACTAGCTTAAGACTGTGAGGTTTGTTATCTCCAATTTCTATCTATGTATTAATGGCCTACATATGTGGTTGATTGACTAACCATGCCTGGCCACAGAAAGTAGAGTTGTTGTGCAGTCTTTTCTCCTAATATAACAAGAAAGGAATCTGAGTCACCTGGGTCACCATGGCCCTCTGAGGCTCCTCAGGCAGTCACCATAGTCAATCTCCTTAGTAAACAGTAAAGCGCAAGGTAAAGTTCATGAAATTGATGGAACTTTTACTAAAAATATCATGTGAAGGAATATTTCAATGTCTAGCCATCTAAATTTTTTTATATATGTCACTATAAGCTGCTCCTATAATACCTAATGGGTGCAGTCATTAATGCTCTTTTACAGGAACTGAAATCTATTGTGAATGTTTCGTGGGGATATGCTAAGTGGCTTTATTTGCTCATGCAACTATACTACCCACTGCAAGTCTGTTATCATAGTTCCTGATAGTGTCCCACAATGGTGGTAAAAAACTGCCTGTTCTAAGAGAACAGTCACCGCACAAAAAAGTTGAGCTTTGGATTTCTGTCTCTCCCATACCCTGTATTCTTCAAGGCTAAAGGAGACCACTGTGAGTATCTAATTTGATTTCTGGAACAGAAGTCGTAGAAATTCTGCCCAGCGACACCTGCAATGAAGGGTATTAATCCATTTTGCTCTGTGCATAAATGTATATCAAACTCAATAACTGCTCATGGAACTAGATAGCACCTTTTACAAAGGCTTCTAGTCCTGATTTACTTTTTTGAATGCTGAAAAATTAACTGCTTCTCTTGATAGCCTTTTTCAACGACTGCCCACCTCCACTATTAAAAATCCATGTCATGTTCCTGAAGTGCATTTTCCTAACTTGAGTTTGCAACCCTTGAATTTTGTTATGCCTCTGCTAGGCATAAATAATAGCACACCCTGTTCTTTCTGGGATTCTCTCTTGTGATATGTCTCTGTGATATGAGTTTCATTTGCTTCAGGCAAAAACTAAGGTGAAAGCTTATTCTTTTTCAGCTCAGCGTCTCATTGTGCAATAAACAGTACCCTACACTGCACTTGGTATGAAGCTATGAGCTGGAGTTTAGTACCAACCTATTATTTAACACTTGCTTGTTATGCTCACGTAAACACTACCTGATTCCCACATGTCCAGCCCTGCTGTACACAAGTGTCACACTCCTGGCACCGTTGCACTCAAAGTTATCCTTTAACAGATGTGCTTGTGTCTCAGGGCTAATCCACCTCGATTTACTTCCAGCGCTGGCTACCCATGCAACATATCCGCCAGCTTCTGTTTGTTCCTGTGTGGGAAATAATATGGAATTGCCCGAAAAACGAACTGAGAACTTGATAAAAACCTGTATCTCGGGGATGGGGTGAGGTGATGTGGGAGTAAAGAAGGGATTATATTTCCCTTTGCATACTTCTCTTAAATGCCTTATATTGCCTTTATATGTCTCTGCTTTCTAACCTTTGTTTTTGTTTTTATGACATTGTATTTGTGGGGGCAAGTCTGACAGGCACTGTGTTGCTGTCTTGTCAGGTCCACTGCTTTCTTACTTGGTATTAGATTATTTGGGCCTTGACCCTTTGACCTCGTCAGCCAGTTGCTGGCCCCTAAACTACTTGTACTGGAGACAGCATTCCCCCCCGTCAGCCAGCAAGTTGCTTCTTCCATCAGAGTGGATCGTCTCTCTCACACACATTTTCTGCTTCCCCATTCCTCTTTTCCTCCATTTGCTCTCTCTGTATTCAAAGTGAAATATATGTCCTTTCACTTGTGGCTGTGAGTATGCTCAAAGATGAAAGCCAGCATGTCAGAGAACTCAGCTTCCTGGCAAAGAGGGTCACACGATTACCCAAAAGCAAGTACTACTGTTTTCCCCTCTACACTCCCCCAAATATTTCCTTTCCATGCACAACTCTTGTCAATTTTTGCAACTCATAGAAGGTACCAGTTTTTACAACAGCACAAGGATGAAAGGAGAGGACAATGAGAGATTATTGATTTTTTTCTGATATGCTGGCCACAGGGATCATACAGGAGGAGCATATCTGCATGTTTTTTTCTGCTAAAAAGCAAACACGCAAATGAAAACGCTATGTAAGCATGGAAGGACACCAGCATGAGAGACAGATATTCATGTTTATCTTGATACAGAGGTCCCACTTCTGCCTAGCAGCGTATAGAACAGAAATTCTAGCACCATTATTGCTTTGTGAACTAGGTCAGGCTCAATTATTTTATGCCTTTTATGAGATTTTTACAGTCCTTGCCCCAAGATGTTCCAGGGCTAGAACAGAAGCACCGACCAGTAGCACAGACAAATTCACAGAACAGAGAACATGAGAGATAACTCAAGTCATTAGGTACAGTTCTTCATATCCTTGGTCACCATATCATATGATCCCACTCAGAAAATTATCAAACACCATTGTAAGAAGTAATTGCTTTGTTCTGCCTCCTCTATTCTAGTCCTACCGCAAGAGGAACAGGACAAAATCATGCACACAGGGTTCTCTGCTTGTTTTAGTCCTCTGGCTATCCAGTTTAAAGATAATTCAGATACCCCTATCCTATATGGCACTGTACACTTTGAGTATAACTCTGGTCTCTGTATATTAGGCTCTTTGTTTCCCTGTTATCTAATATTCTATCTCTGTACCTATTCTAGTTTGAGTTTTGAGTTAGTAAATCTAGTTCTACGGTAAGCATGTTGGGACAGTGGTACAAGACAGAGTTGTGGCACCGTTTAATTCCATTTGTAATCTGGCATCTTATAAAAATCATTATTGCTCAACACTGACTGAGAAATTCTCATATAGGCGCAGCTCAAAAATGCAGCAAGGAACCACTAGGGAAAAAAATATCCAAAGGCAAAAACCTGATATCCATCCGTTTCCTCCTCCTCAACTTCTCGGGCTACAGAATTATCAGCTCCCATCAGACCTCACACAAACGAATCTATGTGGTCCGTAGGTTGTAACATTGCTTTCTGCTGAGGACACAGTGACAAACAATAGCTTTGATCAGCTAACCACTGCAAACTTTTATTTATTTATTTATTTACTTTTCACATAGCAGGCATGGTTTTGCAACCAAAGGTCATTCGAATAAAGCAATTTGGCCAGTGCCCAGTGCAGCAGTGTTTACCACAGTACACTCCGTTCAACTGTATTGGCGCTAAAAGTATCTGTTCTATGTCTACTGTTTTTTTTTTGAATCATGATTATTATTTATATTTTTGGCTACATTATTTTTTATTTCAGCTTTTTGAATGGAACAGAATACATTTTTGCCTGAGAAGCTTGGTAGGTGCCTTTTACATCTTTATTGTCTCAGTATCTGTTTTAGTGACAGTGTTGTTTCAGTGTCCTCTCAGTGTTTGATTTTTTTTTTAACTGCTAAATTATTTAACTTCAACTACATGAGAAAACAAGTGATGCAGATAACTAGGGAGACTGGAGGCCGACTTGACTGAACAGTGTAGCTGTACTTGGAGACAGGTCTGCCAGAGGCATCTATGCAAACTAGTGTAACAGCACTGTCGTCGTCTCAGTGGCAACATGAAAGAACCGAGTGAATTTTTCTCCCTTTTCCCTTTTCGCTTTTTCTAGCTCTACTTTGCTCTTTAAAGCAATGCTCTGTTACTTACATCCACTCTTACGCTACAGATCTGCTCCCTGTGTGAGCTCAGAGTCCCATTTGCTTTCTGGAAGGGAAATAAGATGTCACTCTCTTTTATCCTGGTCACCTCCGCAGGCGGCTCAGGAGGATTCTGTTAGCTTATGCACACTTTCCACTGAGCTGTTCACTGCATTTCAGTGAGGTGTCAATATGCCAGCCCATAGGGTTAGAGAGTTATCTGAGTGTCACCGGGTGTGTAAATCATTGAGTGGGTAAGCCAGAAACAGAGGGAAAGTTGGCAAAACTTGATACAAATATTACCTCTGACTGGTGACGGAAAGTGAAGGCTGATGGCTAGCAGCTAGAAACAACTTGAACAGATTTAACATGGAAGTGACAGGACTGAAAGAATACAAGATAGTGCTATTTTTACAGCCTCTTTATAGATGTAATTTGAGCAGTAACCTGTACATATTTGGTCACTTTCCTTCATCTCTAATGTCACATACCACCATCTTACACTACCCTTCTGCCATCACTCTGTACAGGTCCTTCATTCAGACATCAGTTTCCTTGGGAAAAGAACAGTAACAGATGGGACAGCTTACAGTTCAAAATAAGTGCTGAAAGCAATTTTGCTAACAGGGAATGGAAGAGCTGGGAACTACTCAGGCTTCCTCAGACAGGTTTTCCAGTGCGTTCCAATCACAGCTTTTAGTAGCGTTATAATCTGCCAGGCCTGGATTTCTCCATTACCAAAGCAACCTCACAGTCCAGTTTATGTGGTGGCTTTACTTTGAACAATCAGCAGGTGTTGAGTTAGTACATGTTCAGAGAAAAGAAGATAAAGTGTGGGTATAGGCAGAAAAGGAAAGTGGAAAGGCCAATTTCTTGTTCACTCTTTTGTATACTGCGATTTGTATTTTGAGAACAAATACATATGCATTGAGCCAATTTGGCACGGAAATGACACTAATGAAAGAAGACAAGACACTGCTCTTTTTACAGCCTCTTTACAGATGTGAATAACACTGCAACCTGCAAATATCAAAAACAATTCTTAAAGCACTTTAGCTTTGTGAAAGCTGGGTATGGGTACATATGCGTATAGATGTATAATTGTACCTGTTTTTCATGACCTTTATAATTGCAGGCTTTAGGGACCTTATAAGTATCAACCAAAATGTTCCATACCTCTGCTGTACTGACAAAGTGTTGCTATACTGATTTTACTGAAAAGGAAACAACACCCTGTTAGATGAAGTGACTTGCTCATGCAGGAATAAATGAGAGTTTCAGAATCAAAGCCTGGACACCTAGAAATCCCATCTACAGCAATATGAATAGTAATATTACTAATGAGAATAGTTAGAATGACAGATCTCCTGTTGAGTTTTTAGAGTGCTAAAAGAACTATTGTACTTAGTGAAAAGAAAGCAGATTTGAGTGGCATCACTGGGAGTCTATAAAGACCCCTATTATTTCACTTCAGGAAGGACCATTTCAACCTCATGATCAGGCTTGGGCACAAAACCACTAATCACCACAGCTATATGACTACCTAACATAACCAGTTCTTTTTATTGCTTGGAAAAGTGGCTGCACTCTGTACTCTACTACTTGTTTATGTATTTCTTAGCAGTAGAGCATTAACTGAGCAGAGCATGGGACCCTTTCTGCTAGACCCTGATCCCATCACTGATGAAAAAAACGATGTGATTTAAAACCTAGAAGAAGAAATGGGAAGAGCAGAGGAAAGCAAAGATATTTAGATCCATCATCTTTCACTAAAGACGACAAAGTTCCATGCGGTTCGCTGACGCTCCCTTGGTGCTGGCTGAACCTCTTCCCCTCCATCTTGTAGAGCACAAATATCTGAGTACCAAACAATCCTCAAAATATTAATTCGTAGATCATCTCTTAGGGATTTTGTTGGATAATTCCTGAATTACTCTCTTCCTTTTGTTACTTAGTAAATCCTTGGGGGGGGGGGGGTTGAGTCCTTCCTTGCTCTGCTTGGATACAAGTTAATAGGGTTTTGTCTGCCACGCAAATTGCAGCATTGGGACCTTTGTTTTCTGTTTTATAAATAGCTTTGTTATTCAAGAGTGAGAAAAGGGAAATGTAGCAAAATGCTGACACAAAAGCAGACAAGATTGTAAGCAGAATGCTTTCCAATGCTTGCCAAGAACTGACAGATTTTCAGTAACTTTCTTAATTTAATAAACAATGAAAAGGGGGATCAGTTTAATTCTTCATGTTAGAAAATAGGGAAGATGCACTATACCTAATTAAAGCCACTGAGACCTGTATGGTTTACAACAGAGATGATTTTAGTCCATTACCTTAAAATAAGCAGCAACTCAGTCATTATTAAAAATAGATTAGTGTATAAAAAGTAAATAACTATGTCAGTGCAAAGTCAGTTATATTAGAATGAAGCTGAAGGAATAAGTCTTGCGGAGATAATTACTGATGACTGATTTCTCTTTAGAAAGCAAATTTGTTTACTTTGTAATATCCACTGCTGAAGAGTGAGATAGCCCTTTTGCCAAGCTAGCAATCTACTAGAAGCTTCAAATTTTGGATTCAGAGCTGAACTCAAAGCTATTGGCATTCAGATTCTACTTAGCTCTGGCAAGTTCTGGGCTGCCTTGTGTTTCACTTGTTTTGTAATAAGTTTTTTCTCCTGGTTACTCAAGAAGCTAGGCATGACTGGTTTTTAATAGAGGATTATACTGCATATGAGGTCTCCCAAACAGATGTTAAAAGAAAGATCATATTGTTTCTATTTAGTAGTACTTTGACTATTTTATCAATATATTTGTCAATTTTGATAACAGTTTTATGAATGGGTTAATTGCAGAAAAGCTCAGGCACTATGGAGAAAGTGAAAGGCTTCTGTTATTTTATTTTATTTTTTTGCAAGGATTATGAGTCCAATATTTCAAGTGCTGCTGCTACTCATAAATAAGATAATTTTGATTGATTGCTATGCATGGGAAATAGTCTTAGTGTACAAAAGAATCCCTAAAGCAAAAAGATTTTGGATTCTCATAGTAAATAAAATTCCACTCACAAAGTAGAGACATTGAGGTGCTTTTGAGCACTGCATCTTCTGAGTGCTTTTAATGATGATCTTCTGAGAAGAAGTAAAACTTAAAATATGCAAAACCTGAGCCAGAAAGTTGTGTATGTCTCTCAGCAGAAAGGAGCCTCTTGCTTTTGACTTTATAGCTTCAAATTATAAAAGACAATAAAACAGAGGGCAGAAGATGCTACGATAAAGTTGACCTACAACTGTACTTGCAGGATTTGACTGTAGCTGGATGAACTTTGCTGGGAAAATAGAATAGTAACTGTAATAACGAAATGGAGCAATGGGAAAAAATAAGCAGCAGGGAAACTGAAGTCACTAAAAAAAGTCAAAAAATCTATTTTGAAAGAAGAAAAACTATAGATCTTAGCACTGCTAAAAGTATAAAATGCTAAAACACAATGAATAATTCAGATAGAATAGGATGGAGAATCTGTTTAGCAACTTGCAATTGAAATGTCTTTCTCTGACACAATTAGGACGCCCCTAAGAAGAAATGCATATTAAAGAAAACATTTTAACCTTTTCTGGTCAATTATAAAGACACACCATAAATCTCCAATGAAACACAGGTCCCTTCTGTCACCTTGCAAAATCACATGAAGAAAGAACAGGACGTCTACAGAAAATACTTGGCCAAGACTGTTGCAAGGCCTGAGTCACATTTAGGGTGATCATAGCTTCAAAGGAGATAAACAACCTAACAAGACTTCAGTCTCAAAATTGAATAATGGCACTGGCTGGCAATTGTACAGCAAGGTGAAGAAAATATATGAAAGGTTTTGACTGAGGATTCACAGAAGTGTTCAAGCTATTATATTTTTGTTGTGTTGGATATCTTATATATGAATTCAAGAGATTCTTGATAACATAGTGGGAAGTTCTTCAGTCTCCACTCCTGATCATAGAGTTTGTAAGCAATGACAATGCTCACTTGGCAGCCCTCACTACACTGCGACGGTTAAAAGAATGAGTCCACGCTCCCTATCAAACGTCCTACAGCATGCCAGGGCTACAGGGAAAAGTACTCTATTGACCTATGAAAAACAATAGGATCACAGAAAATAAGGGTAGAAGGGACCTCAGAGACCAGCTAATCCATCTTTTAGCATAAACCAAGTCTAATAAAAACTATCTACTAAAAACTACTATTTTAATACAATCGCTCCTAACAGACACACGTCCAACTTATTCTTAAAGACCTCCAGTAATGAGGGCTACACCACGTCTCCAGACAACCTATTGTAGTGATTTCATTGTCCCTTGCCAACATTTTTTTATGTCCCACTTTAATCACTCTTGCTGCAATTTAAGCACTTTATTTCTTGTCCTATCCAGCATGGAGCTAAGGAACAGATTATTCCCTTTTGTGCCTTGTACATATTTGCAGACAGTTATCATGCCTCTTCTTTTGGCTCCCCTCTTTCAACTACATAATCACTTTTCTTTCTGTCTTTATAGGTTATGTTTTATAGATCTCTGATGATTTTTTGTTATTTGGTCTGCAGTCTCGTCAGCCAGTTCATATCTTTTCTGGAGAGTATCCCCAAGGCTACTCTTTTTATCTGAGGCTTTACCAAAGCTGAACTGAGCCGCAAGATTACTTCACCTGTTTTGCTGGCCATATTCCTAACTAAACATCTTATTATCCATCTTATTTTAAACAGTAAATATTTATTTTGCATTCAGTTTGTGATCCACTGTAACTCTACGGTCCTTCTCTGGTCAGCCATTCATCCTCAGTCTTGGATACTGACGTTTGGTTACTCCTGAGTGACTGTACTGGTGTCGTTGTCCTTTCTGTACTGCATCCTATAGTTTACCCATCATTCTTCCTATTTTCCAGGAGTATTTATTAATCTAATACTATTTTTCAGCGTCTGCCATCCTGTTCAGTTCCTGTAAAATGGCAGGATCTGCAACTGCAGTTTTAATGAGTTTACTTCCTATTTCTTCATGCAGCCTATTAGAGGAGACATTGAACAGAGTCATACCTAGACTAGATGACCCTGAATTCCCATCTGAACCATTTTATCAAAAATCGCTGATAAAGCCTTCCTGGGTACGGAGTCCAAAAACTTTTGTACCCAGTAAGTTTCCTAGTGACCATGTTTTTCTAGGTGCTTATGATGATGTCACATAATGTACATCAAGCTTCAAACCACATTTAGTCATCCTCTCTACCCATAATATCTATTTATCACGTCATGACAGGAACTCCAGCAATTTTGACATGATTTATTCTTGACACCTTCATGTTGGTGGCTATTCACTTCTGTTACCTTCCAGTGCTTCCACTCTTCTCTTCCTGTATTTCCTGCATAGCAAAGACTCCAGTGAATTACGTCTGTGACATTAGGAAATCCTCAAAAGTCAGAAGAAAAAGTAGAATCAAATTATGGCCGAGATGCAAAGGGGTTGGAGGGAAGATTTTTGTTGTTGCTACACTTATTTTAAAGAAAAATTGGCACTGTTTAGGAGGCATGCTGACATCTGAGTAAACAGGACAGACGCATTTCAACTAACAGCAATGTAGTCAGAAGTATACTGTACAGTGTGGAATGGTTGCTTCATGCTCTGTCTAGTTATGGCATACACAATGTATAGAAAGCATTTACTTGGTAAATTAATGTCTCAAGCAAGTCACGTACCAATGTCAAGAGACTACTCTGAGTAACTGCTTATGGATCCAGAACTGCAGAACGTGCAAAGGTAAACTACAAGACAAATGCCTGTAATTACAGTCAGATTTTGGAGCTCTCAGAAAATTACTTTGCCATAAAATATTATTTAGAGAAAGTGAACACAGAGGACTGTTAATTTTCCATGGACTGTTAATACACCCAAGAAAATGCATACAAGAGTGACTCCAAGAGCATTTTAGTTTTTGTTCAAATACTACACGTGCAGGACATGTGGGGACAATCTCTGCAATTATAGCAAATCATTATGGCAGGTCTATTTGCTAGTGAATGACTACATATTATAGATTTAAATAGTGGAAAAAAATGTCCTGATGAGCTAAAGCCTGATCAAGCCAGGGATTACAAAACTGAGAGAAACCTTGAGCTTAAGGAAAGCAATTCTAATTTGAGTCGGAAGGAAAGAAAGAAAAAACTCTAAGGAGTTCAACAGAACAAACACAGCTTCCTACTACGAAGTAAGTATGAGAAAAATTTGCAAGAACAAACTGCCTACACCAAGATAGAATGATTATTAGCAAATCTGGCCAGAGAGAGCTTCTTTAGTCTAAAATGAGGCACAGCACAGAATATTATACCACAGGAAATTGTGACGCAAGACTACCCAGCACTTTCTAGAACATTATCTATGCATAATCCCTGTGATGCTATTTAAAATGATGTACAATATATACTTTTACTTATATGACTGATTTGGCTGCTGTGGTTTCACCTTGTAATTAGTGAAACTTGTAAAACTGATTCAGAAAAAAATGTTATCTGAGTTTATAATGAATTTGGATTCTCCTCCGAGGCGCATCATGGTAAAGGAAAAGAATATGAAAGGCAGCTGTTCAGCCAAAGAAGAAATCCTAAAGTGTCTAAAGTTCCAAAATACCTCCTTCTTATCCTCAAGAGAATAGACATGAATTTTTAATGAGGTTTTACTCTCCACATTCAGCCTTTAAAAAAAGACAAGAAACCAAAAAGACAATTTGAACAAATATTATAAATCTGTAATATGTGGAACAAGCATTTCCTCCACTTACTTTCTTTTTTATGATGGTGGAAGCTATGCAATTACTTACATATTTGGACTAAGGCTAACAAAGGAAAGTGGTAACTGCCAAAGAAATGGTGGCTACCCAAACAAGCAGAATTTTGCAAGATTGCACAAATCTGCCGAATTCTTCTATTTGAATGAAGTACTTCTACAGTAATGTTTAAGGCTCTGAATGGACCTTCAATACTGTTTACTAATAAGAAAATACAGAAACAAAACAGAGCAGAGAGGACCAAGAAAACAACGAGAAAAGGTAAAAAAGCGTGACATATGAGGTTAACAGAAAAATGGAAAAGTAGATGTGGAGTAACTCCTCACAACTTGTTAATGTCTTACAATGAGCAGTAAGGTCAGGAGAGATCTAATGGGGACGCATGTTTTCAGGAGTGCTTTAGTGCTTTCTCAAAGAACAATAATGTCCTGGAGGCCCTGAACACTCAGAAGGGGAAAACGCTGAACCTGTACTGATTTCATCTATTGACATAAGATGAAACATCCTTCACAAAGAATCAAGGGAATGACCAAATCCTGCCATGAGAGAATTAATCCATGTCAGGAATAACCCTGACATAAGAGAATTAGCAGTTCCCTCTGTACGGTCTTTTTCAGAGGGAAAGAGACATGTTTACGATCATTCTAGCATTGAGAGTAGCACGCTCACACCCTTCATATGCAAAAGTATTCTTGTCAACAGGGAGTGACAACAGTAAAACTTTTTAAAGAACAGCTCAGCAAATAGCACTTTTGTCCAGGAAACAGGATATCTGGGTCCAACTTTTTCTCCAACTCCTAAGTATAGAGCATGAAGGACATTTAAGGCATTGCATCTTTTCCACTCCACCTTGCTGAAGTTGTGCCAGGATGCAGTAGACAGCTCAAGACATTAGTTACTCTGCATGAGAATCCTTGGGGTCATGAACCCAACCCAAGAGTTTCACAGTCCAGTATGATGGCCCCAAGCAATAGGCTACAGAATTATGCATACACACACTGTCTTGCAGGCCCCAAGTAAGGTAAACTTTTTTCTGTGCAACAGCAGCTTTCATTGGAGAGGTGGGGAGCACACCTGTCTTCTCCAAGGCTAGTGATGAGGGCACACCTGGATTTTAGGTATCTACATTATCCCAAAACCCTGCGTTATGCACGATCCAATGCTAGCTGTAAGTTCTAGCAGGGGAAAGGCATCTATTTTTCATGAAGGACTATTAAAGTGATAGCATACATATTGACAGCCCATGTTACCCATAAATTAAGAAAGCATTGTTAATCCATAAACAATGCAGGCAAGGCGCAAGTAGTGCTCAGACTAGGTGCTATATTTGCCTAGATACTGAAAAAAAAACCATAGCTGGTCAGGGGCGCGGGGGTAGTCAGAACATCTAACCGAGGCATTTAGGGTTACCGTGAGGTCAAAAAGTGGGGTGCGTATTGACTGGATAGGGAGCCTGGATATCTACTAAGCAATTCACTCCATCTGCATGCTGATGAGGAATCTTTGAGCGCAGAACAATATGCACTAACTATGTCTGACCCGGCAACTGTTTGTGAGCTCCTTTGGCTATTCACAGGTTAGAATATGAAGACCCTGCTGTAGAAAAGGCACTTACGGGAGGAAGGCTTGACAGTGCTCACTTTTTATGCAATAACTTAGTGGTCAGAGCAGTCGCTCCCAAAGTACTTTCTAGGCTTTCTCAGCCATAGATGTTTCTTAACCACCATCATGCCATTCTCAATCGCAGGGACATCGCTCTAACAAGAAGGCTCTGCCTCCCTTCTTATGAAGAGGAACAACTGTGCAATTATTCATGCAAGATTAAAAAAAGGCCAGCAAGAAAAGTAAGAGAGTTTGATTCTGAACCTCACTCCTGAGGATACGGCTGGAGTTGGGAGGTTCTGCTTTTTGTAACCAGTGATGTTTATACATTTTATCCAATGACTCCTTTAATATACAAATGCAAAAGCAGCCCCTGGAACGCAAGATTCTCTCTCCCCTTCTTTAACAGGATAAAAAAATCAGGTTCCCCTTTGTCTTATTAGATATTATCCTTGCTTGTCTGGAGATTGAGATTGGTTCCCTCTGGAGAGCTACATGAACTCAAGCTGTTCTGAGCAGGACACTTCAGAACGCAGAGGACACATAGGACACCTTGCAGTCCAAAGTGGAGGTGCCAAAGAGGTATCAGACACGCTCTAGATCAGACAGCGCTGAACAGCAGGCATTTTAGTCACCTCAAATCCATCGAAGTCTGTAGTAGGAAAATAGAGAGACTTAGGTCTCTTAGGTGCCCAAGTGACTTACTCAAGCTAACCAATGACTCAATAGTAGACTTACATGCTAGATGGAGCTGTCACGAATTTCATGCAGGTATGTGCTAGAACAAAACCATTAGGCTTTCAAATGAGAAGTGGAATCTAGTGCGTAATTGCTTTTGGTAAGAAAAGGCAATTAAAGCTTCCTGTGCAATCAGCAAACGAACCCCTGAGTTTAGCTATAAAATTGCCCCACCTTAGCTTTTCATATGATGAAATAAGTACATCACAACTGCACTGTCCTTAAAAAATGTTAGTGATATTTTCCTCCCGTATTTTCTTTCAAAAGCCTGAATTCCTATGTTGCAGAGTATCACGTGCTGCTCATATTGAACAGACAATGATGAATGTCAGACAGTTTAAAGACTGCTGTTTGAGATTCCTGTTGCTGAGGCATCCAAAATGGACTGGGAAAACTTTAAGCTGGGACCATATTGTGATCTAGGTTTCAAATAGAACTTCCAGACTTTCTTAGTTTCAGCCAAGCCAATAACAGGAGAACACCACCTTCCTTCCGGGTCCTTTGGCACCTTTTCTTCTGTTCCATATCAGGAATTTTAAGATACATGAAAGAAAAGGGAAGGGAGACAGTGAATATTTTGGGCCTTTCAGAAGCTTCTGGTAAGTGGACATAGTGAAGGCATATGGCACTTTTGACTTGTCTCCATCACTCCTCCCATTGTCTGATGTTCCCTGGTGCCACCTGTCAGCATCTCAATTGCATGCTTGGATAAATTCAGAGCAGATGTCAGCTTATCCTGCCTCCTGACATCACCTTCTCATTTGTGCACAAGAGAAGGAAGATGCATTTCTACAGCAATAAGTAAGGGCTCTCTACCTAACAGTCCCCACTGGGACTCTTATCTATTGGCCTCAACTTTCCTGAAAGCCATGTAACCATGTAAACCTCTTCCACCAGGTATGAGCAAAGCACAGACAGATAGAGAAGTGTTCCTCTGGCTTAAAACTAAAGCAAAGAGCCAGATGTTAGTATGCAGTATGTCCAGCTTCATATCCAACTCCAAAGGTGATGACAATGGAATTTTAATAGGTAGATTTAATGTGAACACACATAGTCTAGGAACAGAGACAGACTCATCTCATTCGTGGTGCCTCCCCTCATCATGGCGCTCTCTCTCATTCTCTAAATCTCTCCATTTGCATCCTTGTCCATCCTTCCCGTCATTATCTCAGTACCATTTACAGGGTTTGCATAGAGTTTTTGAGAGGACCACTCTTGGCAAGGAGACACATTCTTAAAATAATCTACAAGAGAGGGCCCAAATTAGAAGCATATGGAGTCTTTCGTACTAAATTACCTAGTTATATGGGAAGCTTGTCTTCCACTATGGCTCTGAAAAAGACTTAGTAGTTCTTCATTTACCTTTTATTCTGTTCTAATAAGTTAAGCTTCATCCTTGCAAGTTATCGAGTATTCAGAGGTCTGCTGCATACGAAATGAGAAAGGTGTAGCATTAGCATAGACTTAGAGGGAAGAAAAGAATCAATTGATAATGTCATTAAGTTATTTTGAACTCATGTGCCAGATGCATGTGAGGCAAAGGTCCTTAATTTCCCCTAACGCGTAATCATCTGTAGAGTAGTATGTCATTTGTAGTATGTCAAAACTACTGTCTGACTGACACGCTGCTGAGGCAGATTTTACAGGTCATGGTGACTTCCGTGATGCCATGGCTCGACGGCTACTGGTGCTCAAGTACAGCTACCTCAGGTATCTCTGTCACACTGCAGTCACTTCTAAAGCAGCAGGCTGGACACCTCCAAAATCTTCATCAACACACAGTTTTGACTGGAGGATAATTTCCTGCTTGGTCTGAGTTGTCTTTGCTCAGTGAATGATTCAAGACATTTTAGTTGTAGGAAAAATTCATGTTCTTTTATTTAGAATTTAATTGAGATTTGGAATAAATTATCCGTGTCTAAATTGGTCAGGTAGCATCAGAAGCAATAAACCTAATGCTACTGTGACTGGGTTTTGATTATGCTGCTCACTGAGATTTGCTGATCATTCAGCTTACAAATCCTGTCCATAAATAACTGCCTCTAAATTATGTTACTCTTTTCCTTTTACTAATTCTATTTATGAAGATAGACTGCGTTTTATTAGGAATTAGTTTATGGCTATTCTGCTGAAGACAGTTAATGTTGCAAACTGATTGAGCAGTTAAGATTTTAGGAGTGTATTTTAGGATTCAAGATTTTTCTGCTAGATAATCTGGTAAATTTCTGAATCACAATGGAATTTAGCTCATACAGCATATGAGGTACGGATACCAACAGCTTGCTTTTTTAAAGTGACAGACATGGCACAGGTCTCTTCTTTAAAGGCTGAATATTATTTCCATATTTTGTGTACTGAGCTGTATTTTTTGATGTCAGCATGATCTACACATTAACGCCCATCATAATGCCCACTACTGCTTACAGTTCCATTCTATCTGACTGAAATAAACCCTGTTCTTAAGAACATCATACATATTCTTCCATATGATGAGCATATCAGGGTGGATCTTCTAGGTGAACAGTGCTAACCTGATAAACTTTGTATCACAAACTGCTCTGGATTCTGCTTTGAAAGGCTGTTTTGTTTCTACAGTATTTGTACAGAGTCCAGGAATGAAAGAAATGCTTACTTGTAAATGAGGACAGCAACCAATTACAGACATTCTCTTGACCTAGCTTTGTTAGCTGAAGACGGCTCATCGCTTCTATACTCTGAAGGTCTCTGCTCTCCCAGTTTCACAACTGGAAGCACTACAAGGACCCAGCATGTTGTGTCTAGAAAGGAGCACTCACATAAACCCATCTGCCAACAGAGCTGTGGGGGTGGTAACTTCTAGCTTGTGAGTGGAGCTGAGCAGCTGGGACAGTGCTGTCTTCAGGCAGCACAGCTGTTTGCAAAATTAATGTCTTTTTGTGGTCTTCCAGGACAGGTCACTGAAGAACACAATGCTAGCCATTTACACTAAAATAGCAGAAAGAGACTGTGAGCAGGCATAATTTCAACTTGTTGCTCTTATGAAATATCTACAGAGAAAAGGGATTAGAAGAGCTCATTTCACTGCCACCAGCTGCACTGATGAATCTTTCATCAGAAATGAGAAGTGGAGCATAGTGGAATGAGCCCATCCATGTTATGCAAATGCATACATTAAAATGTAATTAATTCAACAGATAATATCATATTTTGGAAGGGTTCTGACATGTTAAATAACCAAGAAGTGTCAATACCAGAAAGCTACTGATGAATATTGCCAGAATAGAGGAAGAAAACTAATTTAGCAAAAGACAAGGTCTAAATGAAAGAAAAACTTTTTAGAAACCTTAGTGTAAAAATAATGCTGCAAGAGGTCTTTTACGTCCATGGTATTGTGTGTTCTTGGAACCCATATATTAGCAGAGGAATGATAAAAAGGCAAAATGATCTGTATCATGCTTGTCTGTTTCTGTTATATTTACTCCAGTTTGGAGAAGAAATGGACAGGGACATGCATCTGCATGTAATTAGCTCAGAGGTGGTGGTCAGAAGGCAAAGGCATAAAGCTCATTCTCTGAACTATTTTGATAGTGTTTCTCGGCAGGAGTCAGAGAATGCCCTAGCTACAGCAGCTCAGAACCGCATCAAGCAACCAGCCTGTGCATGCCTGACTTGTATTCTGTAGGCTGCTGAGCTGCCTCTATCTGTGACCTGCAGACTTCTCTGGCTAGATCTCTGATTATAGCTCCCCCAAATTCCTGATGCTTCTTGAGAAATATGAAAACATTTCTTTTTCAGAACTTTCCTTTGCTATAACTCTCGTTTCTGTATTAACTGTTCCTATCACTTTAAAGGTATTTGCACTTAAAATAAAATTTCTCCAGAACAGCTATTTTTCTAACCAAATGTAAATCTGTGTTATGCAAACAAAGCTCTCAAAGCTCTTGTTGGACATTCTTCCCACAAAGTTCTATGTCAATCACCACATTAATATGAAGAAAAGATAGAGAAAAAAGGGATTTGCATCTATAATTTGGCAGGCAGTTGCAAGTTCAAGGATCTGTTTTAAATCAGGATTACATTTTTTTTTAAGAATGTTCTAAATCTGCTAACAATTTTTCCTTTTCTTACTGCAAATACATTTTTCCTTTAACACTTTGACTGTTCTTTAAGATATAGTTTGCCAATTGTCATCTGTCTCCACCAAAAAGCTTTGGATAAATTCTGTTAAGTCTTAAGCCACATGGTTCAAAACCCAGCTAGATTCCCAGAACACCTACCGTATATAATATTCAGCGACATAGTAGTTGTAGTAGTCAACCCACACCTACTCTGTCCACTCAGAAGATCTAAGGACTCGGTCCTGAGCTACAGACCTTCTGTAGGGCCATGGGAAAGTTACACAGGCTAAGATCCATGAAGATATGTTGGTGCTTTCCGGACTGACCCTTGATGTTTTAATGTCCTTAAGGCTTCTAAGCTTTTTCCTAAAGAGCACCACACCCATAACAGTGTCCATGCACTAAATGCCTGAAACTGTGTGCGTTCAATCAGTCAGCTGCCCCAATATTAAGAACTGGTTGCTGAATGCTGCAATAGCCATGAACTTTCATGGATTTCACCCTTGCTGTTTGAGCCTCAGTTTGCAGTCTGTTAAAGGGAATCCTAAACAGATGCTACAATAATGCATGCCATATAAGTACTGAGAGTACATTATGCAGATGTTATGCAGCTATCATAGCATCTGTTCAGAACATAGAATCAAATTGCAAAAAAGCCACATCTATTTATTGTACCATCTTAGAATGATCTCACCAGCCCTTTGTAACAGAGTAAAGACCAATCAGCTTCTAAAAATATATGCGTAAAGGAATTAACAGGATGCTGCCCTGCTTTTAAAGTATCTATTATAGGCACGTATATTTATGTGCACTTGTGGAAGAGCTGACATACAGATGTCACAGAAGTCCTTAAAATCAGGTTAAAATATCTTTGGGAAACATTGAAATGCAGCTGATCCTACCTAAGGAACAGGGTTATGCAGAAGAAGGCGCCCCTTCTAACCTAAAGACTAATGTCACAGAATAAATCTAGCTCCCCAGTTCCCACATCAGATCCCTTCTTTTTTACCTGTTAAGCTACAGCAGACACCTTTAAGCACTTACTGGAGAGATGAAAGAGATAGTAACAACCAGGAAAATTATATCTGAAAAAAACTATTTCTATTATTAAACAAGCTTTTAGCAAACCATCCGTACTAATTTTAGACCATTTTCCTATTAAACTTTATAAATTCTAGCAAAGTTACTTCATTCAGCTAGACAGCAAATAATTCTTTGGCAATTTCCCCACCTTCGGGGTACACTGGAACATCTTTCAGGAAACGCTGCACTTAATTTGAACATCTCAGTGAGGCTGACACGCACCAACTGCTGCAGTAAGAAGAAAAGCCACGTCCAGCAGAGTGGTACAAGCAGCATACATGCACCTACTAAATATGTGTAAAGATCAAACATTTTGTAGATAGGCACTACGGCTACATGCTATCTCAGCTTTTTCCTTTTGGGAACAATGAGGAAAGCATTTAGCTAAAGCATTTGCCTAAGTAATGTTGCCTTCTTACTTTTGTTCTGAATTGACAATGAATGCGTTTTAAGCATGAAATATGGAGCACAAATACTGCTCCATCAAGGGGAAAACATATTATTGTAGTATCGGTTCAAAAAAGAAGAGGAGATTAAAGGGCTATTAAGTCTCTTGCATTGGTTTTAATAGCACTAACTCACAAATATACTTGCATACTGATGGACTGTCTTTCACCACAAATTCTGTGTGTGGACTCTGGAACTGCTCAAGAGGAACACAGCTGTGTATCAGTATTTGCAAAGATTGTAGAAAATGATACAAAAGGACTGAAAAAGGTGAAATTTTAGGGCTGTTTGTTCCACTAACAGCAAACTGAGAAACCTCAGAGGAGTGCTCAGACAAAATTTCAAAGTGTGTAATAAAAGATCTGAGAACCAGTGAACATCTGGCAGACAAAGAGTCCTGGGTTATGCCTGTTCACTTTTTCATCTTGCTTCTATGGACGTTCCACGAAGATCACATACGATTAATTTGCCTAATATAAAGCCTTAGGTGATTGCCTTAACTTCATCCAGCTTCAATTTATGTTGCCTACGGTCTCATACACTTGTTAAGATAGTTCTCCATGTCCCTACACTTGCTCGTCCCAACACTGTAGCAGCTTACAGTTAGCGCTCAGCGTTAATGATGTGACAGGGCAACTCTTAGTGATTTTCAAATGAGAAACATGCCCAAATCCTTATCAGCTACTGCTGCTACTGCCCAGCTAGAAGCAACACCTCCTAGCAAGGAGGTGGAGCATGGGGTAAACATCTGGCGTTGGAAGCAGTTCAGCAGCAGGGAAGTTGTCTTGGCTGCCCCGAACAGCCCCCATAATGCCTTGTGTGAACCATGTCAGCCACTGCCATGAAGCAAAACACCTGCAGTTCATTTCAAAGGGCAATGACCATGTGGTCCTCCAGCATAACTTCCAGACGTTGCAAACACCAACAAAAAACCCCAATTCCTTTATTTCCAACAGAGAAACCCACTTTTGTTTCCAAATGATAGGAATCCATTTTAGTCAACGTCAAAGCTCAGCTGCAATTACTTCAACAAAGCTGCCCTCAGCCACTAACTAGAATTCAGCCCTGGTGTGAGCAGCTACCACAGTGATCCCGTAATAGCTCAAGCTCATTAAATCAGCTTGCAGTGACTCTAGGGTATCTACCCTGTGCTCCCCTTTCTGCATCCTCATCACACCGAGCTACGGCAAAGCTGCCTGTGGATGAAAGCTTCCCCCAAATGAATAATACTATCCATTGCATGCTTTAGACTCAACCTATTCCCCTCAAGCAAGGAGTTCTGCAATAGCCACCGGGAATGCCCTTCTCCCAGCCTCCAAAAACCTGCCTGGCATTTTGTCACAGTGAAATGCAGCTGCACAGACATGATGCATGCTGTCACAGACAAGGTAAAACATGCCGTAATGATAGCTGGTGCTGCAGATTTATGTGAGGATTTGGAACGCATTCCAGAAGCAAAGGGAAGGTTGGTGGGTTATGCAAAACAACGGCATTATTTGGAATACTTAGGCTGTGCTTTTTTGCTAGATGCTGCTTTCTGCATGTCCTGTGAATTGCAGACTTTACCACAGCCCACCTGAATTGATCTAGATAGCTTAGGACAAAGCAGCAAGTGCCCACCTGAGATAAATTGCATTAAAATAGCATTTTGCAACCATGTTAAACCAAAATACAAGTCCTCCTTACCTCAGCCAGAGCAAGCAAAAATCAATGTGCAATGAAATACTGGCAAATACGTCTGCTCAGACTAGTGTGTTATAAAACAAAAAAAAAAACAAAGAAAAAAAATCAGCTATTGTTTTTCCAGAATGTGAGTTCTTAGCAATACCAGAATGATTTTACCTTTATTAAGGAAAAAATCCTGGGAAGTGCTGTTGAACATCATCTCCTACTGAAGGTAACTGAAGAAAATGGATACACAACGCCTTAGTGAATGGACACGGACTAAAAGCAGCACTGTGTAGCTAAAAAGAAACTACTTTTCTGTAGAGCTTGCTTCTGATTTAAAACTAGGGTCTCAAGTCCATGTACAGGCAGTGCCTATGCCATTTTTCTTCTCTCTCAAGGAACCAGGCGGCTGCACTACCATGGCCACGCTCCCTCCAACAGCTCTGCAGGGTGGCAGAGCTGGCGCGTGACTACACTCGCCGTGCTGCCCGGGATCAGCAGGAGTCTTGGCCTCTTCTTATTCCTGCCAGCATTTTCTTTCCTTCCTCCTTTGTCTTCCTTTTCTTCCCCTCTCACTGCTATGACATGGCTTTATGCCGGAGCTTTTTCTGTGTGAAAACCTCATTAGTAAACCGTGAGACATCATGACACCAGCATCTGCCACATGCGACTCTCAGGATCCCAGCCCACACACTGTGGCCGGCAGCTCCTTGGGCATGACCTGTGGAGAGCTGGGTCCCACCAGCGACCATGGCTGGGCCCACGCGCTGTGGCCGGCAGCTCCTTGGGCAGGCACGACCTGTGGAGAGCCAGGTCCCACAGTGACCATGGCTGGGCCCACACGCTGCAGTCAGCAGCTCCTCGGGCACGACCTGTGGAGAGCCAGGTCCCACAGTGACCATGGCTGGGCCCACGCGCTGCAGTCAGCAGCTCCTTGGGCACGACCTGTGGAGAGCCAGGTCCCACCAGCGACCATGGCTGGGCCCACGCGCTGCAATCAGCAGCTCCTCGGGCACGACCTGTGGAGAGCCAGGTCCCACCAGCGACCATGGCTGGGCCCACGCGCTGCAGTCAGCAGCTCCTCGGGCACGACCTGTGGAGAGCCGGGTCTCACCAGCAACCATGGCTGGGCCCACGCGCTGCAGTCAGCAGCTCCTCGGGCACGACCTGTGGAGAGCCGGGTCTCACCAGCAACCATGGCTGGGCCCACGCGCTGTGGCCGGCAGCTCCTCGGGCACGACCTGTGGAGAGCCAGGTCCCACAGGCCACCACAGCCAGTCCCGTGCCCCTCGTCTAGGCTGAGCTTGGTGCCGCCCGGGGGCAGCGCTAGGGTGCGCCCTGGAAGAGCTCTCCACTGTTTCTCAAGTCGCCACAGCAGTGCGTGTCACACCTGCTCGGCGCAGGAGTCCCTGGGCCTCCGCGCGGAGGGGGCGCCCGCAGCCCGTCCCCCCACCGAGCTGCCTTCGGCGCAGGCTGAACGGCCGTAGCGGCCATCACGGCTTCTGGACAAAGCTGCCTGAATCCCGTTTAAGTCCTTCCTTAGACATCTCCGCCCTTTTCTGTCTGTCAGGCCAGAGCGTACCACTTGTATTTTAAAGCCCCTCAAGTTGAGCAGACGCTCCAGGAAAACTGCATAAAAAGCATGTTCTGAGAGCGGCCTCAGGCTTCGACTGCGACAAATAACCACAGGAAGCGCCAAAACACACAATCTAACTTCATCCCCTGGAACTCGGTGAGATTTAAGGACAAGTTTGGAGCCACCCCGCGCTTCCCGGGACACGGGTGGGGGCCAGCCCGCAGGCGACGGGGGAAGGGGCCCCGGCCCCGCCCCCGGAGCAGAGGCCCCGCCCCCCCGGAGCCCCGCCCCCGGAGCCCCGCCCCCGCCGCCACGCCTGCGCCGCGTCCCCGCCTCGGGCCGAGCACGAGGCGCCGGCAGCAGCGGCAGCGGGAGGGGCGCGTGCTGCTGCGCCTGCGTGGCCCCGCCCCCGGCCCCCCCCCCGCCTGGGCCGGGAAGGCGCGTGGCGCCATCTTGTGCCTCCTTCCTCGCCCCGTGTAGGGGAAAGAGGGGTCGCTCGTGGGAGGCTGGGCGCCCTGGCACCGTCCGCAGCCTCGTGAAAACCCGCTGCAGCCTTCCCAACCTGGCTGAAGTGTTACTGCAGCGTTCAGTAGTGATGCTTGTCAGTGTCAGAATTGAAAAAGCAGGACCTGGCAGGAGTGTGTGGTGCTCGCACATATGGGTTCCTGAGAAGCCCAGATGAGAGGTGTTGTAGGGGAAAGACACGGTCCCTGGCATAAAATGTGCCCCTTGTTTTCTTTTTGTGGGGCTGCTGTTGCTGGCTCCTTGAGGCGGTGGTTCAGTAAAGGCTCACTGACAGCCCTTGTCCAGGCTCTCCTTCCTTTCTCTTTAACTTCACCCATCTTTTCTTCCCTTTCTTATTTCAGTATCCTCTCAATTATCAGGGAAAGCAGAGGGTGACTCAGATCTCTGTTGCTTTACCCATGTTTACTTGTTTTTGGCAGCTGCAGGCCACACAAACACGACCGCCTGTGGAAGACGAGAAGCCGCAGCCCGAGTCACACAGGCGGCAGCTCCTGCGCTGCGGCAGAGGCTCCCTGCCGGGCTCCGGCCACGCAGCAGCCCACGCGCCACACGCGGCGTCTCCGCCTGTTCGTCCCAGGCCGCGCGAACCCCAGGGTTGCTCAGCTTCTGGGTAGTCTGCACAAGGAGGGCAAGCGACATGAACGCGATGGGTGCGTGACTGCTGCGTAAAGAAGCTGTCCCATCCGCAGCATCTTGAGAGCGTTGGTTCTTCCAGGCATGCTTTTCTACGCATCCCAGAGCAACTGTGTGCCACGTTTTTGTGAGAGCAATGGGCCTGGGATGTGTCGCGCGAGTGATGGGGAACCAATCCGCAGCTTGACTATGATTTGGAACCATTGGAAACTTAGCCCCAAACCCTTCAGAAGTCCTATAGATTATCATCTAAAGAGCCGGGGCTGTAGGGTGTCACTAACAAAGCCAAGCTACTGCCCACAATGGAATAGTTAGCATGGTCTGTGTGCTGGCAGTATGGCTTTACTGCAGACACGTTTTTCCCCATTCCAGTGTTAGAACCATCACTAAATTCATTCCACATATATCTGAAAAACTTTTTCTTCCTTTGCACTTTCCTTGTTTCTCCTCTTTGAGTAGACTTGCACAAATGCTTAGAATCTCTTTTAATTTACCTTGGTTTCTATTTTGTTATTTTTTTCCTTTCTCCTGCCTTTACCATTTCCTCAGTGAGCTGAAGTGTAGCAGAATCCCCCAGATTTCTTTTTCTCCTTCTACCTCTGAGAAACTTCTGTCAGTGCCACATCACTGGTCCCATTTCATGCAATTCTCTTCACAGTGAAACTGCTGGGCCTTCATCGTCATGACTTCATATTCCACTACTTTACTAAAGTCTCTTTAACTCTGTGAAAGTTTATGTGAAGAGTCCGATGCTACTTGATGAAACGATGGTATTTTCTCTACCCACTTTGCCCTGGTGATACCCAAGATGCCAGGCACTAGAGACCCTTTCTACCTTAGGGCTTTTTTTACCCCCACGCAGCTTCTTAATCACCAATTTCTGCCCACCGCACCCCGTTGTTGTGCTGGAACCATTCCTTATTCAGTTAGCATACCCAGGCTCCCCAGGCAGCCTCACACTCTCCCATCCGTTCCTCCCTGCACAGATCTCCTTCTTTCTAGAGCACAGTGCCATACAAAGAGGCTAAGATGCTTCTTTCACAATGGAGGTATCTGGCTGTTTTTGTTGGCCTACAGCTCCCAGAGTAGCCCACATTTCTGAACTTTCCCTCAGTGGTAATCAAGAATTCACACACACTTCTGATTTTTGCTTTAGTTTCTTTCTGTTTGGTTTCCTTTCCAAAGGTTTAGGATTCCAGCCCAACCCATTAATCTGTCACATGTGCCACAGTCGGACTTTAATACCTTAGCATGGTAAACATTACAGACATACAGAACTACCCTCCTGCTGAGCCCTGTTTTTCTGCCTCTTTTGTCTAATGTGCTTGTATGTGTTCTGGCATGTCACGGAAGAAACTTAACTCACTGAGTTTATGCACACCTGTGCATATCACCAGTGAATCTCAGCATGAATTCTCTGGTTTTCCAAGAACTCCACTCTTACATTATAAGGGCTATCGTTGATGGCTTCTAGAATTCAGTGCAGAACGCATAAATTAAGGAGGAGTGGTTCCCTGTCACATACAGCATAAAGCTGCTCACCTTTTTCCCAGATCCCTTCAAAACTTTTTCCCCCTCCCACCGACCTGAGCCACTTCCAGATTTATCAAAGGGGTCACTGCAGAACAGCAGGCAGCATTCACTCCCACTCCACAGAAGCTCCACACTGTTAAGTTTTATGCTTTTTCCAACACCTGCTGCTAGCTCTGGAGTAAAGCAGTCAAGCCCTAGGCACAAATGCACAGCGTATTTATGTGCTATAGTGTCACTGGAAGGCAAGGCCAGCCTGGCAGCACAGGATATGTGTTTTATACTTAGAGGTCCTGGAATTACCATACATGGAATCAATATTAGGGCTCCAGCTGTAAAAAAGGCACTTCTACGTTTCATTTCCTTGATTGCCTTGTCATGTGTTGGGATTTGCTTAGAAACTCAAGAAGCAAATCAGTCAGCAAGTCCTCTTACTTTCAGCTCTTCAGATCAGGTTCTTCTCTTTCCTCCTTCATAGTAACATGACCTTCTGTTGCCCTCTGTTCTTCCATTACTGACATCTGCTTGCCCCCCCATCATCTCCCCCCTCCTCCCAGTTTTAATCTCTAGTGGTTTTACATTTCAGTTTTATTTTTTTGTAAGCTGTGATCTAAAACCAAAATGTCTATTATCTATGACTTATGTGCATCTTCCACTTACAGTTCCATTCCCTCACCTAGAGAGCAGGATAAGGTTCCATTTTTGGAAGAGAAATACTTTTTTCACTTTCCTGTTTCTCTAATGATATAATAATGTGATAAGTGTCTTTTCACTGAACAGTAAATCCTTCTTCACAAGCTTCCTTAAAAATGGGGGAATCACAGTTTAAGTCTGCCTTACTAAAGAAAAGCAGGTGTTATATCAGAAGGTATTAATGATTGCTAACAAACATGCTTGTGATGTTGGTAGTCGAGGTTCTTGATAAAGCTCATGAGTGAGCTAGCTATCTTTCATCCAGGCTAGTGGAAGATATCAAAACACACCTTTCTGTAACACCAGTATGAACAACAGAATCCACTGGCTGGGATGAAATGCTGTTTTGGAAGGCCTGGACAAGAACTAACTCAGGGGAAATGTTTTCCTAGGAAACTGGCTAGCAATGCTGATGGGGCATTGCAGCTTTTTTTTTTTTTGGTTTGACTTTGTGTTAGTGGCAGAAAGTAATTGGAAGGCCTGAGAATTCATTGGGAGCTTGATGCAAGGAGAGAATAGAGACAACTCTTTAGGGCATATGAGTGGCTAAAAAAGTGGGCTTGCAAACTTTTAGCAGGGAAACTTCTGGCTATTGCTGGCCTTTACTGTGTTTACAGAAACAGTACTTTGGCACTTGTAAATAAGAAGGAATGAATTGAAAAAAGATCTGACTCACATCATCATTTTCACCTCCTAACAGAAACAATTTGGTAAGGCTTCGAGTACTGGCCATATAGGCCAAGAGGCAACATAGCTTAAACAAGCTGTCTTTTGAGCACTGCCACCTGATTTCTTTATGGGTGTGCTTTCCACATCTCTTTTCAGCTCTCCCGACAGCACTCTGACATCTTCCATTACAGAGCCCAGCCCTGACTTTTAATCCCTTTATTTTACTCCATCCCCTCCACTCCCTCCCATTCTCCCAACTGCCCTCCTGGCAACAGGCTACACTTAAGCCAACTGGCTTAAGCTGCGTATTGACTGGCCAGCCAGGAACCCAGCAGGAGAGAGAGCACCTGAGCTCACACACCTGAGAGCTTTTTCTCTCCAGATAGCATTAGTTGGGGTCTGTCTCATCCACCACCACCACTGCTTGCAAAAAAACTTGTAGCAACTTGGTTTCTGTTGGACCTCTGCTGTTGAGCCACATCTGAGTGAAGCTAGCAGTGGGTTGAAAAGATAACAAGGAGGTTATTAACAAATAGGCAAAAGGACAGAAAGGCAGTGTAATAACATAAGCCTTAGGTACTTAGGAAACCAGGTTAGAAAGAGGTGCTGTTGACAAGCAGCTGCTGGCAGGTTCTTTCAGGGTGAGCAAACAGTAACGCGGTTATCTAGTTTATCACTTTCATAGCTGAGGCCCTGAAATATCAGGAGACAACGCTTAACCAATCATTCATTATTCGTATTTCTAAAAAGAGCACCATGGAAATTTTTCTTCAATATTTTTGAACTTTCAGAGTATTTTTTGGCTATCCTGTGCAACTGGGAGGGTTTTGCTTTCAGGTTCTGCTTTCAAAACAAAACAAAACAATGAGACTGATGTTTGAATGTAGTCATCTGGCACCAGAAGCTGCAGCTATAAAATCTGAACGTTGCAAGATTAATGATGAAATTCTGGGATTTGGCAACAGAGTGAGTGACAGTCCAACTGAAATTCAAGTTTCACACAGTTATCTGTATGAGCTTCCCCTGATTCTAGAAGAAACTCTCAGTATTTCCTCTTTCTGCAAAAGAGTTAACTGATTCCTTTCTCTATACAAAATAACTTGTGACACTGGGTAAGAAAAAGCTTCTTTGAAAATAACCTTCTTGGCTTTTTATTAACACCTCATTGCTACTAGATTATGTTTTTTTCTTCTTTAAAAGACGAAAAAAATCTAGTCTAGTTCTTGTTCTTCTAATGTTATACTAAGCACGTAACTGTGACTCTGTAGGGTTTTTTCTACTGAACTGAAATCTGTAGAATGGAATAATGTTCTATTTTTTTTTATTTAATCTCAGATAAGCTTATTTTTCTACATTAATGCCGGAAACGGGTATTAATGTCTGAGTCAGCGTTAATCAGTGCATAGCAGAGAGAAATACACGTTTTATTTGTGAAATTTTAATGAGAGCAAATACGAATGAACACATCATTTTTTGTGTTTGATGTCTGCAAGAACATTTCCAATGATTATTGATTATTACTAGAAATACTGTCAGAAGTGCAGGATGCAAAATTTCCGTACTGATAGAAATTGTTACTTTAAATTAATACTGTCACTCACAAGTCTTGACAATTAAACCATTGCTCCTAGTAGGATGAGATGTAATTATCCAACTCAATCATTTCTGAATTCAAATTCTATCCAAAAGAATAGACTAATGGATCCTTGGAGAAGAATGATACGGAACTCATCCTAGTTACACATGCATCCCCAGGCTGAGAAGCCAAGACATTCCTGTTTTATCATTCAAATGCAAAATGGTCTTAGCAAGGTGAAAATTACCTGTTTTTCCTACATATTTAAATGATGTAAACAAACTTCAGGTCGTTATGCAGCTCACTGATGTGCTCACGTAGGGTTTAAAACCTGATCTACTTCAAGTGTCTAGGTTAGGTTCCTAGTTCCTCAGATAGCCATTGTGCAGAGAGAGAGAGAGAGAGAGAGAGAGAGACCAGAAAGCTTCAGAGGTAACCAAAGCTAGAAGGGGAATCTCTCTTTTCCTCTCTCAGTTTTACAGCATATCTAGGCAGGCTATTCTGAGGTAAGTGTATATAGATAAGTATGTGATACCGTCCCCCCCAACAGTTTTTATGTTTTTTCTTTTTTATATAGTGCCTTATGTTACATAGCCATTCTCCTCAAGAAAGAGAAGTTTTCAAAAACAACACTTTCCATACAAGTAACTTCTGTGACCTGATGATGTTTTGTGAAATGAGGCTGACTTAGTCTCGCTCGAGGTGGAGTAGAGAGCAATCAGGAAGGGGGCCTCTGGTCTTACCCACTAACACCATACGCAGAGCTGGTTACCCGTTGGCACATTCCCCCTTTCTGGAATGTACCTCTCCCTTTCAAAGTCCGCTTAGCACTGACTTTTAGACAAAGTTATTTCTTTATGGCCAGTGGGAGCTTTTAGTACTCAGTGCCTCTGGACAGTTAGGGTTGAAATTTTAGTTCTACAGGAATCACTAGGCCAAAGGTAAAAATACAAGTTCGGTCTTTTTGATCAGTGAAACAGTCTGACTGGCCTGAGCCCTGGCACAAGGTGGGAAACGGAATCCAATGTTCAGTCTATTGTTGGCTCTGAATATCGCATTCTCTGGACGCTTACTAGTTACGCTTCTGCTTTGATCGTCTTTGTTTATTGAAAAACAGGATTATCTAATACTGCTCTGATGAACTTCTTGGAACCACAACTATCTAGCACTTCGGTAAAAGATCAGCACTGTTAACACACAAGGTTTGGCCAACAGAAGATATCTTCTGTAGGATGATCTTCCAAGCGGTCAGTCTGTGACTGCGCTCGTTAAAGACACATTTACTTTAATGAGACTTTTGAAAAATACCAGCAGCGCCCGTTCTCGTACTACTCCTTTGATATCCCTTGCTCTGGAATATAATCACCACTGTATTATTCTGCCGCAAGCTGTGAGGATTGCACTATGCTCTGCTACCTTTAGAGAACGTTCTAGAAGCACAGAAATGCACACTGAACAATATTGAATTAATCTTGTAAATGACCTGATTTACACTGCATGTGTATTTAACTGGGACAATTGCCATGATTCAGGTCTAACGCAACAGACTTTGGTGGTGTTTAGTAATAAATAATGGAAGTCAGATGATCAGTCTGCTCCAGGAATACCCCTAGTGATTTTGGAAGCACACTCACAATAATTAACACATTTAAGCTGGTGCTTTCTGTAAAAGGATTCATGCTGTGTGGACCTTTTGTTCACAGCAGACAGCGCTGTAGCAGTTTCTGCCTCTAAAACAAATCATTCTTTCACTGAGACAGTTATTGGGATCTTGTGTAATCAGAAAAGTCAAGTCCTCTTGCTGTAGTTGCGCAATACTGTCCTAAAAATTTGTACTGACCCTCAGGTGGTAGTAACATATGCCCCAAAAATTCATGCCTAGGAGGTCTGCATCTTTTTTTTTTACTATGCTAGTACATAGGCAGGGGTAAATGTTTAGAGCTACTGTCAGTTTTGTTTTTTTTTTTTTCACTTGCAGCAAGTATCTCCCCTTGTTATGGCTCCCCTTGTTTCCAGTTTTGTACCATTCCCATATTATGGTCTTTATTAGTGACTGCCATCAGAACAATTAGTATAAATATTAATTCATTCTATGATGCGACGAATTAAGCACTCTGCTTCTTGGTACTTTCACTGGGTATGTTTCATTATATGCCCTTCTGTTAGGCCCATTTTGATACGTCTCTCTCTAATAATGGGACTCTGTGGGAATCCCTCTGTTCTCAGAGGAGAGGAGAAGGCTATTTATTCCTTTTACTTCCAGCAGCACCTCATCTCCTTCGTTTCAGTTGCAGGGCTAGCTGACTGGCTACCAGAATTCCTTGTGATTCAGAGGGAAACACATCTCTGGATGACTCTTCTTCATCTTGCCTGGCTCATGGTCACTCAGAGAGACATCATTTAAAGCTTAATAATAATTTAATAATAAATGTAATTTAATAATAATATTTTAAATGTGTGAAATGAGAACTTTGTGGAGGACAATATCTTACACTTCTCTTTCATCAGCTAATTCCCAAGACCTTTCTGCTACTATCCTACTGCTCTCAGTTGCCTGCACCTGTCTGCGATTAACCTATCTGTGTCCATCTTGCAGGATGCCACATCATGTCCAATTGAAGTGGTAGAAAAGGTTATTAATGTCAAGCTAATATAATGTCCCAGTTTGGACTGTCTAGCTATGCCATGTGTTACACATGGGAGTGTGGGAAATCACATTGAAGGGCTGTGGCTGGGAAGAAGTCAAGGGTGAAGGCAGACCCTGAGGTCAGGATGAGGCAGAATCGGAACCTGCAGAAATCCGTGGATGCACCTGGTCAGAGGGCAAGGCATGGCCAAAGGCCAGGAGAGCAGGACTTGAGCAGAACACTGGAGTCTGGAGCACAGATGTAACAGACATCTGCGGGCCAACAAGAGTTGCTCGTGGGATTTCCGTGTAACGGATTAGTGGGGAAGCCTACGAGCGTGGATCACAAGCCTAATTTCAGCTGGTGAAGTTTATCGGGCCCTGCGTTGTCACGGAGCCTGGCTGTGAACAGCTTCAGGGTTGATAATTATCAGCTGGCCAGCTGCAGGTCAGGATACAGTCATGGACACGTGTTCACTGCTCTCCTCAACGGCATGGAATATGCTAGGTTTGCTGTTAGGTACAACACAGCAGTCCTTGCTTGCTCACTGAACTAAGGTAGATTGTTCTACTGGTTCTCTTCAGAAACAGTAAAATCTGGAGCCTGCATTCTTAAGTTGGTCATAAGCTGCTTTCATTTCTCAAGTGTATATTTATGGGTCCAAGATCCTTAAATTGTGGTGGGAAATAGGGCATGATGATAGCCATTGATGGATAATCTTCCTAAAGGCTATTTATACGAAGGCCCTGAGCATCTCCAAGCAATTTTGATGTCATGCAATCCATCTGGGAAGTTGTACGGAAAGAATTTCTTGCTGCGTTTTAGCGCTTCCAGCTAGCTGGAAGACAGGCTTCCTTGCAATGTTTTGGATCTTGTATTTCTGATTTGGGCCAGACATGTTGGGAAAAACAGTATTTCACTATTAAAATTTGGCAGAGTTCCAGTTCAGCCTGACTTTAGGTGAAAAGTAAAACAGAAAGTGAGAGAACTGATTTTTTAATTGATGACTCAAGTTAAAAGATTCAACATCAAGAGGCACCATCTGAAGTGACGAACTGATGATGCTTTTTGAAGACGTGTCTCTATGTTCTTAAAGGATCTAATATCACATAAGCTATTTTACACAAAGCAGGACTCTTAATAACATTTTTTGGTCAAAGAAGAGATTTCTAATATGGGGACTTTGATTATATTCATTGCATGGATGCATAACACATTTTACCTCGCTGAAAGCAGTCGCTTGGAAGACATTAGAGGTGTTATTTCAGGTATCCTAATTTTCCTCTGCCTCTCCTTATTTGTTGATAACAAAGAGGGAATAGTACAGAAGATAACTTCAATCTTTGCTTAGTATAAGATTGCAGCTTGTACATTCCTGAGTCTGTTACTAATGTATTTGCATCCCATAATTTGGCAGGGATATTCACAATTCATCTCCAGGACAGACCTAAACTGTGCTGGTCTAATCATCCACTCAACATCCAAATTAATGTGAAAATCAGCTTTCTATCCAGAGGTTACTGGAGCCTGAAGAGTAGATTCACACTGCTTTTTATGCGGTGGCTCAGTGAGTGGGAAGTAAACAGCTGTTTCATTTAATGCTACAGTGTTCTTCTACAACTGCTTGCCTCCCGAAGTCTTGTCAGCTTTCTTTCAAGCTAGGCTGGCATCTGCAGTTGTAGTTGGCAGCTTAATGTTCTTCTGAGGAAGCTGACCCTATCAGTTGCTTCAGTCACTGAGTAAAATAGGCAGTAATCCTGTTTAGTTCCTAGACTCCTTCTGCTTCTGTGCAACTAGGGAGGAAATACAGAAGAAAAAGTGAAGGAGGGCTATTTCTGTCCCGAAGTTTAAATATGACTAAGTGATGTATACTGACTTACACTTGTTTGATGTTTCAGTCTGTTCTCATTGAGATTCTAGTTCCAGCTCTGAACTCTGACTCCAACTGTGACAGGATTTTAACAACTTACATGCTGAAGTTGTAGAAATGTGAGATTTAGAGCTAAATGGTATGTGATTAAGCATTAATACTGGGATGTTCAAAAATATGGAAATGGAGGATATGAAAAACTGGAAAATAGAAAGTGCCTCACAATTTCCAAAAGCAATCATGATCATTAACTGATATTAAGAGGAGAGGAGGGAAAAAGGATAAAAACTTACAAGGAAGTATGTTGTTTCAGTCTAAAGACACTGCATTCTGTGCCAAACACTCACTTGAACAGGCTGTTATGTCTTAAGATCTGATCAGCTATTACTTTTCTGATACTTATCTGCCTGATTTATTTTATATTTTCACTTTCTATTCCCTAAAAAGGAAACATGCCACTAACTGAACACTTGGGACAAGTATTATTTGTCACTTTAAATTATTTTGGCTACAACCTGAAGACTAAGACATGCGAGAGAAAGAGTGGATGAAAGGAAAGTGGACTGAACGTGAAAGCAAAGAGACCTGAATACATGGTCAGCGAGCTGAACCGAAAAGATCTGGTGTAAAACCCGCTACTTGGGTCATTTAAGACAGCTCTTTAAAAGGCATACTAGACATCATGATAACATTATCAAACTTGCCTATTTGGTGGGCTAGGTGTGACCAGGAGCCATCTCGTTAAATACATACCACAGGTAGCTCAGCTTCCCTGTTTTGTTCATTTCACCTATTTTGATGTCAGCAGTGTTTCATGCCCTGTTGTATTTTCTGACATGACTATCATCAGTAACATCTATATATTGGGTGGGATTTGGGGAAGTTAAAAACGAAGAATGGGAAAAGTAAATGTTCAGGTGATTGCTTTGTATCGTTCATGTTTGTTGTCACATAGCAAGCCACAGAAAAACGTAGCTTAGTCTCATATAAAAAGTCTCTTTTTTTTCTTTAAAGGATTTAATATAAGGAAAAATGAGTTCAGCACACACACATTCAGAGAGCAGACACAACCAACTGACAGTGCTAAATTAGCATGCGTATCCTGAATAAATTCACTGATGCAATGGAAGAGAAAAATAGTTGGAACTAGAAAACACAGGGCATCACCTATATTCTAAAATGATTACCATGAACAGAAGTGATCTTTTTCTTTAATTGGCTAAATGCAGAGAGAAATCATTTTTACTTCCCTTATTATAATTGTTGATATTCTGCAAGTGTTATTACCAGAACCTTTTGGCAAGAGGATTTAGGGGAAGATGCTTTTTATCACCATTATCATATTGCTCAGCTAAAGGAGCAGGAATAAGAAGACAAGCAGACCTTTGCATGACTGATGGCTACCCTCCCAGAAGAACTTTTTGAGTAACGATTCATTTCTTTTTGATGCATGAGCGTAACACAATGCCATTGCTCATACTGTGTTGCTAGATCATCACAGGGCTGTGTTCACTACACCTTGCTCTTGAATGGGAGGGACATGGGGCGTTGAGCACTGCATGGTCAGCAGTTATGGATTTAAAGTGGTTCTCTGTAGAAGGGTGGTATTTTATCATCCAGGAGGCTAGAGATTTACTGAGTACATCCCTTAAGCAAAGATGTTTTCCTTACAAGAAAACCAGTAGTGGGATTCCAAGGAGGGGAAAGGGGGGGGGGGGGAGAGAGTAACATTTAAAGTGAAATGAAAGAGACATTTATTCATTGCATATTACACTGATAGCTAGGAAACGGCAATGACAGATGCTGCAGAGGGCTGGAGATTTACTTAATAGATGTACAAATACAGGGATTTGTTTCCCTTCCCGCTTAATAAAACATACTTTGCTTTCCTCCCTGCTGTGACAGGACAGAGTGGAAAGAGCAAAGAATACTGCCTGTTAAAGGCTTCTAGGAAAGAAATCTTGTTTTGATGGGTTTCTTAATTTAAAGAAGAATCTTATATGTTTGAATCTAGCCTTCACTGCTGCCAACAGAATTCAGCTGAAATAGGAGTGAAAGGAAAAAGAACATATTAAATGATGTAGGATAAGATCATACGGATGACAGAAATCCTAACTAGCTGGGATACCATTGTGAAAGGACCATCTGACAGTACATGCTATCAGCATCTTCATGTTTCCATGGATAAGACAATATACGTTGGTTTGATCTTGCACATATGCTTTTTGGCTCTAGGTTGAGCATTCTCTTCACATTTTATTTATTTTCACTCTGCTTTCCCCAGGTAACAGAACTGCAAAATGTAGTGAATGTATCCGTTATTATTTACCGCTTATATAATGCAAGATGTACGTGTTGTCCTTTGCAGATAGTAAAATCGTCAAGGTCTTGAAGGTCCGGGCACGTATCGTATGAAGCATTATCTTGTAATTAAACTATTGAAGTAGCGCTTCCCCAGCAGTGTTGCATATGGATAGAAGCATTTCTGATGGTTCAGCAAGGGCATCAGTTGTATGGCATAGATTACCATGTTGTGGAGAAATGTAGGTAAGAAATCAGGAGTGTGAAAAAATACTATAATGCAGTAGAGACAGAAAAAACCTTCACCAAGTAAATATGCTTAAGCTATTAACCTGCAGCAGGGGAAGATAGAAGGTCAGGAGCAATTTACTTCTTTCGTGTCTTTTCTGCTCATTTTCAGTTGTCATATCACATTAAAAGGAGCTGGTAACATGCTTAAGAGAAATGACTTGCTTTTCCATATTTTTTTAAGTGAAAAATCATTTTTTTAAATGCAAATGTTTGTTGTCACAACATCTATCAATGTTTCAGTGTTTAACCTGGAAAAGTTTTCAGTATTGTTCTAATAGTAGTATATTTTGCCAAATTTTATTTGAAAATGTTATTTTTTCAAAGTCGTAATTGATTTTATTATTTTACCAATCTATGATGAGAAAATATTTTTCTCTAAAAACGGGAGTATTTTTTAAAAGAGGGAATACCATATTAAAATTTGGATACAATTTCAAGAACATTTCTGGAAAAATAGGGTAAGAAGTTTTGTCAAAAACTGGCTAAGGGTCAGTGTTTGTGATGCTGAACTCTGTGAAGTAGAATCATTTTCTACGTGTAATATCCCCCCAAAATCATTTTCTTATTTTTTATCCAGGTCCAATGCTATTTTCCTGTATAGAAAATTTCTGGAGTTCTCGGGACTGTTGAGAGAGTTCCACTGGGAGGGAAACTGTGCCTAAACTCACAAAAGAGAGGAGTTATGTCCACAAAAATATTCATTTAATAGAGCGCAGTCCAAAGTATGAGTATTTTTAAGTGTGCCTTGTTCAACAAGCCAAGAATAATAGCAAAAAATACTTTAGAGTTGGAATTGCTTCCTGACAATCGTTTACTTTCTTCTCAAATTTGGGGGACACTTACCCCTGAATCTTCTTCAGACCATGTTCTTCAACAGCTGACAATAAGAAGGTGCTCATACTTCTCCCTTATACTGCTATGCTCGTTATCTCAAGCTGCCGTGAGCTGCTTTTCCGGGTATCATGACAAAACAGTTTGGCGGTAGGCTTTATTTGTTTTTCTTCTTCTAACACAGAGAAAACATGCAAAGCTAAAACACAGAATAAAAGCAGCATGGGCTGCAGCTCTACAGATGTCCTCTGAACTACATCATCATGCTTTTCCTTGAACTGAAAGGGAGGATACCTAAGGCCAAGAAACACTTCACGTTAGTTGAGAGTGCCTTTTCTTGCCAGTGTTTTCTACATGGAGGGCACCTGTTGGGCAGAGGGATGTACATCATTTGAACAAAAGTTATATAGTAACTCCCTGTCATGACTCACCTGGGACCAAAGGTCAAACCAAGCTGGAAAACCTTGAGTTGAAGGCATAGAAGCACCATCACCACCTGCCTGAGGTATCTTGCTGATTCTTAGCTATAATCATGCCCAGCTTGGCCTCCGTTATCCTTTTTACTTCTAACGGGAAAAAAATGAACGATCCCTCTCTAGGCCAGAAGGTAGCACTGCCCATCCTGAAAACAAAGTTCTATTTATTACCTTCTTCTGAGTTCCCCTTGGAGCCAAGGATGTTGCATGTGAGTGAGCAGCTACAAAAGAAAAGTTTAATTAAGAACTAAAGCCATAAATCTGTGGAAGTTTGTTTTCGCCACAGCTGAAAGGCCCAAGTGGTTTTATTTGATATTTGCCTTGAAAAGATCAACAGAGTCAAGGGCAAAAATGACTGTAATGAATGAAGTGATAGATTCATCTATTGTTTTCTCTTACAACAGTGGAACTCAGAATCGTGCAAGCTAGCTTCGAAAGGTCTCCTCCCTTCATATTGTCAGAGACAAGTCCCTGAAGCTGGACACAAGGCTCTTGGATCAATAGCCTGTGCTCTCTTTCCACAGTACGTCAAACTGACCTCTCATTTTCCAGGCTTCCTGGAAGTACACCAATGCATACTTTGTTGTCATACAGATAGATGTATGCAGTCCTGGAAATAGGCAGGTGTTGAGTACTTTCTATGTGAATGAGATTTCTGTGAGCACTGAGTGCACTTTCCTCCGAATGTACCAGCGTTATGGGAGAGGAAGAGCGTTGCTGGGACCAAGGCACTGGAATACCCTGTCTCAGTTTGTTGGAGTTCTTCACATTTCACTTCAGTGTTCCTTGACTTGGATCCCAAATACTCATCCCCTAGCAGTGGTCCTTTTCAGGCCCCCTCCTTCCCTAATATTTTTATTATGTATGTGTCTTCCTATTTTAATCCCCACGCCGATCCCCCCACACCTGTTCCCTTGTATGGTAATTCAGACAGGAAAATAGGCCTAATGAGGAATGCCTAGCCCTTCTGTCACTGGCTGCTGGATTCTGGTTCACTGGGTTTGTCTAAGTCATTGTGCTGTAGGGAGCCTTTCAGGTAATGGTTGGCTCTGGACATATTTCATCCTCTGGGAAAATACAGAACTTGAAGAGGTTGAAGTCTGCAGTTCAATGAGCAAAATAAGAGCTGTGTTAAAACTCTTCAGACTGAAGTGATCAAGAGAAGAGACTGGAGACAGGAGGAAAAGAATATCATCTGGTTTGCTTCTCTCTTCCAGAAGGGAGTGAGTCCAGGAAGAAACAAATTAAACAGTCAAATTGCCTAGATTCCTAAGTGACTTTTGTGGGAGCTCCAATAGCCTGGGCCAAGAGATGTTTTGTCTTTAAGCTATGAATGCATTAGGTATCGGTGCAAATAACTGTTCAGCACTCTCCACCCAACCTTAAGAGAAGATTCATGCTCTACTCACTTCCCCATGAAGTGTATAGAGAAAAACTACAGTCCAGGCCCATCTTTAAAGCAGGTTTCTATTTTTAAGGACATATATCTGTGTGCATGGCAATGTTAATGCTGTCTGCCCCATAGAGAAATTCTGGCAGGCAGCCTGCCCAGTGTTTATGACCAGTGTACTGTGAAAATGACCTGGAATACTCTCATGGACACAGCTTCTGGTTTATAGTACAGCAGAAAAGTCATTGTCACTGCCAAAAAAAGACAAAAGGCCACCAAACAATAACACAGCCATAAATAAAGGCTATAAACACGCAGATGGATGGTAGATAACTACAGGCCTTCTCTCACACGCATGGTATTCAGCTTGGAAAGTGTCCTGTAGGTCAGGTTGTTACTTGTTCGATGTGACATAGGAGTTAGGCCCAGTGAATAAAAGGGTGTCCTTGCTTATAGCCCTCCAGGGACTGTGGACACTTGGAAAACCTTGACTCATTTCTGAAAATCTTTGCTCCATTCCTGCTCTAAATCCCAAATGAAGCAAGGTTTGTTCCTCATCATGTCATCCAATAGCTGTTTATCTCCCTCACCAGTCTGGCCTACTGTTAGCCCCCTTCCTGAGGGTGACATCTCAGAGTGCTGTGACAATTACTCATTCTTCTGTAGGTCCTTTCTTCAGTTGCGGCTCCCAAATACTTAAGCTCTAGTTGAGCCACCGCGTGTCCCAGCAGCAGAGAGTGCGGGACAGAATGGCAGAACTGCTCTCGAAGATAAAAGCTCTTCTGGATATACATACATTGGTAAAGTTGTATGAAGGGGATAACACAAAGAAAGGCAGAAGAATGGCTTTATTCCTGTATTCCTGTTGGCCTTAAAATGAAATGCTAAACACAGTTTTTGTTGTCTCCTGTGAGACAATTGCATGGTCTTCAGGGGAATGGCCTGGGAATCAGGAGACTTGATTACAAGTCATCGCTCTGCTGCTGTCATGCTTTTTGTCTGTATGATAAGTCTAATTTTTCACTAAGAGAGTGGAATTTAAGCCTTACTCAATGTGAGCTGAATAAACATACCTGAGGATGATAACCAGAATCTGAAATATGTGTGAGTTACAGCCTGAGAGACTCTTTCTGAAGCAACTCAAAGTGCTTATCTCTTGACCTCTTTAACTGGTTTTTGTATTCAGAAGACTTGATGCTATACGTGCAGTTTCCTTTCTTTAGATGAACGTAGACTTTATAGGGCCCCGAGGTTACGTTTTAAAGACAGCACTGCAAAGCACCTCTGCATTCAGAAAAAGGTGAACAGAAATCCCTGCTACGAGCTATTGGTGACTGGCACCACCAGCACTGATATTTGACTTGTAATGACTCAAAACTGATTTTGTAAAAACAAAGCTTTTAGCTGGCTTTCTGTTTATTTATTTGGGCTCATTTTCTTACTTGTGTGTTAAGCCAGCTTGACTAACACTGTCCAACTGGAGCGTCTCCTATCCTTTTGCGCCTTCACAAGAGCAGTCCAGCTGTACTCCTGCTTATTGCAGTACTTTGCCTATGTGTTTGTCACATATTCTAGATGAGTATAAATGGCATGGTTTTCCTGGGATGTGCCACGTCAAGTGGTAAAGAAGAGATATAAATATTTTTTGAATGATTTTACAGAGGTACACACCTGCGTGGGACCCAGCATATGTTCAGGTGGTCTTGAAGAACAACTCTGAGAGAGAAACCAAGACACACCATGCTGAGAGGGAAAGCAAATAAGCAAACAAAACCCAAGTAGGTATTTACAAGCAGGGAAAGGTGAATCAGCACTGCATTATTCCAGCACGAATGAATTCAAATTCATTTTGCCTGTGATGTGCAAGGAAAACTCTCAATTTGTGATCCCAACCTTTTGAATATCCACCTTCGAGGCAGCAAAAAATCTGTTCTGAATTTGAAACTAAAATCTCTCAAAAGTTTTTGTGAAATGATTGTGCTGAAATACCTCTTCTAGAAAGAAAAGCAAAAAGCCAGCGTTTTGATTTGGGTCTCTCTTTCGCTGAAAGCAAGCGCCTCAGAAAACTGACAAAAACTACTTCTAAATCAGTATGATTTCGGCAATGTTCTTATTTTAATAAAGCAATGCTTTTCAACTAAAATGTTACTTACTGAATTACCTCAGCTGCCAGGGAGCATAGAAAGAGCTGGCAGTGTTCAGTTCTGCTTAAAAGATACCCTACTCTTGCATTCACTACTCTGGTGGTTTTTTGTGTGTGATATAATTGAAAACCAAATCTTCCTTTTAGTGCAAGGGAGAGAGAAGCACGATCTGCTTTTTATTGTATGTAACAGACCTCAGTGACATTGACAACTAGATGACTGCTGTCTTGCATATGTACATTAATTCCATGTTGTTCCTGCTGTTCATGCCACAGGGAAAGCAAAAGCAGTACAGCTTCACAGCGAAGTGCACCACATGACTGTAGGACACAAAGCGACTTAATCTGCAGTGTAATCCAGTATCCCTAAGTATGGGCCAGCACTGGTTCTCTGATATTTTTGTAAACAATTTTGATTTTATCCTTAGAAGTAAGCCTGTATTAGCTAGTGGTAATAACACTTTTGTATTCAATAAAAATACTTGCCTCTTTTAATCAGAAATGTTTCAGTGATTGAAAAAAAAAGAATTTGTTTTTCTTAGCTTCCATGGATAAACATTAAAATGCAAGGCCAGGGCTTAAGTTTTGAAAGAAAACAATAATAAGTAGTGCCTGCAGCCCCTAAACACCATAAAGTCTTTTGCAGAGAGGAAGCTCTATCATGAATTTGAAAGTAAGGTTGAAAAATCAATTCAGAGAATCTGATCAATTGAAATAAAATGAGGCTGTGGATACCAGTGAGAGCAAAAGGCTGCCCAAAGATCCTGGTATACTAAAAAAAAAAAAAAACACACTGATCTGAACTGATTTCATGCTGTGACCAGCCTTCTGGAATAGTTCTTTGTAATATTTATTTGTCAAAGGCTGGAATGTTATTTAATTGTACAATAAAGCACTGTAGCTGTGTAACAGTCATAGTTAATGCCAGGTAGCTGAGAGCAGTTGATTTGCATTGATGCCTACAAAAGCACTCCAGGCAATAGGTTGTTACTGCTATTGCTGAGTGTCTGCTTAATTATTTATTCTGGACTGCTGGCTGGCTTTGGCATCTGATGCATAGATGTATTTAAATTACAGAATCACAGAATCACAGAATCACAGAATGGTTGAGGTTGGAAGGGACCTCTGGAGATCATCTAGTCCAACCTCCCTGCTCAAGCAAGGTCCTCTAGAGCATATTTCCCAGGATCACATCCAGACAGGTTTTGAATATCTCCAGCGAGGGAGACTCCACTACCCCTCTGGGCAACCTGTTCCAGTGCTCTGTCACCCTCACAGTCAAGAAGTTTTTCCTCAGCTTCAGATGGAACTTCCTGTGGTTCAGTTTCTGCCCATTGCCTCTTGTCCTGTTGCTGGCCACCACGGAGAAGAGACTGGCCTCATCCTCTCGACACCCTCCCTTCAGATACTTGTACACATTGATCAGATCAACTCTCAGTCTTCTCTTCTCCAGGCTGAACAGGCCCAGCTCTCGCAGCCGTTCTTCAGACAGATCCTGCAGTCCCCTCATCGTTTTTGTAGCCCTCCGATGGACTCTGTCCAATAGTGCCATGTCTCTCTTGGACTGGGGAGCCCAGAAGTGGACACAGCACTCCAGGTGAGGCCTCCCCAGGGCTGAGGAGAGGGGCAGGATCACCTCCCTCCACCTGCTGGCAACACTCTGCCTAATGCACCCCAGGATACCATTGGCCTTCTTGGCCACAAGGGCACATTGCTGGCTCATGGTTAACTTGTTGTCCACCAACACTCCCAGGTCCTTCTCTGCAGAGCTACTTTCCAGCAGGTCAACCCCCAGCCTGTACTGGTGCATGGGGTTATTCCTGCCTAGGTGCAGGACCCTGCACTTGCCTTTGTTGAACTTCATGAGGTTCCTCTCCGCCCAGCTCTCCAGCCTGTCCAGGTCCCTCTGAATGGCAGCACAGCCTTCTGGTGTGTCAGCCACTCCCCCCAGTTTAGTATCATCAGCAAACTTGCTGAGGGTGCACTCTGTCCCTTCCTCCAGGTCATTGATGAATACATTGAACAAGACTGGAGCCAGGACTGACCCCTGGGGGACACCGCTAGCCACAGGCCTCCAACTAGACTCTGCGCCATTCACCACAACCCTCTGAGCTCGGCCATCCAGCCAGTTCTCAATCCACCTCACCGTCCACTCATCTAGCCCACACTTCCTGAGCTTACCTAGGAGGATGGGATGGGAGACAGTGTCCAAAGCCTTGCTGAAGTCCAGGTAGACAACATCCACTGCTCTGCCCTCATCTACCCAGCCAGTCATTCCATCCTAGAAGGCTATCAGATTGGTCAAGCATGATTTCCCTTCGGTGAATCCATGCTGACTACTCCTGATCACCTTCTTGTCCTCCAGATGCTTAGTGATGACCTTCAGGAGGAGCTGTTCCATCACCTTTCCCGGGATGGAGGTGAGGCTGACAGGCCTGTAGTTTCCTGGCTCCTCCTTCTTGTCCTTTTGAAAGACTGGCGTGACACTGACTTTCTTCCAGTCCTTAGACACCTCTCCTGTTCTCCGCGACCTTTCAAAGAGGACGGAGAGTGGCCTAGCGATAACATCCGCCAGCTCCCTCAGCACTCGTGGGTGCATCCCATCGGGGCCCATGGATTTATGGATGTCAAGTTTGGACAAAAGATCTCTAACCTGGTCCTCCTCCACCAAAGGAGAATTTTCCTTTCTCCAGCCTTCCTCTCTTGTCCCCAGGGTCTGGAATTCCTCAGGACTGGCCTTAGCAGTGAGGACTGAAGCAAAGGTGGCATTCAATAACTCTGCCTTCTCTATATCCTTTGTTATCAGGGCACCCGCCCTGATAAGGTCAAGTTCTGTTCAGTTGCAAGTGGACTACATTTTACTGAAGTCAAGGGAGCTCTACATATCTGCACAATCAGATGGGCTCAGTGAAAACAAGTGAAATTCTTCCTTGCAGAAAGCTTAAGCTCTGCTCTTTACCATGAACAGACTGGGAGATGTATATAAAAAGCAGCATTGTTTCTGCAGCTGCAGTCTAGCAGTACCAGTCATGCAAGAAAGAAGAAAAAATGGCAAACGGATAGGGCTAGCCTGAAGTGTACTTGAGTAAATAATATGCTCTTTCATCTCATTGGCTTGGTCTGGATGTGCAGGGGTGGGTTTTCTCACTCTGATGCAAGAAGTGGAGGCAGTCAAAAGAAATTATGGGTGTTCAGTTCAGAACAAATAAGGGGTGCTTCTTTATGCAACAGATAACTGAGCTGTGAAACTCCTCATAAAAAGATTCTATGGATGCTGCATTTGTACAGGGGTTTGGGAGCAAACTAGAGAGTTCAAGGAAGAGAAATCTGTTGAGGGTTATTAAATAAATGCTTGTGCTCTGTTTTATTCTCCTCCCTCTCTCCCCACATCTGGCTATTGTCAGAGTCAGGATAATGGACTGTAGGATCCCTTTGTATTGCCCAGGAAGGCCATTCTCACGTTCTTAAGTAATTTCCTTTCTGGAATCTTTCCCTCCAGTATTAAATCAAATCCTTGTCTTTACCTGCAAAGCCTTACATAACTCTGCTAATCCATATGTAGGCCTTTTTGTCAGGTTCATGTCACCTTGTCCTTCTCTCTGTGCCAACACTCTCAGCCTCACCCCAATGTTTGTCAGGTTTTCACATCAACACCTTTACACAATCCTTTCTAGGCAGCTCCACTGCTAGCTCATGGTCATTTTTCCCTATGCTCATCATCATTTTTCTTCTGCCCTTGAGATTTGAACTGTGAGACCTTCAAGACAAGGACTGTCCTTGCAGTTTGGAAGAACATCTGTCATTCTAGGTGCTATGCAAATGACTGACAAGAAAAATAATTAAGCAGGCTAAGAAAGCAGTGAATGATGTTGTGTCATCAACAGAAGAGGCATCAAGGAAGATCTGAGCAGTGAGGAAGTGCCTAGGGAGGGCCTACCCTGCATTTATGAAAGCAGAAGCAGTGAAATGAGAGACCCCTTTCTGGCAAGCTAGAAGTGGTGGTTGAGAGGGTCAGAGTAGTGATGGAAATGCACTAGATTTGTTCAAAGATTGTGGGGGGCAGCGGTAGCTTTTATTGTCTACTTGATTCTTCATGTAAAATTGATGCAAGGGTGAGGAAGAAATAGCAGTGTCTCCATGGTTTCTTCTTCCAGAAATGAAAAGCAAAGTTGTGTAAACACTCAAACATACTCTGATATACCGTGTGTCCTACAGCTACGCAGGTTATGGCATAAGGGCTGGCTCAATACTATTTAAGCAGTTGTTCTATCTTTACTCCTGGGAGTGAAGCCAGCTTGCCCTTAGCTAAGATGGTGAGTCAGTTAAAAAAAAAAAAAAAAAGATACCATATCCAAGTACACTTTTTTAACTAGGGAGCAAAAACCAGTGAGCTTTAAGCATGCAATCCCTACTTTTCTAAAATATGCAATTATTAGGAGTACATAACAGTAACATCCTTGCTTGTTCTCCTACAGCATCTTGGTACTTCCAGAAAGATTGTCAGTAACATTCTACAAATACTGCCAAAAGAAAGTTCATTAAAGGCACTGTGATGTCCTCTAAATGCTGCAGGGGGAAAACGTGTGCCAACAGTTCCTATCTGTTCTGGTTTTACTTTGAATCATGCTAAAGGAACAGGTGGCCAGAAACATATCATGAAGAGCGTTAAGGATTATGCAGAATTAGTTTCACTCTGCAAGTATATCAAAGCCTCTTTCCTGCTAAATGCCCAAGACTGATTCTCATGAGATTTTCCTTAGAACTGTTGAAAGGATCTGTAGCTGAGGAATGACAAACAGTAGCTGGGTTTCCCCATGTGGCCAGTGAAGGACCACACTTCTTCTGGCTGATCAATCACCTTCATGAGGAGCAGGATCCTCTTGGTTTTTTTCCTCCCTCTAGAAGTTGGGCTCATGGAAGAAGACAGTTGGAACATGTTAACCGGCTTACAGCCAAATTTGAAGAACTACTGCCTGCTGCAAAAGACAGCAAAGCATACAGGCAAGTTTTCTGTCTATCTGCTGATTATAGTTTTTCCCTGTGAAATTATAAGGAATTCTGACAATCTCACAGCACATACATCTTCTGGAGATCTTTCTCCTGGAATTCTGATCTGCATTTCAACTGACTGAAGAAGCAGCTATCACCTTAAAAAAAAAAAAAAAACCTGCTGTCACTACGCTAGTGGACTTATTTACTGCTAGCTGAGAGCAGGATGGGAGTCTAAGTGGCGAAGTGTATCACAACCAGCAATAGCTTGGTGCAGTTGGGGCAATTACTTTCATCCTTCCTGTTCCTATACGTCTTCTGCATTGCAGTGTTGTAACATGGAGCATATATAGACCACTGATGACCGCTTCTTCAACCCCTGATAGCAGTGCAACATAACCACTCAGCAAACCAGTAGAGCTTCAAGAATTTTCTCATGATCTAAGACAAAACATCATCCTGTTCTTATTTGGTGTAATTGCCAGATTTGCTGCCAAGCTTCCCTCTGCTCCTGAGACAGCAATAATTTTAACATGCCCTGTAGATTCTAATCCATCTGGTGAGCTCTGTGTCTTCCAAAGAAATGATCATGGACAGCAGGAATCTAATATCCCAGGAAGCATGAAATGCACCACATATCCTTTCCCGCATAGCTTTGCCAAAATCTAATACTTTAAATGAAAGATTTTTTTTTAATGTCACTTGTGAAAAGAATGGACACAGGATACATTTGCTTTCCTTCTTCAACATGAAAACACAGTAAAATTGACATACAAATAAAAATTCATTTTATTTTAACACCAAAACAAACATGGATCTACTTTTGAAAAGGCTGAGAGGAAACACAAGAGGTGTTTGAAGATGGAAAATAATTTACCATATTATGTCTGTAAAAGGTTTCTATCGAGACTTTTTAAACTTTGTGCTTTTTCCTAATGCTCTGATACAGCTAGATCCTTACGACAGTCACCATAAGCCGAACTGTGTATGTCCTTCCAGACAAAACTTGTTCTAACATATATACTCTTGTAGATGACCAAAGGAATCCTTCATAGTTGTGTTGCTCAGAGGGTTCTAAAGGAATTGATGGTGGCTTTTGGGATATCTATCCAATATCTAAGGAACACACAGCTGTAAATAGGTAAACATGCCTTCTAATAAGTACTGGCAGTGATGGATAGGAATGTCTTGGAAAAATTATTCTGAGACATCTATAGAGACATCTGTCTTTTTCTCATGTCTCTTTTACTATGTGAAATGATCTAATGTAGTGATTCCCAGACTTTTTCAGGCCACAATCAACTTTCTTTCCTCAGTGTTTTTATGGGCCATGAGCAAACTCATTGGCCACCTTTGTCAAACATTGAATAGGAAAAACCATGAACATGATATGTTTCTGTTGAACCAGGTATGAATGATAGCTAGGCCGCTGGTGCCTTGCAGACTGCAGTTTGCAAACTGCTGAGCTAACACCTCCTCAGAACTGGTCAACAGGACGAGCTCATTACCGTAAGGTTTCAGGATGGAGGAGTCTGATGCATGGCAGCGCCAACGCCTTAACACTGACGAGGCAGTATTTGCAACCATTATTACAGGGTAGCCAACTCGCTCGCCACATTGCTTTTTGTGATGTCCAGGTTTCCAATTCCTATAAATACATGAATTATCAAAGAAGATTTTTGCCAGGCAGATTTCCGTTCTCCCATGGGTACATTGCTATGTTGAGTGCTGTATAGGATGTTTAATAAACTGAGAAGATGGGATATTCAGAGATGGCCAGCCAAGGGAATAGGCATTGCTTCTGTTCCTCAAAATAGAAATGCTTGAAAAGGGTATGGTTGTTTCATGCAGTCTTTCTGCTGCAGACCTGAAGTGCCCAGCAAAAAGTTAGGTGTATGGGCTGAAGTGGGGAACCTGAAAGTGGCAGGAATGGGAAAGGTACAAGGATGATGGCCTCAAGAGGTGAACAGTCCTGAACTGCAGTAGTAATGAGGGCCTTTATTTCTGCCTGTCAAATGAAATTTGCTTTCTTTTCTCTTTTCTGTTTTTCCTCTTCTCTCCTTTTCACCTGTGGTAGGGCTATTGACATGGTTAAGGATTACTCTGAGCAGTATAGGAAAGTGATACTTCTGAGATTTGTGAAGCTGCAGAAGGGTTCTGAACTCCAGTTAAAACGAAGGAGAATTGCATATGCAGACTCTAGGACATCTTTGGAACACCAGCCAAAATTTTTCCAGTTTCCAGTTTCAGGTTTTTAATATTGTTTTTTTAGCATTTTCCCTTTCTCTTTGGTTTACTGTTTCTTCTCAGATAGATCTTTGCACCATCAGTAATTTACCTCCTGGAGGGCTGCTCACTGACGAATTAGCAAATAAAAAGAACTCAAAAATCATTACATAAAGGTGGCTCTTGGGCTTGTGCTGGATGCTTGTTTGTGAAGAGCGAGTGCATAGTATAGTCATCTATTTCCTTAAATGCACACTTAGAAAGTGCTCGTGAAAGCATTTCCAGCCCTTGTGTCCCTCCACCCATGGCTGATAGGGCCCACAAGAAAGTGCTGACAGTTCCTGCTAGGTCTTTATCTCAATGTCAGTGTTCCCCATCTGTCTCTGAAGAACTGTTTCTGTAAGCAATCAGAGGGTCAGCCTCCATAGCATTCTTTCATTACAAACGGGCTGCTTCGTTTCACTCAGGCATCCACATAAAACACACAGCACTCCCACACAGACACTCTGACAGAAACAAGCAAGCAAAAGGAAGAAGGGAAAAAAAGACCATATGAGAATAATAAACCCCTATTAGGGGAATATTTTGCACTTTTTATTTTGCCAGGTTAAAATTTTCGCTTGGTTTCATTCATTTACTTTGACAGGTTGATCTATTTATTTATTTTGACACTTTCCATTGGCAGGAAAGTAATGAATCTGGATAGTTAAGAGTATCCTGATGATGACCCTCCAGACAGTTACCAAGGGAATACAACAGCAGATGTGCTTTCAGTGCATAAGCATCTTTGCAGTAGGAGCTGGAATGAGCCCTTATTTTGCTCTGGTCCTAAGTAAATCTAAGCTGTTAAGAGTGGACTCAAAATCTGAACTCCAGACTTAATTGCAACACAGATATGAAAGTCTGATGTTTAACACTCCTCATCTTTGTGCCAGGGTTCATGACCCAGCTAGCTGGAGCTGTGACTTGCTGGCATGCAATCTCTACCTTTTAGAGCTCTTCATCTTCCCATCTGGGAATGTGAAAAAATTAAAATCATCCCTTGTCCTTCTTCTCTCAAATTCAGTTTCTTTTTTTTCTCTTCCCTGCTGTCAAAGATCTCCGAGGCTCCCCTACAGTCCTGTTGGCAATTTGCAAGGTGATGTTGCCCCACACAAAGGTTTGGAAAGCCTATGAGGAGTTTGTTCAGCAGGAGAAGCACTGAAAGAGGGTGAGGAGTCTGATGGGACAACTGCCTCCTTGCTCTTCCAACCCAGCTAGTGCAGGGAAGCACAGATCATGCTGGTGTTTCAGGAGAATGGCAAGGTGGACCGATGGAAAGGTGGTAACTCCAGGGTTGTAAGCTGATGGAGGAATTCCATCAAAAACACTTCTGTTTTACTGTCCACATACTTGTGATTGTTTCCCTTTGGACCTTTATGTAGTTTTGGATCCAGTTTTGCTGATGGCTTTAACTGTATGAAATCAAGTGGCATACCTCACTGAATGTTCCTATCCTTTTTGCTCTAAGAAAGATCATCTAGAAAGCATTGGAAGGAACCAAAACCAAGCATGTAAGTCCAACAAGACTTATGTAGACAATAGAATCGGATATAGGAGTAGTGCTTTTTCCCCGAGAGTTTTCTGGGACGCATCTGTTCAGTCCACTAAGACAATCTAGTCTCTCCTAATGTTCCTGAGAGGTCTGATCCTACCTCTCCTAAAGTCACTTGGAGCTGGGCCTATTTATGGCATTTGTCCTAGCTAAAGAGAATATGCAAAATGTTGCTTAGAGGATGATTCCCACGGGAGAGTAATGTATGTTGTATGACTCTGAAGCCTTACAGTGAATATGCTGTGCACATTGCCGTCCCCTTGCTCCTAAACTTGAGCACATTAGAAATGGAGCTGCTGGGGTGGAGTGAGGGATGGCAAAGATGCCGTTTTCAGAATAGGATCCCACTTTAAATATTTGCCGATTTCTGACTCTATTGTGTTTATCACAGTAGGGCAGGTAAATTGTTAAGATGATGCAAAATGGGTTTAAAAAACAGAAAATGAGAGTCTGTAGAACCCCAAAGTGCATGGTAATGAATCATCACGCTAGACTGGCAGGTTTGGTGTACTAAATAGAGTTTGCAAAAGAGATGTAGGGAGCAGGAATTAGAGGCCACTAATAAACCACTCAAGTTCAAGATGGCATTTGCCTTGCATGGTTCTGTATCATCACTATGGCATGGATTAAAAACTTGACTGGAGAGCAAAACACAGATGATGGAGCCAGGATCTTGATCAGCCGTGGGAGCAGCACAACCAGGTGATCCAGGGTGTGGAAGGCTCATTCTTTCCACCCAGCTGGTCATACCATGACTTGCGGGAGAGCCCAGAGCCAGGTACAAACAGTCAGAGGGTTCCTACAAGCTTGATGGTAAGACTGCTCCTGTGTGACCCAATGGGGAGAAAAATCAATAGCCCCTTACTGAAATTTCCTGCCAGTGAAGTGAAAGCAAATAAACAATGAAGCCTAAAAACCACTAGTGAGTTACTCAGACAAGTGAGAGAAACAGCAGGGAAAGAGCAAAATGCCTCAGAGCGGAAAAACAAAGCAAAATAACAAGCTGAAGCATACAGAGGAAATCCAGGCAGTGGAAGGATGGCTGCAGGAGGCAGTGTTGCCCAGGGGAGTGAGCACTGTGTGGATCCCGCGCTGGAGGCTCTTGGGGGCAAAGACTAACTTGCTTTCTGGGGAGGGCATAAAGGACTTCTGTCCCTTGGAGCACTTCTATCCGCCTTTTTTTTGAGGGGGGGGGGGGGATCCATACCAGCCCTGGATAAATGGGGGTGGAAGAAAGCTAGGGAGAAGTGGGGCTGAAGCCCCAAGTGGTGATGGGAAATCCCTGTGTGGCCCAGCGGCAGTGACCAGAAGAGACGGAGCCCAGTGTTGGCAGGACAGGAGCGTCCTCTGCAGGACGAGAGTGTTGTGCTCTAACTGCAGGGGCCTCAAGGAGACCATGCTGTTAGGTGCCAATTCTGCTGTGGTGCCGTGGTGTCAGCGGTCGTGGGGTTGTGGCTCAGTCCATGCCCTCTGGTTCCCACGTGCCTTTGCGATCCCCTTCTTCCCACAGAGCTGAGGTGGTACGTGGCCTCTGTTCAAGGAGCGGAAAAGGGCTGGAGATGGACTCCAGCACCATTTCTGGGCATATTTGTCTCCTCAGCTCAGGAAGAGGGTCCGGTTTCCCAGGCTAGTGGTGTGTGTGTCTGCTTCTATTTTTACAGTTAAACTTCAGGTTGCACATAATTGTATGAAACAGAGAGGTCTAAAGTGTCCCGTCACACTGGCTGTGTGGAGTGAAAGGGGTGAAGAGCATGGTCAGTGGGATCATGGGGAAGAGGTGTCAGTTACTCAGAAAGTCTTGCATTTTGTGCCTGAGAAGGAGCACAGCGGATGAGTAGTAAGGAGAAACCGGAGAAAAGGCGTGAAACTGTAGGGGAGCGTAGGAGGAAGAGAGAGGAGAGTGTAAGGAAGGCAAAGTAAAAGTAGATCTGTGCCTATGGTTGTGTGACCTTCATAAACTGAGCTTGGAAAAGAGAGCAAAATTTGCTCTTAGACTTGCTTTGTGCAGCAGAGGTGAACAGTGCTCCTGGCTGCCGATTAAAATTGTTTCAGAGAAAGCATTCAGTGCCCTCTGCTGATGAAAAGTCCAGTTAGCAGCTTGGTGCAAGGAGGCCTCGAGTTACTTAGTTGCAAACAGCTTAAAAAATGCATGACAAGTTTTTGAGTTCTTAATTCATTTGGCAGCAAGAAAAAAACAACAAAAAAAGCCTTCTGATGATGTGTGAAAATCAACGCTGATTCTGACCTTCCCCAAAGTTCTTGAGAGCAATGTCCTGTTTCCTATCCGTGCCTGTCCGTGAACGTATATCCTCGCACCTTCCACAGCGCATGGAAATACCCATGATTCAACCCGGTGATGTGCTATGGAAAATCGGTCCTACAGGAGTGTTACAAAAGGCAAGGCTTTCAGCAAGAGATAGGCTGCTTTATTAAGTTGAGATAGCTGGGGAAAAAAACAAATGAGCTTTCAGACACAGAAATGATAACCTTTGGTTTGGAGGCTGTTTTTTCAAAAGTAAACATCAGCAGATTTGGAACAAATTTAAACTTTAGTGCCCTGTGACAGGTGCTATAGATCTGAGAAAGGACTTTAAACATCAACAAACTAGATGCTGTGGCATTGCCTTTTACAGGCCCGTATCCACGAGTGAACGCGCAGGTTTGAAAGGAGAGGTGACTATCCCAAGCCCGAGCGAGCTTGGGTTCTGTGCCCGGGTAGGCTGAGGGTGTAAAAGCTTACGTGGCTTTTATGGGCTGGACAAAATCACTGACAAAATAAACCATCAGAAGTACTTAACGCAAAGACACCACTTCTGGCTCGTGATGTCCCTGAACCACAGTTTGCTGGAGGCTGGGAGCCTGTTCTGGAGAGGTGTCGCCTGCTAGCTTTGTCCTTACGCTTTTGATCACTGTCAGAGAAAAGCTGCTGGCCAGATGACTTCCTGGCCAGCCATACTTGTTCTTAGGTGAGCTTGTGACTCCTCAGGCTGAGAGGGGAGCTGAGCTTACTCTTCCACTTCACAGCGAAGCGATTTAACTAGGGTGCTTATGTGCAAGCAGGTACCACCATCAGTCCCCTTAGGCTGTGCTCAGAAAGCCGACAAGCTGCCCCTGCGCTCTGGGAAGGGCCGATCCTGCCCACCTGGTTCAGCGCACACCCCCAGGGTGACTCCCTTGGGGACAGAGGGGAGAAAGCCTGCTTGCTGGATGCTTACCTTGGCGGTGGAAGTGGCATGAAGTTGCTAAATCTTTGTCAAGACAGAGGCAGTCTGGATGGGTTTGGAGGCACAGGTCCATTTCGGAGAGTTGTAGCCCCTCTGTCAGCTGAACCTGGGTTTAGGTGGAACCTTAAAATCTATGTCCCAGCTGTACCTCACGTTTCGACTTGCAGCACGCAGTGTCCCAGACTCGCAGCAGGGGGAGCACGCAACGAGCACTGGAAAATGTGTGCTGCTCTTGGGAAAGCCCTGTTAGTTTCCTGACCTAGGCCTTGGGAGCACCACAAGACAGTATCTTAAAGAAGCCAAGCATCTTCTAAACTCCTTTACAAAAAAATTCAGCAACAAATTATAACTGATATATGTACAGCACAGGCACAGTTTGACTCATAGACTGATCATGTGAAGAACCTGATTTATTAATGGCTCTAGGAAAGAAACCATGGCCACTGATTTAGATGGGAAGATGCAGTTAAACACCATACCACCAGGCAAGAGAGTTAGTTCCTCTGAACACACGCGCTACTACTGTGAGCAATGTAAATGGAAAGAGCACCAAATCAAAGAACTAAAAAGTTCAGATAGTGGGAAGCTCCTGGAGCTCTGCTAGTCCGCTGTATCTCATGCAGGCACAGGAAATCTCTCATAGAGAAACAGGAAAATTAAGTAGGTCTCAGCTCAAAGCAAGCTTCTCTCACAGCAGATAAGCTCTGGAGAGATGGGCATGACCACAAAGCAGGAACTAAAACTGGAGAAATGTTGGCATGGATGAGACTGCAGCTGAATGCCATATGTTCAGCTGAGCACTGAGCATTTCCCACAGAGCACCTCTGGCCAGTTTCACCCGGGGGCCAGATGCATTAGAGCATTTGCAAAGTGGGAACCTCTGCATTGCTTCCATTGGGTTTTAGGATCTCCCCATCTCTTTAAAACATAATTTTGTGAAGTCTTTTGCAAGGAAAGTGTCAGAACAATTGTATTAGCGTGACTTCTACACCGTGTCATGTGTCCAGTAGATGATGCACCTGTTTCAGAGGGGAGCGTGTCTGTGTGCGTGCATGCATGTGTGTGTATTCACAGTCTGCTTTACCCCCATAGTAGAGTCAGGCCTGGACGTGGAGCCATCTACTGCTGAGCATACGCCAGTATGGAAGAAAAACCTGTAAAACAGATTCCCTGCTTCTGAATTCAGGGTTATGCTAACTCATAATACAGTAATTCTGTTAACTATGCTTCATAATTATAACTTAATAAAAGATGACCCAGAGTATATCAGATAATTACAGTCACAACACTAAATATTTCAGGACGTGCTTTTGTAGGCCTTAACCTGCAAAATACACCCAAAGGTGCTGGACATGTAGCACTTTTCCTGACCCACTCATCCTTGTATTTGGAATATGAGATGTCTGGCAAACATGACACAGCTAGTCAGTCTTTGGTGCAATTTTGCAACCCGCTAAAGGCAGTCTTAAGTCTGCGTTGCTACCAAAAGGGCATTCCTACCACTTCCCCAGGTCCATTGCTGTAGGTTTTCACTGCAGTTCTTGAGGCAGCGTCAGCATTCATATGGCTGTGTGGTGAGTTGGATCCAGTTGCTGATCTCACTCGGAAAAAAAGACCAACATCGTAATAACATTTTCAGCTCTATCGGCAGCTTATTCTGGCTGCCGTGTGGCCACAAAGGAGGCAGCAGAAACACACGGCCAAGAACTGGGACAAGGGAGGGACTGCCCATTTGAGTCTCAACTCCAGCTTAGGTGGGCTTAGGCCAACCGTGAAAATGCACCTTTCCAGCTGCTCAGCAGTGCTGTGCGTTAGCCACCAGCAGGACCACACGCCCTCGCTCAAGGAAGCGCTGACTAGTTCGAGTGGTTTGTTCAAACAAGCCACCCCATCAGTCAGGCAGTGTGGTGGGCTGGATGCTCCATCTGCAAATCTTTCACCTTGATTCAATCAGTTTTTTAAGGAAAAATAATCCTACGGATGACCTCTGTTGGCATCATTTATCTCACTTAAGTGGCTCTTATTATCAGCCTTGCAGAGAGCAGGAGCTGGTGTTAGTGTCCTTGACTGTCCTGCCTTCCTTAAAGCCTTGATGCAAGGCAGCCCCTCCGTTAGAGCCAGCTGCTTGCTCACAGCCATCTGAATGATGCAAGAGGAGCAGCAGCGTTACAGTGCAGGCCAGTTGCATCAGACACGGACGCCCATGAGGCAAGCTGCTCCACGCAAAAGATGAAGTCATGCTTATTCCTCTGCAGCTCACGTCCCGTTGAGCTTTTTTCCCTGTGGAGATTGCATCATTAACCTGGCTGAAGCAGTGGATTGTGAAAAATCAGAAGACTTAGTGAGAAAATGGTGAGCAAACTGACTGTTTAATTGAATTTCATATAAAATCCTTCCAATTATTTCAGTCTGACAGTCTAGCTTCTCTGTAACACAGTGATCAGGAGAACTTCTAGGACTTCTCAAAAGCATTTGCTGGAGAGAGAATGGCAGACTTTCAGACAAGAGAGACAGAGAAATGGGGAAGACGACCCAAAATAATAGGTTTACAAAACAAATCCTGTTCAGATACACACCTTTGTGCAACGAATGTTATCAAGAGCTACTTCCGTAGGCACTAAAATGAGCAACGGGAACTCTGCCTACCTCCCACCTCCCAGAGCTTGGGAAGACAGCAACATTTTGTAATGGGTCTGGCAGATAAAAACTGGAGAGGTGAAGTACTTTGGAGGCACAATGAACTGGACAGACAGAACCACGGTCGGTACTGCTGGGGAAATAAGCTCCCTCCTGCAGGAGGGAGTGGGATTCTGTGGGGCAGTTTGGTGATGGACTAAGTCTTTTGCACAATATTCCTGGGAAACTTCCAAGATAACTCTCCTCGACCACCCCAAAGACTCCAACTGTGAATCATGCTAAATGCACGGTAAGACATTTATTTTAGAGTCCTGAGATAAAACCCCTGGCCACGGTGACCTTGTGTTGCCGCAGCGTTTGCTTTCCTGCACACGCTACATGTACACACCGCGCGAGACAGACCCTGGCGCAAGGAGCTTGCAGTCGAAACCGAGAAACCCAAAGGAGGCAGAATAGGGAACTCGCAGAGAGTTTATTCGTTTTCACCGATGGAGGGTGGTAGCTGGAGAGAGGCTCAGCCAGCATCTGCAGCAGGGAACCGGCGGCAGAGATGTAAAGTGAACCCAGATCTGGAAACAGGGTCTGCTCACAAACTCTCTGGCCGTCCCGCCCAGAACGCTTGTGAAATCAGCTCGTGTCAGGTCTCCTGAATTACACCAAAAGAACAGAAAATGCCTGCAGCCTTCGGAAACGCTGCTTATCCCAGTGGCGTCCACGGTGCCCAGCTGCCGGGACAGGCCGCGCGCGCTGAGGCCGCGCAGGCGGCGAGGTCGCCCTGCCGTGCGCGCGTGGGGGCCGCCCGCCTCGCTGGCCGGTCACGCGCGGCCAGGTGTCCGCCCGGCGCGGCGCGGGCGGGGCAGCCGGGGACGTGGGTGCTGGTCGCGGCTGGGGCTCCCGCCCCCGCGGTGCCGGTCAGGCGGCGGCGGCCGCTCCCGGCTGCGCTTCGGCGGTGCTCGGCGCTGCAGGGGGCCGCCGCCGCGCGCTTTGCATAGCCCCGCCCAGGCCGCCGCCGCCCGCCAATGGGAGGCCGCGCCGCGGGCGGGGGCGGGGCGGCGCCGCGGGCCACCCCACGCCGCTCCGCGCCGCGCCGCTCGGCTCGGCTCGGTGCGCTGCGCGCGGCGTGGGAGCGCGGCCGCTGCGCGCGCGGCTCCGCGCAGGTGAGAGGAGCGGGACGGGGCGCGGGGCGGCGGCTCCGCTGGGCTCCGCTCCACGCGGCGTGGGAGCGCGGCGCGGTGCTGCGCGGCGCCGGGCAGCGCGGGGTGCGGCGCGGCGCGGCGTGGGGGCGCGGGGGCTGCGCTGCCGCTGCCGGACGGCGGCGCGGCGCAGGTGCGGAGCGGGGCGCGGCCGCCGGCGGGGCCGGCTGTTCCCCGCGCGCGGGTGCCCTCGGCGGCGGTTGTCGCCTAGATGTTGTCGCCGTGGCCGTGGGTCCCTGGCGGCCCCGCCGCACGCGGGCTGCCCGGCGGCTCCGCGCCCGCGGGGGGCGCCGCGGGGCTGCGCGGGGTCGGGTCTAGGGGGGCGCGGGGCGGCTCGCGCAGCCGCGGGCGGGACGTGCCCGGGCAGGTCCCGGCGCCGCCGCGGGCGGGCGGGGCGGGCGGGGGTCGCGCGGCGCGTCCCGTCCCCGCGTGGGCGGCGGCGCGGGACCCGCGGGCAGGTCGGGGCTCGCCGGCGCCCGGCCGCCCCCGCGCGCGCCTCGGCCCGGCGGGACCACCCCGTGGGGCCGCCCCCGGCACACGGCACGCGCGCCCCCGGACACAGCCCGCGCAACACCCTCGCCGCCTGCCCCGCGCGCACAGCCCGCGCCCCGCGCACCCCGCGCACCCGGCTGTGCCCCGCACGGGCACCACGCGCCGGCCGGGGCCCTGCGCGCCCCACGCCCGCCCCACAGGCCTCCTGTGCTGCATGCCGGGCTGCGTGCCCCACGCATGCCCCACACATGCTCCCACGCCGCATACTGGACTGCGCACCCCACACTGCACGCCCCATGCACTGCATGCGCTGCACACCGGCCTGCGCGCCCCACACCTGCCCCCCGCGCAGCACACCCTGCGTGCCAGGCTGTGCGCCCCATGCTGCCCGCCCCACACCTGCCCCACACCTGTGCCACGCACCGCACATGCTGTGCATTGGACTGTGCGCCCCACACATGCACCCCACATGCATGCCGGACTGTGCACCCCACGCGCACCCCACATGCTTCACGCCAGGCTGTGTGCCCCACACATGCCCCACACACCGCACACGCTGCGCGCCGGACTGTGCGCCCCACGTGCACCCCACGTCCAGCCCCGAGTCCTAGCAAAGTCCGGCTTTGAGCCTGCCTGCTGAGGGTTTTGCGTGGGGGCCCTTCCACATTGTGTCTCACTTGGTTACTTAAGTGGAAAACAAGCAGTCTGGCCCCGGGATCCGCAGGGCTGCGCTGGGGTGCAGCCTTCTCTTTCACGGGAAGGTTTGCTGATCTAGCAGTGATTTCTGTGTGAGGAGGCGTTTCCTGGTGCGTTCAGCCCTTGTAAACACGTTAGTGTGTTTGTCTGTCGGAAGGTACCAAGCGTTTTTAGAGGCACATTTAAGCAGTTCTCAGTAAGTACTGATGCAAAATTCTGTTCTTCGTAGCGCTTGCTCCAGTGAAATGACACTTTTCCCTTCTCAGCGTAATCTGTACGAGTCCATTCAGGACAAGTGTTAAGACTTGCAGAAAAGAACAAAGGCCTTTCCAGATGCGCTGAGTTCTTACTGTAAGCAAGGGAGTGACGATTATTAAGTACATGTGGGGAAAAAGCAGATAAAAATCCAAGGTTTTAAAAACAAATTGTAAGAATTTTGGAAGTCTTAGCTGAGAGAGCTAATAAGGCAGAGTATAGATGCCCAAGATGGACAGCCGGAATTTGAGAAAAATCAGTAGTTATGGTCCCAATTGATATGCAATGAGTCTACAAATAGAGCCATGTAGCCGTAGGCCTGACAGCCCTGTGACAGACATTGCCCTCTGCCCTGTATGTCCTATATTGTGATTTTTTTGGGGGGGGGGGGGAGGAGGGTTACTGCATTTCAATTATCTCCCTCTGCAGAGGGAGAAGGAAACAGAAGTAGACCGTGAACATTGCAGCTGCGGGAGTATTGCAGTGCAGTAAAGAGAGGGGTGCAACCTGCGCCAAGTGCCTCCGGTGCAACGCCGGGGTGCTGTTTGCTCCTATAGCAAACACTAAAGTTTCCAGCCACTTCAAATTAAACCATTAGTGGACTGTCGCATGAGTAAAACTTCCAAATCTATTGGAAAACGTGCTGATTCCCAAACCATACTAAAATACTCAGATTCAGCCTTTCCTCTCCCCACCTCCCCTTTTCTTTTCAATTCCTTCCTCCTCTGAGCAATCCTTAGCAATCCTGCAAGGCCTCCTGGAGGGGGTGGCAGGATCAACCCCAACATGCTTGTTAGAGTAACAAGGCATCAAGATTAGTATTTCTTCTAAGATCATGTTGTTTACTGCCTGTTCTACTAGTTTCTAACTCTTTTCATGAAGCGATGTGTAGAAGTCTGCTTGGATATCCTGTTAGCTCGTGCAGTGATGTCGCAGGGAATTGTCTACTAATCCTTTAACTTTGATAAGTCAGTGCTTCCCAGGGAAAGATAATTCCACATGTCTTTACAGAACTGAGTCTGGAAATATTTGACAAGAACAGATGTGTTTGGAAAACAAAATACGTTTCTTCTAATACAGAAGTGTAGCGGGCCAAACTCGGTTATAACCGATTACAAAAATGCACCCTCAGACTCATCCTGAAAAGAATCTAGCTGTGGTGTCAATGTCTGCTCTTCATGTTTGTTTTACTCACTGCTAACGAATCAAAATTTGCCAAAAAAAATCAGACAGGTTTTGCTTGAATATGAGAGATCAAAGTGAGAAACTTAGGTGTGATCCAAATTCTCCAGTGGCTTTGGAACGAAGCTCCAGCGTGGACCTATAGGTGCAGGTGCTGAAAGAAGCCGTGCTAGCACGTCTTGAGTTTGCAGCTAAGTATTTTAGAAAAACATCCAGGTAAGAGCGGTCCTTCGCTGGTACGCAGGAGTCTGATAGCTACTGGAAAGTGCCGCTGCCTTTGTGCCGATGCGTGCAGGTGTCTGAAGGCGGGTGATTTTTGGAAAATTAACTTTTTGCGGGAAAGAAGATCAGCGAGCTGCAGGACTGCCGCTCAGGTAGAGGGTTACTTGTTTGCACTGTAGCTTTGCTGAAATGCTTTTTATCGCACACAGTGAAACTCATTCAGCAACTCGTGTTTTCCCTGTTTGAGTAACAATATAGCAGGGATTGTGCTCTGCTCACTTCACTCAGGCAAGATGTCCTGTTAAGGCAATAAAAGGTAACTTTTAGTAAATTACGACCTTTTTTGACTTAGGAAGTTTTACGCATCTTGAAACAATGTCTATACATGTTGCATCCTTCCAACTTCTGAGCGCATTGATACTGTGTCACGTTTATATTCCTCTTTGGCAAATAAAATCTGTAGCTCTGGCAATCACCGTGAGATCCTGCGTAGTTTCCAAAGAGGTGGGAGGGTTTTGTTGTTTGTTTTTATTATTTACTTTCAGCTAATTAGGACCAGTTGTTTTGGTCGCTTATGAGACTATCAGAAGCTGCTGCTTTACTAGGGCGATGCTATGTGGTTTGGGATGTATGCCTCACTTACAAATTAAATGTCTTGGTTCTGGTATTGTTAAAATAAAAAGTGAAAAATCCCACAGCTTTGAATTTCGTGCCAGATACTCAACAAAGCTTTCATTCCATGTATCGTTATATTGTGGCTTGAGAACTAGCAGGCCTGGTCTACGCTTAATAGTTCTGCTGGCATGGCTGTGGTATGATGTTTCCCCTGCCATCCCTAAGTGATATAGTTATGCTGGCAAATGTCCTAATGTACATGTAGCTACACTGGCATAAGATTCCTTTTGCTTGTGTAACTTTTTCTATTTGGGAAACTGGTTTAAGCTGTTCCTCTTCTAGGGAGACAGGCTGCTAGGGATGTACCCATATCTGCATACCCTTCTGAAGAGTAGAAAAGTCCATAAATACACAAGAGGAAGAGATCAGGTAGGCTGAAGTTGTGTGTGCAGGGCAGTTTCACCAAAGACTTCTTTTTTCATCTGTATCTCTTTTTTGTATTGTGTAGCACTTAGGAGAGCCAGTGAAATTCAGGGCCCTGTTCTTCCCACGTTTCCAAAGCGTTGGCTCCTTTTCTGTTGCTGCAACTGTATTTCATACCTCTTTTGCTCTTGTAACAGGACAAGCCTAAATTAAATCCCAGCCTCCAGATGAGTAGCATCAGCTGAGCTTGTGCTCTCCGCAGTGGGCAAAGGCATCTAGGTAGCAGATGGGAACCAGGATGCAGACTGGGATGTTATCCAGGCTTGGCAGGCTGGGATTCAAACTGGCCCTCTGAAGTGGTCGAATGGGGCCTCTCTTCCTCTTTTTATTTGTCCTGCTTCATTTAGCTTCTAGCTAGACTCTAACACTAAACCTGAATGTTTCTCCCGTGACACTGGCATGCAGTTCCCTGTTTGCCACCTTCTGAGATGGTGACAAATTTCCTTTATTTATTCTATAGTGTCAGTAACCTTTACATTATTTATAGGCTGTGATCGTGTCCCTCCTGAGATAGTTGCAAGATAAATTTAGCTCCCTTAGCTTCTCATCGTCGTATGTCTTCACGTCCAATCCTCACCGACTTTCGCTGTCTTTCCTTGTATCAAATGAGATGCTGCCTGTGAGCATGAACTGCAGTAATTAGTGACTCACTTTCTATGCTTATCTGGGAGAGACGTCATGTCAAATGAATCTTGATCATTCAGGGACTGGCAAGCCTGTCCAAACGTCCATTTCCAAAAGACAGCCCACATCGGAGCGGTGGGAGATTAGATAGAGGAATGCAGAAAGAGCCGGCGCAGGAATGTATGCTGATGGGACCTTTGCATTTAGTGTCTGCTAAGGGTGCCGACCGGATAAGAGGAGGGGGAGTTGTAGCAGGAGGGAGCCGTGGGAGTGCTTGGAGATCTACGGCTATACAGCCATGCTTCCCCGTGTCTTGTTAGAGCTGTGTAGGGGGACCATCATCCTGGCCTAGTTTTCTCTTCTGATGAGGCTGTGGGTCAGCACAACTCTAGTTTAAGTGCCAAGTTTTCCCAGGTGTTTCAAACCCTTAAGTGTAGTGTCCTTCACAAGAGCCTTTTTGAGTGTTTCATACTCCTGTTGAACGTTCAGAAGTTAATTAGCGGTCTAGTGGGGAGTGGGTTTTATAATGTTCCTATCATCAAGGTAGGAACCCACCCAGAAGATGCAGAAATAAACAGTCCCCAAACTTGAAATAAATTACTTGGTTTTTGTAGCTTCAGTGTGAGTTCTGCTTGTTCTCCAGTGAGATTTGAGTCCCATGTTCTCTGGTGAGCTGTGGTCACTGAAGGTGGAAATTGTGGCTCCAGTGAGGTTAGCGACAGTTCTGCCACTAATTTCAGCTGAGCCATTAATTCACTTAAGAAAGGCTATGGATGGTATTGGACAGGGAGAAGGATGTTTGTTCTGCCTGTCCACCAACATAGCTGAAAATGAGTCTGCAGTGAACTGAAATCTGTGCAGAACAAGAGCATGAGCAGACTGTATGGCTCTGGACTGGAGTAGTAGAGGGTTGGATGTGTGTCCTGCTCTGCTAACTCTGCTGGAGAGCATAGATAAACACCGATCTTTGGTAATATCCGAGCAAAGCAGCTTAACTGACCAAAGCTCATCTGCCAGATCCCTAAGCTGAGACTGAGCTTTCTATCTGATAGTCTGGGATATCCAAAAATACAGTTGGAACTAGCAAAATTCACTGATTCCTGCCAGATCAGTGGCTCAGTAATCAGTGTGTCTAGCTTAATGTTGAAAAATAAAATGTCATCTGTTCCATGATAAAGGATGCTATATGGCAGCAGGGATAGATGGTTCATCTGCAGCCTTACTGAGAAGTCCTCCTCTTTCCTTTCTCAGCTCTTAGTGTACACTGCCCTTTGGATGAGAGCAGATAGCCTTGCTCCTGCCAAAGTGACGTTCTTGATGCGTAAGAAATGCAGGCTAATGTCCTAGTGAAGGCGGAAACTTTTGCCCAGAAAAGGGCACGCTATTTGACTTAAGAGTGTTGGGACTTGCTCTGACCTCTTTGCTTTCTCTTCCTGCCTTCTTCAGGCTCCTGGAACCTTTCCAGCCTCAATGGACTGCCAAGAGAGCGAGTATTTGGACGAGCATGGGAAGTGCACCCCGTGTAGAACTTGTATGCCTGGACAGGAGCTTTCCAAGGTAATTTTGCTGCTCCATAAGGACCAGGAATCATCTAGCACCAAGACTGTCATGGTGCTAGACAAATCCTCTGCTAATTTTTATTAGGAAAGATAATCTTAGGTCCCAGTATTTTAGGAAGAGCAGAGACTCAGTAGCCAAGGAAGGCAAGCAGCTTCACTCACCTCCACGTTGAGCACTGGGTAGGAGGGTGAGCAGTGGAAGTAACAAACAGGAAGGAGTTTCAGGTTGATGCTCAGAAGCGTCCTTCTCTCCTATCTGCTGGTGGAAATCCAATTTCCTTCCAGTGTGTAACCCCAAGTAAAGTGATGGCTCTGGACGGTCCAGCCAGGCCATGCTGGGTGGATATGAGCAGGACACTTGGGTGAAGTCCATGAATCTGGCCCAGCCTTGGCAGTGTCAGTTCATGGTTCTTGACCCACGGATACCAAGCTTTGTGCCTTCTACCAACAGTCCTTCCTGGGGTTCCTTCTCTCACTAAAACACGTTCCAATGACTGAGGCAACCAATGACTGGGCTATTGCTGGGCAAAAAAAAGGCTTCCTCATTTTTCTTCGTGAGATCAGGTCTGTCATTGTCTGCTTTGCAGCTGTGTTCTGAGGGTCTTTCAGGTCTCTGCATAAACAGTAACTCTTTCACTGTTTGCCCCCAAAAAAGCAATGGAATTTCCCTCTCTGTCACTTTGGGACCCAAAGTGGCTTCTCATCCCACTCATGAACTCAACCTTGTGTCTTGCAGGACTGTGGTGATGGTGGAGGGGGGGATGCACAGTGCGTTGCTTGCCCTCCCAGGAAGTTTAAGGATAGCTGGGGACATCATGGCTGCAAACCCTGTCTATCTTGCACTCTCATCAACCGTGTCCAGAAATCCAATTGCACAGCGACTACCAATGCGGTCTGTGGGGAATGCCTGCCGGGGTGAGTAGAGCTGGCTCCTCAGCGTGAAGAGCAACGGTAGCGTTTGCAGCTGGGAGGGAACATGTAGAGAGGGCTGGGCAGAGCGAGCATTTATCTGAGGCCACTTGTCACATGATACTAAAGAGGTGCCCTGGTGCTCCTGGACCTGGTGGTCCAGGGCTTCCTCTTTGAAGACACTGCAAATGATAGGCAAATGTGACCCATCAAATGCCCCCTTTATAGCCCTGAAGAAGGTAATCTGATGGGTCCTGTAAATGAGCAGAGGAAGAATATCCCTTCCAGGCCTAAATTACTGCTGTGCACAGTGGGATGGCTAAAGCCCAGGAGACGAGGGCATGTAGATCACTACTGTTAGTAGTCTCCAAAGAGAGCAATAGAGGCAAAGCCTAGACAGATGAGTTCCTGTGTCCAAGCAGTCCTATGGAGGAAGCTGTGGTTTCTGCAACTGTTGTGTGTGTGTGGTTTTTTTAGTTAATTTTTTAAGAGTTACTGAATGAAGACTGCTGTGTACAATCAGCCTGTAAAATGCCACGGAGCTGTAAACCATTTACTGACAAACGGTATGAATTGTGACAGAGGAATGAATGTCAGAGCCCTGGGTGTTTTGGTCTCTTCCCAGCCAGACTTGCTAGCTGGAGTTCTTCTGTGATTTTGTTGATCTATCCACCCTCTTTTAGCAAGACATGGGGGGCTGTCCAGGAGTGATTCTTGGTAAAGGTGGCTACAGCAATGAAAAAGTAGGTCTGAATTTAGCCAGCGTGTGAGACAGATGTTGTGCTTTGTGGCTTCTCAGCGTGCCGTGGCACCAAGGAAGATGGACTGGTTTTCTCTGGGCTGCCTCCTGGTAAAGGAAGCAACATGTTTTTTCAGAGCAGCGTTGGGCCAGGCTTTAAGCCAGCCAGCCCGCTGGAGTAGCGCAGGCTGACAGCGGCTGGGGAGCGCCGGGTCCCTCGGCCCATCGCGTGGCTGATACGCTCTGCGCTTTGTTTGGCAGGTTCTACCGTAAGGCCCGGATCAGCGGGCAGCTCGACTGGGAGTGCATCCCTTGCACCAAGCAGACGCCCTCCTCCGAGCCTCAGTGTACGTACTCAGCAGCCCTTCTGCCTGCTGCCGTTCTCTACTCACGGGACGCCGAGCTGCTTTTAGGATAAAAGGAGTGGTGAGGACGTCCCCTAGAGCAGGTTCATGGTTAAGTCGGCATGTTAAGTCCACATCCTATCACTAGTCATTGTGACTGCATCAAAGGCAGACACAGACTCAGATGTGTATTTGCACTATTCTTTGACCATTTTTCCTTGTTGGCCAGCTTACTTAGCTGGCAAAACCACCAAAACACTGCCCGGTGGAGACCTGCTGGAGGAAGCACGTTCATTATGTACGAAGAGGGAAGGGACAGGGAGAGGAGTGGCCTAAAGCCTCAGAAATGAGCTCCAATATTTTGTGACCGGTGTGTTTGCAGGTCGGTCCAGAACAAACCTGGTGAAGGTAGCAGTCCCCACTGTACCACCACAAGACACAGCCCTTCTCGCACTGACCAGCAGTGCCCTGGTCATCATTGTACTGGTACTTCTGGCACTCTCCATCATCTACTGCAAGCGTTTTTGGAAGAGCCAGTGCCAGCGAGGTGAGTCAAAGTATACAATATTTCTCTGTTTCTTCTTCCTTTACCCTATTCTGTTTGCACATGTTCTTCACTCTTCCCTTGTTGTGTAGAGCATAGCCATTAGCATTGGTTTTGTTGAAAGCATGAAGTGAACCAAGCTTTCCTCTGCTCACAGAGGATAAACAGCTCCTCATACTTTTTTCATCTGCAGGACTTCTCTGTTGCTTTTTCTGCCCAAAGACATGGAGGAGCCTTTCTCTTCCCTAGTACCATAAGTAGTAGAAGGAGACTGTGCCATGCTTTTATTGTCAAAATCGGCATTCTCTCTTCCTGGGGTTTCTTAAGGGCAGGCTGAGTCTGAGTGGCTTTTGGCAGGGCAGGACTAGAGCGCTAGGAAGTGCTGAGGCAAGAGAGGAGTAGGCTTGATAGCTAGGGTTGGGGTACGCTGGCATCCATCACACAGTATACCGGAGAACTGCTGGCTTCCCCAGCTCCTCACAGGCAGACATACCACATAACTGAGGACATTCTAGGGAAATAAGCCAAGCCTTCGCTCAGACTGGTTCTTCTCTATCCTCCAAGTCTTCCTGAGGACTCAGAATTTCTCAGGCCAGCGAGCAATGTTCCCAGCCTCAGCTGCGCCCGGCAGATTTCTGTGTGAAGAACAGATGTCTGGTCCCTGCTGCCTGGGTGTGAAGAACCTGAGTCCGTGCTACAGGCAGGCAGAAGGTAACTGCTCCTTTTTTTGGCGGGAGATGAGGGTAGAGGGTGAAGGGAGAATCATGCTTGGCTCTGATTCACACAGTCTTGAGACATGCAGAGTTTCTGTTAGGAAGGAAGGAGCTGGAAAGTATCAAAGTTCCAGCAAAATGAAGCATTTTCTCATGATGCCAGTTCCTTCTAGGATCAACCCTGTTGTGGCCCCTCTTCAGCGCAGAGCTCAGTGCTGCCAAGGATCTTCTCCTAGGGCCTGTGTGGAAAGCAGAAGTCCCCGTGAATTCCACTGCAAGACGCACAGGAGATAGGCAGTGTTTTGGGACTTCTCTTAACAGTCAATTGCAGATTTTGTACTAGCAGTGGAAATATTCACATTCAAGTGCTGTAGCTTCCGTGTCTCCCTCCAGTCAACTCCTGCTGTCACTGTAACCCTGCAAGTAGGACTGACTGAACTTGAGGAAATGCATGAAAATTGCCTTGTTCAGCAGTGGCATGCTGGGGTAGAAGTCTGACCGCTTATGGAGGGCTCTTTACCCCTCTGTCCACTGGACATATGGAAGATGAGGTTTAAAGGATAGGCTGGTAGACCTCTGAAAAGGGGGAAGCGCAGCAGAGGAAGGGAGAACCCAAATATTACTAAGCTGCAGAGATTTTTTGATTTCAGGCCCAGTGGAAGCAGTTCAGTTCATTTCAGATGGAGAAGCCATTGGTCTTCAACTCCCAGCTCTCCAGCCTGAACTGGAAGTGCCTCAGGCGACTGCCATCAGCCCTGCTCCCAAATCCCAGCTGGTGAGGAGCGTCCTGGAAACTCAGCCCCTGATCAGGAACTCAGGCTGCAGCGACTGCTTGGCGGGGGTCTTGTCTCCCTCTGACTTCAGGCAAGGCCCAGCCGGGGTGGCAGAGGCCCTGGCCCCTCTCTCATCGTGTGCCTCAGAAATGCAGCACAAATGGCCCCATGCCCCGGTAGAGTGTACGGAGCTCGATCTGCAGAAGTTCTCCACCCAGACGGACTTCGTGGGCAATGAAAGATCAGAGGATGCGGTGAGCCGGGCGGCTCAGAGAATCACAAAAGAGAACAACAGTGGAGTGCTTGAAGCAAAGAACGGACTCGTTTTGGATCTGACAAGGGGCCTGTCCTCAGCCTTCCAAAATCCTACTGCTGAAAGTGCAGAACAACCGGTAAGTTCTTCCATGCTCATCTCTTCTCTACAATAGTGTTGGCCATAATGGGCCTCATACGCAGAAGGCTGGAACTACGGGTGGATTAGGGATGTAGATTCCTAATATTAAAGCTAATTAATATCTAGGACTGCCTGGTAATTAGCACAAATGATTAGCCAGATGTTTACTGATGTGTTTGGGAGCAGATGAGGCCCATTTTCTGTGGGTCGGGCAAGAGGCCTGGAGCAACTGGTGAGACAGCTTAAGTCCAGCCTGTCTAATAGAAGAAAATAATTGTGTTCTTACGGGTGATTTTTTTTTTTTTTGTGAAGTGGATGTGACTGGGCACTAAAGGTGGCATAAGGCTGCCAGCACTTGAAGGAGCAGAGTCAATGTATTGACTATATAAGCATATCTTTATGCATAATTGATGCACTCTTGAGAGATTCTTGTACTCTTGCTCATCTAGAAAGCTGACATGGCACCTGAAGGCACTGGTTCCTATCCCTTACCAGTTAGTTTGAAATGAACCAAATGATTAACGTAACTGAGGTTCGGAAAATGGCTGGTAAAGAAAGGTATTTAATAGCTTAGCTCCAGGTCATGATTTATGGAAGCGGTTTGCTAGGAGGCCCTGGAGCGTCCTGAGGAGGTTGTTAGCTCTGTGCGACGGTAATGCAGGATGGACAAGTACCAGTTCTTTATACCTCTGTGAAGGTCCTAGGAGCACTGGCAAGCACAACTGTTGCTCATCAGACTGTTTCCAACCTTGGGGTCTTTATTTTGCCAGGAGAACGATGCCCAGAGCCTTCTGACTCAGATCAGCAGCACTACGAAGGGTAAGTGTCTTTGTAGCCTCATCTTTTTCACCAAATATTTGGGGTAGCAGAGGGAGACAAATTCTTGGAAAGGAGCTCCTCCAGAGGCCCACCGTGACTATGCAGAGGAGCCAACCTTCACAGGGATTTATCTGACTTCCATAGCCTTTGGTGTTAGTTTACAGAGTAGATTTTCTGTGATACTGTCTGGAACGGCCTGAGGGTGGGTGGTGAATGGACGCTCAGCTTCTACCTATTACCAGCCTCCACAGGACCGAGAGCCAGCTTCGTGTTGCTGGGCTCTGAAAGTAACAGTGGAGGAGATACTGCCATGGCAGGATGGTGTTTCACCTGCTTAGCAGGAGCCGGGGGGCTTTAACGTGGCTACTTTGTTTATTCTTGTCCCAGCTGGGTATGTTGGTTTCTAACCCTACTTTGCTGTATTGCTGCCCCCAGGTCTCCTAGTGGCAGAGCTGCCTCATTCCTTGGTGCAGTCACTTGCCTTCTTGTTAGACCCTTCCTTGAACGGTGTGAAGAATTTCAGCCACGTGGCACTGGAGCTGGGGGTCACACCGCAACTGTTGGGCAGGATATCTGGATTTGAGCAACTCGTCACTCACTTCACCTACTCAGGAGACACTGTCACCATTCCTGTCCTGGCGCAAGCTCTGCAGCGACTCCAGCGGTTTGATGCCTTGCTCCTGCTGTGTGATCACTTTGCTCTCAGCCGGGTTCAGGGCCGCCAGTGCTAAGAGGAGACAGGGAAAGGACAGAGGAAACTCCACGCACTGTCTTTACTGGTAGGAGAGAGGATCTGGTAGCACCGTGGTCACATAATCTCTTCAGTGTGCATGTGGTGATTATGTGGAGATGGTCTTTGCATCGTGGAATAGAAGCACATGAGCAGGAACATACCTCCTAGGAGAAGAGCAGAGGAGTGCTAGGGGGGTGACAACATCATGTATCCTCACAATCTTCTCTTCTGCCCATGTGGGTAGTTGTGAGGTTTTTCTCAGGCCCCTCCAGAACCCAGAACCCATTTTTCTTCAGCTGTATTTACGTTCTTGTCCATAAACTGAGTGGCCTCATAGACCCTGTGCTATCTGCTCTGTGGATTGATGATGGTGTGTAACAGGCCTTATTCAGTGCAAATTGTTAGCCTTGTTGGTCTTGTGATTGCTTCTCTAAGGCTCCTCAGCCACGTTCTGTGCTGAGGTTCGGTGTTTGTGGGCAGCCTTTGAGCTGTCTCTGGTTTGGTGGTGGAACAATTCTTCAGGGCCTGTACAGGAGGGTCCTAAGTTATCTTCTACTTTGATGGCGCTGACTGTTGGTTTCTCCTCCTCAGTTGTGTGCAGCTTTCTTACAGGCCCAACAATCACTTCTTTCCCATTCCAGCTTTTCAGATGTTGGACCTTCTTCATTTGGCCAATACTGTGTTTTTCTGGGTTCCTGTTGCTACTTTCTGAGTTTACTTTTTGTCTGCTCTTTCTCTGTGCACAGTTCTTGGAGGAGAACCTGCTTGACCATTACCTCTGTGGCAGAGAGGGTTAAGCTTTCACTTTGTGTGCCACCCCGAAATGGGGCATGTTTATTCCATTTCCCTTTTATGAAATGGTACAATTTTCTTAAAGGAATTTTGGACTGAGCATCAGGATTTTTAAATATATATGCTTCTTAACGTTTAGTGCTGTAATCCTCTCAGCCTGGGTAGCAATCTGTTTGCTCGCTTCCCCAGTCTCCTGTTGAATGCCTCTGCTCTGGTGTGCCACATCTGTCTGCCAACAGCCTCCTTGCGGTGGATGAGGTTTTAAGAGCTGCTGCTACGGTGAAACTTTGGGGTAGCACAGGCAGGGCCGCTTCCACTAAATTCTGCAGATGCCCGTGGAGACGGCTGGAGGCTTGTGACTAGAAAGCAGTTAGTGTCATGCCAGCACCAGGCACATATGAATTTGGCTGAAGACTGAAACTTCTTACCACAGCTTCATTACAGGGAGTATTAAAGTCACTGTGCCAATAATGGCAGAGCAGGCTTGTTTTAAAATGATCGTTTTCTGCCTAAAAATGATGGGATTTTCTGATCTCTGAGAGTGGCTGTCGTGGAAGGGAACACCCTTCTGCGTTCAAATTGCTCCTGCAGGATGTGTCAGAGCTTGCAACGGTTTCGCCTGCATCAGGCTCTCCCGCGCTCTTCGATGTTGTCCCCTAGGGCAGATTCCACCGCTGGTGGCTACAGGTTTCCGGGCTGTTTTCATGAAGCTGGCACCAGCTTCTGGGTTTTCTGTGTTAAGCAGGATTTTACTGGGCAGTTTGACAGATTGGATTTGAGGGGATGTGGTGGAATATGAAAGAATTGCAGTCAGTCATGAGGCTGGAGAGAAGCTGCCACTTGGAAGCTATGCGCTGACTGACAGAAGCGATGTTACTACAAGCCTCTCGCTCCAGTATTTTTGTCAGGGGCAAATACTTGAGCAGAAAATGAGGCACGCCCCACACCTCCCAGGGAGAGGCCGTGCGGAGGCGGGTAGGCATCTGGGGCTGGCCATCAGCTGCAGGAAGCTGGCCCGCGGCAAAGACGTGTCAGTCTGCGAGACGGCTGCAGCAGGCAAGGCACGTGGCAAACGCCGCTATATGGCGGCCGAGCTGCTCCTGGCTGGCGCCCGGCTCGGCCGGGGATGCCTTTGGTGCTGAGGTCACGGGCGCGGACAGCTGCGCCCCGCGGGGAGGCAGAGCGGGCAGCAGGCCTGGGGCCGGCGCTTCGCAGCGCACGCAGCCGCTCTGGGGAGCTGGCGCTGCGGGGACCGGGATCTCCGCAGATCGCCTTTAGGTGGCATCCGGTGAGTGTCTTTCAAGCACGCTGTGGCCGAGGTGTCGGCGTGGTGCCTGGCCCCAGGCCAGCAGCCAGCGGGCGAGAGGCTGCCGTCTCCCAGCCGCGGGGAGGCGGGCCGCCTTGGCTGGCGGCTGCCGGGAGGTTTGGACCCCCGTGGGCTGTGGGGAAATACCCTACAGATGTGGAGGACAGGGCTGCTCTGCCGGGACCGAGAGTGATTTAGGATGATGCTGGCCCTCGGGGCGGAGGTTACCCTCGCCGTGAGGCAGCTCGCGGTGGGGTATTCTGACGCTGGAGCCCCCTCTTCGGCCGGGACAAGGGGGCGCAGGCGGAGAGGCTGCACCTTCCGGCAGGAAGGCAGGCGGGAGGTTTCGGCGCCCCGAGTGCCTCGGCAGACGGCGCGATGCAGGAGCCAAGCAGCGCCGCGATGCCGCTCTCGTAGCGTCTCTCCGGCGGCGCCGTGCTGCGCCTGGCGGTGCGGAGACGGTTGCTTCGGGGAGCTCGTCGCCGTGGCCTGGGGCCGAGCAGCCGCCAGCGAGAGGAGCGAAGCGGAGGGGAGGGCCCGGGCCGAGGGCCGGAGGCCCCGCGGCGGAGCCGGGGCGAGCGCCTCCCCGGCGGCCGAAACTGCCCTGAAGTCGGTGGGATCAGGACTCAACCTCTCCTGCGATACGCCGGGAAGGAGAAGCAGCCTGTCTCGTTTCTGCCCTTCCTCCTGGGCCCTTTCCGGCCTCCTGGGTCTCCTTCCCTGTCCGGTCGTCCCTTCCCTGCTGCCCTGCCCGGCCCCGGCCCCAGCCGGGGCGCCGCGCGTGCCGGGCAGCCGCTCGACCGGCCTCCCCTGATGTCACCCGCCTATTGCGGCCCCTTCTCGCAGCGGCAGCTCCTCCGCTGGGGTGAGCTGGCAGCGGGACCGCCGTGAAGGCACAGCTGCCTGAAGGGCCCCCGGGGCGGCCGCCCCGGCTGCAGCGCCCCTCGGCCGAGCGGAGCCGCGCGCCGCTGTTCCGCTTTAAACGCGGCGGCTGACGGTCCGATGGCGCAAGCGCTCCTTGGTCGCCCACCCCCGGGCCGGGGTCCGTCCATCCGTGACAGCCGGGCGTCCCTCGGCCGGGGTCTGTCCGTCCATCCGCGGTGGTGCACCCTCGGCCAGGCCGGGGTCCATCCGTGATGGCCGGGCGTCCCTCGGCCAGGGTCTGTCCATCCATCCGCGGTGGTGCACCCCTCGGCCAGGCCGGGGTCCATCCGCGATGGCCGGGCGTCCCTCGGCCAGGGTCTGTCCATCCATCCGCGGTGGTGCACCCTCGGCCAGGCCGGGGTCCATCCGTGATGGCCGGGCGTCCCTCGGCCGGGGTCCGTCCGTCCATCCACGGTGGTGCACCCTCGGCCGGGCCAGGGTCCATCCGCGATGGCCAGACGCCCCTCAGCCAGGGTCTGTCCATCCATCCACGGTGGTGCACCCCTCGGCCAGGCCGGGGTCCATCCGCGATGGCGAGACGCCCCTTGGCTAGGGTCTGTCCATCCATCCACGGTGGTGCACCCCTCGGCCAGGCTGGGGTCCATCCGCGATGGCGAGACGCCCCTCGGCCGGGGTCTGTCCATCCATCCACGGTGGTGCACCCTCGGCCAGGCCGGGGTCCATCTGCGATGGCCGGGCGTCCCTCGGCCGGGGTCTGTCCGTCCATCCACGGTGGTGCACCCTCGGCCAGGCCGGGGTCCATCCGCGATGGCGAGACGCCCCTCAGCCGGGGTCTGTCCATCCATCCACGGTGGTGCACCCTCGGCCAGGCCAGGGTCCATCCGCGATGGCGAGACGCCCCTCGGCCGGGGTCTGTCCATCCATCCGTGGTGGTGCACCCTCGGCCAGGCCGGGGTCCATCTGCGATGGCCGGGCGTCCCTCGGCCGGGGTCTGTCCATCCATCCGCGGTGGTGCACCCTCGGCCGGGCCAGGGTCCGTCCATCCATCCGCGACGGCCGGGCGCCCTCGGCCGGGGCCGGGGTCGGGGTCTGCAGCCCGGCCCCCGGCAAGGAGCGCTGCTCCCTTCCGGCGCCGTGCGCCATCCTGCGGGTTTCGTCTCCTATCTGGCCGGGGCGCTCGGAAGGAGCAGGCGACCTTCCGGGAGCGCGGCCCTTTCTTCCGACCTGCCTGAGCGGGGGTGTTATAGTAGCTGCTTTGTTTCTCTTTTCCCCTGTTAAATGCCGTTGAGACTTGACCGCGCTCAGGAGGTGGTGAGATAACGCGGGAGGCATGGACTGTTTCAGCGGGACGTGACACCTTCCCTGCTGTTTGCTTCTTCCGAAGCCAAGGTCGTTGGTAAAAGCTCCTTGCTTTGCGGGAAGCAGCAGTCTTACCGCATCCTTGTGCCCGGTTCAGGCCGGGGCTTGGTCGAGCTCCCTTACGTGCTTGGTCCGCTGCGGAGCGGTCGTAAAACGTGTCTGAAGAGCCGGTGCAGACTGGGGTGCGATTTTTCATTTGCGGTTTATCTGTGGCAGGGAGAGATTGTTTGAATTAATAGCGTAGCAAAATCAATTAAATATTTAAGCTCTTTGCAGGCCTGCTCGTTCGCTTCCAAGGGGAACTGAGACAAATTCAACTGCAGCCATTTAGCTCCGAGTAAGAGAATTCATACAAGTTATCTAACCAGCTCTGGCTCTGAGTTCAGAGCCAGCCTAGGTGAAGTTTCCTGCCTGTCCCTGCGCCCGTGCGTTTGTCGCGGGTGCTGCCGGCGGGTGGGTTCAGCGTGCCAAGAGCGACCCCGCTCCGGCCCCGCGCGGCGCCGCCCCGCGCCCCCGCTCCTCTCCCAGGCCGAGTCCTGGAAACGGCCGGCAGGAGCGACTGCCGATTTAACGAGTGTAACGAGGACTTCCTCTTGCTCGTGCACCGCAGACTCCTGCTCTCGGCCAATGGTTCGTTTGTCCCTCCTGAACTTGCTGAGCAGTTTTGTTGATGGATGGACTCTGAAAAGAAAAAGGATTTTTTTTTCTTTCTTTAAAGAAATCAACCCCATCCCCTTTATATTTTTAAGTTAAACTATTGTTTTTCAGCTGTCTGGTGTCTGAGCAATGTTGCTAGTGATCAGAATGCACCGTGCCTGGAGGGGTAGGCAGCGCCGTGCATGGTCCACCCTTGAGAGCATGCCGTGCGCAGTCCATCCCTGCAGGCGTGCCGTGCACGGTCCACCCTTGAGAGCGTGCCGTGTGTGGTCCGTCCCTGCGGGCGCACCATGCAGGGTCCATCCCTGCAGGTGTGCTGTGCGCAGTCCATCCCTGCGGGTGCACCATGCATGGTCCACCCTTGAGAGCATGCCATGCGCAGTCTGTCCCTGCGGGCACGCCGTGCACGGTCCATCCCTGCGGGCACGCCGTGCGCAGTCCGTCCCTGTGGGCGCACCATGCATGGTCCATCCCTGCGGGCGCGCCGTGCCTGCACTCGCCACGGCCGGGTGCTTTCCACGAGCCCGAGCGCAGCCGCCCCATCGAGCGCGCGTGGTGAGGGACCGGGGTGGCTCTGCGACACACCCCGGCTCCGCGGGGAGCACCAGGCGGGGGTGTTTTAGCCAGGTTTAAGTGTTTTTTACTTGTTCTTTGGCCATCTAGGGCCCGTGGGAGCCTTTTGCGCCGTCTCGGCGGGGGAGGCGGATCGCACCCCTGCGGCGCTGCGGGACCGGGCCTTGGGCTTGTAGGTAGGAAGTAACTTGCATTAGGCGCTGCTTTCCGCTTGCGTTGACGCTGGGGCAGGCTGCACCTCCCAGTTCCCCGCGGTGGCAGTCTCAAAATCAGCTGTGTTTACATGGGCCCAAATTTCAAGAAGTGGCCTTCAAGTTTTAGGTACCCAACTCAAGACACCTTTGGCCTGATTTTCCCGAGTCCAGCTGAAGCCCTCGGAGGAGGGGGAACCGCGTGAGCCTGAGATGCAGGGTGTAATTCTGCAGTTTGGACGTGGAAAAACTGGCAGGCACAGGGTGGGTGAGCTTGAATTTCTTTAGCTGGAAACCAGTGGAATTTATACTTGACTTCTGTTTTTTCTTTTTAATAATTTTTCAGCACAGTGAGTGGAATGTAAGGGAAGGAAATTCCCATAGCGCCAAATCTTGCATTTCAGCCCCAGGAAGCTGTTAATGACAAGTAGGCACGGCTCAAAAAGAGCTAGAAGAAATAAAATAATACAGCATCTGTGCAACCTTCAGCTGGGAATGAACAATGGAAATATTTTCTTGTGCAGTGGGATTTTTTTACAAGTGATTGTTTTGATACCGGTCTTGTCTGGAGCTCGGATTTAGGGAATAATTTATATGATATGTTTGAGTTCAGTACTGTTCTGGAAAGCTCTTAAGCACGCTCTTAACAATAGGCATGTACTTAAGTCCTATTAAAATGAACAAGTAATTAGCACATCCTTTGGTGCTGTTCTTGAACAGGATGCTTAAAGGAATTGCACCTCTTACATGAGCAGGCAGTACTGAAGAAAACTCAGTTTTAATGATCTGGGCACACTCACCCTCTCAGAAAACTGCAACGGTTAGTGGGAAATGCCCTGTGTGTTCTAGATTACTTAACAATACAGATTCTGGTGCTTTTCTTTAAAAATAAACAAAAAATGTAGCCATGGTTTACTCATGGAAATACTTGCTATTTTTTATGGTGGGTGTTATTTTTCTTGTAAGGTTGCGAATAGGTTATTTATATTTTTGTAAATCCTGTGTCATTAGCATGTAATTCTGACCTGTAGTCGTTTCCATTGTTATTTGGGGTGATGTCCATATTCAAATAAAAAAGCAACTAAAGCTCCTGCTGTTGTTGTTGAAGAAGGGGTGTCTGCAGCTCCCCGCTTCCACCCCGATGTGGTGCTTGGGAGTGCTGGGGTTATTCCTTCGTAGTTAAATAAATTTCACAGTTGGAGGTGATGATTTGCAGTGGGTTTTTCCTTCCCCCTCCTGCTTTGGCGGGAGCAGCGCGACAGGAGCTGTGTGGGCTCGCCGGCGGCGCGGCGGGCGGTCCACCCGGGGAGCCCCCGGTACACGGGACCCCGTTCCCGCATGGTTCATCATCCCTCGGGGAAGCAGCCTCCCGTCCCAGGGGGGGACCAGCAGGAGGGGGGGGGCTGGGGGGGATGGGCAAGGGGGGGTTGGAGGGGGGGAAGGCGGGGGGGGCTAGGGGGGACCAGCGGGAGGGGGCTGATGGGGGGAGACGGGCGAGGGGGGGGACGGGCAGGTGGGAGCTGCAGGGGGGGGTGGGTGGGCCAGGGGGCTGTTGGGGGGGGACGGGCAGGTTGGAGCTGCTGGGGGGGGATGCACGGGGGGGCTGTTGGGGGGCACTGGCAGGTTGGAGCTGCAGGGGGGGGTGGGTGGGCCAGGGGGCTGTTGGGGGGTGGACAGGAGGGGGCTGATGGGGGGCACAGGCAGGTTGGAGCTGCTGGGGGGGGATGCGCGGGGGGGCTGTTGGGGGGTGGACAGGAGGGGGCTGATGGGGGGGACGGGCAGGTTGGAGCTGCTGGGGGGGATGCGCGGGGGGGCTGTTGGGGGGTGGACAGGAGGGGGCTGATGGGGGGGACGGGCAGGTTGGAGCTGCAGGGGGGGATGCACGGGGGGGCTGTTGGGGGGCACAGGCAGGTTGGAGCTGCTGGGGGGGATGCGCGGGGGGGCTGTTGGGGGGTGGACAGGAGGGGGCTGATGGGGGGGACAGGCAGGTTGGAGCTGCTGGGGGGGATGCGCGGGGGGGCTGTTGGGGGGTGGACAGGAGGGGGCTGATGGGGGGGACAAGCAGGGGGCTGTTGGGGGGGCGGACAGGGGGGTGGGGGGACGGGCAGGTTGGAGCTGCAGGGGGGGGATGCGCAGGGGGGGCTGTTGGGGGGCACAGGCAGGTTGGAGCTGCAGGGGGGGATGCACGGGGGGGCTGTTGTGGGGTGGACAGGAGGGGGATGATGGGGGGGACGGGCAGGTTGGAGCTGCAGGGGGGGACACGCGGGGCGGGTTGGGAAGGGGGGTGTCCGCCGGCCCCGGCTCCCTGTGGCGCGGGGTGTTTGACAGGGGCCGGCGTTCCCAAGTGGTGCATTAGCAAGGGCTTAACGAGTGACACCCCTCTCCTGGCCTTTCTGAGATAACGCATTTTTGACGTCAGAAGTGGAGTCACGGGCGCTTGTGCTTTTTTCGCATTCTGTAGCTCTTAATCAGCCACTGTTTGTTTTTCAGGTTTACTTTCCTTCAAAAGGGTCAAATTCCCAGGCAGGTTTGGTGCGTGGCCTGGAGAACGGGGAGTGGGGAGGAGGCCACGTAAACTTGCTGCTCAAGGAGCCGTGGTCTCCCGGCCTGAAGCTTAGCTGAGGAGCAGTTGCTCTTTCAGCACAATAATTACATTGCTTGTGATGACTGTTCATGCCCTTAAGCTTGGTCTGCTCTTTAAAATAATTATTAGAAAGAAGGATTTGTTTTTTTTTAATTAAAGCTACTATACTTGTCCAAACTCTAGCATGCTTTATAGGTACTTGTACACAGCTTACTCATACTGTAAAGAATACCGACATGCAATGCAATTGCATGCAGTCCAGCAGGCCTGCATCACCAACTGTACCTGTAGCACTAAAGCAATACAATATACAGATAAAGAAGATTCTGAAGTTAAGGCCCAGAAGAACCATTCATAATTGAAGGTTCATCACAATTTCTAGAGAAGTCTTTTCCATGGAGCTGCATGGATGTGTGGCACCTCTGTTTTCCAGGTGCTTGAAATAATACGCTCCAAGTTAATGCTGAAGTGTATTCACAGCTATACTGAGAGCAGCCAGCCTTACTGAAGGTCTGCAAGGAGTAAACGATCCTGATGTCTCTGCGTATACTGAGACTCGAGTAAAACTTGATGAGGATTCTTCAGGTGGGCATGCTGCATGGTTGTCTTGCACCCGGGGCTAGAGTATTTCCATGGGGTTAGGCAGGTCTTGGGATCTGGGCTGTCAGTTGGAAAGCCAGCCCATGCATAACAGCTTGCCTGAAGCCAGTAGCTGACTGCAGAAGGGTCGCGTCTGGAGAAGAGTACCAGGAGTGTCATGGCTGGCAGAGCGGGATTTTGGGAAAGCGCTGTCTTGCAAGTTGTTTGGACAGCAATTCAGAATATGCCTTACCTTATCTTCATGCAGCTCTTGGTTCTTTGGGGTGGAATTTCCATTCTGAGAAAAGTCAGGCTTTCCATTCCGAGAGGTGTTTGAGGACTGGACATGCTGCAGTAGGTAAGGTGTGGGTGGTTTTGGCAGAGATCTGTGGTGGAAAGGTGTTGCTGTGCATTGCATTCTGCTTATTTCTCCAGGTTAATACTGGTATGTTCTGGAATTCAGCTCTGGCACAAGAGCAGGCCGTTACTGCAAGGGTCTGCTCTTCTGCAGACCTCCCTGGAGTGGCTGCTCCTGTGGAAATGAGCTGCTTGCATCCAAAACAGGAGGTCACTGTGAACTCCTGGGGCTTACATCCCCACTGTGCTCCTTGCCGCAGTGTGTTTGTGTTGTCTGGTCTCTCCTAGTTTTTGATTGATGCACAAGGAGCAATAATAAGCCTCATTCCCTTCAAAGTACTTGGGATTCTCACTCTCAGCACGGGGATGACAGCAGACATCTGCGGACCAGAGCTGGCAGGAAGAACATACTCCATGCAAGAAGAGGAGCATGTGGGGGAAAATCAGCTTCTGGGGGAGGAGGGGATCAGAGTGGGCTGACTCCTACCTTTCTGATTCCTCGTGCCCCATCAGCTACAAGTTGCACCATGTTTGCACCATATCCAGATGCTAGAGTACATGTGGTCCTCCTCTCGACTGCCTCCAGAAGGAACATCTCCAGCTGGGATGCATATCTGCTGCAAAGGCATTCAAAACACATGGGCTAACTGCTTGACCAGCCTCCAGCTGCAGAGGATGATGCCAGTAAATGGCATTTAGACCACAGAAAGCACGTGCCCTGGGCATTCTTCTGAGATGGTCTCGAACAGGAATGCAAATGCACATCCTGCCTTTCATAGCGGCTGCTGCTCACAACTAGTGACCCCCCAAGACAAATATTCCTGACTGGTGGGTTTTTGCTTTTAAAGAATGCTGTTGGAGTGCATGGGGACATTGAAATATATCACTTCATCCTCTGAAGAAATAACTGCAGAGGTGAGTAACTGCAGTGTTTATGTCCCTTGTGTCAGCCCGGGAGCGCCTGAGCATACTTCATTTCTGCCTGAGACCTACCGATGCGTCGTGGCGACTCGATGTCTTCGTGCACAAGCTTTGTGCATGACTCACGTTGCAGGGAACGTCCTTCTGCCCCGTGAGCACTGAGTCAAAGCAGAGCTAACAGAGCAGTCGGGCCCAGCTGAAGGGAGATGTTCACGTTAATGAAACACTCGGTGGGAGCCTGCTGTGCAGCCTCGGGCAGGAGCCAGGGTAATTAATGAGCCTTACATTAACTGTGAATGCCTGATCTGGGAATGGCTATGTCAGATAAAGCTTCCTACGCTTTTCCCTTGTGTGCAGTCTGGATGCCCCAAGAAAGTGCTTTTATAGTCAGAGCTTTTGCTCAAACCCTGTGTTTGTCCATCTTTGGTCTGCTATGATTTGGCTTTAGAACAGTGTTGCATGAAAACACACACCAAAAGCCTATACTTGCAGAGAAGAGAGGGGAGAAAAAGGGAACATGCAGCAAAGAAAAGCAAGTCTTTTATGCAGAAGAGGAAGGCACATGCTCAGCAGGGGAGTTGGCTAACTGAAGGGCAAAGCTGGGAGGAATGAGCAAATGGCCATGGCTGAAGCCTGAGGAGCAACAGTAACGCCTTGGCAAATGCCACTCTCCTGCTTTTGCCCTCTGTTTACTCACCCGTCATATAGAAAGCCATGGGTGTTTTCATTTGTTTGTTTGTTTTGAAACGCAGACCGAAAGGGTCTGAGGAAAAGGGAGCCACCAAAACAGTGATGTTTCCTCCCTTCTGACAAAGTTAGGGTTCAACCCCAAGTTTAAGAAGTCAGGAGGGTTCTCAAGGCTCAACAGGAAAAGAAATTCAGTCCTGGTGCCAAGGGAAGGATAAGAATGGAAGTTATCCGCTTGTAACCCAAACTCACTGTGCCTCTCCATTCCTCTGAAGAGAAGTGGCATAGAGGAGCCTTTCCCCACTCCAGTCATTAATGCAGAAAGGAGGAGGACATTCTGTAATTAGCTTACTAAAGCTTATAAAGTGTGGTAGAAACGGACAAAGAGCAACCTGGAGCCTCCCAAAGCCATTTAAAAATGCACAAATAAGAGAGGCAGAAAAACATCCATAATGAGAAGAGCGGAAGAGCGTTCTGCGCAGTCGAGCTCCACTGAGGTTTAATGTGGCACAGCTGTTTCATTGGCACACAATAATGCCTGATTACTTTCAATTATGTGACAGTTGCAGGAATCTTTCATAAGTGTTCAGAGCCTATTTCTCAAGGCCTACTTTAATTCTGCCATGAGCAGGTCTGGTTCTTCATCGTCTGGCACCTTCCCTCAGCACCCACGCTCTGCTGTTGGGCGCCGCGGGCAGTGCCACTCCGCTCAGTCGTGACTGGCACCCAGGAGGGCTGGCTGCTCTTGTGCGGAGGTCACCTCACCTGAAGACACCTTCAGCCAAGTCGTTAGCATCCACTTAGGAGACGCGTAAAATCTGGCAAAACTTAGCTAGGCAGAGGTGGCCGGCCCACACCTGAATTGGGGTGCTCACGGGTATGAAAGCTACGTTTGACTGACGGCTCTGCTGGGCCGCGCTGGACGGCCCCACTGGATGGCGGCCCTGGATGGCCCCACTGGATGGCCACACCAGACGGCATCGCTGGATGGTGGCCCTGGATGGCCCCACTGGATGGCCCCGCTGGACGGTGGTACCAGACGGCCCCACTGGACAGCCACACCAGACGGCACTGCTGGATGGTGGTGCTGGACAGCCACTTGCTGGGGTGGTGCATGTCCCAGGGGCGGCCGGAAACCATCTCTGCTTTTCAGCTTCTCTACATGCTTTCTTAACAGAAAAAGAGAATAAAGGGAATAACGGTAGGTAGGGACAAGAATGTAAGAGGGTGAATTCAAGGAGAAAGTCTGTAATTAAAGTTCAGCTTGTTTTTGCATCAGGAAGGACAGGGCCTTCGTGGCGTTCGTCATTATTTCTCATTTTTCGATGTTCCTCCCATGTGAATTATTCGTCTTGGCAGGAATGGGTCTTGCTGAGCGGAGTAATAAGCCCCTGCTCCTGCTGGGCTGATGTCTGGCAGCCGCGCAAGGCCGTGTGCGTGCGTGCTCCTCGGCAGGGCAATTGTGGCACCGAACCTTTTAAATCTCTTCTGTGCCATTTCTGCGTGTTCCTGTCTTCTCTGCAGAGAAGAGTAGAGAAAAGTTAGTTGAGTTTTAGTTGCTAAAAATGAAGACCTAAATCCACCCCACAGAGCTGGATTTCCAGGGCCCAGTTTCTTTCCTCCCTGTTTGCTCTCTCTTCCCCACAGATGATTTTTTTTTTATTCCGTTCTCCAATTTTCCCATTTTATGTTTTCCACAATTTTTCCCCTCTCTGTGTGGTTCTCATATTACTCCTTTATCAGCAGGACAGAAGGGTAATTGTAAGTGAATGAAAATACTCATTTTAGAGAGGACGTTGAACGCGTTTGCCGGGAGGCAGAAACGCGTTCTCCTCCTCTTCCGGGCGGTCTCGGCGCTCCTTCGCCGGGGCCCTGCAGACGCTGACCGCGGACGGCAGCTGCAGAGCTCCGGGGCACCGGCCTTCCCGGGGTTTTGCTGGGCTGCCGTGGGGGTGAAGCTCCTCTCCCCCCCGGCCTGGGGTCGTCCCGCCGCCGGACCCCTCTCGCCCGAGGAGGGGGCCAACCCGGCGCGCCGTCCGCGGGGCCGGGGGCGTTAGCGAGCGGAAACCTCTCGCCCGAGCCAAGCTGGGAGCAAAACCAAAAACATTAATAACAGGCAAAAGGAGGGTTCCTTCTGCTGGGAGCAGAAGTTCGTTTTTAAGGGAAAACAGTGCAGCACTAATCATAAAGCCTTGCTCATTAAAAATAAAAACGGGTTTTCCTCAGGGACAGTCTAATGCCAGCAGTTACTACTATCCATCAAAAATACATTATTATGCCAGTGAAATCCCTGTATTCCTTCCCTGAATCCTGGTGGTAAACGAGGCTTTTTGGGACTGGCCAGCCTATTTTTGTGCAACAATTAATGTTAACTGGCGCCAATAGGCTGGATAATAGGCTGATTTTGGATCCAAATGCAGCTGCATTGGGGAAAGGAGCTTTAGAAAATGAATAATGTGTTTTTGCAAACGATTCAATACCTCTTCAAACTCCCCCTTTCCTCCCCTCTGAGCTGCTTTTAAGAAGTTAATGGATTGCAGACAAATAAATAACCCAATCAAATACAGTAACAACAGGCTCGGTTTTCAGCATTTCCTACCCCCTACAGTTAATTTTCAGTAAAGAGAGCAATGAGCAGGCAATACCTGCCAGAATTTGGTGCAGCCGTTTCCGGAGGCCGTGGCAGGTGGAGACCAGCGCAGCAGAGGGGCCGCCCCGGCGCCGGACCCGCGCGGGCGCCCGAGCAGCGCCCCAGAGACGCGGGCCGGTTCCAGCCGAGGAAGGGCTCAAAGCCTCCATTTTATGTAAGGAGGTGGGTCAGAGAATGCGTTAGCAATGCTCAAAATCAGGGAGGAAAATGCTGCAATTCCTCCCAGCTGCACCCTCGGCCGGAGGAAATGCAAAGATGAACTTTTGACAACTTGGCTTTGGAAAAACAGGTAAATCGGCTGCGGCTCGCCTGCTGCGGACGTCGGTGGCCGTGCAGACGCAGAGGCCAGCCCAGGAGGACGGACACGACGCCCTCGCTCCTGAGGCCAGCCACCGAGGCGGAGGAACGGCCACGGGGGACGCAACGAGAGCTCCGCTCTTCGTTGTTTTAACTTTGCCCCACATACATTACTGCATGGAACTTTTCCATACCGTCTGCCTCAGATTAATAATGGTTTTGTTGGAAAACTCCAGATGAAAGAACAAGTTTTCCCAAGAGCAAGGTTAGTGGAAGGCGTGTTGTTTCACATACGCACGCACAGATGAGTGCATAGCCTCAAGAAGGCAAATTCCCATGGGAAGCCTTAGTTCTAGCATTTCCTATCTTTCTGCACTTGCTCCTCCAACTCTCCTCTTCTTTACAGCTATGTTTTAGAGTATTTTGGAACACAGTGATGAGTAAAACCAGCATGACCTCCCTGAACACGCTGCTTTCCGTCCAGGCGCCAGCAGACGCGGGTGCCCCGCTCCCAGCTGTCTCTTCCGCTGGGGTGCCCATGCACCACGCAGCGGTGTCCCACGCGTCCCCCTTCCCTTCCCCGCACGTGGACGGGAGGCCCCACAGGCATCCCGCTCTCCACAAGGAGCACAAGAGCCAACAAGATCTGGGTATCGCCTGTAGGCAGGAACAAGACTGCTTTGGTTTCCACATGCTGGGTGCCGAACGAGGAATCGTTTGGTAGCCTGCAAAGTGATGGTGAAGAAAACCCAGCAGCGGGACCTGCTCTGGCGCAGCTGCCCACGAGGGATGGAGCAGCCTGTTCAGACCCAGCTGCACGCACAACATGACCCTGTGAGTGACACCTCAGTATGACTTCCCTTTGCCTCTCCTTCTCTTTGTTCCTCTTTCTAAAACACCTCCTAAAGTCCTCTGATTTTTGTCCACAACCCGTATTTTATTTCCTTTTTTTAAAATTTGTGGCTATGCCAGGTTTCTGAGATAATGAACACGCAATCAGTATTCTTACCAAGTGTTATGGTTAGCTGTGATACTTTTTTCTTGTTGGTAAAATATCTGCCCTAGAAAAAGAGCTGGGGCTAAAATGCAACCGGATACCAGCTCATAAACAGAGCCTTAAAACCTTTCTGGTCAGCTCTGATAAAGGCCAACACGAAGGTAGTGTCCCAGGTTCATTCAGAACACTTGACCATGGTAAGGGTACTGCCACAAAAGAGGACAATTTATACCATGGCTGGCAGCATCTTTTTATGGGAGAACTTAGGGCCATCAGGCACCAGGCTGACACATGAGACATCTGTGGATGAAGGAGAGGGTGATCTTCCCTGCGTCTTGTCTTAATGCTTCCTGAAACTGGTCTGGTTGGTAGCCCCAATAAAGAACCAGTGTCAACATAGGAGGAGAATAAGTACTGAAGGTAGGATCCCCATGCATTAGCAATACAGACTGCAGGCTTGCACCTAGCAGAGCAGAAGGTGCCATCGGCAAGCAGGGACGTGGTAGGACGTCCCAACAGGAGGCATAATGAGGTATGCGTAACCCCACAGCGGTTCATATTCTGTGATACAAGGATACCCCAGATCATCTCAACTAACCAACACCTTTTAGTCTTTCATTACCACACATACGATACCACTTTTCTTGAACCCAGAACCAGAAGGTCACTGTTTCTAGTTTGGCTGCAGAGGATGACAAGGGAAGCAGATCGCTTACCGCTGCAGACATGGCTGGCAGTCAACGTCAGTGTGAACAGAGACCAGTCTTATAGGCACTGGCATCTTCATGGCCCTTCAAACCCTCTGTTTCAACCTCAGAAAGCTGTGGAAAAACAGAAGTGCAAAGGAGCAAACAGACAAAAGGCTAAAGCAGAACTTTTCACCTTTCCAAAAGAGCTTCTGCATCTTTACTTTCTCCAAAAATAGGGAAAAGAAACATCAGGACTTGAAAACTGTGCGGGGTTTGGGCCTTTCTGTTCCACTTGATGTATCTATTGGAAGAGATATTTTCCAAGTTGATGTTGCCAAGGTAGCCCTCTAAGGACTGCATTTGGTTAATTGCATCCAAGTTTCATACACTTTTTTCCTGATTTTGAACACAGAAGGAAAATTAAGCTCACAACATTAGCGGTACTTGATTTCTCTGCTGCCTACAAAGAGAGGGTGGATAAGTATCTTGGAGCAGATTGGCAGCGTGTCCAAAGATCTTTCCACCTAACTGAGCCTGGCTCTGTGGCAAATCTTCCAGGAGATGAGAAAATACGGGGACACTGAAGCAACAAACATAAGGTAAACATAAGATGAAAGAAAAGAGACAGTCTGAAAAGAAAAAATAGAGAATAAAAAAAGGGGATGAAAAGAGCAATATTAAAAATCAACAAAAAATGTTGCAGCCCAGGAGCTCCAGCTGGTTCCCTGTGCAACAGGCCCAGGGAAACCAGGCTCCCTCAAAAGCACCAGTGTTTGCATCGCGTAGCTATTGATGGTACGCACCTGATTGCCACCCTGCCTAAGCATAATTATTTGTAGCTATGCATAGACTTGCACCCCAGACAGGCACAACACCACAGGAGTTTCAGGCTACATCTGCAGGAAAATTTGTTTAGATAATCTACTCTGCTAACACACAGGCTTTCAAACTGCGCTGTGGGCTCAGCTAATCAGATAAATCACAGATGAAGTCAAAGGCAGAACAGCTTTTAGAGATGGTTCAGATTTCAGTCCCAGCAGCACCAAAACTCCCTTCAATTTTCTCCTTCTGCAGTTCACAGAGGAGGAAATGTTTTATTTACTGCTCCAAAGGAAAGAAGCTGAAAAGAAGCTGCTGTTCTCTCTGCTGTTATTATTCCTGCGTGCTATAGTCCCTTCACTGAGGCCAGGCCACTCTGCTCCTTTCCTTTCTCCTCCTGTTAAGATATTAAGCCCAGCCTTTTATCTGCCCTTTTTATACTATTCTGTAAATGCTCACATGTGCTGTAGGCCGGATTTGTCTTCCTGAGGGCACCTGTGATTTGCCTGTTTAAGAGGCATGCCCTAGGCTGATGGGTCCTTTGGAAAGCAATGCTCCATGGGGTGGGATGGCTGGTTGAACAGGAGTTTAGGAGGTGGGGATGGGGGTAGGTCACAGCCCAGTAGCAGTGATTAGCAAAATCATCCCTTAGAAAGGAGGAAAGCTTCTTTTAAAAGCGATTTGAGAACAGCAGTGCCCATCACTGTCCTGAGCAAGTACTTCTGGTCTGGCCTTCTCAGATGAGACTTAGAGGGTGTAGTTGTAAATATCTCTTTATGTGGCTAGAACATGTGGGCCAGGTAGTTTATACAATGTTTGAGTTCAGGAGAAAAGGTGAGCACAGAAAGTAGCGGGTCCTTCTTCCCGGGGTTACCAGCCCTGCTGCACCGTGGCTGGCGGGGGCCGCAGACCCCCTGCTGCAGCCCCCAAGGGTCTCCTCCCGGCAGAAGTGGTGGGTGAGGGGCGCGGGGGTTCGGCCCTTGGGCCCCTCCGCCGAGCCGGGGCGACATGCGGTGCCTCTGCCCTGGGACGGGGCGCGCGGGAAGGCCCCTTCGGGTGGCTTTCCTTCTTCTCTTCTGTCCCTCCGGTTCTCCAGCTGCGCTGCGAACCACATCAGAAAAGAGATAAGAGTCTGCACTGAAATTAGGATTGAAACCCCCAAAGGTAACCAGGCACGTAGGGTGCTAAACTTCTTATTTAAAAGGCTTAGCCTAAAGGTACCATCCTCCAGCTTCTCAGGAAGGGAAGGCAAGGCCCTTCCGCAAGGGCGTCAATTAGTCATTGAAGCGAAATTGCTTGTGCTGGAGCCTGCTGGAAGGAGGAAGGCGGTGGTGCTGGGGGAGCGTGAATGCCGGCAGTCAAACAAGTTAAAAGTTCGTATTCAGTTCACTCCCATTTATAGCTGAGATAGCTGAATATATTGCTAAATATTCATGATCTTTATTAGCTGTGTTAATCACTGCACTTCACCCCGAAGGATGAATATAATATTTCTGCATTGCACGCTGCAAGCTGTAGGGGACAACAGAATATTTAGTTCCTTCCACAGAACAGAAGGTGATGTTACACAGTTTAATGCAATGCACTTAAATATAACACAGGCAACCTTACGTTCAAGTCAACCTGCAAGTTTAACAAGGTGAAAAATCTGCAGCCTGCAGAGGAAATCTGAACACAAAGAAGGATAAGTGCCACATTAAGGCATTTACCTGGAGCTGTAGCTATAGTCACCTCCTTGCGGGGAGCTTTTGGCATTATTCTTGGTCCCTAACCAGAGTCACTGATGCATTTGATTCAAGTATTGAGTAGAAAATGAAGATAATCTGTCTGCTAATGTCACATATGAAGATAGATTCAGGAAACACAATGTGCTGTGAAGGGACTCCTAAATGCCATTGTGGTAAAACTTAAACTCGATTCCTTTCCAGTCTTTAGAAGAGGCTTGGTTTATTAACCTTAATGCAAAAGATCCTAGTAATATATTATAGTTCAGAAGAAAATAAAAACTTTCCAAAAGAGCCCAGAGTCATCCAGTCCGTTGTGACTTCTAATTATCTTAAGTTTGTGGTAAACCTACCATGAAATTTCTGGGTGATCCAGGAACGCTTTACAATTCTGAATTCTGCCTTTTTAGGATGTATCATCACCAAAAGGTCAGAGTGTGCAAATTGCTGCCCTATTCACATTGAAGACTCAGGTCCTCATACATCAAACCATTTACTTCAACCTATTTTAATCATTCTGATTTCGTACCAGTGAGATGGCCATCATGCATGAACTCCTGACTGCGAGCCTTCCTGAATCTAAAGCCTAATTTGAAAAAAGTTTTGTATAACATCCGAGAGTGGAAATAGGGCCTTTGTTTAAATGAAATTAAAACACCAGCCCAGCGCGGTAGATCCTTGCCCATAGGTTATTAAACTATTAAAATCTGGCTGCCAAATGTGGTTCGGAGCAAGGGCTGTAGAGCAGCATGTGCCACTGATGATTATCTATGCAAGGAGGAATATGAGCAGTGAAAGCTTTTGAATTTCAGTTCTGGAATTGCACTTGGGTTTGTGGGTGTGTAGGAGAGATCAGATTTCACACTTCTGGCAGCACCAACACCTAAAATGTTTTTATGAATTCAACAGTACTTGTACTTTTTACTTCCATGTATACAGCTTCAATTCTGGAGGCCATAAAAATATTTATAAACTAGAAGTTCCAGGAAAAATTCCATCAGAAGCCCCAGAATCTGGGGCTTGGGCTTAAAACTAAGGTTTAAATCCAAATTTGTCATTTAGGCATACGACTTAAGGACCAAACCCAGCTGGCAGGGCCCTCTGACGGGGAGTTGGAGCCTGATTTGCAGCGTGAACAAATCCCGGACGGGGAGCCCACAGCTCTGTAAATACATTGAAGGTGAGCAAGATGGGTACCCAAAAGTGGGTTGAACTCTTTAAATAACAACATGGTGGTTTAGAAAAAAGAAGAAGGCCTGCATGGTCACAGGTAAGCTTAGGCTTGAAGTTGCCGGCACGTTACTGGGCGTGATGGACCAAGGCTGCCGAAAAACGAATCTTATTCTATCAGCACGGCTGACTGAGTGCAGAAAGAGCATTTTAGTGGGTGGTCTGTGCCCAGATGGCAGGTCCCAGCGTTTCCTGACTGCTGCCGCGTTCAGGCTACTCTGGACCGTGGTGGCTGTGGCTGTCGGGGATGGGCCGGGAAGGCGCCGGCCAGGAGCCTGGTTGTGTCCGCCCGGCTCCTGCGTGCAGGACGGGGATGCCCAAGGGACACCACCGCCCACCGGGGCTTGCGGCTGCCAGCGGTGAATGAGGGAACACCTAAACCTGTCATGACCCACAAAACTGGGCAGCTTGCAGCCAGGCCAACGCTACTGGTGCAGGCGGTTTCAAAGCATATCAGCACTGACTTGCACCACGGACCAAATGCAGCCCTCCTCCCTATGTGTTGAGGCAGGGTTCCTAATCTGGGAGGTTCCCAGGTGAAATTCCTGCCATATTTAAGTGACTAAGAGACACTTCGACCACTGAAGCATGCTCTGTAGGGCCTGGTTACCTGTCAGATGGATGTAACTGGCTGCAGAGGAGACGCGACTTGTTTAAGCAACTTGGGTGGAAAAAAATTTTGTACATATAACTTCTTCCAAGGGTGCTTTTCTTTGAATGCCTTTCCACAGCTCTCTGTGACGTGTCTGCAATGGCACCTCCTCACACCTCAGCTGTACTGATGTAATTTACTTCTTCTGCGCACTAGGGTACTTATTTTTTTCTTGGCCCTTCTTTAAAAATTTACCTGTGCCCTGTAAGTGCCTTTGACTTGCTGGGGGAGGACGGTGCTTTATGGTGGTGGATCCGTCCCAAACTCCAGGTTATCTCATCAGCAACTGGATAACAACCAGGAGCTCTTCTCTTTGCCTTCCCATTAGTTAGTGGATTGTCATTTTGCAGCCCCATATAGGCAAAATTGGCTGTTTTTCTGAACCTAAAGGCAGACTGCATTATCCAAATGGATAAATATACAAAAGGGGGTTTCGATGCAATGCTTCCTTTGCCTCACGGCTGTTATCTGAGAGGGAAGTTGTGCTTTGGTTCACGGCTGGCCTTTTCGAAGCCAATGGATGGTTATTCTCGGGGACGGCAGCAGGGTGTTGTCTCCCTCGTGCTCTGCCGAAAGAGTTGGCAGAACAGCTCTATTTTAATGAGCTGTGTCATGAGGAATTTAAAACGTCCATTTATTCCAAAATTCCTCCCTCATTTTAGAATATGTAAGTAGGAAGCAGTAGGTAGGAAACATGCCCTTTTCAATGGTAGCTGTTCTACTCATGAGCAGAATATCCACAAGGAAGCTCAGTTTTGCTTAAAAATGCTAGAAAGCATCCTGGGAAGAGCAATCCTGTTTTGGCCCCAGAATGTCAAAGGATGATAGCAGAGAAAGCCACATGTAGCCTCTAGCGCTCAGAGAGATGTGTGCCTTTTTATTCAGCTCATGTCACATACAGATACCTACTTGCCAAATTCACAATGATGCCTCCCGAAGGGAGTTTCTCCTCAGTTTACAGGTTCCTTTTAAGCATGAATTTACTGATAACAAACAGTGAACAAAATTCATTGATCAAATACAAAACCTGCCCTAATAACGAAGACGTATTTCAGGAAGGCTGGACGGGGGTGGAGTTCTTACTGCACCAGCAGCTTCACACGCCTGGGGTGAGCGATAACCTGGAAACACAGTCACGACAGCAGGAAAATGCAGAAAACCGCTCTTTCAGGAAACGTACAGGATCTGCAGTACCCTTTCTCAGGCTGCTCCCATCAGGAATTTCAGTGCCATTCTAGCTATTTTCCTGATGATTCTGGGACAAAAGATAAAAAAATAAAGGTTCTTATAACGAGGAGACGTTTAGTAAAACTTGCTTTTCTTGTTCTGTCCGTTTCTTCGCCCAGTAGCATATTCTATTTTGTCCAATCCTCTTCCTCGTCATCAAGGATTAAAAAAGGGAGGAAAAAACGTTGTTCTGCCATCCGCGCTGTTCTGTCTCGGTGAGTGTTGCAACATCTTGCCTCCAGAGGCACAAAGTTCACTTGGCCTGTAAAAGCAGACAGAAAGCCACAACTGTCAGATAGCTCTTTCGAATCCACTCCCTCCCTTTCTGCCCTTTTGCCCAAGGCAGGCTGGATCAGGCAAACAGGATTTGAGAGCGGTGATGGGAGAAAGAAGTTGCCAAAGATTTAGGCCATTGGTCACTTAATTCCTTTTTGAAATAGCCTGACACAAGATATGGCAGCAAACAACTGTCACGTTTGCCTCGAGAAAGCGAACAAGGTACATTGCTCTAAAACTTGCCTGCCATTATTTTTATTCTGCGTCATAAATTATCTCCCTAACACAGCCAAAGACTGGTGACCTTGAAATTGCAGTGATGACCACGCTGAAGTTGGCTACCAGCGTGGATTTGAAATAGCAATGATTTCCGCAGAGCTGACTGAGGAAGATGATGCAGTTCTGGTGGAATGGCATGAAACTGTCAAAAATAACGTTTTGAGTATCACTATAGCTACTTTCAACTCCAAGCACCAGTGCAACTCCTTGCCAGAGTGGCACTGAGGCTCCATGGCCTGCTAGGACACAGTTACGGGTTAGATATTTATGTACATAAAGAAAGCATATGGATACACTAGCTAGACATGACACTTGGAGAGGATAAAAGCCTTTATGTTCTAGCAGTAGTATTACTTTCAAGGTAATAAACAGGAATTCCATTATGGAGACAGTCCCCATAATTGTACCTTTTAGTGTCAGATAAAGCAATTATTTTTGTCTCCAGCAGGCAGGATTAGATGTTGCATCAATCTGATTTTATACAGAAATTCTTATGCTCCTATCTGCTAAGGAGATTTTTATGAGGCCTTTCACGGAAACTTAAAAAAAAAAAGCCTCTTCAAGTGACAGATGCTTGCAATGTGAAATCCGACACATGGTTTCTGCAGGGTTCAGCTTGTTGATTTTTTTTTCCTCCTCACCTCTGATTAGTGACAGCTGCTCTTCAGTGACAGTTCATCGCACTGGGTGGTGTCGTCATGAGCTGTAGTGTCGGTAAACAAGGGGTTTTAAGCCAGCTCTGGCTCATGAGAGAATAAACCTTTATTATGTAGGCCAGATGTGGTAATTTAACCTTGATTACTGGGGAAAGAAGAAAATACCATGGGGAGGCAGAATCACTTTTGCTCTGATCTGGAGGGGGACTTGCAGTAACTTCTTGAGGAAGGGTTTGCTGTCGCACAGCGCAGTGTGTCAGGAGTAGATGTTTGCAAACTTTCTTCATTTGACCCTATTAACTTGCTTCCATCCTGCTCAAGCACATTTTATCTGTCCATTTCTGGTGCGATTAGGAGCACTACTTAGACACTCATCCGTGCAGCAGCATTAGGCAGTGTGTTCCCACACTCCAGTATCGTACTGTCAACTCTTCTGGTGAACTGCAATGACTTGAGTCATCCTTCAGTGTAGACACCCTAAACACAGCAATGCCAACACATCTTGGCAGTGGCAGTACCTCTAACATGCCTGCTCCGCACAGGAGGCTAACCGGGCCGGCTGGGTGGTGCTGCTATCCTAGGAAAGGCAGCACTTGGGAGCGCTTGGAAATCACGCTCCAGGAAGTGACCTTGGAACATCTGCCGGCATGTGGGTAAGGACTGCTGCTGCTGTCCCGCTGGTGGCGGGGTAGGACAACTTTGTGAAAAGCCTTGACTCTTTCCACTGATAACTGGCTGCTTCGTTACGCTTTAGCTTAATGAACCTGCCCTTATCCTTTCAGTACTGCTGCTTGGGCTCCATCCAAAATGTGGGGAGATCAGAAGCATTTTTCTCCCTACCACAGTGTAGGAGGCAATAGCTCAAGGGAGCAGCTATATTTACTTTTCAGTAGGTGAGAAGGTAGAGCAATCTGCCCCGACTTGAGGAGAGCCTCTTCGTCTCTATCTGTGGCAGAGTCAGCTGTTCATCATTTTCCAGGAGTTAACTCTGGGTGTGCACTTTGCAGCTGAACTTCCTGTGTGAGGTTTGGGCTTCTTCCCCTCTCTTCTTCTCCGATCTTGTAATGAACAAATCTGGTAACCTACATTTTGGTGCAAGACGATGGTCTCCAACATAGACCCAGCTGTATTCCTGCTTCTCGTGGCTTGGCCTGGAGCTAGCCAAGAACATTCCCATTTATTCCTTCAGTGTTCTTTGGAGAGACCTTCTCTACCGTTCTGCACTTGAAGGGCTAACTGCTAATAATTTTATGCTATTTCTTCTTTCTGAGCTAATTTTCTGACTCACTGTGGTTTTTTTCTGTTTTGTTTTTGTTAATCTAGTTGGCATTTTGCGGTTTCTTTGTTCATTATGTGTTGGGGCTATATAAGGGGATTTGTCTCTGGAATTCAGGTATCCTCTGCCCTGTGTTTCCTGTTATCTCCTTCATCAGTAATTATGCTGAAGGCAGTTAGATACATTTGGCATGAGCTAACGTTAATAAATCTGGGTTGTTAATCACTCAGACATCTCTGTTGAGTCTTTGCATACTGATGTGTATGTGCTCAGACAGTTTCTCTGGAGCAGAGTCCTGGCAACTCAGTGGTTTAATAACCTCCCCTTTACCCGTTTGCCCCAGGGTCCTGCCTCTCACGGCTTTGTCAGCCAGCCACATGGTCCAGCCACCCCTTTGCCAAGGCCACCAGTGCTGCAGCGGGTTGGGGCACAGGGGACAGGTCCTGCCGACAGAGCAGGCAGGGAGAGCAATGCCACGTCAGCCCGTTCCCCCCGCCCCAAGCGCCCCATCCCACCACGCTCCCGTCTTGCCCACCAGCCTCCCCAGCTCTGACATCATCAGGGACCTGGGTGCGCCAGGGAGCGTGTGGCTCCATCAGCCCCGCGAGACTCTGGCACGGCCGCAGCTGGCACAGGTCACCTGCACCAATCTGCCAGCCGTGAACTGAGCATGGCCACGAAATGGGACAGCCCTGTGGGAAATGGGGAGAAAATGGCCCCAAACAGCAGCAACCTCCATCCCCTTTTTAGATGCCACATGTTTATGGGGGTGCCGTTCCCAGGCAACTGGTCTAGGCCCATTTTGTTCATCTCCTTATGGCTGCATGGGGATGGTGGTCCTGGTTTGAGCTCCCCTTGGTGCTGTTGATCTTCGACACAGGGCCCCTCAGCTGCATGGGAACGGCAGTCCTGGTTTGGGCTCCCCCTTGGTGCTATTGATCTTGGACACAAGGTCACCTACCTCAGGCACTGGTCAGGAAGCAATTCCCACATGCCAGTGGCATGTGAGAAGACAAATTAATGTATGTTGAAGCACATCAGCATCTGTTTACCTGCGTAGCTGGCTCAGATCTTGACCTGTTCCTGCAAAAGCAGAATTTCTGAAACTCTGTTTCCAGACCTTGGCGATGTAAACCCGCAAAGTGTTGTAAAAAACGCCTTGTGTCTGCAGTGCGGCAGATACCATCTCTCGCCCCTCCATCATCACACCTTTCCCAGTTCGAACAGGAACGCTCAGCTTATCCTTGTTTTAATGTCATGCATCCTATCGTTCGCCTGAGTGCGGGTGAGAGGATGCTGCTGTGTTAATCAGGGCATCCTCAAGCGTTACAAGAGCCTCAGGCAATGGGCAAAGCATGCGAGCCTTTGAGTCTCATTCAGGCATTGATAATTGCCAGTTTAGATAGCAAAGTCATTACGAAGACTCAATACAGTCAGCACTTACATCATGCCCATTTAGGGGAGAAAAACTCAGTGAGCAAGAAAGAGATGCTGCAATTGACAGCTCCAAGAAAAAGCAGCCAAGTTATTTTTCATGGCAAGAGGTAGCCAGCTGCGTGGCAGTGGACTGGCAGCAAACCGAGAGAGTATGAAGAAAGACCTACTTTGGAATGGGGGTCTTTGAGTCCTCCAGAAAAAAAAAGAACATGTAGCCATTTAAAGAAAGAAAGGGGAAAAAAAGCACTTAAAAAAAAACCAAAACTCAGAGATGGACTAGTAACAAGCTTAAAAGACTTCATAGTGGTCCTAATGCATCTGCAGCTGATAGGAGCGGCAGGCACCCCCAGGGCACCTTTCCCAGCGAGTGGATGGCAGGGTTACAACGCCACGGCTTGCTCGCTGCCTCCCCGAAACGTGGCCGTTCCCGAGGAGGAGAAGCAGCTGTGCCAGGTACGGTTGGGCTGTACCACCACTCTTGCACAAATGAACGGGTGGCAATTTCTATTTATCCATCCTGTACTGTAAAGCAGACTGGGAATGGGATTTACTCCCAGGCTTGGCTCAGACCCAGAATTTGCCAACGATGCGGTAGATTTCATTTCAGAATCACGGTGAGAGCTGAAGCTTTATACTGCTTATCGAAGACATCAGTGATCATGTTGTTGCTATGGTTATTTTACAGAAGTCCAAAATATATGTGTGTGGAAAGAACATAGAAAGCTATATCTCCACCTAAAGAAATATCTCTTTAGAAATAGAAGAGTTTTGTGTGTACAAAGCTTTATACAGTGGAATAGGAAAAGAAATAGTGAGAACAACAAGATGCGGTGGGCACATATTAACAGATTTTTAGTGCTCTGTTTTGAAGGAATGGTTTTAGTCTTTCTGATCTAGATGCCACTAGGAGGTTTATAGTGGAGACGCAGACCTCTGTGTAACAAGTCTAAGCTCGGTGGCAGTCTGTAGGTTTGTTTAAAATTTCTGCTTTGAGGAATACCAGACAGCTCCGGGGTGGATCAGCCCTGGCTAAATTTGGGTTGACGTCAACGCAGACATCACCACCCCAGTGCTCAGCTACATATAGCATCTCCCGAGCTGTTATGGAGCGCTTTTGGGAGGCAGGCGGCAGTTTTCAATTTTCCGTTGTTTCTTTTTGAAGTGCTTGCTTTTGCAGGTGTTATTATAAGAGTCGTGAAAAGTTTTGTCCAGGACAATAAAACATAGCAAATAAGGGACATGTTTATTCAGGATGAAACTTTAGGTGAATTTTTTTAAGACTGCACAATTTTCGGAAGATACTGGTGGTATTTTTTCATATCTGAATCAGTTGAATAATTGTGAATAGCAAATAAGCTCATGAATCACTGCTAACCAAGCTCTTTGTCTGCCTTATTAACTGATGGATGCTATTATTACAGCTCACTTAGCACTACTTACACAGCACTAGATAAATGAGTACTCTTTCTTTTAGTTATTGCTACTTGGCACAGATCCTACTACCTCCCGGCAAATAGTGAGTTTAAACCTTGTTTCCTCAAGGAGTCCTGCAAGAAAATGTTGAAGAAATGCCACAGCCGGAGCAAAGTCCTCCAGACCCACAGCAAACAGCAAAGCCAGGCCTTCGGTGCCGTGGGGCTGCTCTTCCACCCTGGCTCCACACGGATCGGAGGGAATGACCTGTTTATCCAACAACCTCTGCTGCACGTTCTTTTCTGCTGACTTTTCATCCCTGTTCTAGATTCTGAAATGCGGCCAAAACTTTTTCTTTTTTTTTTTTTTAGTTTGTTCTCTTAAAGAAGTACCTTCTGGGATTTTTTTTTCCTTCAATCTTGATTATCCTGTCTCATTAAAAACTAGCTACTAGAGATGACGTCCAGCCTTGCGGGGTTTTTTGGGACCTGTCACGGGGACAACCTGCTACTTCAGCACCAGGGTGTGAGGTGTGCGCCGCACACGGCTGCGTACAGACACCGCTGTGAACCTCTCGGCCTGGTCCTTGAACGTTGTCATCTCCTTGGCTTACGCTGAGGGTACGTTTACTCACATTGACAATCCCAAGGGAATCTTTCCAGTTGATGAGAGAAGCCCATCTACAGTCCCTTATAATTATGACTCATTTACATCTTTATCTCTTCTAAAAATTCATGCAACAGCAACCAAAGGGTAACAGATTTGGTTTTTTTGGTTTTTTTTTTTTTTTTTTTTTTTACACTCTATGGGGAAAAGCCTCTCAGGTTTTGGAGGATATCTATATGGAAACAGGTTGAAACCTTTCTGTAGTGGAAACTGAGGATTGCATACCGACAAATGCCTTTCCACAGGGAAGAAGTAATATTGCAACAATCTGGAATACCTGGTAGCTTGAGGGCCGCTCACTAAAAATTGATGAGGAACGAGGGGTGGTAAAAAGGCAAATGACAGCCCCTTTGAAATGAATAAATGAACTGATACTCATTAATTACAGCTGCTTTTAACATTTTGAAAAATTTCAATTATGGTCTTACACAGTAAAATCATGCTACACTATAGAGAGAGGGCAGTGTCTGGCACTGAGCAGGAGACTGCTTTATATTTGCATATTCAAATAATTATTAGTTTCCAAATGACATGCCTTAGGGATCTAGTATTCATCCTTTTTTTTTTTTTTTTTTTTTTTTTTTGGTGACCATACTGCTCTTCTCTTCGTATAGAGGCTGAAATGTATGACTGAGATGCAGGGACAGAGCAAAATGGGGTCAAGTGGCCTGGAAGGTAGGACCAGCCCCCCACCCTGTTTCTCCCTTTTCCTTCTCACTGTGAAAAATGGGAAACATAACAAATCCTTAGCTTCCCTTCTTCAGTCTCTCTTACTCTTTCCCTGGAGAGGCAGTGGGAGCGCGTCCTCCCTCCTGCCGGCGGTCCGGACTCCTCGCCTCCTCCCTGGAGGGAAGCTCCGTTCAGGCTATCGCTGCAGCAGACGATAACCCCAACACTGAGAGCGGCTGTGACTTCCCTCGAGTTACTGAAATCCTATTGAAAAGCTTTATTTGGGCTATTGAAATAAGCCGGGGGTGAGGCTGGGATAGGAACGCAGGGTCTCTGGTCTCTCCACCAGCTCCTGCTACTTCCTGCTGACAGTAATTCAGAGCAGCCAAAGCAACTCATCGATGCTGCTGCTCCTCAGAGTAACCTGGGATTTTTCACTTAATGTGCGGCTTTCTGGCCCGCGAGGGGATTAAGCATGAAATTTATCAGGGAAAGTCTTTCTCTCAGTGAACGCTGCTGCCTTGCTTCACCAACAAAACCTGCAGATCCCCCTTTGCAGCAGCTAGCAAAAACGAGTTAGCATCCACCAGGGTGAGACTCCCGCTGTGACTCCGGCCTTACGGCAGCCTGCTTTCTGCTCCGCTGTGCTCTCCAGCAGAGCTGAACTCCTGCAAATATTAGTTTCAAGTGCACTGGTACTTCGTGGAGCTATCTTTATCCAAAGCAGTGTGTTTGGGCATTTTTTTTCTTGCTAGTACAACACTTTCCTCTGAATTTCAGGTCCAAGGAGCAGAGATTGACTACCCCAGTTAATCTGTACCAGAGACCCTCAGCAATCATTAAATACCAAGTTTTGAAGGATTACCAGGAACTCTTGAGACTCAAAAAACACATACCTGTTTGTTGTCATTTCTGCAAATGACTTTGACTGGTGGCCCAAAGTTGCAAAGCCTGAATGGATAAATAAAAACAACTATTTTCCTCTGCCTTCTGTCCGTCTTCTCTAGGTGAGAGAAGTTCCTTGCCCACACTCAACAAGCGAAGCTGAGGGCAGAAGCCCGGCCCCCCCGGGCGCAGTGCAATTTTCAAGAGGGTTGGTGTGACGGGGACAGGACACCGCTGGCCGGGTCAGGAGACCCTTCCCGTTCCTGCTTCCCGGAGCGATCCGCTGACCTGCCTGCTTCCAAAACCCCATGGCTTTGAGATCTGGTTCTTTCTGCCTTCAATCGCACTTGTCCTTGTCACACTTTTTCCTTTTGCTCTCTCTCACATACTAAAATCTTCCTTTTTTTCTCCCTCTGTCCTTTTTTTCAGCTGCCTCCGTCAGACGCAGCCTCCCAAGCGCAGCTGGATTGAGCTGTAATTTTCCCAAGACTGTAAACAAAACCTTCTCTCTTGCTCTGAGTCAGCTCAGTTGTTTAAATGAAACTACAGCAATTAGTAATTATGCAGAATGATTTCATTGTTCGATTAGTGAATGCTACAGCTCTGATGAAATATTTTGTGGCCTTTAGTTTACTGCCAGTGTAGGTTTATTTGCTGAATTAATATAGTTATAATGAAAATTAAAAGAAATTGTCAATGAACTAAATGAAATTAGGCTCTAACTCGAACCTGTAGTTCTACACTAAAATAGCGATGTGGTAATGATCCCTCCTCACTCAAAGGACCTGCTGGCCCCGAGGCTGCGTAGTGGGTGGGGATGCGTTTGCGCTTAGCTCTGTCTGCTGGCTTGGCCGCAGCGCATCGCCCTGTCCACCGGTTTCTCCGTTACTCCCATGGTGCCAGGATTGCCAGACTCCATCCCATCTCCTTCCTTTTCAACACATTTGTTGACACAATTCTGGAGGCAGAATTAAATTATTCCCCTAGCTCTATCTGCATAACCCTGCTAGAGACCTCCACCTCCTTGGTGGGCTGCTAGAGCCACCTCCAGCACCTCCAGCTGTTCCCGCTGCGCTTCTCCCCAACCCCAGCTGCTTGCTCCTGCTCCTCTGCCACTTGCTTAGCTCTGCTAGTGCCTCTCACCTTTTCTTTTTAGGGTACTTTTCAGCTGTTCCTTCTACAGATCTAGAGGAAGAGCAACAATATCTTAAGTCAATATTTACTGTTGGCTGTGGCACTTACCTTGAGTGCTGTTGAGACACCTCGGTATAAATTACCTGGAGAAACTCCATCTGGACTGAGTCAACCCCGGCTATCAAAGTTCTTCCTTCAAACACATGTCAAAAACGTGCATATTTCTGTTGCTCTGCAAACAACCATGGGCTCTGAGGCAGAGGCTGCTTGAATGCTTCCACAGCATTGAGTGAAACGGGTGCTACCATGAGACACGTAAGCAGCATGTGAAAAGTCAGTAGTAGTAAATGAGAGCAGCAATGTAGATCTGTCAAGAGCAGCTGGGAGATGTCCTGATGCCCTTTGAGGTCCCTTGAATCCAGCTAACTCATCTCAATGCTTTGGCTCACAAATCTGTGTTGGCTGTCTGGACGTTCACAGTAGAGCAATAGGTCTGTGAGGAAGGCCCCTTCTTGTATCTGGCTTGCTCCATCCATGCCTCTCGGCACGACGTGATCACAGGTGGCAGCACGTTGTTCTGAGTCTGTGGCACCTTCTGGCACATGCAGAGCAAGGCCTTGAGCTCTGAGCGGAAGCTCTCATTCAGCCAGCAGTAGATGAAAGGATTGTAGCAGGTGCTGCTCATGGCAAACCAGTGCAGAGCAAAATAGAGAGAGTTCTTTGTCTTGATCCCCAGGCTGGAGATGAGCACCACATAGCAGTTGAGGGGGAACCAGCAGACAGCAAAGACCACCACCACCAGCACCAGCATCTTGACGCTCTTCTTCTTGTTCCTGTGGTGGGTGATGTACTGCTGCGTGGTGATGTCTCCAATGGCGTTGCGCAGCCACAGCTTCTTGGCCAGGCGTGTGTAGGTGACGGTGATGATGAGCAGGGGCAGGAGGTACAGGAGGAGAAAGGTGGACAAGTCCAGATATTTCCAGACCAGTTCTGCAGGCTCAGGAAAATCAGGGAGGCACAAACTCCGGACAGTGGCTTCCCTTGAAAACAAAGAAATATGCGTATAGCATGTGGCCAGTGCTGTGTAAATGGATGCTGCTAATTTGGCAAACCACAGAGGGGCCTCCATGCCACCCCCTCCCACATCCTCATAACTGTAACACTGACAGAAGAGGGCCAAACACGAATAATCTCACACCAAACAAAACTAAATTGAAACTCTGTTTCCCAGTAAGCTCTCTTCTCGTTACATTCTCCGTGTTTCTGTATCTGTATCTGTCTCAATGAGGGCAAGACTGGCTACTTTTGTACTGCTGTCTCTTTTCCCCCTAAATTATCGTGTTGTCGCGCTTTCCCCTGAAAAGCTGAATGCAGGAGGAAAGGGGCAACTCATGAGACCTTCTCCGATTCTCTCCATGCCAATATGCATTTCCTACCCAGCTTGAAACAGGACAATTACACCCAGGTTTGAACGTGCCCACCCAGAAATCCAGCCCAGGACGTATTACTCCTGCACACGGGCTGTGCAAACTGTTGTCTGCCCATGCGCAATTAACTGGATGTAACTGAGACACAGCAGGTTTCTAGCACGTGTGTGGGTCATCCCTGCAGCATGTTTGCAATAGCTCCAGTTTGACATTTGGGTCTGCCATCGAGGCACTACACAGACACACTCCTCTTTCTGTCCAGGAAACCCCGGATAGATACGGGACCGCCTAAGCCGGGAGCTGAAGGCTGCTGTACCCACTGGGAAATCGAGGCCATCATGCAAGATGAACGACGCAAGAGAAACAGACTGCTGGGTTTAGAGGTCAAGTTGTGGCAGTGGTGCAGGAGTGATTCCCACTTGCAGAGCTCTAGATCTCCCTGATAGCACTGCTTCCTGGGCTGCCCTTCCCATTTTCTTGAGCTTTTCAGCAGATCATTTTTTAAAACCTTATTGCTTCATCTCAAAACAGACGTGATTATTAGAATACTTGACAGTCTGCCTTGCATTAATAGGCAGACACCTAGCTAACAGAGTTGCTCTCAGCTCACGTACCTCAGTGCCATCTGGAAAGGACTAAGCGTTCCTTCCACATGCCACAGTAGGTGACTGGAAATGATAAAAACGTTAGGAGAAAGGGGCACTCACAGATTTATTTCCTGTAGATGCTTTCTCCTTTTCTTTCTTTTTTTTCCTCTTTTTCATTCTCTTATTCCACTTTGCCCTTCCTTCTTCAAATATTGTCTTCTATTCACTTGTATTCCTCACAGATTCCTCACAGTCCCCATCAAGCTGTATTATTTGCTGCAGTATTGATTAATATCTTTAATATCCTGTTGTCAACCTCTGGAGTTGGCTTTTGTGCCACAAATAGAAGATTGCTTGAAAATGGACTACTGTGAACAGGGACGGTGCATGTGTGTTAGGGGATGACAAAGGGCATGGGAACATCACTAAACCCCACCAGCCTGTGAAGGACTTTGAAGACTCTTGTTGAGCAAGGAATTGATGCAGAAAGGAAAATCAGCCTTTGCGAAACACACCCTTGACCTTTTTCTCCTCGTGATCATACTTGCCGCTGGCGCATGAAAGGCAAGGCCGTGCTTCGAGCACAGCTGTGCCTGTCTGCTAGGTAACCCGCTAAGAATAACTCATGAGCTGGCACGGGAGGGAGTGTGCTGTCCAAGGGCATGCCACAGCAGAGGACACGGAACGGGGTCAGACCTGGGGGGTCCGTCTCACTCAGGATCCTCTCTCCAACTGCGGCCAAATAGCAAATGTTTATGGAAAGAGCATCAGCAGCCAGGCACGACTGGAGCCATCATTCCTCGCTACCCCTCCAGGAATCGCCTTTTCAGGATCCTCTCGAGCTGAGGCTGCTTCCAGACCGCTGTGTCCTACTGCTGGTCTGCTCCTCAAAATGTGCTGAGTCCCATGTCAAGTCCTTTTATCCTCTGTCCCATTTTATCCTCTGGTGGCAGCAAGTTCATCGTTTCAGTGGTCTGGATCTCCCAGAGAGAGCACAACGAAAGCAAGGGGTGAGGGCATGGCTTGGTGGCATTTGCAGCTTAAAAATATGTTTTAACAGGTTTGGCAGTGGAATGAGCTGCAGTTGATCAAGGAGACCAGCTGCTCCCCTCACTGTCCTGTCTCCCCTGTTATGATCTAAAGGAAGGGCATAGACAAACCGAAGAGGCTCCCAATTATTTTAGGGAAGGGGCTGGTTGAGAGCAAAAGTAGACAGACTGCAGCATTTTGGTAAATTCCAGGATAACCGTGGTGTTGGCCACACTACTGTGCACAGTGAAATTTGGTGCTTTTGGACCTGTGTTCTCCTATCCTTAAAGCCTAGCTAACTACTGCTGGGATATCTCAGGAACTCTTAGCAGTACAAGGTTTATTGCCAGTCATATTACAACCGTGATTTTTATTCAATGAAAGACAGTGACGAGAATAACACACCCTAGAAGTCCTCATGTTGTTGAGCCCCCTCATGCCAATTCAAGGCTAGGTTTCCTCTGGACGTGCTGCAGGATGAGCAGAGGCAGGTGCAGCATAAGAGATAGCAGCATTTGTTCATTCATAAGCAATTTGTTCAGTAATACTCTGCAGGCAGCTGCAAAGCAATGCGAGCGCTGGAGTAACCCAGCACTTTGTTTACAAAGTCCAAGCAGTTGAAGATACTATATTCCCCCCGGAAGATACTGTCAGGCAAATAAAAGCACAACTAAGAAAGAGCAGTGAAACCCCAGATTACACTTCCATTTTGTGTCACCTCTTATATACAAACAGTGATGAAAAGCCTGTGCAGATAGTTAAACCATCTCCCTGCCATAGTCACAGGAGGGAAGTGGCTGTGCTGTGGAAGACAGACATTTGTCCTCTGTACTGAAGCTCAACACCCGTCACAGAAATCTCCCTCTTGCCGCCCATTGCTGCCTTTTTGCTCTGCTCTCTGGGACTCGGCTCTCAAGCTGAAGACGCTGTTCACGGCGGTACTACTCCTTCAGCCCCGAGTCCGGCATCCCTGTGAAACGCGGGCACCAGCAGCACCATGGAAAAACATTGGCCTGCGTAGCATTTTGCTGCACTATGGGCTATTTTCTAGTCAATAAGAGTCACAGTAATACTCCTAACTTGCTTTGGGCTGCGGCTTCCTCTCCAATTTGTGCATCCGCCCCTGCCCTGGCCGAGAGACAATGTTTTGATGCTGCAGTGCTAAAGCTTATTATGTGGACCTGTATGAGCCTCTTCCGAGAAATCTCCCTCTCCGCGAGGCTTTTGTGGGCCTAAGGACCAGAATAGACTGGATACAGGGGAAGAACAAAAGGTTGCAGGGGGCAGAGCAAGACAAAACTTGTGGTTCTTTATTTCCCCATGGTAGAAAGGATGACTTCCTAGCAATGAATGCCATCACAGGACTAGCTGGTAGAGGAGAACATAAGCGTATTTTTCTATTTTTTTCTCTAGAACAGAATCTTCACTTTCTTCTGATACTTCAGAAATCTTCACGTGGATATGAAATTCCACTTCACCTCTTTTTAGTAGGTATTTTTGTTGTGTTCAGCCAAGCAAAGTGCTGCCTCCACTGCTGGACAAGGCAAAGCAGCATAAGATTTCGTTTCCCCATTGAAGCACTGTTCCTCTCATCACTGTTCCTTTCCCTGCAGAGAAAAAGGTGGACGTTTCTCTTTGGCTTTTCTTGTTTATTTAACAGTGAGTGAAGGACCCTCAAGCTCTGAGGAAAGCTGATTCTGCTTTTATAATTCCAGATAGATAAAATGCCAAGAAGCTAAAATAAGCTGACCCTCCTTGGTGAGTGAATCAGCTTATGAAGTCCTGGCAACCTGCGGCCCAGAGGCCGGCAGACTCATGAGGCAGCTGGTCCTCCTCCTCCCTGAGCTCTCTGTACAGCCTTGCTGGCGTAAGGACCAGAGGCTCACGTGGCAGCGTTCATTCTCTTTCTTTTCCACACTGTGGCTCCTTGCCCGCGTACTGGGCACGTTGATTAGACGTGGTCTTCTTAGGACTCAAAATCTGAGTGAGGGAAGAGGAAAGGCCAGGGGGAAAACTGCCTTCTAGCGACAAAGCTGACTGAAGGCATGATGAGAGTCGGTAAGGCTCTGCCCCGCCGAGCGGCCGTGCTCCGCAGAGCTGCGCTGGCTGCCTGGCCACGTGCCTTCAGCCTGCCACCAGCACCGGTGACGCCGCTGAGATGAACCTGGGAGCAGACGCGAACAGACCGAGATCCCGGGCACTCGTTGCACTGAAGTGAGCCAAGCAGCCCTCCACCTCGGGCCAAGTCTTTGCTGTAGGAAATGAGGTCTTATCCATACAAGCAAGCATTCCCAACCATTTCCACTATCTTCTTGCCTTCCTTCCCCAAACCTGAGAACCCTCTGGCAGCTGTGGCCTCTCACAGGGCTGAGGACTCTGCACTCCCCTGGAAGGGGTCAGGCGTGCAGGGAAGTAACTCACCTGTAACGGTACTGGAACAGCTGCTGATAGATGGCGTGGGGTAGAGAGAAGCAGGTTGCCATCAGCCAGATAACAGAGATGCTCAGCGCTCCTTTCGTTAGCGACATCCTTTGCTTTAGTGGGTTCAGAATGACCTGCAAGAAAGACTTCCTGGTGGCTCTTATTTCATGGAAAGCAAAGCCATTCGTCAATACACAGAGCGGAGGTATTTTTTGACATGATCTAATGCTATTAAGAAAATCACAGCCATGATTAGGAAAATCATCCTGCTTATTAGAGTGACCCAGAGAAAAATGAAACCTTGAACTTTTCAGTCTGTTCAGAACTGCTCTCAAATAAACTTTTTCTCTACTTTTTCTATGAGAATCATTTTCTTTAAATCCTGGATTACATTAAGTAAGGAGAGATAACTCTGTGAGTCTCTTCACTTTTGGGCGTGTTTGCTTATTTCACATGAATCACAAAAAGAAGTGTTTCCTGTTCTAGCTAAACCTAAAAAGTTGAGCCTGCCTCCCCTGTCTGGAGTCATTAATTCACCTTTTATGAAATTTCATTAGTTGGACGACAAGATAAAGAGCTTGTAAAAATCCCGGCGTCTGGAGAACACTATCTGGGAGGTACAGTACATGAAGGGAGAACAGTTACTAGAAATAAGCACGTGGCCTAGTCTACATTTCTTTTTCTGTATTTGTAATAAATTGTGTTTATTGTAGTGAGGAACAGATACAGTTTGGCTGTAGCTCAGAAAATGCAAACAGATGCTGGGGTAAAGCCTTTTCCTAGCTCAGGAACGTCCTCCTAATATTTCCAACAGAAATCTCCCGCTCTGCCATTCCCCTTTATACTGTTCCAGCAGCAGTCCCAGAGCTCTGCTTTGGGACTTTAATCTCAAAATTGCTTTTTGTTCACTAATGTAGTGAACCGAGAATTGCTACCAACTCAGGCTGTCCTGCAGCTTTACGATGCAGCAAATGCCCAATGGGAAAAGAAGAACAAAAGAGTAAATGTGCTACTCTATCAGAATTGAAGCTCAGGATCCTACGATGGGTGTTTATAGTTTTTGGACAGGGAAGTGAAAAAGCTTTGAAAAATTCCCTGTACAGCCAGATTAACACCTTGCATTCAGCAGAGGCTCTGCCATCTTTCAAAGCCCACCATTTAAACCGAAGCCTCTTGAAACCATTTTCCCCACTGCCCTTTGGGGGCTAGATTAGATCCGGTTTTGAAACGGTTAAAGGCATCCTCACTCCTTTCCACTGAAAGTTTGAGAATATCTTGTGAAAGCTGTGATGCTGTGCATTTTGTTTTTCTCCCTCCTCCCTGGTGTCCAGAGGCTCAGTAAGCCTTCCTCACCCTGACACCTGAGGGGTCTCTTTGAATTCAGCTCTAGAGCTTTTTCACTGGATACGAGTGTAATCCCCAGGATTTAACCACCCTGAACCCATGACTCAGCCAAAACTGACTGGAGTTTCAGAGGACCTTTCCAAGGAAACTGTGGACATGCGGTGTTTTACCTGGTGCCTGTCCAGGGCGATGGCTGTTAGGGTCAGTGTGGAGACATGGAGGGAGCAGTACTGCACGAAGCGGCTGATGTGACACATGGCCTTTCCGAAGATCCACGTGCTGTTCACAAACCGAACCTGAGGGGAGAATGAGAGGCCATCAGCAAGCCAATGTAGTAGAGCCGAAATAAATCCATATGGAAGCCATTCGGATTGCATCTGAGCTCACATGTGCTTTTTGGGTGGCTGTCTGGGTAACTCCATCTGAAACCCAAAGAAAGATTAGCTATGCTGTATTTTGAAATCCCTTTAGATAAGAGTTTATGAGGCCATGATGGCCTGTTCATATAGACATTATTTGTGAACAGGGGTAATAACTTTTTTATTAGACTAACAATTGTATTTGGAAAAAGCGGGCCAAATTTTGGTCACACAAACCCTTCTTCAGGTCTGGAGAGCTTTCAGTGAGGACTTTACTCAGCTGACAAACCTGAAGAAGAGCTTGTCTACTTTTTTCCATTTAAATAAGCATGACTAGCATTTGAGTTGTTTTGACCCATTGAGTTTTAAGCTTAACTCTGTAGCTCTCTCCTGAATGTGTATAAAAAGTACAGACACATCCAGACATGGATTTTCTGCATTCCACAAGAAGCTCTAATGATTTTCTGCAGTTCAGTGGCAATGCTTGGAAAGACTTCAGAGCTCCTTTAGGAAATACAGCGTCTAGTGGAGCAAAAGGAGCCCACAGATTGCTTAAGGGTTTTTACTTGCCTAGCAGAGTGGTCTATTAGACTTGGTTGTGGTGGGTTCATGGCTCAGTCCCAGTAGCGCATGCAGAGAGAGGGTGTGACTATCAGGCAGAGCATTTTTGGGCCAGGCTTCCTTCCTGGCTGACAGGACAGCACAGCGTGCCACTTACCAAGGTGAAGGGAGTGTTGAGCAGTGTGATCATGATGTCTGACACTGCGAGGTTGACAATGAAGAGGCTGGTGACTGAGTGCATCCTCTTGTTCTTGAGCACCACGTGGCACACCAGCATGTTCCCAAAGAGGGACATGATGATGATCACTGAGTATGCCACAATTAGGAGTGCTTTCACTGTTGGTTTCTGGGATTCTGGCTCATATTTAGCCAGCTCGGCAAATTTCTCCCACTCAATAATACGGCTGTCTGTCCAGTTGAAGGAGGTCCTGTTGGTTGCTTGGTAGATTGACATGAGTTTGGCCAAGGAAGAGTAACGGTGAAACTCCTCAAGGACACCTGTCATCTGTGTCTTGGATGACTGCAGCAGCGAGTGAGGCATGGTGAGTTAACCTGAGTGCTGACTCAGTTCAAGGAGCTGGGATCACAGCTCCAGCCAACATAACAAATGATCCATCAGCTTCAACTGCATTGGTTCTCTAGGAAGCTGAAGAAGATGCAGTTACCATTAGGAACAACACCTTAAGATGCAAAGCTGGAGGGAGCCTCTGTGGTGCAGGAGGCTCTCCAGGGGCACTGTCAGAGAGGTGTCAGGGAACAAACGCAGCGGGCATATTGGAAAGGGGCTTGTTTGGGACCACACCGTTTCATAACTCCTTCACATACTAAGAACAGCAACAGCCCCACAGGCAGGCTGGAAAGAAGAACTAGTCACTCCTTGAAGCAAATGTCTAGAAATCTCAGACAGGGTTTGAAATTGTTTTAATCCCACATCAGCTGCTGCTTCTTTGTTCTCAGCTGAGTCCATTTTTCCTTCAAGTTTCAGAGAAGGCTGCTCTGCTGGTGCTTTCAACCTCTACTTCAAAATACTTGGTTATTTTCAGTAGAAATATAAAGGTGGACTCTTTTGGGGAATCATTTTTGAGAGCAGTAGCTTTTGTCTTCATCTAACCCCAGCAATTATCCTAAGGTGATTCAGAACCTGGAAATCACATCAAAATTTGACTTTAGTCTATCTCTTATTTTCTTTTCCAAACAGTGACTGTGAATTCTACTTCCAGTGTTTCAGCTTCTGTGAGAAAATGATCTCTCTGGCAAAAGGCAAAAATTTAATAGCAGTAAAGAAGCATGTAAGTTGCAAAGGATCCACTTATATCATATACAAACAAAACGATACATAGACCTAGATGTACAAGAACAATTCCGTAGACATAAAAAACTCTACTTACTTACCCTTGTGCCTCCCTTTGCTAGTACCCACTTTTAGCTATTTCTGGTGATTTTTAGATCGTGTGGATCTTCTGTTGATGTTAGGTGGAACTTACTAACTCTGCACACCAATATTTATGGATATGCCACATACAGGAGGAGAAAGTTGGTTAGAAACTCTATCAAGTTCTCCACAACTGATGGAGATCAGAAAAACCGATTTGTTTTGTGCATGCAATTCCTGTCAAGCCCCTTGTCTGTGTGCACAAGTCAACGGACCTCATATGGAGTGAGGGATTAATAAGCAGAGCTTTCAGAGCTCTAAAAGGCTCCCTGAAACACCTTCCCACACGACAAGCTGGCAGACTAACTGCACAAGTAGGTGGTGGGCCTGAAGGAGACTTCCGGCAGATCTCAGACTCTAAGATAGGGCTCTGTCATGCCAGCGGACCTCAGCTGTAAACACCACCAAGCAAGAGTCAGATCAACTGCCTGTTTTTCTTTTTAAGGAAATGCAGTGTAGGGGGATTGAGTCTCTGTGTGTCTGTATGTCTGTCCATCCATGCATTCCCATAATGAAACCTTCTTTGGCCTGTTCACTTACACTGGTGAGTGTCATGGACACAGGAGACCTGTGAGAGGATGCCTCTCAAAGGCACGTGGATGTTAAAACACTTCTGTTGTGTGGGGTGAAAAGAAGAAGGAATTATCCAGGAAACATAAGAACAAATCTTGAAAACAGCCACTGGCTTTTCTTGGGCAAATTTATGAGTGAAAGAACCCTGGGAAGGACAGAAAGTTTGACAAATGCTCTCAGCTTCTGCTAGAGCAAGCCAACTGTAATGCAACAGGGAGAAAATCATTGCCTCCGCATTGGACTTCATTAGCCTCTATTTTGTCTGCTTGTTGTTTTTTCAATGCTGATGGTACTGGGAGCCTCTGCTTAGCCCTAGACCAGGTCCTGGTCTGGCTCTCTGACAAGACACACACTTGGGGAGCTGCTATGAAACTGAGAGCAGAGCTGAAACTGGGGAAGAGGATCATTCATCCTGTTTGCAAGAGATGATTGGCACCTGAGCTTCATTGCAGTGAAATCTCTCTGACCCTAGGAGCTTGGCAGAAGTCAAAAAGACTTAATGTTTATGTGAGTAATGGGAGACCCCGGAACAACAGAGCAGACTGGCTCTCCACTCCACTTAGGGCATTAAAATACCTTTGAGGTCATCACAGATTTATCACACTCCTGGGTAAGTGTGCAGGACTCCACATTTTTTCATTGTCTGCTAAGATATATAAGGAGAGCGTCATTCTTCATGGTGCACAGCAGCTCTCAGGGGGCACGGAGAGGGAGCTGCCACAGGTGTGATGCAGGATTTATGTAACAAAGAAACATGCTTTTAGTCAGCTCCAGCTGAAACACTTTGAATAATACAGCTGCGATACTCACGCTACACTGAAATGCTATCACTGAACTTAAGAGCTGATGCTGTACTATGGCAGATGAAGCCACTTATGGTCTTCCCTGCATCAATTTATTTTGAATTCTCATGTCAAAATTTGTCTTTGCTGCCATGAGAGATGGGCTTTTAATGGAGGCTGAGTTTCAAGTAACTGCTATAACTTACAAGTCCTATCTTCATATTAGGAAGAAACTTTGGACTGATTATTCAATTAAAAAAAGTCAAAACAGGTTTTCTGAAGTACCTATGTGACTGAGAAGCTCATTTCTCAGGGAACGTCTATAGGACCTGTACTCTTGAGTTGTTCACAGCGATCTGGGAGCCATGGCCTTTACTGTGGCTGATGAATGGGGACATCTCTTCTTCCTACTGCAGGAAGCCGTTTCCATCATGCCTGTGTCCCGCTCACTGCGCTACCAAATAAAGAAGCTAATTTAGCTAAGAATTAACTTAAAAAAAAAAAAATTCAGCTGGATCAGGTTCCTGACTTGACTTGGTGGCTGAACCATTGTTTAACCTTTCTTTCCAGGGAAGGGTCCAGGAACAAACAGTGACTTGCCAACGGGAATCAAAGAGCTTAAGAAGGTGATGGAACTACAGCCTAATTTTCTAACATGGAATTTCTTCTTATATTTTTCTGCATTATGTAAAATGTTACTTCCAGTAATTGCTGAAGCACTTAGTGCTGGCCACTGACCTGGAGAGACCACAGGTGCAGCAGAGAGGGATGTCTCGTTTTCCTGAGAAAATCTGTGTGTAGATTGTCCTGACAACCTGAAACACTATGGTTTCATGCAATAAAAGAGCTTAGCTTTCAGATTTTATAGGTTAATATGATCTGAAGAACTGGAGAGAAAGATACCACCTCAGTTCAACTTTTCCTAGCTTGTCTACAGTCTGGTTCAAACAGGTTACTGAATACATCTCTGCTTTAGAAATCTCTTCCAGATGCAGAAACATAAACCTTTCATTCTAAAGACTTTAAAGACATCTTTCCAATAGCAGCCTGCTGGATGATTTTAGTTCTGAGTATAAATCAATGTTTCATTCACTGAAGAAAATAAATCATTTAGTAACATCACATACATTGCAAGTACTAGTCACATACCATTCATTTCCAGGCAAAATCCACATAAAGGGCAAGAAAACTGCCCCCACTAATTTCCTCTCCTACTTGCATCCTTCTGTACCAAAATTCCCAAGAATTACGAAACCTTAGACAGCAACTCGTTCAGGTCTCGTCACAAAAGCACCCCCCTCCCCCCCTTCAAAAACGCCAGTCCGTCGCTGCCCGCCCCAGACCTTACCGTGGAGCCTGGTCGGCCCCGGGCTCCCGGCGCCGGCTCCCGCCGCCCCGACACCGCGGTGAGCGCCGCAGCGCGGCCCGCTCGCCGCGCCGACGGGGGTCCCGGCCGCCCCGCCCCGCCCCGCCGCACGTGCAGCCCGGGCGGAGGCGGAACCGCCAATCAGCGCCGGCAGCGGGGCGGGGGGGAGGGGTGTCACTACTCCCATTCATAAAAAAGCCCCCGCCAGCGCCCCGTGAGGATCCTTGTGAGCGCCCTGCAGCATCTGCCCCCCGAGCAGCATCTCCCTCTGAGCACACCCCTCCCAAGCACCCCCCCCAGCAGCATCTCCCCCAGCAGCACCCCCCCAAGCAGCACCCCTGAGCAGCACCCCTGAGCAGCACCCTGCTTGCGTCCACATGAACACTCCGCACGCACCCTTCTTGCACCCCTGCAAGCACCCTTTTTCCACTCAAGCACCATGCAAGGCACCCTGCTTGCACCCCCCAGCACCATGCAAACACCCTGCCTGCACTCCTGCAAGCACCCCACTAGCTTGCACCCTTCCTAGGACCCTGCAGAGCCTCGCTTGCTGCCAGGGGAAGGCACTGCTCTTCTTCCTGACTCCTTCCCCACCCCCATTGTTCCAAAGATAATTGCTTTAGAAAAATAGCTTAGGACGGTGGGAAGGAAAGGATCCTCGCTAACGAAGGGGGCTGTAAGCCCAGCAGTCAGCAGGCCCCTGGAGAACACGCAGGCGGCGATGCTCGCACTTCGAAGCGTGCCACAATAACCCGCGGGCTGCACACGTCAGCTGCGCGGCCCCAGCCGAGCCCGGGGGTGCCGAGGCAGGGAGCGGGCACGGCCCTGGGCCGCTCGCTCAGGGCAGAGCTAGTAAAGCTCACGTGAGCAGCAGCCTCCAGGGAGGGCTGTAGACCTGAGCTGAAGGGCTCTTTGCACTTCTGTAGTTTTTAACCCAGCTTTGCTTTTGAACACAGACCTCGACTCTGTATGCTCAGCGCCTGCCTGTATTATTGATCTGAGCCCGAAGAAACACGATTGCTCTGCAGTCATGTACAGCTTTAATCAGAAAGCAACGCCATGGGTTGGTGATTCTTTCCTGAGTTGTTGCTGGGCCTGGGTTTGCATGGGCTTAGGCACACGAAAGAGAGATCCAGGCAAACAAAGACTGAGTCATCGAAAAATTTCCAATATCGAGAGCTCTACTGGAGTCATAACCCATGCGTTCCTCTATGGCACTTGGCAGAGTAAAGTGCTGTTTACAAGCTTTATGTTATTCTTCATTTAAAAAAAAAAAGTAAGAAACAGCAGATCGCATGCCAGCTGCATCTAGTAAAAATTGTCACCGTTCCTTTTGAACACAAACCCTTCACAAGTCCCATCCTCGGTGCCGTCCAGCACCGGTGGAGCGTGGTCCAGGCTTGTCTTGCACATCTTTGACAGACAGGCATCCCGCGGGATTGTCCTGGAGCTAAAAACTGGAAACCCAAACCAACGATCATGCTCGGTTTCCTGCAGGGCCGATCCTGTGGAGCCAGAGCTGGAGCTGGAGCTGAGCTGGAGCTGGAGCCGAGCTGAGCTGGAGCTGGAGCTGGAGCTGGAGCTGGAGCTGGAGCCGAGCTGGAGCTGAGCTGAGGTGGAGCTGGAGCTGGAGCTGGAGCTGGAGCTGGAGCTGGAGCTGGAGCCGAGCTGGAGCTGAGCTGAGCTGGAGCTGAGCTGGAGCTTGAGCTGGAGCTGGAGCTGAGCCAGAGCTGAGCCGGAGCTGAGCCAGAGCGGAGCCGGCTGGAGCTGGGGCCGAGCTGGAGCTGGAGCTGGAGCTGGGGCCGAGCTGGAGCTGGAGCTAGAGCTGGAGCTGAGCCGGAGATGGAGCTGGAGATGGAGCTGGAGATGGAGCTGAGCCAGAGCCGAGCTGAGCTGGAGCTGGAGCTGGAGCTGGAGCTGGAGCCGAGCCAGAGCTCAGCTGAGCTGAGCTGGAGCTGGAGCTGAGCTGAGCTGGAGCTGAGCTGGAGCTTGAGCTGGAGCTGGAGCTGAGCTGGAGATGGAGCTGGAGATGGAGCTGGAGCTGAGCCAGAGCCATGCTGGAGCTGAGCCAGAGCCGAGCTGGAGCTGAGCCAGAGCTGAGCTGGAGCTGAGCTGGAGCTGAGCCAGAGCTGAGCCGGCCGGAGCTGGGGCGAGCTGGAGCTGGAGATGGAGCTGGAGCCGAGCCAGAGCTGAGCCAGAGCGGAGCCGACCGGAGCTGGGGCCGAGCTGGAGCTGAGCCAGAGCGGAGCTGGCCGGAGCTGGGGCCGAGCTGGAGCTGGAGCTGGGGCCGAGCTGGAGCTGGAGCTGGAGCTGGAGCTGGAGCTGAGCCAGAGCTGAGCCAGAGCGGAGCCGGCCGGAGCTGGGGCCGAGCTGGAGCTGGAGCTGGAGCTGGGGCCGAGCTGGAGCTGGAGCTGGAGCTGGAGCTGAGCCGGAGCTGAGCCAGAGCAGAGCCGGCCGGAGCTGGGGCCGAGCTGGAGCTGGAGCTGGAGCTGGAGCTGAGCCAGAGCTGAGCCAGAGCGGAGCTGGCCGGAGCTGGGGCCGAGCTGGAGCTGGAGCTGGAGCTGGGGCCGAGCTGGAGCTGGAGCTGGAGCTGAGGCAGCCGGAGCTGGGGCCGAGCCGGCTGGGCCGCCCCGTCGTGGCTCTCCCTGGCTCCTGCCATCGGCTCTGGCTCCAGCTCCAGCTCCGGCGTGCAGGCTGGTCTCCAGCCGCGTCCATCACCACTGCCAATGCAAGGAAACGAGCGGGCGGCGCCGGCCACCCGAGGAGCTATGGATCCATTTTCTGCAGTCGGGGCGTCTGCTCCCGGGAAGCGACGGAGCGCCCCGGCCCGAGCCGTGCCGGGGGCGTCTGAGCCGTCGGGGGAGATCGTCCCCGCAAGCAGCAGAAACGGAGAGACCAGGCTGAAGGAGGGATTCCTCCCATGAGGGGAAACACGCACGTTGGATGCGTTTGCCTCCAGGGAACCAGTTCTTTGCTCAGAATCTTGTTTATTGCTTCGCAGCATCTCCTGTTCAAGGCTGTGAGAAAACCTGGTTGCTTTCAAAAGAAGCAGGATTTATTACATAGAGTTTCTTGCCTGATGGGTGTAAAAAGGATATTCTCTACGTTTATTATTATTACAGCAGGATGATCTTGTAGGTTTCTCCTTTTTTTTTCCTGAAGTCACTCTCATGACAACGGTTGTGAGATTCCCATGCTTTCGAAAAGTCCTTTCATTATCCTCCCGTATTTTTCTTCCCTGCCACACTTTAATACTGGCTTTGTAACTGCAAGTATTTTTGAAGCCGAAAGCCTTGAGTTTACTCTAACCAAATTTACAGCAAAATCCCAGGCATGTTATCTTTCTCCAGGTGCAAATTACTTAATTACAGGTACGTGCTAGAACCTCTTGAAACTCTCTCACATTTACTGGTTTAAAAAATAAAACCTGAAGCATTGCAATCTCTGCATCTCTCTCTTTATACTTCCCTGCTGCCTAAAATTGACATCTCTCGTTCAGCAGGTCTGTGCGTTGCCCACAGCCGTCCCCGCGCTGGGAGCCCTGGGGTTAGCAGGAAGCAGGTCAGGGACGAGCCGAGTGCTCCTTCGCGGGCTTCAGGGCTGGGGCAGGTTTTGGTACTCGACTGCGGTTAACGCTTACGCCTGTGCCTAAGTGCACCGAAGAACTGACCATCGCGGCTTGCAGCCTGAAATCCAAGTGGGGACTGACATCAGCCTCAGTCATGCTTCCAAAGACACAGTTCGAAGCGTTTGGCTGAAGTCGCGGCGTTTTGAAGGGCTAGGTTTCATCCAAATGTGTCGTGCTTTGGCTGTAAAGTTCCCCTGAGGGTATCGGCTTAGCAGATGTTGAGGCTGCGTGGAGCAGAGCACCTCGCGCCTCCTCGCGCGCCGCCCTGATCCCGCCGTCCCCTGCCCCACGGAGCCATCCGCCCTTCTGTCCCGTTTCATCCCACGGCCACTCTCCGCTTTGCTACCTGCTGGGAAATACCGTGGGAGCAGGAAGAGCTGTGTTGTGCAGTAACGTTGCTTAGAGCTTTTTCCCTGTTTTTCCTGGGCAAAATTCGAAACACCTGCCTGTCTCTGTGGAGAGCTGCGGACGGAAGATATTAAAGGCAGCCAGTATTTTTCCTCCTAGTGTCTTATTTTTAAATGTCAGAATATGTGTTTGTCTGCTGGAGGGCCGGGTGCCCTCTAGACAGGTGAATTAATAGCACCAACAGGCACAAAAATGCTGGAGGCGTTGTAACTTCTTTGCTTCAAGAACCTATTCTTTTGCTCTCAAAACCTTCATGGCTCCTCCATCACCATCACCGTGTTTTCAGGCACGAGAGGGGCGTCTGGAGGCCCCGAAACATTCGCCGCCGGGCACCAGAGCCGCTCGCGCCGTGTGAACGTGCACGAGCCTGCAAGGAGCAGGGCGCTCCCGCCTCGGGCCGCCAGACGCCTTTCAAGCAGCAGCGCAGCCGGGATCGAGCCCGCCGCGCCGGAGCCGCGGGGCAGCATCTGCCGCGCCGGCCGCTGCCGCCCGCTCCGCGCCGACCGCCAGCCCCTCCCGGCCGCGCTGCCCCGCGGCAGCCGCACGCAGGTGCTCCCAACCTGGGACGAAAATGACGGATTTCCGAGGGACTGACATTGCAGCGGAAACTGTAACCCAGTTTTACGTTCATTCGCTATCTCAATTTTCATTAAATTTCAGGTGGGGGGAACTGCAAACCCACCTCTCAGTGAGATTCGGGCACAACTTCCGCGGGGCCAGAATGCCATCTGCCGCTAGCTGCCCGGTTAAAAGCGAACAGTGCTTTCAAACACATTGTTTCGAACGGGGGTCTGACATCAGCACAGCGCTTTTATTCATTACGAGGGAGTGGGTGGAGGGGTAAGTTTTACAAAAAGGACCACAATAGGAAAAACAAGAAAAAAGCAACAATGCAAGAGCAGTTGCGTTTGGGTTTCTGTGGACGGTTACAATTTGGACTTTATTATTGAAAACACAAGTGGCAAGTACATAATAGCTGCTACCAGTGGAACTTCAGAGAGGATGGAGAGGAAAGGCTTTGGCCGTGGGTTTGACAGTGCACGGGTTTCCAGCTCAAACTGACAGCGGGAGGCTTGGGCAACAGAGCCCAGAAACCCGACGCGACGCGGTAAATCTGCCCTTTTCCTGAGCTGATGGGCGCTGCCCGGTGCCGCCGCTGGGCTCTGGGTCTTGAGCCTGCAGGGCTTTCGTTTTCCTTTTAAACTCCTTGAAGTCGTGCAGGCTCCCGCTCACAGCACGTTCGGTTCCCACCGGGAGCAGCCCGTGATTCCCGTTGCCGAGCGAAAACCCAGCCGACACCGCTGGCGGCCAGCCGGCTCCTGCCGCGCCCCCGCTCCCCAGCGCCGTCTTCGCCCTGCGGGCAATCCTCGGCCCCGGAAACCGAGCCGCCGACGCTCACGGGAAGAGCAACGCTCCAGCCCTTTCTAAGGACAGCGTCTTCCCCCGCGGCCGGGGTCCCGCGGCTCCAGCAGCCCCCGCTGCCACACGTCTTCCTCTGAGGGGGCTGCTGAACTCAGCTCTCCTTCGCGAGCCGTGCAGGAGCACACGGCAGAAAAAAGCACACGTGTTTTCCTTAGCGGTGAACTAACCGTGCCAGGACAATGAGCGGAAAGGATAAGCAATTTTCTGTGTGTAATACACATATGACGGTGACTGCGCACCATTATTTCTGCGTCTGGGAAAGCCGTTCACTCTTTGGTGCACCGAGCAGCGTGCGTTGCTTTCGGTCCGTCTGTGAGGCGGCAGACAGAGCAGACAGAGGGACGCCGAAGCCCAGCTGAGCCCTTGCGAGAAATGCATTTAAAAACACACTTCACTCTGCGCTCCTGAGTCCCGTTGCCTTTGATGAGAAGTCCAAAAGACGTTCACTGAGGCTTTTCACAGCCTTAAAAATAAACGTAGCTGTAAGTGCTTGGCTGATTTGAGGCCAGAGAGCTGAAACTGCCCAGGCAATGGCTTGTAGCTGGAATCTCGTCCCTGCCGTCAGCGTTGTGGGCACGTTGGACCGTTTTGAGGTATTTCTGACCTAGAGCCAAGGGACTCGGAGACACAGCAGAGACCTCTCATTTACACTTCAGCAAAGATGAACGGAAAAGGCAAAGCTATTAGGTAGGATTTGGATTCATTTGACACGGTGAGGAAAAGTCAGGTAGCACCTTAGCATTTAGTGTACATTTTCCTGGCTTTTAAATAAGGGCATCCCTGTATTGTCTTGTCATCTCTCTTCCCCTTAAAGGCCTGGTTAATTTGAAGGAGACACATGGAAGGTTTGCTGGGATGACCCATACACAGTAGGAAAGGGGGAATGAAGGAAAGTTGTAGTAAAAGACCCTTTTAATTCAAAACTCTGTGCAGCTCTGAGCAAGGGAAAAGAGGTTACAATAAAAAAAAATGCAAAAGCCAAGAAAGCAAGGATGGTCATCTAGAGGAGATGACAGCAACCACAGTGTCCTTCCAGGCTCTACTTGGGTCCAGCTCAGCCACCAGGCCCATAACCTGACTACCTGGATGTGGCAGTGAGCGTACCTTAGGGCAGCTGTTTGAGAGCATGTCTGGCTGGAAAACGCTGGGCCGCGGCGCCTCGGTGACAGAGCCCTTCATGGCTGCTTGGAAGAGGTCTCCATGCGGTTTCCCCATCCTTTGGGCTTGGGAGAAGAGGTGGGTTAAGCAACTAGGTGAATACTTTGGTGAGGGATATCTTGCTGCATTTCCCCTTTACTCTATCTTCATTTTGCCTCAAACCATTTTCTTGCATGGCGAGTGTGCAACTGAACCTTTCCGCGGGGTCGCTTGGAGGCTCCAGCTGCAGCAGCAAGTGCTCGGGCTTTGGGCAGAAGCAGGAGCAGGGCACCGTCAGGTGCTGTGGCTCTGGCTGGTTTCTGAACAGTGGACAGTACCAAAAGCCACATGAGTCAGTGGCATGCTTGCTGGGACCACAGAGCAGCTAAAAACCTTCCCACAGCCGAAATCCACTACATGATGGGAGGGTCCGAACAATGCACTGCTCCATGGTTGCAAACAAACGGCAGCAGAAGCAAAAACAATCAGGAAGTGACCTTTATTTTTGACAGTCACTTATGCTGGAGCATTTAATTTTGAGCTTTCTGTTATTTCAGGCAAAAGAAGTTATGAAATTCTAATAGTGAAATCTGACGAGCCTGTTCCAAATGGCACTTGCCCAGGAGGTCTAAAGGAGCTCAAGTAGAATATTACTGAATACCATGCTTTTAAAGTTATAACTCAAATCTGCCTTTCCACCAAGGGAATGGAAAAAGGTACGTGTGGCATCCACTCTAACACGGGCTCCGGGGGCGGTCCAGGTTCCCGGGGACCTGCATGTCCAGCTTCCATCTCAGGCAGGTCAGCAGAAACAGCCTGGAAAATGGGATTAATAGACACATGGAGAAATGCGACTTAATTGGAGTAACAGTTCAGAAACCTTTGTTTCGAGGAAAGTGCTCTTTGCTTGACAGAGGCAACATGGATAAGGCGGTTCCTGTCCACACAGCACGTTTGGGTTCCCAGGAAGCTTTTGGTTGGGTTTCTCAAGAAAGGTGTTTGACAAAACGAAGCTGCCATGGGATAAGACACTCAGGGCAGCCCATCCTCTGCAGCAGGGAAACCCGGCAGAGGGCCAGGTCCACGGCAGTGACGGCTCCACGGCCGGCACAGAGAAACTCATAGTGGGAGTCCTGGGAATCGCTGCAGCAGAAGAGGAATGACTTAATGGACCTGAAATTAAGAGGAGCACTCTTCAGTATCACCTGCAGCTGAATGCTCCGGAGTAGTGCCAGAAGCAGTGATACAAACCACAGACAGCAGAAGCAGAGAGATAGAAACTCAGCCCAGTAGTGGTGATCTATCTTCAGTAGAGGAGGCAGATACTGAAGGATTAGGTAAAACAGGAAAATATAGACTATAGCAGGAAGTAGGACAAATATCCCTTGCTGATTTGAAGACATGCCACTGCCTTGGTTTCTTGGTAGGATCTCCCCTACTGTGGGATGGCTCCTTTTGGCATCTGCCGTCCGTAGATTTTGCTCTGATGCTGCTCTGGATTTTAAACATAATTATTCTGGAACTAGGAGTGTGGAGTAAATGCAGGAGTCAGCAAAACCAGAAGGAAAGTGCGTGAAGGTTTACTGCCTCTTATCTTCTCACGGGCTTTTCATCTCAGAAAGCTTGCTGGAGCTTCCCTGCCTTTAGGGGAGGAAAAAACTGCTGATCCCTGGTTTCTGACTGCCAGTCTGAGTCTGTCTACAGTCTTTGGTGCCTCCTCCGGCAGGGAAAGACACAGCCCGCATCTCGGCGCGCGCGTGCAGCGACGCCTGCGCATCTGTGGGGCGCGAGCCCCAGGTCCCGAGCACTGCCGCCGGGTTGCTGGTGCTCTGTCTGCACATACTTGCTTTGGGTTTGCTGTCTCCAGGGAAGTACCAAGCATTTGCCAGCTTCAGCTAAGTTCGTGCCTAATTCAGCTTAAGGGAAAAGCACACAATTTTATTAAACCAAAATATTAGGTTCTCATTTAGGAACATGGAAGCAGAGTTACAGAAGAGGAAAAAGTACCTAGTATTAGAGGACGCTGAGATTAAAGCTCCTTCACTGTCACAGCAGCGCTCATGGCTGCGTCCGGGGACCAAGGCCGCTTGCGGACGGAGCAGCGCGCTGCAGCCGGCTCTGACCTCTGGGGCTTTCAAATTCCTGCACCAGTTGTTCTCCTCCCTGTCGCAGTGGAAAAGGGGCCAAGAAGCGTTCTGGTTGCTACTGAAGTCAAATGAAGCTTCAAAATATTTTTGAAACTCCTTGGTTTCCCTTGTGGTTTAGGGGAACTTTGCTCAGCTGCTGGGTATCTGTCAGAACAGATAAGACGCTGCTCAGCCTCTCTGAAGATGAGGTACCTTTGATACCACGAGAGGCTTCAGGAATGCTGATTTCCTGCTTCTTCCGCCTTCTTGCTCGAGGGGCTGATCTCAATTACAGCTCTGTGGGGTTCCTCCCTTTCCAGACATGAGAATAAAAATTATGAAAGTCTTTCTTGCTTTTATAACATCTTGAGAGCTGCTTATGAGAGCAGGTGCTTACTGTACCTGGTTCTGGCAGTTGTCTGTGGCTCTTCAGAGAGATGGCCTGGGATGCTGGTGAAGGGCTTAAGGCTTGGGACTGCCCAATCCTCCGTCCCCACCTGCCCTCCAGCGCACGCCGCGCTGCATCGGGCACGTGGTGGAAACCACAAAACATGTGACTTGAGGCTACAAAAGATCTGATGCCAAAGAGAATGAAATCTATGTTATTTCAGAGTCTCCCTGTGGATAAAAATAGAGATGCTGAGTGAAAAGCTGCTAATAGAGGCTTTTCCCAAGAGGAAATGTGGAGCAGGATTTCAAAGCTTTTGTAGGTTTAACTTTAACCTCCGTAGAAGCAGAGCCAAGGCTGATACCGAGACCTCCAAAAGCCTGCCCGTATCGTCCGTTCATCCAGCCTCTGTTGCAATCACAGCTCATGCCAGCAGTACTTAATTACACTGGATGAAGGATGAATTTGTGTATTTGGGGCTTATCCAACCTGGAACTCAGGTTCTGTCCATTTTTCTTCCAGTTTTTCTCCTATCCGAGCTGGTACCTCTGTCGGGCAACTTAAATGAAAAGAAGTCCTCTCTGCTTTTCTCTCTCTAGTCTAAGGCATTTATCATCAAGTAGTTGTGGGGATCAGGTGGATAGCTCTCTCACACAATTTCTCCTTTTTTTGTGTGGCTGTGCAGCGCCTGGGATTTCAATGCACGTTAGTGCTTTGTGTTTTCAGTTTCACTGATTAGCTTGGCAAACAGAGGAGCTAAATCCTTCCCAGAGGCAAATGAACAACTTCAGAAGAGGAATACCAGGAACTTCTCTTTATCATGTTCTCTTTGTTAAATTAAGGATATGAACAATCAGAACTGAAGAGACAGTCGTTTCCTTTTCACATAGAAAATTTATAGCCAAATGATGGGCTAGTCAGTTCATTTGTGCTAATCAAGAGGTATAACCGAAGTGAAAAAAAGACAGCCTGGATAGTGTCTCTGGTCACTGATGTGGCTTGCTGACATGGAAGGAGGCCTGACATAGGCCAGCCTTAACCGATTTGTGGAACTGTACCCTAAAATTCTTCTCTTATGGAGAGAACCATCTGTTGCCCCCCTTCCCAAACAGGATAACAAACGAGCGGCTGGCGCTAAAAGTGTCTGTGTGCTAAGACCAGAAGCTGCAGGGAGGTCTTATGGCTGTGCCCATGTTTCAGGACAGCAATCCTGACGGCCACGCGGCCCTGACTTCAAGTCCCGCTCTCCCACTGCCCGTTCCCAGAGGGAACGCAGCCTTCACGTCTGTGCAGTCATAGCACCGCTTTTGGGTACTTTCATCTCTGTGTCACCCTAAAGTCATGCCCAGTGGCACAGGTCACTGCTGGCGACCCCTATGAGAGCAGAGAGAAACCTCTGGGCTGTTGCAGCCTGCTTACTCTTGCAGTCCCAGCTCTGACATCTGATTCAGGAATGAGTGTTTGTCTTTCCCAGGAGAGCAGATGGTACAGAAGTGGCTGTTACAACTGCATGGGAGTTGTGAGCAAAGATAGACAGATATTCTACTTGGTTTGTAGCTAAGGTGATGATAATTTGACAACTTCCCCATTGTGAGAGGCTCCTTGTCAGAAAAGATTTGCTAAAGCTATAGGTAGTTTTCAAGGTAGCTCTCTATCCAGCCCTTCCCGTCGTGCCAGCCGGTGTCTTCTGCTCCAGCCAGCAGCTGGACTGCAATGGAGGGACGGAAGTGACTCACAGAGCCACCTGCGTGTGCACCTTCCTCGCCGCAGCTAGGAAAACTCAGTGCTCGGGCAGCAAGGTTCGTCTGCGAGGCTGCTCGGCGTCGCTTCCCTCTCCTCTCTAGAGTAGGTGGCTGGGGTCATACCCCAGCTGAAAAAGAAGGCGAAATGACAGCCTTAAAAAGAAACTGAGTGTCACGTGTATGTGTAGGAAACAGGAAGAGCAACATAAATATCATCCTATGACTTAAACCTGTTAGTTTCTCTTTGCTCCTGAAAGACCATGCAACAGATCTTTTGGTGGCTGCTCTGCAGCAGAGCGTGGTCCTGGCTCAGAACCGCCCCAGACCCATCTGCAGTCACACCTGCAGGAAAACTGCCTCGCTGAGGCCTGCAAAGCTGAACCCTCAGCAATCCACAAATGCCAGAATTAAGGTTTCTTGTGCAACATGAATCCTTGCTGCTTATGCCTTCATTCACACAGTCCAGAACTATTTCTTCATCAGGACTTCTGTTTCTTTTAGGACTGCATAGGACTGGGCAATGTTCCAGTTGCTTGGAGATGAGCTGCCAGATGGTGATGGCGTCTTTCTACTGGATGCTCTTCAAATTTCCTACCTAGGCATTTTTATTCAAATGCGCCTAGTTTTCTAATAACAGCTTTGATTTGTCTGTAGCTATCGCTACTGGATGCTATCCTGGAGACTGCGGGGTGGTCTAAAGATAAACAATGAATACTCAAAAATTCAGACCTAGATTAAACACTAGTTTTTCCCTGTGTTAGCTCGTGTCTCTTTTCTAGAAATCCACGGTGTATCAAAAGGAAAAGCTGTGAAGTGCAATAGTACTTCAAAGAACTTTAAAATCATTTCAAGAAGACGTCAGCCTTGGCCTTGGCAAGCGTCCTGCGAATCCCTTCCCTGCCTTACGTGCTGCAGACGTCCCTGACCCAAGTAACGGCTCCTCCTTGGTCTCTGCTCGGGCCCACGTGTTGCTGCCACGGCTCTCCTGTGGAGCTGTGATTAGTGGTGGAGCTCGGAGGTTGCGCAAAGTGCGGCTGTTGGCATTCAGAAACATGAACGGAGTGGGTTTTTTTTATTCTCCTCCAGAAACATGACTATCTTACGAAATCTGTTTTCTGGAGAAAAGATCGTCTCTACCAAATGTTGCACATTATACGAGAAGAATATAATGTGAGCTTTGATGTTGTTATCGGGGTTTGTTTGCCTGTTTCTCAAACGGTTTGAAATATGTGAGACTGCCTTTTACATAGTGCATTAAAACACTCCCTTTTTCAACAGGGCTCAGCATTACTGCTAATCTGAAATCTTCAACAAATATGGAACATGAAAGGGAAGTGGAAGACAGGCAGCACTTCAAAGGCTGTGAAAACCCTTTTGCAGTTCTTACAGGTCAAGTCTTCCCGGGTGCTTAGGCAGCTTATCAGTGTGGTGGAAAAGAGATTTCCTGGGAATGTCCCCAGATCGCCTGCACATTTGTTTCATTACGATGCCAGAAGAAGGCAACCACGTGAGCACCTCGAGCTGTATGAAAGGACTGTCTGTATCTCCCCAACCTGAGAAGGATGGAACCACCTTTCTTGAAAATTTCATAAAAATATATGAGAAGCTTGCAAAGATGACAGAACTGGCATCGCTGGTGATTTAAGCTCCTGGACAGGCCAGACGTGGGACGGGAGGAGGAATCCTTGCTGGCCATGGGGAGAGCAGCCTCGCCTCTCCTTGCCTGCCAGCTGAACCTTTTTTGCTTCATGCCTTTTAACCTAGCCCTGTCCCCACTGCGATTTTTTTTCCCATTTGAACACATGGTTTACTTTAAATGCTTGTGTGTGTGTGTGTGTGTGTGTGTGTGTGTATTCTCTGTATTTTTTGTGTGATTTGTACATTTATTTTTGTGCATTTTTTCTGTATATTCATGGGGATGCCCTTCAGGATTGCAAAGGATACACCACTTCCTTAAGGGCTGTTAGAAACTATACTGTTTTCTTAAAATTTAATTGTCTTTAAGGGCTCTAGGCAATGGACTATAACTAATTGCTAAATTTGTATCTCTGTTTACAAGCTGTTTTGCTGCTGAAGCTAAATCATAGCAGAAACAAAAAAGAAATGTCAGCTTACCATTTTTTTGAATGTAGATCAACATCTTTAATGTCAGGTTATTCTATTAGACTGCAGATGTCTTTCATTTTGCTTTTTGGTGATGTCTAAATAATGTCTCTCCCTTCAAATAGTTCTCTGCTGCCCTTACCTGCATTATCTCCAGTCATTTTACCAAATCACTATGTTCTCCTGCGTTCTGTTCAAACTAGTACGGTCTTTACACTGAAGAAAATAGGAAATTGATGATCTAACGCACTGAATCACCACGATCCTGGCCTTGCAGTAGCTCAAAGAAGGAGCAGTGAGTGCAGATACAGGGCAAAAAATGCATTTTGGAGCTGCTAAGTGAGGAAGCAGTTTAGAGTCTACTTAATTCTTAGAAAAAGTAAAAGCTTGCTCTATTTAGAGAATCTTTTGTCTTCTTCTTCTGAATACTTACAAAGCGCATCGCAGGGGTATTTGAATGGTCGCTGTTTAAAGCCTGGGTCACAGACTCCAAATACAAATAACAGGTCCTGGAACATGCGGCGATTTCTACTCGCGAGTGGAAGCTGAGAGCAACGTGTGAACAACCGAATTTTCATGTGCTCTGAATCAGCATTTTCAAGTATCACTAAACAGCATTTTTCTGGGCATTGCTGATCATTTATTGGGTAATTACTGGGGCAAAAAGAGCAGTCTGGGCTGCCACAGGATAATGTAACCCTGCTGAACTCCCATAGCCCCAGTTAGGCACGGAGAAGTCGGAGCCGGCTGTGAAACAGCCTTGTCAACAGCAGAGGAGCGCAGCGTTATGGAAAGATTTGTGAGAAGTAATGGCTTCGTGACTGTGAAAAGCAGATAAGGATAGGCAATTACACTTACTTGGGTAGCAAATAAGGCTTTTAGTTGCAAAGTGGATGTCTGAACTCCTACTGACGCTTCAGGATGTGGGGATCGAAATTTTGGTTGCATCGGTGTGAAAACCAGAGCCGCTTGCAAGGTGCAGACACTAAAGTGGAGGAAACCAAAAAAAAAACCCCATCAAACAGAACCAGACCTTGCTCCTTCTTCCCGTAGCAGGTCAGTCCCAGCTCTCCTCTGCTGCGGGGGCCTCAGTCTCCCGCTCTCTCCAATGGCCAACGCGCCAAACGCCCGAGCCCGGAGAGGCCAGGACCCGGCCACCACCCAACCTGTCAAGTTCAAGGGTCTGAAGGCCACAAACGCAGGGCCTGAGGCACAGGTCCTCCAGCTCTGGCCCGTTCCCGGGGCGGGCGGCAGACGGCGGCAGGAGCGGTCCGCCGGGATTGTCCCCGAGCTGTCGGCTCCGGCCGGGCGGGCGCGCGGAGCTGCCCGCCGGTTTCCTCCCCTGCCTCGGGTGCCCTTTCTCAGCAGCGTAAAGCAGCCTGCGCCGAGCTCCGGGCTGCTTTGCAGAGATGCCTCCTGGTGTCAAGGAGCACCAAAGACTCGTTAGTCTTTGCCACGCTGATTTTAAGGCCAAGGAGGAATTGTCAGATATCCAGGCAATACTGTATAATCCTTGGCTATTCTAGTTTTCTGTGCCCCTCTGGTAAATTGCCTTCAAGTTTCCTTCTGGTTTGGTGCTAAAATCGGAAGGGAAATTGTTTCCTTATGAATCAGCTCAATCAGTATCTTTCACTTGGTTTATCTGGTGAGCAACTTGTTCTCGGGAGGGAGAAAACTGTGCCCTCGACTGCGTGGAGCACCTGGGGCCAAACACCCACAGACCCAGGTGAGGAGACCGACTCCGGGCCTGGGAACAAACCCTGAGCCAAATTTCTAGTTATTCATTCCCTCGCCAGGCTTTCAATCAGGTTCTGCCTGCTCGGAGGTTTGCAGGCAGCATCTCCCACAGTCTGCGGGGGGATAAAGCACCGAGGATCGCCTGGCTCCTACCATGTGTTTTTATAAGGTGCTGCTATTCTCTCCGCTCCTGTTCCTGGGGCGTGGGCCACTTTTTGCTGCCATTACCAAGCAGCGACGGGGAGCCCAGTTTAATCATTGCAAGGTACCAGCGCTGGTGTGCTCTGCCTGTTCGGAAAGCTGAGAGTTGCTGTGGAGGAACAAACATTAGCATGTGACATGACACCTCCTCTACTCATGACCTTAAAAAAGACTATTTTATTACCAGAGGATGGATGCAGACAAATACTGCCTTCCTGCAGGTGGGCGACCGTGCGGCTTAGAGGGCCTGCAGGCACTCTGCTCCGCGCCGCTCCCGAGGTAACTCTGCTCCTTACGGCCTGAGCCATACACCAGGCTAATTTATTATCGCTTTGGTCAAAGACTGGGGTCTGAGCCGAAGCGAGGAAGAAAACCAGGATGGCATTAGTAGGATTTTGCTCCTATGGGTGCATCTCGCCTCGGCACGTTTCTGCCGCGCGGCTGGAAGGGGGCTGCCTGCGGGGCCCGGCCGCGTCCCGCTGCCGGCTCTAGCGGCCCCAGGGAGGAGGGCGCGGAGGCGTCCGGAGAGCCGGACCCGGCTGGACCCGCTGCCGCCCGCCCCGGCGCCCGCCCTGTGCTGCAGCCGCAAATGAACCAAAATCGCCGGCGTTTTCCCGCAGGGTGCCCGCCTGCGCGCCCGCCGCCCTCGGCCAGGCTCCCCCCATCCCCTGGCCGCCCGGGCAGCGGGGCTCTGCGATACCTGCAGACTTGGCTTTTTTGTCCGTCTGACGCCTATGCATCGTCAATAGGGACGTTAGAGGGCAGCAAAGAGGTACAAATGACTCCCTAAATATTAGGGTTGTGTTAAGGCAAACTCGGGAGAGGAAACAGATTCTGAGTTTACAGCAGCTTGTTTCTATTAAGTAGAAATAACTTGGTATTTTAAAATACATGACATAAAACCAGCCCTGAGAGAGGCTCCGAACACATTTCTCAGTATCGCCAGCTCTTGAATTTTATACGAGTCTCACAACAGATGCTTTTTCTTCGAGATTCCAGCTCTTCCAGTCATATCATTTGTCGAAGAATTGTGAATTTCATAAAAGTGAGTTTGTAATTCTTCTCTTTCCTGAGAAAATCTGACTTGACACCATCTTACAGTTTTTTTTAAAAATATTAATTGAAAAAAAAGAGGAATAATTTACAATCATGTTTATGGGAGGAGCCCCTACCCCTGCGTAGAGCCAGCGACCACGTCCGCACAGAGCTCCTGCCTGCTGCCTGTCCACGCTGGGCTGACGCGGGCCCAGGGCAGGAGGACCCTTCCCCAGGCTCTTCATGACTTGTTCATGGTGGTGCCACTGTGGGAACTCTGCAGTTTTTGCCCTCTGTTGACAGCTCACCATGCTGAGCTGTCTGTTACTCTCACCTGGATCCCATCTACATGAGCTCAGTCTCCTTATGGTGCTTATTGGAAAGGTCAGGATCTGACTCACAACTCTAGTATGATGGTATTTTTGGCTCCATTCTAATCATTTCTCCTTTATGTCTCATGCGCTGCCTGCTAGAACTTCTTGGCCTCCCAGTTATGGTGAAAATAGATCATTAGTAACAGACTATAACTCAGAACTACTTTGGAATTACTGACATAAATGAAGAATCTAGTCCAAGAATGTGAATTCCTCATCTATATTCCCCACTCCAGCGCTGGTTTTGGGCTAAATGTCGGACCAGCCTTTACATGGTGTGGCTGGAGGGAAGAACGCAAGGGAGATCACGTCTGTCTGCTGCTATGAATTTTTGTCCTAATATTCTGACGTTTAATAAATTGACTTGCAATGTGACAAAAAAGAAGACAGAAAATAATTACTTGGACCCTTGCCATTAACTTGGGGGTCTTCTTTCCGTTTCCAGCAAAAGAATTAACACTTGTATGTACTCTGAAGAAAACCGGTTCCCTGCTACCTAAACCCCATGCTCTTCCTGCTTCAGCCATAGCCACTCCAGTCCCGAGCACATGAAGTCCCAAATCTTTTTGACATCTAATTCCTATTGCTCAGACCTGACCTGTCATGCCCAGCTATTTCACTCCTGAGATCCCAACAGCTTTAAAAATGCATTTCTTCTACAGCAATTTTGTTCCACATTAATATCATGTCTTTTATGTCTCATATTATTTGGCAAATGTTAATTCATCCCCAGCACTCCTGTGAAGCAGAGAAATTGCTGTCATTAACTTCATTTTATGGAAGGGAGATGGGATGGAGAAATTATGTGATTTGCTGAGGGCAAAGAGGGACAATCAGTAACAACATGGGAGCAAGAGCTCAAAGGTCTTGCCTCTAAACCATCCCTCTCCTCAGTGTCCCGAGCTGCCGCCAACCTGCTCTGAGCAGCCAGCTCGGACACCTACATCACGCTTTGCTCACATCTTCTCTTTTGTTTTATACCACATAAACATTTTAATAAAAACTGGGGGTGTCCAGTCATTAGGTCAGTTATGAAAGTCTTCCTTCCCTTCCTCTTCCACCTGGCAGACTGGTGGACCTGACGGTTTCTGCATTCGGCACCTCTCTTCTCCAGCCTGCGGAAAGCGCCGCGTCCCCTCGGGCAGAGGGTCGCTCTGCCCACGCTGCCGGACTCCAGCTCTCCGGCCCGTCTCTGGTCTTGGCCGCGGGACCAGTGGTCCCTCGCAGCACGCGGGGGCGGCCCAGGCGCCCCGCGCGTGCACGTGCCGCAGGTGACGCCCGGCGGTCTCCAGCAGGTCCTTGAGCGCCCGTGGGAGCCGGCCGACACAGACCCTGTGCGTCGCGCCAAGGGGAAACGATAATGTCATCCCCTCGCACCGACACAGTCGTGGCTCTGACATGTAGAGACCGTATCTGTCGGTTTCCCAGAAGTCGGAGCTTTCTCAGCTGCTTTTATTTTTACTGAGTGACATGTTTGATGAATAGGAGCAGTTAGCTGAGTTCCCAGCTGTCACGGGGCTGAGTCGCATGAATGTGCCGACAATACTTGACGCTGGGACAAAACAAGAGCTTCTCCTTAGCAATCAGCCTGTACTCGTTTTTAGTGCTACATATACTGGAAGCTCGTATCTCAGCTAACAGAAGTCTGCATTGCCAAAAACTAGATCTAAGCTTGGCAGGTTACTAAGGCCACTAAGAGGTGGCAGTAAAGATATTTTTGAAGTTCTGGATGAGCTCAGTCAGTGAACCGCAATTATTATGAAAAATTGTAAAGAAGATTGATTTTGTTGCGCGCCCAAGGGATGCATTTGACTATGATAACCAGAAGGCAAAGCAGCGTATATGCAGCATTTTAGGGTACAAACCTTTCTATTATTAATCCTTCATAGACATGTAATGGCTTGAGAGAGAGAAAAATCTGGATTATATCACTGTATAAACAAGTTATTTAATTTTCCTTTTCTGTTTCTTTCTCATCTTGTTTTGCAGGAGTTTTTATTTCTCTAATGTATTTTATCTGTTCTTCTTTATGCGTATTTATTTTTCCAAGAAATGTGTCCTTAAGAGAGTTTTCCTAGCACCTGAAGTGTGACTTTACCTACAGAAATGACTCTACCATGAAAATGATGCTAGTTGATTGACTGATTGCTGAAGGCTGAGCAAAATTAATAATATTTCTCCAATATTTAGGACTGATACATGATTAAGGACATGGCTGGACTAGGGTCACATTCATGGCCAAGTCCACAACGGTTCCAGCCCAGAAATTAAAGTGTATTTTTTCAGAGTCCATTAACTACTGAGTGGTGATTAACTTCAGATAGCTTGCACCTAATTAAAAGGTACTGAGTAATTCCTACTGCTATTGGAGGAAGAGAAAAAAGCATGGAAGAGCTTGCTGCGTAAACCATGCATTCAGAAAGCAAAAGAAGGGAGTCTGTCTCACGAGCGCAGGCAAAATGAAAGTCAGTAGTCACCTTCAACCTAAAAGGCAAACAAAAACCATCCTTTACTGTTTCCACATAGGTCTTTGTGCCAGCCTTTTCTGCCTAGGTAGTAGCAGAACACAGGACAAATCTGGCAGTCTTTGCAAGGGGAAGTATTTTCCTTTAAGACATGAAAAGCGTTTTTGACATGAAGTTAAAATAACATTAATAACTGCAGAACCAGGTTATAGCAGGCTCCCATTTTCAGGCCATCAAGAATCCCAAGCATATAATTTATAGCAGTTTTGGTGTCACTCTTAAATGCTTTAATTTTTGTTAGGCAACTGAGCAGAAACCTGACTAAGAGTGTAAGAAAAATGGCTTTTCTGATCATTCTCCAAAACCAATATCTCCTTTGTCTGTTTTAATATGTTTTGTTCGTATTTGAACAACTGCATTTGAAAGGATAACCAATCCAAACGTGTCTCTGTAAGTTGACAGAATTACTAAGATCTAGGCAATTCTAACAAATACTCTTTAAGCATTATACAAATATAGGGAGAAACGGCGACACAATCAAGTATATAATTTTTTCCAGCTGTTTGTGCCTGCATTGCAGGCTATGCTTGGTTAAATAGGGTAGGCCAGGCAACAAACAAAAATATTTCCTGTTTATGTTGTCCTTGATACTTCACTTAGTACCAGATGGAAACTTTCAGAAGGAAGGCAGGATTGCACCCTTCCCAGACAGCAAATAAATGTACCCCATTTTGGACAAGTGTCTGGGTTGGAGCATGGGAAAGACGGGGAAGGAGAAAACCAAGAAGTGAAGAGTGTGGAGCAGAAAACCAGTAAATTCAATAGAAGATAACTTCAGTTTAAGAGCTCCTGAAATATGGAGGATTAAAGGATTTGACCTGTCTCAGCAGACTCTTCAGAGTTTTTTCTCTTGAAAGAGTTTCATCGTTGGAGTTGGCCTGGTGATGTTCAGCCTGGCTTTGGAGACAGGTAGGCTGCCAACGCCATTTGACATGTTTGGTGGAAGGAAGGGGAGCAGAGGCAGTCCTACCTCAGGGCTCTAGCCAGCATGGGATCACAGGAGAAACAGCTTGTGGCACCAAGATGCCATTTACTAGTTCACGTACCATGCATGAGGGCTTTTAAAATAGACAAGAAGTGTCCTGCTGCTGCAAATCACATTCTCCTTTTTTTCTGTATTCCCTATGGTTGGCTGTGTCCAAAGACGTAGAGGACTGAAGGTCAGGTGAGTGGTGGAATCAGGATCCTGTTTCTGTGATTTCAGAGACACAGTGCTTTACTACACCGTTAAACTTGCCCTGGGACTACAAGCCAGATCTCTCCCTTCCTAGGTAAGTGCCCAGCTGCCAAGCTAGGGCGACTAGAGTAGAGACTCTGGAGCTGGACTGAGGAAAGCCAGTAAGTTTTTGCCCAGTCTTTGCTGAGGTCCTAGGCATGTGATATCATAGACATTCCTGTGGAAGATCCTGTATTTTTTATTGTTCTCCTTGTCCCTCATGGATTAGAGGCAATGTACTACCTCCAGGGGAGAATAAGGCCATGAATATCTGCTTGGCCCCATAAGCTTGGACCTGATGCATCTCTTCCTACTTAAATGATCTTACTAAAAAAGTTATTGATTACTGCCCTATTAGACTACAGGGTAATTCTAATTCTCTTTTTTCCTTCTCTTTTTCCTGGGTCGAAGAATTTTTAATTTCTTCATCCATATAAAGTAGAACAGCTTTCCACAAGAAGGCCTGCACGTCTCTCATACACACAGTCTTTGAAAGCAGGTGTACGCTGGAGATGAGGACGTTCTCCAAAGAGGTGAGAAACGCCCTCTGAAACCCCCTCAGGCTGAGGAGGAGATTTTCCCACTAAGGAGGAAGGTTTCCCACTTCCCGGAGTGTGTGACTTAATTACGCTGTTACAAGTATTGCTGCTGAAAGCAGCCTCTTTGTGGACCACTCCAATTCTGCCTGCATATGTCAGGCATGCTTTATGAAAGCTACCTGAACAAGTCTTCATGAGACACTGGTGGGAATATCACTTTTCTGGGTCCTTATCCAAATCACCAACTTCCTAAGCATATTGTCCCTTTCTAAAGCATGTGGCTTTCACGGGAACTTGGAGGAAACTGGGGTTATTAGGAGCAACCACAGAGGCACCACTAACCTCTGGAGCTTTACGGGTTTGCTCTTGCTGCTACAATATTCCCTCAAGATGGATGGCTACAAATGGTTAATGGTGTTAGCCAGTTACGCTCCCAGCCCTTTAAGCCTTGAGCTGAAACGTAATACTTCAGGAATATTCTACTTCAAACAATTTTAGTCAGTGAGTCAGTTCTGGGTTATCAGCCTACAGAGGGAGAGTGGTTACTCTTCTTTGTAAGTTAGCAACCAGCAAGCTCTTTTCTTTGATGAATGTTGTTTTAAAGACTCATCTTGCTAATTAGCTCCAAGTACAAGGCCCATTAATCACTGCCAAGGAATACTGCACCCTCTTCCCTGTAACTATTTTGCTCCTAGGATGACTTGTGTAGCATCTCCAGAATATGAAAGAGGGAGATGACTGGGCCCCCACCAGTCATGTGGGGAGATGTAATTATGGGAAAGTCACCTGGAAAAAGGGTAGGGATGGAAAGTAGCATACAAGTGCTTTCAGGACTTCCAGACCTAAACACATTAGGCATAATATTAGACAGCAACTAAATCTATGCTTATCTTCAAGTTTTGCCTGGCCTGGGAGCCTATCTGAATGGGAAAGATCTTATGCCAAAATGTGAGGAATTCTGAATCTGTGCTTTGCTTGATCTGACATCAACTTATTGATCACCACCCACCCCTCATTGATGTTTTCTGTCTTATCAGTATTTACCTACTTCACTGCTTAAATAAGCTCTTCAGTTTGGCCATGAATCTACACCTATTGCGTTCTGAGCGAGCTGTGGTTTACTGACAGACTGAGGGGGAATAGCAGGTAAAAAGATCATGACATTAGATGAACTTGCTAAGAAGCAGAGAGAAGTTCCTTCTACCTGGTTTAGATTTCATATCTCAGTTTCTGGAAATTGAGAGAATCTGTGTTTATCCCTGTTGGGGAGGTAGAAGTAAGCGTGGTGATGACACCACTGAAAATTCTCAGAGCCTGATTTTGAGCAGAAAATGAATGTTTGTTTATTTTAGCTTGCAAAGGATCATGGAAGGGTGGTAACTGCAACAACTGCCAAAATGTGATCCCATCTCAATAAGATCTAGAACTAAATTTGTTCATGGTCTAATTCCACTAGTTTCTGTGGACACGGAACAGGTCTGTGAAGGAGGCTGTATTTAAAATAAGGACTCTATCTGTGCGTATATATATATGATACATATTTTCAAGGGTGAAGAAGGGGGAATCATGCTCCAAAATACTGTGGAACTAGAGACTGATGTTGCTTCATATTCGACTCAGAGCATGGGGGGAATCCAAGCCTGGTTTAAAAGGAATCACGAAACACAATGGGGTTTTGCCTGGGTCTGGCAGATGCTAAGCCTTTTGAAAAACTACGTTGCCCAGATGTTTTGTTCCCATTATGATGTGAGTAGCAAAGGAATGCTGATTGCTTGTAGCTGATTGTGTTCTCACCACATCATTTCTATTTATTCCCCATGGGCTTGGTGCCACCTTTAATTTTGTCTCAGCTCAGACAGACTAATGCATATGCTTATTTGGACCACTTTTTTCTTTTTACTCCGAATTCTTCCAGGTGACATCCATCTTTCTGAAAATCCCTTTTTCTGCCCTCTCAGGAGTCTCCCCAAACTTCTTGAACCCGTTCTTCTCTGTTGAAACTCCTTCCTTTACCTGGGAACTTGTTTGGAGGTTGGTCATTTGAGGTGCTAGGCAAGATTTTAGAGTTTCACAGGTAGTGCTGGTCTTGTAGATTTTCCCATTTACTCAGAAGGTCAAGGACCCCATGGGCCACTCTGCTCCTGGCCCTGCTTATTGTTCCTTCCTTCCCGCTAAAACTTAACAATTGGAGAACTGGTAAAATACACTGAGGAGAGAAATCAAACCGCCCCCTGGCTTGCTTATGTTTCCCCACTGACCATCAGTGGAGATAGGATTTCAGTTTTAAACTTGAAATGGTAAGGACTTGCTGTAGCATATCTCTCCCCAACAGGACCCAAAACTTATTAAACAAGGGGATTGCTCTAGCATGCCCCAACCAGAATGGAGCATCTGATGCCCACCAATATTCATGGGAAGGTGGATTCTCTTCTCTGAGTCCCATAACCCCACGGAAAGTTTTGTAAGGATTTTTGAGGCCTGGATCAGAACTCGGTGAGATTTGTTCCAATAAGTTTTAAATTAAGTAATAAAGGGCCATGAAAATCCTCCCATGGACTTCACTGGGCCTAGCAAAATAAGACGATTAGTTTTACAAGTCCTTCTTCCCCTGGCTTTTGAAATTCACTTTCCAGAACTTTCTGGTTCTGGGATTTGCACTGCTTCATGAAGCGCTCCCAGAAGAAGTAAATGGGGCAATCACGTCGGTATGAGTTTGAAAGACTTATTATCTCAAAAATCATGTTTGAATGTTTTAAAATTAATAAAGCCAAGTTCTTATGTATTCAAAGCCTTTAAAATTGTGCAGGCTATGATGCGAAACTGGGCCAAGTGCCTGCTTGATTGTGCAATGCACTGAAGGGAATGATTTTCCAAGGGAAGAGAACTGTTGAGCAGAAACAAGGTCCGTCTAAAGCAGAGAAAGAATTTCTTTCATCACAGACTCGCTAACTTAATGAAGAAACCTTTAAACTAAGATTGATGAGGTTGGTGACATGAGCCCACAGGTGGGTCCAAACCACAGTGACCTGGAAGAAAGCCTAAAACCTGGTAGTCAGAAGAGGGACAAGAAGGAAAATAATGGCTCATTTTGCTCACCCTCTTTGATGTCTGTATCCTAATGAGAGAAATACTGTAGTAAGATCTTTGCCAAGAACAGTGGAAGATTTCTATCCAGAAACTTTTCAAGCAGGAAGGGATGATAGGAAGCTCATGATAGGAAAATGTTATAAAACAGGAGGTTTTTTTTTTTTTTTTAGTTTCTGCTGGAAAATATTTTTCCACCCCAAGATTCTTTTTTTCAATTTTAAGTTGACAATGCTTTTTTGTATTTTAAGCTAAAAACATTCTGATTTTTCCACAGGGGCTGACAATGCCTTTTTCTGACTAGAGCTCTTGTGAAGCCAGTCTTTTTTCCATAAAACATTTGAAAGCCATGCATGACTGACAATTGACATATTAGTTTTACGTGCTCTTCACTTTTATCCCCCTCCATTTCCTTACTTAACTCTCTATGCCTCTGAATTATCTCAGCGTTTTTTTGGAAACTGGCAAAAAGTCAGCTTCCTGCAGAGGGAAACTGCTGGAGAAGAAGAACAGACCCGCCTGGGCCCTTGTTCTTTGGTCCTGGGTAACGGGCATGCATCACTTCCTCTGTGATAAATGATGCCAAAATCACCAGGGCCACATGCAGCACGGATGAGTCCAGCTAGAAGACTGGACCTCGTCCAGCAGAGATGCGAGCGAGTGGAAGGGTACAGGGCTACGTCCAGTCACATTAATGAGGCGCATTTCCCATCAAATGCCAAAGGACTTTGCCACTGAGCGCTGCTTCTCATGTGGAAAACACTGATGAAGTCCTTGTAAGCCAGACAGGATGTGGCCTGGCAGACTGCAAGTCCCTGTTACTCCACGTGCCCGTTGCGCTCTTTCGCCCTTGCTTCGCTCAACCCGCCCAAGCCCAGACTCTCCCACGCGTGAGGGACTTCTCCGTGCAGACCCAGCACCACGACAAGCCGGAGGTCACCAGCTGAGCCGCCTGTCCGGCGCGGCGCTCCTGCAGCGGGAAGCTGTGCCCGTTTACGTGTCTTCTGCGATCCTTAGGAGTGGACGGTCTCTCAAAAAGCTCTGCCAGCTGGGTGACTCCGTCCGTTGCACTTTGAGAGGCTATGAGAGACGAGTTTAGCCTTTGCTACCAGCCTATTAGCCTCTGTTATCTCTGAGCTGAAAGATAACAGTAATAGTCTGCTGAAGATGACGTGTGAAAGGCTTTCCTTTAAACACAATACCTTTGTAGGGTTTTCTTCGCTTTTTTGCTTGTTTTTGAGGCACAAAGAATTCACAAAAATATTTCTATAATTAGATTTTTTTTCTTTCTCCAGGAGCAGAAGTTTAAAGTATTCTTAGAAGTAGTGGGAATAGTTGCTTGAGAAATCTATGTATGTTTTCAGAAAAAAAGAGGAAAACTTTCACGGTTCAAATTTGAAATGATTTATGTTTGCATTAAAAATGCATGCCAAAATTTAGTTTTTCTGTCTTTTCAAATTTTTTTTGGGTAGACTTTCTCTCTCAAACAGGAAATTAGAGAATATTTTGGATTCTTCTTTAAAAAACGATCAGCAGCCCAGGATGAAAACTGCTAGTTAGATCTTTGTGACCGTCCCAGGGGAAGGGCAAAGCGGGGAGGACAATCTCCCCTGCAGTCAGCAGAACCACAGGTCAGAGATGAGGACAAACTCCTCATGCTACCTGGTGGATAGGTATTTATTTTGATAGGAAAGGAACAAGATGATGCAGATCCTTTAAAAATCTTGGGCCACAAAGAAAATTGAACTGATATTTACACACATATACACACACGGTCTGGTTACCAGAGACACTACCACCTCACATTTGATGCCTAAATAATACGAATTTCCGAGACTGAAAAATATAACAAACTGCATTTTGTTAGGCACTTTGCTTTGGGGCTGCTGCCTGAAAGCCAAGCCTCAGATTCAGTGAATTAAGAAAGGCTGTCACAACAGTGACCCAGTTCACAGTCAGGCTCCAAAACTGCAAAGGCTAAAATATACATAGAAAAAAAAAAAAATCTTCCAGCAGAGAAGGGAAATTCTGGGGCAAGATCTGAGATATATTCTATTCAAAAAAGGAACCAAAATTCAAGCAAAATTGCCCTGTCCAGTTTCACCTTTGCAGTAAGCCCATGGGTGGAAGCCAGTTTTTCTCGATAGAGAAAGCAAGAGGTGAGCAAAACTCACCTCTAATCCCAAGAACAAGTTCCCCACAACAGGAGTCTGAAAGCCGCTCTTGGAGATATGGGGGAAGGCAAACGGCTCTTGAGTTCCTGTTACCCACTTGTACCTCGGCTCGCTCCTTACAGCCTCCAGCTGTCTCTAAATCCAGGAAGTCTCCCCAAAACACATTTGGGTGCATAAAGATAGTGACAACAAGACCCAGAGAAGCCTTGTTTAGTATCTGCTCCCTTAACTTTTCCCAGGCAAGTCATCTCTCGCCTGCGCTCCCGCGGGGCAGGGACAGGCCCAGGGAAGGGGAGCAGGCAGGACGACGGGGCAGAGCAGACCACGCTCTGCGGACAGCCCTCCGGCTCTGGGGGCTCAGCGGCTCACGGGCTGCACGGGGATGCGGCGGCTCCAGGAGCCGGAGGGAGGAGCGAGGTGCTGGGACATAGGCCCAGGGGGAGCGAGGGGCGAGCAGGGACCGGCCGCAACTCCCCAGCAGGGACCCCCACGGCCAACACCTGGGGAGGATGCTCTCATCTCGCTCCTTAGAGTCCAGCTCTGCATGTCTGCAGTACATTTGATTCCTTCTGTCATGTTATCTAACAGTATCCACAGCCTCCTCTGGCATCTTAGTCAGCTTTCAGCAATTTGTAACTCAGCTGCATGCTTAGACTTTGGAAAAACGTCCTGGCCTTTACGCCTCTGCATATGATACTGAAAGCAAAGGGAGCTACAGCACAGAAAACCAGATCAGTTTCTGCTCAGGTGCCTGCAGACGGTTTGAAAAGTTTTGCTTTATACATACTAGTTTCAAAAGGTTTGCCATTTTTTTCCAGATCTTAAAATCTAGAAAGATTTTTAAAGTGTCCCTCATTACATCTAAAATACAATAGATGAAGTAATTTAATTTGATCCGACTTTGATTTTTCCCCACAGTGGGGATCAACCAGGTTGGGAAAGGTCTGTGTCTTTTCTTGAGCTCTGGTGTGATTAAAATTTCACAACAAGTTAAAAAAAAAGGGGGGGGGGGAGAGAGAGAGAGAGAGACCTGAATGCATCCTCAGGAGACAACTTCCAGCAAGGAGTAGACAAAAGAAGGAGCACCAAAAACGTTTTGCTGGGCTGCAAGAGCAAAACCTGCCAGTATTAATATCTGCCCTCCACTAACAGTACTAAGCCATTCTTCTGCTGCTGTGTGGATGAATAAAGAACCTACTGCTTTAAAAATGAAATGAAGCATCTGCTCCAGCTAGTCCACCTTTTCCTCTCATGTGATTTCTATGAATTTCTATGAGTGAATTATTATTGCCTAGATGACTATAATTAAAAACAGGGTTCAGAAGGAAGGAAGAAGAAAAATGCATGAAGAAAAGTAAGTGTAAACATTATGGGTAATGAGAAATATTTTGCTGATTCTTATTTGCAGGGGACATACCAGAGATTTACTACACTGTGAGCCCATGGGTTAAGGGGGAATTACAACACTTAAGTCCAAATCAAAATATCATAATTCAGGCCTCTCTAGGAGTACAGGATTGGAAAACTAACTAGGTCACTGAATCCCACCCTTCTTGCTTGCAGACAACCAGTTCCAGCCCGCCCGACGCATTATTGCTCCATAACCTTTCCTGGCTTCTGATCACAAACCCTCTTCTCTGGACAAAGGCACATGGAGGTCTCAAAAGGACCAAAAGCAAGTGCAGTGGATGAGCATGGTCCACTCAAGTTGTTAGACACTTCCAGGTACCCAGGACTTGCCCGAGGGTTATCACTGCTACATTTTGCTTACATCTGACACTACGAGTCAGAAATAAGTCAATTCGAGCAAGGCTTGACCTGTTTCGTTTCTCGGTTTCAGACGTGCTGCTACCAAGGTAAAGAGAATAGGCATTGACTCAACATAGAGCCAACAAGATCTGAGGATGTCAAAGGGCATCAAGAGTTATTACCATCACGAAGCCTGGTGCTCATTTAACTGGGAAGTTCACTGTAGTGTCACCACCGAAGATGATCATAATTTCACCTAGCAAAGTGGCAGTCTACCGAGTACTAGTAAGGCAGCTGCGTTGCTTGCTGTGTCAAACAACACTGCCATTGCACATTTCTTTATTTAATGAGCTTCTCAGGAAGTTTTCAGCATGTAGTAAACCCTAATCAACCATCTCATCCACTAGGATCTAGATAGACAGATATATAATTTCCTAAAAAGTACATATGTGGCTGGTTTACAGATTTCTGCTGTCTTTCCTGCTGTAGAGATTTGATCCTGCTGCCTGCCTTGTCTTTCATTCCCTGTATATTCAGCAACACAAAGAGAAACATTATGCTGACATATTCTATGTCAAGCTACTGAACACCATGAAAGCGCTATTAGGTAGAATTCATATTGGCACAATCTCTATTAATCTGAAACAAAGTGGGGAAGGCGGCATTCAAACTCCTGAAACTTTTACAGAAAGACTTGCATCACGTCGCTGTCTCACTTGCTATTTGCAATACTTACGGGTCTTTGCCTGGAATTTTGCTGGAGAACTTTTTCATCCATCATGATAATAATGATACTGTGCTTTCCCCAGGCAACATGCATAGTTAAGTCTGTTAAACCCACAAAGGGTTTCTATATGTTTAGGGCACTCTGATCAGCTTCATCTTAGGAAGGATAATCTTTGGGGTTGGCTCAAAGCCTTCTTATTGGAAGTCCATTTTAGCTCTTGTCCACTGGAGCTGAGGATCCCAGGACTTTGCCAGAGCTGTTCCTTCCTGTGTAAGCTCCAAGCCCTTGAAACATCTCTCTGAACACAAAGAGCGTAGCCCAGGGAAGTGGCTGTCAGTAATGGTACTTTGCTGATGTTTTTCTGAATTTATCAACTTTTAACTTTTTAATGACTTTCCTCCCTCTCCCTGCTCTTGAATAAGTACAAACATTGTAAATTATACAACTCTTGAAAGCAGGAACTGGCAACATGCTTTAAAGCAGCTGTCAAGTGCGTCGTTCCAACTCAAGATGATGACAACCTCAAAATATTTGTTAATAGTGCTTTTGATTGTTATTTCGCTCTGTCAGAAAGAAAAAAAGAGAGGAAAAAGAAGAAACATATAATGAGAATTGTGTGTTTTGCTTTTACAACACCCTTTAGTTGAAAGCTTTAGTTTTTCATACAAAATGAATTGAAGAAACTTTTTTCCTCACTCGCATTGATGTAACAAGAAGCAAGCTTTGTCCCAAAACATTTAACAGAAAGACCAGATCCCACACCTGGAAACTCAAAAAACCGCCCAGAGGCGCATAAGGCAGTGTTACAGTAGAGGTATTAAGGTAGCCATTAACTCTTAACCCATGACTGTTCAGGCTCTCATCCTTCGGTAACAGAGGTAGAGACGATACCCTGTGAGCGGGGTACAGCACCAAACACCCGACACGCAGGCACCTGCTGGGTGCTTGGTTACCTGCTTCTGATTCTTCTGCACATTAGGCCCAGCTGTATGTTCACAAAACCTTGTGGTGGCCTGTACTTAGCTATGGTATGATCAGCTATAGTAAAGAGTCTATTAACTCAGCTAAGGAAATCTCTTGAGCCTTTCCTGAAGGCTTTGGTAAAAAACTAATGATTTATAGTAATTTACTTATGGCCTGATTCTGCCACCTTCCCATACACACTGAGCCATGCCTTATTCTCCATCTGGGACTGCTTTAGGTTGAGGTAGTACCCACTCCCTGTGGGTACGAATGGGAGAACCTGACCCTCATTGCTAAAGATAGCAGGATCTCCAGGTAAAAGAGAGGGAAAAGACGACAAGACCACGTGAAGTCTGCAGCAGCCTGGCAGATTTCTGCTGCGACCAAGCCTGAAGAAAGGGACCTCTCATGCCACAATCCAAAGGGCAGAGAAGGGAATCAGGACCCCCTTTTACTTCTGTTCCCTCTCTTCTGGGATTTCCACTTTTTCCAAGAAGTTCCTTAGTCTAGTTTTTCTTTGAATAAAACTTTGTCCTGGGGTTTGCTCTTTCTAAGGATCTCAAAGGTCGGGAGGATTTGGGACCTCATCAGCTTTTTTTCCAGCTAAGATCAGGTGTCTGCAATATTTGCACTTCACTGCTTATCCTGTCATGGAACGGTCTTTCAGAAATATGCAAGGCAATGAGCTCAGGGAAGAACATTTTCAGTCTAGACATGTGAGGCTGCCTCTCCTGCACTTTCAAGTTTAATATCACTGAACCACACTCCTCTATTTTCAAGATAGTATTAAAGTAAACCAAGCAAACAAAAACCTATGTAAGGAGAGAGCAGAACAGCAGAGACATGCACACAAGCACACTATAAAAGTCACAGAAGAGCGAGTCCATCAGAGATGCTGAAAATCCCATTGTGAATTTCAGAAGTGACCTCGGGCTGTTTTTCTGGTGGAATAGTTACACCGACATGAGAACTCTTCTTTGTTTTCTCATAACTTTTCTGAAGCAAACCAGCCTTTACGGGTTGGTCATCTTGCTGAAACTTGTTGCGGGCCTTGGAGGCACAGGTCATTGTTTCTGAGCATGCTGACCCCACAGTAAAGTTCATCTAAGTGCAAGCTGCCTTCGTGAGACATGGGCAAGTCTCTCTGCCTGGATTTTCCATCTCGTCCGTGGGGTTAACAGCATGACCCAGCCACCCAGGGGCGTGCAGGAGATCTCAGGGAATGCTGGGGAAAAGCTGGAAAGGAGCACATGAGCCGTTTCCCCCGCGATCCCTGCAGCTGCGTTCTCTTTCTCTTCACCCTGGTCTCCCAGAGTTAGTCTGATCTCCAGATCTCAGCATCATTCATCCCGATGATGAAGAGGGGTGTTCCTTTACTACTTAATTCCTCCACAGACGTTTTTAAAGTAGTAGGTTTTTTTTTTCCTCCTTCCTTAATTCTTACAGGACCAAGCCAACACCTCCTTTCCTGATACTTGCTGCAGAGCACTATGGTCTGAGCACTCTTTCTTGTGCCAGCTCACTGCTGTATCCAAACACTGCATATATTGCTTTTTCTGGATAGAAAACATTGATGTTTGTAAAATTCAGACTAACGTAGAGGAGCTGGGAAAAGAGTGGACAAAGGACAAAATGTCCATGCACGAGAAGAAATGGAGGCAAAAAGATGGCACATTGTTCAAAAGTTTTCAGAGCAGCAATCAGATACTGGAGGACATGTTCCTAAGAGGGGAAAATATCTGTGGGATTTGTCTGTTTGTTTTAACTTCTCTAGGGCAATTGTTTAGTTCACATTTTCCAATCTCACGTTTTTGTGTATATTTGGATGCAATATTACTAACAAATAGAGTCATAAACTGGAAAGGGGAGGGATTGTTATGCCAGAAAAATAATGCTGTCAAAATTTGGTTCTATTCCATTGCAAATTTGTTGCCTACTTTGCCTTTTTTTGTAAGAGCCCAAAGTTTTAAGTTCAACACGTCAGTGATATTTGGCTACTCTGTGCTTTGGCTGACCACTGCAATTTACCCCCAAGATCTACTTTTAGTTGTATGAATAACAAAGAACATTTTTGGAGTGAATCATGAAACGTTCTGAAACTCAGTAAGAATATGATAGTGGCGCTCAGTGGAAGTTACTTGCAAGTGTTTTATTTGTTCTTTTGCACAGTGCCTTTTCTATCCTAGTGTTTGTAGCGAGCCACATTTCCTCTGCCCACTGCTTCCTTGTAAAATACAGTATAATAACGAGGAGCTCTTTTGCTAACTTAGCATTCAGCATAGGTCCAGGAAGTTAAGCATTTCTATAGATTGTTTTCTATGGTCACGAGTACAAAAGGCTCTGCCAAAGTCTGCTCTGCCACACTGGCTTGTTAAGATCTGCCAGTGAAGTATGTTTTGAACATAATTGCTTCACTTCCTTTGCTGATCCCTGCTATCATTTCTGAGAACTCAGGACTCATTGTAATTACCCAGCCGGGCTGCGTTAGATACCCGAGGTCTGGCTACCTTATCGTATTTATTTTAATACGTTCTTTTAACTTGGGTACAGAACTCCTCAGATATATACTATGTCTAAGTCCCAAGAGATTTCTGCCAAAGCAGCAGGCAAAGTTCCAGAACTACAGCACTAGCATTAGTAATGAGTGATTTAAACCAGAGCACAACGTCAAAAAAAAAGGTTGCTTGTCTGGTATAACAGGACCTCTGCATTTCTTGAATTGCAGGTGAACTTCTAGGGACACATACACACACACACAAACGATCTCCTTATGCTATTTCATTTTATTTCTTTGTTTGCATTGTAGATGACCAAATGCTCAAGGTAGGTGATCAAATTCATATCTGAGCAGTTCTTAAAACTTTAATCACCTTTCGATGTGATTTTTCAAATTGTACGAGAAATCCCTCTTCTCTCACACCATTAAAGCACTACTGAAAAATAGCACTGAAATTTAGATGTCTGAGTATAGGACAATCTTCATCTTACTTTCCATTCCCAAAAGCAGCCTGAAAGTTAATAAAGTTACCTACTGAGATCGAGATTTGGAGGAAAGACTCATTTTCAGAGCAGTAGGTCCTTTGCTGGCTACTACTTCTCTCCTATCAGGCACCACTGAGGAATGCAACAACGGGACCAGTTCTCTTAGGTGGGGGTAGCACAAGGTCAACTGCTTTACAACTTATTTATCTCATAATCTGCTGCCAGGTGGAAGATACAATTCTTGACATTTATTTCGGTTTCTCCTCTGAACTTTGCAATGTTATTTCAATCTTACCCATGTCTAACCTCAGCCAACAATGCTTCATTAAATGCCATTTCAATCCAACCCTAAGCAATGCTTTCAATAGCACTGGATGAATCACAGGAGAAAGAGCTATAAAGACAGATGCTTTTAATGTTTACTGCATCTGTGTGGTCTTCAGATGAAGTAAGCAGGTTTCAGGGCTTCTTGTTATCCAGTGTGATGTACAATTACCCTACTGGACCCTTCTGAGTTGCCATTTTGAGGACTAGAAATTACTGGACCTGTTAACCAGCAGACTTGGGAGCAAAGCGTTGTGGCACAGGATGAAGAATATAGCGAGTAACTTGTTTATCTCTGCTACAGCCAGTGATCCTTGAAGAGAGGAGGGTGCAGAGAGCAAGGCCAAAACCCTGTCACTAAAACCTCAATCCTAAAAGTGATGTCCAGCTTCTAAGGACAAACTACCTGAAGAACTGGCTCACGTTAAAGGAGAGAGGAGAGTCTCCTGACGTTTTCTGCAGTTCCCTGGGCGAACATCCATGGCAGAATGAGTCACACTGCCATTTTTGGAAGAGTAAAACCCCCCTGTGTGCGAAGAAAAGTAATGTATAAGCTTGTTTCAGAGCGCCATCTTGTGACTCCCACGTCTGAATAACGGGATTGCAAACAAAATCGGAGAGAAGAGCCAGAGGAAATTAAAAATGAGAACTCATAAGACCATTTTCAGATTTGAAAGGGAAGTTGTACGATGAAGTTCCCTCTGACTCTTATTTCACCAGAGTCATCTGCTTTTCCCTTCCCTGCTAAAATGGTGTTGTGCACTCTTTCAGGTTTTGGGTTTTCCTTTCAGACCTGACTCTTACTGTTCTGTATTTGGGTAAATCATCCTCAGTTTTGTTAAGGAAGGTCTCTAGAGCTGAAGATAGAGAAATCGCTAGCCAAAGTCTACTTTAAAGATTCAGTAAATGGAAAAAAAAAAAGAGGAAAAAAAGTTACTTCACAAACCGTTCAAAAAGAAATAAGAGAAAAAGGTAGAGAAAAGCAGTGACATTTTTGGAAGTCAATGACTAACTACAGATGGAGGCATTAACCTCTGTTGATTTTCTGATTTTTCTATATGTACTTCACTCTCCTCTCACTCTTTCATTTTTTGAAAAATAATACAATCAACAACCAATAATATGTGCTGACAAAGGGAAACTAATAGTCTTATGTGCAATTCCTGCAAAAACATAAATTTCAAAGCAATATGCAGAAGACACCAGACAATTTATGGCTTACATTTAATTTTATCCTGCTGTGCAGTGGGGGGGATCAGAGCTAATTCTAAACATGCCAATACCAGAAATCTGAAATAAATATATAAACAAATACCAGAAACAAGAAATAAACAGGCATACCAGCAACCTGTCCATGATAGGGTGAAGTTTCACTCAGGCCATTTTCCCCTGATGCATTTATTCCTCCTCTGCAGACACTCTGCTCATCTGGCCCCAGCGCTCACTGGCCCTGGGTGCTGCTGAGCCGAGCACCGAGCTCGACCAGCTCAGGTCCTGCTCCCCCTGCATGGCATGACGCAAGGCTGCGCCAGGCTCCTATGGTCCAGCAGCCCTTGGAAGGAGGCAGCAACCACATGGCAAGATTGAGGGCAAGGCTGGGAGCACAGCTCATCCTTTCAAAATCTGCCAAGAGAGTAGAAGAAAGCCAGGTGCTAGTAGTCAGTGCTCCACCTCCGTGTCGCTGAGAGCACACCTGCGGCAAAGCTTGTGGTGTAAACCTTATTCCAGGCTCTGCTCTTCCATCTAAACAGCTTCTTTCACTCTAACCAGGGTGCCCCACAGGTTAGCAATGCAGATGCTGGAAGCTGGGACAGGTACATATTGTGAAATCGTCAGGGCAGCCTGGAGGAGAGAGGCCAATTCTTGGCCAGTACAGGAGAACAGCTGAAGCCCATGATGCCTGTGCTGTGGGCAGCCACGTTAACCCTTGCACTGTTACGACTTCCAGGTGCAAACACCAATTCCCTTTGCTTATCAAAGAGCAGTAGATGGTATTTACTACAAAGGGCTTGAACTTGAGTAGGCAGCTACAGAGATAATGGAAATTTGGATGCTTTTACTTCAACAATGAGTTCTCAATGCCACTTTGATCTAAGCCTTGCAGCACTTTTCCTTCCCCTGGGACTCTAGGTACTTTGAACACAAATAAGATTTCCTGGAGCAACATTTTGTTACCTCCTTGCCTCTGACACTGTGCACCACCTCTTTTTGCTGTATCTCATCACCGTGCCGTTCTGACATGCCCAGGACACATGGGCCCCTTCCTTACGCAAAGCTAGGCACTGCACAGAGGGGCACACTCCCCTCCTGACTCCTTCGCACTCCCAGGAGATGCGAGGGCTTTTTCACCACTCCAGAAAGAAACAAACCATTTGGACCAAGTCAACAAAGTAGAATGCAATGCAAACATTTGTCTGAACTGGAGCCAGAGGTAACAGAAAAAGAAGAAAGCAACTTCTTTTTCTCTCCACATGCCATGAAAAAAAAAGGTCTTTATATTTATATGGTTCTGTCGTAGGCACTCTTCAGCAGGCCACGCTGGCGAGGTTTATGAAGTGAAGTTTCACAGGTGGGCAAGCAGCTGCTGAGTCAAAGTCGCCAATTAGGAATCTGTTGCTCCATCACTGGAGTGCCTTTGCCCCTGTCCTGAACTGTGCACACTGCAGTGAAGAGCAAAGATGTTCTTATTTTTCACTTCACTGGATTACTGCAATTATTGCCTTATAATTTCAGAGACAAAGTCATTAAAGAATCTGAAGTAGATAAAAGATTTTATTTCTGATTGAATAGTTTTCATTTTTGACAAACTAGCTTTTTGTATCAGGAAAATGGTTTGTCCGCAAATTTCCATCAAACTCTGTTTGCAATGATATAAATGCACATATTTACCTAGCCTTTCTGTAGCTGAAATATTCCCAGCTGAATCTGGCCCTCCCACAACATCCTTCTTTGCCTAAGAACAGTCTAGAGGTTTTTGTGAGGTGATAATGTGACAGATCCTAGGGACGCTGCTGGTGGAGGAAGGTGACTGCTTTTCAGCTCTCCTCCCCAGAGAGCTTGTAAATGTACCCAGTACTTGTCAGACACAGCCCTTCCACTCCAAAGAATTCTCTCTTTAAGAAAGGCAAAGCATATGAAATCAAGGTTACAGACAACATTGGCACTATTGCTGTAGGAGCGAAGGACTGAAGAGACACAGGTCAAGGAAATGAGATTTTTAAGGAGGACTGCTCCAAACAGAGTCAAAACAGAGGACTGGAGGAGCCTAAAGAACAGATAGAAGACAGGGGGAAGGAAAACTAATATTCTTGTGTTAACAGGCTAGCTAGGATCTTGGGTGTATAACAAAAGGCTTTGATTTGGTGGAGCAAGAGGCAAGAATCCAGCACAGAAGCATGGTACAGCTGGAAAGGATGCTGCCATTTAGCCCAGAGGGTGAGGAGGAGGAGGAGAAACTGGAGAGGAGGAATGGACATAAAAAACTTTGTGGTTAAGATTGTAGAGAAGTGATAAGGTACAGAAATACTGAGGAAGAAGCACCAGACTTTGCCAAGAGGAGAATCAAAGACCAATACAGATGGAGAGCCTAAAAAACAGATAATGCAGTAGGCGATGGGAAAAGAAGCAGCAAATAAGGGGAGAAAAATAAGTTCAGCTTTGGAGAAGCTGAACTAAAAAATTATCATTTAAAAGAACATGTAGGTGAGAGACTGAGCAAAAAGAGAGACCTTAATGGATCAAAAAATATACTGGTGTTCCAAAAAATATACTGGCAAATATATTGGTGTTCCAATTAGCAGTAAAGGATGGGACCACTGAGAAAGAGTGTGGCAGCAGAGGTGAGTTTAGAGCCATCTCTATGGTGCGAGGCACAAAGGTTGCACAGGATCGCCTCGGGAGGAGAATGTAAGGGAACACATAGTTAACTGTGCTAAGTCTCTTGAGAGCTCAGAGAGAGGTAAAAGAGAAGGCTTTGTCCTTTGCTGTCGGTGGTCAAGGCAGTTTAGGTGGAAGAGGGCAGGAAACATGTCAGGAAATGTCAAAGCCTTTGCTCTGAGCCCAGCTTGATGTGAGCTGAGGATGCTGAAAGTAATGATGAGTCTGTGATCATTAGAGAAGAATGAACTTGCAGAAGGATTTTAAGGACATGTTTCCTCTTTACATTTGTCTCTAGTTCCAGGTAGAAGCTATCTTGCCTAGCATTAATCATCTAGAAGTTGGGTGTATTGTCTAAGACCACAGCTAACCCCTCTTTGTGGTATTCAGCTTCAGAAAATAAGCCATTTCATATGTTCCAAGGGTAGGACAGGTCCTTTGCTGGAGATGGCTGTCTCTCTCTTCACTGACTATTGAGGTAACTAGACTAGATGCCTTATTTTTGTCATCTGAGATTAGATGAGCTGAATCACTTCCATTTCCTGCCAGGCATGCTAGTTTGAGGTCACAAAACCATGTGCTTGCCGCTGGAAAACTTTTGACAACCCGTTGGTAGGACTGCGGGTAAAGATAAGTGTTTCAGTCTGAGATGCTCCCCTAGTGAATGGTGCTGGGGTGAACCACTCAGGACATAGCAACTGTCCATTAGAACTGCCTGAAACAAAAGAGGGATGCTAAGCTTTGGAGTTTTCATAAGTCACGCTTTCTGAGCTGCTTCATTCGGAGCTATTTGAGATGCTGATATCAGAACGCAGCCCCTTCACAGGGTGCTGACCTGAAATAAGGCCTCCATTTGGAGTCTAGCCTCATCGGAAAACTTCAATCTGGGTGCAGGATCCCTGCCTGGACCTGCCTGTCCAGGTCATGGACACTTCGTTAATGCATTACCAGAAATGGGTTTGAGGTAGTGAGAGATAGCAATCACTTTATTAGCAAGATCTAGCAGTAAACAGAAACAGCGTTTATTTCTTGTGCACTATGGTACACTAAGAATTTTGATTCTGGCTGTAGTTTTAAATCAGATGCTGGTCCTTAGGACTGTGCATATTTTATGGACTTTGTATTAAAAAACAGTGCTGGAGGAGTCAGTTCCTAGATACATTGGGGTAAGGATCAGTAAGACAAGTTATACAGAGGAGCTGAGCTGAGATCATCCCTCTTCAGTAACCTTCTCCAGGAGATAATAAAGACAAGGACTTCCTGTTCTAGGCTAATTCAGAAGAGGAGGAACAAAAGCAAGTACCAGTTCTTTGCACAAAAGGAGAAAACTCACTTCTCATTCTCTACTTTCCACGAAGGGGTGAGAAAATTCCTATTACTACGCATCTGTTTAAATACTTTAAAAAAAGTTGACCTTCTGATATTATGTGATTTCCTTTGTGGTAAGGATCATCCAGTAAATGTACAGGAGGATTACCGGGAACATTGTGAAACTTGTTGTCATTTGATTTGATAATGCTGTTTTTTGAGCTTCTTGATGGCTCTGATTCAGAACAAATCGTTAATTATTAGTATCTCACCTCTAGGTTTCATGGAAGCTCTTACACAGATGAGACCTGCTATATTTTCATCTTTTTTTAACATTAGACTTCTTTTGCAAAAAGAAGGTGCAAAGTGGGCTTTGAATCAGCATGGCAAAATAGATACAAAAGTTATTTCCGACTGCAGATTGGTCAGTAATGTTTGAATTGGCAGTAATCCACACTGAGGAATCAATTTTTCTTAGACCTATCCTTGGAAATTGCAACCACTGTTCAAACAGTGCATGATACACTGTAGATACTAGTGGTCCTCCTGAACCTGCTCCTCAAAGCACAGCAGCGTGGATATGAAGGGGAACCAAGCTCTTCTCGTGCTTCACTTGTTAAGTAACATCAAGGAGAGGGATTGGCGCAAGGGGCTCCCTTCCTAAAAACAGTGCGCAGCAGCAGCTGCTCTCTGTGCTTCCTGTCTTGTTCTCGCCCTTGAAGTCGCTGTCACACAGCAGTTTATAACTGTTGCACTGTCACGCTATTTGGAGATCCCAGCTCCTGAAATCTCACACAACATAAATGGTACCCTAGCTTTTTGGGCTTAGGATGAGACCACAGGTGAATCCAACAGACCACTGATGGAAGTAGAAGTTAGTTATCTGAGTCTGGTATAGGTCCCTCCCTGCAGCTCTTGAGACAAGCCTGAGTATGGACAGAAACATCTGTAGTTTTGTGACTACTCGTGACAGCGCCCTTCACGTCACTTCTGCCATCACCTATTGCTCCTCATACTACTTTACCAGCAGGAAAGTAAAGAGTCCCTGTCAGCCAAGCAAGTGCTGGGGAGGTATGAACTCAAGGGGCAAGCAGCGTTATCCAAGGCCATACGGGATATCCTTGCCAAAGCCAGAACCAAGATGCAAGTCTTCTGATATTGCCAGCGTATGGAGAACCCATCCTCCACCAAAGCCTTGTTCTCTTTCCGTGCTCTGCTTTCACATCAGCAGCTGAGATTATGCGCATTTCTATCTGCTCTGGAGGTAGTAGGACTAGGGCTTCCTCTTCCAGGAAGAGGAAAAGGGAAAACTCTTGGGAGAGGTTTTCCTCTGGGAAAAACTGATTTTTCTGCTTGATAGAGGTAATAGGATTTTATCTGACTGACTTACTTGATTAACTGTTCTAGCTGCTGTTGAAAACATCGAGCGTAAGGAACCAAAACTGGTTTTGCACAGCAACAATGATAGCATGGGGGAGCCTGCTACTGCAGGATTCCTGCCCCTAAGAAACACCCCTGAATGTTCTCAAAAGGAAGGCAGGAGTTACTAGAGGCTGGGGGAGGCTCTTGCCACTGAGCAGCATGGCCCAGCCTGCAGATGCTCCTGTGGAACAAAAACTCTGTTTTCCATTGTTGAAAAGCATTTCTTTTTTTCCCTCAGTCTCTTCCCAGGTCTTAAACACAATTAGTTCTCCAGCTAACTAAAATGACAAGGTTTCATTTTCTAGTAAAATGTCAAGATGCTGATGGTATCGTATAATCCCAAAACTGTATGCCACCCTTGTCTCTGCTGGATCTCAACCTCTTTAACTCACTTGAAAAGTCCATTATATACCTCGCTAAAATATTCTGGAATAAAACAAAGCAAACCACAATGGAAATAAACCATTGCATTTTAGCAAAAGAGCAAAGCTGTCAGTTGAAACAGTACAGTGCTATTATTCAAGTAAAATAATTGAGCAGCGCTGGTAATGCTAATCTTATAAAAACAATGACAAGGCCTCCAGTGAGGTCGGAATCTCAGTGTGACATCTGAAAAATAGGTTTCCATCTTCTGGAGCTTTGGATTTGAAGTGGGTAAGAGACATCATGTAACATAACGTGTGTTGCATGCCACCGTCCAAGCCCTCAGACCCTTCATGAGTTACCAGCTGAACGATTCCTCACTGGTTCTCCCTGATGCCTCCGCTTAAGGTGTCTCCATTTATGAAGCCATGCTTTTACATCCTTATTTGTGACTCCATGCCCAAGAATAGCACCTTGTCAATAAACAGCAGTGGGATTTTAAGCAATAAATGGGCCAGCTTTAGACCACATTTCCACGAGATGAATATTAATACAAATCCCATTTACACTTGTCCACTTCTTGTCAGGGGAATACTAAAAATGAAAAGAAATTGGGAAAAAGTTAAGGGTCAATGCAGATGCTGAGCATGAGGATTTTCCACTTAACAAAGCTGAGAATTTTGTTCCCCTAGGAAAAAAAAGAATCACTTCTCATTTTGTTTTGTAAAATCCGCTCTTCCTCCCCTTATTGGACACTAACCTCATTGAAGAATTGCGTCATGACAGTTATATCTTTCTTGTAAAGAAAATAAAATCATCAGCAAGGAGCAATTCTTGAATCTGGGTCACTGACAAAAAATTCAAAAAATGGACAAAGTCCATAGTAGAAATAAAGTCATTCTTACTTCCACTAGCTTAATAATTATGCAATCAGCTAATAATTACTGCACTAGCAAACTTATCTCCTGCATAATTAGCAATGGATTATTTAGTAATAGAAATAATCCAAATCTAAGTCTGAAAATAGGTCATCAATCTGACTAGTTTATACTAATCTGATTGGGAGCATTTCTCTCTTTCTTTGTGAGAAGATGAGGCAGAGAGCTATAAAAATGGATCTTCAGGTCTCTTCCTATCACAATTAAAATCCAGCTCATCCTATGTGGATGGATTTATTTCCCCATTCCTCTTGCTTACTTATATCTCTCTGTTTCCACATCTCTCTGTTTCTCAGAATAATGGCATTTGGTCTTGTTTACGAGAGAGCCACAATGCTTTGCGCTTTACTGCTGCTGTAAAGTGAACCCAATTAACTGGTCCTGTTCTAATAGCTCAGGATATGACTAATTCCCTTATAGCCTGTGGCGTTAGTCACATCCTGCGCCAGGAGAATGTGAGGATATCTATCCTGTCTTTCCCTCAGATACTGAGGACAAATCACTGAGAAAAATACATTGCCTTTTGCGCCAAACGCTTGATGCAGACCTGCCTGAAATCAGTTAGGGTTTTTCCGTTGAACTTAAAGACCTTCAAATCAGGTTACAAAGGAAGGAAAAGAAGCAACTTTTGCTAAGTGCTAAAGGAGGAAAAAACATCCACGTGAAGCAATGTCATTTTTAGACCTTTGATTTTTTTCTCAAGTATTATATAGAAAAGAAATGTTTGTATCTGAAATATAATATAATAGATAGCATGGCACAGACTAGTTGCACAAAAAAACCAAAAAGATAGGTCCTTATTATAAGAGGTTACTTAGCGCCAAACTTCCTTTACCTAGGTTACTCAGAATGACAAGTTTTTTTGCTCTGCCACATGACAATTCTGTTCTTCAGTAAGCTTTCATAAGAACATATCTTTTACTTCCAAGAGATTAAAAAAAAAAATCTTCACGGAGCCTCTTTTATAGAGGCCTTGCATTGTTTTTACAGCACATTTCACACCATCATATGCTGTTAAAGCGCTGTCGTCTGCTATAAAATATTGAGCTACAACCCAAGCATGCAGGTCTGTATCCAGGATGCCAGCTGTTACTTTCAGCATAAAACAGATGTTGCTGCTTTGTCTGCTGCATCCAGCTTAGTCTGAGCAGAAGGAGGGGAGGGCAGACGCTGCTAAACTGGTTTCCTTGTTGCCTACCCAGCCCCTGCTGCAGGTTTGAGTAGTCTGGGCTGCAGCACACTGGGTGCACGCTCACTTCTGCACATCTGGCATCCCTTGACACTAGGTGGCAAGAGAAAGAGGTTTAGAAGTGAGATGTGCTGGTTCACGTCCCCTGGGAACCCTTCTTTGCCTATGTATCATCAAGTCTTTCTAAAAGGGTTTTTCACAGAGTTCACACAGGAGGGGATTGATCTTTATTCTGTCTGAACCATCTTCCAGTACAAATAACCGAAAAAATACCTTGGCTGTGCTGCTGTTTGGCGCTTAGCCTCATTGTCTGGTGTCTGTATTCAAACCACTGTATTCAGTGATTTAATATTATTTTCATATATATGAAATCCCTCCCAGGAAAGGGAGACAGTCTTCTGACCTTTCTGGAGCTGCATGGAATGAAGCTGATTAGAGCTGGTTAAATGATTTGCCACTGCAAGTTCATTATTCTATTTGTAAAGCTTCTTCAAGAGGAGAGATATGACAAATAACTCTTAAAAGGCGACAATGAGATGTGCTTTCTTTTTGGTTTTATTGCTTAATTTTAATATTTTGAACAATAAAATATTATTTTAATGTAAATGTGGGACTCCGTATACTCAGAATATTGGTTTTTTCGAGTAAGTGGGGAACTTTTTCCAGTAAGCTACCTTTAGCAGCCAAGTTACCTACCGGACACCTTGGTAGTCATACTTTTAGCTTTGTTTTCAAAGAGACCAAGTCTTGCATGCTTATGGTACAGGTATAGCTGCCAAGCAGTTCTTTTCAGATACATTTGACTGCATCAACCAGCTTCCAAAAAGTTTGGCAGGCGTGTAGTAGTCTCAGAGGTACATAATTCCTGCCCTATTTGCTTGGTGGCAGGTGATGGAGGCAGATATATCCCCAAAGAGGGAAAGGGGTCCCATGAGATGTCTGAGGATCCTTGTGGGACCACTTGAGAGAGAAATGCACAAGAATCAGCCTGTACGTCCACTCATGGAAATGGTTATTGGAGAATAAGATTTAAATTCAAGTTAGATGTGCATGTGCTCCTGTATGGATTGAGGCAACCTAGCTACAAGAAGTGCTTCCAGGATCAGCTGCTTAGCTGCATGGAGCTGCAGGCTGGGAATGAAACAGCATTTGTAGTTGGCACACGTACACTGCTGACTTCCAACCAGGGTAATCGTAACACTGCTTTTTGTAAAGGACTTTTCACACTGAAAGACAACAAAACACATGCAGACTTGAGTTCTGGTCACGGCCTTGAGAATGTCAGGAGCTGACATTCCCTGCTGACTGCTTAATCCGCTGGAAAATAATGAAGAAGGGATACCTCTCTTTCAAAAGTTCAAAATTTATTCCTGGGTTATAGGTTTTTCAACAAAACCTACAGGAGAGGGAGGGTCTTAAAATGGATATTTTATTTAGCTGTTATCAGCCCCCAACAACTTTTGTGAATTGAATCTTATTATACTACAACCATACAGAAGTTTTAACAGAGCTCATTTTAAAGCAAGAGCATCCAGAGGATGGTAGCATATAACGGTCAGGAAATTTGCCAGATTTTTACAAAAGCATAAGCTTTTGACAACTACCTCATGGAAAGAATTTTTTTTTTTAAGGCAGCACAACATTGGCAGCTTGACAAACTACAGATTCTTAGTGAAGAGAACACTAATTGTGTAAGAATTAGCACAGGATGTGCAGTTAGAAAATCAACATCAGTTTTCAATCTGGGAGCAAAGTATCTGCTGCAGAAGCATTGCCAGATTGTGGGACTGTCTCCCCAGCACCCACCACTGTGTCACAGGTGCACTGGGTACGCTGGCCAGCTAGACGTGATCCTGATCCATCACTGTGCATCCCTCTGTACAAAGACTGAAAGAACCAGCTTGCTATCCAGCTAAAAAGATGAATGACAAGAATAAACTCTGAATTGCCTCACTCTGTGCCGTAAGGCAAAGCACAAGGACTGAAATACTCCTAGCCTGTAACAAGAAAGCTCTGTCCTGGTCTCTGTATGTGTTTGAGGAGACTTGGGTGTGAGGATGCATTTTTTTCCCTTCTTCCTAAAGTCCTCTCTTCTTTTAAGTGTGATTATTCATCTGGCCATGGGTCAACCCTTGAGAAATGTTTTTGTGTTGTTTTTGCTCAAGTCAGCAAGATTCAGTCTGTTAGTTATGGGCCCTTCCCCCCCGGTTGGTGCATTTGACTTTAAATAAGAAGGGGGTTTCCTTCAAAACAGCCAGAGGTAGGTAGACTGGCCATCTACAAACCAGCGATAATATTTTGAGCATTTATTTGCTTCCCACTGACTTACGTACACGTGTGGCCATAAACTCTGCGAGCTTGCCTACTCAGTAGTAATTTCAGTCTAATATTACAGGGTCTCAGCACCTCATTTCTTTCTTGGCATAACGCAAAGCATATTTACTCCAAAGGAATAAGTTCTAACAGTTCTTTGGGGATGCAGTGGGACAAACGTTCAAAGTGCATCATTTAATCTTATTAATTTTTTCCAGTGTAGAAAGAATAGCATTTGAATGAAAAGATGTTTCAGTAAATTACTGATCTGAACAATGTTGTATTCTGGGTTTTTTTTAACAATGCATATCTTGTTTATAGAAACATTCCAGAACAGTTACATTATGGAAATGCCGTTTGCAGTGGTACGAATTCCAAGTATCCAGCTGTTAAAAAGAAAGCTAGTGGTGATATCCAGTTTACATTGTTATTTGCTTGCAGCATAAAATGAGAGATTCAGATGCTTACCTCTGCTGTGCCAGCTCTGTTCAGATCTCTGCCTACACTTGTCTATTAGCACAAACAGATTTACCAAATAAGCACTCAGAAGCCCACATGATAAAGTCCGTTAAACACGTTTCTTGTAGGTGAATTGGAGAAGATACATGAGTCTCAGGTGCTTGTTCTCTGTGAAAAGATTTTCTAATTCAGTTTCTTTCCCTAGGCAGATCCTTCGGCACAGTAATCCCTGTAGAAATGTGGTCCTGATGAGTTACAGCAAAGCATCACTATTTGTAAGAGGGAACATTTACTTAAAGGGTTTGAACTGAATGTGCCAGCGTGTTTCGCAGTATTCAAAGCAGGGTATGATCACTGTTTTTGTCTGGCACACTTCTATCCTCTCCTGCTTGCCATAATTACCTTAGTAAGAAGCAAGAATTTCATTATAGTTACTCTTTCCTCAGCTTCACAATTTCTTCATTAGATGCAAATACACTATCAGGTTACATGTTCTCATTTTATGTACCTATCAAAGTAACTTGATTTCCAAATCAAAATATTCTTTCACTCACACAGCCAGTCTTCAGCAGAAATTCTAAGCTGTAGAAGTGCAATTATTATTATTTTGCATAAGAAGGATGAACCTCATTTTCCTTTCACTGTATTGAGACTAAATCCTTCACAATCAAGAAAGCTGAGCCAGCACCAAGTGGATGCAAATAAAAAAATGATTATTCTTCCTGAGTAAAAGAACAACGCCGCATTGGTTCATTTTCAAAGCCATTAGTTTGAGTTTGGTCATGTGCTCCCACTTGATATTTCTCACTACTGGCCCAAATTTATCTCTGAAATGACCAGAGTTGGCTCCCACTCTGACCAGTGAGACCAGTAGCTGTCTGCAGCAGCTGTCCAGGCCCTGCGCACCTGCCTGCCTACGTGGCTGAAGAATCTCAGCTATTTCATTACATATTTGGAGCCACTGCTCAAAACAGAATAAATGCTGTTAAAAGCACTTGACCATCACCAAGAGTAGCATGAATGGGGAATATCAGTTTTTGAGGCAATTGCTGTGGCATATTATGAGATATTCTATTTTATGGAGTGGGGAAATATATATAGGTTTATAAATAAACTCTTTTCTTCTAATGCCACCTTTTCCTGTCTTTGGCAAGTGGGTTTTAAAAACTGCTTATCTGTTCTTAACACTTAGAGTTTAAATGGAAGGTTTTACCTCTTATGCAAAGCAGGCTGCCTTGTTCAGCAGTTGTCAGGCAGTAATCACGATTAATTCTAGAACGTGAGGGCAGTTTGGCAAGGTCTGGGGAAGGACTGCAAGTTTGACAGTGTAGCCACAGGGACACAGTTCTTAAGGACTGTAGAAAAATAAAATATTATTGAAACTGAAAATATTTGACACCTTACTTTATAAGAAATGCTGATTAACAATGTTAAAACATCACAATATATGTTTTCTTAGGAAATACATTAATCTGAGAAGTCCTTTAGGGAAAGCCTAGAGACTACAACAAAGTCCTACAAATATCAGCAGAACAGGTACCCACTGGCAAACACCTCTCTTGTCTCCACATAGATCCCATCAAGGCAATTCAGACTTTACCATCTCTGCATGCTTGCAGAGTCTTTTTATTCCCAGCCAGGTTTTTGAGGAATAGATCAAGGGCATATTTGTGCAGCATTGCACTGATCTCTACAGTCCCTGTGAAAATCTGGGTCCACCTCCCGTCGCACGCTGCATGATGCCCCCACTTTGCTTGCCCTGCCACAAGCCCATGTTCCCAGTGCTAGGGAAAACCCCTTGCAGGCCAGGTCCCATCACTGTCCTGCCATGTGACTGTCCCCGATTTAGGAATGAGGTAGGGAGCTTAGTCTCTGAGGGCTATCGGTCCCCAAGAGCCTTCTTTGAACATACCTAATGAGGGTTTCTTATCCAGCCTGGACATCTGCCCAGGATTCACCAGCCTAACTTGCTGGGACCAGTGGAAAGGACCCTCACTCTGTTGGACTCAAACTGGTGTCACCTCTAGTCATTGGTACAAGCCACATACAATGATTTCCACTACCAATTCTTGACTTCTGAATTGTAATCTCCTATGTATATCTCTAGGTATAACCAAAAGACATCAAAAATTACTGCAAAAAGTGCAAAAATTGGAAAATTCCTCTGAAATTAGTTCCATTTATTGATGGGTAAGGGGAGTCGGGTGAGTGGCAGTTGTACAGTCCCTAGGAAAATGATATGTGGTATATATTTTAACAAAGGGTTGCTTCCTCAGCTGGCTAATTCTTGGGAATGATCTCACTTGGATAATTTCTTTCTTGAACACAGATTACAACATAAACCACTCTTTACGGTGGCTACTAACAATCCTTACTGAACAAAACAATCCATTTAAAGAAGAACGCTTGCAAAATGGAGTGATTTTTTCACTATTCTACCTCTTAGTTGTGTTCTCATTTTGTTTTTTGAGATATTTCTTCAATTGTTGCTGAGAAGCACAGCTGTCTGTGGAACTGGCAGAAACACTTACTGGTTTGAATGAATAAGATGTCCAGATCTGCATAATAAAAATAACAGCAGATTAAGCAGCAAAAATGTTGCGTTTTTAAATTTGAGAATGGCTATAAATGCTACTCATCTTGAATACATTAAAAATAAACACAAAGTTGGAAACAATATAGTGTTTCTCTATGTGTAAACAGCCATCCCACTAAAAATGATGTGCATTAGTTGGTGTGTGTATAAATCAGTGTAGGCTCTGTTTATTTGCTTAGGCCATGAATGATTTCATGTGCTATTAATGAATACACTTAATTTTTGCTGACTGTTCTGACTAAAAATGCACCCAGTATCACACACTGGAGGCAGCACGTGGGCAGTCCATCCTTGGAGATTTTCTGAACCTCACTGGACAAGGTCGTGAGCAACCCAGGCTAACTTCGAAGTTAGCCTGCTTTGGGCAGGAGGTTGGACTAGATGATCTCCAGCAGTCCCTGCCAACCTAATTTTTCTATAACTTTGCAATTATAACACAGTACAGCCTGGTCAAGGGTTTAGTTTCCTGTTACAACTGGCTGGACACTGGATATGTCTGTCTTTGCTGAGTTCCTTTGGGATGATGCCCTTGTTTTCTGACAGGTGCTGTCTCTTTTATAATGGCAGCTCTCAACCCAAGCATGCCTAAAAGGAGGGGATATGGGCTGCAGAGCATGGCTCTGGGCTGCATCCCTTCGCCGGCACGCACACAGCAAGGATTTCAGCTCAGATCGGAAACTCTCGTTTAGCCAGCAATAAATGAAAGGGTTGTAGCAAGTGCTGCTCATGGCAAACCAGTGAAAAGCAAAGTACATAGCGTTGTTGCTGTGGATGGCCCTACAGGAGATCAGCACCACGTAGCAGTTCAGAGGGAACCAGCACACTGCAAACACTATCACCACCACCATCAGCATCTTCAGTGTCATCTTCTTTTTCCGTTGGTGGGCATAATATTGCTCCATGGTGATGTCCCCAATGGCATTTCTCAGCCAGAGCTTCTTGGCCACCATGGTGTATGTGATGGAGATCACAAGCAAGGGCAGGACATACAAGAGAACAAAAGTAGTCAAGTCTAAATACTTCCAGAAAAGGTCAGCAGGAGGAGGGAAGCTGGGGAGACAGACCGTTCGGATTGTTCTGTTCCTGAAGAACCAAGGAGGAAAGAACTGTTAATTCCACCATCAGATGCACACAATACCTGGAAGACAAGCATCTCAGATATTCTAAGTTTCAGTAAAGGCATGGATAGCAGAATTCATTCAGTAACATGGATAAGTGCCTCTTTCAATAGAAAATCTTACATTAAGTCTGGCATTTGGCCTCAGTGATGATGACCTTTTTAAACAAATCGCCAGGAAAAAAAAAGATTATCCATTTTGACCTCTATTCCCCTTTAATGAAGGAGAGGTTTCTGTGCCTGACTCAAGTTACAGCACGGAATCTCTGAGCTGAAACCAACTAACAAACAAGCCTAAAAGCAATTTCATTGATTTACAGTATCCTTTTGTGAGAAACACAGCATCTAGTCAAAAATACGGAAGACTTCTCCATTTCACCTTGCCTTCCTTTTTTAGGAACGCAGATGGAGAATCACGTGCATTAGAATCTGTGCATCATGCTGAGTATATCATATAAAAAAGTACTGTGTAAAAATCTTACCCAATATAAAATCTTGCCAGAGTCTGGTAAATGGCATGAGGCAGTGAGAAGCAGCTGGCCATAACCCAGATGATAATGATGCAAATCCCTCCTTTTACCATGGACATGCGTGGCTTCAGAGGGTGCATGATAACCTGCAGAGAACAGCCATTCCAGAGGATTTTAAATGTCCTCAATTGAGAAAAAGGAACTGCAATTTTTAGACAAAAATACACCTTCACTTTATTCATGTCGGGGGCAAGCAGTTCTCACTGATCACTGAGTGAGAAGCAAACAGCATGCATATGTTCCAGGACAGCAAAGCATACTCAGCATGGATGTTAAGCATGGTGCAAGCTGAAAGCCAAGAGGCTGTTCTGGCTTGCATTATAGATGGCAGAAAATGTGTCTTGATTACTACAGATTAGGCTTCAAAAGTACATGGCAGCCATAGAAGTCACAATATTTGGCATTTGGACTTGCAAGACAGAGTGTGACATGGTGCTTTGAGGCAGTCAAAAATAAGGCAGTCTTTGGCCAGCATAGCACTAACAAAAACCCTGAAGCTGGTTTGTTCTACAGCCGCAGTCTGCGCCATACTGTACTGGCAGCAGTGCAGTGTAGGGCACGTCTGCTGGCATGGGGGGCTGTTTTGTCCGACGATGTCCTGCTCACTACTTCCAGCCCCACGCTGCAATCTGAAATGCTGCGGCAGCTCCATGCCCCATGGAGGGCTGAGGGGTCGAAGCGGAGGAAACCCACGCTGCTGAGAGCACAGGGTACGAGCGGGGAAAACCCTGCCCCGGCCCTGAGCCCCTCAGGAGCATTACGCAAGGTGCTTCCATTGTCTCAGCTTCAGTGTTAAAAGGGGAGAGGGAGAGGCCCATTTCATGGGACTTCTGAGAGTATAAAGACTGGAAAATGCAAAGAATTGTGTAAATATTAAGTGTTAATGTTGGCACAAGTGCCTTCTAAGCAGAGAGACATGTCAGTATCACCCACCAGCTTGGCTTCAGAGATTATTAAAGCTGGATGCACTTTGAGCTATATGAACTATAGATGATTGTATTAGGCAGTGAAACAATAATTTAAAACAGACCCATCATGTTATCCAGATGATCTCTTGGCTAATGAAGTCTTCAGTACTTTTTGCATGTCTTCTCTAGTCCATTATAAATATCTACTTAATCAAGCTTTTTCAGCTCCCCTGGAGCATCTGCTCTGCTCTGATAGCTCTCAGGGCTAGAAATATTTTTAGAGACAAGTGTTGCTTTCTCTTTGCTCAGTTACATCTCCTTACTTTTATTTATATCTCCTTGGGCCATACTAACAAATTCCAGGTCTGGGGAACCTACTCCCAGTGATCTTAAAGGCAGTTATTGTGTTTGGCCTTAATTAAACAGATACTTCTTGATACTTAGCAATGCTTTGAAATCAATCCAGGAGATGATTAAAATTAATGATTATTTTAAAGATCCTTCCTGTGAATTGAACTGTCTGCTTACAGGAGCTGCGATGTTGCATGTAGAATGCAGAGACTACCAAACTTTATGTGGTAAAAAAGCAAGAAGTGGATAATGATCTATATTCTGGCAGTCACTGTAATTTTCTGACACCAGATGGAGCACATCACAGACAATCAGAGTGGGATCAGTTATTGTTTTGAACTCCATCTAGCCATGTCATTTGTCATGTGAAATTGCTTTTCAGTTACAACTGTTAACAGTGACTTCAGCGCTGCGAGAAAAACACAGACTGCCTGAGAGCGCACCTTGCAGAACGTGCCGTTCCAGTGCACAGTATTTATCATCCAGCAAAAATGTCAAATTGCATTATTCTTCAAGGAAACCCTTAGATTTCCCTGCACTCATTGGTTAGCCTGTAACGTTTTTCTGGTTGGTATTTGCTAAAACCAGTATCTTGGTGGGGGAAGGGGGAATTACCCAAGAGCCGAATGTACTAAGACAGTTCTCCCTGCTGCCAGTTCTAGGCATCCCAAAATAGTGGGGTAGACCTAAATATCACAAGACTCATTATAAATAAAAGGTACTGGTTTGCTGGTGTTAAAACCTCAGCATGTGTTCATGCTACGTTTTCATAGCGATGCTCTACCACCATGAAAGCTAAAATCTGTCCCTCCATTCTTTGATTGCCAAGATAACACAGGGATCTAGGGAAGAACTAAGTATTTATCCCCTTATTTGCTAACAGATTTAGGCGTGAGGTATGTTGCATACCTGGTGTCGATCCAGAGCAATGGCAGCAAGGGTCAGTACAGATACATGAACTGAGCAGTACTGAACAAACCGGCTTACATGACACATCAGCTTTCCAAAAACCCAGGTGCTGATTACAAACCGCACCTGAAGAACAGACAAAAATGGATTAAAACAGTGTGCATTATCTGAAGAACAGGTATCCCATGAGTTTTGTAACGATGAATTGCTTTAATATAGCTTCCAGATGCTTTGTAGATGTCTTATAACCAGTATTCCTGGGAAAAAGCTGACTATGCAAAAGGCTTTGAAACAGTGAGATTTATTGTACTAAGCAAATAAATCTAACTGTCCTGCTTGAGCAGTGCTCTATGTATGTGCATTTCTGTGCACATGCGTACATGTAATATGGCCCTTCTGGAAAAAGAAATCTTAGCTCGACTACTTGGGGAGATTTTTTGCAAGGAAAAGCATTAGCTTGCTTCCTTGAAAACATTTTCATTTTTATTATCTTTCAAATGTTTAAATTTGTGGATGCTAAAAGTTGCACGGGTCCAAAGACTGATGAGATAAATTCATAGAAGAAAAATCCTTTGAGGGCTGTGAAATACAGAGATAACATCTCTGGGAGAGAAATTAAATGTCTGTGGGGCATCCCTACATACTTGCCCTGTTCTTATACTCCTCCTGAGGTCTGCAACCATGAGCCACTCTCAGAAACAGGATCTGGAGCTCTGGGGGCATGGTAGGGTCTTGCCTGCACTTTGATTGCTAAGCCAGATTCTCCTTCTATCATGTTGTGCAACATGCATCAACAGCAATTTAAGCGTTACCAGTTAAGTTTGACAATTTTACTCTCCGGCTGAAAAAATAACTAAAACTTTACAAGCTTGGTCGCCTTCCTTATTGGTCTGAACCCTGCACTTTTTGGGGCTATTTCCACTTGGGCACAAAATCTAACTGCTTTTGGGCAGTGAGGACTTAAAGTGTGTCTTGAGATGGTAACGGAAAGGTCATCATGGCATTCCTTATTAATGCACAAAGAGGTGTTGCTTATTGTGGCTTTTCTACAAAGGAAATTATTGGTAAATAGTTGTTCTTGTTTTAACCCCCATGCAAACATTCTTATGCTTGCAATATTTATCTTATGTGTAATATTTATTCCAAATCAGTGTAACCTATTTTGGAAGCAGATTAAGCTAATTTGAAATAAGACATTTACTCCAAAGCATGTGTCCACACAGAAAATTAGTTAAGACTAGCTAATATGTTTTCAAGTAATCTACCATTTTAATCCAAATTAATTTGTCCATAAAGACAACTCAAGCAGCAATGATTTGGTTAATGAAGCTGTAGCAATTTGCTGTTTCTTTGAAGCTGATGTAAAACTCTTCTCTAAGTGGAATTACAGTTATTTAATTACTTGTGCCTAATGTGTGACTGTTGTTGTGCAAACACACAAGAGGGCACTGTCCTTTCCCTCAACAGATTAAGGCATGCAAATCCCACCAGAGTAAGGCAGAGACCCTTGGACAGGATGGGCAAGGACAGAAGCAGTAGTATTTGGGTTGCTTTCAAACCAGAGGATTTTGTCAAATTCATCTATACAGAAAGTCATACTTAGACATTGTTTATAAAACATGGAAGTGGGGCAAGAAGTGGATTAGTTAAATTCTTCCTGCCTCATTCTTTTCATTTTCTTTTTGTATCTTACTTTTTAGTAACTAAAATTAAATAAAGGACAATCAACTCCAAGCGCACAGTTTGCAATGCACAAGTAAGAGATATGCCAAACTGGCATAGCTCCGCGCAGACCTAGCTGTTCTCTCTGCAGTCATCTTCACAAGGAATGACCTTGTTTGCATCATTTCCAAAGGAAATTGGCAGCTGATTGGACTTTCTAGTGCAACACGTGTCCCCATTTCCTTCCCCATCAAAAGATAAATAGGACTTAGACATCTGTCTCTTGCCACGGTCTAGAAAGAAAGATAGGAGGAAAGTTGCAGGAAGAAAGTTACAGGAGAGCGCCTACTCCTGCGAGGTTTTGCAAGGTGATGGGCATGAGCCCTGAGCTGCACTCCCCGGCTGGGGAGCCTATGTGAGGGTGAGCACAACTGCAGCTCACTTTATAGTCCAAGGGACAGAGGAGAGGGGAGAGAGGCAAAAAGAAAGTTTATGTTTCAGCCTGGTACTAGTCAAATCAATGTGCAGACACACAACCCTGACAGGCACATACGGTCACCAGCAAAACAAACACGCTGGATGCCCCCGCACCCTCAGACTCAGACACACACACACACACACGCACCCCCTGCTTCCTAGCAAACTGGAGTGTAAAGGGGAGCCAGACCCCGCGCAGCCCACGTGCGGGCTTCCCCCCCTGCTCGCTGTCTGTGCCGCTCCGGGCCGGGCTCCCCGGGTCAGGCTGCGCTCCCTGGTGCCCTGACCACGCAGGCAGGCTGCAAAGCCCAGCAGCGGGCAGCCGCCTGCCGGGCTGGGGCGCGGGGGCGCCGGGGCGGCGAGGCGAGTGTCGCACGGCTTACCAGCGTGAAGGGGGTGTTCAAAATGGTGATCATCATGTCTGCGACAGCCAGGTTGGCGATGAAGAGGCTGGTGGCTGAGTGCATCCTTTTGTTCTTGATCACCACATGGCACACCAGGATATTGCCAAAGAGCGAGATACATATAATCACCGAATAGGCTACTATGAGCAGCGCCTTCACCGTCCGGCTCTGCGACTCGCCCTCATACCTGGTCCCACTGTCAAAGTCACCCAGGTCCTCCAGGTCCATCTCGCTATGGAAGAAGGACTGATTGGGGAAGCCATAGAGTGCAGAGAGGAAGCTGGTGCTGTTGTGACTCTCTGCTCTCCAGAAGGGCTTGGAGATGTACTGGAAAGGGAACCACATGTGTCCGCTCATGGTCGGGAGGTGAAGTGCGAAGACTACCCGTGTCCCTGCCACCTGGGAGGCTCGGTGTCTCTTTCTGCCCTCCCTCCTTTCTGGGAGCTCAGGTGCTGAGTTGGCAGTTGCAGGAGAGAACATATGCACTTGCGTTTTAAAAATACATCCTGTGGTTGCAAATTACATAAAAGACTTGATAAATGGGTCCTTCTTCCTATGCTGATTACATGAGAGCTTTGCTCCAAGAACTCTCCAGCTGCTGTTCTTTTTCAGTCCCGTATGTCCTATACACAAGAGTTGATTTGATGCTGAAGTATCAAAGATCCCAAAACACTTTCTCTGTGCACCGAGAAAGAAGTCCTAGCGAATATTTCCTTCTGGACACTGTTCTGCTTCTCCCTCACAACTTGTCCTTGGAAATCTGCTTTCCTGCTTTTCCACATAGTCCTTAATTCAGCAGATTTCTATTTCCCAAAGAGTTTTCAGAGCTTGTCAGAATCAAAAAAAGCAAGGGCAGCTTTTCCCACTTCTTTCCATCCTTCAAGTATCTCGGAGCTATACACTGGAAGCAGCTTCGCTCAGAGACTGAGTGGTCCCTGCCTTCCCTGTGATATATACAGCCTGCCAGATGACACACTGCACATGAAATAGCCAATAGTGTATCTCTTCCTAGCTTATCCTGAGATGTATTGCAGCCCCACAGATACATGATGGGAGAGCCTGACATTTGCAGATTCCGGGTAGAGTAGCAAAATACAGAGAGAGTGGATGTTTCCTTATCTCCCTGTCTCCTCCCTCCTCCTTTCTGTGTACCCAGCACAACGGCTACATGGGGTGAAGCATCTTGACTGATTTGCAACATCTTTCTTTTTCTCCCTTCCAGAGCCTGTGCAGAAAGAGCACCTCTAAAGATTTCTGCCTCTGGGGAGCTCCCAGCTTTGTGCCTGGCATTGTCTCCTTCTCAGCCTCCCATGGTGCAGGGCGCAGTGTAAGAAGTGGAATGGAATTTGAAAATGAGAACATAAGTTTCAGGATGCTTTCACACGTCCACAGTAAGAGAAGAGAGCTAACTGCTACCACAGCTAGACCTTCCGGGTGCTGACGCAGGAGAGCAGGAGCAAAAGGGACAGAAGCAGCACGGGCAGAAATCCCTTCTTTTCTCCTCCTCTTCCTTCCCAGACATAGTCATTTGCAGAGCAGCCTCATGCTCGGAGCTCAGCAGCTCACAGGAAGGATCCCTTGCCATCCTATCTTCCAGTCATGGACCCCAAGTCCTGGAGGGGGGAGATGGGTGACCGCCTAAGCAGCAGTGGGCTGCTCTGCAGGTCGAAGGGGCTGCGTGGGGAACAGGCAAGTTTTTCCACGCTGGATTGGAGCCAAAAATCAGCTTCTCCAGGGAGGCAGAGATACCCCAAATGTGAGATCGGAAGCAGGACTCTTGTTACCAAAGAAGAAATGGCAACCGTTTCCCTGCACGTGTCTTCTTACAGACTGCCAGAAATTGCTGCTCATAGTGTGGTGGCAAATGCCAACCTACTGCCACCGCTCTCATTTTCTCTGCTGCCTCCACCAGTTCCTCTAGAGAGAAGGATCCGAAAAAGCAGTAACAGTTCCTAATTCCTGCAGCTCTTATATTCCAAATGGGCAACTTTCAGGTGCTGTTTAGAGAAGAAAAAATAGGTGGCATTTGCTATTGGCAATGAAATTTCATTCCTCTGTTCTTCTTGGAAATCTACTGCTAGCACTGTACACCATGAGATCAGAACAATGTTACAGGGAGCTCTTTTTCTCTAAATCTGGTGGTTCTTTTTTCTTTAATCGCTATTCTAGAATCCTAAACCTCACTGTTATATGAGCTGCAAACTTCTTGAGGGCCAAGACAACCTTCCTTTATATCCATGTGCCCTGTCTGATTGGGTCCTCTACTTGACTGGCACGGCAGGCAGATGCCTGGTGGGATGACTGGTTACACTCGCTGCAGTCCCTGGCCACAGCAGGGAGCCCATGGAGTCAGGGGAGAGTCTGTTCTCCGTTGGGACAGCCTCTCCGGCTCAGTGTGGGAATGCCCCCAGGGATCGCCGTAACGTCATTATGTAGGCTGTGGACCTGCGCTGCAGAAACATTCTGGGTTTCATCCCTCAGTTGCTTCAGTGTTGTTACTACATTTCTTCATTTGCCAGTGTTCCCTTCCATTTCTTTGCAATGCATTAGAGGGATAATTTAGCAGAAGAGCATTTAGATGCACATGCATAAAATAGATCATTTTAAAATGCTCTGCATGCCAAAGACATGTTATTTCTTAGTATTCTTTGTAGAATTGATTTATTCTGTCAAAGGTTCAAACACTTAAGCAATCAATTGCTATTTTGCTACAGTTATTATCCACTTACAACCATTCTGAGCTACTTCCTACCAGTCCTCAGTTTACGTCATCCATCATAACTTAACGTTTGTGCTGGTTGTTCTAAGTCAAACAGAGAAAGAAAGGGAGAATTGTACTTTTTCAAACAGGGCCTCATTGTACCTCTGCTACATTTAAATTGCTGCACTTCAATTCCTCCAAGTCAACCTTGATTTCTATAGAAGGCTTTGGTACATTTAGACACTACTTAAGCCACAATTTTTTGGAACTTTTCATTTTCATGAGAATATTTAGTCCTTTGGTCCTTTCCTGTATCAAAAAGAAATGTCAAATGACTGAATTTCCCATTGAGACGAAGATCCACTCTCCAGGTAGATCTAATACAGACTAAATGCTGACGAGCACCAAAGAAATCACAGATCCCTGTTCGGTCAGTAGTCTAGCAAAACTAAAATGCAAAGACTCAAAGCACTTATTAAAAGAAAAACACAGAAAAATTTGGTTTGAGTTTGACAGGTAAAATAAGGAAAGGTATGAACGCCCATCTCTCATACAATTTTCCAGTGGTATACAGCAGATATTGGTCATATGACTCATGTCATTAGCACATGCAATCTGATTCAGTTCCTGTTACTAGCTTGGTAAATCTACCTGGAAACGGACACATGCATTTTTAAAATATAAACTCCAATCTCATTGGTGTGGCTGAATTGTTTGTTCGGAGATTAGTTGTGTCTGGATCTATAAACTCTTAAGGATTTCATCCCACTTGGGAATATTAAATCACTAGATAATGAAAACTTTAACAAGTCATTGCTGCAGTTCATTTTTAAATGTTGTTTCACTTGTTCTTCACCTTTCTCATTCAGTAAAGTCCATTGTGACTAGTAACATGGGACAGCAGGATCTTTCAGAAAAAATCACAAGGATTGAATTGCCTTCCCTCAGAGAGGAAGAGTTTCGTTGTTATGGATGAGTCGCTGGACTTCTTGGTTTCACGATGTCTTCTGAGTATTTGCCTGCAAGGACTTTTTTCCTGACTGACAAACACAAGTCAGATAATTCTGCAATCAGTTTCATTGTCCATTATGTAAAAGTGCCCAGGATCAAGGCTGCTCACTCCTGCATCTATTTTAAGCTAATTTTAAAGAAATGGCTTCTAAAGACATAATTCATCTTCACTACCTCACAGCACATAACAATGATCCATATTATGTTTATGGAGTCTATCCCCCTAAGCTGTGTTGCCAATCTTAGTAGGTACACATTTTTAAAGTCTTCTCCCTGTCTGCTCCCCTGGAAAGCTGTCTGGTTTTACCGACGGCACAACACATTTTTTTGAGGGGGAGGATGCTGATATTTGAATGCAGATGGGTGTAAAACAGATGTAATTCTGCTCACGGATAAACAGAGGTACAAAAGAGAGTAGAACAACTCATTGCTCCTTAGTGTATCTGATTAGCTTACATAGAGTCAATCGCACAGGCTCAGCCGTGTACACTGAATTGCTGTTAACGAGCTGCTGGTAAATGACAGGCTGCCCCCTTCCTCATTTCCTAAGCCTCCAAATAACCACAGCATAGAGCCAATTCCCTTCCTTTCCTAATACAATCCTAAAGGATCTACCCATCGGCCTTCCTCCCATTTCCTCTGAGATAGATGAGAACCTGGTAAATACGTCTTTTCATAACATTTTTTAACATACGGTAAGCATAAGGGTTAGACAACCCTTACTCTAGTAGGACAGAATCCCTCTACGCCATGGAACAGCAGCAACAGCATTAACAATATCAGCCAACAACAACACCTGGCTTTTTACATAGCACTGTCCTTGGGTGGCTGCCAAATAATGTACACAGGAGGTCAGCAGGATCAGCCTCTTCTTCCCTCATCATTCTGAAAGGGGAGAAATAAAATCAGCTGCAAATAATTGTCAATGAGGAGACCAGAACCAGCTATAGAAGGCTCTACTCATAAACCAGCACTACCTTCCTCTTTCACTAGGATGGTCCTGCACACTGGACCATCATCAATCTTATCTTCAGCCGGGAATCATGTTCTAATAGATCATTCTGGGCTTCATCTTGTAATTAGGCCTGTCTGTTTAATCAAGAGAAATAGACAAATTGAGAGATAATTTATAATGTTATTCACTGCAAATCTCTACCAGGCAAAGACCAGGACTGGCCTGGATATTGCCTGGAAGGTGCACTGGCCTACTTTTGAGAGCTAGTACAGGTATCGAAAGGTTTGCTTCCAGTCAGAGTTGGCAGACCATTTTAAAGACCAAAGACTGGGATATCAGCAGTACTGGAGGCCTAAAGTGAAATGAATTGATGGCGTTGTTCAGAACTTCATCTAAATGGATTCTTCCTATACTTGGCTAATGCCAGTGGGAATAGTCACATCATTTAAATGGATATAGGATCCATGGCTGAATTGTTCAGTGCAACTAAAATCCTTAAGAGTGATATTTTGGTTCATTTTTCAATATTAGAAAAGAATATTTAAATACATATACTCCACCTATGATGTTCATATCAGGTGCTGGAAGCCAGATTGGCTGATGAAGTCAGAATCTGATAACAAAGGTGTCATTGCACAGCAAGCATAACAGAGGAAAAATGCTGTCATTACTTCAGTAATGAGTTTGTAAAGCTGAATAACATTCCTAAGGTCCCTAGAGGTTATTCTATTTCATATTTATGAATTACGTAAATTGAAGAAAGATGCTGAATATACAAGGCCCTTAAATTAAACATTTTCCTAATTTAGAAATTCCTATTACATTTAAAAGGTGTACTTTTCCCCCGTCCTCTGCATCTTTTCATCCTCCGAGCATCTTTTCTTCCCCCTTCGAGCTCTGTCTCTGGTGCTGAGTGCGGGCCTCCCACGCTAACCGGGAAAGGTTGCAGAGAGCTTTAATTTGCTTTAATGCACTGAGGAGTCTGTATTCTTCTTCATTTGCAATGACCAGTACTACTTTTATGAACCCAGAAAACATGCAATGAACAGGCACAGAAATCTTGGACTTCACAGCAAGACTGAATAAATCCACCACGTTTACTGATAACGCAGTGAGCGCCCCAGGAACGAACTAAAGAAAGCATCTCTGTAATACAGACAAATGCTATCAATTCAAATTCATAAATGTATTTAATTTTGGAATTGTTTATTATGTAGAACAGCTTGATCTCTTGACAATAGTAAAGTTTAAAATAGACTGTGTCTGAAAATTGGGAATGGCACATGAGCTCTTGCATGCACAGGGACAGGACTCCTGCTGCGAGTTTCCCATGGAGGACTGGGAAGGACCTCGGTGTGCTGCAAGCCAGCCTCCACCTGCCCGGCACCGACGGGAGCCCAGAGCCATCCACGGACACTGCTGCGGGTTGTCCAGGGCACCCGCAGGCAGCAGCAACGCCCTGAACTGCTTTGACTTTAGAGGGCACTCAGAGCCTTTCTGCAACCTCACAGCGCTCTAGAAAGTAAGGACCCAGAGTGCCTTGCGCTGGTGGAGGTACACGGGGGAGGCACTGCGTTAACTGAGCGGCGAGTTTGACTTCCAGTGACGAGATGATCGGCTCCGCTCTGCACAGAGCTCGGCAACACGAGTTTCAACCTGTGCATCCTTTCATTCCAGCTGATGCTATTCACCGCAGGCTCTCTCTCACATTCCCCATTTGCTATGTAAGAGCCATTTCAGATACAATCCAGCTTTTATATAATTTTTTAACTTACTGAGAGCAGACTTTCAGGTAAAATCATGAAATTTGACACTCTGAAATAGTAACAGCTGCTAACATTTAAATTAGATACACTCTCTGACAACTAATTCCGATAAAATTGGTGGATGTGTTTGGTGAAAGTAAGGATTACGCAGGGAATCTAGTAAACCTACAGTTTGACCTTCACATTATGAGCACTTAACTGATTCAGCGCAGCCCAAAAATGGGTGCCCTTTCTCGTTAAATGCCGCACCCTGTGCCTGGGTCAGAGTGATCCAATTCAGGCCCAGACAGGATCCCCACAGGTGTGGCCACAAACGATTACATCTCCCACCTCTGCTGTTTTGTCTCTGGATCCAATTAATGCCCATGTAATTAATTTTTAATGATGTAGACACTACACTAAAGTTCTGCAGTCATTTAGCACAGACCAGGGAAGCCGCTGGCAACGTCTTTGGCACTCAGGACTAAACACGGGCAGATGTGAGCTGGTGACCTCGGCAAAGGCGGGCTCTGTTCCAGTCTCCTGACCCACGCCGCCTTACCCGCTCCTGGCCGAGCACAGAAAGTCACTTCAGAGAAGGGAGACCTAGTACACAAGTGTCAGAAATCTGGTGGGGAGGTATTCTCACAAAAGCAAAGGCTACTACACACAGAGGAGAATGAACGGCATTTAACTTTGACGGCTGCTGTTGCCTGTGGTAACACAGCGTTGCCTCCGTGCCTTGCATCCAGCAGTGTCAAGGACCAGCTGAGAATCGAGGGAGTGTCACAGCACAAATCTCTGTTCTCAGACCTCAGCCAGCTGCAATAAAGAGCAGTGGCTTTCAGTGCATTCGGTAGGAAAGGGCTTACTACACTTCCTCTTTGGTTCAGGTTCTTTCAGCCCCAAATTTTAAGGAACTCGCACTCTCAATGTAAAATGAATGTTTTAGTCATTGTTTTTACCAATCTTCCCCTAAATCAATTAAATAGATGACTACAATTTCATCATCGCTCTTCTCTCTTCATGCTCATGCAACTCAGGGTGGCTCTGTGGATTTCAATGTGACCCAGGCACAAAATGAAAAGTTTATATGCAGGGACAGTCCATGAACATTTGCCAGTAATTCAAAGTTTGGATGTTTGCAAAACAGAGAACCCAGAGAGGAAAATTATTTAGGACAATTGGGTCTTTTGGACTTTCACTTCTGAGGGAGAGAGTAGAAAATATGGCCCTACGTCTCTCCCAATAACCTACTCTTCCTATTGTGGGTTTCTTAAAGAGGAGAAACCAAATCCTAGCTCAATATATGAGTGCACTATGTCCTTTCCTGAAATCCTTATGACCATCTACTCCTTCTGGGAGACCCAGCAGGAAAAATCTCAGGAAAAACGCTCAGGAAAAATCCCTCCAAGATGGGACTTGCTATAGAACACCATTATCCAGGAGCTCACAGCAGGTCACTGTAAACCTGCTGCAAAACTTTCTTCCTGACTAAAGGGACTGGCACAGGAGACGGATGAATTTCTTTTAACTATGTTTAAATATATGTCAAACTGTTTGTTTCTTTTATTGCCACATGCTTGTCTATGATTTTAGTAGGTGGAGAGTCCGTTACTAAGAGAATACATTATAAGAACAAAGCTCCAAAGGAAAGGCATACCTTGCTGCAGCCAATTATCTTGAACTGAAGCAAGAGGCTGCTTCTGACAACAAATGAGCAAAACTGAGCCAGGTGTAAGTCCTCTCTCTCACATTCAGCTGGAAGCTGCTCAGGTTGAGCTCCTAGAAAAGATGAAGCACTTCCTTCGTATTCATTTATATCTGCTCTCCCACCAGCCCTTGCCTCCACGTTGCTGAGCGTTACACCACATCATGCTCAGAAGGTTTGTAATTGTGCCCGGGGCCAATTCCAGCCTACAAAATCTTCCTGCTACTTAGCAAAGTCATCCTTTTCCCCTTGATCCAAATCTGAGATATCACGCAAGCTGGCTAGCTCTGCTAGCAGCACAGATGGTGGCCTCAGCAAACGCAGCTTCCTTTGCACTTGGGGTGGGCCAGGAGCCTGCGCACAGGCAGCTGCTCCCACTCAGCTGGCAGGACTGTCACTGCGGCAGCAGCACCCACCCCTTTCTTCTACAACAGTGCCTGCAAGGCAGGGTTAAAAACCCACACGCTTATAAGCCTGTGGAGAAGCAGCAATTTATACATGCTTTCTTCTTGGAAAAAGTGGTATCAGTAAAAAAAAGAGAGAAATTAATGGTATAACAAGAAAACGTTCAGCCAAAAAGGGAGGGGGTGGAACTCAGCGTGTTTATTTTGTCACTCCAAAGTAAACGTCAATTAATTGCAGGTCCTCCTTGTAGTGCTGTGCTTTCTTTTCAGTGGAATGAATTGCCCTGAGCTGAAAAGACCTTGGATAGTTTTACTGCATTTTTTCACAGAGAAGAAAAAATCCTCTTTGTGGTAAAAAATGCGAATGAAAGATGCTGGGTAGGGTCTGCCAAGATACTTACATAGATCTCCTGAAATAGTATTCGCGCTTTTATTCTCATGAATTTCCTGGGAAATATTATCCCCATTTTGCAGACAGAGGACAGGACCAGATGACTCATGCAGGATCACTCAGGTTCCCCCATCCCCACCACTCTTTTTTTTTTTTTTTTACCTCCAAACTCCTTTTTTCTATTATTTGTTGTTTCAAGCAGCCCAGAAACATTTCAAAATATATTCATCCTAAAAGGAATCACTCCAGTCAGGAGTAATATACAGAACCTTTTGCACGGTCAGTTAAACAAGATTATCAGGCTTTGTAATTTAATGGCTGTAATAGCTAATATACCATATGCTGATATTTTATTCCTCAGAAAAAAAGAAATCATACTCCTTGTTGACAGAAGAAATCTATTTACGGTGCCTCAATGTGGAGAAAAAACTCCCAGGAATTCTGTTGTAACCTATGGGTGGGTTTACTTTGCCTTTCTTCAGCTTTCAAGTTCATCTCGTTACTCATAGCTGGGATGTTGTCCTGACATAGTTTTACTTGTGTGTTGTCTTTGGCAGTGAGTTCTGCAGCTAAACAATACTCTACGAAGCAAAAATAAGTGGAAAACAGAAATGGAATAGGCAAATCCACGAGTGCAAGATTTTGTTCAGCAGAGACAACAGCCCTCCACACACTTACAGCCAACACCGCAAGCCAGATAAGGGCTTCTTTGCAATCTTTTCCTCCAAATAGGTCTCTGGTGAAGCCTTTGTGCAGGGAACGCAAGTTCCTGAGCATCAGTTTGGCTCTCACCCTGAGAAATTCAGCTGTGCCACTGAGTTCTGATCAAATATGATGTAGACAAACCTGCCCACTTGAATAAGCATTTAGTATGTTCTGTTTCAATGTTCTCCTTTAAAACCTGCATTGTGCTAGTTAAAGCCACACCAGAGGCACCCTTGCTGCCCTACTCCCAGGAATGGATTTTATCCCCGCTGAGGTCAGGGCTGCAGATTTCCCCAGCTTCAGCTGCAGCTCATTTGTTTCCTGCACTGCCAGGAGCAAGGGATGCAGGCAAGCAGGGGCTACCGAAACTGTCCCTTTCAAAGTACAAGGTGACCTTTGCAGTCACAAAAGAAGCCTGATGGTTTCAGAGCAGAAACAGCACCAGCCACTGGACTGCAAACAAAAAAGTATGGCTTTAATTTGATGAAGTGTCTGATACATAGCCCAGAATAGTCTGTTGGCTAAGAAATTATAAGGCGCTTCGGGAAGAGAACAGAGGAAACTTGGTACTGTGACTTTGGGAGATAATAACTAGAAATGAACAGGGTTTTTTTCCTCTTCTGTAATCTCATGGGCCTGTGGAGGAACAATCTGAATCCAAGGGGTGATCCTCATTCACATTTTCACACTGCTCCAGAGTGTTCTTGCTGTTCATCCCTAGGGTCATTTTCAGTTACAATGTGCAGAAAAACATTGTCACTGGCCCTGAGAGCCAGAGGGAAGACAGACATTCACCTTCATTAAGATGTAGCTCACAACACAAGCTCATGTATCACATCCACTGCCCAGTATAAGTCTGAAACTGCACTAGAACAAAAACTGAAGATTCTGAGAATAATAAAAAAAAAAAAGACTCTGATTTTACTAGCAGCTGCAAATGTTCAAATGAGAACTGAGAGCTGTGTTCCTTTACTATATGATGCAGAAAATAAAATGATTTGAAAGCAAAAGTGAAATGAGAGGCCTTTTAGCACTTCTGAAGACTCTCTGGAGGCAGAGATGGCATAAGCTGTGAAATACACTGATGCAAAAATAACTCTTGAACATCAGATGCCTTTTTTCAAAAGGTGACTGGAGAATAGGTGGAGTTCTTCAATTCATATTTTTGTTCTGGTTTCCTAATGAAAATGCTGATTTTTCACTGAAAATCTGAATGAAAGCCAGGACATAAATGTAAGCAATGCAAACCTGAAAAATTAGCTATAGACCAGAAAATTTACCCAATTCAATAAAAAAAAAAACTCCTGTCTTTCTTAGGAAGCAAGCTTTTTTCTTTTTCTTTTTCTTTTTTTAAAAACAAAAATACAATTTTCAACCTCAGTCTCTCAAGCCAAACTACTGTCCCTGAGTTTGTCTGCTACCAGCCCATGAGGCTCTCATTTCAGAGCTGAAGGCCGGAGGAAGCAACCAATTTAGGAAGAAACAGTCTTATGCAGAAAGTATGTCTTTTAGGGAAGAAATTCACAGTAAAATGAAGGATTGCAACCTACAGATCCATTAGCTGAACCATTAGATGTGGAAAACTGCCTTGTCTCAGGTATATGGAACTTAGCTTTGAAGCTCACCCTAATATATCACTCCTTACCTTCATCAGATTAGCACTCTTCTACTTTACAGCAGCTTTTTACATCTCTTACAGCCCAGGCATCTCCCACCGGGATTCTTTTGTCCTTACAATATTCCCGATCTCTTGAAACAGGTTTTACTCTTCACAGGAATTTTTTAACATTTCTTCAAATATCACAGTGTTTCTGGGGATAAATTTTTGAAACATTCCAGTTTTGATTTGCATTCACATTGCAAAAACTATTTCTCCCAAGCAGTATCTTTTCTCTTTCTAACTGCACTTCATTCAGCTCTCTTCCTATAATCACAGGAAAAGCAGAATTACCCAATGTTTTATTTTCTCTCCTTAGCCTTATTGCCGCATCTCCATCTGCCCTCACTAAAATTCCTGCTTTTCAAGAAAAAAAGTCTACCTCTACTCTTTTCTTTCAAAGGTTTGATGCTCTGTTCGTTTTCCTGAATGATCTATGCGTCCCCCCCATCTTCTTTTGATATCCAAAATTTTAGGGATAGTGACACCACACACTCCTTAAGGCAAAACTCACTGTCCTGTGAAGCAACGCATGGAGATAATTGCGTTATTAACAGGAAGGGTCCTTTCCTGAAACAGCTTTCTCTAACTCTGTGCTTCAAATGACTTGCTTGCCAAACTGCAATTTTTATGTCAGTGTTGTCCACTTCAGTGCTCAAAAACTTAGGGTCTGTTAGCTAGAAAAAAATTAGGCAGAACGTCTTCAAAAAACGCCCTTCTGCCCGTCTCTGTGACAGGGTGTTCTGGTGGATGGTGGGAGGAATGCTTGACCAGGTGTCAGGACGTAGCTCCACAGGACAACTTCTCTGGCAGCCAGGTGATTTTAAGAGGTTGTTGAGCATCTCCCAGCTATAGTTTAGTACCTTCCAATCTGTGCCTAGACATCTCTTTACAGAGCTGTAAACCAATGCCAAGAATAAAAGACTTGCCACTTCACCTATGCGCCTGATGAAAGGGAAGGTTTTTTAACACCCAAATCCTTTGCTGATCCATTTTGGAGTGCATCGCAACCACAGCTGCATCAGACGGACAACAAGCCAAAAAATCTTCTAAAATTGCTTTGTTACATAAAATTATACAGCAGCTACCTTCCCTATGCATTGCAAGTAGGATGTGAAAGACTGTCTTGCCCAAAGTTTCCTCTTCTTTGCCTCCTTACTCTCTCATTTCTAGGGAGATAGCTCATGTAAGTAGGATAAACCAAAATCCTGCGCTACCAGAGATCTCTCCTCAAGAAAGGAAGAGGGAGTCCTGCGTCAAGCAGCTCCAGAGGCTCACAGTCCAAGTGATAAAAGCCAGCCAGGCTGCCCACGCTTTGTGATCATGGTGAAGCAGCAGGAGGTAGATGACTCACAGCCCATTAGCAGTATCAATTTTAATTAACTGGGTTGTGATGATTTCATTACTGTTTTCAATAATCTTAATTAAATACTAAGTGATAACTTATTAAGTAAATTGAGCTAAATCAGCTTCATTTCATTAATGTTGATTACCTTGAAATGGATCCTAAACATCTGAACTTCAAGGTCCGGTATTTCCCGTTAGAGCCAGCAAAAGTTTCCATACGGGCCTAACTAGGGGAACTCAAGCAAAAGAGCTAGCTACAATGTAACTCATTATTTATGAGAGGCATCAGTGGCAGGCTGACATTCAGAGTCAATCCTGAATTAATTTTTCCTGTCCCCAGGAGTGAGCAGAAATCTTGCAGGCACTACACCAAGCAGATGCAGGACTGCACAGATCTAAAAGTGGAATCTATGACTGGTACTGTATATCTCACCTAGCTTCATCTCTAAGGAACAATTGTACCTTTGCCTGTGCATTTGATGACTCCACTCTTACAAGCATGCCTTTCTTACAAACATGGGACCCAGTGACAAAATTGAACAATGACTGTTTAACTACAGGCAGGACTGCTGAAGGAAAAACAAGGCTGGAACCTTCAAACACTGGAAGTACATGTTGCAGCTATGTGAACAAGAGGAATAGCTCTGATGTCTTCAAATAAGTACTAGTAATCTGATGTGGTGACATGGTACAGGCATGATTACAGAGTAAATACAGGGTGTAGATAGAAGTGTTTTCAAGAAAAGAATCTAAGTGGCTGGGCCTGATTCAGCTCTCAGTTGTGCCAGTTCTGCATTACTGAAACCTTCTTTCAATTTCACACCTTAGGGCATCTCATCAAGTCCACCTTGCACTTGGAAAATTGTCCATTTTCCAAAGAACTATGTGGATGTGTTTTCCTCTACATAAAGGGCTGATGTGTTGCCAATAGTTTTAAACTAGCTAACACCTTCATGAAAACAAATTACACTTCTTGTGTTTGTCTGTTTGTTGACAGGTGAATTCATTTTTCCAGGCACAGTGGTGTGAGATTCAACAGCAAGGACTACTGAGCTTTTGAATTTGCAGTTTTGATTTGTTGGATTCAATATCTATCAAACATCTGCACCGAAGGAGAAGAATTCCGAGTGGGTTGTGGCAAAAGCCTGAATCCAAACAAATGATTAAGTGTAGGGGATGCTAGCGCACAGACATACCCTCCCCTTCCATCCAAGAGCTGTGCTTTTCCTTCTCAAACGTCGTTGGTCTGAGTGCTTGTGGTATTGCCTCCATTCTGCTCTCTGTACGTTGTCCCTGGAAAGCAAAGGTCCACAACTGAGTCACAGCAGGGTGCCTCTGTTTAAGGCCAGCCTCAAGAAGAAAATCACAATTATACAGAAAGGAGCCTGAAGTGTGCAGAGGCAGGAGAAGCAAGCGCACCAAACACACCAGTGTGGGTCCCTGAGCATACCTGGGGGGTTAGCTTGGTTTCTGCTGTACCCACATAAGCTCTTAGTAAGATGTCTGTGCCAGAGGCAGAGGGCCTTGTATTCAAGGCTTCTCCTGAGCTAGCTCTATGCATTGTGTGTTAGAGAAATAAAGGTGAAATTCTCCACCCACCATCCGCTGGATCCCAAGGGCTATAGGCACAAAAACATCTTCAAGGAATTAGGCTTACCCAACTCATCCTGTATGATGCAGGAAACCTGACCGCCAGATCAATCTTATTTCCACGGTACTACTCCTGAGTGTCAAACCCATATCCAGCACTGCTCTGCTCTGCCTTTGCATTCTGACTCTTGGGTCGTGATAACACGACGTGAGTGTCTATCCACCCAGGCACTTCTACACTCTCTCCAACATCACCTTCACCTATCTTAAACTCTTCCCCAGTGAAGCACTTTCCTCTTTAAAACCTTCAAACTCCTTTCAAATTCTGAGTAACTTGTGCTTGGAAGTGCTTGGTAATACTGTAAATTACTAGTGATCAGTGGAACAGAAATGATTTGGTCTTGTTTTCTCTCCCAGCACCCAAGTATTTCAGAAGAGTTTCTTGGAAGTAAGTGAAGGAACAATAGTTAAGCATCTGTGCTTATCTATTTATCTGTAACATGTTCTGCAAGAGCGTGAATGCAAAAATATCCCAGAAGCTCTTTTACACCTGGTCCAACAAAAATAAGTAAGGGACTGGAAGAACATTTTCATGTTGTGCTCCCTGTGAATTGGTAGAACAGCTTAGCAGCAAGAGCCGTTAGCAAATTCTGAACTACCCACTGTCCTGAAAGTAATTAATATAACAATAAAGGGGAAACATTTCTGAAAATTAGATAAAGTCATTCATTTTCTTTGTTGGGTTGTTTTGAAAGACCAAGGATTGAGTTACTGAAAACACAAGTTCATTGGTGCAGGAAAGCACACATTAAGGAAAGAAAAATGACTGATTCAAACTATCCTAAAGGTTCTGCTTTACGATTCAGAGCAGTCTGATGAGACCTCATGTGCCTCCAGAAACATTTTTTTATGTCAGTGTCATTCATTTCTCTAATGTTAGTAAATATCAAATAAGAATGATGCCACTGGGGCTGCAGTTATCATGATAAGTAAATTCAACTAAGACTATAACAGCGTCTAGAACTGTCAGAGGAAAGCTTGGAAGAAATGCTTGAAAGGAAAGAATAGCAAAAGAAGAAGGAAAAACAAAGCCATTATGTTGCCTTACCTCCTTCCTTCCTGTCAAAGGTTCAACAGAAATCCAAAAACCATGGGAGAGTTCCTACACAGGAGATTTCCAACACAGACTAAAAGTTGGTAAGTTTTCTCTCTTCTGTTCTGTATTGCTGCTAGTTTCTTAGACTAGAGAACTTCTCTTTAGGTTAGAAATAATCAGGCATTAAACAAATGCAGAATGCTTCTTTGATGTTTTATATTTCCTTTGTTCATCAATAGACAATACAGCAATTGCAGCTGTCCTAAAACAGACAGGAAGAAGTAAGATTTTGGGCAATCAAATAATCTAAGCTGGAGATTTATCACCCCATTCACTTTTCAGTTCTTTGGTTTGACTGATTACAATTATACTTTGCAGTTCCATGGTGACTCTACTGTGTCAGTTAATGTTTTGCCTCTCAGAGGAGCAGGAGATAAGGGAGTTGGTACTCCACTTTTGGCGTTAGTACTCAGGAGGAGTAAGAAAGGAAAAAGAACAGAACTAGCTGAAGTCACAAGCTACTTCTTTCCAGAGAACAGACATCCATTGCATACACCACCTTTCAGGCTCAAGGTCTCTTCAAGATCATGAAAAATACAAGAATTTGCTTTCAAACAAATAGAGACCCTGTGATTTACTTTGAAAAAGCTCTCCTGCAGCCTGAACGTTTGATGAACTGCTTGCCATAAAGCCAAGTTTCTTTCATAAGATTGCCAGTTAATTATTCACCTCCATGAAAGAAGCACCTGGAGCTTTGTTTAATGTCTCAAACCCAAGAATAGCAGTGACTACATTAACAATAGCGTAAGTGCCCGTCCTAAAAAAAATGTTTTTTTCAATAGTGCAGTACTCCACTCTCAGACATGGAGGACATGAATCTCGCTGTGGACATAGTTCTCAGAACATTGTCAAGAGGCTAAAACAGAGTTGGGCATCTTGACTTTCAGGATGTGCCATTTTAATACTTTACTGTTGCTGACAGCAAGGACATGGTGAATAGAAGCAGAAGAATCTACTGGAATCTACTGCAGAAAAGTGATTTATATGTCTGCTCCTCTGCATTACTTTAACTCAGTTGAGTTAAAGACATTATTTGGAAGCACAGGTCTAGCTTAGGGCATATCACAGCAGCTGGAAAGATACTGACCAAATACTAAGCCAGAATTTAGAAAGCCACAGCTTATTTCACATAAGTAGTTCAGAGACGAAAAATTTTATTTCTGTCTTTAGTTCACTACCACGTGAGCTAATCCTGATCCCTTTGAAATGAATGGCATTTTCATTGTCTACGCTCTCCTAAATTTTCCCAGAATTTAACCCCATGAAATATTAAAAATAATAATCTGGTTGGGAACAGGCTGTCTAGTTTCATGCATTCAAAACAAGAGCACCTCTAACACTGGCCAAAAAGGGTTTTATGTGGCTGACCACTGGGGTATTTCTGATTTGATGGAAATCTTACCTCCAGGAGGGAAGGTATTATACATTTTTGGTTACAAACAATTTGAAGCAAAGTAGCCTTGGATCGTATCAAAACTTCTCCCAAGCTGGGCAGAGGGTTCTGAGTCTGGCACTTTTTAAAAACCCTTCAGGCAACCTAACAGGCTAATGCTTACGCAACCTTGAGATTCTTGAATTAAAGTGGCTATTAGAGTAAAATTATTATTATCAGCAGCAGCATCTTAAGTTGCTAAACCCCAGATGCTAGTACAGAATGTCTTCATAATCAAATATCAGCTCTCCTTCTGAGTCACTTTGGAACATTTGCTGTGAGTCAACCTGAAACCAAACAAGTCTCTGAAGCCTGCAAACAAAAGATGTCTTCTTATCTCGTGATCCATGGTTGTGCCTTGACACATATTAGGGAGTGCGCTTTTAGAGCAAATGCTGAACAGCTAAAATCACTGCAAGGGTATAGCAACAAAAATTATGTCCTAAGCAGCTGTCCAAATTGCAAGAGGATTGAAAAGATTCTCATGCATGTGAAAAAAATCAAAGAAAGAACTTCTGCATAAATATTCTGTGCAGGATTTTAGTTGTTTCAGTGCTGTTTCTGCTATAGTGAAGAGCAGGCCAAGTGAAGGCAAAACTAGCTCTGAATTTCTACTCTCCAGCTTGGGTCAGTCTCTTACTAATTAGCATCTCAGTCAATAATGATTTTTTTCTCTACTCTGTAGGCAACCAACTTCTCAGGGCAGAAATGCAGGAATTAGAAGGTGTGCTGATATCTGTTCTAAATGTTTTGACAGCAATGTAAAACATATCTCAGAGTACGAGTGAAAAATATCTGTGTGAACCAAGATGTTTTGATAGCTCATTGGAAAGGGCTGCACAGGGGTGATCAAAGACTGGAACAATAGTTGGACCTGTAGCTCCAGCATGAGGTGGTCAGCCCCACACTTCTGACAAGCAGGAGAGGAGGCTAATGCTTCAAGACCAGCTGATATTGGCTTGGAGCCTGGGTGCTGCAAGTCAGGAATGAGAAGCATTGTGCAGCTTTTGTGGAAGAGGCCACGCCAGAATAGCTGGGGCTCTTCCTGGTCAGAATGGGTCTATGTGGCACAGTCATGTCATGGACCAGAATCATCTTTTACAGATGCCTCTGGATAACTTTCCCTCAATGTTATTTGGACAGTTAGTAATGACTAAAAATTACGCTTTCTAGCTGAATGTCTGGGGTGAGCAGCAATCTGCTTTTATCTTCTGACTGCTAGAGCAACATAATGGATATAATGCTTATTTTCTTATGAAACAAAATCTATACTAAAAGACTTCCTAGTCTACAAGGTCAGGTCTTCGATTTGGTGGTGCTCAGAGAATGGGCTATTCCAGCTCGGACATTATTAACCTCGTGGGTTTTTCAGTGCCATTTGTCACCATATATAAAGTGCAGTGTTCATCCCCTCAGGCTGCAACTGTAAGCACTAAGCACTTCCAGAAAACAGCCCCAGTAGCAGGCACTCTTATGGAGAAGACAACACCTCTGGTTACCACCTGTGAGGAGGCTGCTCTGAGTGACTCACACAAAGTCTGTAGCAGAACTAGGGCTGCAGTCCAGCTCCCCCAGGCAACAGGGAAGAAACATGTCTCAGTTGAAATCACAACCATACGACATCTGAGCCCTGTCTCTCCCTTCCCCCAGCGTTTGGCCAGTCTCGGCACAGATACCATGCACATCCCCAAAAGAGAGCTGCTACCTGTAGCATGCACAGCCAGGGAGTCGGAGGAGCTGCTGCCCTATACTAGGAACGTGAGAGGGTGTAATACTGCAGAAACAAAGAGCTAACGTGTACATTTCTCATTTTTCTGTTTTTTAAAGCATGCTAGAAAAGAAAAATACTTAATCATAGGCAAGAAATTAACTGTCCAGTCATTTGGCATGGGAATCATTCCCTCTCAACCTCACTTACCTGTAGCTGAACTACCCTCCTCACCAGTATATAATTATGCTTAATAAAACATACTTGCCAGGAAATATCTTGCACTTCTTAATGCAGAATAACTTACAAGACTTCTTATCTCTGCCTGCCTTGATTTTATTTAAGTATTAGACAAGACAGAAGAGAAAATATATGTAGAAAGCATATAAAGATAAAGCAGGAGTTTATAAGGTCTTGGAACATGTGATAACGTTTACCCCCCCATCTAAGCTGTAATTTTACTACTCGAATGATCTTTATCAAGATACTGCCACTCTACATGACATGAGGAATCAGTGCTTGGATTTCACTCAGTGCCACAAAAAATGGAAGACAGGGAATTTCGCAGTCTCCCTTATCTCTGCTCTGGCACAGCTGCCTGGAAGGCAGAAAAGGGATAAAATAGTTTTTCTATAGCACATTCCTCAATATTTAAGCTAATACAATGCTCAATTTTATCCCATTCCTTGACAACTGGAAACAAGGCATATATTTATAAAGTGATGGAATGTTTTGACTAGCTACAAAAATCAGCCTGTAAGTTCTCTCTCAGAGCATGATCTTATTAAGAGTAGATTGCTTCTACTGACTTAAGCGTAGGGAACTGCTCCCTAACTGCCAGACCTAGAAGATTCCTCAGGAATCTTGGTTGAATACCAAGCTATGACAGTACGTGAGGGACCTGACCTTCCCAAGCTATTTATTGGTATCCGAGCACTTCGTAGGAGTCTTTACCTTCTTCCTGTATTGAAGGAGGATCCTGAGCTCTTTCCAAGCACAGATTTTTAGCAGTTTTGGATAGTTGCATTTGGCATGTCACCATACCTTGCTAGCAGACAGAATTGTATGTCATCACATAAGTCTCTCATGGAGGCATGAGATAAATTAAAATAACTGTTTAAGAGAAGTCTACCTGAAAGCTATGTAGATGAACTGCAATTAAGATTTCTGACCAAGGCTCCTACAGGCTCTTCACTTGCATAAGAGGGCCCTTTCAAAGCCCACACAGATGTTCACTCAGGTAATTCTGTTCTGTCTCTCCAAATCATGCTCTGCAGATTTAACTAATCACATTTTGTCATGGCCAATTGCGTGGTGGTGCAATATATTACTAGGGAACGCCAGAGAGGAGCTTACTTAGCAGTAATAAAGCAACTTATTTCTGTGTCTTCAGAGCCTGTAGATCTCTTTCATGTGTTATAGCTACAAAGTACCCAATGCAACAGACAGATGACCTATTGAAAAGATTCTTTTCCTTCATATAAAGTAAGAATCTTACAGAAGTCTAATTCAGCCCTGAAACTTATAGGATAATGCCCTGTGATAGTGAGTTCTGTGCTATAATCAGCCCAGAGTAATAACCTCTTTGTTAAGAGGTAATTTGTTGCTTTTTCATTTCACAGAGTAAAATTTCTTTTCTCTTGATTTACGACAAAGCATACAAGGATCAGCTGACTCTCTTCCATTCATTTTAAATAATTCATGTATCTCCACCCTAGAGAAAGCTGGGCAATTGCCTTCATCTTGTGTTTTAGATACAGACCCCAGAAACGTGCTGATGAATGTATGCAGACCCTCAGATGAGGTTCATCAGACTTTAAAATGCCTCATTTCCATCTCCCCAGAACTGTTCACTCAGCCATATGTTAAAGCATAACTTCCTGAGTGAACTTCCAATTAAATTAATTTGGGTAGAACATTCATATCCATAACTGCTTTCATAGGAGGTACATACAGACAAGTTTGTGCAATTAAGATGTGTTCTGATAGGGTTTAGTATTAGAGTTGTTTTTAATCTAATTAAACAGAAAATTATAGCTCCATGGTTACCTTCTTGGTAGCAAGCAGTTTCTACACTTTCAGTTCTACTGACAAGCACCATGGAGTCTGAATGGCTGTCACACCCTGGAAGTCTACATAGTGCTTGCTGGAACATGTGCCTTGCAATCACAGTCCAATTATACAGCAACACCATGACAGCACCTGGAAATGGTATTGGCTGAGTTAACAGGAAAGTCACAGAAGCCATGGCTTTTGGAGCTATTAAAAGGCTTCTTAACAGCAAAGAAAGAGCTCATAACTTGTTGCATTGCTCTTAGCAAGGGGAATTATTAGCGACATGTTCATTTGCAGAGTCTCACTTGGGCTGAAACGACTGAGAACAAACTGCAGGCTGCCAAGCTTCCCTGAACATTTGTAAATAACACTAGTTTCTGCATGAAGTGAAAATAATCTAAAAGCAAGTGCCAGAATAAATATGTATGGCTTCCAGGTGAGCCAAGGAACACTCACTGTGTTTGCAAAGCAGTAAGGAGCATGTGAGAAAAATGCCTGATTATCCATACCGTACTGTGGAACAGAGCAAGAATTAGGTGAGTGAATAAACTTGGGGTTCATCAATCCACTCTAGATTTTAACCTTCCAATTTAAGTAATAGCTAGATGAGAACTGAGAGTTCTGAATTTGAGATTTCACACTGAATCTTCCAGCCTGTGAATCTCATTCACTCTTGAAATATCGAGAGTAGCACCCATAAGGAAGCCATTTCTGAGCTACAAATCTGGAATATCATTAAAAGCATAATAATCACGATGATGATACCTTGAGGTAATTCATCACATACAAGGCTTCTCAGACTGGCAATCAGTTTTTCTAAAGGATTCCGGCTAGCTCTTCCAGCCTAATTCAGCTGAAGTTCTTTAAAGGCTGCCAAGAGAAAAACCAAGAGCCATAAGCTATTCCCTCACATAAAGCTTGCAACCATGTATTTAGACAGAGAGTAGGTGTGGAAGGAAGTGGATAGAGGAGGACTGGGCCCTTCCAGTTCTTCCGTTGCAGGAAGAAATGGAAGCCATTGTACTTTTTTTAATTAAAAAAACAAACAAAAAAAAAACACTGCACACACACACACCCCTTTGCTTCAAGATGTGCCTGAGCAGCAGGAGAGAAAAAAGGTTTTTCTGCTTAGGTATCAAGATTCACACTGAAAGCCAATAAGACTGCAGTGATCTCTGTACGAACATATTTAGGGTTTTTCCAGATATATTTTTCTTTCTCCTTTTCAGGGAGGGATTTATTTATTAATAGACTTTCCAGAAAGCTATTCTGATTTTGTATCAATGGCTGCAGAAAGAGGACAATCCCAAAATTAAGTCACTGTAGGTTCCAGTTGTGGCCTAAACAGTTTACTACCTCTTTGAACTTGAGCAAGTGAGGTATTTGTTCTTTAGGCTAATTTTTAAGTCTGAAAAGAAATAACTATTTCTTTTGTTTACAGTTTATTTAGAGTGCTAGCACTTTATAATAATACATATTCTTACTCTGTAAGTTACAGATGACAGCAGGGATTGGCTAAATATCCTGGAAGGAAAAAAAACAAGAGCTGTTAGAAAGAACTTGTGTGAAGACTTTATTGATATTTATTTTTTTTAAACATCAATTTGTTACACCTTGTCAAAATTAAATGAAACATTCTGATAGCATCAAAACATATTTAGAAACTGAAAGAATAATTTCCATTTTTCATTGTGAAAACCTCTTGAAATAGAGGTCATAGTTTTGACATAAAACTCCCTCAGGTTTTTATGAAATCAAAACTGGAATGCATGTTTTGTTTTTATTGAAGCAAAACCTTTCAGTCAGGAAATGTGGGGGGGGGGGAGGGGTTGTGAAACCAAAAGGATCTTAAAAGCACGGCACGTCTTGAGAAGTGAAAAACGGTCCCTCTTGCTCAGCTTTAGACGTAGCTGTATTTGTAACAGCACGGCAGGGCAGAATTTGGAGACTTTTTACCCAAAATCTGCGCTGTCTTCATGCAGGATGAGCTATTCCCCACTGGACGTGGGATTGGGAGAAGCTCAAAGGACAATAAGGACTCCCCTTGCACGGTTATACAACTATTTTAATAAGATGTTGTGCTTATGTGAATTGGGCTGGTGCAAAAAGTGTGTATAAAAACATCTCTGCACGCATTTATAGACGCAATGTTAAACATTTAGGACAAAGTGAAGATTAAACGAAACAACAGATCTCTCCCTAATAAGAATGATTTCTTTTGTACTGAAAAAGGGAAGCAGAAAGGAAGGTTTCTGAGGTCGCATGATACTTGTTACCTATTTATTGTATACTCACAAAATATTGATGAAAGAAGGCCAAAGAATATGAAGTTCATCACACTGAGTAGATAAGCCAGGACACTGCAGTACTTTCACTTAAACGTAATTCAGCTCACAATTCACGTATTTTTAAAGTCAATGTTTCTGTTACGCTCTGGGTTTTTTTTTTGATTTTAAACAAATTTAGAGTCTGCAGATTGGACTAGTCACAATCCCTCTGCTCAGTCTTGTTCAATACATTTTCTTTAACTTTTGAAAAGCCAGCTCAAGTTTAACTCCAAATCATTCAGTCCACTCTCTCCCATCTATGCCAATAGTAGAGTTCTATAAAATCACTTACATGTAAGCAACAAATTTGGATTGACTAAAGTAACAAGAGGGAACACAGTAGCAGCATTTCTCCAGCAGCCTCTTCAGTATGTTATGTTCAACTTACCACCCGTCTATATTTTGCATTAAGCGGACAAGAAAGCTCTTTACTGATAGAGTAAACCTGTTTCCTGTGGCACAATTGCTATTTTGGACACGGCTATTCGCAGAAGGGATGCACACATACAGAGGTGCGACTGTGCTTTTTTGGGGTCCTGAGTTTTGTCGTCATCTTGTTTGTTTCTCAAAGGAAATCAGCTTGATTTAAAGCAAAAGGCTGTTCTTTGCTTACCTCTGGAACGTAAGCTTTCATTTAAAGAAAATAACCCTTAAATACAAAAAAATAAGGGTGTAGACTAATTAGAGTAATTTAGGATCAATAAAATCAGCTTGAATAAGGAAAGAACTAGCATTCAGAAGTAAAACTTAAATGCTTGACAAAGGAGCTGACTCAGATAAACAACCACCTCAATTTAATGTTACCATCCTAATGTTCATTCAATAATACTCTCAGTCAAACTCTGCCCAGTCATCACTTCGTTCGCATAGTCTTGTTCCAAGGAGGCCAGCATGCATTTTCATGGAGCACAGCCCCATGCGTCACACCAGTTTTACTGTACTTATTCCATCTTGTAGAATGGTCCCAGATGCTTCATTCTGTTTACACTGGCCTGGTTCATAGCAAGAGATTACAAGAAATTTATTTGAATCAAAGCTGTAAAAAACATGAGCTTCATTTAAACTCAGCAGAGTTTAGCTGTAGAGTAGCAGAAGGCTTTTTTTTTTTTTAATATGGGGAGTCCCTGCGTAACCTGCTGTTCATATCCAAGTGCATCCACTTCATAGTACTGACAGATAGATCACCCAAAAAACAGACAGTTTGGTGATTACACCAAGCCCTCACTTGGACCAAAAAAGACAGCAAGAGCAGACAGCATGAATCAAGAATCAGCAAGGAAATATCCTCTTTTGAATTAGGTGAAAAAAACCCCACACAACAAAGCACAACTCAGGTAGGCTTTAAAAGACACAGACTACAAAACAAAGACACACACAGGTATTTTCTTTCTGTCTGAACAGCTGCAGCAATGAATATTCACTTAGGCATCAAGTACTGTTTATATGCCAATAGAGTTTACAATACTTCCTGAAACAAAAGTTGTGTCAGTTAGCAAAAGACACAAACTTTGCCAAACCTTGTGCGCACACAGTTAGGTATAGAAACCTAGCTCTGCCCTCCAGGACCAAGCCCTTGGTGCTATACACTTCTGAAGGGGCTGAAAGCACTTTACAGACAACCTGAAGATCTTGAAAAGAGCTGCCAATACAACAGCACTGCAAGTGCAGCACCCTGCACAGCTCCTCCAGAGGCCTCTGCATCTGCTGTAACTGTTCAGGCTGGCAGGAGACCCCTCAGTGTCCTGTGACAATTCCTGTCCAGAGAGAGCCAGCCCCTTCCATTCACCAGATGTCTGCCAGGTCTGTGCCAGATCGGATCTCCCAGGGAAGATTACAGAACTTGGAAAACCTCAAAGGAGCAGCAGAAGAAAGGTATTTTCTGAGCCACTATCATTATTCTGGTGACTTAATTACAGCGCTAGAGGGAGCAATGATCTTGGTCAATAGTTTCCTCTATTGCCACTCACCAACCAACAATTCTTGTTGTAATCCTCCCTCGCCACTGAATTTCATCTCTTTCTAGTTCAGCTTTCTTGGTCAGTGGTGCTCTCATTTAATCCTAACACATTGTCATTCTAAAACTCCTCCTCCTCCTCTCAATCTGCATGGACAGGTAACTACTTCTCTTGAATTTGCCACTGAAGGGCAAGAGAAGAGCACTATCACAGCTTTAAGAATTAGAACAGCAACACAATATGACTACAGCACATCCAGGAAATGCAATTTCAAGAGCATATTTTGAAGCACATCCAGGAAATGCAATTTCAAGAGCATATTTTAAAGTCCTCTACTGATAAGTGGAAGTTTAACAGGGAATAAACTGAAGACCAGCTTTTAATTTTACTCACGTCCAACCTCTGATTGTGATCTTCAGATTGTCTTGTTTTGGCAGCTATTGTGCTTGAATTTCTTTCTCCAGGCAGTATGCATGCACACGGCTCAGCACTTACAACCTCTGCTGTAATTTGCTGTGCCAACAAAATTATAATCATTGTAAACAGTCCACATAGTGATTATGCTTCACAAAGCAAGCTGCATGTTAAGCCACCCATTATTCAATTCAGAACCAAAGAATCCATTACACCTGAAAGGCATTAGAATCTTTTCTCTGACAATTACCAGTGTTAAGTCTTTTTTTATGGTATGCCTCAGGTTAATTTGGCATTAACTGTTGTGTTTTGGTGGAGGGGGAACAAGATAGCATTTTGTGTTTCCATGTGCAAATCCAAAAGGCACCCTACTTGCCTATCTTTCACATTTGTACCGTTAGTAGGCATATAAAAGAATTTCTCAGCTGGTAACACTGGCACTGACGTGGAATAGGGATGCAATTGTCTGCCAATTGAAGTAATGTCATGTTGATTATGCCCATTACTAAGCAACTTGACAGCACTAATAGAGAGCTTTTCATTTCATCCTGCTGCAAACATCCAGCTGCTGCCATGTAATGAACAACTCAGTTTTGTAGTCGTTTAAGACATCCTGGAAAACTGTGGGTATCTTTAAATAGGCAAGTAGTCATCTAGGTAAACATCTGGAAAGTTTGTCAAGTCTAACGGGAGCCTAAGAAGGGTAATAATAAAACTGCAGAAAAAGAACGCTACCTTAAGTGAATATAAGAGGAAAAATTAGCTTCTTTTTATGATTATCCTATGCAAAACTTGAGACACCAGTTCTTTCATGAAGGTAAAACTGTTCTGAACTCATACTGGCAGCATGGACTAGACTTGATTATTTGATGCTATAGGAAACCTTTAAAAAAAAAAAAAAACACCCAGCACCAACAACAAGGATATGTGTATTTCTCCCCCTCTGCCCCCATGAGCTGAGCCACGCTAATAGATTATGTGAGCACTTTTAATCCTCTTCAGTGTGTATTATTTTGAACTACTTATCTTGAACCACTACAGAATACAGTTTGAGCTGAGCCAGTTTATTTTGCAACGGCAGAGTTGGTGGGAAAACTTACACGATCACCTGCTTCAGCTCAGCATGGGAGCACCTTAAACCTCTGCTACCATTCCCAGAAAGATCACCCCTGTAGGTCACAGTAGGTCCCTCTGTGGGTTTAACCACTGTTGCCACCTAGGACACTGTTGAGACACCAACACATGGTCCACATGATTAAGGAAGGCTAGAAAGACACAAACACATAGTGTACAGCATTTTTAAAAGAGCAGAGAAACCATTAGGTGCTAGATTTAGCCTAACCTGTGCAGGAGCAGAGAGAAAGTGGAATACCATCCCAACGTCTACTTGCGGAGCAGCAGTGCACAGGCTCTGATCATGCCCCTCTAGCTCCCTTCTTAAGAAGGTGACTACTTGGTGGCCATATGTACATCAGGGATAAACACTGGCAAGGCCCTGTAGGATAGCCCTCAGATAGCAGGCTTGCTGCCAAAACAAACATTTGCTCACAGGCTCCAGCTCACACTTATCAGAACTGTGAAATATCCTTCTTCCTCCACGTACTCCCACTGGCTGGTATAGCCAACTTCAGCTGTGAAGTTCTTCATAAACTGTCCTTTGTTATAGTCTGTTGCAACAAAGTTTCAGCAGAATGATCAGTTTTGTTCGAAGTATTTCCACAGAGTTTTCTCAGTATGGGGTGGAATTCCTCAGCAGAGGACACAGTCCTCTCCAACACAGCCATTCAGCTGAGGCCTCCTCTAGATTGTGGATTCAAGAGTACCCTAACTACCAAAGCTGGAGAGCAAGCCTCTCTGGTTCGTGTTCCTCTTAGCCCAAACAACGATGTTATACTGGAGGAACTCTGAGAGCCTCCTATTTAAAGGATTTGTACAAATTTAAGAGATCCAGTTCTAGTCCCTACGTCTTCCTGTTATTGAATCAGTACTGAAAACCAGGTTTGCAGTATTCCAGCTCAGCACCCTAGATGCCGACTGAGGAACTGAAGAAGGGGGGTTTCCCCTCTTTCTTCTCTCTTGAAGAATACATTTAAAATGACTCCCTTATCTTAATGTCACTTGAGAACGTTTTTTTGGTCTGTTTTTTTCCCCACAAACCAAGGCAGCGGGGGCAGGGGAAAGGGGAGGTTTCCTGTCCAGTTCTTAGTTGTGACGACATAGTGGCTTCTAATGTTCACCCAGAGTTGTAGAGCTTGATCTCTGGTTTGCAACAGCAGCTGAACCAGGGCTGACAATGAGCAAAGAGCACCCATGCTCAGAGCGTTCAGCAGCCCTCCAGCTCCTCACCAGGCTTAATGAAGTCTAATGAAAGGAAATTAACGAGCTTTCTCCCCCCTGTCAAAGGAAAGGGGAGCTGGGAATATGTAGGACCCCAATATGAATTGAACATGATTGAGTATGTTATAACTATTGTTCTGAATAAAACAGAGCTGATATATCTAAATAGCCTACAGCACTCCCCTGTCATTAGAGCCATTTAGCTGGCTCTGCTTTAATTGCCTTTGAAAGCCACCCAGAAAGGATTTATTTTCTGCCCTTTCCAATTTAAAACCAGAGACTGAAATATAAAAGCACTAACCTGCGTCCATTTAGATAATGGGATTCAGTGGGAGAGACAAGAAGGTCAGGAAACGCTTGGTGCCTAACGTACAGGGCAACGTGAACGTGATGTGTACGGACATAGCTGCATACGGAGGATCGTCACCTCAGTCTGAGGGAAGAGCTTCAGAGCTCCAAGTTTAGTCACAGGCTACACAAGGCACCCCCAAGACACTGGCTCTTGGCAGGCACCTGTAACAGAGACTGAAGGTGGCAGGAGAGTGCTCAATCCTGACCCAGAGGAACCCTAGGAGCTGGAAGGAGGCACCACTACACCTTCCCCCTCCTAGGGCTGAGGAGAACAGGAGTCTCCTGGCTCCAGGCACACTCCCTCCAGCACTCAGCTCCTCTCTTCCGTGGGGACTATGATTAGCAGCAGAAGGTTCAGCAGATCGCAATGCTCCCTGAGCATTTGTCTAAGACAGGCACCTCCATCTCTAACGCTTTTCATTCTACTCTGCCTAAAAGGCAAGGGACCCCCTTTACATTCCTTCTTTACTGCAAGAATTCCCTCATCTCAGTCCTGCACAACCACATGCTTCACTGACTAAGGGTAAATTTGCTCTTTGCTGTTAAATTCCATTGAATCTCTAGCTTTCTCTCTCTCCACAGTTGAGAAATTTGCCTGTAGAAAACTGCAGTTGTACCATGGGAGGAGGAAGAACTCCATGTCTTTTTCTACTCCAAGTGTAAACTCACCTCACATACAATTGAGTCTTTGGCTTGGCTCACAGCAATAACTTGGAAACAGCTGAACTGTGGAGGTAACTTCAATAAAGTGTATTGGAAAACACAGAGCAAACCACATCACAGAACATCACAGGATCCTTCCTCCTATGGCACAAGGAATTGTATAGATGCTGTGGTACAGTACTTCACACTTACAGAATGACAGGACCGATAACGCAGGGAAGCCATTAAGACACTGCAGCACATGCAAAAGCTTCATTTCCCAGTGCAAGGCACAGGACACCTGACACAAATACATTCCCTGGGGTATTTGAAAGCACAAGGATGTGTCAAGCAAGGGTAATGGTAAGGCACAGCTGTTATGGTTCTTGATGAAGCTCTCAGACACTGTGACATGTACTGCCCTGAATTTATATCTGTCCAATCACTTGCAAAAAGAACAAAAAAACCCACAAAAGTGATCTAGGTCTAAATAAACATTTTCTCTCCTGTATTCTCATTTGATTCACAAAAAAGCAAAGCTTATTTTCTCCCTTCACATTTAGTTTAAAGGCTCACAGTTCTACAGATCTGTTGGGAGAGAGTACCCAAATCAGCTCTGGCAGTGGAGCAAGACTGGAATCTGGTCTGAGAGTTCTTTTATTGAGAAAAGCCAAGTAGAGTTTTCTGGAGAGAAGAAAATAGGAGAAATGTCTCCACTCTTTCTTGGGGAAGAAGAACGTTTTAGGAGAACCTTTTTACTTCTGTTACTTTTCTTCAGTTGGCTGAAAGAGTCCTCAGATCTCTCCGGGAGGGACCTTTTCTATACAGAGTGCTTAGGAAGATATATGAAGAGGTCAGGGCTCCAGCTTTCTTCCTTAGTTTCCTAGAAGTCTAGTGTGTGACTGAAATGATGCTCCAACATCTTGGTGGGGACAGCGATCTAGCCTCTGCTCCACGCACAGAGCCAGAAGTTCTTAGAGGGCTTTTATATCCCTTGATTCTTTTTAGACATGAGTTTGAACCCGTCATCCAAGATAGACCTCCGATTGCGCCTTAACCTCCTTTGCTTCTCGAGATAGATGACCACTCCCAGGAGGAAGCTGGCAACCAGGAAGAGCACCATTCCTGCAACGGCTAGAATGATGACTGCAGCTTCTACCTGCCCTGGAGCCAACTTAGCTCCAAATAGCATGACTTTCTGGGACTCATCCTCAGGTAGCGTCTCTGAGAGAAAACAAAAAGTAACAATGAGAGCTAGAAGTACCATAACTGAAAGGAAATATGAAGAAAAGGGGTAAAAGAAAGACTTAAAGCAATCAAAGTAAGCCAAAGCAGACCCAACCGTTGTCCATTCAGCAGACCCTCATCCCTCAGGTCATACAAGAATTTGCAGATTAAATGGTTCTTTCCCTTTCTCTAGTCCACTCCATCCCACCACCTCACTGTGTCTCACAGCTATTCAGTCCTATCAGCTAACCACTGCTATCCCAATTCACACAGGAGGTGATCTGAGGTTATCTGGGGATTCAGTAGCTGAGCTAGGAACAGTACAGAAGAACTGAGATGAGAACATGTGTCAGGATTGGGGCTGCTGCAAGCTCCTCACTCTGCTTATAAGCTCATGCTGAATGTGGCTTCTCCTCTTGTCCCATACCATCGTTTTTCAGAAAGTACTTGCTCAGTCATGCCTGTGGTGAGATCTTGAGCTCCTTTATGCTTCCATGGCAAGGGAGCAGAATCCTTTTGATAAGGGTGACTATTTGCATGAATAACAACTGTCAATTAAGGCTTTTCACCTGGTGAACACACAGAGTGATGCTCGAGTCTAGTATAAAAAAGAATTACTTAATATTGTCACTGCTGCTCTGACGCATTTCCTACTCCTCTTTAGTCTCATTCTGAGTGAGGAAAACATTGTTGAGAATGCAATAAATATGCAAAGCCAGTAGAAAAAGACTGAAGAGTTGTAGATAGATGTCTATATTTTCAGCCAGTCTAAGCTGGCTCTGAAATCAGCTCAGCTGGGTCTATTCACACCAGCAAAAAAAAAAAAAAAAAAAAAAAAAAAAAAATCAGCGGAAGAAATCACCACCACACTCTACTCACTTTTACCTCGAGGAAATTTTAGAAGAATCTTATCTACTACTCCCCTTCTCCCTGGTCCTGCTGAATCAAATGTTGTCTCATATCTGTTCTTTAAATACTTTTAAGACCTGCAACACATGTTCAGGCTATTTTCTTGGGAGAAGAACAGATTAGAAAGCAGATGTGTTTGTTTCCATATTGATACTTCCCTTCAGATAGTAACGGTATGTCCGAAAATTCTCTAAACTATATAGCCACTGATAGTCCAAGAGCTGAGGATAACGGATCGAAGGGGCACCTTGGGTTTTGATTGAAAGGGATGAGAAAAAAAATCATCCCCTTTGCAAGATCATCCTGTAAACTCTGCAACTCTTTGAAACTCTACAAGTTTTTAAACTTACACTCTCCTCTGAAGAGGAATCCAAACATAGCGGGTAAAACAGGATGCAAGGCCACTAAACTTTCTGGCTTAACAAGGCACAAGCCTAACTTTCTTACTTTTACCATCGGAGCAGAGATATTTAGGGGATAGATGGACAAACTTACCTGGAACCCCCCGCTGTTATCCACCATTGGCCAAGCCTAAGACTAACAAGGCCTCTGCATTTATGCTCTGCCCAGCCTGACTGAAGAGAGGTTATTCGAAATAACAAAGGAAACAGGGTTCTTCATGCCCCTCCATTCTCCCTGTACAAATCTAAATCTCTGTACTGGTAAAGAATAGCCCATCTACCTTCCTCCTTTCCCTCACATACACCCACCTACACATTATTTAGCAGTGCAATGTACACCATACCTTCATTGTAGTTTATGACTTCAGGTGCTGGCTCTGAAAGGAAACAAGAAGGGGGTGACAAAGTGTTGGGCTGAATAGGTAAACAGTCTAGAACACAGTACTTTTAGCACGGATCAGATCTGGACACAGAGTGGTTTTCCAGTGCTTGCAGTTTTATTTTCTCCTGTGGATGCTTTCACTCTCCCACATTAAATCAAGAGGGCTTTTGCATTATCTACTTCAAGAGCAGACTTACTCCCCTTGCACAATCCTCTACAGCCTTTGAAAGAAGAGCATGAGCGTCACTCGCCTTCCAGCACCTTCCAGTATTTCCTGGTGAGATTAGAAGCCTTAGGATGCGCATTTAGATCATAGGTAATATTTTAGTAAGCACAATTACTAGCTGATGGCTGAACAGTGCTTCCCAAACACAAGCTAAAATAAACCTCATAATAATACCCTAGGCAATAGAAACTCCTGAAAACAAGTTGTTATTAACTCCAGCTGCAGCTATTACAACTTTCAAAGGGAACATGTTAAATTACTAGTACTTAAGTAATTATCTGCCCAATTAACTGGCTATTTATGGTACCTAAAGGACTTTAAGTGTCATGTAAACACTCAGAATTTAGCAGCAGTAGTAGAAAAAGCACTGACAGATGTTCATGGTAACAATTGGTGCTCACTCCCTACCTGGTTTGGGCAAGACTTTGAAGAGTATCTCCATGCCAGCATGAATATGATCAGATACGTGACAATGAAGCAGCCATGTCCCAGGGTTCCCAGCCAACATCTCCACCATTTCAAAGGTCCCAGGGAATACATCCACAACATCTGCTCTGTAGCCTCTGCCGTTCTGTCGAAGCAATGGGAGGCTGTTAGTATGCAGCACTCTATGCATCTTTTAAGAAATCTGTCTAGAGCAGTGAAGATCTCTATTAGTGTCACTAGAGATTTCTGCAGTATTACTACAGTTTATACAAGCTTTACAAAAGATTTCAAAGAGCAGCTCCAGGGCTGCAGCTGGGAAAGTAAATATAATCTGGTAATGCCTGATCCTACGAAGGGTTAGCTACATGCATCAGCACAATATTGTGTAAAATCACATCCTTTTCCTCATTTGGTGAATTAGACGATTGCTGTGTATTCATTCAAGGAGTTCAAGTCAACTACAGTCGAGCAAAAGCGATGATACCTGTGATCGGTCTCTGCTTTATAAGCAGCAGGATATTCTTACCCTGTATGTGAAGGTCTCAGCATGAAAATGGACTGTGTGCACATCAATCTCCTGACCCATTCCCAGCAGGTACCAGTTCACCCACTCTCCTTGGAACATGGTCAATCCGGGCAAGTTTGCATAGAGTCTCCCATTGATTGCTGTGCAATAAATAACATTGAGACAGAAATGGCTGTTATTGAAATGGCAAAGATGCTGCACTGTCTCAGTGGAAGAACAGGCATGGCGAGTTAGATGTCTCAAAGCTCAACTAGAAGCCAATGCATCAACTTTTAGCGTCCCCCATATGAGTCCCCAAAAGGGCTGGCAATCCCTCCAGCTCAACTACCTATCTAATTCTCAGTGGAGACAACAGATAGGTAAGTGACTTGCCTCCAGGGCCATACTATAGCTTAGCTCAGATAAATCTCAGACTCTGCTTCTTTCTGAAAATCTGAAGTCAGAGATGGTTGCTTCTAGAAGCCAGGATGTGTAAATATGCCTTCTTGGCCCAATGCTAGGTGCATATGTGTAAGTGTGTATACATATATGTGTGCATGTATATATGCATATATATACAGATACACACACGAACCTTTGATCCATTTACTTACTGAACAAGGAAAAAGTGTAAATCCTGCCAAGAGGCAACTCTGTCATTCTATATGTCTCATGCTGGCTGTATACATTACATGCTGATCCTTTGTAAAATCACTACATGGTGAGACTTTGTTGCATAATTAGCACAGCAAGGAGGAAAACTGCTTTGACGGCAAATGCAGGAAAGAAACAAAAACAGCGACCGAGCTGAGTGATATGGCACACATGGAAACCTCCATGCTCAGATGACAGAGAAGGGAATAAGATGGAAAGAGACATGATCTGAGGACAGGAACCATCTGTGTTTTAATCCTAGCTCTACCATAGGCGCATTCTGTAGACCAAAGCAAGAAACTCAACTTCTGTGTTGATTTTGCTAGCTATAATATTGGGTTGATGATTATAACTTAATGGATACGAATATTGAGAGATACTTTATATAACCTGCAAGGAAATAGTTGTAAAGATAGTACATATCACAGAATCACAGAGTGCTTGAGGTTGGAAGGGACCTCTGGAGATCATCTAGTCCAACCTCCCTGCTCAAGCAGGCTCCTCTAGAGCATATTTCCCAGGATCACGTCCAGACAGGTTTTGAACATCTCCAGCGAGGGAGACTCCACGACCTCTCTGGGCAACCTGTTCCAGTGCTCTGTCACCCTCACAGTCAAGAAGTTTTTTCTCAGGTTTAGGTGGAACTTCCTGTGCTTCAGTTTCTGCCCACTGCCTCTTGTCCTGTTGCTGGGCTCCACGGAGAAGAGATTGGCCTCACCCTCTTGACACCCCCCCTTCAGATACTTATACATGTTGATGAGATCACCTCTCAGTCTTCTCTTCTCCAGACTGAACAGGCCCACCTCTTGCAGCCTTTCTTCATAGGAGAGATGCTCCTATATATATAGGATATAACAACTCCCTGTTATCTCCACAGTTGCCAAGGGACTTGTTTTGCTGAGAATGCTTTAGATTCATCCAGATCTAATGTGTGAGAAAGTTATCATAAACTGCATATTAACTTAAAAAAAAAAAAAATCTATTTAACCTACTAAGGCAGAACTAGCTTTTTGGTAATCAGCTAAAACAACTGATCTGTGCATTGCAACCACACAGCTTGGTCAATTAATTCAAAAAGTAACATATTCTAATGATCCTGAGATGAACAGAATGGAAGTAGTCTGACATGTTAATTTCACATCTGATCGTATTTCCTGTCCTGCGTCACTCAGATACATTAGAGATTAACCTCCCTGGCCCATATCTTGCTGTTCCTCCTGATGGAGACAACCGTAATGATTAGCCTTCACTGTAGATTAAAAACTTGTGCCTTATATGTGCTATAAGGCTGAGAACAACAGAGAGTTGTTTGTGCCACTGATGAAAGAAAAGGGTGAGGGTATTCACTAGGAATCAGCTTCCTGGTTTTTGGGCTTAATCAGCTTCCTGGTTTTTGGGCTTCTGACTACTAACGGAGGTCACAAGACCAACATCAACTTTGCACAGATTGTAATGGGTGTCTAGGTGCCTAATAGACGTTACCATGCATTTTGTTGCTTTCCACAAATGTGTCATCCAGCAGGTTGGTATCTCTGTGATTCCCACGAGTGTAACGTTCCACGTTCTCCTCCAAGTACCAGGACTGATTTTCATCAAAAACGAGGAACAGGAGAGCAAACTCCCTCTTTACATCCTTCCTGATCCCATCAGATTGCAGCACCCCTTTCCGGCAGATCTTCAGGGGTCCAATCAGACCACTGTACATATCCTAGTAGGAATGAATGAGAAAAACCTCTGAGACAATGATCTTCCTACCTTCCCTTTTGTATAGTCCTTTGCCTTTCAGCAACCATGTTTGCTGTTCCCTGCATCACCCCCATTAAAACAAATGGTGTGCCACTGTGTAATCTCATTGGTGAAAAATCAGCTATTATACAGAGTCTATACATGCTCTTATGAATGCAAATCAAAAGGACATAAATATGAATGACATCAAAATATTCTCCACGCTCTAGCTGCAGAAACATCTGGATCTTAAGATAAAAAGTCAGTGATCTTTGGGCTGAATGAGAAGCAATAACGCATCCTCCAGGCAGTTTCCCATTGAAATCGGTGCTGTGACAGCTGATGCTAGCAATGTTCAAATCTTCCTGCTTTATTCACCTGGCCCAACTTTGGGCAATTTTTGCCTTTTCAGATTAGCCCTATGACTCCAACTAAGAGAAACCATGATTCACTAGGAGATGTGCTCATATCCTGCAAATAACTGAAGGAAGGTTATTATCAAGGGGACAGTGGAACTGTTTTACAAGGGTTTGTGCTGGAAAAAAAAGGATAAACATCAGGATGAATTTGGAGGATTCCCTCTTCAAAATGCTGGATATGTCATCAGATGGTTCTTCTGCCTCTCAACTGGGCTAATCTCTAAAATGCATCAAAAATATTGTTTTGTAGAGAGTTAGAAAAATCGATCTAACTGGGCTTTTCTGGTTCTAACTTCTATTCTAAGATTTCAAACAGATTTTACCTTTACTGGGTCCACCATGGAGTAGTAGATCCAAGGGACACATGCTGAATCATTTGGCCCTGGACCAGATCTCTCAGGAACTTCCCATCGGTACGTCACAATGTCACCTGAGCAATGGAAAAGCACCATTAGCACTTGTGCGATGAACCAAGTACCCAGTTCGCTGAGCAGTACTCAAAAGCAGACCAAAAAAAGGCGATCCTGTCTCCAAAGTACAAATACAATTCTGTTTTTTGTCAGACATTGCACCTTCTTTCCACAGATACTGAAAAGCAGAATGGAAGCTCCCCTCTCATAAGCAAATGCAGGGGGGGTGGGGGAAAGGCAGTCGGGGAGGGGGGGTGGTCACACGATGTACACGCTAACTGATATCAGCGCAACTGTTTTATCTGCCACTTCTGAGACTAGACCTGACCAAAGAAATTCCACTTGTCTTCACTACAGAAGGATGATCTTTGAACTCTTAAAAGTATATTATGACGCTCAATCAAATTCCTTTTTAAAATTACTATTTTGGGTATTTGCAAGACTTCTCAGAAGCACAAGGCCCAACTGAAAGGCTGGGTGTTTTGGAGACAGAGCCTGTTCTGAAGAATGCGCATCTTGAAGGGCATCAAAAGTTACATGGACTGGCATCTGGACAGCGAAACAAATTGGTGATCTCAGCCTGGGTCCTCACAAGCAGCTTTCCATATCACAAAAGCTATAGGTTACAAAGAACCAGGGTAAGCTTCCCCCATCATGGGCACTCAGGCCAGGATTACCAAGGAATGACTCAGCTGTGAACAATCATCACCCTTCTCCTTCCCAGGCAGACCAGGCACATTTTGGGGGGGGAGGCTGGACAGAGACGTTTGTGCTACACTTATCCCAGAGATCAGCAGAGAACATTAAGTCCTCCAGACCGCCATGAAGTGATAATTCATAAAAACGCAGTGAACTTGAAAGACATTCCTGTTCAGCTCCAAGTCTTTACCGCAAGAAAAGAAGTATGCCTAAGTCTATTTGAAGAAACAAGTCTAACTGTAGGCTAAAATAAGCTTCATATGCCTGTACAGAAATAAAGCTGGAAAACATGGTGACTTACCAGGGTTTGCCGCTTGTGGCTGTCCCGTCGCCCTTTCCAGCACCCCATGTGCATGAATGGAGTAGGGTCGCGTAGCATTGTTCTTAAACACAACGTTGAGAATATCTCCTACTTCCGCCCACATAAAAGGGCCTTGCGATAGGAAGAGCATACTTTAAGATTAGCAAGAATTATCAACATATCTCCTAAGGATGTTCCCACCTCTCTCACCATCTTGCCCTTCCCAGAAATATCTTTTCCCTGTAATACTTACGATGACCCTCTCATTCCTCATTACCATATCTCTATTCCCCCGAAAAGAGAATTGGAGGCTGGTCCCAATTCAAACAGGTCCTAGAAAACTGGACTGCAAGTTTCACAAGGGGAAAAGAAAGGTTGCTATGCATTTTTACTGTGTCCAGTGCAACTAAGGTTTGATATCTGAATACCGCTATATTAAATGTAACATCACCTGTATTATCCCCTGCTGCTGGCTTTACCAGGTGACCATTTACCTGGTAATACTCAATTTGACCTGAAAGTGTCAAGCTGCTATTTTAAATGGCTTATACTACCTCGCCTTGCTGGCCTGACACTACTTGTAGCCCTGGATTCATATCCTAGAGCTGTGTCTCCATGGACTTCCATTGGACATTGTGTGCTCCTCCATTTCTCAAGACCAGTCTACTTCCACATCAAAAGCATTTCTTTCACAGGTAGATATTCACCTAAATCTCTCAGACTGCTTTCCAGAAGTCAACGGTTATTTGTGTTTTACACTCAGAGAAATGCAGGTGTGGAAAAAGTTTTCCTGAGTTATCAAAGAAAGCCAGCAGCAAAGGTAGGCTTGAGAATCCAGTCTTTTCTACAGGCTGCATTCAGAATCCTCTTTATTGTTTTCTTCAGACCTGGTAGACCTGAATAGGAGACAGCCCTCCTCACTTGCATAAACAGTATACACCTGAATATCCGGGAGGCCATCAGATTACAGCCCACAGTCCAAGACCCAGCCCTGTACGAACGCAAGATGTACCCTCTGCAGATTTCCTTACCCAGTATCCCTAGATGTTCATCACCATTTATCCTGGCTTTAGGGGTCTGGAACGTCCCATCAGTGTATTCCCTATAAACTGCTTTCTTGTACTTGGAGCCGAGCAGTCCATTTTCGTTGCTCAAAAATACATTGGAATAGCTGAAAAATGCAGAGAGCGCGCTGTGTTACCCAAACGCTCACAGGGAATAAGCAGCTAACCTGTAGTAGGGGATTCATTCGCTGAACAGGTTTCACCTCCAAGTGACCTGTTTTGGCTGAAAGGAGTGGCAGGATGACTTAGGGTGCTGTGGCCCCCATCAGCACCACCAGCAGTGGCATATGCGCCATGTGAAAAGATAGCCAAAATACCTTAATCAACTTCACTAAGTTCTACTGAGAACCTTTGCCTGAGGCTTCCTCAAAATAGAGACACTACCTCTCCACAGAGTGGTTATGCCGTTCCCTCTCCCAGCGGCGATCGGGTGCATAGTCCCACTCCACCTCCTCCGCCATGATGTAATATGTCCGCACCCCTTTGTATCGAAGGGCAGGAGCAGGGTCCCTTTTGCTGCACTTGGAAACAGAGTAATGTCCCCTCATCCCAGCATGGTAATGATTGCTTGTTTGACAGTAGATCTCAAAAATCCCTAAGGGAGGCAGCACAAACAAGGAAATCAGCTAGTTTTAAAGATCCCAGGAAACAGCTGCTTCTCATACAAAGCTTGTGACATGGCTGTTACTGGTTTGTGCGTTGTATATGTCTATGTGTTTGTTTACGGAGGCTGGTTGCCATAGGCTGAGATTCAAAACGGCTGTTAGAGAAACCAAGCAAGAAAGGCACCAAGTCCTAGATAAGAATCATCTCAGGAGGTTTCCTTAAACACACAATAACCAGCTTGTTAGATGTGAAGAAACCAATTAGGAGACACAACTGTGTTACCACTGCTGAGATGCTGGTTAAGTAAAAGATCTAGCCTGCAAATACCAAGGGAAAGGAGACAGCTGGCAACATGCCACAACACCCTTTGCAAGAGACACGGTATTGCATGTCTAACCCTCAAACTGGGAAGACCGAGGTCTGATGCAAGCGTGAAGCTTCTCAAGCCATGGGCAGGAGAGCTGAGGTCTGACAACTCAGTGCTACTTTATTCTGAAATATGTGTTTGCACGTTTCTATGGGTCACAAGCAGCAGTGTCCTTTGGGGCTGTTAGTACAGATATACAACAGTATGTGGCAGCCCAGAGAATCACTCTGGGACAACATGGGATGAGATCTCCTATTTTCTGTTCCTCCCCAGAATCAGATGCAAGATGCAGGACCTCTGGCCTCCTAAATGGGCCAAACAGGGTCTAAAGCACAGCTCACCCTGTAACAGTTCACACAGTGCTAAACATATCAGCCATAGGAGCAAATACTACAACTTTAGACTTTTCCTGCTGGTAAATTAGATGTGCAGGTACTTACCTTTGTTATCAGGTTGCATAAAGGTGGTAGCAAACGTGTGGGGGAAGAGATTGGTAGAATCTTTCCGCATTCCATTCATCTGCAGGGTGTTTCCCCGAAACACAGCTCCATGTACGTCTGCTTCAGTGCCCAAACCCAGGAGGTGCCAAGACACATTGTCTCCTTCACACACATCCAGCCCAGGCAAATTACCGAAAACAAATCCATTGATGGCTGCAAAGGTGAAAACAATTAACTGTTCACAGTTACACATCAGCCAGAGGGTTCACTCTGTACATATACCTTGAAAGGACAGGCCTGCCTGTGAAAGTGCATCTTGCTTGTAATTCACCCCAAATACACTCAGGGCCTACTTCCTCAGCTCTGCTTTATGTCCCATGCCCCACTTTCTGCCTTTATACTCACTTAATCTCAGGCTAGTACAGCACGTAGCCACTCAGGTTTCCCAGCCCAGATATTAGGTGGACACCAACCCATGTCTTGCAGGTTTACTCCTGCAGCCTGCAGGACAGCATCACGCCATACCATGCATCCTGTTCGATTCCTTGAAGCCATTATCCTTTTTCACAGAAGTCTCTTCCATCCTCAAATAGTATTTTATGTTTGCATTTAAATACCAGCTGAGATTCTCATCAAACACACTGAAGAGAAGGTAAAATTCTTTGTCGATCCCTTTCTAAGATATAATCACAATGATGGCTGTTAATTTTTGAAATGCACCAATTAACCATCAGCCTTATAGTTCAAGCTGTTTTGTCTGGCTCTCGTTTTCCCCTTTTTCTTTCAACTAGGCCTGTTGAGGGCCAGGGATCTGTCCCTTTACTCATGTTGGATGGCCCTTTTTTATTCCACAAGAGGCACGACTATATGTTTGCCCTGATGTTCCACATGAGTAAATGAATTAAAATTCAACCAAGAATATGAAGTCTTATCTCGTTCCTTCACAATCCCTGGGTTTAAGGTACTGGGTTTCACTACCTGTCCAAAACAGAACTCAGATCAGAACTCTGCCTACAAGGCAGGTTAATGACCATGTTTCACCCCTCTTCTCTCCTACAACAGTCTTGAATTTGGGTGTTTTGGGTTTTTTGTTTTTTGGTTTTTTTTAATTATTACCATAAGAGAATTAACATTTTCAGGGATTTAAGAAATGCATTCCAAAGCATGGTGTATTTCCCCACTAAAAGAACTCTCCCGGTATTGCCTAGATTCTCATTTTCATACCAACTTCCTTTAGTTATATCCAGGAAGACAACCTGCAGAGGTGGCCGAGAAGTGTTTTCCAGTCTGTGGCATATGGGTGCGTGAGAAGTAGCTCTGTGCCTTTCCAAACTAAACTTTAAGCGTTCATTAAAGGATTGCTTAAAACTGGAGCCAGAATTGATGGCTCAGGTGATTTCTCCGTGTTCTTGCTTTCTAAACAAGTCTGTCTGTTTTGCTTACACCCTTTCAATACCTGTAAGTGTTTTATCATTTTTACAACTCCCTCACGTAGCAGGCTTTATATATTCATAACCCTCTCTACTCAGAAGATTCACATTTCTACCCTGTTGAACTTGCTGATCTCTTCTGAACTCCCAACTTAGGCACATAATTTCATCACTGAAAGTGGAGAAAAGGCTTTCGCTACTCCTCCAGGGAGGCTGTTTTCATCTTCCAGCCGCTCCCCAGAATAAACTGCAAGGTACATAGGATGACGCCTACTTTTTTTTTTTTCCCCCCACAAGGCTCTGTTAATCTGTCCTTCACTTCCACAGCACATAATTTTACTGCCTTCCTTAGATCAATGAAAAAGAGTATCCCATAATGAAATTCCAAGACGCAGTTCTGGTCACCTTCCAGATTTCAGTTTTCTTTCGTCAAAAGCATACAGACTGACATGGGTTTTCACGTGCTTTTTTGTAATCAGCTTTGCTTGAAAATGAGCTGATTTTGCAGAAGAAAAGAGGCTCACCCAAACCTCAAAGCAATCCATCACTCAAGCAAACTATGTAGATTTTCCTCTGTAAGTACATGAACATAACATTTCAGTGTTTCTGAGACAGGGCAGTCTGCTACACAAGTCTCAGGACAAAAGTCACGTCTGAAGTCACATCCAAGATACATTTGACTAATCAAATTTGCCTTAGAGTTTTAAAGTCAAGCCCAGAAAACAGCTTAATGGAAGCTCTTGGGAGCCCAAAGTATTAGCCTTTCTCACAAGGAACCTGGAGCACAGAGCTGTCCTGATGTAAGCAGCAGCTCTAACCTGCCTCACAACTTTGATTCAACTCTCTTGGCCTCATACCTCTGCATAGGTTTATTCACACTGTATTTCCTAAGGCTTTGCTGATGTTTCCTTTCTCTAGGAGAAAGCAAAGAGCCTCATAAGAGTGTGTAAAGAGTATCAGTTTTACCTGCTTGTTGCTGTCATCCAAAGTCCCAGGCTTGCAGATCACCAAAGGGCCCACTAAGCCTGAACTGGGGTCTTTGACAGGATTCACAGCAGAGCTATACATCCAGGTCAAGCAGGGAGGGTCACTGGATGTGGGCCCAACATGCTGGGGTACCGTCCAGTGGTACGTAAAGTTGTGCAGAGGCTGAACAGGAACCCCATTCTGTGACAGACCTTTAAAATAGAGATTGGCATATTATCCTCGAGGCTCCTTTACAAACTTTGCTACATCTTCTCATCATTTGCATTCATACTGGGCTTTACTTCATTTCACTAAATACCAGACATCTGAGGTACAACATAGTAGCTTTTATAAAAAGTGTTCAGATGCAACTGTTCCTGGTATTTTGTAGATTCATCCTTGCCATGGCAGAGAGAGATATGGTGACAGGAAATAAATTGGATCCAGCTACGTGCAGCAAGATGACTGTTGGAAGAATGTGGTTATCTAAGCTGGAGTACACTGCACATGTTCCTCTGTTCATAAGGTCTTAAATAACTAGAAACAGTTTGAGCTTTGGTTTATAATTTTCATTCAAAAAAAATAGCACCTCTGGCACTGTACTCCTTCTGGTACCCTTCCTTAGGCACCAGTTCAGTAGAAGATGTCCTTTACTGAAGCCTCAATCAGGCTCAGAGCACCAGGCAGGCTTCCACCCAATTTCTGAGCACGTTCAGTCCTTTCTGCATGCAGAAACCTCCCTGCAGAGGCAATACAGACTGTGGAGCTCCACCCCCTGGATTACCACTGAATTACTCAAGAAAAATGAGCCACAGACCATCATGGTACCACATCCCTTCCCATGCCTTCCCGTAAGACACTCCATGAGGCTGGATGCTGAAAGGCCAGGAGGCTTTGTTAACAAACATCACCAAGATGGTATCTCCAACTTCAGCTTTTATCACTGGACCTGTATAAACAGCAGAGAGATCATGTCAATCGAGGTGATTGGGGAAACCAAAGTCACAGCTATTTTTTGTCCAGGGCTCAGGAACAGAAGATTTAGAACAAAAGCAGATTCCTCACTCCACGCACGTGTTTGTGTTGCATAACACTATTGAATTTTAACCAAAGTTAGCAAGGGAGTTGACAAGAATTATTTGAAAGTGGTTTTAAATCTGCAGGAGAATTCAAAGAAGCTTCAGGCCTTCACAGTTGGAGTAACAAAATGAACGAGTGTGCTGAAATGCCCTCAGGAAATGCTTACGTCTCTCCCTCAACTTCATAAAGCCCCCTTAGCCTTCTAACACGGGTGCCTCAAGCAGGTGTGTAAAAACTGGCGTGAGGTGCTCTAAAACCACATTTCAGTTTAACTGCTGCCCAAGAGCATCTGTGAGCCATGACCTCAGCCTGCAAATAAAACAAAAAAAACAAAAAACAAAAAACCACAAACCAACAAAAACCCCAACCTGTCAGTCTTTAAAACAGCTAATGGTTTTCCTCTGGCCTGCAGATTTCTAAGAGTCCACAGATTACTCCTAACACCCTAACAGCCTGTGAGATGTCATTGTGAAAAGCCAGGCTGCTATCCAGAAATCCAGGCAGGCAAAATTTGTATAGATCTGTGCCATGACATGCTGGGGTCCCCAGACTGAAAATGCTTGAAAGCCACCAGTAATCTCAAGCTATCCGCTAATTGCTCTGTGCCCCAGAAGACTGCTGCCTTTAGTCTCAACACTTCCATTGTGGGTGGCACAACAATTACTCAGAAAAACCTCATGCTGTGTCTTTGCATGTCCTTGATTAATGCACCATTAGGTCTTCCTGATGTGTTTGAGGACACCACGCTCCGGTCTAGAGCTGTGTTCCTCTCCTCTCCAAATTAAGATTTCTGGTTTGGACTATCCCCTGCAGTTCAGTGGGATCGTGTTAGCATGTTGGTCTGTAAGTCAAAATCTGCTGCTGCCAAACAGGTCAGTCCCACTGTAGCTCTTCTACCTACGATGTTTCCTTTTCATCTTCTCCATCCTTTTCCTCCTGGATGTCCCAGTGCCTTCATGTGCACCACTCCTACTATTCATTAAACAGCTCAGGCAACTTATGTAAGTCATAAACCAGACAACTCCAAACAACTTACTGCTTGGTTAGTGAACTGAATATGCTTCCACAGGGTCTGATAAGCACAAGGGATTCAGGGCAGCAGCACAGCCAACAATACGGGAGTGAAAAACATGTGGAGGGGCAGCAGGAGCAGGCCTGCCCTGCTGTGGGGTGATGAATTGTTAAGACACGCACAGTCAATTTGTTTAATAGCCCAAGGAAAAATGACAGTGTCAATAAGCTATCATTCAGCCTTCCCATAGCACAGTTTCACGTTTTAGGATGAAAACATAATATAGAAATAACAGGGTGCCATGCAGGCAACCATAACGTGTGGAACGGAACATGGGTTTATGCTGCTTTTTCCTCAGTTCCCTGTTCTGGAGCTCAGTTCCTCATGGCCTTGCATCTCTTCTTGGACTGCCTGAGCATGACTCCTTCCAGTCACTTTACATAGTTCACAGGTCTCTCACGGCTTTAAGCGGCCAGTTCAAAACAGTTTAAATAACTCCCCCTGTGGGTATAGCTTGTTTATGTGACTGGGAATTTTTAAAATCACGGAAGGAGTAATTGATAGTCTACCAGTAGGAAACACCTGTCATGTCTTTCTTGGAAGTTATATTCAAGATTTCCTTCAAGTACCTGTCTTCCTAGGAAAATGTGGTTGTTTCTGGTAATGCCAACCCATCATATCTTTTCCTGCTTTAGAGCCTAGCAAGATCCTGCCAGCTCCTGACAGTTATGCTGCATCCCTCTATGCACAGCTCCACCATTTTACTTCTATTCAGATGCTTAAACTTCTTTTTGCCTCTCATTCCACTATTCTTTCCCCATCCCAAATCTGCATTTCCCTTGTGCTCTTTCCTTCTGTGGTCTTTGCTGAGATTGCTGTTGCTAATTTCTGGTGTCAGTCACTGCTGATACAGGAAACTGGACCACACCTTGTACGTGACAGCTTTCATGTGTGATTCATTTCCCTCTGCAGACTCCCTGTTTTCTTCTCTCATTACCTTCACTTACCTGGCTATAAGAGAGAGGGAGCCTTCTTGGGAGTGGAAGCTTTCTGTGAGAGAGCAGGGTTTGTACTATGTCTTGAAGATGCTCAGTTAAAAACACATAATCCGCTGCTAATACTATGATCTGTTTAGCTAGAGTTACAAATATAATAATGTGTCCTTCAGCCCTTACTACTAACCTCTGAGGATTGCCCTGTTAGAAAAACAATTCCTTCCGCTCTGTGATTCCACAGCCTAGTTCTGTACATCTTACTCTTAAATGCCATCAAACGCCACCTCTGTGGAAATTACTACGTCAAGAAATGGAAGGATAGTAACAGCCAATCAGGATTTCTGACACCAACATATCATTCTCACTGGCACTGAAAGAGGATTTGTGTTGCTGGATGATTCCTACCAAGTATTCCAAGGTGTTTCTCTTCTTCCGATTGCTTCTTTTCCTCCCGGAAGGTCTCATCAGTATATTCCACATACTTTGCCTTCCAGTAGATTCCCCCAATTCGGTAATGGCTACGCTTGAAAAATTGTTCAGCAGGGCTAAATGCAAAAAGCAAGTTTCAGGTGATTTTTATGAAAATTAGTCCTGTTCCTTCTCCCCTCCACATCCCTCTAGCAATGTCAGCAGATCTCCTAATTAAGCAGCTTTTCAGACAAGGGCAGCATCTCTGGTTTAGAAGAACCCAGCCGAGCCCAGCATGTTTGTCTCTGAATTATTTTCATCCTACAGACTCATCTACCGGCTGTGTTCAGGGAACACCTCTGGCATGCGGCTCTCTCCAGGCCAGAACAGCTGGGTTCAGTGGTGCAGATTTGAACAGCAACTCTACAAAAGATGTGCAGAAGCGGGCAAGGAACAAAACTTCAGTGCAGTTAAGAGGGTGCTACAACACTGAATTCTTTCAAGGTCAAGACAGAGCCCAGAGAACAACTGCAGTCATAACTAAAAAAAAAAAAAACACACACACGCAACAGCTGCAAAGAGATTTATTTCCTCTGCCACCACCCTCCCCAAACACACAGACAGATATAACCTGCTTTGCAGGAGAGGCAGCTTAGTTACAAGGACAAGTAACAAATGTAAAAAAAATTTCAGTTTTAAGGTCTGCAGAGTCGGTGCATGGCTTTGGGTAAATTATTAACCGCTCTGCATTTCTATTTTTCTATTTGAAAGACGAACATCCCACCTAATAGCTTCACAGGGAAGGGAGCAGGGGACGAGGAATGTCTTATTTCAGTTAGCCAAACTCTGAAAGGGATGCCACATACCAATTGCTACCACAACCATTAAACACATGGGATGGAAGACTCAAGGTCACTGGTTTTGATTTCCTAGAATTTGATTGTTGTAGCAAGTCTATACTGAAGCATATCTGCAGGCTAGCTCTGCCACCCTGTGTCTGCTGCAAGATGTGCTTTCTCACAAAGTTCAGACTTGCAGGTCTCTTTCTAGATCAGGCACAGTGAGCAGAAATGAAGCCCAGAGGTAACTGAGGCAGCTCACATCCTATATAAACTGGAACCCTTGGAGCCTGTGGGTAGGTCTACACACATACACTACACCTTCCGTGTAAAATCCCCTGAGGTACCTAGTACTGCTTCTAGTACAGTTTAGCTACAGCAGCCTATGTTTCTAGATGGGCTGGTCTGCTTTCTTCAGTAACATACTCCACATGAATTGCAGGCTCATGTATTTTGTTAAGAACGAACTTCCACGTTTTCCTTAGCGGCCTCTGTATCCTTCACGCAGACAGAGGCCCCCAAACACTGCTATAAACACATCAGCCTTTTACTTACCTGCCTGCCTCACTCAGCTGTTTCCCACTGCTTTGGTCCAGTCCGGAGGGTCCATAGTCCCACTGTACTTCCTTCGCAGCTATGTAGTATTTCCGAACTCTCCCTTGGAGGGTGGATCTTGGAGCTTGCCGAGAACAGGGTCGGACTTCATAGAGTGCCTCCATTCCAGCTGCCCAAGACATGGTGGACACACAGGCTTAAACCCCCATCCGCCAGTTTGATTAAATAACGAACACAGGCCCACCCTCCTATCATGAGCTAGCCATTCCTCCTTTGTTGCCCCAAAGGACACATGGCTGGGAGAGGGCAATTAGGTGGTGCCCCCAGAAAGGAGACTTTTCTCTGCTGGTGAGCAGAGCTTCTTACCTTAGATATCAGATGCTATGTGAGAAAGGATGGAAAGGAAATAGAGCCTTCTGCTATCCTCAGGTGTATTATGCAACTGTCTGTAACAGGGACTAGAATTCTTACGACGTTGCCTCATCTCAACATTCAGCTATATCAGACTTGAGGTGTTCAGTGCTGATCAATGTGGAACATTGTACAGTGGGATGTGTCATCCCTGTATGTTTGGCCTGCATATTAATAACCAATGCATTCCAATTTATAAAAGACAAAGATCCACCCTATTCACCTGGGGTCATTTTTGGCAGGGAATACTATCCAAGGCACTGCCCCCCACCACACTGTATGCCAGAGAACCATGTTGGGGAAAAAAAAAAAAAAAAAAAAAGGAAGGCCACAGAGTACAGGATGGATTCCAGCCTCTGCCTTACCTTCTATGTGATCATTGACCTGACAGCTCAGTAGCCATCTCCCAGGGTTACTGGGGATCATGTCTGCCGTGACAAAAGTAGCTGGGAATAGGCTGGCCACATCTGTCCTGTGGCCTCTGATAACGAGCATCTCTCCATGGAAGTAGGCTGTGTGAACATCAATTTCATTGCCCATCCCAAAGAGATGCCATGCAACATAATCCCCAGCACACATCGTCATCTCAGGGAGGTTCCCAAAGACGTAACCATTAATAGCTGCAAAACCAAGCAAATCAAAAGCATAATAAGAAAAGGGGCCTTCAGAGCTTCTGCCTACAGGTCACAGTAAAGAAATGTTTGGAGGGTGGATCTGACCAGAACCTGTCCTCCTCTTCTAGTTCTGTAGAGCACAGCTCCACAACTCATTTCCTAATACAAAGCATACTCAGCATCTCCAAATACTTAACACAGGCTCTCTCAAGCCAAAGATTAAATCAAGTTAATTTTTTTTTTCCTGGAGTTGCTGCACTGTCCCTGTGACACTGCTTAGCGCACAAACTCACAGCTTGCTATCACTCTTCTTCCTTCTACCCCCATCCTGGCATACAACAACAGAAAGTGCATTTCAAGATACCAGAACACTGACACCCCTGGAGCATGCGGGCAAAGCCAGTGGCTTCACAAAGGCAACACTGACCATGCATTTTGTTGCTCTCTTGGAATTCTTCATCTTCTTTGTCTACAGAGCCTGGATCTGTACAGAATGACGCTATGTTCTCATCCAGGTACCAGCTTAGGTTCTCATCCACCACACTGAACATCAGAAAGAAATCAATGTCCACATCCTGGCGTCTTTGAGAAGTGCCAGTCAGTATTCCTAAGGCCAAAGCAAAGATGAATGTGTGTGTGTACCCCCCACACACATCCAGAAAAGTAGACATCAGTCAAGGCATTAAAACATCAACAGAAGAGTAACTTCTTATCACACATATTAGGGACTGTTGCTTTTCCTCACAATTCTAGTCCAGCTCTTTGCAGAGTTCTACCAATCTCACTTATATACTGCATTCCCTGCTAATACACTTCTCAATTTCAAGCAGCTCTACCACTGCTTGACACTCCTGAGCTATATCACCTTAAGCGTTCTTATTCTTCCTGAAATCAAAATCCTTTTTGTTGTTGCTGCTGTTGGGGGGGGGGGGTTGTTGTTGTTTTCGTATACAAACCGGGTCTTAGACAAGACTCCCACTCCTAATACAAATTTAAATGGCTCTCTCAGAGGAAGAGGCCTACAAGCTCACCTGTCCAGCCACTAAGGGATAAAGACAATGTAATTATCAGAACCCAGCTAGAAAACAGGTCTCCAGCAGACAGCTCCCAGCTTCATAGGATACAGCATGACTGGATTATCTCCTCATTCTATCCTCATTCCAGTCACCACTGTCTTCACAGCATGAAGCTGCCTTCCCTTGGCAGTTTTACCTTCTTTGCATGTCAGCAATGGCCCAATTAATCCAGATGCAATGTCCTTTGGTGCATCAATATGAGAGTGGTAGATCCAGGTCAAGCAGTTTGGGTCATCAGCAGTTGGGCTGTGATCTTCAGGGACAGTCCAAGTATAGGTGTAACTCCCTCCTGGGAAAACAGCATCATCCTTCTTCTGATCCTGGGGGGACATATCAGGATACAGGGATCCTAGAAAAATTGAGCAACCACAACAACCATTCAAGAGCAGAGTCCATAGGTACAACCCTGTGCTGAGCTTCTTGCACTCAGTATAATAGAGACAGCTACACATATATACTTTGATAGCAGCTTTCAAAGCAAGACTCACCATCCCAAGTTGAAACAGAGTATTTAATCATCATTCTCTCAATGAATAACTGAGGCACTGAGCTATTGTAAGGCAACTTGCCAGTAAACAGGTCAGCACAGAGCTGGAAAGATGATTCCTGCTCTGCTTATTGTTCCTCTGCCCTCAGCTCTATAATACTTCATAGGCAGTCTCTCTAAAATCTCTAGGGTTGTTCCAAAAAGCAACTCTTTGGTCTCATACTTCATCCTTCTTGCAAACTCTCAGGCTCGTCATACTCATGGCTCTTCTACTACAGCACTTCAAATAATGACCATTAATTAATTCTTCTCCTTCCATGCCGCTCTCCCACTGGTGAGCTTTTGGTGATGCTACTAAATTCAAGAAATCTAGACTGTGTACTGTAATGCCCAGGTCGGGAAACTACTCCCAGACCCATCAACCTCCTAAATCAGCATCAGGTGACTTCACTAAACACCTAAGTTCAGTTGCTTTCCAGCAGTATAGCTTAGGTCTAACCAAGTTCTCAGCTTCTTCACAGACACCTTTCCTCAGTGCATACTCCTAAATTCCCAATGAGGAAACTGTCTCCATTATGGTAGTGGCTCATTTACCTTCAGAGTCCTTTTCGTAGAAAACACCATGAGGATGGATCGTGTATGGACGACTAGCAAAATTTTTTAGGTGTACTTCAATGGTATCCCCCACTTCTGCTCGGATGATGGGCCCAAGGAACCCCAGCCAGGCAGGTTTGGGAATCTCAGTGGTATATGTGGAGTCTGTGTACTGCTTATAGACAGATTTCTTGTACGTGCTTCCCACCCTGTCTCTGCCGGGCTGGAGGAATACTGAAGCCTTACTGTTAAATTCAGAAAAGGGAAAGGCACCGTAAGTCACATTTATATAAAACAGCTGATGTATAACACAGTAGAGTGATGATGACAAAGTTTTCTCAAGCAAGTCCTACAGCTTTTGGCATGATACAAGACCTTCCGTGCTGTGTGCTAACATGCTCTAAGCCAGCAGCGTACTTTTCCTCTTCCCACATCTGATTGCTGTGACATGGGTAATAGAGCCCAATTAGGAAATAAACAACGCTAGCTTTTAGATTTGTCTGCCTTCTGAGTGAGCAAAATAAAACACAGGACATTAACAAATTAACAGTTTGGGAAGTCTGGGACCAGAGTCACAAGTGAAGTGAATTCTTCATTAAAACACATGTAAGTGCACCCCTGAAAGTCTACAACCATACTGTGCAAACGAGGAATGAGGAAGATGTTGCTTCTCTACTTGACAGTCACGAGTGAAAGATGGAAGACTGAGGCCTTTCTCACTCCTGTGTTAGTTGTCACTGGGCTTTTAGGAACCTCATTTCAATGCCTTTGTGGAGTTTGTAGCTCAGTCACAAGAGGAAAAAATATCCTGAGCTCTCTGGCCAAAATTCACAGTCCAAAAGAAGGTGATTTTCTAGTCGACAGATTCCAAATTATTTGTAGCATGACAGACAGCTCAGGCAAATATGTCCCCGGCACATAACTAACTTCAGAGTTAAAACGTCCTACAAGTACTAAAGGTCAACACAAGAGAGCATTTACTTTTTATGATTATTTCTTAGCAGATAAAAGATGAATCATGGTCCAAGTATTAGTGGAACAGGCCTAAATGAGAGCTGAAAGTCCCCCCCACCTTAGTAACAGTCAACCCACAGCAATATACATGGTCCTGAAATACAGGCAAATTCTAGTGCTTATCTCTAGAAGATGAACAATGCAGACCAAAACACTGAAATACTGGCTTTGTCATTCAAAATTGTGAAGGGTAGGCTCTAGTTACATAATTTAAAGATCATACATTTATGAGGTCATCCATGCAGCCAGTATTATTAAAAAGATTATAGATGATTCTGCTTTATTGCACACTTGCTTTTTTCCATTTAGTCCATTTCTCCAAAAAAATTCCTAAAACATTTTACCACCTCTATCACTCATACCAATATCAAAACCTTTCCTTGTTGCTAGTTAATGGGTTTCTCTAATCACTGTACAAATAAGTCCCATTAGCTAATTGTTTGTAGGGACAGAATAGATTTTAAGTTGCTTTCAAGTTTAATGGCCTTTTATTTCATTTCATTTATTTCATTTCTGCTCATCTATTATGAGAAGGCAAACAAAAAAGCACTGTGTTTGTTACCGCTACAGGAGTCAATGCTAACTTATTTTCTACTTATCCTGAATTCTCTAGGTTTATTTTTCTGTGAACTAATTTATTTCAGTCTGTTCAGCACCTCCAGATAAGGAGACTTTTCCAGGCTAAACTGACAGAGCTTACTGGTTTTCTGTGAACCTCTCCTGCTGCGTTGCTTCTGAATGCAGATCTCCTAACATCTCAGTGTTATTTATTACGGGGTTGGAGGTAAATGACTGAGAGCAGGTCAAGATTCCATAGGTTTCCATGGAAAATGGAAACAAAAATGCCGAATGCCCTAAAAACAGCTGTGGAAAGCTAAACAAAAGCAAAAAAGGTTTGAGGTTTTAAAAAACAGCAATAAAAACTGTTTTTGTATGGCTCAAAGTAGTGATTAGAGTTCTCAGATTTATTTTTCTGCAAAACAATTTTAACCACCCCCTGAGATTTCAGGCAGAAATTTCCATTAAGTATAAGGCTTGAAATTCCATTTAAAAAAATAAAAAACAAAAATGCACAACCCAGCTCTACAAAGTCATTCACATTGAGGTGAAAAGTCATCATGCTTCAGGATATGTAAGCTGATCAGCAGCTGGAAGTAGGAAAAACTAAACCTCAGGGTAGCATATTGCACAATCTGCTCTATTATGGAGTGCTTGTACTTTCCTCTAATGTAACTGGCATTGGTCACTGCATGCTCGATTAAACTGACCATTCCCTTTCCCAGTGTTACAGTTTCTATGTTCCTATGATAAAACAAGTTAACCATTAAGCCCATAAAGATCAGATATGTGATCGTGTCTCTCGCTTGCTTAGATGCCCCAGAATACTTGCATAAAACTACTCAGACAACTACTATTTTAAGCCAGTACCAGACCAAATACTTATAGAACTAAACATACAGGTTACGTGCAATGCTTTGATTAGCAAGTACGTTCCTTCCTGTTGGAGCATAGTTCCAGTCCACCTCACGGATCCCCAGGTAATAGACTCGGGTGACACCTTCAGCAAACGTGGGTAATAGCAAAGGGATGTAAAATGACAACCACCAAAGCAATCCCATCATAGCCTGAGGTGAAGACCCTTTTGGGAGAAAAGAAAAAAATAATGTAATGAATCAGGAGTGGAATCTGACCACATAACCTTATCATAAATAAGTTGGTTTGAAGATACTGGATATTCTATAAGTTACTAAAAAAAAAAATACATCACCCACCATCAGGCAGAATACATATTAGGATCATTATTCAAATATCCATGGGTTCTGAGACAAAAACAAAATCACTCCCATAACAAAATCAATGCACAAATTGGAGATTATGCCTTGCCAGTCAGTCCCCTGCACCTAATCCTGCTTCTCTCAAAACAGTTTGATGAACTCAATTTTTTTTTTTTTATTGTCTGTAGTGCTCTTCCCCAATAAGGTTTCACTTGGTAGGAGAGGAAAGGAGCAGAGCCACAGCACTACATTGGCAGAAAAAGGCACCTGTAAATCTATATGCTATGTAACTGTCTTCTTAGGGTGCCAGTGTCCTAAGCAAAGGAATTCCATTGCAACTGGCACTCCAGTGATCTTTATTTATTTATTAATTCTGATGTCCTAAATCATCTTATAGGACAGGAGCTAATGAAAATAATCCTGAACAAGTAACTTTATTTTAAATTGTTGCCAAGGTCTCTCTACCCCACTAAGCCACCTGAGGAAGCGTGATTTAGTCACTACAAAGTGATTTTGAAGTTTCAGTTCTTTAAATTGTTGCTCTTAAAGAGTGGTTCTCTAATCCATGGAGTCTCAAACAGGTTGCACTAGGCTGTTCCCTTAGTCTAGTTCCAGTAAGCATTTTCCCCATGATTTGGATCATGAAGTAAGGAGCTTATTCATACAGCTTCCAACTGACATCAAGCCAGGTGTCAATAAGCACCAAAAATGCTCTGAAGACAGATCCAGAGTTTAAAGTGAATGTGGCTAGTTGCAAAAACTGTCTGAAATCAATAAAACAATTTAATGAACACGTGTAGAAACTGATGCAATATGGAGCACCAGAATAGCAGCTAAGGAAAAAGCTCGAGGTTAAAATGCATGACAAACTAAACATAACTGCACATGAAGATGCTTAAACCAGATCTCATTCAATGATATAATTAACAAAGCTGGAAGCAACTACTCTATTGCCCTTGACGATCAAACTATTATCTAAAATAGGTGCTCAACTCTTGGCACCACAGAGACAGACATAAGCAACTTAGAAAAAACTCAGCAGAAAGAAACAGGAAATGAGAGAATCAGAAAAATGTGATCTATCAAGAAAGGTTGAAGGTTTATCAGTTCCGTTTAATTTCGGAAAGCAAGGGATGATGACATAACACTGTCAAACACAGAAAAGGTTTTTATGAAGAAGATTGAGATTTTGTTCTCCCTTGTCCTTGGTAATAAGGACATGAATAAATCAGGTTCACTTGCAGCAAAGCTAGGTATTCTGTAAGCTTTCTGTTAACATGACACCACACTGGAACAGGTTTCTCAGAGGAGCTACGAAATCTGACTCAACTCCAGTACAAGGGAATGAACCAGATACCTACTCGGTTTACTTCCAGATCTGGATTCCTATGATTTCTAGACATGCTATCCCAAATCTCAGAAGCCAATGATAATCAACTATTATTGATTCCTGACAATCATTAAACTTAAAAAAAATCAAGAGAATTTAGAGAGAAATTTAGAAGTCAAGAGAAAGCAACTCTCAACTTGGAAAAACCCTTTCCCATTCAGTTTGGGAAAGCAGGTTGTAGGGAAGTTCTCTAAATCTGAGAGAGATTTCTTATCTACAGTCCACATGATATAGCCCTTATCCATCGATTCCATCGGTAAGCACTTAAGAAGGTCAGTATAACGTTCCCTGTTTTCTGCACAAAGAAACTCAGGTAGAGAACAGTCCTTTCCTCATGACACAAGCAGGGTAGAGATCATGGCAGAACACAGGCCTCCTAAATCCTGCTGTTACACACTGTCAAATAACTGCACCAACCTCATTCCCCTGCTACCGCTGCTGGAATAGCTGGTGCTTTTCACAGGAAGGTGAAATAATTGAGTTTACATGTTTATTCCGTTCTTATGAGGTTTCAAACCAACGAGCTGAGAAAGCTGTACTTACACTATTTCACACACACACGTGCCATAATGAATAGCAAAGAACAGCGGTGACAACCATGAGAAAAGAATAAAGGGACAAGGCTGGCAGTGTCAGCCTTCAGCCCAAAACTTCCAGTCGAATTTGCACAGACCCTGCTGAGAAAGGGAAGTGGATGCTTTTGACTCAGCTTGAAGAGCGACCCACTTGTCAACATGGGTCAAAGTAAGTAGGAGTAGCTTTCCAGGTAAAATATACCTAGCATGTGAGTTGGTAGTCCTGGAGACTAGGAGCCGCTGAGCCTGGGGAGTTGATATGGCCTAACTATGTCCTCTTCAGTTAGGATTTGATATTCCTTGCAAAACACACTACGAAAGGGCGAAGCGTAGACTTTATGAGAAGCTCAAGCAAAAATTCTTAGAGTTGGTTGGGAAAATTGCCTATTAAGACAAATCCCTGATTTGTCAGTCCACTATTTCTATGTGGCCAAGTCCCTACTTTAATATATTAAATTTCAGCACTGCAACATCAATATATTTAATCCAGCAAGCCAGATCATACCAGAAGTCATGGTAATCTAAACATCTTGTGAATTTGCTCTGGCCCTGGGCAAAAACCCAAGAGAAAGTCTTTGGGATGACCTCACTGAGGTTTTATAAAGGTCCAGTCTGGACCTCTCACCAGAGTTTGACCATGACAATGTGGCTATTTTGGGAAATAGTTAAGACAACTTCTTACAATTCAGGTTCATAGGACAATTCTGTTCTCACGTTCTCTTTACAGTGATTCTTCACCACTGAGTCATTCAACTAGTGCAAGCCGAAGGAAGTTAATAATTCTTAAAAATAAATAAATAATTTTTTTCTCCTTGAAGCATATTCCTTAAATTAAAAGACGCCAACTTTCTAATTCTGTTCATCCTGAACCTTGGTATTTTATAGTAAATTCTTTACTTGCAAGACTTTACTGATTCACTAATAACACAGGAATTACAAATGAAAAGAAAACTAGATTTCAGTGTCATTTGCTAGCTAATTATCCTCTACTTTATCAAGACAGATGGACCAAATGCAGGGCTGCTTGTGGTTATTCACAAAAAACAGACCATTGCTCAGGAAGGAAAAGAAGGGGAACAGATAAATAAATAAATAAATAGATGAAAGGTATTAAATGAATCAAACCTTTCCATCCCTTACTTTGTTGAGCAGGGTTAGCCACAGGTCCTGTTGAGAGGGTCAAAGAGTCAGCTGGAAGACATTTTCTTTCATATACCTGGAGTGCAGATGCCTGGAAAACTGAAGATTCAGAAATGCCAGAGGGGACAAAGTCTAGGTTGTAAAGAAGGGAGATGCCTGGCCTCCAGTGGGCAGGTCAGAGCCACAGGCTGTGGCAGTTACGAACCAGGCACTAAATAGTCATGACGCAAACAACACGATTGGGTAACACACACCTAATTTTACTAAAATGCCCCAGGAAAGCATCACTCCTAATTAAACATAACATCTGGACACTTGTTTCAGCTGTCAGGAACAACAGCAATTTCACTGCCTGGCACCACGTCCAAGGATTAATTAAGAAGTATAACTACATCCGCATTAATTTTACAGGGAGGAAGAGATTACTCATAGCAATACCCTCACCAACCACCTGACAAGAACAATTACTCGATAAGCACAAAGCTAGGCAGATAACAGGTCCGACGCTGCCCCGCTCCCCCCCCCCTCCTCCTCCCGCCGGCTCCCCCGCGCGGCGCCGTCGCCACTGACCTGCTGGGCCGCGGAGGGGCCCGGCGGCGCCCGCCCGCCCGGCGGCTCCCAGGGCATCGCGCGGGCCGGGCCGGGCCGGTCGCGGGCGGCGCAGCCGGGCTTCGCGCCGCCTCCGCCTGTCGAGAGGGGCACGAGGTTAGCGGGGAGCCGCCTCCAGCCGCGCAGGGAGGGAGGGAGGCGCACGGCGGCCCGGCCCGGCCCCCGCCCACCGGGTGCCCCGCGGCGCGCTCCCGCTCCCGCTCCCGCCCCGCCGCAGGCCGCGCCGTTGCCAGGCAGCGCCGGGCCAACAGCACCTGCGCGCGCGCGCGCGCCCGGCGGGCGCCGCCCCGTCCGCCCCCGTCCACCTACCTGCGGGGCGCCTGGCGGCCGCTCACCGCGCGCCCCGCTCCGCGCCTGCGCCCCTTGCCCAGGGCCGCGCGCGGGCCCTTTAAAGGCATTCCGGTGACGTCACCAGCGCTCCTCGCGAGGCCCGCGCTCCCCCCCCCGCCGCGCGGCCGGGGCACAACAAGAGTCACGCGCGGAGCGGCCGGGGGCGGGGCCTCGCGGCACCAGCCAATGGGAGCGCTCTCCGCGGCGGAGGCACCGCCCCTCCGCTGCGTCACGGCCGCCGCCGGCCGCCCCTGGTCGCTGCGCGTCGCGGGAGCGCGACCCTGCCCGGCCCGGCCGCGCCCCGGGATGAGGGAAGGGTCGGCGCTGCCCGGCGCCCCCGGCGCCGCCCCGGTGCCCGGCTTCTTGGCCAAGCTCTGGACCCTCGTGGAGGATCCGCAGAGCGACGCCGTGATCTGCTGGAGCAGGGTGAGGGCGCCGCGGCCTGGGCCTGGGCCTGGGGCAGGGCGGGAGGGGAGGGAGGGGGGCTGTGCTGGGTGGAGGGGCTGGGGCAGGGCGAGGGGAGTGGGGTTTGGGGCAGGGCGGGAGGGGAGGGGAGGGGGGCTGTGCTGGGTGGGGGGCCTGGGGGAGGGCGAGGGGAGTGGGGAGGGGGGCTGTGCTGGGTGGGGGGGCTGGGGCAGGGCGAGGGGAGTGGGGCTTGGGGCAGGGCGGGAGGGGAGGGGAGGGGAGGGGGGCTGTGCTGGGTGGGGGGGTAGGGGCAGGGCGAGGGGAGTGGGGAGGGGGGCTGTGCTGGGTGGGGGGGCTGGGGCAGGGCGAGGGGAGTGGGGTTTGGGGCAGGGCGGGAGGGGAGGGGGGCTGTGCTGCGTGGGGGGCCTGGGGGAGGGGGGCCGTGCCGGGTGGGGGGCCTGGGGCCTGGGGGAGGGGGGGCTCTGCCGTGGGGGCCCTGGGGCAGGGCGGGGGGGGAGGGCCGGGAGGGCCCTGGCTGGGCCGGAGGCGGTGGCGTGGGGGTGCTGGAAGAGGCAGAAGGGCGAGGGGGTTGTGCTGGGCGCGCTGGGGGGGGCGGCCCGGGGGGCTCATGGGGGTGAGGGCTCGGCTGGGGGGCTGGAGGGGTGCTGAGGGCAGGGCGCAGGGGGTCGTGCAGGGGCGCCTGGAGGGGGCGGTGGGGGAGCTGAGGGAAGGGGGGGTCTGCAGTGTTTGGCGCTTCGGTGTGCCGGGGGCTGAGGGGAGGGGAGGGGAGGTGGTTCTGCCACGAGGCTAGCGAGGAAGGGGGAGAAAGCTGTAGAGCGATGTTCACTGGGGAGCGCAGTGGGGGGCTGCGGTAGAGCTGCAGGTGGTAATGGGGCCCGAGGTGAGTGTGGTGTGGGCAGGGCCCTGGGGGACGCACGGGTGCGCGTGGAGCGGTCAGGGAGCGGGCTTGTTGCGCTTGCTGTGGAGCAGACAGATCTGGGCGCGTAGAGAGCGGGTGCGTGTGTAGGCCTGATCTGGGCAGTGGGTCATCCCCAACATGCCTGTCTGTCTTTAGCAAACGTAGCAGTGTGCTGCATAGTGTTTCAATAGAGATAGCATGTTGATATACTGATATACATAAAGGAGCATGTGAGGGCATGTCTACTTAAAATGGACTGGCGTTGGATAGTATGCATGTTGGCTTTTCTGCTGATACTTCACTCTTAAGCTGCGTTGCTACAGGAGAGCCCTTGCTGCAACTGTTTGTACGATTAAAAGTAAACAAGCAGAACAGCTTAAAGTGATCCTACATTGCGGAGTAACACATTAGAATACTCTCAAATTATATATAATTATCTAAAAGTGGTGACACCCAGGAGAAAAGACTCTTTAAAAAGTAATTAACTTTCCTCTTCTTCCTGAGATTGGGAAAATAAGCCTTGCTGGTCTTGTGTGCCTTCAGGCGTATAATATTATGAACACAGGCAGACTAGCAAGACATCAGAGACAAACACAGATGGTGTTTATTTTAGTCTAATTTTTAAATGCTCAGTTTTCATCCGCTTTTTTCCAGATGTTTGGCCTTTACAAAGACAAAGATGAAGAGAGACTTAATATTTTTCTTCTTTGTGAATAGTGTAGAAATCTCAGAAATACCTACCTAGTTCCAGGAAATTTGAGCTTGAGAGTGTGGTGAATCTGGAACTATATCGTAGTTAACCTTTTCCACTGCTGAGTTCTGTTGTCTGAACTTTTAGTAACTCTCCAATGATACTTGGTTATTTTTAGTGGTGACATAGTGCACACAATGGAAGAACCTTGTCAGGAGGTAGTCAAACTCTGATCAAGGGAGATATAAGCCCTCTAGTGGCATGAATTCCAGTGTGTTTGAGCAATATTTATGTTTCCTGGGAACCAAGAGAGAAGCAGATACGTGTGGGGTTTTTTTTCATTTTTCTTTGGCTTAAGCTCAAAACTTAAGTGTGGTTTTGTTCTTTTTTTTTTTTAAAAAAAGAAGGCCCCTATTCAATAAGAATGTTCCACGTAACTATCTCTTTGGGTTCAAACTTTTTACTACAGTCCTTAGTACTCAGAAATGCCCATGCAGGCAATTCTTTCACTAAATGTTTTGCACTTTCCTGTTGTAGGAACTGTCTCTGTCAATTTATATCTTGACATATTATTAGCTTTAGAAATACTGTGCTTGTTCTCTAAATGTGACTTTGGTTTATTTTCTAGAATGGTGAGAACTTCTGCATTCTGGATGAGCAGAGGTTTGCTAAGGAGCTACTTCCCAAATACTTCAAACACAACAATATCTCCAGCTTCATACGCCAGCTTAATATGTGTAAGCATCAATTGTTTTCATGTATTCTTTTTGCCAAGTTCGTTGCTGCTTAGCATCAATTTGTATTTCTTTAATCAAAGCAATTTGCTTGGCAGATCTTTCATCCCTGAAAACCTGAATTCTGGTCCTGACCTTACTTTGCAAAAGAAAATAACAGCAGAACTTGGCTTAGTCTTTGTTTTCAGTATTTCAGCTCTGAGTCTTTTTGAGCAATCACAATAAAATATTGTTTCATGTGTTGGTACGTAAAGCTTAGGTAGTTCAGTGGGCTCCAGTGGTGGTGTTAACGGTAATGAGAAATTAATAGCAAATTTGTGCATGTTTGGAAGAACAAAGGCCATATCTACACCCATGCATCTAGTATATGGAAAAAAAGTACCTAGATCATGCTGTTGCACGCGTTGCTGTGTTGAAACAAGCTTAGTCATACTGATGGATAGAGCTGGACCAAGTTTTTCATTTGTTTTCTGTGCTCTACTTCTGAGCATGATGTAGTATTTGTTATATAATACTGAAAATGTACAACTTGCACAGGCAAATAAACTGGAGTGAGATGGTAATTCAAAGACACAGTACAACATGCAGGACTGCAACACACAGCAGAAATAATTGCTTTGCCGTAGATATTTTGTGGGCCAAGTGAAGGTGAAAACTGCATAGAAAATGGTTATCTTATTTAGAACGTCCATTTGAGGTGAGAGGGATTAAGTGACTAAGCAAGTCCTTTTCAGGAAAGGAAAGGATCTGAAAGATGCTCTAGGTCTGAACTATAACTCTTAGGGAGCTAAGTTGGATATTTCACCAACCAACTAGCTGTATATATTCTGTATGTCTTTACTCTATTCAGTACAAATAAAATCTCTTACCTTTTTTCAAAATTCCTCCTGTTTCATTAGGCTAGAAATGTGTTTCAATTATGTTTATGCTCCTCCTTGAAAGGAAAGAAGGGTACAATTTGTCATAAAGCTTTGCTAAAGTAAGTTAATTTACAGCAGTGGATACTATGGCTTAGTTGCAGGGAATTGTTGAGAAGAGGTGGAGATCCTTGGCCAAGTGAATTTGTCTAGTCTCTCTAGCTCATGCCTGTTTAGATTCCATCTCAGACACAAAGAAGTGATTGTTTAGACTCTTAGCCTAGGGGGGATGCTATTGTTTGTGTCAAGTGTTGAGATTCCAGTGCCTGAATGTCAATGGATAATATAAAAAAGCAATTGTCTTATAGCAAGATTAAAAGCTAAAATCCAAATATTCCTGTAAAGATGTGCAGTACCATGGAAGACTTCTTTTCCTGCTTGGTCTATCCTAGGTTTGAATAAAGTTGTCTAATGATAGTGATGCCAAGATGCAGTGAAACTGGAATACATTAACTATGTTAAAAACTTCAATGAGGAGAGATATGGCTTGCTTTGTCAACTGTATTTTGCATCTACCCTGTGGTATTTAGAGCAGTGGTGGAAACAGAGCTTGCAATGTCTTATTTCATGCAGGCAGTCTGAGTGGTATGGAAAGAGGATTGTGTGTGTATATGTTTGCATAGGCTGAGATATAATTCTCTTCCTTAAATTGTTCTGTAGACCCTGGTGGTACATAACGTTCATTTTGTTGTATAGCTGCTTGGGATTATAGGCATGAAAAGGAAGATGCAAAGTTCCACTCCTTCCATCGGGACAAGGTTTTGTTCCAGATGTCCTAATAAATCTCCCTTCTGACTAACTTCTGTGATTGTTTGGACATTGCTCTCTTGCCTTAGAATAGTAGTAATAAGCCTTTGCCGTGCATGCTGTTCGTACAGCCTTTGCTTTCATTCTCTGCAAGATCATTTGGCAAAACTGTAGATATATTTCCCGGCTGTGAAAATCAGAGCAGCTGAAATGTTTGAGCACCAAAGAAAAACTATGTAGCCACTTTTTCATAGTTCCTATTCCCAGTAACTATTACTGCAGGTATTTCAGTACCTTCTGGGTTTTCTTTAGCTGTGTGTTGTAACAGTCAGCTTTATATTGAAAGAAGTGACTTTTTTAAATCCCTCTCCACAGATGGGTTCAGGAAAGTGATTGCTCTGGAAAATGGTATGATTACAGTAGAGAAAAGTTCGGTCATTGAGTTCCAGCACCCTTTCTTCAAGCAAGGGAAGGCACACTTACTGGAAAACATCAAGCGCAAGGTATAATCTTAAGAATGTATTTAATTGGATTTTTTTTTTCTCACAAAAGTAGCTTATGTGGAACAAGTCGGGGGGGGGGGGGATCTCAAACACTTTAAAGCCAATAATTCACGTGAACCAAAGTACCATCAAAAGCTTGCTGACACACAGCCTTGTAGCTCTTTTCTGAATGCCAGGCTTAAGGCTTGGCTTGGCCTCCTCACATCAGCTCTTAGACAGAACACACCCTGCCATTGTTTGGCAATGCATAGGAGGAAGACCACAGTCTTTACAGCTATCAAAGTAGATGCTCTTGCATGCAGAGTTCTCGCACACAATTACAGCTTAATGTAGTCTTCAATTTTGCTGGCAAAGCAGAATTGGAAAGGATCATAGAGTGAAAGAAGGAAAAGAAATACACTCCCATTTGATGCTCATTGACAAAAGAGCAAAGGTGGCAGAAATCAGTTCATTTGGGCAAGTTTGTGTAAACTATGTTGTTCCCCCACAACTGTGTTGCCACTAAGCTGCACGTTTATTAGGGCTTTCCAGTTTTCTCTTGTAAGTTCAGGCCTTGTCTGACCTGTTTTGGCACAGGTATTTATCCTTTATTTGCTTGTTACAAGTCATGATATCCCAGCTGCCAGAGGAGACGATCATGTTATATCATGCTGACATTTGAACTGCAGGGTCTTTTCTGCAGAATATCATAATGTGGTGGCTACGTTGCCCAAGTTAATAAAAGCACAGTGTAGGCTTGAGGATTAGCTGGAGAGTCACAATTGTGTTTTGATTGATCCTTCACTGAGCCCTCTGTGCTCAGAATCACAGTTGATCAAATATAGTTATACAGTTGCTGCTCTGACTCGGGCCTGTTCTCTTCCCAGATGCTGTAATTGCTAACTTGTCTTGGCTTGCACACCTTGCTATGTTGGGACAGTCAGCTGATGACATTATGTATGGCAGCATGTATCCCAGGAGTGTTAAATTGGGTGGAGTAGTCTAAATGGAAGATAAAACCTTTGTTTTAGTGCCAAGGACTTTCTCGTGGAACTGTTGAGTAGGCTGGTAAACATATTTTTTGTTGCACAGGAATTGTTGGTGATTTTTGCAATGCCTAAAACCTCCATCGGTTTTCTCTGCTCTTTTAAAGTCTACAATGGAGTCAAATTTCAGCACTTGCTGTAAACTGGCTTTCAAACCCCCAACAGGAATTAAAATTTGCAGGCAGGATTTCCTTAAGTTAAACTCCCTTTTACTGTTAGCTCTAGGATCCCTGCTGCTGTGCATCGGTCTTGACACCCTCCTTAGCTATAGACTCTAAAGAGAGCAGTTCCTGATACTCTGGTGGAATGTTTTACTGGATTGGCTGTTTTTTTAGATGCAGGCTGACTGCATTTGAAACTTCTGTGTGCTGTCTGCATCTTTTTGGTGGCTTCCTTGTAGAGGTGGTACCTTGAAGAGGAAAGACAGTCATGAATTCATTTGGGGTACAGAGTATGTACCTGACCATCTGCAACAAATAGCAAGACATCAAAGAGCATGGACACAGAGAAGAACAATCAGGGCATTCAAGCCATCCTTTGTAACATTGAAATATATTAGGAAAGCTGTTATGTAATTGCTCCACAGAAATAACTAATAATTCTGTTCTGCTTCATTGTGAAGTGATGGGATGTTATTTTATAACAAGGTAGGTTGATTTCTGTCCAGCCTATTTTTCTTGAAAAGGGGATCTGTGAGTCAGCCTGCCTGCAAGCTATCTGACACTTCAGAGGGCTAATCCCAGATGCTTCTGCTTCCCTCTTGGGACCTAATAAAAAATAAGTAGAATTGGAGAATAACATAGGTTGAAAGGGACCTCTGGCAGTTGCCTAGTCCAGCCCCAGCTGGTTCAATTATGGTTAGTGTCTGGCTACAAGATTTTTGAAGTTATGTCCACAAAACATGAACATATAGCTCAGATAGGTGATGCACCAGACTTATCTTTTTAAAAATCTTGAATTGTGTATTAGCTATCGGTGCCAGCATCTCAGAAAAAGTTATTGAAGGAAATAGAAAGTTCTGAATGTAGAAGTGTTGCAGGGAGGAGAAAGTGAGCTTTTTGCTTTCTAATGAATCTTTCACCAACGTTTGCAGGACCAGCAATGATAGATTCTGCTGTGGGCAGAAAAGCAATTTGGGCTCTGACTGTCTGGAGACAAGCCTTCATAATTTTGGAATGTCACTCGGTGGAGTGATAATAACGGAAATGACAATATAGGAATCTGCAGTTCAGGTGGCGTGGGACAAATTTTCAGTCAAGTAGGATGCATCTAATTAGACCCATATGTTTGTTTTCTGTTAATTTAATGGAAACTTGTGAGCCCTGTGCTGAGAATTTTACCCATGCTTAAGAGGGATGTGACTATCATGTTATTACTGCACAAGCAGCTTCTGCATTTTATGACTGGTGACTTACCCTTTGACACAAGGGGGCAAGCTTTCACCAGACCTATCAGACAGAACCACTTAGGGAAGGCCATTTTGGATTAGTAATGCATTTTTAGCATGAAATACAATGGTGCATATACTGTCTGTACGCTCCAAGTGCTATTGTCATATGCTCACTGACATGCTGTTTTTCTTCATACAGCTGAGACTCTACTGAGGACTGCATCTGTAACAATTGTGATGTTTTGTGATACGTAAAAATCATATAATCTTACCTAATCTTTTAATGAAGTCTGGTCCTGTTTGTCTGCAAGCTAACTACAGCTCCTTTAGAAGGGAGTATACAAGGCACAGTCCTTAGTAAAGCATATGTAACCTGATCCTGTTTTAGGTATCTGCAGTAAGAACTGAAGATCTCAAGGTCTGTACAGAGGATTTACACAAAGTTCTCTCTGAGGTCCAGGAAATGAGAGAGCAGCAGAACAACATGGATGTCAGACTGGCTAATATGAAGAGGTAGACTGTCTGTTTATGTATTGAAAGCGGTTGCTATCTAATGGAGCCTGGCTCTAAATGTGGGTTTCATTTGAAATGAAAACAGATAAAGTTGTATTTTTTCCAGGAATACCTGTTCCACTCCACACAGCATTCTGAATCTTGTTTTCATAATTCAGTAACAGACCAGCAATTAAGACTGAGCGCTTGTTGACTATCTTGAGATTTCATTTTGGTTTCCAACATCTGTAGTTGTTCTTTAGGGGGACCAAAGCATTTTCTGTTCTAAGCACAAAACAGGGTTAGATGCAGTGAGGGGGAGTTAGTGATTGGTTTTCTTTTTAATTGGAAGTGGACTTTGTATGTCCTCATCTGTGTTCCTTCAGATCCTTTTTGTATGAGCGCTGGGAATTGACTGTGATCGTTGGCATGCGAGCAGCTATCAACCAAAGCTCAGGAGATACCTTCACTCCCTCTTTTTTTTTTTTCCTTAATACTTTTGAAACTTCTGCAGTGATCTGTGTTATGCTTAGCCTGCTTCTAAACACCAAGTCCTTATTCTAAGGCTTTGGAGTTTTGAATGAATACCTCATGTCAGGATTGTTGGTGGAGCAGCAGAGGATGAGAAAGTCCTTATTAGTGAGTGTTTGGTCCTACCTGGTAGAACATGGAGTTATTTTAACCCAGAGCTGGTGAATTTGATTAACTGATTGTTAGTCACCCACAGAAGGAATGTTGCTGTTGGTCCTGCAAGGTACTGTGAAAGTTTGAAAGCTGTGGAACTAGAGCATATAAAGTAAATTCTGTTCATCCTCTGTCTTCTGATTTATTCTGCATTGCAGAGAAAATAAGGCCCTGTGGAAAGAAGTGGCAGTTCTAAGGCAGAAGCACAGTCAACAACAGAAGCTGCTGTCTAAGGTACCATTGCAGCATCTTCAGTGCTACCATCCTTATTCCTGCCTCTGTGATACTTGATGGCATTCTTTGCTTATGTAGAATGACTAATGACACAGAGCTGAACAGGCTATATTAATGCGGCATAGGAAAAAATGTTGACAGTTCCTAAGTGTCCAAGAAGTAGAGAAACAAAGAATCACAAGCCAAATGCTAAGGAAAAGTCTTAGGGAGAAGGATTTCAGTGTGACTGAAAGCTCAGTGAGGCTAGATTATTTGGAGAGAAATCAGTAAACCAAGTTTTTGAAAGACTGCAGCACTGGGCCTGGGGTAAGCGTGGGACTGGAGGCAGTGAGTGGTAGTAGGAACGTGAAAAGAGAGATGGCAGGCACATGGAATGGAGTCTGTGAAAGATCTCTGACCATGACAGACTTTGACCGCTCAAGAAGTCAACTTGGAACCCAGAAACTATAGGTGGTGTTGCACTGGATCAAATTTTCTCTGGTTTCTCTCTCAGCTGTTTCTGGTCTGGCATCTTCTGTAGTGACTTGTGGTGTTAGATTAAAAAAAAAAAATCTGTCCAAGTGGGATAACTTTTCAATGCCATTTGTAACTATCCTTTTGTTTTTAAGACATGAACACAAATGGAGATTTAATTTACTTATTAATTTCAATCACATAACTACATAACTTTGCACGAAAGCCTGAATTCAGTCTGAATTAATAATTTAATATTAGGATTGCTGTGTTGATCGCTTTTTTGTTGTTTTCTTTTTAGATTCTTCAATTTATACTAAGTTTGATGCATGGAAACTATATTGTTGGGGTCAAAAGAAAAAGGTAATTACTGGCTAGCTCACAAAGTGTTGGAGTTAGTGTTGGATGTGCATTATGCGGACAAATCAACTTCTAGAAGCAGCATACTTAAAGTACAGAAAGAATATTTTTATCATTTATGTTCTTTCATTTAAATTTGAGAACGCTGAGGGAAGTGGAAAAAAGCATGAAATGAAGATTTCCTCTTGTTTATAACTAAAAAATAGCATCGGAAGAGAAGATATACTAAACTTTAAATTTTGAAGGGCCGGAAAGAGTAATTCTTTTAAAAAGTGCAAGCGTAACTGATTTTTTTTATAAAACAAAAAGCATGTTTAGAATGTAATACATCTGCACTACCTATAATGAGAACAATTTCAAAAAGCAAGGTTTCTTAGAAGTGGAAATATAGTAGTTCTTGCTGTTACTGCACTTACTTGGCATTGTTACAGCTTTTTATTACTGAAGTATGGACTAAAGCCATTTTTCATCTCAGGTCTCTAACAGATGCTGCAGGTGCTTCACCTTCCAAATACAGTCGTCAGTATGTTCGCATACCTGTGGAGAGTGGCCAAGCAGTAAGTCTTCCCAGGAGATGAAACACTGGGGTGGACAGGTTGCTATGCATTGGTGTTCTTCCCTCCCGCCCCCTAGTCTTCCTTACAACTGTTATTATCCTGGTCTTGTAATCGAATGCGCTCCATTTTGAATTGGACACGTTTCAAGCATTACCCTATCTGCATAATCATGCAATCCATACAACTTGGCATAGATGAAATTTTAATGGGGAAGAAAAGCTGCCAGAGGAGTGCAGATTCTACGCCAAAGCAGTCAGAATTTTGGTGTATTCATTTGGTTTGCTGTATCCTGCAGATGACTTTTTCTGAACATAATTTGGATGGTGAAGATGGAAACAGTACAGGTCTCATCATTCGAGATATCACTGACACTCTGGATAATGCCACTGATGGACTCCTTGCTCTGGCCCACACGAGTGGCAGAGCCAGGTATGCATAAGGATGATGAAGTATTTGTGCTTAAGTCATTAACTAAGTAGTCATGTTTAGTGTAAGTGACCAGTATGAATAATGGGAAACAGCTGCTCTGCATTTTTTTACTGTGTCTGCACGACGGGCCTCTTTGTAGGCTGCCTTTTTGCAGCATGCATGCAGCATTGGCCATGGTCAGCAAAGCTTTTTAAGAGTTCATGTCTCTCTGAGAGTGTCTGTAGTCTTAGCAAGCTGATTGACACTTGGAGTTTAATTTGGTCAGGCTTTTCTTCCTGCTTAACAAATAAGCATGTTTAACTTTTTGACTGAACAGGGACCTGAATGCATGTGTAGTTTACTAATAAGCAAATCCAGACTAATAGTCTCCAGTTCAAGTACTACTCTTGATGTCATTATGCTAAGTGCAACTGAAGGGGAAACATTCTTTTGTGTGGCCTCAGATCCTTGTAAAAACTTATTTGGTTATCAATACGCAGAGTCGAATACGGACCAACTTGGAATCTTTTATTTTGAGGGATATGGTGTGATGAATTTCCCTCCCACCACATGCCCATGCACCTCTGATGCACTCTTTAGTCTGGCAAAATGCGATGTTCTGCCCTGATATGTCTCTCCATGTAAGCTGTAATAAGTGATTCTTCATCTGCTATTAGGAGGGTCTTTTCCTTCTCTTTCAAAAGACCAGTTGATTATTTGAACCCTTGATGGACTTGACCTTATTAGGTATTAAGAGTTGAGATACTAAACTTGGAATGAGGAGCAGTACAGTTGGTGAATTCTCCTGCATCTTGTTTCCAGGGGTGTCTTACTATATGAAACGTCTGTCATATTTTATAGAGAGACACAGACAGCTCCGGATCCTGGCTTACCTATCTGTCAAGTATCACAGCCGGTTGAGTTAAATTGTGCGGAACCTATCCCTGCAGTTCCGATAAACGATGCTAACAAATCCAGTGAAACAGGAAATGATGCTGTGGAGCTCCATACTGCACAAGCTAATGCTCCAGAAGACCCTGTGTCAATGATTGACTCCATCTTGAATGAAAACAACTCTGGAAACCAAAATGATCCTTTACTGGACAGGTTTGTAGATCATTATACTCTTTTTCTGGAAACTGTTTTATAAAGTCATCATCCTGTGGTATCTCTGTTATAAATGCTTCTGTGTCAAAATTTTAGAGGATGTGTTTAGGAGAACATAGTAAATTAGCTTTTTTAAACTTCAAGTAGGAATAGCTGAGATAACGTTATCACTGTACTCAGTGCAATCTGAAGGCCTGATGCTATTCTGCCTCACTGACATTGCAAAATATGGGGGAATAGCTTGGAATTGTATATTGTTTGTAGGTAAGTATTGAAGTATAGGAGATAGCTTGCAGCACAGTGAGAAACTTGATATCGGGGCTACATATGTAGCTTCTCTCCACTTATCTCTTATGTCCTGCCTGCTGTCCTGAGAAACAGTTAAAACACGCAATGATCCGGTTACTCACGTTACCGAAGAAGATAGCGTTCCTTTAGATACAGATTGCTTCCAGCCCTTTGCTTATCATGTGTTGTCCCAAGGTGAAAGCCATTGGACCATAGCTTAAACAGAGAGTAATATACAGGCTGGGATCTGAGACCGTTCAGAAGATATTAAAATGAGGGAGGAAATATCAAAAAAGCAGTTGTTCCTTCCATACATATGATAGTTACTAGTATGCTTGTTGTTCAGATGGCCTTCCTTCATTGTACCTGTTCTGCAAATAGTCAGACCATGAAAAGTAGTATGGGAATGCAGTTTCTTGTACTTAGCAATAACCTGTTCTGCGTTGTGAGCACTCCTTGCTGTATCAGTTTGGCTCTCCTTTTACCCCAACAGCTGTAATAATCAAGAAGTTAGCAGATCATTTCCAGGAGTTTGTCTACATTGTGGTGCAAAAAAAAGGCCCTGACTGCTGACTGTTTCTCATCATATAGTATCATGTTGTCTTTTTAGAGAAGAAATTCAGGATTTTCTAAATTGCATTGACGCCAGCCTTGAAGAGCTCCAGGCAATGCTATCTGGGAAGCAGTATAACCTTGGTTCTGAAGCTTTCAGTGATGTGAGTGTCTTTTAATGTATTCTGATTCCTGAAAGATACTAATTAGATTGTATTATAAATTTTCTTTACTGATTTATTCCATGCTGTAATGGGCAAGAGGGAGGAAAATATTGAAAAGTAGATAATTTTGGATAGAATGGTACATAGTCGTCCTAGGAGTCTGACAAAGTACAAGTTAGTATGAGAACCTTTTCCAGTTCTTATAGTATTTCTGTTGTGTATGACTCAAAACACTTTTTGAACTGTTTTCTCTTAAGCCTTTTCGCATACTGTCATATCCCTATTGCAGCCATATCCCTGGAATTACTGACAAATGTGGTGCCCTTCTCTTCTGTGAGCATCGATTTTTCCGTCTCAGGTTTAAAGTACCTTGCTGTAGGCCTGTGGAGGAGAGCTACTTTCTCTGTGCTTTAGTGGATGGTTGGAGTGATCTGCCAGATCCTGCTGTCCTGTCAGGATCTCTCTGAGGCTCTGTTTTAAGAGCTTTATAATAAGACACATGCTGCTATATATGATCTGCTTTTTACTTTCAGACATATAATCCTGAGCTGCCAGCCCTGGATATGAATTTGATGGAAACTTCCTCTGGTATGGAAAATGTAAGAATGAGATTCTTTTCTGTAATGGGGAGGATTAATATGATATCAAGAGCTAAATTTCAGGGACTGATTGATAGCACAGGATGAAACTGCTCTTTTCTCTAATCCAGCTGTCCTAATGTTTTCAGTTGTCACTGCTGGCATATATATTTTAAGAGAATTCTCAAAACTTTTAAGTCTTATGTCCCTAGGCACAGTAATATACTCAGTATGCTGAACATTCATTCAAAGCAAAGTGACAGTTTAAATAGCATGTTCTTTGCTTTCTAAATACTATGTCTGAACACATAAGGAAAAGGGAAACAAACTGGTGTCTGTTCATTTAGCTGTCTGTATTGAGGAGCCTTTTTATTCTTAACTGTTACTTCTGTACCCTCTACTGAGAATGAGGAGGCTAGGAAAATCTTGTCATTTTTTTGTTCCAAGTGTGTGAGTACAGTTTCTTAGCTTGTTTCTCCAAGCATCAGAGAGTCCCAGGATGTCTTTCTGCAAAGTGATAACTAGGTTTGAGACTATATTTTAAAGGAGATTGTATGTATTCAGTCTATTTGAAGACTGAAGGGAAAGTATTAAAGGAAAAAGTATAATGCAGTACGTTGTATTTATTCTGAGCATAGCTATATGGCGTTTCCTCAGGGGGCACACAAAAGTTCTCTGCAAGTTCCCTTTCTTGTTCTAGTACCTAAAATTGTCTCATGTTACAGAAAACCCTTGCAAGTGTTATTGGTTTGTTTTATAGTCCTGAAATAATACTAGGACTGAACCTCCCTGTCAGAAGAGCTTAGATCGCAACTGAGGTAGAATGCTGCTGTGTTCAAGCAGTGCTTGCAAAATTTAATTATATTGATGAAATCATGTTTAACTGTGCTGTTCCAACAGGACAGACTATAATAAGGGTTCTAGTTTGAAAGGTGTTTAAAAAAAAAAAAAAAAAAAAGACTTGCTAGTCAGAAGCTTGTTTGGCTTTAGTAAGTTTGTTTGTGTTTCAGCATGCCTTCTTCTAAGAATTCCTATTTGCTGGTCCTTGTGGATGATAATGGGCTTGTGGAGTCAGAAGTTTGCGTTGGCCAACCGTTTTCTTCGTTTTCTCTCCTCCTTTCACGTTTAATTTTGTTAGCCAGTCAGTAGACTTGTGGGGGGGGGGGGGGGGGCGGGCTTGTTAAGCATTTGCCTTATTCTGTGTACATTTTGCTTCAGATTGCAAACTTGGCAGACAGCACTGAAGATCTGGGAGCACGTGAGAGAGAAACAGCAGGAAACAAAGGTGGGCAGGAAGGAATCTGAGAGCTGTAGCAGTTCCAAACTCTTCCAAAATTGTTATGTTCTTAAATGAGTTTTTCTGGCCCGTAATACGGCTTACTTCCTTCTGTTTATGTGAAGACTGGGAGATACCATTGATTTTCATGGAGCTGTGCCTCAGTCTTACCCGTTCCATTCCATACTCCATAGATGCATTAATTGTTCCCCTGTTCTTACATGTGGCAGAGTGCCACAATAGGGAACAACAGCAGATCTCATGGCAGAAGTGTCTCCTATGTGGGCTACAAAACCCCACAAATGCAGTGCTCCTCATTTTGCTACTTGAATGCTGTCATTGCATGCCATGTGTATTGGTGGCTTGAAGCGTGCTTCAGAAATTGAGCCTTAGCTGCAGTCTTTAGACTCTTGCCGCTGTGAATGTAGTCTGTCAGAGCACAGTTGTACAGTTTTCTTCAGTGAATGAATTTTTGAAGCAGCCTCTACAGTTTTCCTTGCCTTGAACAAGCGCCTTCATGTATGTGTCATAGGAGTCTGGAGTTTAAGATGTTTGTTTTCCCTCAGATATGCAGCTGATACAGTACAAGGCCAATCCTCTGCTTTCATTATTTGAAGAACTACCCTCAGGCGAAGCTGCAGGGAAGACAGAGGATCCTAAAGACCTTCTACTGGCCCCCCTAGAGGAGAAACCTGAAGGAGGATGGAGAGCAGGTAGTGAAACCGTCTTGCCACTAGCAGCTCCAGCAAACCAGGCTGAGCCTCTTGATGCTCTGGGAACGGGCGATCCACCTCTCCTCTCAGAGGATGGGAATGGAGAGTATAAACTGTTTCCCCTCTTGCTGCTCAGTCCTGTTGCTAACTTTATAGAAGAGGCCTCTGAGATAGAACCTTCTTGAACTCGCATAATATCTATAACTGGCTTAGTGATGTAAAATAGGTAACAAAGATAAATGTATCAGTGAGAAGTTTCATCTTCTCTCTCCTCTCCTGCCTCCTGGGTTTCATATTTGGTATAGAAAAAAGAAGGTACTCTTTCTGCAAGCAGAGAGCAAGCCTGGAAAAGCTGAAAACGAGGTCAAAACAAGAACTAATAGGACTGAAGGCATTGGGAGGAGGAAAGAACAAGCTCATTGTAAACATATTGCAATGTATTCTGTAACTGTTTTTATCTGATATTCTTACTGCAAGAGGAAATCTGTTTGTATCCTGTTTGTAAAGTTTGGCTGTTTTTTTTATTAGCTGGATAGTAACATGGTATGTAATATTTTAAACATGGGTTTTACTCTTTCTGAGAGCCTGTTTCAAGAGGTGGCTTGTCTACTGTTTCAAATTGTGTGACTTCTGTTGTTTTTAGGGTTTTTTTAAGTTTGAGATTTCTTTTTTTTAGTAGTTTGTGGCTACAAATGTTTGCATCCGCTTAGATCACTTTCCTACTCCTAGACTTGCTCCTAGGTACTGGCAACGTTTTTCCTATGGAAAATGACATTTTAACTGTGGAATATTACTTTTTAACATGCTGACACATGTCCATTGCCACGAATTTTAGGTGTTATGGTAGGAAGTGCTTTCCACCTTGCATACAGCTGATTTCTCATGCACATTGCATGGCAGTTCTTCTAGGATAACTTGCACTTAGCACACAGGTCACTTGTTCTTGGTAACTTTGAAATGAACCAATTCAGGAGATGCTTAGCAAAGTCCAGCAGCTGGCATTGAAACAAGAGCAAAGAAAAAGGAGTAATGGAGCGATTTGCATTGACATAGGACAACACATTGAGATGTCTCTTCTGCGTGCAATTGCTACTTGTTTACCTAACCCTGTATGAGCATGGGACTTTCCTGCGTTTTCTGCTGGTGGGATCATAATGATAAATTTATGAACTGTGAGATTAAATCCCTTGAAAGTAAATTGCAAAAAATAGTGTTTGCTTAGAAAGAAAGTCTTTCCCCAAAATTTCCTCCTATGCTGTTCTCCTGATTTTTTATTAGCAGCTGTAATACAGACATCAGCCCTTAGCCCCTGCTTTTCAGTGGAACAGGAAGTGTTCCTTAACAAATACCAAATGTGTAGCTGTCTATCACTAGCACACACAAGCCTGAAATTTGTCCTAGTGATGCAAAACTGTTGGGGCTAGGAGGAGTCTGGAGACAGGTAGAAAACCAGCTGTGTAATACCATGTGATATTCCTACCCGTGAAATTACTTGAACATTTTTTTAGTTTTAGGAATTCAGGCTATTTACAGGCTAAATTCTATAAAATTTCTGAAACAAGAGATTTTAATTCCTTTTATGTTCAAGAATCCAAGCTATTTTGTTACACTGAAGCATTTTGGATAATGCGTGTTATCTATGCTGGACTGGCTGAATCAGATTTGCACTTCATTTCATTGTCATATCTTTGAGTTGTGGAGGAGGATGTTGCTGCTGAGTGTTTGTATACACACAACACCTTCACAGTGCTGTTTTATTCTCATACTTCTGTACTGTAGCTGTTCTTCATCTGTGTGGCCCTTCATGTTTGTATGTTTTCCATTGCCTTTTGTTAAGTATATCCTATCCTAGCTATTTATAGTCTTTGTTTTGCTTGCTTTTTCTTCTTGAAAGAAAGGGCTGAATGGTCTAGGTTTTTCCTGAGCTAAGGGGAGAGAGGGAGATGAATAAATTGTGCATCTGTCTTGGGTTCTGTGGATTTGGGGGTGGGGAGAGGGCGTCTTTTTCCCAAAGACCTCAATTTTTCCAAGAGTAAAAGAGTGAAAAATAGACCTTTTCCTGTGCTGTTTTGAACAAATTGCACACAGCAAAGTTCTGTGACAGGCTGATCTTCTGCAACTTCCGTTTCCTGAACAGGTTAGATTGAAGCGTATGGATTCCCGTCATGTTCTCTGCTGATGGAGTCATCTTATTGCACTGCATCTCACCATCAGATATTTGATCTAATTACCTAATAGTTTTTTAAACTCACTTTCTCTCTTAAGAAGTTAGGAAACAAGACTTAAGAAAACTGCAAATAGAAACTTTTGCTGCTGTGCCTGGTTTACGTATTGGACTAGGAAAAGTATATATTTACGCAAGCTTACTAACAAAGATTGCAATAGAAAGGGGAAGGCTAAATAGGAAGAGATTTTAAAAAACAAAAAACAAAACCCACAAGTTAAAGAAATTAAACTCATGGATTGCAAAACCAGTACTGTTTCTTGTATGTTCTATTTTGTGTGTTCCTGTGTGTGCTAATACATTTCCCAAACCAGGTTACTAGGAGAGCTTCAATGCTTTTCAAGGGGTCTCCTTATGCAGCTGCTGCTGACTTGAAAATAACTGAAGTGCCAGGTTAGCCTGGCACCTGGTTTTGGAGCTGTCAGCCTGAGGAATATGGAAGATTAGATTTATTTTTAACCCATATTCAACATGCCACAGAATCAAAGCTTATGGGAATGACTGCCACAGAGCATAGGGCTTGGCTGAATTTGGGAGTTTGTGCATTTGCCTATATGTGGGTAGCTTGCTGGGTGCCAGCCTTCAGATCTAAGCAGTGAGGGGACTTTAATATTAAGTGGTTTTCCTAAGTGGTGTTGTAAAACCCTAAAATACTGTGGTGTGACACTACTGAGAAAAGGACTTGTAGTAGAAGGCTCCATAGTTGACAACTGAAAGTCCTGATGGATTGTATGCTGTAAAATGGCAATTCTATCTTTTTAGATGCTTTAGGAACCTGCTTTATTTTTAATTTCAAACAGGTGCTGGAGTAAAGATGATCACTCTGCCCTAAGTTCAGCAAAATAAATGTTACTGCTGTTACAAAGGAGCAAGTATTTTTGATACTAGAGTAGATATAGCATAGCCATCCCCTGAACAATATAGGAGGGCCACGTAGACACGAATCAGCTGAAGTGAATACATGGAAAGTGAAAGGGAGAGCAAGATGAAAGATAGGACTGAAAGAATTCGAACAAAAGTTAGTGGAAAACTCTGGATGCCATCAGCTGCGCTGCCGAGGTGTAGGAGACATCTGGTCCCTTAATAATTGAGAGTGGATGATGGAGATCTGTGAGGAAATCGTGGAGGATGAAACAGCATTAAATTGGTAAGCGTGCAGAAGTTCTTTGGGTGCTACAAGCCCCTTGGAGCTTAATTTGCTGTTGATCTTGAAGAGCCCTGTATTCAAGCAGATATCTCATGTTTCAGTCCCTTTGTGCGTGTGTTTGGATGATAGGAAGGTGAACTGAGAAGTTGTAAAGTTGCATGCTTTTAAGCAGATTTTGTAGAACTACCCAGCTGTTTTTTTTTTTTTTTTTAATCCAGACAAAATCAAGTTCTGCCTTGAGGTACCGTTTCCAAAAAGCAGAGATGAAAGAGGCTAGTAAGACTTACGTAAGCATTTCCTACTTTTTTTTTCAGGACCTATTTTGTGAAAACCATAGTTCCTCCTTGCAAGTAGCAGGAGTAACATAATCCCATCCTGTGTCCGCAGTGTGATGGACTAAATTACTAGCAGATCATTCTGCATGCTGTTTGTTGAAGCTGGGCCAAGTGAAAATGTCAATTTCTAGGAAAAATCAATAAGAAATTTTAAATATAAGGAAGTATTTGAATTGGTGGGGTAGAGGGAGGAAGTTCTTGGAATGAAAAATGCCAATTTTATTTTGTTTAGAAAGAAATTAAATAGTTTCAGATCACTGTAACAGTATATTTTGATTTTCTTAACACTTTTTCTTAAAATGTGCACCCCCTTAACTGAAAGGCTTTATTGTTTGTTTTTGACTTGATGCTTTTCAGTAGAAAAGGTGTTCTGAATCCATTTGTGTTGTGGGTCCAAATCTGGATGATTTACCTGATGCCTAAAGTCAACAGATATCCAGGAATTCAGCAAATCTGTTCTCTTTCAGCACATGGAGACCATGTTTTTTGGCTTCTCCCCACTGCCCCTCAAAAGTCACTGGCACCCTGAATAACAGAGACTCGTACTGTTTATTAAATTGTTCTTCTTTATGTCTCAGTGAATTCTATGGTATTTCTTCTTCTCCCAGGCACTTAAGTGCTAGGCCTTCTAAGGAGGGATTTTGGTCTGTCTGAAACTCAGAAATATTAGATCCTTTTCTATTGATCCATACAAATGTTTTCATTTATGGTAATACCGCAAGAGTTCACCTGATTTCTAGAAGACTGAATAGTGATGGAATGGACTTTGTGGACTTCTGTCGGAGAACAACGGGAGACAAGCACATCCGATGATGATCAACAAGTCTCAGTTTATTCAGAATTATCTTATTACTTATATAACAGAGTTAATTAGCTCATACATATTGCAAAAGCCAAGCTCCTTATAGGTGGCTACAGTAGAAGGCATTGTTATCTATTAGATGGATACAGTAGAAGGCTATGCACTTTTCTCAAGACACTAGTGGATACAGTAGCAAGTCATGCACTTTTCTCAAGACACTGGTATCTACATTATTTTCTAGTTTCTAAACCAAGGTCCTGCATTCCGTGTCTAGCTACATTTAAGCAGGTCTTGTAATCTTGCTGTCATGCCCCTTGTCACGTAGCCGGTATTCAATAATATCTTCCACAGACTTCATTTAACAAAAAATCTCTTATTGTATTCCAAGGTTTGCCCTAGATGTTGGGTGTTTGATTATGTCCCTTCATTGCGTAGCCTTTCTCGAGAGAGAGAAACTCTCCAGGCTCAGCTGCTGCTAGTCTTCCAGGGCTCCCAACTCACATGCTAGGTATACTTTACCTGGAAAGCCACCTGCTTACTTTGACCCATGTTGACAAGTGGGTCACTCTTCAGGCTGAGTCAAAAGCATCCACTTCCCTTTCCCAGCAGAGGTAATGAGGAACTTGAGATCAGCCATTGGGATATCTGGGCAGAAGGGAAGTTAATGTCTTCAACTGATCCAGTACTTTTTCATTCCTGTGTCAATTATCTCAAAGACCTTGTGATAAAATCAAACTGGAGCGTTTTAAGTGTGGTTTGTTTGTTTGTTTTTTTCTTTCCCTCTCAAGCTGATGTGAAGGCCTTTCTTTTTTTTTTTTTAAATTTCTGCACTAATGCTTATTAAATAAGGAAGAACTATGCTTCTCCCATAGAAGTCTATGGGACTTTTGTAATGGCTGATACCATTAACTTTAGCCGCAGAACATCCAGAAATATTAATTACAAAGGACTATGTTTGTTCTGTGAAAACCGTGCTAGAATTTGGCTGTGAATAGAGCCAGTACACAAGTCACTTGGAAATTATAGTTGGTGTAGAAAGTGGACTTTTTCCTGGATATGGTTCTTCATCAACAGCAACCTGTCCCAAATCTCTTGCTTCCTGTCCGCTACTTTTAATAAGGTATGAGATACCAGACCTGCTGCAGGTCAGAGGAGGTTCTGCACACCGAGCAAAATTGCTCTTGAGGCTGTTGTGAGGACAAAGACAGTCTAGCTGTGGTTACTGAACAGGCCTCCGTTTCTGCAAAAGGTCCCTTGACGTGCGAAGACTGAGATATGATGTTGGACCTCTTTTTGCTTATTCTGAGAGTCCTGAGAGATTGTCAGGATGGAGGACAGTTGCCACATTGAATGGAATAGCTCCTGAGTTTTTTTGGACTTTTTTTTGGAAACAGAATAATTCTGGATGCAATGGACATGTTTCCTTACTTTTTTGTGTTTGTGCAAATAAATAATGTCATAGCAGAGAGAGATTTCCATATATCTGACAAGGAAAGTTACTCATTAGAAAACTGTATCTTACTATTTGCTATCAAACCACTTGTAATGTATCAGTGTATTTGTTACAGATCCCAGTAAAAAGGGTGCCGAGTCCATAAGGTATTAATTAAAATACCATTTACCGCAGATAACACGAGAAGGAAAAAGGGGGTAGCACAGACAATCTTAAATCCCTTCAGATACTGGAAACCCCAAGTTGTAAAGCATTGGATGGACCTCTAGTCAGGCCATGGCATGCAGTGTAGAGCCCATCCATGCTGAGGTTAACTGGCACTGTTGTCTTTAGAGTTTTTTATAGTATTTTCTTAGAAGTAAACAACCTCATTCGTTATTTCTTCTGTTGAGTAAAAGAATGTTTATATGAAAACATGCTGCTTCACTTGAAGATAAAGACAAGGACACCCTGATGGTGTCATTGCCAGGTGCCAAGTGGGAGCTGCCTACAGGCTCCTGCCTTAAAATTAACCAGCTGAGTTTTTCCTGTGGCCAAGTGATACATGTAGCACAGCATAGGTCAACTGAATCACTAACTGCAATGTACAGTAGTCTTCTGGTTAGAACCACTTCACCACTGCAATCTGATGCATAACAAGTTAGTGTTACCAACACCCACAATTGCTTCATTATAATGCAAGTTTCCTTCCTTCTCTGGCGTCAATGCCCAGGGCCAGTGCTGATTGCTTCTAGTTTTAGTGTTGTGTATCACAGTAGCTGGAAAAGGAAGAATCACTTTTCCTTGACTTCAGCATAGTAAGAATTTACAGAACACACCCAGGCATGACAAGCACAGCGTGAACAAAGAAAAAGTGCCCATCACACGCTCCTTTCATCATCAGTTTTCATACTCTTTCAGACTAGCGCTCTACCCCCAGCCTGTTGCGCCCTAGCCATCTGTATGCTATCTCATATTGCTTTGTACTTGGTCACAGAGAGTTTTCCAGAATAGGAGTTAGCCTTGTGACTTGCAAAGGCAAGGATAAGAAGCCACGCAATGCCTATGGGATGTCCCAGCTGCTTGAGGAGAAACCCTGCAGTTGAATAAAAGTTAGATAAATCCTCTTCTGCAAGTTCATCCAGAGAGAGAGAGAGCTCAGCTCATGATGGTCTTGCCTGTTTTCAGTAACTTACTTTGATACCAGTCTTTCCTAGACTGTATGATGCCACCTCATCCAGTTCCTGCTAAAAATGCTTTGCTCTCTCCTAAAAAAGGATTGCCATTTTGAAAAACAGCATCTATGTGGTTACAGTTCCCCCAAGCAGAAGCAAGAGATATGACTACAATCAAGTTTCATTTCTGTATACAGGTGCCTGTTCTTAAGTTGCATCATATAAAGGACCTGGGAGATTTCTCTTGCCACTGTCCTCCCTAACCAAAAATGTATATATGTCTGTATATGTATGCACACACACCTTTTTTTAAAATCAAGTGGTATTAGTTTTCAGTCTATCAGTTTCAAGGATGGCACATACTCTGCTAGCCGTAGGTTCCCTTATAACTTAGCCTGAGTCCAGCTAAGCTTCTGTTCTCCTGCCCAGCCAGCCATGGAAGCAGTTCCATTAATTTGAACTTAAGGTGTTCTTTTCTCTTCTTTTTTTGAACCAAGAACACTGCAACCAGCACAAACAATTTCTTCCTCTCAGTCTCAGTGACTGCAAATTGGAATTGCATCTCATGGAAAATTTCTGATGCAAGAATACAGGGCTGCAAGGGAGAAGTATGTGAAAGCAGATCCGAAAAATCTCTTCGTAACTAACAAACATTTTCTGAGTTTTATCAAGTAGGAAATTTGCAGAAGTATTTAGGCTTTAGGTTGTCTAGGTGTCCTCTTCAATTATAGGTATAACTGCAAGTGCAGTAGACTATAAGAAATGAGTTGAACTGATGTTTCTCCAGGCTGTGACTACAAGATTTAAAGATTTTTTATCCAAATAAAGGCAAGGAGATTACAGAGTTAAAAAGTGACACTTGTATCACAGGGGAACATAGATCAAAATATTATAACCTAAAAAGAACTAAATTCAAATTCATACCAATAATATTGCCACAATAGATCGATGTTAATAACATAGTCAAAACATATAAATGCATATAAATACATATATGCATGTATGCTTTTAAGCACCATTATTACACAGAGTGAACTATCAATGACTCTATGTCCTGGATGTGTGATGCACTTCACTTGTAAAAGAGAAGCAGCAACATGTTTTATTGATATAAGACAGCGATTTAACTAAGTTCAATGGTAAATAAGACAGGAGTTTAACAAGATTCGATGGCAAGGTACACTCAGTTATTTACTGCATAGAGGACAGGGTCAGATGAAATCATCAACAAGACCCTCCTGTTGAGTCGTGAGGTTCAGAGTGGACCCCCTTGCTTTCCAAACTCCTCCTCAGAGGAGTCTGGGGGCAGCTGGATCTAATCTTGGTCCCAGACTTGGTCAATGGTTTATGTCTAAAGGATTCTATGCACAATCAATCTGAGATACAACTTAGCAAGGTTTGCAAAGTTTCAGCATGCTATTAGTCTCTTACCGAGGATCTGTCACGGGTAAGGAATCTCTCGACCTTGAGGAGTAACCTCGAGAGGCGTCCCAACTCAAGCAGAGATTCACAACTGTGCAGCCAGCTGCCATGCAGGAGAGGGCTCTGGGCTGCAGCGCTACTTATGGGCACAAGTTTGACTCATGGTCATACAGTATTTGGTGTAGAGATGTGGTTTTTTTGCTGATCTCATGCCATGTTGGGGAAAGGATACCTTTTTTGCTGATCTCATGCCTGTTTCTGGCCTCACAAGTTGCAACAAGTATCTCCTAACTCCTCCTAGTCAGCCCTAGGTGCTGTCAGTTATTTGCAGTCAGTTGGAGATTGAGATAAGGGGGAGGGGAGGGGAGGGGAGGGATTGCACTCCGCCACACTTCGGGCTTGATACTGAGGGGGGGGAGGTAGTTGCACTCCATCACACTCTAGAATAAGGATGCATGAAAAGCAATCATATTATAAGTAAAAACCATGAAAGAAATAGGGTAATATCAGAGGCCCAGAGCTGTATATACAAATCTCCCATATTAATGTGACATTACATAACAACTTAACGAAGCTGCCCATAAATGATAACGTAGGTGGAGCCATCTTTAAGGTATATATAAGCAAACAAGCAAATTTTCCCCATATTTCCAGTACTTCAGAACCAGGTACGAGAACTGATTGGTCTGGTGTTATGTACTGTGATTCCACAGATGTAAGTATTGTCTTAACTATCATTCAAGGGAATTGTATTTTAGTATTTGATATAAGATTTTGTTGACTGTGTTTTGTTAGTCTGGCTACTTGCCTTTGAGGACTGGAGGTTGAATATGGACGTAATTATAGCAAAGTGCTTACATCAATTTAACTGAATACAATGAATCATTAAGCCTAAGAGATTTATGTCATGAATCAGAAGGTAAGAAAAAAGTGGAGCTACTGAGGAGAGAAAAAGGCATGCAAAGTCTCTTGAAGATTATACTTCAGTAGAGAATAGATATTTCTCCTAGACTGATCCAATACTCAAGTTAATAACAAAGATTAAATTCTGTTTATCTAACTGACTACATTCCATTAAAGTTAAGAAGTCATGATTTCATAGCCTCAGAGACTTTTTTTTTCTTCTTTTCTTTCTAGGCATATCATTGTGCACCTGTTTCCAAAGCAGCCCACAGGGAAATCCAGGTGCATATGTCTTTAATCTGTATTGTTAATTGAGTGCAGTTAATCCCTTATTCAACAAAACAGCTAAATTGCTCTGTGAGAAAAGAGTAGGATGGTCAAATGAGGTACTTGCAGTTTCTGGAAATGATTTGTTTTCAGATTTATATTCCTAAATTCCCCACCTCTTAAATGGGGTTAGTATGATATTTTTGTTTTATAGTGGTAATATAGAGATTTAGGGGGAGTTGATGAATATTAATTTAAACTACAGTGATTAGTTCCATAGAAAAGCTGATGAGAAAATGAATAGTGAGGATTGTTTACTTCTCCTAATTTTGCACATTCAGTTCTATAGTAATGCTCTATCAGACTTCCTTGTATGTAGCATGTATATTATTTTTTTATTTAGAAAGCAATGCAAGGAGGGAAAGAGGAAGAAGTAGGTGTTCAGGAATAAAAAACAAAACAGTTATTTTGAAATGGAGTTAAAAAAATGGGAAAAGCAAGCTCAGTAGGAAATATGAACTAGAGTAGAAATAATTCTTAATCTTTCTTCTTCTTCTCCTCTGTTAAGATTTCTTTTCTGCCCACCCTTCTGACAGCCGTTACTAAAACGCACTTGTTTTGTGAAAAAAGAGGAAGGAAAAAACGATCAGCAGCTGTTCTGGATTCTAGATGACAAAGTGAATAAAGAAAAGGAAGCGTTAGTGATTTACTCCCTGACCTTGAGAAAGTAGGTCTGTTTTACTTGAGGGGAGGAAGGAGCTGCAGTCCTGGAAAGGATGGGAATGCTGGTGAGAACTGCTGTGCTTATGAATCCTCTTCTTCTCTGCAATGGTGAGTAAATGAAAAACTTCTTATGTTCTGAGGAAGCTCCTTCCCTGACACTGGTGTGTGTGTAGGTGAGTGTTTGTACAGGGGCTTCAGGAACAGAAATATGGCTTTAAAAAAAAACAACTTATTTGCATACTTCTGGTTTGGTGTTCAGTAGCTTCAAATTTAGTGGCTGCAGACTGCAACAGTGCATGAAGTGTATGAAAATGCTGCCCAATACAAAGCTCTTGTGTCCAACATACTGAATTCTTTCAAAGAACGTAGCAAGCTGCACAGCACTAGACATCTAGTTGGCTCTGGTGTTCCTAGAGCTTAGAACCAAAAAGGACTGCCCAGGGTCCTCAGAGAGTTGCTGCTCTTGCTGGCATGTCAGCTTCTAAAAGTTCCCTGTGAAGAGAAGCATAAAGAGCTGTTCAATCTGAACAACAGTGGCAAGGAAAAAGGCATATTGCTGTAATCGCAAGGCTAGTGATACAGCCAGACATGCAATTCATCTGGGTCAGATCATGGTCTACTTATTCTCCACTTGCATGAAGAATAAAGAACCTGGAGTCTGAGATTAGATTCATAGAGCCCTTCAGTTTGACCTTAGATATGCCTCCATGTAATTTGTAGGATGGCACCAACAAAGGGGATGTTTGGAAACTAGGAGGGAAGGTAAAGGCTGATGTTACTTGAAGAAGTGCCTATGGAAGTATAGGTTCACCCCTAACAGTAAGGAAAATGGGGAGCAAGCTCTTCCAATTTTGCTATTTAAGAAAGAAAAAAGTTTTAGGCATCTCTTATCTTTTGCTTAAGTTGCTTAAATTAGGGTAGCATGGAATAGCAAGGAATGATTGTTTAGATGATAGGGGAGAGGAAGCATAAAAACTCTCTCGTAGTTTGCTGTTAACAAGCAGCCTTTCCCAGGAAAGCCCCAAAAGTGAAAGTAAGCGACAGAAGAATAAATGCAAAGAGTGACTGGGGGACTGTGGGACTTAAATTTGGAGACAAACTGTTTCCCTCAAGTTTAAACTTCTACTAATTCTGATCTTATGCTCCTCCTGAGGCTGAATTTAGTTCTTGTGCTTTGTGTAAACACCAGACAGAGCACAAGAGCCAAATTCAGCACACATGCCATATTTCAGTTCTTCTCATAATCAGCTGTCTCCTATCTGTCGTCTTAACATCATGTTGCTCTTCTGTTAGCCTGTCCCCTGAAAGATGTTCCATTGACTGCCAGTGCTGGTGACCTGGTGAATTCCACTTGCTGATGCCCTCATCATTGTTTCATGATCCAGGAGTTGCCTTCACCATGGTAGTGCAGTTTTGTTGGCTTAGGGTTTTTTTGATTTTTCTTTTCCTTTTTCTCTCTACGTTTTTCTTGCAGCTCTTCTGGACCTGATTGGCCCCGGTGAAATTGTAGGAGTGTGGAAGGGATTTAACATCTTGCCATGTACCTATGTGCCCGTGAAGGACTTTGTGCAGCAAACGGTTATTTGGACTGTGGTACATGACCAAAGTTCAGGCACTGTTTTTAGGAGGGATGACTCTGGTGATCACATTCTACTCTCTGAGTACAGAGATAGGGTCAGTGTTGTGAAGAACTCTCCAGGGAACGTGTCTCTTCATATTTGGAAACTTGAAATCTCCGACAGGGGAACCTACACTTGCCAAGTCACCTGGAAAACCAGCAACAACAGCCTGATAACAAATGAGATCACCACCAGAGTTGAGGTTGTTAAAGGTAAATCCAAAAAGGAAGCTGTGCAAGAGTGGAAGTCTCTGTCGTTCAGAAAGTATTTAACAACTGAATAGACCATGTAGCCATGGTAGACCATTTCTTTCCAATACAGGAGCGTTTTGCTGAGTGGAGTTTGACTCCTCTAACAAGCAGGAAATGGGTCAGGCAAGGAAATTGAGGCCTACTGGACTGTCTAGTTCAGCAATTGGGGGAAAGTTTTTGTGGCCTCTTACTTACTAATTTGTCCCTGACTCTACTTGTATCCAATTCCCAATGTTTCCATGGGATATTAAGCAGAAAGGAAATAACTAGGATATTGCGTTGCTCTTCTTTGATCAAATACCATTGCGCATCCCAGAATTCCCTTTGTTTGGGCAGTGATGATTTATAGAGGAATGGAGATGGCATCAACACAGCAGAAGAGGTCTTCCATATAGGAGTTATGGCAATTGGAATGGGTGGCATAACTAGTGTAAAGCTGTTTGTAGGTACAGGAGAACTGAGCTTAATCTGTGCAGAGAGGTGACATAACATTGGTGCCTCTGTTCCCTCTGGGGAAGGACTCAAACCCAGCAAGTGAACTGCTATGGAGCACAGGGAAGACTTCTAACACATCCAAGGCCCGCGTGACCTGAGCCCAATCTGCTTGTCTTTCAGTTGCAGTGACTAAGCCCATCATCAGGGCTGGTGAGCTGGGACTGATGGTCCCGGCAGGAGCCAGGACCAGCCTGACCTGTGTGGCCACTGGATCCCCACCCATCAGCTACCGCTGGTTCCTGGGAGAGCCGGGAGGAAAAGCTCGGCTTCTGGGCAGTCAGGCCGAACTCACGTTTGACAGTCTGCGACCCTCCGACTCGGGGAAATACTACTGTGAAGCAGAAAACAGGGTTGGGGCACGTGTCGCGCAGCAGAGCGATGCTGTAGAGCTGACAGTGAGAGGTGAGTCCCCATGCTAGAGCTTGTCATCTCAGCTGCAGGAAATGATCAAGGCAAACAGTTTCCTCTTTCTGTACACAGATCGGACACTTAATGCTGAATATGCATTGTGATTTTTGTAACAGTTGCGCATGAATGCAAAATTGTACAGCAAAGGATTAAGAATTATTTATGACCATACCTGCTTTCTAACACTGCTAGCAACCAGTCCCCTACCTGTCCTCTAGACAGTTGGTTGGTTTTTCACTGTGTTATTGGTCAAGTGGATAAACTCTTTTGTATTAGTACAGCAAAAGAAGCCATGGTCAAATCCCTTTGTTGCCTATTGCTCTTGTTCAACTTACAGATCTGCCCACAACAACAGTGGCTTTGGAGAGTGGTGTGGGAACCTCAGAGAGATACCAAACAACCACAGGTGAGGGGGTAATAGCAGTTATAACTGACAGCAAGAACAAGGAGTCAGCTGGAGGGTTAACACCAGCATTTTGCAATGGGTTTTGTTGCTGGGGAACATACTCTTGACAAAATATTGTTTTTAGTCTGTTTGCCTCAGGTTTTAATCCAGATGTTTCTGAATACAAAGCATCCTGCTTTCTGAGCTCTCCACTCTGTAGAGGGCTTTTTGCTTGCTTGTAGGGGATTAGTTTGTATCCAGTCCTTTCTGAGGTCTAATGAGAGGTTGAGGCAGCATATCTAGTTGTACGTATACATATTTTATGCGTTGTCATAAACTGCTCCATCCTTTGGGCCAGTTTTAGACTGGCAATGTTTTGAGCCTGTGTTCCCAAGGATGGCTATAGAGAGTCCAAACTTACAATTTTCATGGTCTATGTGGGCTGTCAGGTAAGGATTTCAGGTGTTGGATCACTGTGTTTTCTTTGTGGGTTTCGGGCTTTTTGGGTTGACTTTAAGTGAGCTCCTGCCCCAAGAACACTTTCACCCCACCCCTCCATATATGTGTCAGCCAGCCTAAAGGAGGATTGTCCTTGGAGAAACAAACCAATAACTTCATGGCTGGTGCTCCGGGTTACCTCAGTAGGCCTTCAAACTGTGTGCCTCCCCCCAGCAAAACAGAGGTCTTTCAGGGTGATGTGGAAACTTCTAGAGGGAGATAACAGAAATCACAAGTGCAGGGAGCTTAGTGAAAGTTAATGGCAAAGAAAAGTGTCAAGTTGGAGGTTTAATGCCAGTGCTTAGCATTGTAATCTGCTCCTGGGGAAAAGGTACTTAATGTTTCTGTTGTTTTTGCTCCAGCTTTCTGTCTGAATGAATTTGTATGTGTCTAAGGGCAGGGCTGTTAGAAATACCATTTCTTAACTTAGAGACCCTATAGGTTTTTCTAGAATTTGTTCTCCCCCCCCACCTCTTTAAAAGAGTTTTCTGCCTTTTTTTTTTTTTTTTTTTTGTGCTGATCTTGACTGAGAATCCTAAAGTAGGAGGCAGAGGTAGTATCTCTACTGGTAGATACAGGTGATGCAAAAAGTGCTTCAAACTTGACCAGAAATGGTCCAGATTACCAAGGACCGTTGTTTTGAAGGTGGCTTGTAATTTGCATGGTTTGTCTTTGTGGCTTGTGGAAATTTGGGCTTGGAATAGAGTAGATCTGCTTATGGAAACTGTATTTTTGGGTAACACTTTGGTGGCATATTATAAATTCAGACAGTCCCACAGCAGGCTGTGTGAATGGCCTTCAGGAACTAGAAACTAAGGGAAGATGTTGACAATTCTTGACTATTCTTACAGAAAAGAATCCAACGGAGCTGGTGTTCAGAGGTACCTCAGTAATCCCTTGGACTCCACGAGGCCCTACCACTGTGACAGGTACACACCTGTATATAGTCCTCTTAGGGCTTGCTGTTTTCACTGCATTGTAAAGGTAATGGAGATGATGTGTTTTTGCAGATCTGCCCCTAACAGTAATGACTTCTGAGAATGATGTAGGAAATCCGGGAAAGAATCATACAACTAAAGGTAAGCGGAGAGCAGAACAAAAGCTAAGAAGGAGACTAGGGACCCAAACTGGCCACTCAGTCACTACCTTCAGTCCTCAAGCCCCTCAAACATCTTGGCTGCAAACGGTGCTTTCAGGGTGTCTACGTTCCTGCAGTGCTGACCTGTTCCTGTATCTTATCCTAGTACAGCTTTTTTCATGATGGCTCTTGATAAGACTCTGGATATAAGAAAAGATACAGTTTTATAATCGGAGCGGTCACAGAGTTCTTGTGGCATTCCCAAACAGTAGTCCGTTCTGGTCTTTTCTTTGAGTGGGGAAGTTGGATGAGCAGAAAAGCGTCAATGTTCAGCTCAGGCAGATCTTTCATAGCTCATCTAGCTTTGCAGTGCTGTGGTAGGTTTAAACTGTTCCAAATACAGCTGAATTGTATCTGTGGATGAAAAGGGCTGATGGTTCAGGCTGAGCCCTCAGATCTCATGGCTTGTGTTGTAACTATTCTTTTCAGCTTTGTTCAGAGTGGTTCTTACAGCACTGGTTAGCCTGAGCATCTCTGAGTAAGAAGTTATGCCAGTGGGCTTTATGGTCCCAGTGTCTCAGTGAGATACGTGAACGGTAAGTCTAGCTAGCTTACACAAACGCACCTATTCAGAGCCAAATGACAAGGTGGTGTTAGGATGGGGAAAAGCAGGGACAAGAGCATGCAGTATAACTGCCTGCCCGTTACAAGGGCTGACTGAGCAACCAGCCCATTTCTGCCTTCAGGGAGATGGTCAATATCATGTAACTGCTGCTGGTATTGCAACCCAGGAGCCTTTCTCTGTTTGAAAGGCTTGTGCTTTGTTGTTCCAGATTTCCAGAAGACTCGCCTGTCCCTGTACCTGATCATCCTGATTGCTGTGGTTTGTGGTGCTGTGGTTTTCCTTATCGTCTTTATCTTGTGCATTAGAAAGCCCAAAAGTGGTGAGTAGGTTGTTCTGGAAAACTTGAGTGTGTTGTACATATCCAACTTGGTTTTACTTTTGAGGGCTTTTGTGGATAGGTGTGCTACTGTGCTCATTACTACCTGTAGCTACCTGTAGCAGCTCTAATGTTTGAATTATGAAGGTACTTAATTGAAATATACATGAATCAAAATGGGACTTCTCTGCCCTTTACAATCTTTCTTTTTACTTTGGGGGGTGGGGGGGGATCTCATAAGTCTAAGAGGCTCTTTTAGACGCAAAATACACCCCCTTAGAAGGGCATCAATCACATTACATGCTCTCGGGCTGCTTTCTGGACTTGCTCAGCTTCTGCTCACTGTGAGACTCTGGGGATGTAATCATTCCCCAAAGGGCTTTGGCCAGTCTAGTAGATAGTCCACAATGAATCCAGACCCTGTCGGGTAACGCTGGGTGTTTCAAAGTGCCTGCCTGCAACTACTTCTAGAAAACTGAACACCAGAGGGCAGGCAATCTTCAGCAAGGGCCAGACTGGCTCAAATAACTGGCCCCGGAGCCATCTCAGATTTCCGCTTAGACCTGAATCTAAAATATTTTGCCAATAACTTCAGTGCTGCATGTGTTTCCTGGCATGGTTTCTAGTAACACCAGGTGCTAAAAGCAGCCTCCTTCTGACACTGAGGACCATGCCTGTGACTGACTGGCTGGAGCCCGCAGGATCTAGTTGCGCTCAGCAATTAGACCTTAGAAACAAAATGAGAGAGAAGCATTTCACACTTGCTGCCTCTAAGCAGGCACCATAGCAGTGCTGCTCCTACAAGCTGTGGAGAGAGAAAGGGGCTACCAGAGGAGAGGCCAGCTTGATGTCAATTCTGCTGTAGAAAGTACTTTAAACTTCTTTAAATAAGTTATTGAATATTCATCTAAATGTTGATTTGAATAGGATCATATCATGGTCTCTTTCATCAGAGTGCAATGTTGGTGTTACTCAGCTTCTTTCCTACGTTTTTCTTTGCTCTGTCAAGCTTACTTACATGATGGTTATTTTCCTCTAGTCCTCATGGACATCTCATAGTTCCCAAACCTATATGCTCTACAGAGTTTCTTAATCGGATCTTTTAAGGTTTTTGATAGCAAATTAATCTTGTCCTGCTGTTTTAAAAATACCTGTTTACCCCAGCTGCTGTTTAATATTTTCCATAGCAGTTTTTCATCTAGGTACTAGCTGTCATTATTTCTCCTTATTTGATAGGAATTCCTTGCCTGTTTAACATTCAAGCATAGGTTAAACATATTCATTGACTGCTTGTCTTCTGTACTAACATTAGAAAATTCCTGACCAAACACTTTGTTAAAAACTTGTCTCGCTAATAATATAGCAGAGTTCAGAAAGCTTTTTTTATTTTAAATACCACTGGCCATAGTTTTCTCCTTGTCCCTTTGTTTCCTTAATCAATCACCTTTCTGCAACTCCTTGCTATTATTTAATATTATTATCAAATACCCCTTCTTTTTTTGTTTCTTCTTAAGAAATCCAAAGTAGCTCCTTCCAAAATTGTCCTTTATTGAACTAATGAATAACAAAAGTGCGGGAACTGAGAACTTCTGGTTTCTAAACTCAACTTTACCTGCAGACATAAGCAAATTACTTTGACCCAGTTGTGCTCTAGCTAGGATTTTTTTTTTTTTCAATTTTCTTGGATTGAATCCTGGGAATAAGAGTCATCACTCGCCTAACACAATCTTTAAGGTGTCCGTTTTTATTCACTATAAGCAAGTAACTTCTGAAGAGAGACTTATAGTGTCTTAGAAAAGATACAGTAGAGACTTTCTTTTAAGAATAAAAATGTAAATTATTGATACACATTTTTGATTGTTCTTTTCCAGCACATGTCTATGAAGTAAAACTGTGAGTATAATCCTTTATCTAACATTCTGAGGAGGCTTTGAGGACTGTATCAGAGCAGAAAAAAAATTTTGCCACTTAGCTGTCAAGATGAAAAATCTCTTCCTCAGTATGGATGAGGAGATTAAAAGTTATCTCAGTGGTACATTTTATGGATGTTTTGTGGGCTTTCCACATCAACATATAACGGAGGAAGAGAGATCTTTTGCTTTGCAATATTAGAATAATAAAAATGAGTGAGAACTGTTCAATTACTTCTCAGACCAATGAGGCTGAGTGAAGATTGTTGTCCAGGATAAATTCCCAGTGTTTTTCCAAATTCAAAAAATAGGAATTCCCCTCTTTCTAGAGAGCCAGTACTCCTGATACACGAATCACATGCTGATGTTATCCCCAAAAAATCCTTGGCTCAAGTTGTCTCTTTTAATCATAGCTTGGGCAGGATATTATAGCTATTTCTAAACTCAAATGTCAGCATCCTGTTCTACTTGTAACTTAGGCTTTTCATTTTGTCATGCATAATAATCTAGACAAAACATACAGGGAGAATCACTTATCTGGGTATAAATTAAAATACGGATGACTTGAATGTCATGATACAATGTGCCAGTGATGCTTACCTAGATGCTACGTTTCCCAAACGGTCTATAAAATGGCATGTTGAAGTAACAGTTGAGCCGTGAGCAACTGAATACATGATATGATGGTATTTGTTCCCGCAGATGTATCTTCATTTTAAAGGATGTTAGGTGCCTTAAGCCACATGGTGCATATGGGCTGCATTAAGCTTGCCATTTTCTTCACTGTTCTCTGTATCCTTATTCTGCAAAGAGCAATTGTCTGATTATAGCGTTCCAAGAAGTGATATCATAAGGCTTGTATTGCTTAAGTATCTTTTGCTGCCTCTGAAACTCTCCCTGAACTTGTAGCAATGTTGATATAACGTCCAACATTCTTCTGGAAGCCAAGGATGAGATTTTTTCCTTCAGGATACTGTTATAACTAGGTGGCTCGGGCTTACCTGGCTCTGAGTCAGATCAGAATCCAGCTCAAAATCTCTTTAACTTGGAGATACTTTGTCTACTCTAGTTGCAACTTTTCTTTCATATTGTATTTTTTTCAGCTATAACAACTCAATGAGAGCAGAGGCTTCTTCAAGATTTGATAGTGTGGGTCTTTATGAAGAACCCATCTCCTCTACTGAAAACAACTATGTGACAGAGCCCATGAAAAGCAACAGATCTGAAGAAACAAACATGAAAGAGAACAAATATGACGCACTTGGAAATGCAAAGGAATCTGAATATGAAGTGGGGGACACTGTATAAGAACCAACAGTTCTCTACAGGTAGCAATCCTGAAGAGCACCCCCATCCAGGCAAAATTTATCTTCCTATTCACTTTTTTTTCCTCTGAAAAATAGGTTGAACAAGCAGTTTTTGATCCTCCATGTTTTATGGAGCCTTAAACTTCTGCAATGAAAATGCAAACCTTTTTTTAGAAACTTCACAGCTATAGATTGCTGTACAGGTCTCTTGATTTTGCTTTTCTTGATTCCTTTTCACCACCTCTGTAGAAGAGAGCCCTTTGAAAACTAGGGTCTTCAGATCTCAGGCTGAAAGCACTGAAGTAGCCTTCTTGCTCTATATGGTCAAAAGGAACTTCATTCTCTTTATAAACAATCTTTGTCTGGTGTAGTAGAACTAGCACAAAGTATTGCTAAATAGCTCTATTCAACTTAGTGCATTAAAAAAGGCAGGAGAATGCTGGCCTGGGAAGTGGTGTCTCTCTGCACGCTATCTGCCTAAAATACCACCAAAATGGCGTTACATCCTTTTTAAATGCAAGACGACTGTTAAAAGAACAGCTGAAAGACAGCTTAAAGCTAGGTTATAATCAAGGCCCTTACCACACAAAGCAGCAGGTTGAAAAGAAATGTCCTGTGAATCCATCATGCTGTACTCAGTATGCCTTTCTGCAGTACACTCGCAATAAAATACAGACACTTTCTAATTACAGTAAAAGCTGTCAGTTTTAGAGCTGGACAGCTTAGGCAATTTTAATATTATAACAAATATTATTTCTGAGAGCAACTTTTCTATTCTACTTTTATTGCACTACTAATATTTGAAAGAGATTATATACTTTTCCTTAAGCTTGTGGCTAGGATTGTGTACATATGCCTAAATTACTTTGATACAAACATGAATATTTGTACATGACCTGCTCATCTTTAAAATGCCAGCAAGCACTCATTATTGCAGATATCCAGTAGTTACTCATGAAGTGCTTTCCTTACAACTTAAAAGGTATGAAGGTAAGTAGGGAGGTGCAAAGCTTTGTTATTCATAATTTTTACTATCCTGAATAAATCAATAATGCAGATAGTACCAAGTTACAGGAGAGCCTTTTTATAATGAATAGTAGGGCAGTATCGTGTCAGACCAAAAGCAGTGCTGATGGAGAACAAGGGAGAACATGAGCAGAGTGTACTAAAACATGACCAGCATAAGGATGATGGCTAGGCAGTATTGTTTACAGTTTCTCAAAACAAAATGGAGCAGACATCAGTTAAAACAATTTGGTAGCAGTTTTAAGAGAGATAAGAAGTACTTCTGATATGTAATACATAACTGAGCATGGAACACATTGTTGCTCGTCTACTGCTATGAAAGCCCAAACTACATGGAGGCTCCATGAGTAATTAGAAAAATTAATGATATAAAGGTCATCAATGACTATTAAACACAAAGAATCAGGGATATTTTACCAGTGCATATAAGTGGTCTTGCACTTCTTCCCTAAACTTCCTGTATCACAAGTTTCATTTCTCTTTGTTAATAACATAAAAATCAAGGGCTGGGCAACCTCCCTTTCAAAGGGAGAGGGAACAAAAGAACGGTAGGTTTTGCTGGTGATAATGTCTTGGAAAAAATTTATCAACATGTGCATGTAGCTTAAAAAATGTGGGGAAACAAATGAAAATCATTAAAACTCAGATTTGTGAAGTTAGCAAATTTTGTTGTGCTTCTCCTTATTTTGCCTATAAGGCTGGGTGTGCATGAATATCTGCATGTGCCTATGAATTCAGCTCCTAGGTGCTTATCACACCTCTCTACTTGAAAGCAGAGGAATTGTACATCTGCTGGAGTTTGGGATATGTTTTGGATGTTGTGTTGGGTGATATTTGTAGACTGTAGTCAGCCATAGTTGAGGAGATAGAAGATGCAAGAGTTTCTGCTAGTCCAGTTTGAGATTAGGAGTTAGTGAAATAAGATATTTTGCATGTGGTAGAAAATGAGTCTTATTATGGAGAATGAAAAAAGCTAGTGAAGTCTTACCAATGTTTTTTCCTAAGGAAGAAGATGAGTAGGGAGGGAGAACTCTTGCATTCATACTGCAAGACACACAATTACCACTAAAAGTTTTCTAGAGGGCAAAAGAAAAATTGTAACTGGACAATGAGATGCAATGATAAATCAACAGTCATGAAATCTTTTGGATAACTGTTGCATTTGCTTGTCTTTCAGCTCTAGGTGAGGTTGTGGTTTTTGGAACTCTGCAGTAATGTCCTCTTAGAAGAAGAAATTAAAAGAAAAAAGTTTGTGTGCTTGTTTGGCCAGGGGTCATGTTAGGAAGAGAATGCTAATGTTACTGGACAGCAGCCCACTCCTTTGAGGTCCATCTCAGAAACTAGCTCATTACAATGAGAATATAGGGCTTCAGCAATATATGGAGCAACTGGAAAGCAGAAGTACTCCAAAATCAAGTGACAGGGTGTTGGAGGGAACATTTGAGAAAAGAGGTGTGGGGATGACGTGTGTTGCTTGGAGAATGAGGAGAAAGGAGCTTGTCTTTTTTGTAAGTGGAGGTGGTAGGTACAGCCAACAGCCCCAGAAAACTTCTCCCTTCAGGACAGAGTTGAGCTCTGTATGAACAAAAGAACAGTAATGCTGTCAGCACAGCAAACTATTCCCTAGCAGTATTTCCATTGCTGCTGGTTTTGACCCCATGTGCTGTGCTAGTTAGAGGCAGTTATTTTAAGCAGTGTAGCCTCTACTATCAGTTCTCAAGAGTTAGCTGGTTTTTTCCTTATTTTCATCTTTGTTTTCAGAGAGAAGTTGTGGGTTTTGCGCTAGATGATGGTACCCCTTTCCCCCCCCCCCCCCCCAACAAAAGGATGTAGGTGAAGTTGGAGTGCCATTACAATTGGATGGAGACACCCATGTCAGTAAATACACTGCACCAGAACGATGCGTTTTCTCTGAGGGGAGTGTGGTGATGCTTGATATACTTGGCATGACTGCTACCACTAAACAAACTGATGCCTCACTCTGACTGCCCTGATGTTACTTGCACAGTTGTCCATCTGGTGTGATGTGGGGGGGGGGAATGTTTTATATCTCACAGGCAGAGCTCTGGCACAAAAAAAGAGCATTAAGAAGTCAAGTAGCAATACAGATACAGAAACAAAGAGGATTCCAGTGAAGGGCAGGTTGGTTACAGCACGATCCGAGTATATCCAAGCACTCTCGCTGTCCATATCCTATGGATGATGGCTTTCATTTATTCTACAGCTGTATTTCAGCTGTGCTGCAAATTCAAAAACCAATTCAATTTCAGTTGTGTTGCAAAACTACAGATGATGCAGCCCTGCAAACATGGATAAATAGCAGTTTTGTATTGGCTGGACAACTGTAATGTGGAGCTGATGAGGTAAAATAAACTGTTTTAAGGCCAGCAGTAAAAATCAGGCTCATGAAACTAAGAAGAAATCGATTAACTAGGTTCTCTGCATGGTTTGTATCGCAGAGGGTGCACCAGGATTGCATGCACTGTTGGACAGCAGGATAATGTAAGATAGGGATTGTATCCTAATCCAGCATGGGATATCTCTGGGGAAAAGAGAGCAGTTGCTGTGCGTCCCGTGGAGTACATTGCAGCTCCTTATGGTACTTCAGCAAGCCAGGAAGATGAACTGAGGTTAAGGCAGACCTTCCCAGACCAACACTTCTGTTTACCAAAATCAGAGTTCAGCTAGCCTTTATGGAGCTACTCGAGGAGGAACAGGAAAGCCTGCAAATAACAGGCCTTGTGAGAGCAGTGAGACTGTCAAAACCATCAGTAGCCAGTAAGAGTGTGAGAACTGCAGGTAAAGGAAAGATTTGTACTGACCTAATAGCTGAATCTGTGAAGCCCACCTGTACTCACCTCTAGGTGAGGCAAGGATGTGGGCACAAGCAAGAAATGAATGCTCGGCCAACAGCATATGTAGATTGCTTGCTTACCGCTAGGAAGCGCTTAAAAGGGTTTGACTGAGGTAACGGACAACCCAGAACTGATGTGACCTGGAGAGTCCTGGTAAGGGAAGTTAATTTTCAGAAAGGTCACTTGTACATCATGTTCATTTTGCATGACTCAGGCCTTGAAAGAGAAGCTCATTTACACTAACTTTCTGGTTCTTTAGGTGGATCAAAGTTTGTGTTCTCATGACTGTCTGTACTGTTGTGCGGCTAATACAGTCAACTGCTCTGAAACATCCCCAAAGTATTTAGTAAACCTGATTCTGTTCAATCAGTTCTGTGAGTTTGCTATGGCTGCACCTAGTATCTAGTATCTTGCAGTAAAATTTGTCTTTTTTTTCCCTGGATGCAAATAGTTCATAAAGAGTACTTTCTTTCTCCCTTACCTACTTTTGGTGGTTTGCACAAAACTCAGTATTGCATGTCACCCCGCTGCAGACTGGAAAAGTTATTTGCCTCACCAGGAAAACACTGTAGCAAACTCTATTCTGCCAGAGGCTAGAGAATCTCAAAGCGTGAGGGTAAGGATTCAGGCTCTGCGGAGCTGGGGCCTATGAGTATCCAAGGTCCCGTCTGTACTCCTTTTAAATATTTCGTTATAATAAACCAGGTAACTAGGCATAATGTCTGAGACGTTCCAGACTTTTTCTTCTCCAGACTTTTTCTTCATACTTTCAGATGCAAAACTATGAGGAGTCCCTTTAGAAAGAAGGAAATGGGCAGACTGTGTGACTCAAGGAGGAGAAAACTAGGAGATATGTCTCTGTCCAAAAGGAAAGCTAATGTTAAGTAAATCACATTTGAGGAACTACAGTTCTTGGTGTTTGTTTTAGCTAAGTAGTCAACTTTTATCCTTTATAATTATAGCTTCAGGAAGTCTTGCATGTCCGGTTCAGAAAATAGTCATATCAGCAGTTTTAGCTTAGGTTTTGAGCTTGTGATGGGGCATGTTTTCCCCCAAATCCAACTTCTTTTAAAGTCTTTTGAATAGGAGATAAGTGGTAAGGACAAGCTTCTCTTACCAGTCATGAGCCAGGATGTACAAATGGCTGGTTTTAAATCCTGTCTCTGAAAATGGACTCATTCACTCTTTCAGAGATGTTGTTTGAATCTTAAGAGTGCTTTTTTCTCTCCAGGCAGGAAACTTTGAAATCTAGCTAGTGGCACCTTGGTGACAGAAAATGGGCAGATGGGGTACAGGCATTAGCCCACAAGCTAGATGTTTCTGTTCCAATTCAAACAAACTGGTTCCATACTGGTAGCTTCAGGAAAGAAGTTGAGAAGAAAAGGCAGCAAAAATTAACTTTCCATCATACCAGCAAGGATCCGATCTCAAGAGCATGCAGTGCTCTCCCTGTGTTGTTTTCCTCTGCAGGATAACAGCTGGTGGCACTCTTAGCCTGGAGCCTCACATATGTTTGCTGCACCACACCACACCCAGCTTGCTCCTCCAGGCTGCATATGCATGCCACAAGCAGGTTTTAGTGCAACAATAAGCAGAACTCGGCTCAAATCACATTCAGAAGGCCACCAAGCATGGATGTGCTTCTACTAGAAGAGTGAAATGAGATCTGCGCTTTGCTCATCAGTTGACAGAGTCTGTGAAAACGAAGGTAGTAATTGGTCTTCAGTGCCCTGCGCAGAGTTGGGAACAAGCCATCACTGACAAACTGTAGCACTTCCAGAGAAAGGCCTGGCCTCAGCTGCTATGTAAACGCTTCCTAACTGAACAAATATCTGTTGTGATGGGACATAACTGGGGCAAAATCACGCATATTAACCTTCCCTCCTAGGCCCATCAGAAAATGGCTCCCTGTATTTCAAACATGTCTACCTTATGCTGAAATTTTATTCTGAATTTCTTGTGAACCCTAGACTTCCCATACTGACGTATGTGAGAGAAGACTTGCAGGGGAATCTGCTCTTTCTTTCTGTTTGTTATTCTTTCAAGCAGAGAAGACTGTGCAGACAGAAATCTTCCCTGTTGGCACAACAACAAGCAAGTTGAAGGGAAATGAAATTATTCCTTGAAAGCATTTCAGTGGATGTGTTAAGAAATGCTCTTCTTAAAACTAAATGCTAAGGCATAAATATTGAATAAATAGCAACAAGCTGCTTTAGCGAGTGTTTAAATGCCTATAACAGAATCTACTAGGTCAGTAGATTTGCTTATATATGCATTTCTTATCTTCTGTAATTCCTTCTCCTGTTGTTAATAATTAGCAGGCACGTATTGATCCTACACATAACATCTGCTACTAACTTTTGCATCTAGTTATAAAGGTACTCCTACAGAGTGTGCCCAGATCATCTCTCCTAGGTTAAAATCTGCTGCCCCCCCCCCGCCGCCATTTGTAAGCTGCACCCTCAGAAAACACTGCATGTGTTTGCAGAACATGAAGCATGATGGCTTTTGCACGAGTTTGACTATTGCAACAGGGATGGGTACAAAGACAGTCGGTGATGCTGTGAAAATGAGAGCACCAGGCAGTGATTATCTGCTCACCTGTAGATGGTAAAAACTTGTGTAACGTTAAATGCAGATGACTAGGTGGTTAACCTCTGGTTTCCTTATGTACCTTCTCTATATCCCTGGTAGATATGACTGCATCTATAGCTGTACCACAATCAGGCATAGTTTTGGCCAAGTGGTGAAAAAGGCAGCTGTTCCCTTCCTATTGTAGTAAAGAGCAGGATGTTGTTTTTAAATACCTCTTCTTCCCATTACCAAAGTGGTAGTGTACAAATTCGAGTTACTCCAGTTAGAGCATAAGGTTTTTTCTGTTCCCTGGCATCAGCTGACTGGGCTTAGGTGCTAGTTCTTATTTCCTCATACAGACTTAATAGTAGGAGGAAGAAAAAAAGAAACCCTCCCTGGACTGTAAGAGGTGGTGCACTTATAGGAAGGCAAAGGAAAAGCACTGCATTAGCAAGCTAGAAATATAAACCCACATCTTTTTCTTCATGTGTTCTCAACTTTTTTCACACCATGACTCAGACATCTGTGCGCTTCCAACTCCTCGAGATTCACAAATACTTTGTGCCTGCCCAAACACTGCTTTCTACATGAGACGGTTGGTCCCACAGTAGTTTAAAAGACGTGCTAATGCCTGGACTGCCGTGGTTTATGGGACATCTTTGCCTCTCTAAAGGGGACTATTGCATTTGAAAAGAAGGCAGGACCAGGGCAGGGAGCTGAGCTCACCCTGTGACTGCCCTCACAGATCTGCAATAGAGATTTCCCATGCATTTTCTGTGTTTAGTGGAAAATCACATTAAAAAATATTATTTCATTTAACTTTCTAAATTTTAAACAAATGAAAGATATCAGAAGATTTTACTAAAAAAACCAATAGCAATGTATCAAAAAATTGCTTATATTTTAGGAAATTTCATCACAAAAGAAAAGTTATAGAAAGACTTAGACTGAAAATTTCTTTTACTCTAAGTTCCATTTTCTGTTGAAAAAAAAACAGTAAAAGTGGCATCCTAAGGTTTTGTGGTCTGTAATATTTTGTTATTCCAGACTTTGTGTTCAGCATTGCTAAGGGTGATTTAAATTGTGCCAGTTTCAGGTCTGAGAATGCATCATTCATCTTTCCTGAACTGCCAATCATACTTAGGTACTGAAATTCCTTATTACGTTGCAGTGATATTCCTTATCATATGAACTCATTCTCAGTTGGTTTTAGTTGTCACACTGGTGCTAGTTCAGCTGGTAACTCCTATATTTGAGTTCGTCTCTGCCTGAATAATTAAAAAAAAAAAAAATTAGTCACATCATCTCAGCCGTTACTGGGAACAGAAAGGCTTAGACAAATATGCTTGCAGCCCATATCAATAAAATAGGAAACTGCTTCAGATCTGTAGTATTTTGTCTATGTTTTGGCTTTTAAGTAAATGAAATATATCAGTGCACTTTTTTTTTTAAGATAGTAGCAATATATTTAAAAATTAGCAGCAAGGGGGAAAAAAGGATGTATCTTTGTGCCTTTCAGCAAGAACTTGAATTTGGCAGGGGATGCTAAGGATGTACCTTTTGTTGTTTGCCATAGAAGTCTGCCCAAGCTGGGTCCAAGTCAGAACCTTGGGGAAAAAAGGGCTCAGACTGATAGGCAAAGAAGCTAGGGCTGGCTTTCCTCCTTATTCAGGTCACAGACTGACCTGCTCAGATGAGCGGGGTTGCATCAAAGAAGTTCCTTGCTGCAGAAGTTGGTACGTGTGCATGGTGGAAGAGCTAAGCGCCAACAGGAGGAGAAGATAGTGAGGAAATGGAATTGAGCCTGCCCAGATTGGTCTCTGCCTTACTTATGCTCCTATGTGATCTTAGGTGAGTCAGTTCAAATTTCCCAAGTATAGGCTACTGTGCTTTCCATTTCTGGATGCCTGGTTAGAAGCCCTTATGGTGTGATGGATAGAGATGCTGAGCACTCCCAGCCACTCGCAAAGGTGATGGAAGCAATGTTTTGGATGTCCCAAGTGTTGTGGGATGTTATTTACTCTGGAAAATCAGATCATCTGTGACCGCTGTAATTGACCATCCAAAACCAGGAGATATTTTAGACTTTCAATTCCTTGTGCCACAGTTCTTTGCACTTACAATGTGGCTAATATCATGCTTAGCCTTACAAAGGTGCTGGGAAGATGAACTGACTGATGGGCAGCAGCTCTATTCTAGAACCACAGAGGAAGATGGGATGACATAAATCATAATGTTAGAAGTGGAGGCAGTGAATTGACACCACCTGTCCTGTGCGTGGCAAAATAGTATGTAATTGTGTAAGTAATGCTAATGTCATCACACAAAAGTCTGAAAGTTGAATTCATGCTTCTCAAGCAGCCAGAACTTTGCTTTCCCTTGCTACTGAGTGCTTGACTGTGTAGTCATAATAAAGCTCTTTCATTGTGAAATGTCTGCAAACATGGAAAGAAAGGAAGCAAAAAAACAAAAACAAAAACAAAAAATACCCAGTTATGAAGAGAATAAAAAAAGAGCATTTAGAGCATCCCTTGGAGAAAGTCAGGAGAATGGTAAGAGAAGTGGATGGGGATAGCAGAACGTAAAATGGAAGCAGAAAGATCCTTATAGTCTTTGTTCATCCTTCAACCCAGTCATCAGTGAAATGGACTCGTGATATTTCAGAAAGAAGGAAGGAAAAAGGGCAGCAGCACAGCCCGGATCCTAGATGATATATAGGACAGAAGAAAAGGAAGTATTCTTGACTTGCACTCTGGTCTCGGGAGTGTGGGTCTCTCTCTGAGTAAGTGGAGGGAAAGGAGGACAAACCTGCAGGTCCAGGAGAATGGAAAAAATAGTATGGATAGCAGTGTTTGTGAAGGCTTTCATCAGCTGTAGTGGTGAGTAAATGCTTCCTCACATTAGAAGAAATATCTGAGTACTAAGAGGGCAGGGGAAATCTTTTGAATTTTAGTGTCTTAATTTCTAAAAATTGTCAAGTGGGGAAAATCTCTATTGCATGAAAAAAATAAAGCCTGGGAACTCACAAGAGTCTCCTTTGGCATCAGACACAGTGATGTGCTTTTGAGAGTAAGAGTGAGAACGAAACAGGATTGTTCAAGATCCTTGGAGAGGATCTGCTCTGGTGTGTCAGCTTCCAAAACAGTCTTTGTGGAGCTGGAATATGCACATACTTTTAGAGCTGAATGATGCATCACCACTGTTTTACCAGCCTGGTTCTGGGAAGGAAGAAGTACCGCTGTAATTGTGAGCCTAGATTCAGACACGTGCATAATTCACCTTGGTCTCTCCTGCTCTACTGACTGTCTAGGTGCATTAGGATAGGTGATACTGGAATCTTTGCCTCAATTTATATGCCCATGAAGCATCTGAGCGTGCTCCTAGTGCATTGATACTGGCAGAGAAAGGTCTTGGGAAACAGGAGAAAGGGAAAAGCTACAGATGCTTTGACAGTTGTATACAGAAGCACAGAATTGCTCCTGATATTCAGAAAAACAGACTTAGACTACTTTCCCCATTTCATTATGAAAAAAGCAGCTTTAGAGATTTCTGTGATCAGCCTCTTAAGCTGCTTATTGTGTGTTAATGCAACTGAATATAACCAGTGCCTTTCTGGGGGGAAAAAAAAGAAGCAGGGAGAGGGAGAAGGCAACATGGATAGAGGTGAGCCAAGTCTAGCTCAGTTCAGGTAATTTGCCGCTTGGATGAGGCACTTCCCAAAGGAACTGTGGTCTCACCGGCAGACAGCCAGAGAGATTGGGAAAATGAGCTGGATACCACAACATACCTGCTACCCCTCCTCCCCATTTTCCTGTGCCCACTTGAGTACTTGGAAGGTACTTGTTTATCGGCATGGGGTAGGCATGAACTAAGAAAGCTAGGTCACATATGAAGTCTTCCAAGGCTAAAGCACAAAGTTCAGCTTTGGGTTCATGGTTCTTGTTTCAGGTCCAGGACTTCAGAGCAGATACCTAAAGGCCCCTATCTGCAAGGCGCTTCCACACTACCAGGAAAGCTGGGTGCTGGCAGTCTAGGGAGATGTTTAGTTACTTTATAAACTGCATCAGAATTTGAGAGTTTAAAATTTTGTGCCATTATCGTGCATTATGGGTGATACAAATCCCTCTGACCTATCTGGGCTACTCTCTAATACAGCTCTTCAGATTTTATCTAATCCAGCTCTATCTACCTCTGGCAGGAGGGTTCACATTGTTTTGAAGATTACATTCCAGTTTAATAATTGTCCTAGGAGGAAATATTTCCATTACAAATGCTCTGTTGGAGATTTTTCTTTTGCTGCGTTTCTCCATTCCTTCCGATTAGCTCTCTTTTGATGTCAGCCCCAGTAGTGCTGGAATCAATTATACACAGAGTGCAGCCGATTCCACAGTGAATCAGTGCATACTAGCAGCTGTTTCATGGCACACAGCAATACAAAGCAATATTGGAGAAATGTTTAACTAAAATTATGTCCAGATGAATACACTGGATGCTAAATACACTTGAGCATCAAATGCCTTGAGAGTATATCTGAGCTTCCAGAAAAACCTTCAAAAGCAGATATATCAAGGAGTTGCATTTGCTAGAGGTGCGAGATTCAAAGAATGGAGCTGTGCCTGCCCTCTCAAAGTCATTTGCTAAAGGAAAAACAGTGCTCCATGTCAGAAACAAACTTCCACTGTATTCAGCCCCAGCAGTCCCCTAGGCTGTCCTCCTGGACGGAGATCTGCAGATCCTCACTTCCCCCTGAATGGTCCCTCCTGATAGCTCTGGGACAGGCTGTTGCACAGAGAAGTGCTAATGCCTGCACAGCTGTACTGCTGTGACCTGTGAGCAACAGGGAAGTTACATAAGAAATTAGTGACGTTGATAAGTGCAAATGCTGGACCTAACAAATATGCTTGATTGCAGTAAAACAATAAAATTGACTTGTTCATCCTTCCTCCCTCATGTAAGGTACAGAACAACATTGCATCTGGTGTCGTCAGAGCACCCAGTGTCTTTGGGGATGGGAGGAAGTCCACTGCTGTTTGACTCATCACCTGCAAGTGGAAGCAGAAAGCCAAGCAGCAAAAGCAGAACATGAAGGCTGGAGCTAGGGAGCAGGAATAAGAGTGCTTCTTAAGGTCTTGTGAACACTATAGCTGTGATGCTGCAGCAGGAGCAGGATTTGTGCCTCTCTGTACCAAGAGGGAATTAAAACCTGGCAAGTAACCAGAGAGAATCAAAAACAGCCATGGAGTTTAAGCAACTGTTCACTTCCCTGTGCTCAGTGAGATGTACACAGGTCCAGGTTTAGCCAGCTGTGGTCTGCAGCACATCTAACATGCTGCTTCATGCTGGTTTCTACCTTCTGGTGATTCCTGTTCCTAAGGACATTTTCTCCTTTGCAGTTTTTGATTTCTTTTCTTCAACTGTTTTTCCCTGCAGCCATCCTGGATCTGTCTGGCCTACACCAGATCAATGGGACATGGAAAGGATCCACTGCTTTACCTTGTACCTATGTGCCCTCAGAAGGTTTCACGCAGCAAACGCTCATCTGGAGCATGGAGCGAGACTATAGTACCTCTGCCATCTTTCGTAGGGATAACTCTGGTGACCACGTCTTGTTGTCTCGGTTCAGAGACCGTGTCAGTGTCCCAGAGAACAGCCCAGGGGATGTCACACTTCAAATCAAGAGCCTTGAAATCCCTGACAGTGGACACTACACCTGTCAAGTCACCTGGAGGTCTAAAAATAACAGCTTGATAACAAAGGAGGTGACCACTATAGTTAAAGTTGTCAAAGGTAAATCCGGCAATGAAGCCCTGCTCTTGCATAGCCTTTCTAATTCACAAAGCACGTAGCACAAGAGGCAGCTGGTAGGGAGCACGTAGCTCAGGGAAGAGTCTTTCACACCACATTGTCTACCCACATCCAAACTGGGTGCTGAGGCATCTCGATGGGAAGAGTGTCTGCCTCTTCCTTGCGGCTAGTCCTGCTTCTCCGAGGAGGAGGAAATGATACTTCTCAGGACTGTGGTGGTGTGGTAGACTGGGGAAGGGGGAGCAGTTAGTTCAGACCCGAATCTGGATCTACCAACAGGCCATTTGAACCCACTGCTGTCTGAGATAGCACTCAAATCTGTCCTTGGTTCTGTCCAGATAACCGGTGTTTCTGTGGCTCCTATAGCAAGTGGGAAATCAGGTGGGTGTTGTATTGGCCAAATATGCCCTCTCTCCTTCCAGAACATCCCCAATGTGTGCTAGAACTAAATCTCTTTCTGCAAGGTGGGTTTAGGGCAGGATGGAGAGGGCACCAATCCAGCAGAGCAGGCCTTCTGTGATAGCGCAATTGGAATGGGTGGCATAACTAGTGTAAAGCTGTTTGTAGGTACAGGAGAACTGAGCTTAATCTGTGCAGAGAGGTGACATAACATTGGTGCCTCTGTTCCCTCTGGGGAAGGACTCAAACCCAGCAAGTGAACTGCTATGGAGCACAGGGAAGACTTCTAACACATCCAAGGCCCGCGTGACCTGAGCCCAATCTGCTTGTCTTTCAGTTGCAGTGACTAAGCCCATCATCAGGGCTGGTGAGCTGGGACTGATGGTCCCGGCAGGAGCCAGGACCAGCCTGACCTGTGTGGCCACTGGATCCCCACCCATCAGCTACCGCTGGTTCCTGGGAGAGCCGGGAGGAAAAGCTCGGCTTCTGGGCAGTCAGGCCGAACTCACGTTTGACAGTCTGCGACCCTCCGACTCGGGGAAATACTACTGTGAAGCAGAAAACAGGGTTGGGGCACGTGTCGCGCAGCAGAGCGATGCTGTAGAGCTGACAGTGAGAGGTGAGTCCCCATGCTAGAGCTTGTCATCTCAGCTGCAGGAAATGATCAAGGCAAACAGTTTCTGTACACAGATCGGACACTTAATGCTGAACATGCATTGTGATTATAGTGCCACTCAGAGAGGAAATCACAGGGTCTGACATCCTCCCTGCTTCACAGCATGGCTGATCACGGCAGGGTTGAGAAATATGTCCCTGTGGGACCCAGATTCTGCAAGGTGGGAGCCTTGCTCCTGCCCTTGGCATGTCTTCCTTTTACCTGGGTTGTAATGCTGATGGGGAGTGAGGGAAATCGTCTGGTGGCCAGTCCCTCCCACAGGGTCCCCAGTCAGACAGCGGTCCGGCACTGGGACCTGCAGACACACCAGACCCAAGCTCACCTCACAGGGAGGTGAGACCAGCAAGGGCTGGAAGGGACACAGGCTCAGGGCTGCAAAGGAAGTGCCGCTTTCTTCCTGGCAGTGTGTGAATGACACAGGGCTTGGAAATAAGACTTTGAACTGAGTGAGACAAATTTACTTTAGTGTCTTTTTGGGCTGCAGATCCTCTTTCCAGGAGGGATAGAAGTGGGTGTCCGTGTGCCCTGGATGCGGGTGCTCAGCTCTGGGTGGCTGGGCCAGAGCCCCCTCGTGACGGCAGCCATGCCGGTGCTTGGGGCGGGGGGGAGCCGGGGGGGGTCACACAACTTCAGCCGGGCACAGGAAACCTACCTTGGGGCTTCATCCATCAGAGAGCTTCAAGGCACAGCTGCCATCTGTAAAACACCCCAGGACAGCTGGGGCATCATTGCAGGAGAAATGAAGTGAGACAGTCCTGTGGAAACCTCAGTGAGGCCCAGCGAGACAGAAAATTGAAGCATCCTCTGTAGTTGTAGATGTGGATTCGATCTGAAGCCAGCCACAAGCGCTTATATCTACAACACACCATGTCTGGTAGGGTTACCATCGATGTGTTGGGGTGTGGAGGCCAGGAGAGAGATGGCACATCAGGGAGAAAAACGTGGCTTGCTGCTGAGAGCAGGTCAAATAGGTGTTTTCTTTCCTTTTACCTCAGAAGTGTTAGCCTGAGAGAGCCAGAGCAAAGTTGTTGCCGAAATGGGCCAGGCAACTTCAGGGCAGCCATTACCTGCAGGTGCAAGGAGCGGAGCAGGTGAGGCCTCGCTGATGGCCGAGGCGGGTAGGACAGGGCTCGCCGGGCACGCAGAGATCACCCCAGAGCAAACCCCGCTCCCACCCGACGCAGCCCTGACGTTTGGGAAGCGTTACAGTTGCGCTCTTCCACTTTTGCAGAGCTGCCTGCAGCAACGCCAACCTCTGGGAAGGATGTCGTTTCAGTAGGGCCTCCCACTCCCATTGCCACAGGTAAGCAGAGACCTTCACAGCGCTAAGCAAAAGGCTCATGCAGAAAAATACAAGATTAGCACTGATGAGGGCTGATGGACAGCTGCTGTCTGGCAGACCAGACGGTGAACTTGGCAGTAGATCTTGTTTCAGGGAACAAATTCCTAGCCTGTCAAAGATCGGATTTTTCTCTAAGCAGGGATTCCCCCCCTTGGCCTCCCATCCGCAGGTGTTTCTGTCTTGAAGGGGATGAAAATTTTAACATTGAACTCAGGCACAGACGTCACATTTTATGTACCTTTTCACTGCTGTTGAAGGTTTTGTTTGGTTTTAAAGCAAAATGAGTATCTACTGCAAATATTCACCAGCCTTAGTGACTCTGCGTAGCGGGGGCTGAATGCAGAGGCTCCGGAGCAGGTGGACACAGCTTGGTTTGAGGTGCCACTTAAAATGTTTTACATGGCTGTGCTCAGCACCGCTCTTGCAACGCCAGCCCATCCTACCCATTAACCCCTGGGTCAGAAATGCTGCCCCATGGGCATGGACCGGGCTGCCCGGCTGGGCGGGGAGGGGGCAGGTCCCGGTACCCAACCCCACGTCAGCATTCGTCCGAGCACCCCGGGCATCAGGGAGGGACGCAGCCTGGCCCGGCCACGGCGCCTGCGGACCAGGGCTTGTCTGTTGCACCCAGGGCTGCAGTGGGGCAGCCTGCTGCCATACCTCATCGTCCTGGCCGCCGGGCTCTGCGGGGCCGCGCTCGTCGCTGTTGCCGTGGCCATCGCGCGCCGAGGGAAGACGAGGGACGGTGAGTGGAGTGCCCGGCCGCGGTGGCGGGTGACGGGAGTGGAGCGAAGTGCGGCCCATAGGAGATGGGCGGTGGGCGGGCGAGCGCCAGGACTGGCGTGGTCCATCAGGGACAGGCGCTGCCTCGGCCGGGCTGTGCCACGTGGCCGCTGCTGCCCACGGTGCTGCTTTGCACGGGCTGCCCCGAGTAAAGATCAGGAGGCTCGGCTGGAGCCAACCCCAGGGAGTCCCTCTGCCAGGACAGCTCTGGCCTCTCCTGCCCATCACCCTCCCTCTGTGCCAGACACCTCGGTGCAGAGCATGAACCCCTGGGAATCACCATCGCTCTCCTCCATGCCACACAACCCAGTGCAGAGCATGACCCCCCCCCAGTCAGCTGGGAACTGTGTTAGCTCATGGGCTGGGGAGGTAAAAGACCCGACAGCCCCATATGTTACTGCTCATTTTTGTCTGGACACTCTGAAACATCTCTGTGCTGACGGGAAGTCTCTTTTAGGGAGAAGCAAGGTGGGAAGGTGATTTCCTGAAGGCAGGAATGCCTGGGAGCAGCTGATTTTTTTCTTTAGCAGATTAATAATAAAATATATTGATCTATATTTTTATTGATGAAATATATTGATATTGATTGACATCTTTGATTCTCCTTCTGTTTTTCAGAAGCCCTCTACGAAGTTGCATTGTGAGTACAATTCATCTGTGATGCTGAGAAGATTTTGAGGGCTTCAGTACTGGTATCTGTTTCAGGAAAACCTCTTTTCTCACTGAACAATCAAAGATTTCTTTGACTTTCTGGAGAGGAGGATCTGAATACCTTGACAGTGCATTTGATTAGCAGCATGAGGACATTAACATTTCAATGCGGGAGATACTAAGAGAGGGTCTCTTCTTTAATACGTTAGAATGAAAGGAAGATATTTTGGGTCCTTCACTCTGTTCTTGCAAGTGCCATGGGAAAACTCTATTAAATTTCCAACATTATTTCACGAAGCAGAGAACACAAATTCTCATCTCTTCCCTCAAGATAAGTTCCTCCTGTACATGCCTTTCTCTTAAGAAACATACCCCAGCAGTTATCCAAATATGTTATTTTGTGCAGTTCCTGTTTGCTTCTACCTATAAGAACATATTTCCTGCCCCATCTTAATCTTAGCCCTTAATCCCCTAATCCTACTTTTCTATTTATAGATATACCTTACCCCCACAGTGGCCCCACCAATTGCCATTTTAGCAATTATTAATAGTAGTTATTTTGCAAAGGCTGGACTATGTGGTGCTAGTCCAGCCTTTGGAAAGTCTGTTGAATGCCGGTATGATAATGCCACCAGTGATTGTAGTACCTATGTTAATTGTTTATTTCCTCTCTTTGAGTGTGTGTACAATTCTTTTAATATTGCTTTCTAGTGTCTTTCAGAGCTGCTCAGATTCTTAGTAGATTAGTGTAAGGTTTGCTATTCTCTGGTAAAGGTGTAGATCAAATGATTTCTGATTTATTCCTCCTCCTGATTAATCTCTCTCTATTTTTTCAGCCATAGCACCGTAGATGTCATGAGAACAGAGACTGGTTTGGAAGTCCCTGCTAAGGGCCTACAAGAAGAGGAAAATTCTAGGACTGAGGCATCGTATGAAATTCTCACCATGAAAGACAATGACTACAGCAACATATGTACTGGGAAAAACACTGAGTGTGATACTCTTCTGAAGGCAATGGAATCAGAATACGAAGTAGAAAACTTTTAGTAGAATACCTGCATTTCCACATGAGCAGCTCTGCAGAAGATGGAGCTGCACATCTTGAGTGGTGAATTTTACCAAAGGAAACTATTTTTCCTATCTGCTTTCTCCACTGATAAATATACCAGTCTCATTGCTTTTGTTTAACCTGGGGGAAATGCATAACCTTGGGCTTTGGTGAATGAGATCCTGCCCGTTGGTGCAGAAACCCTTAGCCAAGTGGGTATCTACCTTCATTTATGTAGCTATAAATTTAAGAGCAGCCTGAAGGGCAAAGGTGAGGAAGAAGGGACCTAGAGGAGTAGAAACACAAAAGCCTTTAGCCTGCAGGTCTAGGTGTAGCTGGTTGCAACACTAGCCAAAAATACCAGCAGGGTATATTCTCAAGCATATGTTCCCCTCTTAGGACATCACAGACTGCGAGGAACCAGGAATTGTGCTGGGAGTGGAATATTCCCTGACTTTTACAGTTCAACACATACTGGTTGTACAGCTTGTTTGCCCTTAAGTCTTTTTCATTTGAGGATGGTAAAGGGACCATGGAGGGGGGGTTGATGTCCCAGGAATGTCATTCTTCCGATCAGACTGGAGTAAATTACTTAGAGGAAGAGGGAATGGCCCAGTAGCTGATGATCCTCCTAACCCCCACTGGCTGTTTTTCTCCGGGAAAAGCAGAAGGGATGTTGAAAGAAATGTTAGCGTTTTATTATATGGGGGGGGGGGGGGGGGGGCAGAGGCATAATAAAATAAAAGCGATGCAGAATACTGGCTTTCTTGATGATTGCTTAGAAAGAAAATTAAGGCATTTGGTATAGTGATTGAGCAAGGGACCTCCCTGGACTCCACACAGATTGATGCTGATTCACTGTGCGGAACATGACTCAATCTATCTGATTACATTGGAGATATTAATGCTGACCTATGTCACGGGGGTGCTGTGAGTTTTCATGTTTGTAAAATGTCTTGAAAAGTGCTTGATTAGCACAAAGTATTTTCTCCCTCAAGGCAAATACAGAAGACTTCAAAGGAGTCGACTGCAAACAGATTCTGACTTCCCTGATATTTCACCATCCAGTGCCTTTGTATTTCTATTGCTTACAAATTTGTGCTTTTGCTCTGTCTCCTGATTTAATTCTATAGAACAGGCAGGGGCCCAGTCATGGCCACAATTTGACTTGGGAGTTTGACTTGTGTTTGTCTTCTAAAGATGAGAGGACAGGAGGGGGACAGTATGCCAGCACATCAGCTCAAATCAAACTCCTCTCATGGCCATAGCCTACATCAAACCCCCAAAGGCTAGTTTTCAGGGTCATGGTGCTGCTTCTACTTGTAAATTGTCACAAATCTGCAGCCACCAACCCCTGTAGTGAAAGCACAGTAAGATATAGAAAAACGAAGGTGACAGCCTGAGGCCTGAAGTCGATGGAAAAACTGATTTCAGTGAGTTGGTTAGGCACATCAGTGATTAAGCAGGGCACATCTGGCTGAGGGTTTCCCAATAGCACCTTTCTTCCAGACCCTTCAGCTAGTTCTGGTTTTTCAGGAGTTTATCAGTCATAGTGGGGTGATAAGTGTTATGCTACTAAGTCACTGTCAGAGGTTAGAAGGACTCTGAGCTTGCTGCAGTACTGATTCTTCCTTCACTGCCACTGGAAGGCTAAGATAGGAGCTGGAAAAGACAGATCATCTAAAATGTCATAAAAAACTTGCCTGTGATTAAGCTCACGAGTTAAAATCCTTGACTTTCATCTCACATCATTACTCAGTATGTTGGTCTGCTCTGAAAAGCAGTTATTTAAAAAAATGTTCTGTGGCTCCCTGTTTATTGGCTTTCAGAGACTCAGATCAACTATTCCCTTCCAAGGGGAAGCAAAGCTGTCTTCTAACAGCCAGAGCTGCAAATGTCTTTCAGTCCCAGAGTCTCAAGCCAGATTCTTTCACCCCAGGCTGTGCAGACCTTTAAGCTACACAAGCCTTAAGGACAGCAGAATCAGCAAGCCCTTTGCTAACCTATGATAGCCTTGAATCTGCAACACCTTCCAAGGCTGTGTATAAGCTGCAGTTCAGGTGTCGTGATGTGCAGATTTATGGGAGGGAAAAGACATGGAATAACAGTGTGGTTATCTTCTACTGCCCACCACCATGCTGTATGCGAGCTCTTCAACCCCAAGGTACCACAGGAGCTAGAGGAAGTCTCCCCCACACTATGGGCCTGTCCCAGGCATTAACCTGTGAGGACCACCCATCCTCCCTACTCACAGCGGGGCTGTTGCTGGCACAGCTGAACCACCCCAGGTCCAGCTAGCAGACTTCATCACCAGCTGGCAGGCCCTCCAGGGTGAGCGCCTCGGGCAGTTCCACAGGACTCTATTGCCACGGGCTCCTCAGCTGCCCATCCTCAGCATACCTGGGCAATGCCTAAGCTTGTCACAATCTCAGCCTCATTGGAAGGTAAAGGTTGCATTGACTCCACAGGTCTGACAGGAACACACTAAACCTTAAGAGTTCATTGCTTCTCCTTCCCCCTGCCACTGACTTAATACACTGATGACTAAATCTGTTCCCAGGGTTAATTCTGAATAGTCACACTGTGAAAATATAACTTTGCATGCAGAAAACAACTTCCTATCCACCTGACGAATATAGAGAAGCTTTGAGGACAAGAGACAGAGCAAGGCTGGAGAAAACAATACTGAGAAACAGTAAGTCATTTCTTCCTGAGACACCATGAAGTATACATCTTAAATGTCAGGGCCAGGCCAAGAGAAGCGCCATGACTGTGGCCTTAGAGATGTGTGTGGCAATTAAAAGAACTAATACTGCCAGGAGAAGTGCAGAGAAGGTCACGTCCTCATCACTCCAGAAGGCAGGAAGCCACATTCAGCAGCCTGGATGAAATCAGCTGGTGGTATTCATCCAGCTCCCAGATATCAGGTGTCTGTCTCAAAACCTCCAGCTCTTTGAAAGGTACATCACACCAGATAGCGTTTTATGTCCCCAAGCTAGAGCTAGAGGGCTTTACTCTTCTAGCACCATCTGCTGACAAGGAGACAAAAACTGCTCTGCTGTACAAAACAACCCAAAATGAGAACAGACTGGAGGCGTACGCTTACACATGCTGCTGGCAAGTAGCTTAACAAAGCAGGAGGGATGAACAGTGCACATGCTTGAGTGCTTAAGAGGGGATATCATGCTTATGCGAGTTAGGTGGCGTAAGGCTTGGCTAGAGAATGAGGTGAGATTGCTTGGAAAGGAAAGAGTGAAAACGGTCCAGGCTCTGTGCCCCCTCCTCTGCCTGTAGCAGGGCTCAGCACTGGCTCTGGCTGTCCCAGACTCTGCCTGAAGGCATTCACCATTCTGGGAGATGACATATGAAAAACCCTTGCAGTCCAGAGACTTGTCAGAGCTAGGGTGTTTCCAGGAAGCATTTCAGTTTCCACATAGCTCCATGTCACAATAAAGAAAACTATTAAAAGTATTTCAAACAACGGTCCCCCACCAGGCCACAAACATGCCTTGCTCTGACACCATTTTCCACTAGACCTCAAGTCCTGGGAAACTCAGCTCTAGCTGCCGGACAGCTGCGTTTGCTTTGCCTGGAGCTGCACCTGAGTGCCTCTGGCATCAAACAGCCATTCACCAAGCCTAGACTGAGCTGTCGGTCATGCATACTGCAAGACTTTGAGCAAAAAGTTGGGGCTTCTTTTAAACTGCTTTTTGTCTTTGTAGCCTGACAGGTTCACGTTTTCAAAGCGTCTCCGTAACCACAAGCTCCAGAAGGGCATATACTATTAAAGCTAATATTTTTACCTGATCCTTTGGCTCCAGGAGCTGGAGCTTTGAGAAGGACACTGATTATTGTGAGTCTTGCAATGAAATCTCAAGCACTGCCGATGCCAGTTCCCTAAGTGGCCGAACTCTTTGTTGACTCTGCTGTCATCTCCATGCCACGTGGCTCTGTCATGAATCCTGCAGCCACCAGGCCCCACCAGTCAGCCAATGCCCGCAGGGGTCCTCAAGAGCTTTCAGCCTGCATTTCTGCTAAGCAAAACTTCCTTTCTATGGAGGACTGCTGCCTCTTCCTACCACAGGGCTTCCAGCAACCATTTCCTCTCCTTGGCTTTAACACAATTAAAAGCAGATGGAACAGGCCCAAAAATACCTTGCCAAGGCCTGCTGCCACCTTTAGGGAAATACAGACCCAGACCTTCCAAGATTCAGCTCTTGGCTTGAGTCCACTTTAGTTCTGCCACTAACTGCCCCTTGGACCTTATCTGAACAACCGACCGACTGCAGCTTCTATGCGACCCAAGGAAAGGGGCAGCCTCCTGGTGCTGAAAGAGTTAAAAGAAAAACTGCTGCATTCTGCAAACCCTACATCTCTCTACAGTCCTGTCCTGCTGTCCCAGGTAGAGAAGGGGTTTAAAACTGCAGGAGGAGGAGGTTGGGGGGCGGGGGAGCAGAAACAGCTGGGCTTTGAGAGGCCTTAAAGAAGGGGAGGGAGGAGGAGGAGGCTGAGGCTGGTCTTCCAGGGCTTTTCTCTGTGGGGTAAAGGGGAGGGGGGGGGGAGAGGGAGTCCCCCTGTGCCAGTGAGCACTGGAGCTTCTGCAGGCAGGAAACATCTCTGCTTGGCTGAAGAAAGTTGGGACTCAGAGTAGATCAGCTCTGAGCAAGGAGGCCTGAGGCAAGATGGAACCAGCTGCAAGATGGAAAAGTGAGGCAGCCCTGCAGGTGTGTGCTCAGAGCAGGGAGGGTCCTGTTGTCTCCTCTTCTGGTGCTTGGAGGCTTTGGAGCTGCTTAGCCAGTATCTCTTTTAGAGCAGCAGTACTTCTGCTGTCAACTGCTCTAAAATTGAGAGAGCAGCTTAAAAAAAGCAAAAGCCCACATGCTCTTGCATTGCTGTTAAGAATTTTCTCTGAATGTGCACTTTGGCTTTCCCTTTTTGCCCTGTGGTTCCTGAGCTATAAGGTCATACCTTGCATTCCCAGGCTCTTCCACTCAAGCAGGAGTGCTCAAAAATATGTTCTTTAATGCAAAAACCTGTAAATTTTGTTAACCTTGAATTTCTTGCAATTGTGAGGAGCAGCCTCCAAGCTGTGAGCCTAGTGCTAGGGGGGTGTAGGGTTTGCTGTAGGGTGTGTGAGCTGTCACCTGTGCTTAAACCCACCCCCAGGGCATTCCTGGATCTCTGGCAAAAACAAAGCAGCAACGTTTCTTTTTATAAAGGGGTGTAATGCTGGGAGTGCTGTTCCTGCCTTCAGCTGAAGTTTCCTATAATAAGCTTTGTGACTGAACAGGGAACAGGCTTATTTGTGTCCCCTTTGTTAATTATTTGCATTTTACATGAGGAAGCTGTTGTGGGCACTTTGCCCAGGGGCTTCTTGCCTCTGTCCTGCCCTGTGTGCTGGTGCTGCTCATGCTGTCCCCCCTCTCCCCCCCCCCCCCATGTTGGACACCTCCAGATAGCAGCCATCTATCCTATGCATTTGAGATGCAAATACTTGGGGGGGAGAGTGAATGCCAGTCCTGCTTTAGCAAACCAAATTTATAGGGAGAGTCACTATCTCTTATTAAATCAGTCAGCACAGTTGGGGGTGAGGCATCAGATGAGATCTGGGGCATACAAGCCCTCCCTCATGGACTTTTACCAATCTGGCATATGTCACTGCTGCCTCGATCTTCCTTTCCTGGGTGGCAGCGTAATTGCAAGTTTATGTAGCTTTTTACGGCCTGAGCACAGGAAAGAACAATGCCTAACTTTTACCTTTAGAGCCCTGGATTACAGTGATGCTGCTTCTTCAGGCCATTAGTTGATTATCGAGCAAGATGAGAGAGAAAAATTTTCCTTCTCTCTGTTCAAGCACTACCTACTGCCTGTATTATGAAAGGTTTTGTAACGCAGTAGCAGACACTAAAGGATGGTTGTGCTGCAGTGTCAGGCTGTTGTGCTTCTGGGGGGGCTGGCAGGGCCTGACCGTCCTTGTTTGGGCTGTGGCGGGGCCAGGACCTGCTCCAGGCGTTGCCCTCTTGGCATATATGTTGGTGCTGCTCTCTCGCACATCTGGCTGACTCCCAGGTAAAGCTGGAGGAGGAGGGGAGCCTTGTCCCACCCAGTGGCAAGAAGTGTTGAGACCATCAAAGAGGTGTGTAAGGTCTCTTGTGCTTTGCTGTTGGGGGTAGTGTAATTCATCCCCACACAGCAGTGGTAGCCAGTGCATAGACTGCAGAGCACGCTTCACCAGAAGCTGCTCTTGAAGACACCATGTTGAAACAGCAGCTTTTGGTGTTAGCAGTTTCAGGGGCAATACAGAACAAGAGAAATGGGTGGACGGGATAGCCACCGCTGTGATCACGTGGGGTAGAAGTGTGTGGTGCAAGGCTGGAGCTGTGAGGGGAAGGAACTGAAAATGTCTCAGCGTCCTCATCCTCTCCTCACAGCAGAGTCAGACCCAACAGGCAGAACTGCCTATCTTTTTCTTCACAAGTCCCATCCTTTTTTTTTTTTTTAAACAATTAACCTAGTGTTTTATTTAAGATTTGCTGCCGTCATAATCTCCCAACTCCAAGGTCCCTCACAGACTGTGTAAGACCATGATTTGTTCCTACTTCTGATTCCTCTGAGCACTGATGTACTCTGAGGAGTTTCGTGCAGCTTCTTCAGAAACCCTGAAGCCTGGGAGGAGCTACAGATGGAAAAGGCAACAGGGCTAAGGAAGGGTTAGCAAATGCCCCAGCTGGAGCAGACTATGTGCTTCAGTTGTTGGCACTGCCTCTAGTTCAGGCAGCAAACTAGTTTTGATCATCATCAGCAGAACAGCAGAAATGCAAATAGACCCTCTCCATTGCCTAGGTGGTTGTTTCTCCCTGTGCAGCAAGTGTGTGATTTTTTTTTTTATTTATATTTTCGGAATGTAGTAAAAGCTTTTTTGATCAGAACATTTTTCTTCTGAAAGTTGCAGAGGACTTTACTGTGCTGTGTCTCCATTGAATGAGAGAACTTCTCCTTTCCTTGTGCTGGTCACTTACTCGGTGACTCATCCACTAAGCTCCAGCTCTGCACCAGCACAGAAAGGGAAACCTCAGCTTCCGCTCTAAAACGACACTGCCTCCAGATAAATGCTATTTTGTAGTGGCCAGTACAGTGTCATGAGATTTGCAACTCCCCTTGCTTCAAAGCAGGGTGGAATTGCAGGGTTTGTACATCTGAGGGGACGTGTTGGCTTTTAAATTGTCGGGTTTCCCTGGCTTTCAGAGCCATTCTGAAACCGCTGTTCTCCTCCTGGAGAAAGGAGAGGATGTTCTGGACAGAGAAATTTGTCCCACTGTAAGTTGATGTTTCCTCTTGCAGGAGAGGATGGAATTAAACTTCTTCCCCTTCCCCCCAGCCATTCAGAAGGAACTGGGGGCTGCCCGGAGAAAACTTAGCAAAAAAGGAGAAGGGCAAACACCAGCAAAGGTTAATAACTGGGAAGCTGTAAGAAAACAGTGCTGAGGAGCTTAAAATGTATCCTCAGCTAGCTGTGGCGCAAGAGAGTTTAGGTTTTCTGAAACCATGGGGACTGTAATGGCAGAAAGAGTTTAGGTTGATATATCTGCCTCCTACATTAAGGATCCATTGGGGACAAAAAGACCCTCGAAATAATAGACTTTGTTCTCTTTTGAAGCTGACCTCAGCGATATGGATCAGGGTGATGTCTGTGAGTCATGAGTAGGTGCTGGAGAGAGACCACGGGAGCGTGAGTCATAATGAGTAGGACCGTGTTTGTCCAGAAGTGCACAATAAGCCCTGCTGATAGGACTTATTCAGAAAGCAGAACACAATTTGCTTAGGCAATGCTATATATCCATTGGTCACAGCTTTGTAAAGATCCCAACTTCTTCAAAATATTTGGCAAGAAACAGTGGCAAGAAAAAAAAAAAAAAAAAAACCACAGTGTTGAAGTTTATCAATATTCTCAAATATTGCAAAATTTGCTGGTGATACTGCTCTGAAACAAGTCAGTAGTATCTTAGGACTTTCTTTTAGTTTCTGCATTTTCAATTTTAAACCTCTTCAGAGAGTTCAAATTGTCAAACGTGGCTGGTGCTTGCCCTGTGACACTCACCCCCCGAGATATCTCAAGCTGTGAATATGAAATACCATGACTCAGCCATTAAAAATGTTAACCAATCATTAGATCTTCAGCTGGGATGATTTAGAGGGAATTATTTTAATAAAATAGCAGGAATGTAGCAAAAGCAATAGGCAACCTTGCAGCAAGTGCTGATTAGGAATAACCAGCCAAAAGCAATGAGTCTTTTCCAAACAATAAGGGCTTCAAGAACAAGAGATGGACTATAGGGTTTAATTTAAAAATGGATTGAGCAAACAACCAATTTGCACTGGCTAATGGAATACAGGGAAGTGAAAAAGCAGCTTCATTAGTTTCCACTTCAATTAAAAGAAGATTCCTATAAGTCCAATGAAAGAATTCTGTTATGGATAATGCTGCTGCTACCATATTGCTGTGACTGTAGGTAGTAGCCATAACCTTTAACTGAACAGGAGCTTAATTAACACCTGCTAGTTAATGTTGTGAAAGAGAACAGCACTGTGTTTGGCCGCAGAGAATAAAATTCTCTGGGCCAAATTCTGTGCTTTCCTATCACAGTGGAATTGTGCCAGCGCTGCTTTTATAGAGATCTGCCAATAAGATGAGTACCCCAATAGGCATTTCCAAAACTGGGGTGGAAGGGAATGGGAGTCAGAGTCAGACATTCAGTAATGAAATGGTTTGTTCTATACCTCTTTGGGTTTTTGGCGAAGGGAAGAATATGGACAGGAAATTTCCCACCCGAGTCAGAGGAAGGGGTCGGTCTCCTTGGTGTCGCGCTGTGTCGCTAAGCAAATGCCTCACTTGGGGTATTTGACAAACTGACACTCTGCCACACTGAGTGTCAAACTCAGCTTGTCAAATACACGCAGTGCTGCACTGCAGCTCTCTGAAGTGTCGTCGGACAGATCTTTGAGGTGGCATCCTAGGCAGATGGAGAGGAAAAAGAAGGGCTGAAGCAGCTGTTAACTTCAGAGGCTTTTTTTCAGTTAGCAAAAACCTTCATTATCCCCACCCTATTCCTCCCTCCAATGCTTTTCTTCGGGTGAGAGAACTCCATGAGCAGACAGACACTGCCTTCTGCTGCAGAAAACATCTGCTGTGTTGATCCAAAGGCTGAAGATCAGTGAAACTGGAAATGATGCTGAAAGCTCCAAGCTAACCTTCTGCCTTATTTATACAGCCTGCCTTAGTAGCTTGAAATACTGACAAAATGGCTAAGCAAATACTCAGACATGCGGTCTGGGTACCTCATCAGGAAGACCAGCGCCTCTGTAGACAAAGTCTAGACAAAGACCCAGCGAACACAGGGCAGGGGAGCAATCTTGCATTGGACAGAGATAAGGGCATGATAATCTAATAGACTTTTCATAGCTTTCATTTTTATCCTCCTAAATTCAAACAAGTTGTTAAAGTTTCTCAATTTAATTTCTTTTATTGGGTCCCTATGGTAATTTTGCATTCAAGTGGTCAGGCACTCCCCAGTGCCTCCATATAGTAAGGTACTTCAGCTAAATGCCTCACCCTAGATATGTGAGTAGTTCAGTTGTAACTGGTGTGACAGATCCCAAAGAACATGGGATGGGGCTTCTGTATCTAACACAGGTTGGGGTAAAATCCTGGCTCCATGAATGCCAAAGACAGAATTCCTATTGGCAGGAGAGGCTCAGTGTTTTACTTCTTACTGTACCACTGATACATAAAAACCAACCTTTTAACCCAGACCTAAGCAATTGAAGAGGGAACCTTTCAAGCCTAACTGGAAAAAAAAAAATGTATAAATCTGCCTCTGCATGCACAGGGTGATTTGTCATTGACCCTGTTGGAAGTAAGTCTAGTGACCAGCACTGGACTCTGAGCCATGTTTTCACTTTTGTGAAAAAAGCAGCCACTGCAACCTTTCATCCTTGCAAACATCAGGCCCAGTCTCCACCTGCCATTAGGAAGCTGCACTATTAGGCAGAATGGTTGCAGAGATTGTAGCGGTAAATGAAAACCAAACCATCGCATATGGAAACAATGAACTTTTTCAAGAATGAAGTGAAACTTTCTCTTCTGTTGTCGAAACTAACCCCTTCTGCTTCATTTCCAGCTCACAGAAAAAGCCTCTGCTGCAAGAAATTGAGCTTTCCACCCCCATAGGCTGGCATAATCCAACCTTTAAGCACAAACATAACCCCTCTCTCCCACTATTTCTTTGCATAAAGATCAAAAGATTCCTTTAGCAAGGTTGTGCATTAAATGCAGAAATGCATTTAAAAAATTAAATACCAAAATATACAGGAGAAAATGTATTGCTAAATATTACTGTGCTCTGTGTCCTTCTGGGATGCTGACAGTTCAGAAGCTGAATCTAAAAGCATAGTATCAGAATTTCAAATCTGTAACTCAAAAAACTCATCATGACTCCTATACTGCTCCTGTTCTATATAACACTATTTTAATGTAATGCATACTCTTTGCAGGCCAGGCCCAGGCATAGCCTAGTTTTAATGATGATGCTTTTAGCTTTCTTCCAGTTCTCGATTTTAATTTCACACGACCAGCAGCACTAGTTTCTAAGAAAGCAGCCAGGCTGTTTTTGATACCGCAATGATAAACTAAAACGAATATGTTAACTATATGTTGGAAGGCAGATCATTAAAGGGCACAAAAGTAGGATTCAGCTAAGCTCTATTAACAGTGGCTTGCAGTGGGTGATTTATTCAGTCTTCTCTAACTTCTCTAGCTAGTAGAATCTCTGACTTCTAGGATTCTACTTTAGAAAGATGATCATAAGATCCCATCTAATATTACACACACAGAAATAAGCCTGGAAAGAGGAGACGTTTTTATGTAAAAGTACAAAATAAAAAGTGGTAACGTCAAGTATGTAGTTTCTATATGTGCTCCACAAACAACAGAGAATGAAACAAGGATTTAACAGCAAAGAACAGCTATAGCTTTGAAGATAAAATCCATTTCTAGACAGGGTTACTACAAAGCCTTTGCCATTCTTACATTCCCCCAACCCTTCACTTTAGGCCTTTAGTGAGACGTAAACAGTGGATAGTTCTTTGTTCTGGTCCTAATTCAGAATGAATTTCAACCACAGTAGATAAAAGAAGTATGTGTATGAGTACTGGAAACCTTGTGTTAGTGTTAATAAGCTGATTTAAGATCAGTCTAGCAAAAGATATATTGGTTTAAGCACAATTAAAACTGATTTCTGTTATCTCCTTCAAGGTTTCACACCAATGTAGTGATATTGTCTGAGGTACAAGGCGGTCAGGAACCTGACTTCTCTTGGTTACTGGGGCAGAGGGGCACCCACCTATCTTCTAGGCCTTCCCAGCATTTTGTCACTAACCAAGGCAATTAACAATTTTGTTAATCTAAAATACTCTCATCTGTGGGTTTTAACAACAGATCAGTCATAAAGACACCTGGGTCCCTGTCTAAAGTCAGTCTGGTTGTCAAATTACTGTCCTTCTGAATTAAACTCTGTTGTATACGGCAGAGTAACATTTTTTAACAAGCTCTGAAGGGCTTGCATGGTTGTTGCTGATGTTAGTAAAACAGGGATGCCCAGTCTCTACCTGGAAATTATTTATTGGTAAGAGTTAGATACCACATACTATTGAGAACATTGTCTCAGCAATTTGGATAGAAGAAAAATGAACCTGTGGTCCCCATAAAGACTCTTAGCCATGTGAAATTGTGATGCAGAGGCCGCACAAAGAAAAGACTGAATAGGCTCTTCAGCAGATACCAGTCACCAGACTTTCCTCAGCTTCAGTGCTGACTTCTAACAGTGGGAGATCTGGCCTTGAGAGGAAAAAAAAAAAAAAAAAAGACAGCATTGCTTCTTCTATTGCATCTTAAAATTATCCCCCCACTGTGGCTTTCTTGGTGGAGGGGAGCCATTTGAAATGTTGCTGTTAGCAACAGATTAGAGGAGGGTCACACAGTGGAGATAATTCTATCAGTAGATAGGAATGGAGCTCACTACCCCACCCTGTAACGATAGTATCTGTTTTGAATGGATTTGTCATTGTCAGAGCTTCTGGTTTCAAGCTGAAATGAGTATTTCCAAGTAAAAGCCTTGTGTTATAAAACAGACTGAGCAACCAGGTGCTAGAGTTTTTCCTTCTGCATTCTTCTGTCAGACCCTTAAAGTCACAAAAAGCTTCAGCTTTCCCCTTCCAAGACCCATGTGATCTCTCAGGAATTTTTACAGGGCTGTCAGACTGTTCTGCAACTAGTGATGAAAATCAGTGAAAAGTAAAATTATTGGATGGATTTGATTCTAAACCTAACAATAGCATGCATAAAAGTGTGACTATGGGGGTTGTGCATGCTGAGTGACAGGGTCCTAAGATGCAGACTGCAGCCATTTCAGGACAAGCACTTGTCATGCAGAATTTGAGCTGAATTCAAAGCCGTCTCTGTTTTCCGCTTAGCAGAGGAAACCCAATTCTCAGATTGAATTGAAAGCAAGAATTCCCAAAGAACTGTGGGGAACAGACTTTGCTGAATCCCTGACCTTGGAAGTCTCCTTCCTTGGATATATTCTAAAGCCATCTGGACACAATCCTGGGCAATGTGCTCTAGGTGACCCGTCCCAAGCAGGGTGTTTGGACTAGATGATCTCCAGAGGTCCCTTCCAGCTGCAACCATTCTGTGATTCTCCTAGAAACTGCAAACCTTCACTGTAGCAAACGCAAATTCAGAAGTCTTTAGTCAGTGCAAACTTGGATTGGATGTCGTTCTGATCCATTTTGGACCTTTCCATGATCCCAACCCTTCAGCTGATTCTGCTGGGATCTTTGCCCGACAAACATTTGAACGTTTCACTCAATGAATTCAATCTCATGTAGCAGGCAGGCTCCAGCAAAACCTGGAGCTGCTGCCAAAATGGCTTGCTGCATCGCAGGCAAGCTGGGCTGCATATCCAAGCGTATATCTGTAACACATCTGCTGACTTGGATGAGGCCAAATGCCACAGCTTGTTAATTAATAATGCCTGCTTCTTAGCTAACGGGTGCCAAAGCAGCTCTGCGGCTGCCTGCTTGGCTGTGCCATGCAGCTCCAGGCTAAGGAGGCTTACTTAGCTGCTGGTTCTGCAACAGGTTCTGCTTTCCCAAAGGGCTGACATAGGTGAGGAAAAAGTCTTTTCAGTGGTGCACAAGTCACTTGTACCCCAGGAGGAGCAGTGCAATAGCAGTGCAGGGCAACAGCTTGTGTGACACCCTTGTCCCTGCCTTTGTTACAAACAGGAGGTGCCAGGCATGAGATGATCCTCTCTCCCCCTGGCTCTAGAGTGACTGGGGAGAGCCTTGCTTCCTCACGGCGGGCTTTGAGGTGTCTTTTGGCTGTAGCTTACTGGATGGTGTGCAGAGGAGCTGCCATGCCCTAAGGAAAGCTTTTGGAAACTGCAATTCCACAGCACTTGTCCCAGCCTTGAGCAGGAGGTGACAGCCTTAAGTAGTTCAATAAGGACTGTCGCTGAGCAGCAGACATCCTTCTGCAAATGTGCAGAAGTTCAGAAGAATGACTGCACGGCCTCCCCAGAGCTGAAAATCACCCCCGCTCTCTGTGCCCTGTAATTTAGTAGGGAATTCATACCATGGCTGCAAACTTGGCAGTTGCCACTGATCAAATGATCACAACATATAGGTTGTGGGACGCATAAAACCAGCAATGAATTCCCACTGCAATTTATCCCTCTTGTCAAACTGTTACCCCAACAACTTAGCCTTGTGTACCCTGATTTTTTCCTTGCCTTGTCATAAGATCAAAGAAGCTGTTAGTCCTAGTTCACTGTCTTTCCTAGGCAATCCCTTCCCCTTGTTCTCCCTTTCCCAAGCTGAAAGTCCTTTCTGCCTAGCCCTGCTTCACGGTAACGTCTTCCTCCATCTTGTCCTACAGGTCCCAACTTTAGTTTTTCATACTCCCAAACAAGTAAAACAAGTAATTCATCACGCTTCCCCCATGGACATATATGCCTCACTTCTAATAAGCAGCCACATGGTTTTATAGCCTGTACCTTGATCTCTCCTTCCCATTCTTTCTTGCTGTTTGCACCTCAGCTTCACCTGCAAGTTCTTTCACTGTCAATTCTGGTATTACTGTCAATTTGTTTGTGCACAGCACCATGCTCATGGGTGATGTCATGTAAGAGATGATAGTAACACTGCACTCCTGTCTTGCCAGTGCAGTGAGTGAAATAATTGACGCAATCTTGGTGTCTTTATTTCACATGGTCTCAAGGAGTTCAGCAGGATTTTACAGAGTGCTGCATCCTTCTTAACATGAAGGATCAGCATTAGACCTCTAACACTGGAAAGATTTTCCTGAAGTACCGAAGAGCAAAGCTGTCTTCTCTGGTTCAGGATTAAAAACCTATCCTATGAGATAGCAAGGCGGATGGGCCAATTTACAGCTTTGCTAAACTAAGCATCAGAAGTAAGCATGTCCCTGATAGACGCATTGCTGAAGTTTGGGATATGCAAAAATCTGGATCTAGATTTCAGGCCTAGGATTCACATCATTGTAAGAGACAAAAAAAAAATGAAGCATTTCCCTGCATTCTTGTCTGCCCCACAATTTAGAGCACAGAGAAATAGAAAGTCACAAGTGGTAAGGAGCCTTTTCAACACCTGGTAAATACATCGGCGAGGAGGCGAGGAGGCTGTGGGTTTCAGTTACGGCTGCAGAAATGGCTTGAGAGGCTAAGAACCAGAACACTGCAATTAGTTCTTCACGATTTATGCAAAAACACCAGGGAAGGGTTTGTGAAAACCCTCGTTATCTTGAACACCACTGATCCCCCACATCCCCTTCTCCAATCCCTCCTCAACACTCACCTTTGAGCTCCGGCCTCCACCCTCAGCTCCGCTCTGCTTTCGCTGGTCTCTGCTCTCTCTGACTGCTCACATCAGTAACTTTTAAGAAAAGAGAAAAGAAAAGTGTGTGTTGGCGGGGAGGGGGAGGAGGTGCGACCCTTGTCTAATATTCCAAAGTCATCTAGGCAGAAGTCAAGAAAAAGAATTGAAGAGCGTGCCTGCACTGGGACACCATCTCTCCCTGTAAAGCCCTCCTCCGTTCCGCAACTTCCCCTGCTCTTTGTTCGTTGTTGCCCTATCTCATCTATGACTAATTTAGATCAAAATCTCCCTATGGCCAGCAACTTCTCTGTAGCGTGTGTGCGTGTGTGTGTGTGTGTGTGTGTGTGCGTGCGTGCGTGCGTGCATGGGGGTGGAGAGCGCACGCATTGGGGTGGAGAGCATGCACATGCGTCTGAGTACCAGGTATGGCTATGTACACATCATTATTGCTATTAATTATAATATACACTAATCAATGAATCATGGTTCCAAGGGCAGACCTCGCTGACTGAAATCAGAGGCATTTCCATCCCCTAACCATACACTTACAAAAATATACACTGCTCAACAGCACAGCTTTTCCTTGGAAGGGAAATACCAAGAAACTCCTCTCATTAAAGAATGTGTGCTCTCAGGCCCATGATCATGCTTAGGAGATGCAATTCAAAGGCGATCTGACTTTGGTCCCCTAGCAACTACACGTATAATGTAGGGTAGCAGGACAACTTCCTGTGTTTCCAGGAATGTGCATATTATGGGGTTTCGATATCCCAACCCCTGTGGACCTTTGAGACCTCCCAGAGAAGAAATGGGACAACAAGCCCTGAGGGACCAATCCTTCCCCCCATCCCAAGCAACCCGTTTTAGCCAAACAGAAAGAGGAGCTGGTACCTACCGTGCCTAACCATCCTGGCCCTCTCATGAGGGTGGGGACTGTGCAGTGCAGGCCAGGCACTCGGGGCACCCGGGGGACAGCAGAGGAGGAGAGCAGTGTGGGGGTGCAGCCCGGGCACACAGCTCGTTTTTGAAGGGGCTGCTCCTCCTTCAAGAGGAAGCTGCGAATGGGGAAGATAAGGCTGAGGTTAGATAACAGGAAATGTCTGGATGTGAGTGACAACATGTCCAAGTTGTGAAAGCAGCGCCGCTCTCCATCCTGCTGCCGGGGTGCAGAGCTCACAGGCAGAGCGGAGAGGGAGCTGGGGAGGGCATGGCGGGGGGCACTCTGCCTTGGCAGCACATATAACCCTGCCACTTAACAGCAGGCCCTGAGGCCGAGGCACAGCTGGGCAGCCATACTCCTTGCACTGATGCCAATAGCCTAGGGAAGGTCACACGTCGGAGTCTAGGCTACAGTCCAGCAGACCTTCGCTTTTAGACAGGAAAACCGTTTAAGCAGCTGCACTCCCTCGGCTTGCCCTGAAGTCCAGCCATCGACTGGCTCCCCTGCCCACAGCAAAGCCAGGCCCTGCGCGGTCAGCTGCCAAGGACCAGGGGAGCTGCAGGGTGTGCCAGGAGAGGAGAGCGGCAGAGTGCCATGGAGGCAGAGTCTGCCAGAGAGGCTTTGTCTCAGGAGACAGGGTCACTCACCTGCTCTGCCCAGAGGGATTTCTTATTTTATACCTCTAACTGTGTAAGGAGTAGAGTAAGAAAAGGTTCTGCTTGGCAAAGGAGAACTGCCTCTCCAGCCCATTCAGATGGTTTTGCTCTGAGAGGTTCCCTGGGGCCTGTCTCTCTTTTAAACGAACTGATGCAGCTGCAACGTCTCTGCTCCCCAGTACGTACGAGGACAGACAGCCTTCGTTTTCTCAGAACCACAGCACCTGATAGGGAAATCAGTCTTGGTGCTCACCCTCTCTGAATCTGCCAGTCCATCTGCATAGCCATCAACATTAACCAAGGATCACTGTCACTGGAGTAGCTTAACATTCCCAATGCCTGCATAGAACAGTATAGATCAGTGTTTTGTTTAACATCCTCTAAAATTATAATCAAAGCCAGATCCACTGTTTCTCTCCTGGCCTGCCTGCAATAATGGGTGCTTTAAGATAGACAACACATCATCGCTTAATGTCATTTTCATCTAACCTGGCTGGAAACAAGATTAGTCAATGCAGCTCTGGAAACAGTGGCCAAAAAGTCTGCACTCAGGCCCCGAGCACAACCAGTGCTACAGAAGCCAAATTGATTCGAGCAAAAGCAGGAATTCTAGAAAGAAATTCCTTAGTGTGGCCAGCATGGTGTACCACATATTTTATAAGGCTAGGCCTCATTAAAAATATGTCAGTCTGGTTGCATTATCTGTAACATCTTTGCCATCAGCTAGCAGTGCCACTGTGATGAAGATTTTGGGATCATTCTCATGGGATCAGTTTTCTCATTCCCAACACTCAGTTGCTGCCTTTCCTTTCCAGTTTCTACCTCTCAAGATTTCCTTTTTCCAGCCTCTCCACTGTTATCCCAGCTCTGCAGCCAAACCACATGGAGATTCTGTAGTATTTGCTGCCGGGGCCCTAAATGAGGCCAGCAGCTTTCAGTTACGTTATCAGCATGCTTGGGTTGCAGCCACATTTTTTATTACGTTCTTGTAGTTCTGTCCAAACCCCTGATCTGGAAAACACTTATGCATCTGAGTAACTATGCGCACTTTGAACTCCTTGGAGCTGCTCACAAAAGCTGCTCATGAGCCTGCATGCAGACACAAGTGAGGCCCAACGTTCCTGCTAAAAGCAAAATCTGGCCCTTGTGCCTGAAGGATAGCTAGAAAATGAGGAATACAGTCAGTGTCAAGTTCCTCTTTCATTTGCCTATGTTTTAAAATACATAACGAAAGAGGAATGGAAAGGTTTGAGTGATTTGGTTTTGGTTTTAACTGGGGAAAGAAGTAGGTGCGTTTATGCAGTTTGTGCAATTTTTTCTAGGTTTTTTTTTCTTCACTCTCTCTTTCTCCTACTTGTACTAAAAGGGCTTTGAAACAGGTGAACTTCCAGGTCAAGCTCTACGGAAAGACCAATGGGCAGACATTTTATTTCCTTTTTTTTTTTTTTTTTTTGTGGAGATGCAGTGCAAAGAAAGTGCTGAAAAGCAAAATGTTTGGTCCCTCTCATTGGAAGATAATTTTAAAAAATCATGAGCTGGCCAGAGTGAGAACCCCAAAGCCAATACCACAGCATTTTCTAATTTCTAAAAGCCAGACCTAAACTCAGATCCAACATCCACAGTCCACATCTATCTCTTAAAAGAGATGTTCACAATTATCTTCTCAAACAGAAGCTGTTAACTACACATCTCTCTTAATTTTCTACTAACTGAATTGTAGATCTGAATTCTAATCACTCATTTGTGCTACAGTTTCCATCTCAGGTTTGCAATGTTATTGATAAAACACTGTCGGCTTATTTCTGAACTTGCTCTTATGTCATTTCCATCTGTGTGACTCCTTGAACTTTACTGGAGTTAGTAGTGATTTGCAACAGTGTGGCTCAGAACAGATTCAGCCCTCAAAGCAAAGACAGAAGCAGGACTTGATAGATACAGAAAAATGTAAAGACAATTCAAATACTTTCCTTAGGAGAACAAAAGCAGTATCGACACATTCCTCCACAAATTAAACTGCCATGAACAAATTGCAATGCACAAGCACATTTGGCTTCATGTTCATGATAAACATCCCCATATTGCTCTAAAGTTAATTGTCACCATGTGGTACATTTCTTATTTAGGAGGTTAGAGTAGTTAATCAGAATAGTCTCTTTTAGCCACTACATCTTACAATGATTTGTGAACTGTTTCAAATTGGTATGCCCAAACGTAGGCTATTACATTTGCAAGTAGCCTGGCAAGTAAAAGCAGCCCTCTGGCAAAGATGTGGATCCCTAGCCTCACAACTGTGGACTTCTGCATATCAGTCCTTCGAATTTCATGAGTTCAAGAGATTGTTACAGGTTTGGTGAGTTTGTCCTGCTCATTTTTGTGTCATCTGGCTGCATCTGACAGCAAGCCTTGTGAATCTGGATCTGAGTCGGGTTGGAAAATGCTCGTTGGATATTTCATGTTCCCCTTGGGTGGTTGCACAAACTATTATTGACTTTACCTGTCCACGGCAAGAAACAGACCAGTAAAAAAATGATAGTAATGAAACTGAATCAATATGAAAAGAAGTAAGACACTTGCACATCCAACAGAAGGGCTTGGACCCTAAGGGCATTTCTGTAAACCTTGCATTAGAAGCTGAGAGATGCTTCACTGTTAACCTGCACTGAATCCCTTGCTGCCATGTCTACATGGCTAGCACCATCCAATCCAGCTAGCTTAAAGGTTATTCAGGCATGGCAGCATCAGCTGCAGTCAATGAAGACTTCCTAGTAGACATGCCAGCACAGACCTTTAAACCTGAACCTCATTAGCCTTCACAGTAGGAGATCCAGTGTCTCTCTCCAGGCAGGACACCCTGCTTTGCACTGCACCTAATTGCTGCAGTCTTACAACCCAATGTTGATATCCAAGGTGGATGTTTCATAGTGAAGCTGATTTCCTCTACAGTTTGCAGATGTCACCACACTACACTGCTCAGTGCAATAGCCTTGAAATTGCACTCAACATTTCCTAATCAACCTATCTTTTTCAGTACATTTGCAGCATACAGCTCTGTGGCCTGCTCTGGGAGGAGAGAAGAGGAAGAAAGGAGGTAGAGAAGCTGAGGGCATTACAGACTGCTAACAAATATTGTCTCACAGAGGTTTTTGCATATTGCTTCCAAAAAGCACACATTTTTCTTGGAAAGCAACTTGAGAAAAGGAGCTAAAATGGGTCATGCAGCCCATTTAGTTAGCACAGAGCACATTCTCTTGAGTTTTGGCTTCGAATACTTGCCCTTTTTACCTGAAATGGAATAAGGCAGGAAGAATTAGCGAGTTTGTATCAAACAAAAACAAATATGGGCTCATTCTACATCTATTCGGGAAAAGTTCTGGACTCCCTTGCCCAAGTAGGACAAGGCCAGATGAATGCAATTTGGTCCATTGGTCAGTGTAATATAAATGATGTCCCCCTCCCTTCCTGCCCCCTTCTCAGGCAGCCTCACAGTGGTAAGAGTCAAGAGATCAGGCTCAAGCAAACAGAGGATGTTTCTGTTTGTGGTTGATTATGTGCTTGTCGCTTTTATTTTAGACTTCTGGTTAAGAAAAAAAGAGAGAGAGAGAGAAAGACAGACAGACACAAACCAGGAGGTTCAAACTGTTTTTCAGATGGACAATGACAGATAAGAAAAACCCCATTAACTGTCACAGCCATTGAATGACCTGAAAGACATCCTGTACAGTGAATACTATTAATTATAGCAGCATATAATGAATAATAGTAGTATTAATATAGTAATTCTAGAGGGGTAGAAAAATCAGCAGCAGCTACAGGCCGAGTGGGTTCAGGTAGCTTAGGTCCATTCTTATTCTATATAAATTAGTACATATAGATTTGTATATGACAGGAAAAAGATCTTCTTCTGTTTTCCCTCAATCCATCATCCTTGTTCAGCAGAGACCAGTTCTCTCTTCATGTGCGCTGAAAAAGAATCACAACCTTGCCTAGAAGGTTTGCCTTAAAATAAGCTCTTATTACAGCTATCTATCTCCTTAATTCCAGCACAGTATATATCATTGAAAAATAAAGCCCTTTTTTTCTATCTTTACTCACTCAAAGGACCATGTTTCTCTTGAAGTAATCTTATTATATGGCTAGACAAAGAGAGGCGTCTAATGCTGTGTGTGAAAGATTGATAGAATTTATCTCTGAAAGATTAAAGAAATTAGGAGCTATGGAGCTGCATTTTATTCACCACTGATGTCAGTGCAGTTACTCCATACATATATATCCCTGAGACCAGAATTCAGCCCTGGAATACTAGAAAAACAGCATTGGATAGACATTTTTTTTTTTTAGTATCAGAAAGTTTTAACGTGTGTTTAAGTCTTCAGAAAGACGGTATTGTGCTGATTTTTTTTTTAAACAGATGATGATGACGGAGAGAGATTATGCTTCTGATGCTAATCATTGTCTTTTACTGAACACATTAAGATACTTTTCTCTACATATTACTTTCAGAAACCACATGTTAACCAAGTTTGTCTACTGCCACTTTCTGGAGATCTTATCAAATATATATATATCTTGGGTATAAAGCACTGCCAGTTGCTACACAGCACAAGAAAAGGCCTACGTTAAACCCATACACTCTCCTTTCTGCGACTACAGTCTTTGAACCACACCAGGCCCTTTCCTGCATGCGAACACATTAGAGGTTTCCAGGTGTACTACGGTTCGTGGAAATCAAGGATGCACAGCTAACACTTCTGGTCTGGCTTTGTTCGACTGCTCAAAAACACCTGTGTTCCCTGTTGGCTTTGCAGAACCAAGACACACTGTAGCCAGGTCCAGGCCATCAGAGCGTTGGCTCCACTGATGGGGAGCCCCAGTGCCTGCAAGGCTGAGGTGAATCAGTAAAACCTGTCAAAGACACTCCTCGTGTCCCTTGCACTTTCAGGGACTCAGGTCAAGCCAGCTGATCAGCACAGATCTCCTCTGTGCACTTTTAGAAGGGGAGAAAGGAGCTTTGTAGAGTGGTGTCCCAAGGTGGTAGTCTTGAACTGGCCCTCTGCTGTTGCTCAAGGTGCCATTGCTGGCAAAAGCAATTAGGAAAGTCAGGGAAGAAAAATGCATCAGAAGAATGTTACTGAGCCACAGATAACTGGAGACTGGGACTGCACTAGGGAGATATTGGCTGCCCTGTTCTTCGGTTCTTCCCTTGGCATCTGCTGTTGGCTAACCTCAGAGATATGGTGCGGAGTTGGCTGGCCTGGTCTGACCCTGGACAGATGTTCTGCTGTTCTGTTAGGCCTCAGACACAACTGCAGAAACAACATGGAACCCACAGTACCAGGAATACCTTTAATACAAAAATGGTGTGTTTATCATCAGCCCTGTGCTTCTACAGGCCTGGAGGCAGCCACCACAGCATAGCCAAGATGTTAGCATTTGCTGTTCTTGGCGTCTTCACTTTGGGCTTCCGAGAGGAGGCAGATGTGTAGCTTATCGCTCACCCCACTTCTAACACACAGAGGGCATTTCAACACTGCTGCCTTTGCTTGCAGAGTCATTGTTGTAGGGAAGTATGTGACCACCAGGCTTCAGCTCATAGCTAGCATGCTGTTACTCAACAGTGACAGTTAGGTTTACATCAGCCATCATCCTCTGTGGCAATGAAGCGCTTCCCTAACACCAGAGCTGTTCTTGAGCTGAAGAAACTGTTGTGACAGAACAAACTGGGGTTTTGCTATACAATGCACAGCTGTGTCTCAGTCCATGAAGTATTGCACTGCTGAGCCTCCCTGAAAGCACTGCATCAAACTCGTCTTCTGTTTGGATATGGAAGAGCTTTGCAGCAAATTGTTCCCCAAAATCACCTCTCACAGCAGGACCACTTGCTCCAACAGGCCTCTTAATGGTGGGTGGGGCAAGAAAGGCCCAAGCAAAATTATGGGTTGGTACAACTGCCATTGATTTTTGTAAAGGTGGGAGCCCTTTCTTTCTGTAAGCATTGCGTTGGCTGCCCAGTGATGTTTCTCACCCTTCCCAAGAAAAAAACTATACTTTGAAAAAGGTCATAGTCCTTGTAACCTAGGCAATCCTTTCTCTTCTCCTGATGCTCTTAAGAGGTTATTCATGAAATCATACCTATGGAGCTGAACTGGGATGGACCCACAAAATAGACCAAAATAGCTCCAACAATCAGTATACACTCCTTTTGTGGGATGGAGTTCTTGAAACATTCCACGGCATTTTCCACTCCAGCGAAATTCCTTCAGCACAGCACTCCCCACTGCAACACTTCAGATGCTATTACCTAGAGCAGAGATGCCAGCTGACGTGCAAGCATGTAGAAATTGGGGATTTCTTCTCCTTTCTCAGACTCTCTGAACTGCTTGTCATCCTTTACTCAGTCAAGTATGAATGAAAGACTCCTTCAGGCAAGAGTATGGAAAGATAATAAAGGGAAGTGATTGATTTTTGTCTCCTTGACCATGATATTGAACCTATGAAGGTTCTATTGAACGTGATGGCTGTGTCCTTAATCTATCCCATGATGTGATTGCCAGTGAGCTTTGAAAACCCTCAATCAAGAGAGTTCAAATGTATAAACAAAATAACGTCTCTTTTCCAAGAAGCTTATTATCCAACTGGGCACATGAAAAGCATATTTTAAGTGACACCCCAGGCTTGTTCAGGCAGTGAACTTACACATTTGGCACCAAGAGAGACAAGAAGTTGCCATCAAAGCACACTGTCTGAGCATTAGTGTCAGAGCGCTGATTACTGTGCTGAGCGGGTTAGGAGGCCACCAGGCAACCACACAGGTTTTCCACAGGCCTTCTGCCAGGCAGTTTGGAGGGCTTGTCGGTGGCATGGCTGTTCTCACGGCCCCTGTCAAAGGCTGCCTAAGTATAGAAGTTGAATCTGAAATTCGGAGCAGACAAGATAACTCTGTAAGGCAGGGTAATTTTTCTAAGCAGTAGGTAAACATCTAGCCTGGTGGGAAGCTGTGCTCGTGTGGTGCTCTCAAGGAAGGACAAAGTTGCTATCATGGCACTTTATAGCGGAAACCTCCGTGTAGGATCCAGTAGGGCCCACAGACACGGGTATAAATACTTTTTAAACCGCTGTGTGGTATCACTTCTACATGTTATATTAAGGTTTTACCTAAGGATTTGTAACCTTTTAGTAAATACAAAGCCAAACGCAGGAGCAAGGATAGGAGGCAGGGGAGGACGAGGTGTCAGGGCACACCCTCTGCACCCCAGCTCCGCGCTCGCCATCGCTCGCCCCTCCAGTCCGCGCCTGCGTCGTCCTCCCTCGCTCCCCCACCCAAAATAATCTGGCCACTGCAGGTCCAGATAACGAGGCTGTTAAAACACAGGGGGTCCTCAAGAGCCTGTCTTTAGCTGTGACCGTGCTCTTCAAGACGGTCAGCCCTGGGGGAAAACCCGCACGCCTCAGCCGAGCCGGGGGGGCGCCGAGAGCGGCCAGGCCCCGCCAGAGCTGCCCGAGCAGCAGCAGCAGCAGCCGCCCGGCCCGGCCCGGCCGCACCCCGCGGGGCCCGTTTAAGGCCGGCCCAGACCCTCGGCCCGGCCCCCCCACACGGAGCGCGGCTCGGGCGGGGGCGGAGGCGGGGGCGGAGGCGCCCCCAGCTGCGGCCCGGCCCGGCCCGGCCCTGTCGGCGGCGGGCGCGAGGTGGCGCTGCCGCCCGCCGCAAGGCCCAGCGCGGCCGGGGCCGGGCCGGGGCCGGGCCGGGGCCGGGGCCGGGGTCGGGGCCGGGGTCGGGGTCGGGGCCGGGCGGCGTGGAGCGGGCCCCGCTCCCCCCCGCGGCCTCTCGCACCCTCGGAGGCGCCGGGCAGGCCCGGCCGCGCCGGGCGAGCGGAGCCGCCGCCCCGTTTCTGAGCCAGTCGTTCTGGAAATGATCCCCCCTTTGCGCTTCCCTTCCTCCCCCGCTTTACTCTCTCCCCCGCCCACCCCCTTTTTTTAACTGAGAAAAATTCAGTGAATGGGTTCCGAGATATTTTTGCCCTTCTTCAAAGAAGCACTGCCACTGTTTAGCTTTCGTAAGCTTAGATTCAGCTTAGCGGGGAAGAAACGCCAAAGAGCTACAAAAGGAAGAAAATAAGGACAAGAACAAAACCATCCCTCGCTCCTTTCCCCAGCACAGATTACTCATCCCACAGAGGTGAAAACCTGGCAGGTTTCACCACCGCTTTTAGAGGTCTCTCCGTAGGCCTCACCGCAAAGCGGGGGCCGGGTAGCGGTGCGGTTGCCGATGGGTGACACCCCTGCAACGACAGAGGCCCCACAGCTTCCCTGCCTGAGCCCTTCCAGTGCTGCATCACCCCTTGTGAGAAAGTTTTCCCTTTTGCCCAGCTTGCACTGTTTTTTGCAGCTGAACTCCATGAGATCTTTTTTCTCTATCCATCATGGACATGGAAAACAGCTTCTTTTACTTCCTCTTTGCAACAAACCTCAGACATCTCTTGTTAGGTTAAGCATGCCCAGTTCATTCAGTCTTTCGTCATGCCTCCTTTCTCCCCCAAGCCCTGGACATCGTTCATCCTATCACTATCAGCGGCAAAGCAGTCAGATCTAGGTGAACTTGTTTTGAGCACCTGTGTGAACAGGTGAGCTCCTGAGATCGCTTTCAGCTTGAATTATCCTGTGATTTTATTCTAAGAAAACCCTGGGGAGAGCAGAGAGGTGAAGGTGGCAAGAAGGGAGTGCACCAGAGCAGAACCATCTCTGCAGAGTGGAGGTCTCCCAGGCTGCCACCAAGTGCAGGATAGTCTGTGCGATGTGTGCAAGTGGCCACATGTCCCTAGGGTTTGCCTCCAAGCCTGCACAGCCAACAGAGAGAGTGTTAGCTGGCAAAACAAAACACCTGCTCCTGCAGGAGTTAATGGGAATTTTGTCTTTGTCTTTAACGGAAAAAAAAAAGAAGACCAATCATCTCCTGTCTAGAGACCAGTAAGTGGTACATGTCCATTGCACTTGATCCTGAGCAGCTGCTGTATTTTCATCATGTCTCCAGGTCTAAAACAAGACCTGCCTCGTGGTCTTGTCTTTGCCAAAAAATAGCTGCTAACGCTAAGGCATAAGAGCGGTTTCCCCTTAACCATCTCATTTCTCCAAGCTCAGCCTATCCATGACCATTTCTGTGGTTCATTTGGGGGCAAGGGTGGTCTACTGAGCAAGTGTGGTGGAAGAATAGTTAGTTGCCTTTGTTGCCTCTCCAATTGCCTGCTAGTTGGCAGATACCCTATTTCCATGACGGGCGGTGCTGTAGAAACTGCATGGGAACATTCTTTGCAATCCTAGGCTTACAGTCTCTCCAGGGAAAGAGCTGCTGGTCAGAAAAATACAAGGAGGACTTTTCAGTCTGGGGGCTGGATTTTATTTTTAAAGCCCGTGTAAAAATAACGCAAATAAAGATTTGTGTCTGCTTGTGGAATCCAGAACACGGAGTGGTGAAACAGTTGTACAGTTTTCCCAGGCAGCTTAGAACAGTCTCACAGAACAGTGTGACTGAAATAAAAGCAGCACTACTGAATTCTTTGCCCTGGGAATTGCCTTCCTACCAAATTAAATATGACCTTTGGTATCATTATGTCAGCAACAGCATTCTGCTAGGACCTGATTAAGAAAACAAAGAAGGGTCTCATAATTACAGTAATCTTAGGAACCTGGTTCTTGTTGACCTCCCAACCAAGGAATGATTGGAACTATCATGGCCCACTGCCTGCCTCATTCCTCCCTATCTCAGCGTTTCTCCCTGAAGCACAATGCACTTTCAGACAACCGTCAGCAGCAGTGTCCCCTGAGAGTGTCTGCAAGCAGAGACATCGGCAGCCCCCCATGATGGGACTGCTGCCCGGTCGCAGGACACGTTCTGCATCTGCACAGGATTGCCTGCTTGTCTGAGCATCTGCTGTCTTGCAGAGCCCCCCTCCTCTTGGGACTGTACAGAGTTATCATTGCGGATTATTCCTAAAATCCAGGGTGGCCAACACTTCAGCAGAAAAGTAATTAAAATCATTTCAGGGTCATTAAGCTAAAAGAAAAAGCATTTAGGAAGAAAGGCTTTTAATGTGTTTTGAAGGATGTTAGAATCTTTGAAACAACTCGTTTTCTTCTTTCGAGAACAGCAGGAATTACGTTCTGCATCTGCACAGGATTGCCTGCTTGTCTGAGCATCTGCTGTCTCACCAAGCCCCCTTCCTCTTGGGTCTATATGGAGTTGAGCAGAGGGCTGGCTTTCCCAGGCAGGCAGCAGCTGCCTCCCTTAGCAGAAAAGTAAGGACACCAAAAAAGCAAATTTTTAGCAGTGGGCTGTCTGCTCTTTTCCTGCAACCACTGTTCTGGTTGGAGTGGGCAGAACTGCTTCCTTTAGGCATTTTGGGACATAGAAGTCAGGAGGGCAGTAGGAGAGGACACACAACAATGTTTCTGTTTCTTTTAGAAAATAGGTAAATGCTGGCACTGCACCCAGAGAAAGTAGCTGGAGGGGTTATCAACCTCTTGCATAACCCCCTCCATGCCGCCTTTGCCGTCCCTTGGGGCACAAGACCAGTGGGAGAGCCTTGCAGAGGTCTAACAGGGAGCAAGCAAGGGAGAGTATGGAGACCGGGAGATCAGGGCTTTCTCTAACTTACTCTCCAGGTCTGTTTTCAGCCATGTCTGTTCTTAATGGCAGTTTAAAATGAAAACCTTTCTGTGGAAACTACAGCTGCCTGTCAAACCCCAAATACTTAGCATGCCTGCCCTGAACAGGACTGCAGGACCACCAGCTTCTCCTTCACATCCCTCCTCCGAACCTCCATCTGTTATGATACCTGATTGAAGGCAGGCAGTTTTAATTGACCTTTATGTTATCACTGGGCAGATGTGCTGTGAGCATTCGTGATCATATCAGACTTTATACCTTGAAAGTGCTACCTCCTCCTTTCTCTTAGCAGTTCATCCATCTTGTGTTTCAAACTCTTCAAGGCAGGGGCAGCATTCATCATAGTCGTTCTGCTGTGCTGTAATGGAATACAATTGTATTTGTATAGGCATTTGTATGACAGGTCAGGGCCTGACTGGACTGGTGCCTCTAAACAGACGGGGGAGAGGTCCTCTCTGCCCCGGAGGACTTAAAGGTTACGTAGCGTAGACAAAGCTGAGAAGGCAGCAATCAGAGTGATGTGAAGTACTTGGTCCAGGATCACACAAGTATTCCTCATGTTCAGTTCTTGGACTGTTAATGACAGTCCCAGACCACTGTGGCAATGTAAATCTTAAAGTGATTTGGGTTTGATTTTAAGTTGCTCAGCATGAGTCATAAGCAGTCATACTTAATATACCTAAAACTTAATCCTCCTACTATTGTCACAGTCTGATGTCAGGCACCTAATTTTAGATTCCCAAGCTAAGAGCCTAGCTCCCTTGCTGTGCATATTAATATTGCATATTGCTATTAATATAGAGAGGTAGACACCATTTTGCCTGAAAATGCTTCCATCAGATGCTTTGTAACTGCTGCCTACCCTGGATGCTCTGCATTGGCTTCTGGAAAAACCTCCCCTTTCGCATGGACCACAGAGAGAGTTGAGGCTCCCAACTTTGGCTCCACTGGAGATATCTGCATTACATGTCACTGGTCTTACTCTCCTTATGATTCTTCTTCAAAGGAGTCCAGACTGTCCTCATTATATTTGGGTTGCTCCTTCTCGGGCCCCTTTGAGAGCCTGTACAAAACATCTCTTGTGGATACCTAAAGCAACCAGGATCAGAGCTGCATGTGATGATGAAATGGTTTGGAAGGGCTTCCCTAGTGGTGGTTCTTCAAGTGCTTAGCTTAGCCCTAGGAGAAGTATCAGGGCTGGGAAGGAATCACTGCTGATTATTCCTAAAATCCAGGGTGGCCAACACTTCAGCAGAAAAGTAATTAAAATCATTTCAGGGTCATTAAGCTAAAAGAAAAAGCATTTAGGAAGAAAGGCTTTTAATGTGTTTTGAAGGATGTTAGCATCTTTGAAACAACTCGTTTTCTTCTCTCGAGAGCAGCAGGAATTGTTAACAATCAGTAATGTATTCAAAACAGTTCATCCTTTATCTGCACGTTTTCTCTGCCCCCACCTCTCCCCCCAACACAATTTTCTCTAATTGACTTATTTTTTGAAACTACTTGCTTGTTCCAATCTGTGAACTCATCCTCCATGCACAGTCCCTTCACAGGCAGCTCCCAGCTCAGATGCGCTATTCAGAACCTAACCTGCTTTCCTAATACACCTGGCTCACATGAAGTGACTCTGTCCCCAGTGAGGTGACCATTACCACCAGACTCTCCTTTCTGCTGCTGTTCCCTAATTTAATATTTGTTCTCAGCACATCTTTTTCGTTAGTTCAGATTTTCTTAGCTATTTCTACCAGTCAGTTCTTCTAGGGAGCATTCATGGAAAGTTAGGGCAGAAGAAAACCAACCTCTATTTCCTTTTTAAAAGGGAATCTCTATTTTCATATACTGCTTTGCTGTCACAGCAGGCGGAGCCCCTGGCACCAAGGGTTGAATTGGAAAGCTCTAGTTATTCCTTACCACTGACATTCCCCACCGTCTGCTTCTGTTTAGGTGGTAGTGTTGGCCTGGTTAGGTTTATCTTTGCCTCAGAGAAACCCAGGCACTATAGTGTCTGGTTTCACTAACACTTGCGCATTCATCGCTGCTGCCTTCCCAGCTTACTAATGTCGCCTGACACTGTGAGTGTTTTGGCCAGCATATAAGAGCCTTCTGAATGAGGAGGTGCTTTGCTTTCTCTGTTCTTTATTCTCTTTCTACCTGCTACAGAAGTCACAGGGCACAAAGGATAAATTGATCTCAGATTTGTCTCTTGGACAAAGAAATGTCTGCCCTCCATGGCATCCTTTTCAAGCCTCAGCTCTGGGATGGGAAGATACGTAGGGGTGGAAAGGCACTTTGGCCCAGCGTAAGTTGGTTTCCTGTAGCACGTTTGGAAGCTGCCTATCAAGCCCAGATTAAAATCAATTAAATGCTAGGGTTTCCATCTATTCAGCTTGGGAAATGATCCCAGGGTTTTACAGATCTTGTTGCTAGGACATTTTTCTAACTAGGTTCAAATCTTAAACATCCTTTTGCACAATTTAATCCCATTAGTTTTAGATACAGGCTAAAATTAAAAAGAATGGGATGAAATGGAGCCAAAGGAAATGCATTAAGTCATGTTTGCAGAGCACATGGAGAGAACAGGACAAAATGTCCTAGGGAAGACAAATAAATTGATTATTAATAATACATCTCACAGTGCAGGCACTGAAGAGGTTGTACAACCTGCTGTGAAGTCAGCGTGTACTAACCTCATTGTGCAGAGCTGCAAAATGAGCACAGGCTAGTTGGGATAAGGGTGGCTCAAGGTATGTGACTACAAGGTTCATCTAGATCTCGGGAAGTATAGAGCAGCTCTCAGTCCTGCCACCACACACTTAGGAGGCCTGAAAATCAGATTTCTTCAGCATTAGGCACCCACATGGGCATCTTTTGGATCTGCTGACTTGCTGGATACACACCATAACTGGTTGACTTTTAGGAACAGGGATGAAACTCAAGAAAAGTGGGTTAATCTGACTCTGGGTGGCTGACAAACCATATTCATTCATGTGGGAGTTAAACAGTGTGGAGGGATGTGATCAACCATAGTGGACACTTGAGTGAAAGCGGATTCTTGTTCTAACCCCTAGGTAGAGGATCTGGGTCCAGCAACTCTGACAGTAGCTGTGTTTGTCCCAGTTACGCTTGGCAATCAAAAAAGTTTTAAACTGCTTTAATCTTTTCTGCTTTCTGTAATGATCAAGTTCAAATGAGAGTTATGCTGCGAATGGAAGGAACAGTCCAGGTCAGCAGGCCCCAGTATCTGTCAGGAGAGAGGAGTATGAAGATGGATAAATAGGAGAGATGATGAAAGATGGCAAAAAAGTGAATGCCGAAACTTGACAAAGACAAATTAAATAAAGTGGGGATCTCTCAGTGAGTGGAGCAGCAGCAAGGCAAATTCTAAACATGCTGGGACATCGGACCAGTCCCAAACCCCAAATCACCTGAATCGCTGCCAGTGGTTTTCCTTTAACAGTTTCAGCTACAAAACCACTGCCAAAGGGAAGAATTAGGCAGCAATTGCAGATGAGGAGATCCAGATATCCTCACAGCAGGTATAGCACAGATGGCTGCAAGCTCAATCTCTTTTAGGCAACACATTGGAGTCTTAATGGCAGCAACATGTATAACAAATGAGGTCACCAGGACTAATATTATTACAACAAATTCCACAGAAATTAATCACGTTTGAGCCATAACGATAACAAGAGTGTTGGTTAGCAAGTTATCTCTCAAGCCTCCCATCTCTCTGGCAGTGTCTCATAGGCCAGTTTCTTGGGCTGGAGCATGAGACTGTTTTCTTTCAAACTAAAGAAGAAGATTCATTTAGTCTAACTGAGGTTTATTCTCGAGTAGGTCAGGTTTACAGTGTAAGTTGTTCTAAAACTGCATTATGATATACTTTTCTGTGAGATTTTTTTTCCTTCTTTCTATGCAAAATACTGTCAATACCCTGGGAAAACTCCATTTAGCCCCTCACTAGGCTTACGGCTTTGGGTTAAAGGTAATCTCTTTATACAAACACACACTTACACGTCTCACTCCCAGCCTGGTTCTGGGTAAAGTGTCTGCAATAAATCAAACCAGTTCTCTCTCACAGCAGGTCTGAAACACAATGAAGGAAACATCTTGGTAAATGCTCATCTTAATTTTTGTTCTTTAATAACAGGAAGCTCAAGTTTAAGACTTGACCATGTATGTTAGTCCATGCACCAACAAAGCCTGTGAGGTCTCCAGAAAAAGATTTTCCTGAATTCATATACCACATACATCAATATAGATCAATAAATAGAAACTATTATGACTGTGACAGGGAAAAACTGTGCAGGGGGAGCTACCTGTGTGCATGTGTGTGAGATCTCTAGGTCTGGAAACTGCACTGACATAGCGTTCATGTCTTCCCTGATGCTGGGTGGCTGATAGATTTTTACCAAAGGAATGAGAACAATACAAATAAATAAATAAATGAATAAATGAGAGAGAAAGAACTTTGACCATACTTGTGGAAATCACAGCAGTAGTTAGGAATTGCATATCACAAAAAAGGTTAAAGTCAGGTTAGTGGCAGTGGGTTATCAGTGGGCTATTTTTCATAATCTGATCATCCCAGAATAGCCGCTCTGCTTCAGTTTCCAATACAAAAGCTGTCTCTGTTGCTCACATGTAGTAAGCAGGAAACCAGCAGGAAAGAGTGAAGATTCCACAAAAATTCCGCCTTTTCCTGTATTGCTGGCTGTGCTGATGCTTTCTCTACTCAGCTCTTGTTTGACTCCTGGGCACCCATCCAGATTTACCCTCTGGCAGGAGACAAAAAGTGCCGTTCATAGACTGAAAATTGGAGAGTCAGTCTTGAGAGAACATTTGGCTGACAGATGTTTCTTCTTGTCTGTCTCCATCATTATTTTTTTCTCTTACTAATTTCTACCCTAGGAAGTGCGTGGCACTAATGCAAAGAAGGAAGGGTAAAAAAAAAAACCCACAAAAAATAAAAACATTTAAAAAGACTTGGGACATGAATTCTTAATCAAACACTGGAGGTCCGGTTATGCTTGGAGGGGTGCGTCTGTACCTTTGGGTTTGGGTGGGAGTCTGCCTGCAATGAATATTTCATTCAAATCAAAGGGCAAATGTTACACAATGTCTCTCAACTTCCATTTCACAGAACAGGGAGTGTCAGCAGTCTTACAGTTCGCAGAAATGTCATGGTACAAAATTTGCAAAGTTGGACCACAATCCCGCAATAAGCAAGAATGCCTCTACCTGGATAGAGTTTGTAGTTGATGTCCAGGCCTTTGATATAAGACCAACAGTCCTAGTGATAGATGTGTTAGAGTGAGAGGTCAGTGAACTATCAGGTAAACTTCTGGAGGAATTCTGCTTTCTTAATTCCTTGAGAGGATGAGATCTCATGTTATTTTTGCCCCTTCAGTGAGTCCCTGGTGGATTAAACTAGCCCATAGAAAGGGAGCACAAAGCTCAGTGTTTTATCTTTGGAAAGCGCCCTCACACACACCTTCAGAAGAAACCACCTGACTCCCTGGCAGCTCTTTGGCAGCTTTTCTGCACTCACTGATGCAGACTCACTGACTCATTAGCACTCATCCTCTTGCTGGCTATGTCCCCTGTCCTCTACAGCCTCTCTTCCCCTGACTCTTGTGAGTTTCATCTAACCAAAGTTCTCCTTCCTAGAGGAAAGACTGGCCACCTCTCTTCTGCTGTGATTAAGAGGAGAAAGGGAGCTATTCACAAGGGATGCGAAATAACTTCTGGAATAGTGCTTTTAAAGAAGTTAAGGAAAGAAAGCAGTATGTTAATTTGCAAAATGCAGCACTTGCAATCCTGTGCTGACCTAAGCATGTCAGTAAGTGATCTGCTGACCTAAGCATGTCAATAAGTGATCTCCTGCTTTCTCCAGAAGCCTTTTGACTGCAGCTACAGCTTCAATATAGTCCATCACCTGCTCAAGTCAAGCCTGAATCAGCATAATCAACCAATATCTGCTTGACTGATTATATAAAATAGGTCAGTGTTTTTCAGGCCCTCCTCTGCTGCACAGGTATAACCATGTACCTATACTATAGCTAAACAGAGACTGTCACCTTCCACAGTTGCTGTGGGAACCCTTTTTATTGGTACTGAATTCATCCACTAAAGCTAGACTGTGACGTATTCAGCCTTCCTCTTCATCATGAAAGAGTAACTTCAGGACATAGCTACACTTCAAAACTTGCTGCTTTCATTTACTGGGGTAGGTAGTAAACCCAGAGAGAATGGCTTAGGATACAAAGGGTCATCTTCATCATGGGATCCAAAAAGCTTGGAAGATAAGCAGCTCCTCCAGCCCTTTGATAGTGAGTAAATTCAGGATCAGGTTAGGCAAGTGCAGTTGCTCATCACAGCAAACAGTGGAAACTATTTCACTGTTTACAGTAAAAGATAATTCAGGAAGAGCTGTATTAGAGCTCTGCATTCTGTGAGAGGCAGCCTGTTTTACCTTCTTGTGTATGACTCGCTTTTCTACATGAGTCAGAGGCTACAGCCCTGACCAGGGCAGGACAAGTTATTGAGTTTGTTTGGATGGAGCAGGACATGAAAATGAAGGGGTTTAGTTTGCCAATGTCTCTGCCACATCTCTAGGCCCTGAGGACCTGCTCCAGACCTCACAGTCCCTTCCTTCATAGTTCTGACACGTGCTGAGGCCCAAAGCGCTGCTTCCCAGCAGAGGGGACTGTGGATACCCAGGGCTTCTGAGGAGAAGGTAAACACTTTGAGCTGTTATTCTTCTTCTTTCCTTCCGAAAAAAGCCAGTGGCACAGGATGGGGGTCCTCAAACTTATGTAAGAAACAAGATCATTTTCAATGGCCTTTCAAAACAGTGCCTTTTAAGGAGAAGAACTCCATGCTAGCAAGTGATATACAGGTGTCAGCCACACCCAAGTGCCTGAAATGGTCTCCACTGTACATATCTACAAAGCTATTCTGGAGCCATCACAGAAGATGAAGCCGGCAAGCCTAGAGCAATGAGACCTGAAACCCAGAAGAGCTCAGCAGCACCTGAATTTTCATTTACTTCTGAATAAAGCTGTCTTTGGATATGCGTAAGCCGTACCACCATCCAGCCATGTGTAATCCATCCACTGCAAAAAACAAACAAGATGTCAGGGGGACATCTTTTCTCTTTTGCAAGTATTTAATGATCTAAATGCAAGAACAAAGAAAGAAGGAAAAGAAATCCCTGGATCTGCAGCATGCTGTTGGTGCTGTGTTATATAATGCAGGGCCTGTGACTCAATACAGCTCCCTTTTCCCTTCAGATCTACGATGAACCAGGACCCAGAAGGCTGTGACAGGGAAGCATCAATGAAAACAGCACATTTTCTTTGGGATGGTAAAACCATAGCTCCTCACACAGGTGGACAGAAATGTTGCCTTTTGCTATGGTTCCCAAAGAGAGCACAGCAATTCATGCAAACTGCAGGCTGCCACGTAGTGCCTTTAAACCAAAGGGACTGGCAGAAGCGTGGCCAAGGCCTCTGCCACATGGCAGAGCCAGGCCTAGGGCTTGCATTGCACTGACAGCATGCAGGAGGCTTGGGAGACATCAAGACACACTGGCTTCAGAGGACCGGAGAGAATGCACTCGCGTGGCTCCAACGTTTCCTGATACAGTCGGAGGGGCTCATCTCAGAGGCTTTAATCTCAGGAGATAGGAGTGTTCAAGGGGGAGGGTGGTGAGGGACTGAGGGTACATGCAGCATAGGATGTGGTTAACTTCTCCCCCACCACGTTCCTGCACACTTTGCAGCCACAGTGCCAGCCAGGCAGAAGGAAGAGGGTGACAGAGATCAAATTAACCTCTTCCTCGTCCCTGAGTACTCTGGCTGCTGGCTTTCCTCCCAGCTCTCGTCTCTGCCCTTGCAGCAAAGATCAGCAAGGGCCAGACCAGCGCTAGGAAAGCATTCATCTCTCGGAGGCCCCCTCAGCGCAAAATTCCTCACTGAATAAAGAGGGGAAAGGGAAGAGGAAGAAGGGTGAGGTCAGGACCATGTCCACCTCCAGCCAGCCCACGAGATTTAAAGACTGCTCTGTTCCGAGCCTGACTGCAGACTTAGTGCCAGGTCCAGGAAAGCAGGAAGGAGATGAACAGTGGAAACTGGAAAACTTCAGAGTGTCTGGTCTGGGACAGGGAAATTGTTCTATTTAAGACCTGTCATTTAATTTTATTTTTAACATGGGCTCTTAGACTCACACGCTGTTGTTATTGATTTTACAAAAGGAGGGTGGAGGGGTTTCCTTGCTGCAAGGCGTCTGTGTCTCACTGGGCACAGGATGGGCTTGGAAGGTTTCTAATTCCAGGAATGCATCTTTTTATAGGTCCTGATCCAGGAAACAAAATCACATGGCTGAGTTCTACGCTCAGATATAAGCCATGCAGCCCTTGCACATTAGGAAAAGATTAACCAGAGGAGCACAGAGACAGCGCAGACATAAACTTGGTGATATGAAAAATGGGGAGAAATGGTGCATTTTGGTTGGAAGTCTACAGCTGGGAGGAATGTGAAAATTGTGCAAAGGAGACATTAAGCTAACTACCAAGTAAAACTTCCTTACAGTGAGGTGCAAGCTTCAAAGGGAAATAACAAAAGCTCTTGTACCTGAGCATGTTTTGTATTTTTGCCACCCCTAAGCAACTTTAAATCCATCTCTCAGGCCTTTTAAACCTATACTAGATAAGTCCCTGGAGCATATTCTTAGAAGATACTGCACATGCACTGTAAAAACCTACTAAAACTGATTAAACACCAGCTGAGGCAAAAGACTGAACATACAAGGGTTGTGTACAATTTTTTCTGGAGTGGACACAGTAGCCTTAGAGAAGTGACACATGCTCGTGCTTACATGCATATGCCCAGCATGAAGGGAAGACATCTAACAAGAGAAAAATGGTGCAAAAGACTTTAGATTGGTCTGGAACGGCCCCAGAGCTCCATTCCACCTTCTCTCTAACTTACTTGCAAACTGTTAAAGCGTCTCATCAACTTCAGTATGCTCAGGGAGTTTGACAAAATCAGACCGCTCTAATCATCACCCTCTTTCAGTAGGACCTACTTTAATGATGAGTTAATTGCCCATGATGAGACTTTGATTTTCTTGGAATGCTTTAGCTCTTTGTAATTTTCAGGTTCTGGCTTATTCACTGGCATTATCATGAATAATTGCAGTCCTTCATGAGTAATACATAAAGACACAGTCCCACCGAGGAAAATGAGCTACATATTTTCAGTCAATTTACTTCTTTCAGTCTTCAGTCAGGTTTCATCTGCCCCATGGAAGTCACTCTGAGAAGGCCAACATCCACGCCCTCTCCAAACTGTATTTCTTCATAGGATTCTTTACTCAAGCCTTTACTCAGTACTTTACTTTTACTCAATCCAGGTGAACAGAAAATAATTGTGGAGCCAACAGTTTTCAACACTGAGCAAAGCCTATGCTGCTGCTGGAATCCACATTGGACATCTTGAGGCTTTGGGGCTTTACAGCAAGGTTTTTTTAAATTAGGAATGTGTAGATTTTAATGTGGTTTGGCATATAGGCAACATTCCATAGATGCATCCCAGAAATTAAACATAGAAAAGACCTGTTGGTAGATCTAATCCACTTTGCTTGGTCCCACACAGAATTGGTCCCTATGGGACAATTTCTATTGTTTGCTCAAGACAAGTTTTAAATTTCCCAGGTGATGAAGCTTCCACCAATTCTTCTGAGGAAACAATTAACAGCCTAACACATCTCGCTGTCAAGACATTTTCCTGAGATTCTTCCTACATTTTTTTCAACATAGACCTCCTAGCTATGTCTCACTGGACTGTTATAAATAATTTCCTTCCCACCTGAGTGCATACATTTTCAAATATTTCTGGTGTGCTACATGAACTAGGCAGAGGATAGAATTACATATATTGTGATTTCCTAACTCAATCCTTTTTTATTCCTTCAAATAAGTTTTTCCCTTGAAATCCTCAATCAGTAAGTTGTTCTTTTCTAGGTCCTCCCAGCTTGGCACTGTTTTTTCAACAAAATGGTGCTCAGGATGGATAGAACAGTCTCTGAGGTATGGGAGAGTGCACACAGACTATTCAACATTTTACCTTCCTTACAATGAGTGTGCTGTAGGAGTTTTTCACAGGCTGCATTAACCTCTATGTTCCCAAGCTGTCAATCATTTTAGCATTTGTTTAATCTTTGACCACAAGTACAGTTTTATAATATTGGAAGGTATGCCAAGGCTTTAGTAACCAGAACACAAGCTCCTCTTCAGTACTTGTTTTGGTCAAGTTCAGTGCATAATGTAGGTCTCATCCTGGTGTTTGTGCAATGGTTACTCATTGCCTTTCACCACTCTTTAATTTGGCTCAGTGAATTAAAGTAAGTGAATTAAAGTTAGTACTGTAGTTCTGGAATGAAGAGCGTTGGCAGAAGTGCAGGGTCCTGATCTAGAAACGGAGCAGCAGTTATGTGCCACAGCAGGTGAGGCAGGACCTGAAATAACAACAGTGCTGATGATCGGGACCAAGTTCATCTCTGGGTCTTACAGGGCTGACAGATGATATAGCATGTCACAGTTTAAACACAGCTGTGTGCAGAGGCAGGACTGCAGTGGCAGGGTAAATAATTTAAGAATGAAAAGCTTTGGCAGAGAGCACTTGGAAATTTTTATCTTTCAAGGGAAGACTTTCTGAGACCTCAAAGACACTCTCATTCATCTTATTACAAGGCCCTCTGCCAGCTTTCCCTAACTGTAAAATATAGACTGAGATGTGCACCATTCTTTGTTAAGTGCTGTGAACTACAAATGAAAAATGCAATGTACTTTTGTAAATTTAAATGCTGTTTACATATATGTAAATAAAATGCAAAAATGCTATTTCTATGAATATCATTTCATGACAAAAAACACCACTAAAGGAAATCTGGTGCCATTTGTTTCTTCACAAAACATGACTACAACCGTGCAAAAGATTATTTAGTTCCCCTTTGGTCTACTGCTGCTGAGTTTGATGAAGGCCTTGCTTACAGGCGCTAAAATATTGCACACTGAAGTTGGATGAATTTGTTTGATGGTGAAAGTTTTCAAATTTTCTAGGAATAATCTTTGTGCTCTCCCAGATTTGTCACATCTGGCATTCCCTTCCACAGACAATTTGCAGTGAGGAATAAATTAGGATAAAACAGGACTCATGGGATTCCTGTTCAATGCAGTGCTGACGTCCCAAATATTCAACTGTGTGAGAAGTGGTAAACAAGCCCAAGACTGACTGCAGCCCAGAGCATGTATATTGAGTCAGTTTAATATTTTCTATGCCCTCTTTACTGATTTGTTTAGCCTAAAGTATCTTTACTACATACTGTCTTTAACCTCAAGGCTTCTCTGGTAGGATTCATGTCACTTCACTACAAGTTCATAAACATTTTGACAGTTCTCATACAATTAAGGTTGTTTTTATATACATACAATGAACCTCACTTGTACTTTAAAGTGATAAAGATTTACTATTTCTCCTTGGCTCTTCCTAGGAACACAGTAGCAATTCCTAATCTAGCCGGGTTGCTTTGGGATCCAGAACAAGTTTTCTCTGTTCACAGAGATGTTAAAACTGGATCAACCCTACATGCTCGACTTGTACTTTGATTTGCTAGCATGAGCCTGTCCATTAGGAAGACAGTACAAAATTATGGCTGCTATTGAACACCCACATTTCTGAGGATTTTTTTTTTCTGCTTATTTGTGTTTTTAATGACTGGAATCATATTGGAAAATAATTAATTCAACTGGAGAAGGAATGGTAGCCTTTACAGACTGTTTATTTCCTGTCACTCCTAGAGATGCTCCTACCATGCGCCAAGCTCAGGACTTCTTGTTGGGGCTTTCTCAAAAAAAGATCAGTTTGCAACCAGTGTTGCTTCCCAGTAGTGAAGCCTGTAGGATAAAAGTAGGGAGTGGGTCTGCTGCTGACTGCCCACAGATTGGTGGCCACAGTCCCTTCTTCCAGATACTGCAGTGAATAACCGCCTGTCTCATTTTCTGAGACTAATGGTGATATGAATCATCCTTCCAGTGGGCAGGTGAACCCCAATATCTCCAATAGACAGGTGAGGAAATAGGGAGATCTAGTGCATTCCTCAGGGTTCAGAGCAAATCACAGGTCAGATCTGGAGCAGAGGCCAGGATTCCTCTCACTTTTAGGCAACTAGCCTGGGACAAGACAGTGTGATATGCACTTCATGCCTTCACAGCCTGAAGTCTTGCCTACTCATGCTGGTGTGCTATTGGTAGCATAAATGCATTGTCACCATGCCTAAAATTGCCTGGAAACTTAGAGATTCTTCCTTCAGACAGACCTTGCAGAACAGGCTCCTATAAAACAAATTTCTTCTGCATATTTTAGAGCCCATAGGAAACTGCACTCTGTCAGAGAGTGGGTCCCTTGTCCGCAGAGGCATGTCGGTGTTCACAGACTAACACAAGGAGCCTTCAGCGGGGATCACCTTGTGAATAAATCACTCTAGGAGTGCTCTGCTGGGAAAGGAATTGGCTATGGCCCTCATGCTCTCGTTTGTAGGCTGTTGAGAGGGCAAACCGGTGAGGCAGAAAGCTGGCTCCAGCAGTGGTGTGCTCCGTTGCTCACATCTGCTCCCACAATATTATCCCACTCATGTCCTCTCTTTCCACAACCCTCTCCTCTGTGTGTGTCATTCCTGGAGTCTGTATTTCCTTCCATTGTTCCCTAGCAGCTCCTAGGGTAATGTTGTCTCCTTTCTCAGCCTTGTAGTCTTGGCCATCAAGTGTGAACTGATGGGTGGGCTTTAAACAGCAGAACAGAATGAACAATTCCTTCTCCTCGGATGTCCCCTCCCTCACCAGTATCCACTTCCCTATGCACACACTGAAATCACGTCTTTCTTCTCAAGTCTCTTGACTCAGGATGGAGGGTGGGGAGGGTTTTAAAGAGGTTCTCATGTTGTCTTGTCCCTTGGATAAAATGAGCTCCTGTTAGAGCCACCAACACAGCCTAGCTTAGCATTGAGCTGCTGGGCAAGTGTTGAGCTGTGCTTTCCTACCCCTCACCCTTTTCTCAAGCATTAGGTGATGTAAGCTGGAATCGCCAAGGTGTTGAGCATCTCCATCTACAGTCCTCAAGCCTATGAAAGCCAAGGCTTTTTGAGACTTTGCATCATTGATCTTTGGGTTTATTTCTCTTTTCTCCTCTCTCTTCCTCCCTAATCATCAAACATTGCTTTGTCAGTGAAGACAGGCAGAAGGAATCTGCTCCTTAGTGACTCCGGAGCAAATGTAGGAACACTACTTCAACCCAAATGCCCCCAATATTTCTTCAAACCAAAGCCATTTATATCAAATTCTTAAAATTTGTTTTAGCCAGAAAACCTGAAAAACTCAGAGAAGTCAAAAGATGGTCATTTTTCAATTTGGAATAAAGTTTCATTTCAAACAACCTAAGATTAATTAAGAAAAAAATAGAAACGTATAATAGGATTTTTTTGTTTTTTGTTTTTTTAACTGCAAACAAACCAAAAGAAAAAGAAGCTTAATTTGGCCTGGCATGATGTGGTTTCTGAAAGGATTTGGCCTTGCTGCAAAAAGGTGAGAAAATGGAAACAAAAATGTTGTTTTTGTCATAGGAGCCACAAAAATCCATTGCTGAGATTGTTTTATTCCTACCTAATGCCTATTAACTTTACAGTGTCCCACAAATGGGCCCATAGAACCCTTGGAAATATGGACAGCAGAACAGCTGCTTATTCTGTCCAAATGACGATGTGACAATGAAGGGTGTCAACAGCACTATCTTACCACAAACTCAGTTACATCTTTCATTAGCCCTGATGCTCTTACTGGTCTGATAAGAATATTCTGTTCCTCATGGTGCCCGAGGACTTGCACAGGGAGGAATTTTTATTTCCTCAGTGGTACAATAGGGCTCACCATTCAAACAGGGAGGCTGGCAATTATTTACAAGCGGTCATAAAACTTGAGCATCTTTGCAGACATATGCAGGATTTTGGCTTCCTGGAGATCTCTCCAAGCTGGTCCAGCTTTGGAAAAGTGTAGGACAATGGAGTTAGAGGGAGAGATTAAAATCTTGCAGTGCTCTTTTAATGAGTAAGCGAGGTCACAGGCAAATTATCAGATTGTTGGGAGCAGATCAGGACTGTTTCCAAATATCTGTCATTTTCCTATTTGGGAGTTTTACCATCCCAGTAAGCAACTTTCCAGGACAGGAGTAGATTGAGGGAAACGCTTTGATCACACCATGACCATCCAGTTCCCAATAAGGCTTTCAGGAGTTAGACAGCTTTGCAAAACTCCTCCGCCCAACTCAAAGCATTGTGACTAACTCTCCTGCATACAGCCCATTTCCTCAAAACAGCAATCAGAGGCTGCAGGCAGCAGACAAAACCTTCCGATCAGAGACTGGTCATGCCTGTGTGATGTCCTCAGTATAACCAGTTTAGTGCAGCATGGTGGAAGGAGTGTTAACATGGGTGTGATACCATGCCTAGGAATTCCAGTGTCACTAAGTAATTATTTGTAATAACCAAGAGTAACAATTTCCATATGTACAACCCAAAAACAAGAACTACAAGTCAGGAGATGCCTTCTCCAGCTTGTTAGATGAAAGCAGGATTTCTAACTCCTCTAAATTAAGAACTCTGCTATTCTCTACACTGCTCTCCACTACTCTAGCAAAAATAAAATCAGCTGAACACATGTATTTCACTGAGGAGAGATGGGATTTTTGCTAGAGGTTTGGGGTGAGGATGGGTTGGCAGGGAACTGACTCTCTAGACACCATGATCGTATTTTCCCGATTAAGGAACTTGGGCAAATGCACTTTTCACATCCATTTTAGATGATAGCCTCAAATGTCTGCTCCAGGATGGTGAGTTCTGCTCAGTAAGTCTGAGAAGCCCCTGAGATGAGCCTCCCTTATGGGGCTGGGGCTTTCCAGGCCTGTCCAGAATGTGCAAATTCAGAAACCAAGTGAAAAATGGGTTAAAAAACTAAAAAATATGGCTTACCAAGAACTTCCTTCCAAAGTGGTTTGTGTCATTCTTTGCATGGAGGAATGGGATTTCTCCTTAACCATCCCTCAGAGCGTTCCTTTGTTCAACTGGGCAGAAGAAGCCACCATCTTATGATGGGTTAATCTTGGGTTAATGCCAACAAGATTATTTAACTTTTTTTTTCCTCAATGTACACCTCGACACACATAGCCTGAAGCAAGAAGAAAGGAATTCCCTGCGAAATGGGGCAGCAGGACATTGGCCAGGACCTTGGTGGCACCACAAGCTGGTGCCACCCTTCTTCTCCCTCTGTGCCCCCCTCCACTAGCACCACCTTCAACCCTGCCCTCCTCAGCCACTCTGAGAGCCAAATCACGGGGACTGGAGACAGCACAAATGTTTTTCTGTTCCTCGATCCACTGCGTCATCTTGACCGTAGCCAGTACAAATCCTTTGGCTCCTAGCCAGGCCTCAGGGTTTCCCCCCGCCCCTTCTGCCAAAGCAAACTGACTTCTGACACCTTCCCTTACGTTTTCATCCTTTAAAGGGTGGAAAAGCTGAAAGCCCAGCTTGGCTATATTCACTGCTATGCTTTCTCCTTACTCCCCCACCCAGACATTAAATAAGTTCTTTCAGAGAGAACTGGGCACCTGGTTTGCTAGTACACAGCTGCTTGCAGGCAGAGGGAGCAGGCAGTGTGCATGTGCACATGTGTGGGTATATGTGTTAAGGACCACATCTGAGTGCATTTCGGGGTGTTTTCATTGCAGCCCAAGGAAAGCAGTGCTGGCCTGGGAGCGTAATCCTAGCTTTCTCTGTGACCTATCATAAGCTTTATATTTTGGGTTCCTGGGCCTTAACCACTCCAGCTGTAAATTGTGGCTAACAATTCTTGCCTCCTTCTGAAATGTTTAGTGGAAAGTACTGTGTGAGACCTAGGTGTTATGAGTAGTGTCTAAAAGTGACAATAAACAATATTTTAATAATTATTTACTTAGTATTTATTCCTGAAAGCATACATCATCACCACTTCTGTAGCAAAACAGATCTTGGAAAGTCATTCTAACAGAATTCATTAATCATATTGAACTGGTACAGGACCAAAATATTTTCCCTCTTTGCCTTTAAACCATTCTGATGCTTTTTTACCTAGTGTTTCCTAGTCATCTAAAAAAAACTTAGATGTCTGGAAATTCTTAGAAATAGGCCCCAATATGAATCTATCTCAAGATTTAAACTGCCCAAAAGTACAGCGGGCAGGAGCACTCGGGGAGGAGAAAACTCTTGAGGACCTACTCTTCCCATCAGTAAAATGCAATGAGCTGGGAGGAACACATCAGTTAAGTACTCAGCAAAGGCACATCCCAGCTCAGATCTGGGAAGGAAGATACGTTCTGCTTTTTATCCTTGCCATCATCTACCTCTCTCTACTGGAAGAGACTGCTGGACAGCTGTGAAATGACTTTCTGATGGGCTACTACACCAGCAGTTTTCCAGTTGGAATCAATGACAAAGCTTAGAGTCAAATTGCTGACTGCTTAGAGCAAGAGGATCAGGAAACCCAGCCCAGTTCTGAATTAGAAAAACAACAGAAACAACCGCCACCAACCACCGTGTCACATACCTCTCACATCCATGCCCTTCCTGCAGCCTCCCGGACACTGGTTCATTGGAATATGAACCAGAGCATGGGGAAGCAAAATATTCACAGTATTTCATAAGTAGCTCAGGGAAAATCTGACCTATATCAGCCAGGAGAGGAGATCATCTGTTCCCCACCATGACTGCTTTTCCACACAAGAGTGGAGTACCACTTTCCTGACCCTGTCTGTGTAGTGTATGGTTTTGTTGCATACTTTACTGGCCACGCACTGAGCTATTCTGAAGCAGTGACTCAGAGCTACATTCGCCCTTAACCTGACAAATCCTCTGTATAGATATAGAAAGGTTTCTTCCACTCTGGAAGTTGCGCTTGGGAGTGCTTGTCTCTAAACCTTGGGATTTGGAAGTAGAGCTTCCCCCCTAGTTCACATCCACCCTCCCAGGCCACAGCCAGTGAAGTTGCCATGACCTGATCTGCAGACAAACGTTTTCCCCAGGTCCAGGTTGTCTCTGTTCATGCTCACACATCCCATCTAATTTAGCTGAAACTCTTCAGAGAAGGGCTTACAGTCAAAACCTGGCAGACCAGTGTATCACTGTAGCACAGAAACCATTTTCATCTATGCAGTCTTTGGCAAGTTTTTCTTCTCCCTTCACAACTCTATCAATCATTTTGAATGATCTTCCTAGCATCTAAATTTACTTTTTTTTTTTAATTTTGCCAATAAGCATATATAGACTTCCTTTTTTACCAAGGTTTCTAATACGTTTTTCCAAGAGGAAAATGACCTTATTTTGCTTCCACCAGCTAATGAATATTTTGGAGTGTCTGAGCTATGCTAACCACAGCGACTGGGGTTATCACTGGGCTATGGGGTTTTTCTTTGGTGGCTGTACAGGTCTCCACTGATGGGATAGTTCCCTTGTAATGTGATTTGTACATTTTTGGCCTTTCATATATGTTTGGTAAATGAAGGTAGACTATTGAAATGCCCAGAGCATACCATTACACTTGAGTCAAAAGACACTTAGACAATGCAGACAGAAGAACTGAGCTTGCAAAGATGTGCTACTGTTTAGACTGGAGCCAGTCATGCAGCAGGTATTTGGTGGTGGAGGTGGCCTTCAGAGATAGTCTTTGGGTGATCAGATTTGCGAGGTGTTACAAGCATTGTAGCACATGTATTGTGGGCCAAAAGGCGCTAGCTCTTAAAATGCTTGCCAGAAGACAACCCCTCCAGTACCCTAATCATTACTAGCTGCAGTCTGATGTTGCAAAACATCTGGACCACGTGAAGGACAGAGGGCATCAGGAGGGTCACTCCAAGAGCACACTAGACTATTGCACCTATGTTCTGAGGATCATTCACCTGCAGCATGAACTTTCCCAGCTGGAAAAAACACTGGAAATATTTATTTGGGACATATGAAAGATGCCTAATTATATCTGTTAATATTAAACATGTTCATTTTAGGGCTACATGGGACTACAAAGATGATTAGAGGACTGGAGCACCTCTCCTATGAAGAAAGGCTGAGAGAGCTGGGCCTGTTCAGCCTGGAGAAGAGAAGACTGAGAGGCGATCTGATCAACGTGTACAAGTATCTGAAGGGGGAGTGTCAAGAGGATGAGGCCAGCCTCTTCTCCGTGGTGCCCAGCGACAGGACAAGAGGCAACGGGCACAAACTGAACCACAGGAAGTTCCACCTAAACCTGAGAAAAAACTTCTTGACTGTGAGGGTGACAGAGCACTGGAACAGGTTGCCCAGAGAGGTCGTGGAGTCTCCTTCGCTGGAGATATTCAAAACCCGTCTGGGTGTGACCCTGGGCAATATGCTCTAGAGGTCCCTGCTTGAGCAGGGAGGTTGGACTAGATGATCTCCAGAGGTCCCTTCCAACCTAAACGATTCTGTGATTCTGTGATTTCCAGGACAACTTTTTCAACTGTTGGGCTGGCAAATGAAAGGTATGAAGGGCTTCTGCCGAAACATTAAGACTTTCAACATTTCTAACGATTAATTTTTGGCAGCACTGTCTCCTTTAAATTTTGTTTCTGTATCTTCTAAACCAATAGCATCAAGACTTACTATGACCTTTTACAGGGGACAGAAGAATTCAAAAGGAAAAAAATATCCTGAGATCTTAGCCCTGTGATAGATACAGGCACAATCATTAATCTCAACCAGATTTGTTCCATAGTTCTCATTTTCAGGCAGCACATAAGAAGACATGTCCTGACATATCCTTCCACTGAAATTGCTTCATGCGTGCCAGGAAGAGCTTTTGCATCCTCAGTGCTTATATAATAATACATTACAGGTAACAAATTTCTCTTGCCAAATTAGAAGGATAATCCAGATCATTTCAAATAAATGTCACACTACCTATATCACAAGTGCACTACAAGTTAGCCTTTCTAGAAAGTACAGCCTTTATCTCTTTTTGGTGAACAGAACTTGGTGATCTTTATTTGTCCCCAAATCTGAATATGGAAAAGTGTGATTTGACAGATAAATAAGCTCACTCACTAGCTGTCTGCCCTTTCAAATTGGTTTGCTTATTCCTGGTGATGTGTGTGCCACGCCTGGTCTAGGTTTGGATAACTGATCACCAGTGACAGCACTGGCCCTCTCACTCAACTCCTGTATTGCATCAGTGTATTTAGATCTATGTCTCAGGGAAGCAGCAAGAACTGGATGCTAAGAGGAAGGTGACTTAGTCTACATGTGCTATTGTTCCTCCAGTGTGTGAGTGGTTTCCAGTTCTTGTGCCTGGGCTTTTTTTTGTGCCAGCCCAGCTATAATGGGCATGGATATACCTCTTCAAAACAAAGCTACACAGGCAGTAATTGTGGAACCAATCTACCCTTGGAGTTCTTAGGCAGTGAAGCAGATCAGGCTTCTTACAGAGATAAAATGGCCTGAAATTGTAGCACATCATAAAACATGGCCAAAAAATATAAATGGCGTATTCTCTCTCCATGATTCTTGCTCCTAGGGAAATTTCAATAAGACCCAGATGAAAGAAATTAGCAGAGAACTGGTTCATGCAGAGACACCTAACAGACATCCCACAGAGTTAATCTTTTAGGAGCAGCAGAAGGGATCTAGTCCCATTGTTCCTTAGAAGCCTCAAATGTATTCTTAGTTTTGTTTTGTAATAAAACAAAGCATTTACTATCAACCACATATGATAATCTTTTAAATTTTGGAAAAGTTTCTATTAGCCTTTTTGGAGTTTTCGCATTTTAAGGTAATGAAGTTTCTACAGCCTTTAAAAGGAGGAGGACCAGGGTTGAACAGGGAGATCTTAATATTGCCTTCATTTCAGGAAAGAATGCAATCCGGCTTATCCCTTATTAGATATAATAGAAAACACAGCAAATCGCAGCTGTGAGATAAACCACAGTTATCTAACCCTGTGGATCACAGACTTCACTGTTGTCTTAAAAAAGTATGTATTTATAACAGCGCTTCACTATCTGAGACAAAATCTTGAGCTGACAAATGGATTCCCTCTGTGAGGGTGGTTGAACGCTGGAACAGGTTGCCAATAGAGGTTGTGGAGTCTCCATCTTTGGAGATATTCAGAAACTGACTGGACATGGTCCTGGGCAACCTGCCCTAAGTGACCCTGCCTGAGCAAGGGATTTGAACTAGATGATCTCCAAAGGTCCCCGCCAGCCTCAGCTGCCCTATGATTCTATGATTTCCATGTGCAAGCCAATATAAGCCTATATGCTTCTGCAGGAAGCAGATTGCCTCCAGGGACCCAGTGTTGCAGCCATTCCCTGTGAATAACCTTCTTGGTTGTCTAAGTGCTTGAATATATGAAGGCTGTAGGCTCTGACTCTATGGCAGGCTAAAGTCTTCCAATGATTAGGACTAAGAATAGAGCCGATTTTAGACTGAAATTGTCTTAACCAGCTTCCACCAGCATCTGGGAGAATGAGAAAAGGGTCATTGCATTGATTGTGTGTGGAGCATTGCATGAAAACATCACTTGTGTGGGAGTTAAGCAATATTTGTATAAATGCTTGCAGTTAGCAGTAATAGAAGCCAGGTGTTACTCTTAACATTACCTTTGTGTTAACAGTCAGTGGGGGTCTCATCTCACAGCACGCTTTGGGTTGTATCCATAAGTGTCGCAGAAGCTGCTAGTATAATTCATGTGAGCAGAGGCTAACAGATACACATATGTTCCTGATCATATTCAGTTTGCAGCAAATTTACCACAAGAATAAGAAAAGGATTGTCCATAAACTGAATGAACTCCACCACTTCTACTCCTCATCGTTGTTTGGCATGAGATTATGAAGGACCATCTCTTGCTTTGTGTTTATGCAGAATGCAGCACTGTGGCATTATAATAATACAATTAGTAACAAACTGATTAATAATAAATATGGTGTCAAAACTAGGTGAAATCATCTGAGAATTTGTTTAGCCAGCATAGGCACAAAAGAGCAAGTCTAGTGTCCAGTAGAAGGCAACAGTGAATATGCAGTTCAATGTGCTTGACCTTAACCAACAAATCCATTAGCTTTGACATAAATGTAACCTGGATGCGTATGAGTAGAACTAATACAGAGGTGTGTAGAAAAACAGTGTCACAGATTAGTGCAAGAGAAGTGCCCTGCCAGCATCTGTGCTTCCTTGGTTTCTGGTGCAATCTGTTCTGTTACCATAGGGGTAACTAATACGACATGCCTTATCTATACATGGCTATCATAAGGACATCTCACCCCTATTTGTAACAAGTTCAGGGATCAGAGGTAATGCAGAGTGCCACAGAATGTCAGGATGCACCATCTGGCCTTGGAAACAGGGAAACAAAAGAACTTATAAATAGGCAGGGACCTCAGTGTTCCCTGGGACCACATAGCAAGAACATAGACAAACTCAAACATATACAGAGAGAAGTGTCTGCCCGCCTCCCTTTGCATGTGCTTCAGTCAAGATGTTTGTTCAAGACGAAAGTCAGTTGAACAATAAAACCCATATGTCAGCTGCTGAAGGGAAGTCTGGAGCCAAACATGCCAAAAAAATAGACTGAAACGAGACCAGTTCATCCTTCAGATGATAAGATTACTCACTCAAATATGCACACCACAACATCCTTGTTAGGGGACCAAACTGATATTAGTAACAGTACAGTACTTGGTACTTTGAACTTTTCAGATAGGAGTTGTAAAGCACTTTATAAACATTGAGAAAGCCTAAAAATATCTCTCTGTGAGATGGGGGGGACCGTACAGAGATTGCTTTGCACACTTAAGGCATGAAAGACACACCGTTCTATTACAACACAAAATAGAAGGCTATATCCACCTGAAAATGGGGCTTTTGATGAATTTTAATGGCATTAGACACAGATAGACTCCAAGGCCTCCATGTTTTCACACTTGCAAAAGAGGGTTCCTGTGGTCTTTTATAATTACATTTTAGTACTAAATATAATATAAAAAATGGGTTCAGCAATCCCCACTTCAATAAATATGTCATTATTTATTCAAAGTGGAATAGTGCCAGCAAGCTAAATGGAGAAATCCTCCCAGATGAAGGACAAATCACTAGCCCCATATCTAGGAAACCTACCCTAAGCTTGGGAAACACAGGTATCTAACTTGAATCCAGTAGTAGGCTAAAGTAGGGTCTCCAGAGAGACCATTGGACTGACCATTGAGTCTGAATTCCTCTTTATACTGGCCAAGACATCCTACCCTTTTATAAACATCTTGAGTAATACATTAAAACTAGCCAGGTTTTGTGCCCACTGCTCCATCAGGAGACTGCTGCAGTGTGTCATTCCTTCGAGGGTTGGAAACATTTTTATAGTTCCTAGCCTAAGAGGATTCATCACCAGTCCAGATGCATCCATCAGCTCTGTCCTTTAGCCTTCAACTGTCCCAATAGCTTGTGTCTTCTTCCCTCCCTTCCGTATGGATATCACATTTGCTGGTTTCCATTCTGGTGGCAGCAGCCTGGTGGGGTAGGTCTCAGAAATCTTTTCTGCCTTAGGAATGGGAAGCATGTCTGGGCTGCCATGTGGCTGCCTACAGGAGGGACGGTTGGGTCTGATTGCCATTCCTGCCCAAAGCACTTCACCCTAGTGAAGGTCTGTTTAGCAGGTAGCCTGCCCTATAAAAAGCTACAAGGCTGGAAATTAGTCTATCCTCTTTTGCAGCTGACTCCTTTATGAAAGGGTATCTGACGGTGGAAGTACAGCCACATCATGGCAAGGATATTATTAGGAAGAGAGAAGGGCCTGAGAATCAGGTTTTGAGGGTTGAGCTGAATGCCATGGCCAGCAGGAGCTGTATCTGGACATCGAGCTACTCCATGGCCAACTCCAGATCTTCACACAAACGCGAATGTGCACTGAAAACCTCATGAGAGCTGAAAGATCTGCCACAAATTCTTGATATTTTCCTGCTATTACTATGGCTGGAAATGCTGCAAGAGCAACTTTTATTAGCAGTTTCTTTGTTCAGGGCTACATTTATTCTGTGTTCAGGGCTTTATTCATCCCTCAAATAATGGAGAGGGAAGGAAAGTGTTGTGGACCAAGTTTGACAAGCCATGACTTGAAACGAAGTCTATGTACTGGGAGGTTTTACATCTGAGTACTTGAAAATCTTTACTGAATTTTTATCAGATTCATTACTTTTGGCTGGACAAATGTTGGCCTCTCATCTGTGTGTATGGGAAAAGTGCTTGCTAGCAGGGCTTTTTTAACATGTAACCCAAATTAATTAGATTGAACTCCTGACCAATCACTTAAGTATTTTAGTCTGAGATGCTGCAGCTTTCCACAGGAGTTGGAGCTTGTAGGCTTTATTTCTGTTTTCTTCTACAGACAGAATTTCCTAGCTGGGCTTCCTTCTTCAAGATGACCTGCTGCCACATGCACTGTTTGCCAGGAAGAGAGGAAGGTTTGTGGTCTACCCAGGGGCCACAGAGTGCAGAGGCAGCCCCATCCATGCGACTTTTGAATATCTCCATGGCTGGAGAGGCCACAACCTCTCTGGGAAACCTGTGCCAGTGCTCTGTCACCCTCACAGTCAAGAAGTTTTCGTTTCCTTCTTGCGTTTCGGTTTGTGCCTGTTACCTCTCATCCTATCACTGGGCACCACGGAGAAGAGTCTGGCCCCATCCTCTTGACACCCTCCCTTCAGATATTTGTACACCATGATGAGATCACCTTCTCAGTCTTCTCTTCTCCAGGCTGAACAGGCCCAGCTCTCTCAGCCTTTCTTCAGAGGAGAGATGCTCCAGTCCCCTCATCGTCTTTGTAGCCCTCCGCTGGACTCTGTCCAGTAGTGCCACGTCTCTCTTGGACTGGGGAGCCCAGAAGTGGACACAGCGCTCCAGGTGAGGCCTCCCCAGGGCTGAGGAGAGGGGCAGGATCACCTCCCTCCACCTGCTGGCAACACTCTGCCTAATGCACCCCAGGATCCCATTGGCCCTCCTGGCCACAAGGGCACATTGCTGGCCTCTGCTTAACTTGTTGTCCACCAGGGCACCCAGGTCCTTCTCGGCAGAGCTGCTTTCCAGCAGGTCAACCCCCAGCCTGTACTGGTGCATGGGGTTTTTCCTCCCCAGGTGCAGGTCCCTGCACTTGCCTTTGTTGAACTTCAGGAGGTTCCTCTCTGCGCATGTTTCCAGTCTGTCAAGGTCCTCTGAAAGGCAGCACAGCCCTCTGGGGCATCAGCCACTCCTCCCCGTTTTGTATCATCAGCAAACTTTTCATCTTTTTTGTCTGTAGGCACCTCAAAGAGATGTTAATGTCCCACAAGAGATCCTGATGCCAAGTTTGTCTATTAAAACCATCTCCAGTCAACAATCAGGTTTGCCACATGCCTATTGTCTCTCACTCTCAGGCAGTTGTGGCATTTCAAAGATTTGAGCTGGTTTTATTCCATGCCTTTTGCTCCTGCTACTGCTGTCCCCAAGTTCAGGAAGGGCCCTAAACGATGAAGGGAAGATGAAGGGGTGGGGACTATATCTTTTTTTTTATCTCATTTGGCAGTTAACCCTCTGCAAAACATATCAAGCCAAAGAAGGAGGAGAAGGGGCTGGTGGTGACATGTGAGATGCGGTGCCTTCAGATGTTGCAGCTTCCCTGCTACATTTCTTTTTCTTTTACATTTATATAGCAATCTTGAGTGAGTGAGTGAGTATGGTTCTGGATGAAAAGTAAGCAGCAAGGTCTGTTACACTCCCAGCCTTGGCACTGACCATCAGAGGTTTCTGGCTTCCTTCCTACTCTGCCTGTATTTTCATAGTCTCTTTAAACTGGCATAAGCTGACGTTGCTGCCAGAAAAGTTGTCCTGGCACAAGGGTTAGCATGGTGAATCCAGCGGGGGAATCTTATCCCAAATAAACTTAACCCAACAAAGTATTTTTAACCTGAGATCAGTTCTTGTCCTGTAAGTGTCTGTGTGTGAGCCAGCTCACAGTGGCTGTCAAACCAGCGCATCTCTCTGCCTTGCCATGATAGAGTCTAAACTCCTTGGCACAAGGACTGTGCTTCAATAACTGCATACAGCCCCTAACACAATGAAGCACTGATCTGAGCAGGGTCCTTGGACCCTATATAATATCACTGATCCTTCGGTGGCAAGGTGCACCTTGCTAATAACAACAGTAATGGTAAAGCAAGGAGCACAGGGTCTTAAGTGCTTTGTAACACTTACACACTTGGGACTGTATGGAGCTGGCAATGCAGTGGAGAGACCTGGGACCATTGCTGGGGAGGAGAAGGAAGGGAAAGTGCAGATCTGTTGTGAGAGGTTTGGAGACCTCTGTTATAAATAGTGGCCCCTGATGAGTGTTTGGCTGCTCTTGGGTTGACAGTGGGGGAGAGCCAAAAACGTTCTCAGTCGAAGACTGGCACAGGAGCTCTTCATGGGGGAGTTTTGAGGGAAGCAGCTCAGAGATACCACTGGAAAGCTCTTCTAGTCCAGTATGGTCCTGTAGGCTGCACCTCATCATAATATAGAAAAGCCACATGCCTCTTAAGATTTTGCTAAGAAAGAGCTGGTTTATATGGGCAGCGTCCTGCTGCTGATCTTACTTCTGTTGTTTTGGTTATCTAGGTCCCCGTAGGATTTCCTTTTAGCTGTACATTGGGGGGAGGCGGGGGGCGCGTCAGCTTCACAACTGGCACGAGCTGGTGTTACTCTGGCTGCACTGAAGTTGTTCTGCTGTACAGCAACTGAGGACTCACTGCCTCCCTGGGAAATGACTTGATGACCTATGTAATGTAAGCTGGTGGTCTCAGATAGTTTCTCCCAACCAATGGTGCTCTCTGACCCTTTTTCCACCACCCTCAACAAAGAGATCAAGGGCTTTACCACACGTGAAAACCCTCCCATGTTGTTCTGTTCCCACATGCCATGTCACAGATGAGGTAGATATCACAGGAGAGCATGTGCTGGGAAAGACTCGCTGTTGTCGCGGCCTCTGCTGAATTTGTCCTGGCAAAGAAGAGAAGGGCTCTGCTAACACTTTCACAGCCCTTGAGCAGCACAGGACATCTCACTGCTGCAGCTCCCAAGCATGCCACTTCCTCTGGGCGTGCAGGCAGGAAGCAGTGGTCTACAGCTAGGAGCAATTTTGGGTGAAGACTTAGCTCTCATGTGTTGTCTGTGTGGCTGCTCTCAGCGGGGCTACTTCCACTCCAAATGTGTTATTGCAATGAATAAATGAGAGACGGGTGGGGTTGCAGGGGCTGTATGGACAATAAAAGGAAATGCTTCTGCTCTACATATGCTCTCGCGAGGGGGGGTGTCTGTGTGTTGGAGAAGAGGGGGTGTTGTGCCAGGGAGAATACGGAGGGAGGTGTCTCCATGAAAACCAGAGGAGAAGGAAGTATTTGAGAGAGAGTGGGTGGGCGGGTGGTGGCAAGGGAGGGGGAAGAGGAAGAAAGAGGCTGTGTATGGCTGTGAAAGAGAGAGTCTGCATGAAAGGGAGCCGGCGCGGAGGGTGTGTGAGCATCGCCGCAGACAGGATGTGAGGCAGAATGTCTGTGTGTGGCACATGCAGCGCCTGCACCACGCTGCCCAACAGGCTACCCCATCCTGGATGCTCTCACTGCCCCTTGTGAGCCTGTGGGTGACACCAGTGTTTTACCCAGTTAACACTCTATGTGAAACCAGGGTCCTCTTCCAAAGCAGAAAAGTTGTGGTATGATAGCCTGGGGAGTACGCCAAGGTTCAGCAAAAGCCATCTATCCCTTCAAATAAATAAACACTGCATCTTTTCATAACCCCCTTAAGGGAACAGGGAGACTTCAGAGCCACCCCAGTGCCTGGTGGTTCAAGGAGCATTAGAGAAAAGCCCCACCTGAAAGGCTGTCCTGATTTTTGAGTCAACAAGCCATCTTCTTCTAATGATAAGGTATATTTACCAAATGTATTCACATATTGCAGGTCTACCATGGGAAAATAAAAGGAAAACACAGGAAAAGCAAAAGCCTCTTCCTTCATTGCAGTAGCATTCCAACGACCCGCTTCCACATGACTTTGACCCTTTGCAGTTCAAGGCTTTGTTTCCTCTGGTTTCAAAGCAGGCATCTTGCGTCGGAGACTGGCTGGTCTGCGTGGCTTGGACCAGGCTGTAGCTGACCCTCAACACCCCAAGGTACTAAAATCTGACATTTAAAATTGGACCCATCTCTAAGTCAATTTTCTGATGCACTGTTGGCATGTGCCAAGTAGGTTGACAAATAAAATGAACCCAAATGAGCCAAAAAGGAGAAAAACATCAATATTGCTGAGAAATATTCTGCAGAGAGAGAAAACATAGAAATAGTGACCAAGTAGGAGACTGTATCCAAAAATCCAGAGGATCATGGTAATTTGATACTTGCACTGACTTCATGAATTTGGAGTCCTTCCGAAAAATCAGACCACAGCAACACACATTTTGTCTTAGCCCCTGCATGTGATCTCCATGCCCACCTGTTATGGTTCTGGCTTGCAAAAAGGTTTCCGTTTGTTCTCTTCGTGAATTCCAGTTGTCCTGGATCAGACTCAAATAGGAGGGAAAATGTTAAAAAAGCACGAAGGGAATCTTCAAAGATCTTGAACATTTTGCCTAGCTGGTGATTTCATGGCAGGAATGACCTCAGAGGTGTGTTTGACTTGGTTCAAATTCACAGAACTGCCTCTTGCCAAAGATATTTTAAGTGGTCCAAAAACATCTGTAAACACACTCATCCAAAAGCACATGCTGCATACAATTGCAAAAACATATCTCATGTAAACTGACGTGCTCCTGATACAAGATGTGGGCTCAGCGCTCATAGTCAACCTATCAGAGCTATTTAGCACACAGCTCAGGTGCCCTGATGAACAACTTGAATGCGAACAAGCTCAGAGCATACAAGCTCATCAGCTTATAACCCATGCTGTACAGAACAGCTGTCTTCTGTGCTGTTCATGGCACTGGATCCCAGATGGGACCCTATTCCCAGTTTCTCTTATTTTTAGTAAAATCACTCCTAGGGTAAGCCATAAGATCTTCACTGCGCTCCTTACAAGTAAACCACTTCTATCAAGTAGAAAGGTATTCCTGGGGGTCCATCAAGGCTTTAATGATAATTCTCTCCCTTTGCCCCACTTATTCCCCTTTTCCTACCGGATAAGTGGTGCAGGTTCCATAGACTCCAGGAGAACTGCAAATGCCAGGGATGCTGCTGTATCAGGAGCAATTCCATGCTGGCCATGGAAGAGAAATCTGACTTTGCATCCCTTTCTATGACGAAAAGATTAAGAACAAGAATTCCTAAACAATGCACATATTTCATTACCAATGTTCCACTTTTATAAGCTACAAAACTGATATAAATCACTCCATCAATCACACTGCAGCTGATCCTAGTTTGTACCTAAATAAGAAGAGACTCAGGATCTGGATTCTGTTTTCTGTTACTCTGGATCTGTATGGGTTTAACTCCAGCTAAATCTCCAGTTACTCCAAATTCATACTTCTCTTGCCTAGAGCAGAGCTTGGCCCTGCATAGCTCATGGACTTTCAGCCTGGACCCTGGCTATTTACTAGGGCATGCAACATGTGTATTTATGCAATGTAACAGAATAATGTGTGTTGCCACCTAATAATCCCAGCACACCAATTAAATGATGTTTATGGATCCACTGCATCACCAGATTAACCTGAGCTGAAACCAACAGCATTCACACTAAACTATGAAGCTTTGTTCATGCTCACAGGCCTTGCCTAGCTCATCTACTGCCTCCTGTCCTCATATAGTATAGGAAAGACAAAAATACATGCTAGAAGCTGCATTTTTGTACTTGAAACAGGTATTTAACTGAACAGAAGGCAAACTAAACTTGAAATGAAAACCAGTCTCCTTCAGACAAAAAGATGCTCCAACAGCCAGTCTTATTATTAAATATTCATGCTGCAGTACACGAGTCCATGCCGCTGAGTCTGTTCACTGTTCTGTACCTATTGTACTAAGCATGGCAGACACAGGCACTAGTAGCAGTTATGTTTACATATTTCTAAGGTCACATTTACACGCTTCTAAGCACAAACTTGAACCCAAATGCTTGCTTTGTGCATCCCCAAATCATGAGAAATGTGGATATCCAGACCTGTATTCCCCACCTGACCTCTGTGTTTATGTGTTTGTAGCTCTGCGAGATTGAAATGGCCCCACATTTAGAAGCAGACAATCCTATAGAGGCCAGAACTGCCATCTAGCACTAATGGGAGAACTGGGACAAATGGTGACACTCAGAAAATGCAGTATTCAACGGAAGCTAAATCTCTGGATGAACACTAGGAGTTTCTTGACTTTATAGATTCAATGTAAAATATTGACAAAATATCATAGAATCATAGAACAATTTAGGTTGTTAGGGACCTCAGGAGGTCTCCTAGTCCAGCCCACCCCTCAAAGTAGGTCCAGCTAGATCAGGTTGCTGAGGGCCTTTTTCAGTCGAGCTTTGACTGTCTCCAAGAATGAAGACTCCACAGCCCCTCCGGGCAACTTGATGCTGTGTTTGGCCACCCTTACGGTGCAAAAATTTTTCTTAAAACTAATCGGAGTTTCCCATGTTGCAGCTTGAATCTGTTGCCTGACATCCTACCACTCTGCACCTCTAAGAACTCTCTGACTGTCTTCTCTTTACCATCCTTAGATATCATAATATTTAGGTAGTTCTGCCCTCCAGGTGACAAAATATGGAACGGAAATTGCAGCCATGTGAAAAGAGCAAAGAAAGGAGCTGGAAGGAAAGCAATCAGGGCCTCAGAAGAATCTGATCCTAGAAGCTGACAAAGAGTGGAAGGGAAAGGATGGAAATCCATGCTTTTTTTCCTGTATATTATGCTTCTTACAGCCATGAGTATTTGATGCTGGTTGCTCAAAACTGCTCCCAGCAATGACTGCAAAGAAGGCACAGGTTGATCCCACAGGGAGGCCTCAGTGCTGTGCCTGTCTAACATTCTTGGTGCTCAATATATGCAGTAAATCATTTTCACAAGCTGCTGTGCATTCCTTTCCATTCACACACAGGATGCACCCATTGCCTGTTTCTTTCTAATGGCTAAATCTTGTGTATGCGGCCGAGGCTGGAAACTGGCAAGAAGAATAGCCCTGTGAGCGTGGGCAGGGTGCTACCATGGCAAAAGCTCGTACTCCCAAAAGCACATATTTTCCCATAAATGGCCAGTCTCTAAGACACACTATGAATGGATAAGGGCATGGGGAGGAGCTCTAATGTCCATTTATGATGAGGGATCAGCTTTGTGACATGTTTGGGCAGCAAGATAATATTTTAGGTAGCTTCTCAGCCACTGTAACGTGCATAGATGGTGTTTAGGGGCACTGCAACTAGCGCTCAGGACTTAGGACCTTGAAGGACAAGGGGGAACCAAGCCATAGTGGTCACTGCTGCAAGCATTTTTCTCCCCATGGGTCAGTCCTGCTCATTGAGCCAATGTGCACTGAAGCAGAAACATGAATTTGGTTTTCACCACCTTCTTTGGGAACAGTAATCCATTGCCACATCTTGTTGTTTTCTCCCCAGGCTGGGGTATATAGAGCAACCAGGGCTGCTTTGGTCTCTGCCCAGGTGGTGGGCTGAGGAGGCTCCAGGTGGTTTCCATTTCTGGTCTATGGCCAGGCTGATTGCACACATTTGCCCTGTGGTCAATGAAATGCAGTTTACCCCACCTTCACTGAGGGATGAGCTACATGGTGCTCACCCCACAGGGACTGGGGCACATGGCAGGGGCAGGCACTAGGGAGTAATTCATGTGCTGCACCTTCAGACTCTCTTTTACTGCGTGTAAGTTATGTAGCGATGCCCTGAATGTCTGAACTAAGCAGTGCACTCCTGCTGATTGCAGTCTCGTTTGCGTGTTGACAAGGTTCTCTAGTTCTATCATCTGAATTAACTAAACCACGTTTAAGCAGATTATAACATACAGGTATACTTTAACAACCATAGCAATTCCTTTCTAAACCACTTTAGAAAATGCATAGCTTTAATTACCTGTTTAAACTATTTTTCAAAATCTTGGGTGCATAGTGAGAGTTGTAAAGGCTCCCTTAGCCCTCTAACATTCAGCATGTGTTCTCCAAGAGTAATGTGTATTCCAGTGTGTTATTATGGCACCTGTCAGCCACTATCAAGCTAAGGTTGCAGAACAATATCTGCTGTCATCCTGAGGCTGCTTAGGATGCTTCCATTGATTTTCGACCACACATTTCCCCTTTTTGGTCTCTCACCAGTAGTGATTGTTTTGTTTGGAAGTTGGGAACAAAACCCAGTAGGTATTTTCAATTTCAGGGAAAGTAAAAAGAAACACCCACCCCCCCTCCCCCACAGTGTGCAGTCTTCTTCTTTAAAAATGTGCAGGCTGTACTGCTTTTCAACAAGCCTTCAGCAAGAAGAGATGAAAGGCAGCTCTCAGGACCAGGTCTGGAAACAGGATTTAATCCAAGGCCACTAAATCTCTGGCTGCAATGTATGTTACAGTATGCTGAGATAGGAGAAGGGTGGAATCTGAAATGAAATTGTTACCAGTGAGTGGAAATCACCTGAATTTGCTGTGGGGCATCTCTTAAAGTTTTGCAATGGACCTTAACAAAGCTTTCTCTCCCCAGGCTTGTGGGCTAACTCACCACCACTTTAGGGCCTCTGCTGGTATCGTTTGCAAACCAGAATCCTCAGAAGACTTGTCCTTAAGTCAGGAATCAAAATGACAGGTCTCCCAACATCCAGGGAACTGCTGCGTTTCAGCTGTACTCAACAAGAAAAGGAATAGTGTGAGAAACGACAGTGCTGGTGATGTGCTCATTTCGGTTGGGAATCAGACTGTGAGTTTTCATCTTTTATTCCATCTGAGATAATACAGTCACAATGTAAATGGACATATTCTATCCCTTTCAAACTAGCTGTGTGACAACCAGTTCCTAGATAGACAATAACAAGAGCAGGCATGTGCAGAGAGCCTTCCTTGTGCCATCACCATTAAAGATCTGAAGACTGGTTCTCTGGTTCTTCCTGTCCTGCATCCCTTCCACATCTGTGCAAAGCTGTTCAGAAAACATGGCATTCCTAATCTGGTGGCATTCTCCTCTGAGGCTGCAGGACTGTAAATATGAAATAGAAACATGGCAAAGCCCAGTTAATCACTTTGCTTGAAATTATGACCCCAATCTCGTTCAATTTGTTCATGTGATTAATGTTTCATTGAGACAGAGGAACAGGGAGCAACTGGGGAGTTATCCCACTGATCTGAGTGGGTCATGGATATTTGCATGGGTATTTCCAGCTATATTTAGGGCTAAATGAAGGCTTAACACCAAACTGAAACTGGCTAGTTCAAGGCACGGAAAGGATGGAAATGCAAAGGATGAGATTCCAAAAGCAACAACACCATGGCCAAATAGCATATCTGAGGTGTTTTCTAATCCTGTCTACCTGATTAGTGGTGTGGCAAGGCACACTGCATGTTTATCTTGCAAATATGAGCACAACTCCAAGTTAAAGGTGTCTTTAAAAGATCTTGAAGTTCTCTGATTGTCTGGGTTAGTGCTGGGAAGGGTGAAGGTATCAGTGGGAGGACACTGCATGTGTTGTTGTGGATACATTTCTCCCCAATCTAGCAGCAAGACTATGTGACATCCCACCCTAACAAATACCGGCCAAGCAGTGAAGGGAGCTGTTGCTAATTGAGCCTTGATTCTTTTTTGCTCTTACCAACCTGTTTGCAAAAAAACTTTTCACAGAGCAGCAAGTCTATTGTTTATCTTGACTTTAGTAAGGCTTTTGACAGAGTCTCCCATAACATCCTCTTAGGCAAGCTGATGAAGCATGGACTAGATAAGTGAACAGCGAGGTGGACAGAAAACTGGCTGAACTGTCAGGCTCAGAGAGTTTTGATCAGTGGCACAAAGTCCATCTGGAGGCCAATGACTAGCGGTGGTACCCAGGGCTCTATTTGGGGGCCAATAGTGTTTAACAGCTTCATTAGTGACCTGGTGATTGGACCGAATGCACCCTCAGCAAGTTTGCAGGCAATACAAAACTGGGAGGAGTGGCTGATACACCAGACAGTTGTGCTGCCATTCAGAGGGACCTCAACAGGCTGGAGAAATGGGCCTTCAGGAACCTTATGAAGTTCAACAAAGGGCTGATGTGCTGCCACTGGGGAGGAACGACACCTTGCACCAGTACGGCTGGGGGCTGACCAGCTGGAAAGCTGCTTTGCAAAGAAGGACTTGGGAGTCCCGGTGGATAACAAGTTAAACATGAAACAGCAGTATACCCTTATGGCAAAAAAGGCCAAAGGTATCATGGGCTGCATTAGCAATAGTGTTGCCAACAGGTCGAGGGAGGTGGTCCTTCCCCTCAGTGTGGTGAGCTCACATCTGGAGTGCTGTGTCCAATTCTGGGCTCCCCAGTACAAGACATGGACACACTGACGCAAGTCCAGTGAAGGACCACAAAGATGATCAAGGGACTAGAGCATCTCTCATACGAGGAGAGGCTGAGAGAGCGAGGACTGTTTAGCCTGGAGAAGAGAAAGCTCAGGGAGATCTTAGCAATGTTTATGAATATCTGATGGGAGGATGTAAGAAGATGTAACCAGACTCTTCTCAGTGATGCCCAGTGACAGGACAAGAAGCAATGGGCATTAATAAAACACTTTTTCAGTGACGGTGTTGAACACTGAAACAGGTTGCCCAGAGAGGCTGTGGAGTCTCCATCCTTAGAGATATTCAAAACCTGAATGGACATGGTCCTGGGCAACCTGCTCTAGGTGACCTTGCCTGAGCAGGGGGTTTGGACTAGATGATCTCCAGAGGTCCCTGCCAACCTCAACCGCTCTGTGATCCTGTGACAGGACTACACTATATTTTGAAACAACTCCATAACCAGCAAAGGGAACAACTGTATTGGAGTAAAGTGGAACCCCTTGGCTGATTATTTTTTAATGTAGATGGGGCCAGAGATGTGGACTTGGGTCAATCTGAGATGCCTCCCATGTGATACTGCACAGCTGTATCTTCCTGCAGAGCACAATGATTTGGAATAACCATTGCTAGGCAATTTATCTTGAATGTCCTTTTGAGAAAAAAGTCTCCATTTTTTTTTTTTTTCCTTTGGAAGGGCTCTTTAAAAACTTGCTTTGAGGGCTACAGTTGATTTTGGTCTTTTTGCAGATGGGCTTCCCTGACGGAAAAGGCTGTTTCAGTGGAGCTCTGACATTCAGTGCCCCTTTGAAAGACATCAGGGACCTAGAGACCATTGATGCTGTCAGGTTTCCAAAACTGAATTCTTCCCTATAATATCCAGGCTTGAGGCCAATTTGGCTAACTTGGAGCAGTCGTATCTTTAAAAAATGCTCTATGTGTATTCACATTTCAAAAAAGGAAAAAAAAAAACATTGTAGAGTGATGGAGACAGGCAGATGATGGAGTGGAGGAACAAAGTCACAAACAAAGACAACCCAAGCAGAGATGTCCTTCCCAAATTCCATGGCACTAATTCTGCTCCATAGAGAGTGTATCAGCATTTATCTTCTAGCTTGATACATCGATTTCCTTTTCCCATATCTGATCCTCTGCAGAGCTGCTAAGATACTATAAAACAAACTACTCTGAGAAAAGGCAGCCTATTTCTGAGCCCTTTTTTATAAAGATTAACTGCTCTTCAGAAATTGGTGCACCTTGCTGATCTGTAAAAGACAGATATCCCAGTACCCCATCCCCATGCAATGAAGGTAAAGGTAAAGAAATATGACTGAACTCCATTAAACCACCACAGGGAGTATAATAAGTTGAGAAGCTCTAATACTTTTGTTAATTACTATAAAGAGCGTTACTCAACTCAGAAGTCACAGGAACTTGCAACTATAAGGAAAGCCTTTTCTGCTGTCTAGGTTAGGAAAGAAGTACTAGAATTTGGGAAAGAAATGCTCAAGAGACTGTATCTGGAGAGCTCCTCTGGAAAAGGCTGTGCCATTTTACTTAAGAGTAGTATTGCTGTAACTAGATAGCAGGCAGAACTCTATTAGGATTGTAGATCCATTTCACTAGGCACAGAAAAATATGAGTGAAAACAAAGGGTACAAAGCATCTTAGTGACCAATATTAATCATATCCCTCAGTGTCCATCAGTAAGCACTATATTGTATGCAGCCTTAAATTTGTCTGGCCCATTTGTATTTTTTGGCTTATTGGAAATGCCTCCAAAGGTATTCCCATTAGAATGAAAGCTGATGGGGAGCTGTGTGGGGAGGGATTACATGATTTGTAATATTCCATTAATACATGCTGGGGGGGAAGTAGCTGATTTATTTTTGCTTTTTAAAAACAAATCACATATATATTTCTTTTGGGAATTTCTATTATTTAAAAAGTATTCAAAAGTATCTCTTGGGTATCTTATACTGGAAAATATTTGTAAATGTTGTTTGGAGACAGAGGAGAGGTGTAACTACTGAAAAAATCTCAACTTTTAAAATCTTATATGCATAGAGAAACATAGAGATGAGACTACAGTGTACAGGCATCCCTCATATTTATTTATTTATAGCTTTTTAAATCTCTTGGTTTTGCAAGGCAGTCCTGTGCGTCTGCGATGTGATGCACTTTTTTAACACTTCAGGTTTTTTAATGCTTCAAATATTTGTTTGCAGCACTGAATCTTTAATGTGGAAGAGATCAAAACAGCAGAGATTAGAGTTCATTCCCCCCACCATAACATATTCTCCCCATAACATATTCTGTTCAGCACATCTCCAGAGAGGATTCTATAGCACACAAATTCCTCAAAGTGACGAAACTGTGAAAGCATCCCACCCTCGCTACGTGTTTACCTTGGAATAGTCTCTCAAGTGGCTTTTTTCTCAGCACAAATAAGACTTCCCCACATAGACAAAATTTCCCTGCAGTGCAAATAGAGAGCTTTCTAAAGGAAACTTCCTACAGGACAAATAAAAACTTGGGAAATAAACTTGGCCCCTTTTGCTTTTCATGTTGTCTCAATGACGAATGGTCCCAGATGCTTCAGCCCATGAGACAGCCACCCAGACAGATCCTACTTCAAGCAGCGCCAGTAGTGAAGGCAGGCAAGGAGCTTGGGCTAGTCTCTGAGGGCCTTTACATACCTCTCCACTCTGTTTATGATGACAGAAGCATTCCCATGATAGGAGCTTTAAAATTCTTGGAGCTAGAGCTCAGCAGAGCACCCCCTGGCTTTAGCTGCCCAGTTACCCTTAACCTGCAGTGAGACCTAAGCCCCTGCTCTGTGGGCTCTTTCGGAAAACCCCAGCCTTGTACATTATGGTCATACTAACAGATAAGTTAATGATAAAAGTCTATCAGCACAATTGGCACTAACTGGCTTCCCTGTAGAAAGGTCCTGGAAGAGGTTGAAGAAAAGTCATAAGGAAGGTAAGCAAGCCTTTCCCACAGCGAGATGGCCTCTCCCCTCCTAGGGTCAAGCACTAAAGGTGGACGATACGGGAGAGGCATGCGTATTTGATCCACATTGTGGATGTACAGTGAGTTCCCCTTACGAGGTCATCTGTCTTGTATTTTCTACAATGCAGGAAGAGATGTTTTAAAAAAAAAAAACTTTAAAAAATGATTGAGTTGCAAAGACACAGTAAATAAGTGACAAAGTGTTCCAAGCAGATATTTAATAACAAAGAAGGATAGAATGAAGGAAAAAATACAGACCTTGTCAGGGCACTTGAAAAGGGCTAAAAGATCTGGCAAAACTGGTGATAAATGATGGCATCCCCACAATTATTCATCTCATAGTCATTAGAAAGGATAAAAGCAATCAGCTGGATTTTTTTCCAAAACAAGAATCTGCATTGCTAAATGCCTTTACTCTTCTGCTAATGCTCCCTTTAAGACCCTTTGTGTTTCTTATCCACCAGCTTTACCACAGGGTTACAAACATGACTCGTACATTTGCTTGGCTTAGCGGGGAGGGCCAGTGGGTACCAAGCTCTCCATGAAAGGCACAAAGAGTGGAAAGTTGGACGCCTGCCACAGCAGGTTATTTCTGATCCCATGAAATGTGCTGCAATCATGGCTTTTGTCGATACAAGGGGAGCTGTAGGAATAATTTCAGAGAGGAATGTACTTGTCAGTGCACGCTTTAATTGTTTTCTGTAATAATTTCTGTAGTAATAATTGGTAGAATTATGGAATTAATATATGGAATTCCTCTCTGGCCAAGGACCCAAGGAGTCATTGAACAGTAGCAGCACCTAGTTAATCTGGTGACAGTGACTGTGGCAATCCTTATGTCCATTTCTGTAAAGTCATCAGGACTCCCAGCACAGAGACAAGCCCCGTCCCGGAGACATCCCAGTCACAGAGCCCTGGGCTTCCAGTCTAGATGCCTTCCAGCAAAGTAGGAGCCCCATTCGTAAGGCAGCCAACATCTGACCAGCCCCCAAATAGCTGACCTGGTCCATACTCACAGGCTCTTGAAACACAAGAGCTTTAGGCAGGTGGCTGAGGAGCCGAGCTGAGCTGTGCTGGTGGAAAAACGGTCCACGCCAAGGCCTTCCCGCACTAGGCTCTTGCCCGAGTTCCACCAGATTTGACAAAATTAACATGTTTCCTCCAAATGTGAACTGTTCATCAGCATTCAGGAAAAAAAAAAAGTTCAACTGGAAAATTTCTTACCATTATTTTTATATTTGTATTGAAAAAGATTGTAATCTGAATAAAGGTTGTGGACTCTCCCCCAAACAGTTGCGATCTAATTAGAGCAAAGACGAAGAAAAATGGAGGAAGTTTGAAAATAAGGGGGTAAAAAAGCCAGAAGGAGATGGGAAGAGTGAAAGTCAGGAAAAGGTCATGTCACAGAGGAAATGGCTGCAATTTGATGGTCCCAAATAATTTGATGTGTACTGCTCAGTTGTAACCAGAATCTTTCTCCCTAAGGAGTGGATGACCTGCTGTGCAGAGCCTGTTTTTTTTGGAGCTCTCTTTGGAAACAGGATGTAAGGAAGGATACAGATAGGCATAAGCAAAGTGGGAAGACAATAGGAGAAGCTATAAAACCAGGTGGGCAAGGCTACTGGTGATGGAAGCTGAGGCAAGAAATCTGGAGGTGGGTTGTAGGAAGACAGCACAGCAGGAACCATGTGTGACACTTTGTAAAACTACTTTCATATTCTCCCACTCAGGTGTCATAACCTGCAGGAGTGGCAAGAACAGGAATGTGGCTGTCTCTACCCCATTGGTTCTTGGCTCCTCCATGGAGTTTGCCCAGAATAAGTATCTGTTAGAAGAATTTTGTGGGCAACTCTTTTCCTGTCTTAGTCACTGATTCTGGTTTTGCACAATGCCCACCGTGGAAAGGGAGGTTCTGCACCAATGAGGGCAGTGAGCAAACCTGCTGGGCCCCCTCCCATAGGTTTGCTTTGCTTTGCTTTCTGATTTTCCAGTCTACAATGACTTCTACTTAAGCCCTGCACAGAAATGCTTATTTTTAACAGGCAAATTCTGCCATGCTCCCCCAGCACAAATCCTTTTCCACGTCCTATTTTTTATCAATGCTTTGAGCAAACGGAGATGACTGAGAGTCGAGCAGGCGGAGGGGTGGGTTCATCCCATCCAAGCTGAGCCAGGAGCATGCCATTCCTCCCCACTTCAGCCATGGCATGGATTTTTCCACTTTGCTTTCCCACCTTGAATTTCTCCCGAGGGAGCACAGGCTGGGAAGCGCCTGCCGGACTCTGCCGGACTCTGACACAGAGCGGGTCGTTCCCCGCGGCACCGAGCCCAGGAGGGATGCGCAGGCGAGGACGGGCGCTGATCCCCCCGTTCCACCTCCACCACCTCCGGATGAGCAGGGCCGGGAGCCATGGGCCGCTGGCTCCGCGCCCGCCTGCGCGCCCGCTGCGCGCCTCTACGCCCGGCGAGGCCCGGGGGCGACAACCCGCGCTCCCGCTCGGGGGCTGCGCCAGGGCCGGCTGCGCGGACAGAGCGGGAGCGCCGCTGCGCGCCCTCCGCGCCCGCGCGGCCGCTCCGCCCCGCTGCGCGCCCCCCGCCCCGCTGCGCGCCCCGCCCCGCCCCGCCCCGCCGCGCTGCGCGCCCCTCGCCCGCTGCGCGCCCTACTCGCTGGCGGCCGCCGCCGCGGCCGGAGCCCGGGCGCGCTGCAGCCGCCGCGCCGCGCACCATGCGCCCCGCGCGCCCCGCCGCGCCGCGCCGCGGGCATGACTGCGCGGCAGCGCCCTGACCTGCGCCGCGGGCTCAGCGCGGAGCCAGGCGAGTACCGCGCCGCGGGCGCTGCGCTCCCCCGGAGACGGCTGCTTTTCGGGGGCCGGGGGGCCGCTGCGCGCTCGTCCGCGGGGCAGCTGCGTCTCGGTGCCGGGAGCGGTGTCTGCTCTGCGCTGCCCGCGGAGGCGGCTGCCGCGGCGGGTCCCCTGCGCGCCGCCCCCCGCGCGGCGGGTGCGGGGGCTGCGGAGCCGGACCGGGCGCGGGGCAGGACGAGAGCCGGGAGGAGCCGCTTCCAGCCCGAAAGGAGGCGACGGTGCCTGGTCCCCCGCCCGGGGCAGCCCCAGGGCCCGTTTGGGGGGTGCGGGTGGGTGCGGGTGGGTGCACGCAGCGGGGTGTGGAGTAACGGCTCCGTTTGGCTTTGCACTGGATCGGAAAGGAAAGAAGCTGCGTTTTGAGAGCTTTATTGCTTGGGCAGATTTGCAGAGTGGGTTTTTCCAGAATGGTGGCAGAAACACAGAGCTTTGGCCTCTGTGTGTTATTTCAGGAGGTCTGTCAAGCGCGTGTTACTTTGCGTTCATGTCAGGGCATAACAACAGACAAAATAGTGCTTTTGTTACTGTGTCATATTTTTAGAATCACCAGGAAAAACTGCAGTCTCTGGCGTGAGGTGAAGAGTATGTGGCACTTGCTCCAGCAAAACAGAGAGCTTGCTGGTGGGGAGGAGATGGTCAGTCAGTACCGAATGGCAGCAGTGCATGGTGATTTTTTAAAATACAACAGAGCAAACAATAGAATATCATGTTAGCAATGAGGTTAGCCTGAAATAATGGAAAATAAAAGAGAAAGCAGCAAAGGTTATTCAGAATGCCAGTTTGAAATTCTCAAACTAATCATCCAAAACAAACAGTGGCTGGGTGGAACAATTTTCTTTAGAGGGAGTTTCCACTGAAATAAATAGCAAGTATATTAAAAAAAACTTTTGACCAGTTGTAATACTAATGGTGCCCCCTGTCTACAGGGGGCTGGTGGGGTCCACAACTGTGTTAGAAACACCTTGCAATCCAGAGCAATGTATTGTTGCATCTTTGCCGTCCGTTCTTTAGAGACCCTTCAGTTTTTATCTGAGAGCCCTGCCTGGAAAAGATCAGACAGGGATGTCCATTTTCCCCCTTTCCTTCCCTTCTTCTACTGCTTTAGGTGATCCCTTAGCGTTCATTTTCCTAATGGGATCCGCTATCTGCTGATGCCTTGGTTTAATACAGAAAAGCTGCTGCTGTGACATGCCAGCTCTGCATTACCTGTGGATTTGAAAAGCGAAGGTCTCAAAGAGTGTATCCTTTGCCTCTGCGTCCTGACCTGCTGTTGGTCCGCACAGCCAGCGGAGGAAGGCCACAGATGGGTGCTTCTGCGAGAGCACGGTGCCACTCCGTTGACTGTGCACTCTGGGATGCGAGGAAACACCTCTGGCGCTGCACCTGAGCCTTCCCAGTGCTTTTTTTTTTTTTCCAATGACCTGATCATTCGTTTGTCCAGCATGACTTTAATTAATTAAGCCACTTTGGTAGGGCTATGTATATAAGTGGTAGTGCTTTTGGTCATGGGCCAACTGCCCCGCAGACTTGCTGAGACCTGGCCCAACCCATGCCCAACTGAGTGGAAGTTCCTGGGTGGATTTTCTGGGCTCCTTCTGCTGTTCCAGCTGTGGCCTGCTACTCTCCAGGACATACCTGAAAACAAGTTAAGCATTACTTTGGGAGCCAGAGAAGGTCAGGAGGCCATTTTGATAGGCATAGGTCTTGGGGAAAAAATACAAGGATTGCAACTAGGCAGTTTTCTCCAAAATCTCACTACTTGTACACTACTTGTGCATTTAATTTGATTGAGAAGCCTATTTGTTTAACGCCCTCTAGTGATGTTTTAAAAATTAGCATAGATTCCTTTCAAGAGGAAAACAAGCATCAAAGTCTATTGGTTAAAAGATGTAAATTTTCTGGAAGTCAGCTGCTTCAGGGAATCCCTATAGAACATCAAACCGTATTTTGGAGAGGAGCATAACCATGCTTTGGAAGAGTGTCTCTAGACAGGGAGATAGTGACAGTCCCTGCCTCCCCTGCAGATTCTCAGCGGTGATCAGTGAAGCTCTTCCCTTCATCTTCTGAAGTGGATGTTTGCTCTTTGTGATTACCCATAAGGGAACCTAGATCCCCTCCTTCTTGTAACATAGGAGGTGCTGAATTTTATAGAAGTGCATTTCCTTGGTAGTTTGTACATGAGCACACCAGAGCTGCTTCCCACAGGACCCTTTTCGGAAGCACTGGCTAGTGATTATTCTGGTCTGCTGAGACTGGCTTCTTTATATAAAAACTGCATCTTGTTGTCAGAAATGAGGAATGTGGCTACTGGGCTAATTTGTGGCTCTGATGCAGAGCTGTTGTCACAGGACAGCCTTTCCTATTCCCTCTTAGACAGTATTACACTAGTGCACCTTATTCTACCTTCCTATCTGCCGCAGGTTCGCCACTCCAGTTATTTCATCCCTCTCTATCGTGCTAACGCTCTCACAAACACCTCCACGCGCCTGTACTTGTTCTAATTGCCTTCATTCCCGTATTACATGCTCCTCCGTGCTTGCCAGTGCCACCAACACAGCATTGTCTCAGTAGATCTGAATACACACGTCTCTACAACCTCCTAGAGCAGCACATCCACTCACACTTTACTGCGGCCTGTGTGCTGCTCACAGCTGTGCTGATCACACCTACATCCGGACTGTAGCCATCACATACGATCACCCCTAGAGGCCTCCAGAGCACCTGAATCAGTCTCCCCATTTGGCAGTGCTGTTCAAGAGGCAATCAGCATCTGTTGCCTGAAAGCTGAAGCACAAATGTCATCTAGTAATGGTACTCAAGCATGGTGCACATCTGAGCTACATGGCTATGCTCTCGGATAAGACATGAAAGTCTAGCCTGCCAGGTCTCCCCCTCTCCATGTCCCTCTGGTTAGGGACTTGGCTTTTCCTCAAGATCTTCTCTTTAATTTGTCTATTAGAGCATCACCAATATGATTACTTAGGCCCTGTACAATACATGGAAAGTCTCCTTAGCAGCGCCTTCTCCATTTCTGCTAAAGGTTGGGATTGTGGCAATAGCTATGATTAAGGAAAAAAAAAAAAAACGAAAAAAAAAACCCCTTGTGTTTGTTTTCCACTTCTCCTCCACTCTTTCTTCCAAGGGATGTTAGAGCTCAGGGAGGGAAAAAGGACTGGCATAAGGATGGGTCTGTTAGGGTACAGGGTGTCAGCCCCCCCTCTACTTCTCCCCACAATGCTGATCTTCCCACATTCCCCTGAGAACAAATGGCAGGACAGATAAGGATGTGAGAGTTTCCAAAACCTGGTGCCCATAATTGGCCCCTTTGAAAACAGGTAGGTGGAGTCCGGCCTGTGGCATGAGACAGAGAATCTGAAGCAAAACAGGATGTTTTTGTGATTAAAACTTATTTTAAAAATTCCTGTCAAAATGTTTGTTTTGGTTTGGTTTTGAAGTTGCCTGCAGCTTTTATTGGGAACTTTGAGTTCCTGTGAGCGTGTGCACATGCATTTGTGTGTGCATGCCCATGTATGTGTATGTGCACATGTGCTTGCACAGCGAAAATAAATGAGGAGGCTGCTATTTAGCCTCAGGACACTATTGTGCCTAAGAAGTAATAAAACCAATAGGGACTAACAGCTGAGCAATGGAAAAGGTAAACCCCATCTATATAGCTCTTCTGTAAATCTTGCTGGACAATTGTTTTCTGCTCTGGTCACCTCAAAATCAGAAAGGTTCTATCAAATTGTAAAATATTTATTGACAACCCACAAAAACGCTCGTGACTGGAGGGACAGGTTTATTCATTGTCATATGTTAAACACAGTTGATAGGGAATGAGGTGTAAGGGACAAAGCAGGAAGCCTTTGGGATCTTCTATAGTCTATCATGTGCCCTATATTTGGCCTAGTTTCGGCTGATCCTGTTTTCACACTATTTCCCATAGGGTTCTACACAGCAAAAATGCCTCCTTGACCTCATCTTGCACCCTTGCAAGGAGTTATGAACAGTCCTTATCTTGTATAGCCTTTGTCTGATTCATTGGAGATGCTGCACCCGCTCCAATCAGTCCCTGGGGTGAAACTGTAGAGCCTGCAAAGCACTGGAATTTTATCACTGTCTTCAATGGAGCAAGAAATTTTCTGCCTTAATCTTTCTCCTCCTTGACTCATCTATGAGATTGTGCAGTAGCTTGCAGCAGTCACTCCCATGGGATAATTTTTACAGACGCTTGTAAGGGACTTGATTGGAATAGTTAAGTTTCACTGCTTATCTTCTTCCACGTCTTCTACCATCAAACTGGAGTAGGTTCTTTCGGTCCATGCAATATAACTTGCATTGGTTCATAGCAAGAGCTTTTTACTACAAGATTGTGTGTATTTCCTCATTAGTCTCATTTGGCCAGTCATCTTCAGTCATCTCCATCCGCTGGCTTCCAGGTTATTTGATCTCTGAGCTCTTTGTCCCCTCTGATTAGCTTTTCTCAGCCTACTCACATATCTCTGGGCTGTGTTTTCAAGCCCCTACTTCACACTTTTTTTTTCACATGGCCTCAGCTGATATAATGTTGCTGCTAACTGTCCAGCCTGCCTTTCCTTTCCTGACCTTTGCCCAGCTGCTCAGCAATGTCTCTCTCTTGGCCTCGCTCGCTGTTCCACCCTTAATGTCTTCCTGCAAGTCCAAAAAAGTTGGAGCAAAAAAGTTTAATTGCTTCAGCCACATTCTGCTCTTATTTACTCAGCTCATGTAACTTTAGACTTCCAGCTCCACTGAAGCTGGTGATGTTTGGATCCTGGTTGGAGGCTGGGATGCCTTTTTTTTTCCATTTCTATCGCCTGCAAAATTCAGGGGGAGATTGGATCCTACAATTTAGCACCAACCTGAGGCAAGTTTTGAGGAGGCATTCCAAAGTGGATGTTACTCATAAGTATGTTGCCAGTCCTGATGCTGACAGGCAGATGAGCAAGCAACAGAAAGAGGAAACTGCCTTTCATGGTGTATGTGTTAGAAGAGGTACTGTTGATTAACTCATTTTTCAGCCAACCAGTTCTGAGAGTGCCACTTAACAACCCCAAGGCTGTATAACACTGACAGGATGCTTATAAGGTATAAAGGGATTAATGTTCAGCCCTAATGAAATCCAGATGCGCAGAGCTGCCTCTTTTCAAGCTCTTTTCCACTGCCAAGTTGTGAATAAAATGATTTAATCATTGTAAATAATGAGGCACACCAGATTCACAATATGCACTAGGTTTCTAAATTCACAGGCACCAAGGCCATTAGGTTGCTGCTAGCAGTCACCTGGTGGAGAGGGCTGGGTCACCTGCAGACCCTCTGCTTGCAACACGATCGTTCATAGGATGGCAACTTGGGACCTTTCTTGGGGACCACAATTCATGCGTGTAGGGCTGGGGGAAGCTGGCTTGGAAATAAGCCTGCTTCTATCCCTGAGACAAAGTCAAAGCAGGTATAAAGGTGGTGGGTGTTTGCTCAGTCTGTTCCAGAGGTGTCGGCGGTGCCACAGCTGAGACGCCGAGGCCTCGGCAGCTCATGGTGAACTCGTGTCCTCCTCTGGGGTGGCAGGAGGGGGAGAGGTGAGGGTTCGTACTCCGGTGGTGGAGTGGTGACTAGAGATGCATGTCTCCTCATTGAACGCTGTCTGCTCGTTGGACCTGAATTTTTTACTGCCTCATAAAATGTTTGTAGTTAACATTTTCTCTTTCTTATACAGTTTATATTTTGTTATTTCACATGCCGAGTGTGGGTACTTTGCATGCCCAGCACTGATAGTTAATCTGGGTCCTAGCAGGAGCTGGACCTGAATACTCGAGCTCAGGGGCCTAGATTTCATAAGACTGAAGTAATTCTGTTAGTGGACGGATACAGTTGTCTATGCAGGAGGAGTTTTAAACCAAGGAGATGGGGAAAAAAATGAGGTTCTTTTAAAGACATGAAGGAATGTGTTACATTCTTCCGTTCCTCAGGTTTGGCTGCTTTGCAGGTTTTTTATTTTGCCAAAGCTTGATTCAGTGAACTATTTATTTGCATTAAAAAAAAATTCTTAATTTACTTTGGCCTCAATGATGAATTTTTACACTGTGAAATCCAGTAAGTTCCCTCCTGATGTTATATATACATCCAACTTTACAATAGGAGCGTCTATTGCAGAGTACCAGCCTTCATTAAATGGTGTTAAGGGCATTTTAGCAGTCTCCTCACACTGATTTCCCACATGACCCCTATTGTTAGTTGCCCTGTAATTGTTTGGTACTCTATTCATTATCAGAGCATGCCACAAGCTGACGCTAGAGATCGTAAATGTAAATAAATTGTAGAGGCTTTCTGTAGAACTAGAAAGGCAAGAAAGTATTCTTTGTGATAAGTTTTTTGGGTAACTTTTGGCATTGGTTCAAAGGAAGGAAAAGGATGAGAAAGAGTCCCTTTACTGTTAGCAGGGGCTATAAAGTTCTGCAAAAAGCACAAAGGGAGTCCATGGAAGTGGATTGTCACCATGGGAATAAGCATGGCAGCAGAATCCCAACAGTCAACAGCTACGTTATCTGGTCATGGTCATGGTCTACATGGTCAGCAAATATTTCAAATTTGCTCAGTTAGAACCAAGACCTTCAGGACTTCATGACCTTCAAAAAAAGATCAAGGTATTTTCCAAATAAGGTTTTACTTTTCCCATTGCTTTTGGCCTATTCAGCTAGCGCTAGAAGGGGAAGTGCTGACATCTTCCTCTAGCAGCTGCTAGTTCTTTGCCAATGCAGAAGCGTGACGTTCAGAAGTATTTCTAGATTGATGTCAATATTTATTGATCTCTTCAGTGTCTATCAACTAGAGCCGCAGGGCGGCTGCTGGGAACTTCACCTGCTTCTGCCACCCGGAAAGCCGCAGGGGCTGTAGGGAGGAATGCATCCTCCAGAGTGAAATATCCCTGTTTGAAAAATACAAACAAGGGTATAAAAACCCCTTTCCAGGTTAGGAAGAAGGTGGAAGAGGAAGAACTCCCTTGGCTCTGTGAATGGAAATGAAAAATCTAGAAGAGAACTTAACTGTTACAAACAACTGAGGGCCTGGACTGCCCATCGCGTCTCGACTTTGGTCATTCCTGTCATTATTGTTGTTTTACACACCGTGCTTTATTGTTGTTGTTGTCCTCTCAAAACATATAGACGCATACCGTTGTGCTGACCTTCCAGTTTACAGAGGAAAGAAGACCCACAGATATTTTCCAGCAGCAGAGTTGCCCGTAATTATCACAGATTCATTCCCCCAGCACAGCATCAATGGGCTGATGCTTGGAAATAGCAGGATTTTTTTTTTTCTTATATTTATGAGTTATCACTTCTCCATCTGCAGTATTAGACACTGTAGTGAGGAAGCACAGAGCTCCAGCTGGATACCCAAGTGCTACAGAGGCACAAATGATGAGCAGGAGCAGTTTGACCTTGTTTTTCTGCTCAGAGCTTCTGGGCCCCTTTTTAGGAACCTGTTCTGCAGTTTGAAAGCCAGTTAGGAATTCCGCTTTGTTTTAGGACCCTAGGCAGTGTCCACTCTTGGTGGAAGAAAATACCATGCAAGCAGTGGTGTGTTCAGTAGCCAGAAATGCGGACCCAAGCCTTGATGATTATCAAGTGTCTTAACTGGGGGTCCAGCCTAGTGTCATTTAAGAATATAGACCATTATACCTGCTTTTGGGACAGATCAGCTTCAATTTGGAAGATCTGCGGTGCTCTTCATGAGACAACAGTCCCCTCTGCTTTTGAGAACATCCTTTTTCTTTGCCATCCTTTGTCAATATTGTTCCAGGGATTCTGAGGAAAGAAGGCCCTGCAGGCACAATTAATTCATGGAAGCGGAAAAAAAAATGACATGGAACAGATTACTGTGAGTCAAACTAATCCCCAGTCACCTCTGAGTGGAAAACCCGGTCGGCCTTTGGCAGCCGAGAGCTGTTTCTCCCCGTCCCCCTTATATGGGATGTTGTAAAATAAACCAGCAGGGTTCCACTTCTTGGAAGGAGAAGGAAGCTTGTTTCAAAGTGTGTCCTTGCAAACTGATTTAGTGCCATCGAGCTCTGCATATTTTAAGAAACGTTTGGGTTTGGTTGGAGCTACTTTTTAGCAGGGAAGGAGAGGGAAGCAATTAGTGAAACAACATGTGAAGAAGAGCTTGTGTAAAACAGCTTAGATAAATATTTACATCCAAGTTTCTTAGCTCTGAGTTCACTTTAAGCCCAGCTCCATCTCTCTGAGGGGACTTGCATCCCCAAATAAAATACTGGATTGTGGCCACCCAACGTTATTTATACTTCCTCCTCTGATGAGTTAAACTAATTATGGATTTAAGGGAGGTCAAAGGGTTAAAGTGGTGACTGGAGAGTTAAAGGCTCTGCCTAGCATTTGCAAGGAAATATTGCTTTATCATATGTCTGTGCTGGCAAAATCTATCCCAAGAGCCCAAAAAGGCTGCAATTTTTTTCCTCTCATCAGTGCCCTGAATATTTGCCCTTTTCAAAGTGATGTGAACTATTAAAATATAAATGAACAGCCACATCTGTCCTTACCTGACTTGAAGCAATATGGAAACACTAGGCTGGCTGGATCAGAGCAGTGTGACATTAGCCAGATAATGCAACGGGCTGCCAGAGTCTCGAGGCAACAGGAGCCGTTAGGGCCGTTAGCACAGTACTGCATGGGCTGTTTGCGTGGTTAGTACTGCTCCTTATGGGATGAGTCATCTGTGTTATGGAACAGGTTCTTGTACCTCCAGTGGTAGGAAATGGACCTGTTTGTTCAGCCAGGCTGGTGATGGCGCTGGTTTCTAGCTATCAATTCCCAATAATGTTCCATGAGATTGATCTCCTCTGAGTCTGTCTGCTCGCATACGTTGTTAGTCTGTGCGCTTGGATAAGTGCCTGGGGCAGGAACTGTCTGTCTTGTTTTCACAGTCAAAACATCGCAGTAATGACTCTGGGGAATATACCGTGTGATTTGAGAAGGGAAACCTGGCTTCTAAGCCTAGTTCTGCCACTACTTTTCTGCATCATTGTGGGTATGTTACTGAAGTCTTCATTATGAGCCATTGTTTCTGTTTTCCAAACAGTCACCTCTGAAGCTGGACTAGAGATACATGGCATAGTGGTAAGGAGCTTTGGTTGAATAGTGGTTGTAAAGCACTTTGAAGTTCATCACCTGGAAACTACTAAGGTAAAAACAAGAGAGTTCTATCAGGAAAAGCAGAAAGTCACTTTATTAAGGCTACCAGCATCCTGGAAACGGGCTGTATCCATCCTCTTGTAGCACTGGTAGTTATCGGCGGTCCTGCAGAGTTACAGCTGTAGCCACTCGTTTGGCAACCTGGTCGTGGGCTTGTGCAGCAGTGGGCATTCCTCTAGACAGATAGAGTTTGTTTGTCTCCCCCTGTGCACCAGCCCTGAAATGTCTCTGGAGCAGCTGTGAAGGCCTGGTGTACCTCTGATGCACACATGGCATCTGTTTGGGAGCTGGGAATGGGCGGTGTCACAGTCCGATGTGTGGCGCTGGTCCTACAGCTGCTAGAAGTGTTGCTGTCAGTGGAATGAGAAGCCAGGCAAAGCAGCTGGTGGGTGAACGCTATGAGCTGGGTTTTTCAGTCTGCTTCGTTTTCTCCTGGCTATTCTGAGTAGTGGGAAAAGGCCCACCTGCTGTCTTGGGATGAAGTATCTGACAGAGGCGTGACGTCTGCCTGCAAAGCCCAGCTCCACTCAGTGGCAGGGTGCAGAGCAACTGCGGCTGTGGATGGCAGTCCTAGAGGTGCTGCAAGCTAGGCACCAAACAGGCGAAGTACATTATTTCTTGGTCTGGCTCCCTCTGAAAATGAAGCATGTCACACTAAGGACCTGAGGGTGCACCCTGCCACCTCCACTATTGTCTGAGCTTGATGGTGAATTGCACCCAAGATTGGCAGGGAGAGCAATAACAGAGGCTAAGGAAGTTCTTATAAGTTTTATAAAAATCAAGAGGCAAAGGGACACCTCAGCCCCATAGCTGGTGTGTCACTGGCCTGCAGGAGCTGATGTGCAAATGGTGGCTGATGTCTTTGGGGCCTGGGATTGTGGGGAGAGGCAATTGGCCAGTCCTTAGCGATGAGCAGTGTTTGCCTGGTTGCCCAGTCCCAGTTAGGCACTGCAAGGGGTGGTTTTGAAACCCAGGTTAAGCTCCCTTGGCAGCCCAAGCCCGGACCGGAGCGCTGAGGGGGAAAGGTTGGATCTGCCACCTTACAGACCAAGGCAGAGAGGCATGTTGGCCAGGTGATGGCCCATTTAACTCTATTCAACCTCTAACAGTCACCTAGTGATTAAGTTGTTCCAGGAAATACGCTGAATTGCACAGGAAAGGAGCATGTTCAACTCTCCACCCTGAGGTCTCATGTGCTTTCTAATAAAGCCAGCCCCTGCAGGCCTTATACTCATGGCCTTCATATGCTGACTTGGAGGAAACCAAGCACAGAACAGATGTGGGAGATCTCCTCTCAGGAAACCGCCTTCCCCTTTCTCCCATCAAACCTTTCAAGCATGTTTTCGTCACCTGAATGTCTCACTCTTGTCTTCGCCTGCAAACTCACTCCTTCAGCTGCATGCCTTACAGCACGTGCTGCAGGTACTACTAACACGTCTGCTCACATCAGTTACTGTTTTCTAAAGTCTGATAGGCATTTCACCACTAGGGATTAGATTTTTAGGCATGGCATGATTTCAGGATGTCTTCTGTAGGCAGTTAGTACTTGAACAGCTCTGTTACTTCCCAACATTTCCAACTAATGTCCCACTAACTATTGCTGTTACTCCAGCGGCAGAAAACACAAGACTCTTCTTACATTAGTATAACTCATTGCATAGTTATTTCACACTACCGTCCTAGCTAAATTTGCTATGTTGTTAAAGAAGCATTGTATAAAAAGTCCCTTAAGCATCCAGTGAGTTTGGATGGCTCTTTCCCTACATTAAATGAGTATAAAGCTTCAGACTTCAGTGCACCAACACTGACTTTCCCCTGCTGGCCCTCTCTACAAGCCCCTGTCCCATCCTAGAGGTGCTCGGTGATGTTCTACCAGTCCCCGGTCCTCCCGCCTGCCCTCCCTCCATGCACACCCCGGGACCTCCGTCGCTGCAGCCTGCTCCTCGGGGCTGCGTTTCCCCTGGCAGCTGGGACCTCGCTGGAGTTGCTTTCATGCTCAGGGGCCTGGGGAGCAAGAGGCAGGGAGGAAGTCTCAGGCAGGCAATCTGGAGCAGGAAGCAGCTGCTGGTGTCAGGAACTGGTTCGCACAAAACATTTGTCAGAGGGGCTGTTCCTGCTCCTTTCTCCCCATCAGGTTGTGCTGGCCTGCCTGCTGGGTGGCAAGTTGGAAGGAAGCTGATTAACAATGTCTAATCGTGATCACCATTGTGACAACGTATTTCTTCTAAATATAGTATCTTCCCCTGACTGAGAACTGGGCAAAGATGGGAAACCAGCACAGGAACCAAGTCACTGCCCAGGCCTTTGTCTCAGTCTAAGGACTCTTAGACTCTCCAAACTCTTCCCTTTTAAGGGACACATGCTTAGAGGAGAATTAGAGAGGGTTTTATCATGGAATCACAGAATGGTTGAGGTTGGAAGGGACCTCTGGAGATCATCTAGTCCAATATCTCCAGGGAAGGAGACTCCACAACTTCTCTGGGAAACCTGTTCCAGTGCTCTGTCACCCTCACAGTCAAGAAGTTTTTCCTCATCTTCCGATGGAACTTCCCGTGATTCAGTTTATGACCGTTGCCTCTTGTCCTGCCACTGGGCACCACGGAGAAGAGTCTGGCCCCATCCTCTTGACACCCTCCCTTCAGATATTTGTACACCATGATGAGATCACCTTCTCAGTCTTCTCTTCTCCAGGCTGAACAGGCCCAGCTCTCTCAGCCTTTCTTCAGAGGAGAGATGGTCCAGTCCCCTCATCGTCTTTGTAGCCCTCCGCTGGACTCTGTCCAGTAGTGCCATGTCTCTCTTGGACTGGGGAGCCCAGAAGTGGACACAGCGCTCCAGGTGAGGCCTCCCCAGGGCTGAGGAGAGGGGCAGGATCACCTCCCTCCACCTGCTGGCAACACTCTGCCTAATGCACCCCAGGATCCCATTGGCCCTCCTGGCCACAAGGGCACATTGCTGGCCTCTGCTTAACTTGTTGTCCACCAGGGCACCCAGGTCCTTCTCGGCAGAGCTGCTTTCCAGCAGGTCAACCCCCAGCCTGTACTGGTGCATGGGGTTTTTCCTCCCCAGGTGCAGGTCCCTGCACTTGCCTTTGTTGAACTTCAGGAGGTTCCTCTCTGCTTATCTTATTCTGGGTGGCAGATTGGGCAGGGAATCAAGGCTGAGAAGATGACAAGTCCTCCAAGGAGCTGGTGGCATGATGGGAGAAGTAGTGCAATTGTTTGCAGTGATCTAGTAGCTTTTCAAACCAGTCTCACCCAAGATGAGGCTGGGAGACAGTGGCACAGGCAGATTAGGGGACAGGTACACACAGGGCTGTGGCTGCCTCCCCATTGGGGGCACCGAGTGCCCTGCAGTGGGTTTCCCCAACAGGGACAAGGGAATGACTCCGAGACAGCAGTCTTTGGAGCCCTGGGTAAAACTGCTGGTCATGGGGTTGGATTCAAGTTTATATGTTTACTCAGGCAACATGTGAAGGCTGGGAACAAGGGGAAGAGGACACAGCAGCCAAGTGAGCAGAGCACGTCAGAGGGTGGGAGGATGTGTAGCAGCCGGTAGTGCTAGCAGGACGGAGGGATGATAGTCCCCATGGCTTCCTCTTCCTTCCCCGCTGCTGGTAAATCGTTCCAGCTGACTGCGTGTGCTGTTCCTCCTGCTCTTATATTAGTCCTGAGCATAATGAGAGAATTTCGTTTATAATGCTTATTATTCAAACACTTTTCCCTAAACTATTTTAAATGCAAATCAGCATAAAATGGCAAGCCCAGTTGTTTTTCAACTCTTTTTACCTAATGCCAGGTTTCCTTTTTTGCAGTGAGACCATCTTCCCTCCCCTTTCTTTATTGCTCTCTAGTTGGATTTTCCAACGAGAAGTGCAGATACAGTATATATAAGCATGTGGTGAGAGCATCTTATGCTCACATAAACAAGGGACTTAACGGAGTAAAAGGCAGAAGTGTCTCACATTGTCTCACATTAAGATACTTCAGGAGGCATGCTGCTGCTAACATAAATTTGTTATTAGATGGAAGGTCAGCAGCAGTTGTTTTCACGTGGATGGATCTGAGCCCAAGCTATCGGTTAATTGTTTCTGTACTCTTCAGTCTTAATTTTTTTTTTTTTTGCAAAATTACCTGAGAGCTAAATAACAATGCTATGTGTATGCAGTAACTTTACTGTGTTTAAGTGAATCACTGAAAAACATGCTTTTTCTGGAGATCAGTTAATTAATAGCAGTGATCAGCTAGCTGCTGACACAACATGCGGATGCTGCAGGGAAAGCACGAGCAGGTAATGTTTCACAAAAATCCACCAGAGAATGAGAATAGTATCAGCCTTGTTGGCTCTGAGTGTTCTGTAATGCTCTAAATAATCAAGGATAGTGTGGCCCACAGTTTACTTCCCTCTGACGGCACCTTTACCAATATAATACTCCCTAGGTGATTTAAGCATTAGCATGCAATTGACTCCAGACTTATGAACAAATATATTACAAATAAAATCAGTATATGATATTCTTTCACCATCTTCACATTAGAAAGTGGACTGTATGTCTAAGACTTGGGTAAAGTGACACTGACAGGCAAATTTTCCGTATAAAATAGTACAAGCCAAGATGGTGTGGGAGAAACAAATTTCCCTGTGGAGCTGGGTGCCTCCAGCCATACCAGCAGCATTTTGCAAGGCTTGCAATCTTTTCTTTCCATTTAGCAGCATACAGAGAACTCATAGCACAGCATCAGTATGCTGGGAATAAGGGTAGACCTGAATTAACCCCCTCCCTATACTTGATCCTATTGCTTTTAGCGCCTCTGAAAATAAATAGGGAAGCCAGTCCAGTGTCAGGTCTGAAAGGTGAAGTTCTCACTTCCATATGATGGTTTCTAATAGAATGCAGCTTCAAACCTCTTTAACCCCTGCTTGTCATGGGAACAGAGTCAGTGCATGGACACATTAAACATATAGGAGGGAATGGAAGGAGAAGGGATTGAGCAAAATTCACAGCTCATTGGGGTAGCTGGACTTTTCTTTCACCACAGGTTAAGTCTGATGGCTGAATGTCCCAGATCTGGAGTCACATCTCAATTTTTAGACTCTGTCCATCTCTAGCAACAGGGAACATTGTAAAATCTGTGCACAGAGCTTCCTTCATCCAAAAAAAAAAAAAAAGTAGGAGATGGCTGTCGTCCTTTCCCCAGCAGAGAATGTTTGAGATGGACATCAGCTAGCTGGCTGATCTTCCTTGCTTTGTGTCCAGTCCTCGTGAAGAGCATGCTAATGCAATGGACTGCAGGGTGGCATGGACATACCAGGCTAGTTTTAAACCTGCTAGGTAGCCCCATTTCTTGGCGGAGTGTGTTAGACTCTGCAGCGCTCCATGCTGCTCTTTCTACACCGCTACTTGTTTTCAAGCTAGCTGCGAGTCTCTGTTTCAGTGAAGACATACACAATGGCCTGAGCCGACCTGCTCCAAAACTTTCCAGTAGTGTATTTTTTTCCCTGGAAAATGCACATTCACTGAAAGCAAACATTTCATGGAAATGCGCTGCTTTGGAGGAGCCTTCTTGCAAAATAAAGGGAGTGCTCTGAAGGAAGTCTTCCTACCACACAGGATTTTAAAGCTTTCTGCTAGGCAACTTTCCACTGGAAAAATGCCCTTGTTTCTTGTCAGCTTTCCTACTCAGCTCCATGCTCTGCAACTTTGCAGCAGCCCTATCATACGGATTAACCCTGAGAATTTAAGTCCCACAGATCGGTCACATCTTACCTTACAGATGGTCCTGCAGCCAAGCAGCCCAGGACTTGCAGAGAGCCAAGCCAACCACTCCTTGGCCATCTAGTTCCCATGTTTGGTCCAGAAGCATCAGGGTTTCTGGCCTGATATAATCCATTCTGTCATAACCTACAATCCTTATAGCACCAGCAGCTTGTGAGTGACAGAGACGTGTTTCCCTGCTGCTTTACACTTGATCCCCAGGGATGAGTCTAACCAGGCAGTTTCATGCTGCTGATAGTGGAGCGCACTGATCTGGTCAACTCTCAGCAGCCACTGGGGTCAGAGAGAGTGCATTGCATTTTTTTGAAGTACAATGTATTGATGTTTCTGAAACATTTTAAATAATTAGTGTTTTGCAGGAAATTTGAACTATTGAAGCAAAAAATCTTATTTCCATTTCTAAATCTGAACTAAAGCAAATACCAGTATTCCAGTGACACATATGTACAAGCTTTGACCTGCTCTCATCAGAAGGAAAATACACCTTGTACTAAGCAGGTGTCGTTATTTTTCAGTTCCATCCCACTTTCACAATCTGAATAGTAGCGTTGTGGCACAGAGGTCAGTGGGGTAAAAAAAAAAAAAAAAAAAAAACCTGCTCATGTTGGCCAGCTGAATCGATATTGTAGGCCATACATGGATTTGGAATGAGGCGTATTAGACTCACAACTTTTCCCCATTGCCAAGAAATACACAGCTAAAATTGGCAGCTCAGGGATGAGTAATGCACAAACACAGTCCAGAGCGTTGCAAGTGCTCGAGCACTTTCGAAGTGTGTTGGCTAAACTAGTATCTGTTTCCACAGCAACAGAGCAGCGAGAGATCATGTCGTGTCCCTTTGACACAGCTCTTGAATCTGAGTGCCTGGTTAATGTGAACAGAGCTAACTTCCAGCAGTAGTATTCCCTGGCTGTGACGCTGCGGGGCGCAGCAAAGCTTCCTCTTCATCTGATAGCAATGCTGTTGTCATGAGGCTGTTACACCTCCTGGTGCACAAGTGAGCCCTGGGCTGTAGACCTCCAACAGCAGCCTCCACCAAGCCACCTCTGAAGTGCAGCCACATGGAGGGTGGGCAAGGGGCCTGTGGCGGCCCCAGAGAGCTCTTCTGAGTGATACAAAGGCCTTACAGCATTTCCTCTTCATAGTGAGATGGGAGGTAGAAGCTGGAGCTGACTGCTTGGAAAAGCGCATGGGAGTGAAAGGAAAACCAGCTTGTTGCTGGTGGAGAGGGTCAGTGAGTGGTTTGAGTGAGGGTCAGTGAGTTCTCATTAATGATAAGAGTCTGTTAGAGCCAGTACAGTATGATATTTCAAGCTTGTTAAAAAAGTGATCTCATGTATGTTAGTAATTAACTGTTAGTTAATTACTGGTTAGTAATTAACTGTTAGTAATTAATTCACTGGTGTAGATCACATGAAAAAAGTGCAACATAATTTCCTGCTCTTGTAGGACATAGGAAAATTCTTATACTGCATTTCAAATGATTTCTTGATATCTCCAATGATTACCTCAAAGAACACAGCTTATATTGCCACCATCAAGTTATTAAGCTTTATCGTGGCTGCATGAGGCGAATAAAAATTCTGCTTCACTTGCTGACAGAGAAATGGAAGCACAGACCAGGAAGATTACTTTATTTTTCTCCCTGTGTGTCTTTAGCAGCAAAGCCAGAAAAAGAACAGAAGAGTTCAGCGCCACACAGCTGTTAACCTATTAGTCCATAATGACACTCACTTGTAAGGCAAGAAGGCTGCTCAAGAGGCCAGTTAAGGTACAGCTTCCCCCTTGGGGTCTGGGAGCCATGAAAGCCCAGTCAGGCTCCTGCAGAACCCAGCAGCATCTCACATGGGGCTCAGCATCCCAGAGGAGGGCTAATCGGTCAGTTCCCTGCAGCAGAGCTAGAGCAGAGGTGCATGTGCTGAATAAAGTGGTGAGTCCTGTCCTGTAATAGGGAAAGTTAAGAGTGAAAAATATGTCAGATGATACAGAGAGCTGTCATATGTGGTATTTAATGTCCTTCCATTAGTGACGTCTGCCCTTAAATGTTGATATCAAAAGTCATATGATATTTAGTCAACGTAGTGTTCATGGGAAAATGGCAGTATTGGGGACCTGGGGTTTCCTGGTCCAAGAACTGGAAGGTCAGGTCAGATAGGGTCTAGTATATTTTCATAGACCCACTGCACCCAGCATTTCAAAGTTTTCATTGAGAGACATTTGACCAGCTCTCCCAATGAGAAGGTTGAGAACTATCGAAGATGCAGTATGAGCGCCGTTTCTACCTCTGGCAGAGTATGATTTTTTTTTGACATTAAAATGACATTGGTCTGTTTGCCTTTTTCTGACTTAACTTCACTGCCTGGTGTCAGCATGTTTGCTCTTCTGTCACTTTGGTCACATTTTTGGTACATTTTGGTTATCCCTCTGATTTTTTTTGCAACAAAGCCATAAAGCTGTGAACTCTTGAAATATGCAGGATGCAGAGCACTTTTTTAGGTCACTGGAATAACACTCAACGTGTCAGAAGACTTTTGACCAGTAACCTCTTGAGGAAACGATCATCTACATTGGCTAGCCCATATAAACAAAATTGCTTAAAAAGGGGCACACAGCTAGGCTCTCCCAAGAAGAGGAGGAGGAAATGATCGACTGTTTTATCTTGCATGTCTACTTAACCCAAAGGCAGAACAATTTATTCTTCCTCCACTAAATATACAAATCAAGTCAGGTATACTAAATGTGAGAATATGTCAATTAACTGTCTGCCCCATTCCCTCAGTAAGGTGCCGCTTGTGTGGCCATCATCTCAGTGGTGTGCTTCCAAGGATGTGTGACCGGCTGGGTCACACAGACTTTGGCTGAGGGCTTGGACGGCCATTTTCTAGTTTGTCTGGGGTCTATTTTAGGTCAGGCAACTGGACCTCCGTGCAACTGACAATCTCAGTATTTTATTTGGAGACTGAGTATGAGGAATAACTTGTGTCTTGTAGTCACAGCATTTCACAGGAAACCCAAGTCTCTACCTTGGTTGTGAGACCTTCACTGATAGGCCAGTGGCTGCTGGAAGAAGTGTCAATGAAAAGGTCACCAGACTCCTCTGGAGAAATGCAATGGGTGGACACAAGCACGGCTTCTTGGAGGGCATGCTTGCCATCATTCAGAAATAGTCTTGAAACCATTCCTAACGATCAGAAGAAAACATACACCAAAACATTTTCTCTACCAGCTGAGAATGAAATCCTGACTGCCTAATTTTTCCCCTGTTTATTCTGGGTAAATTGTCTGGCTACACTACACTTATTTTATGTACGCTGTTGGTATTCCTAACCAAGTTGTACCACAGAGGAAACTGCAGTTCTGGGGAGACCAGAATGATTCCTTTACCTGCAGTAAGGTTTTTATGTGCCGTGGGATCCTTGGGAACAGAAGACATTGTCACTTGCAAGGTATTATTGCAATGCCATTCAAGATGGTACCACAATGTCCCTGGCCCAATGATGCCTCAGGTCTCCTGCATGCCTGCTGTGTTGGTTCAAGTGGCCTCTGCAGCTGACAGCCGCCCAGGGTTTCCCACCACACCCACCCTCTCTTCCTTCCCAAAGATACTGCATGACGGCTGCTTTACTGTATCATGTTTTGTAAGAACATTTTATCCTACTAAGGCACCTCTGAAAGCCAGATGTTCCCTCTCAGTATGGACTCTCCTTTTTTAAAACAAACATATTTGAGCTGGTGTTATTTTTATTCAGTTCTCTCTGTGAAAAACCCTAAAACAGATTTAGATCTTTACTTGGCAAGGTCAAATCAGGGAATGAGGGAGAAATTGCCATCCATCTCTCTCTCTGTCTATATATATATATATATACATGTAAACAAAGAAGCTACTTAAAAGAATGTTACTGATGTTGCAAAGCTGGGCGTTCAGGCTATAGGAAATGACTTAATTAAATTGTTCTTGCGACCCCACTCCAACTTTGAGCTATTTCATCATATACTTTTTTTTTCACAAGGTCATCTGTGCTTCAGAGTGCACAGATGAACCTGCTCAGGCAGTGAATCAGGGATCTGTATTGCAGTGAGCTCTTGCCTGTAGGATTCCCTGGACCTTTGTTGCAGAAGTCAAAGGTGTCTTGGAAACGAGATGGGACATGAGTAAGCGTGTGCGATGCCTCTCTGGCAACTGGATTCCTCACCAGCCTCTGCCACAGTTTCCTTTCCGAAGCTTGGTAAATCACTTCCATCAACTTTTGAAGTGGTCACAGGTCATCACCTTTTCTTAATTTTCTGAATTCCTGACATAAATCCCAGATTTATAGACATGAGGAACCCTTTCAGCTTCAGCAAAAAAGAGCAGGAACCGTGCCTCAAACAAACAATGCCCCCGGCCAACCTTTCTGTCTGCTCAGAAAGTTCAGATCCAATGTGTTGAAGACCCAAATTAACAAATCACTTTGTTCTTGGGCTTTCCCTCAGTGAAACTGGGATAATACCTTCCTCTGACATCCTAAGAACATTGTGACAATGTGGTTAATATTTAAGGTACTGAGCTCTAATAACATAATGTGCTCAGAGTATTAATGAGCTCGCATGCAACAGGCACATTCTGCATTCAGCACAGAGTTTGAATGGTTTACAGTTAATAAAAATAACTCTCTTTCTCTAAGGGACCTCTCCTCAACCAGCAATGCTGATTTCTCTTATTCTTAGGTTGCTCCGTACTTCAATATGTTCAGAAGTTGAGAAGTCGATAATTCTCAGAATACTCTCAACTTTTTGCTCTAACACAGGCACATGCTGAAATTAGAAATGAGCTGTGCAACAGATTCTCCCGTACTTACTAAGCATGAGCTCTTTGTTTAAGGATCTGTCTCCCAGGTTAAAATCTGGCATTTTTCTCCAGCACAAAATTCATTTAGCAAATAAAGAGAGACCTGTGACCTTCATGGGTTTATGTTGACTTGGATGCTTACCATGTCTCACTGACAAGTCTCACCATTATAGTCACCTCATTTGTGTGTCAGACAAGACTTTGTGGCTAAGACTGTTAAAAATAGATGAGTGTCTTGAGGTTACATAACCTGGAGAAGGGCTTAATAACAGTCTATTTGCTGAATCTGAAAGTCATGGAAATTCAAGATAAAGAAAAATCTATTAGGTATTCTCATCCATTCCTTCAGACCATAAAATATTGCTCCAACAGTATTGTATGCTGTCCATAACTTTGTCCAGTCCAGTTTTAAATGGGATTTCCATACCTTTCCTTAGAAGACTGTTCCACTGTCTACGAGACGTCAGTGCTAGGAAAATTTTCCTGACCTTCAGCCTGCGTTTTTTCTCTGCCCAGTTTCATACTTTGAACTTTGGCTGTGAAAACGGGAAGCATTTCCAGTTAGGAAAGTCTTGAGTGTCCCACATAAATGTGAGAGTCGACAAGTGTTTTAATAGTAAGGAAAGGAAGGAAGTGTCTCTGAGAGCACAGATTGTGGCCTTCAGTGGTGAGATTCAGTGTATGTGAACAGATAAAAAGAGAACTTGTAGAGTGCGATAAGCAAGGCTGCTTCCCAGGTGGCCACACTAACTGGAATGTATTTTTCTCTTACAGAAAATGAAGCCCATAGTCCAAAGAAGACGATCTACCCCTTCTGCCATTACTAAAGCTCTCAGCAAGTCAAAATACCATTCCAGGTATACCTTTTTGACCCCTTATTTTCACCTCTCTGCATATACAGACCAAACTCAAACTGCTTTTCTAATTCAGTTCACAATATCGAGGGTGATTTTTGTGCGGACATTTTGTGTGGAAGATTTTCTCTTTTGCTGGAACATGCTTTAAAAATGTAGTACAGAGAATGTATAGCGCCAGACAATGATCTCTGTTACAGTGATGTAAACCAGAATAACTCCAGTGAACTTAGTGGAGTTACTCTGGGTTTGTAGCTTTGTAGCAGAGATAAGAATCTAACCCTTGTGGAAAAACAGCCGTAGTGAAGGTGAACTCTGTGTGCCACTAGCTGCGCACTCGATGCTATTTCGTTAGCCATAGCAGTCTGGTTCGAGAGGCCAAGAGTAGGTTGCCAGTGACAAGACATTGCTGTTCCCCACGGTACGAGAGGCCTTCAGGGAAAATGGGGTGGAGACATCTGCAAGGTTAGCTGATTATTTTAGAAACAGAATTAGGTCTATGTGTTTGATGCCCGTCACATCCAGGTATAAATACACCTGAACAGTATTGCACAGCGCAGAGACAGCCAGGTAAAATCAGGGACTACAAACAGCATACAGGTTTCTATGGTGTGTTTCTCTGTTGTTGTAGTTGGGATAAATTAGCTCTTACACTTCTCTTATTTATCTAAGTGGGGTGATTGCACTGGCAGCGCAGGCATCATCTGTGCAGCCCCAAGAGCAGCGCTGGGACTGGCTGATGAAGAGCCCTTCCTCCATCCCTTGCAGTGCGGAGCCATTTCCTGCATCAGGGTATGAAATGCTCTGTACAGGCCAAGTGTAACTGAGTAACAGATCTTCCAGTTTTCCTGACAGCTCTCCTGGCTTTTCTGTCATGTGCCCTCATCACCATCAGCCCATTAACTCAGCAAAACTTTCAAGCAGAGCCATGTTCAGAGCTTGCAAGGCCGTAGTGTGGCTCTGTCTGTGCTGTCATGCTTGGTCTCCAGGTAAGAAGAGGACCCAGTCTCCTGAATTGTCAGCCGGGAGTTTTTCCCCAAATTCACCCTCAGCTGGAAGCCCACACTGCCTCCCTTTCGCTCGGGCAGGGCACTGTGCCTGCCAGGAAGCCGGTGTGCTCCTGCCTGGCAGGAGCGAAGAGCCCCAGCTCACAGGCACAAAATCCAGGGCACTTACAGAGATGCAGTGACTGGGTCACTCATCATCACCTACACAAATGCATGCACTGTTGGGGAGGCCACACCTCCTGAAAAGAATAAGAGATTTTCCTTTAAATATATATATGGAGATATATCCCCTTTGCCTGCAAACAGCAGAAACAGCACTATTCCGGCTCCTCTTGCTGGACTGCAAAGGAGACAAGCTTCCCTGTGTCATTCTTGCTGGGCAGTCAATGAATGTTTAGCTGATGGATTCATTGCTGTTTAGTCTACCATCTCACCAGCAATGGGCAATGGTATGAGAAACAGAAACAGAGGTGCCCCAAGAAATGAAACAACTGATGTCAGAGGAAAGAGAGACAGAAACAAACTTTGGAGACAGAAGCAGCCCAGTACAAACCGTTACGTGAAGGGCTCCTCTGTGCTGGGACATCAGTGCCAGCAGCATGTGGCTGCGGGTGAGAAGCAGAATTGGGAAGTGTCAAAATAGAGGACCTTGGTGAAGAGAAGCCCTATATGGGTCTGCCTGTGCTCTGCCAACCTCGGTTGGTTTGGGTGAGGGCAGAGTCAGACCCTGGGCTCTGACTGCAATAAGGGACTGGGATTTACTTTAAATTAAAGGGAAAGAGGCTGTAAACTACCCTCAGCAAAGAAGGATCTGGAAGGAGCTGTTCCAGGGAGAGGAAGGTCAGGCAGTAATACTGCAGTACTCTCAACAACTGCCACAGGCCTTGTTGAGAGAATGACAGCCCTGGGACAAAAATACCTGCCTTCAGAGCAGGTGCAGGACAGCAAAGGTGTATCAGGAAGGTGCAGCAGGACACAGGCATGGTATGGCACTCACTGCCTCTCGTAGCGACGCTGCAGCTGCTTCCATCCCACGGCTGGGAACCGTGTTTGGGGGGAACAGGGAGTGCTAAGGAGTCTGCCGGCTCTCTATTAGCACCATGTAGCACGGCGTCAGTTCTGGTGATTTGACGGGAGAACTACTAGGACCTGGCCCTACTCCAGGAGACTCATGTCCCCTGTCAAATGACAGCAGCTTTTCCTCACTACCAGCTTGCGCAGACGGGTTAAGTGGTGACTGTGATGGGAAAAGCTCCTTCTCTTGCCCGCAGCTCTGGAGCCATCCAGTGCTCTGTTGATTTTCATTCCTTCAGATACATAAAGCATCAGGAGTGTTGACAGATAGAGTCAAGTACAGACATGCCAGACCTGCAAATCTTCTGCTGAAATATCAAGTGCTAGCCATGAGCCAAGCTCCTTGGTCCTTTGGTGGGGGCCAAGCCCTCTTCAATTCCATCGCCTCTTCCTCCTGCAGCACCGTGTAACTATTAGACACAGAGAAGGGCATCCCATGCTCCTATCTGCCTTGATCTGATAATGATCTTATAAATAACATTTCCTGAGGGATTTGTTTAGCTTGTTTTGTTTTTCTTTATAAGAAAAAGATGACAGCATTGGCCTGATTTGCATTTTAGTCCTGACCAGCCCTCCTAAATAGCACCCCTTTTTTGTGACCTCATAGGTAATTGCTGCCGGGTACATCCTGCTTTTCTGAAACGTCCATTCAGGAGCCAATCTCGTAGGAGCGTTCAAAACAAAGGGCAGAATTTGTTTTCGCTGTGTTGTCTTCTGACCAAGTGATGTGGCTTCTTTGCCATTCTTCCCCACCCCCAACTTGCACTTTAAAAAAAAAAAAAAAGGAAAGAAGAGAAACAAATTCTTGACTTTATTTGGCTGGAGAATATCCTTGTGAAGGAGGGGAGCTTTAAACGTTTTTCATTATGGATTGCTCTGAAGGGAGCTGGTATGATGCCATCTTTGCTTAGGCCGCCAGAGTATTGGTGAAATTTTTTGCTCTCCTGCTGTTGTGTTTACAAAGCTGTGTAACTCCTTCAGTACTAGGAAATCCACTGCCAAGCTTGAGCGCTGCTGTGGCTGCCACTGCTTGAGTGACGCACATGGGAAGCTTTTAACAGCAAGTTTAAAGGTGGTTTTTGTTTTTTTTTCTCATTTGTGGTGGCAACGACTGTGGAAGCCAAGAATGCACTTGCTGGTGGTGGAGGAGGGAAGAGTGGATTTCTGCCTGGGAGAGTGCAGGTGTTTCTGTGACTGGAGGATGATTTTTCAAAAGCAGCTAATGAATAGCTTTCACCTCTGTCCCGTGAAATCAGAGAGGCTTATTTCTGGGGCCAGTGGAAATTGAGTTGGGCTAGCAATGTTGACAATACACTTAAAGCTCATGTGATTTTTTCATTTGTTAGTGTTGAGACTTCACTCAGACTAGAGTAGTGTTGCTGAGGGGTGGAGGAAAGGCAGGTACCTGTCCACCCGCGCCCTTGCCTGCAGACAAGATACGCGTTGTTGTTGTTGTGTATGCGTAGAGACAGGAGGAGCTCTGTTTCTTTCTGTCTACTTAAATCTAAAGCCATTCCTGAGAGATTAGCAAATCCACTCAGGGCCAGGCACACAAAGGAGGTCTCTCAACAAAGAACTATTGCTTATTTATTCAGTGCAATCCCACCTCCAAAGCACGGGTGGACCCAGGACGTGGCAGTGTGGACCTGTCGTACTGCCAGGGCCGCAGAGCAAGCCAGGGAGCAGAGCGGGGCTGGCAGGGCAGGACACCCCCAGGAGCGCTGCTGAGGGTGCTGGGAGGAGAGCGGGCAGATGAGCACCTGTCCCAGCTGGGCAGAGCACAGAGAGAGGATCTGGTTTGATCCCAGTGACCACTTGTTGACTTCAATCAACATGCATCAGTCATAATTTTTTTGGGAAATGGTCAGCACCTAAATCAGTCTTAGTAGAAACACAAGTTGCTGGATTTCAGCCAGGCAAACCAGAATCAGATGTCTGGAATTAGATGAATACTTGCAGTTCATTTTCTTTGCACTAGAGCCCTTGCATTGACGAGCAGTTCAATACAGACAGAAAAGATGGGTAGAAATGACAAAGCCAGTCTCCATTAGGTTTCCCTCCCTGCTCCGTGCTGAGTGGTGCCACGAGCCAGGGATTGCCAGTCATGTTCCATCTTCTTTTTGAGTCGCAACTTATATGCCTTTGTAAGGAATAAGTGTTTTGCTTGAGTGAGAAATGACTCAAAAATGAATATTTCAGTGGCTTAACCCCTCCGGATTTGGTGTAGGCATTCATATTGGCTTGAGGCTGATGAAATTAATTGGGGAGAGGCAGGCAAGTGCTGTTCATAGTTGAGAGCAATAGGGGCGGTACTGGGAGAAGCACTACACTATCAAGCTATTCCAAAATGAAGTCATATGTGTCCAGTGTTAGTCATGAACCCATATGGGAAAGGCTTACTGACAAAATCATATGATTTTTCTTCCTCTTCCAGGGAAACTACCCTCTCCTCTTCCCATTCGGACAATGGGCTGCCGAGTGGGGTGTGCAGCAGCCCAGGCTCTACTTTCATCCTGGACGAGCGAGTACAGCTAACCATGGGCCTGCAGACCCAGGAGAGACACTTGATCTTGTTCAATGATGTGCTGATCATAGCCAAGTCCAAGTAAGGAATTCACACTCGCTCATTTTCCCATTACCTCCAGTTGACGCTGGACTCAGCTATTTGTGGAGCAGGCCCCAGAACAACCCATCTTTTCAAACTTGGCTCTAAAATGTGGCATCCCCTCCCTCTCACCTCAAGAAATTCCTCTTGGTATTAATGTTTCACAACATCTTCCTGAAGGAAAAGGTTATCTAAGTGATTTTGCCCTTTTACTTATGTGATTTCTTGAAGAAATAGCGTGAGGGCAGGAGGCACTGAGTACAGAAAACCAATTCCTGGTCTGGCTACTTCTGCCAGGGTTTCATGTAACACATAAGGGAACAGCTTGGGTGACTTCGGTTATTAGAAAGACAGCATAGTCAGTAATTAGCCTGATCACCATCTGCCTGCATGTGGCTCTAGTGAATCACACTGCCCAAAGCCGCAGCTGTCCCACTGCAGCCGCCAACCCCAAAATCAACTTGCAAAGCCTTTTGGTAGTGCCTGCACATGCCCAGACATTTAGTTTTTGTGGGCTGTTGCCGTTGCTACATCTGCGTGACTGGCAGGTGGTGTGACCAGATTGTGGTGATCTAGATGTTAAGGTCTGGCCTAAGAAATACGTAATTTGAATTGCAGATCCTCCTCCAGCCTGAAGCTGAAAAAGCAGGTGCACCTGAGTGAAATGTGGACCAGCACTTGTCTCAGCGAAGTAACAGAGAAAAAGATGAGTCCTGAGAATTCATTTGTCATTGGCTGGCCTACCACCAACTACGTTGTCACCTTCAGGTATCACATCAGACACCAGTCCTCCGTTTGCAGCCTGGCAGCTGCCCAAGTCCAGCAGAACATCCTGGAACAGCACATTCAAATGTGCCGTAGCAAACCAGCTGTGCCTTTATGTAACCTACAAGTATGTTGTTTCAGCAACTGCCAGCAGTCGCTTCTGTACAAGATTAACCCTAGTTTGAGAATTTTTCGTTATGAAGAACAGGTTAGTTATGCCAATGGAAAATGCCAGATGGCCTCGTGCCAGGATTGAATCCGTTATCCACCACTAGTATGGCATGGGCAGCTCCTAGGCAAACCTTCCTCTTGCAGTTATCTGCCAGGCTGTCTTCAGCCTGCAGCAACAGCTTGTAAAGATGGAGAAGTTCTTCAGGATGGGTCTGCACAAGCAGCACAGTCCAGGACTTGCTTAGTCTTTGCTAACCCCTAAGATAGAAAGGTGGGAGAGCATGGAACAGGCTAGATATCAGCCACATCATGTCCAAATGCCGTATAAAAGGCATTTGTTGTGCCGGAGCTAATAAGGCTCACCAAAAAGCAGGTGAGTTTTTAATTGGCTTGAACACCGTCTAGACACATGGCTAGATTGAATCTAAAGCTGGTTTAGCCACAGGAGGCTCAGGTCTCCATTAGCTCAGGCTTCTCTGTTCCATCATCTGCTTTGCAAGGCAGAGAGGCCATCAGTCTTCAAGGGTCCTTCTGTCCCCAGGGGTTCTGCTGATACAGCTGGACAGTGGGGCTGGTCTGGGCAGCTCCTGCTGCTTCCGTGGGGCAGCTGCCTCCGTGGAAAAAGAAACAGGAACCACACTCTCATTTCATACTCACTGTCTCATCATTTTCAAAAGCCAGGCTAGTCCCTCCTGAGTGATTGATTCCTGGCCTTAAGACTCATGCTCTGACATGTAAGCGGACATTTGGGTTTAATCCAAACTCAACAGCAGTCCCATTTCCTTCACGTCACTGAGACCTGGGTAACCTATGTTGGAAGCAGAAGCCTCTAGGAACTGCAGACTTTGGAAAGGAAATAGCAGTAGAAAAAAATAGTAATTAAAGGTTGTTGCAAAAATATTAAAGGCCCACAAGATGAGTTAACCTGAGCATCATAGAAAGATATTCGTATCTGAATGCTTGTCAGCCTTGGCAGGAAATGTAGTCCAGTTTGTTGCTGGGGTTTTTTATTATTGTTGTTGTTATTCATTAAAATAGAACAGAACCAGGAAAAGACTGTGCTTTTGTTCCTGGGCTTTGCAGGAAAGAACTTTGACTTACAGCTATATATAAGTGAAATGGGATAGAGTTCCCAAAGACTGTTAACCACTCAGCACTTATTTGGTGATCTGCCTCTCTTTTTATCTCCAGCTCAGCTGACGTGAAGGAACGATGGCTTTCCACATTACTGTGGTAAGTGACACTCCCTTCATCCTCCTTCTGGGTGGCTCCTCTACAGTCTTCAGAGGAAATGTAAGATGCTAGGTATCAAATCACCTCTGATTTTCAGAACATTAAGTGCCTAGCTACCATTTGAAAAAAAAAAAAATCTCCTTTTGAAACCTGAATGTAGAATCCCTTGATGAAAGCAAAATTGATTGTGACAGTCCAGAAAAGATTAAATCTACTAGAAGATAACATCTTGCGGGTACCTTTTTTACCTTTGGAGCTAGATGTTGGCCTTGCTAATTGCTATGGAAGTCTCACAAATGATATTGATTCTTTAGGTGGTTTTTTTTGATTTGATCAAAAGTTCATATTTCTGGCATCTAGAGGCTCCAGTTTTTTTCTAATACTATGATTTTAAGTGTTGTTTCCAGTAGCATCCAGGCAGAAGTGTTTGTGTAGGTACAGAGAGGGGAAGAAGTTGTCTCCTGATTTGTGGAGAACACCATTACCATAAGGATGCTGAGGATGCTGGAAGCTGTTACTGTAGACATATCCGCATTAAAGTAGCGCAATGTGGGATTTTTCTTTCCTGGGGCCTCAAAGAAAGATGAATAAGCCAGTAAGAGCATATGGCCATGGTAGGAACTTTGCATGTTGTTATTACTAACATAATTAATCTTTATTATTATACTGCCAAGGAGCAGATCACTTGGACCTCTTGGATCCAAATCTTAGGGTTGTTCTCGAGTTCTGTTGGGAAATTATGTTCCTCCCCTTTCCTTTGACATCCAGGCATATCAGTGAGACAAAACGGAATGAATATCTGAAGACTCTAACCCTTCAGATCTTTGTGCTGGATGCTGATAACTGTTCTTCTGTAAGTAAAACTAAGAACCTGCTCATCAGACCAATACCGCATGGAGAACCGTGAGGGGGGGAAGGCAGACAGGGCTGTGATGCTGCTGATGATAACCCCATATAAAACACAACTCCCACCTTCAAAGGTTTTAGAGAGTGTGCAGCTGCATACTTCCTGGTGGAAGCTCACTCGGAGAGTTTTGTTTAGGATATCAGGAGGTAGTCAGACCCTTACCAAAGAGCAGTTAATTCTTAAGATTATTCTTGGCCTCTGGCTTCTTTCCTTTTTTCCTTCTGCTTTACTTCTGCTTTACTTCATAATTGGTGATGATTTGTGGTTGAATGCCCAGTAATTCCTATTTTCAGTGCAGTAAGTTGAGGATATTGATCGTGAAAGAGTCACTGGAATGTGTTCCTGTCTCTTCATATTACTAGCATACATTTCTAGGCTTCATGCCAGGCTTGGTGGGACACCTTCACCTCTCGGAGGTGACTCCTCTCGGAGAAGGACCGCAGGCACTCTTGATTTATTAGTGTTGTGCCATGATCACCCTTTGGTGTGACAATGGCACTACGTTCAGTCAACTACCAATGTGATCAAATGCAGCATCTGAACACTACCCAGTTCCTGTGATTTCCACTGGCTGAAGCCTTGGGATGCTATAATAAACCAGTGATAGAAGTAGCTGGGAATGGTTTTCACACTGCATAGCCATCGCCTTTAACAATGATTCCGGTGTAGTTTGAATTAGCACAACTCTTCTAACCATCAGCATTTAGTAAAGGCAGTCAGTAGACAGACTCGTGACATTTTCCCCTGATTTTCAAGCTATAAGAAACTGCAGTCAAACGTCATACCTTTTTATCAGCTTAACTGTATTTTCTTTGTTTTCCTTTCTAGACTACCACAGTCAGTGTGTCCAATGTGGAAACTGTAGACAGTGTGATCAAGAAGACACTTGAACAGCTTGGACTTCCTGTAAGTGACTATTGTATAGTCTTCCAGGTCTTAGCTTGAGAGGCTGGCAACATCTGGTTTATGGGATAGTGCAGATGTGGAGAAATCTAGATTTGCCACAGTCAAACTTTAAGGCATTAATATTCTCTGGACTACAAGATGAAGCAATCTGGTTGTGTGGCTACAAAAATCAGAAACACAGAAGTGCTTACATGCCTACATTAAATTCAAGCCTTGTGTAATGAAGTCCTTTGGATTTCAGAAGACTTCAGTGCTCGTGCTCAGCATTAGTCTTGAGCCAAACTTGTCAAGGGATTATTAATGTAGCCCTGAAATGACTGAGCAAATCAGTGCTGTTATCAGACAAATGCTTTCCCATTCTCATTTCCCTTTTCCCAGTGGTCCATCAATTATAGTATTTAACAGGGGGCTCTCATAGTGTCCCAGTAGTTTAATACCGAGGAGGGCTGAGCAATGTAAGGCTGAAATAGTCCTGGGAAGCCTCATTCTCACTGCATATTAAGAAAAATCACTTTGGTTGCGTCATATGCTCGTGTACAGTTTTATGAACACAAGGCTGATCATGCTTTATAGCTCCCCAGCCTTGAGACAGAGAGGTGAATCTTTCTCACCTTTCTTCAGCTCGCAGAACATATGAGGACAATACATCATACAAGCGTGGCTGTGCTTTGGCTTGCAAGGGGATGTAGGAAATACTTGGGACGGTAGGAACCCAAATGGGAAGATTTGTAAACTGAGCTGGCAGTGACAGCTAAATGCATTGGCCTGTTGAGGGGAAAATGGTATTCATAAAGGATGCTGACATTCCTGAGCAAGCACTGGGACTCCACTGCTGGTGCTTTGCTCAGTGTGTCAAGGTATTTCCTGAATCAGAGCCTACTGGGTGGACATTCAGGAAACCTTAATGTGGGTTTACATCCTACCAGCTCCCAATCCCTCTGTCTCCTGAACCTTTCCCCTTCCGCTGCATGTCAGACGGGCACGCCTGGCCCTCCCAGCCACACCATGGTCCCGGAGATGGCCACGCGCTTCCTGCCCCTTGGCCCGCTCAGCCATTATCTCTAGCCGTTGCTTCCTGCCTGGTGTGCAGCCTCTCGGACCCTCCTTCTGGCCCCCTTCACCTAATTTTTTTCTCTTCTGTATCTCACAATTTCCAGGGTAGGACAAGCGACCACCACCTCTGGGTGATCTCAGGAAAAGATGACCCTGCTTACCCTCTTATTGGTAAGAGCTTTTCCATTTCTCTCAGTTCCACCACCACTGGAATAAATGATAAATGATACTGGTACGTATGCCAGAGAAATATCTCAAACTGCATTCTTCCCTAAAAGAAGCAATGATGGGGGGGGCTGTGTCAGCCTATTATGTCACTTGGCTTATGATCTCAGGATCCATGCTTAATCAATGGACGGTAACATCTTGGAAGTTCTTCATGTTCACCTCCCTTTTTCAAGCAAGTTCCAGGTGAGCGCCCCTATGCCACTCTTCAGTAGATGCTCTGCATATGCAGGAGTCCTTTAGGCTGGCCTGAGAAGCTTTATCTATGCAGCAGCTGTGGTGCAAGGGGCTGCAGGCAGGGCATGCCTTGAGGCCAGCCCGCTCCCGTCCCCATGGCTGCTGCTCAGAGGCTGGCCGTCCTCCTCTGCCTGGCCATGCAGCCTTCCTCTCCTCACAGACAGCACCTGGGGCCTCCTCACTCCACCATCACGACGTGGTGACAGAGGCATCCACCGGTGTCTGTCAGGCATAGCAACTCCTGACACCTTCCAGCACTTCGCATTCAGGCCCTACTGAAAGCAAAACAAGTCACTGCAGTTAGGTTGCCATTTAGCAGGGACATGTTAGGTCCAGGTGAAAGCAATTTCGTAGCTGAAGGAAGCAGAATTTTTAAATGGCTCCACTGGTGACTTTTAAGCCTCTAATTAAGAAGTTAACACATTTATCCCCTTTTTTGGGTTTTTTTTTTCCATTACATTCCAGTTCACAAACAAGGAAATTGTTTTCCGTGCAAGATGTCATGTCATATTAAACACCTAATTTGTTTCATAAGGCTCTTTGGCATTGCTTTCCTCTGTATCTCCACTTTAATCTGATACTGATCTGATCTCACAAGGAGACATGGGCCATTTAGGGCAATGCCCTTTGCAGGCTGTTTATTTGAAAACTTCCTTTTTTTAACAATTTCTTTTTAGGTTATAGACGCTTTTAAGGCTTGAGGGAAAACAGATGTGTATGTATTAGAGATTTGAAGACAGCTACAGCGGAGGAGAGTTCTGGAGACTTGTAGGAGGTGACTGCAGAAATACAAGAAAACATTTTAAAATGAAACAAATTTTATCTATTAAGTGCTAGGCATTCAGCACAGAGATCACTGCAGCTGGAGTTTGCCGATGATGATGATGATAATAATAATAGTTTTTATTTGTGCATTTTCGGCAAAAACAAGACAGCAAAACAAGATTAAATATACAAATAAAATTAGGCAGCATTTTTACTTTGGGAAAGCGTGCAAAATATATCTCTTGGTTTTTGCTATAGTAATTCATAACAAATTGTATTATTATGTTTGATTCGATGATGGAATCATATATAGGGATGGAGTATTAAACTAAAATACGAATCAAGCCTGAGAACTTTTTCTGAAATTTGGAACGCTTGAATTAATTATTCTGAGAATGTTTTGTGGTGTTTTAGGTTTGTTCTTCTTTTTAAATACTTTCTTGAGAGTTTGCACCTCAATCAAGGACCAGGCCAAAAGATCGTGAGGGTCCTGTCCTCGTGGCCTTTCTGCTGGGTCAGAGCGAGGTAGCACTGGTGGTCCCGACAGGCAGCTCATACTTGCACTAAGCAGCCCACCATTTAGGATCCAGTCAGAGTGCAAGCAAAGAAGTACTCTCTGATTTACCCAGCATCTAAGCTAAAGCCATTAGCTGCATGTAAACTGCTACTTGCATCTCTGGCAGAAGTATAGATGGTTTAGCCCTTGCGCAGACTATTTTGTCCTGTAGCGTAGTGCTTAGTTAGTTATGCAAAACAAATAATTTCTACTTTAATCCCACATTGTCTTTTCAGCAATAGCTGAATGGATACATCCCCAGGCTTCCCAGGGAGTTTCTGCATGTTGGTTTATTAAAGAGATCTCGCTCCAAGTACCAAGTTGTCAGACTAAGCCTGTTATTATGGGGCTCATTAGACTGCACATGCTTATTTGTAGGCATTGGTGTTTTCCAAGTGCTTCTGGCACATGCTTATTTTTTGTATCTATCCAGGACACGCTATACTGTTTTTGTAGGGTAGTTCCTGAACAGAGCAATGCTTACAGTATTTTGTTAATGTCACGGGGCTCAAACATAATAATAGTGGTTTCTTATATAATGCTCTGGAGAGCTGCTAAAGAAGAATGGCTGGCCAGGTATAACTTGATATACTTGTTTGTAAAGCAGTGGTCACATGTAAGCGCGGATGTGCCCTGGCCTCTTTATGCTTCAGGCAGAGGTTGTGAGAAACGTTGCTTTAAAGCCCAGCTGCAGTGCGAGCCACTGGATATGGCTGCTTCCCCCTGCCCGGATTTGGAGCTGCTTTTGCATAGTTCTGCACCTTTGCTTGCCCCTTATGCCCCTCTTTTCTCAACAGGGCACGAGCATCCTTTCAGCATCGCGTTGAACTGTCTCCGAAACTCCGTCGACCAGCAACAAGGAACCAACAATAACACCCTCCTGGCTGACGGGACGGAGGCTTCCCTGCTTGATCAGCTCCCGAAGGAGAAACAATGTCAGTTTGTCCTGAAACCCAGGCTCCAAGCTTCAGTGCAGCTGAGGAGAGGTAGGGCCTGAAATAATGTCTTATGACCAGGCAGAGACTGCTGCTCTCCATGGCGATGCTGAAGTCCTCCTACATGACACGCTTGTACCAAGCGACTCTCACACCTGAGTGTATGCAAAGAGGAAGGAATTGCAGGGGAACTAAATTTGTCAAAGCTAGTTCAGGACTAGCTTTCAGTCCTTGAATAGCTTTCAATAGCAAGCTATTCTTACGCTGAATGGGCAGCAAGGCTCCCTGAGGAACTATGAGTGAATAACGGTTGTGCTGATGGTTGAAAGATGAGCTAGTGGTTTCACTGCTGTGTATTGTCTGACCATCCCCATTAAGAGTGTACTCATTCACCAAGCAGTGGTAGAAAGTCCTTGTGTTGCTGGGAACCCTGTCTGCAGCTGTAGATCGTTTGCTGGCCAGTAGGAAGGAGAGACACATATGTAACAAAAGTCTTTGTTTTGTTTCAGAATCATTGCAGAAACACACCAAGAGGAAGAAGTCCTTGATTGACTGGGCCCTGCGCCGCAGTACCAGTACACCCACGGGCAGTCCTCCTTCCCAGTCGCCCACCACCCCACGGAAACTCTTTGGCCTGTCTCTGTCCTCTGTCTGTCCTGATGGGATCCTTCCCAAGCCAATCATGGTAAGGAGCAGCCTCGGCTCTATGTCCTGGCATATATTTTGTGTGAACTACCTGTTTAGCCGGGAATTTAAAATCACCTGTGATATTTACGAGGTTATATGGGGATGAAGAACAGCATTTGCCTGTGGTTCAGATCTAGCTCAGCAGCAAGGATGAAAGCATCCCTTCTTGCACCCTCTCCTGCATCATCTCTATCACTTCCTGCAGAGATATCCGTCCTATTTCAGTGAGCATCTCCGAACAGGTCATCACAGCCTAACAAGGGACAATGTCAGTGGACTAACAAATGCTACACAGCCTAGACCTCCTCCATTACAAGAATCAACTGAACTCACACTTGCCACAGGATAAGAGCACCCACGTGGACTTTTGTCCCTGGTTCAGTCATGATAAATCTTACCCTAAAATTATGTTATAGTATGTGAGGCATAATACACTCAAGCAATAGGATGGAACATTAAGCTTTTAAGTATAACTGAGCTTTTTCTTAGGATATGCTGCTCCTGCTGTACCACGAAGGGCCCTCTACCAGGGGCATTTTCAGACGCTCTGCCAATGCCAAGACTTGCAAGGAATTGAAAGAGAAACTGAACTCTGGAGATGATGTCCAGGTGGATGGAGAGTCAGTGTTTGTGGCTGCAGCAGTCATCACGGTATGTCTGGCCAAATAACTCAGCTGTCCAGGCTAGTCATACCTCCTTTCTTTTTGTAAGGAAGCAACACGAGGCTTTGTTGGGAGGGAAGATTTGTGGGGGGAACAAAACGTTTTCCAGCCAATGCGTTGTCACCTGATGGCTTGGTCCATCTATGCGCACAAATTCATCTGTCTGACCTGAAGGTGGTCGTTTTAACATGTAGATAGGTACATTGGCCCTAAGGCCAGCATTTCATTTTTCACCTCCCTGTACAAAGCAGCCTCCTGCAGCAGAGTGTTGTAGTGTCTTACCTCCAAGATAACCATGGTATCTGTGCACAAGTTATCGCACAGTGCAGAACAGCATGCCGGAGTCTGGGCTTAGCAATTCAGATGCTGCACTCACATAGGCATGAAGCCTTATGGGGACGGCACCACCGCTGCTCTTTGTCCTTTCTGGACACACAGAGGAGGCAGCAGGGAGACGCTGAAGGACTAGTATCATCTGAGTTTGACTGCCCTGCATCCCTCAGCAGAGAAGTCATGCTCAAAGGTGGCCTGTACTAACTAGACCCTGATCCTTCACCCTCTAATAGCCAACAAGCACAAGAGAAAACTGCTCCTGAATCTGTGCGGAGGGGTTATGCGAGCTTGGGGTAAGACCCAAGCTTTAGTAAGGAAAAGCCTATCTCTTGCACTGGCAATTAAATCTGGCTAAAGCAATTCAGGAACCTGAAATATCAATAAACCTCCCTGTTTCTTGCACTTCTTAACCTAGTACAGCAAACTGTTCACTGGGAAGATAAAGATATTCAGACACTTTCCAACACAAGACACATGTTAGGTTCGTCCCCTGAAAAAAGTGACAACAGTCTTCATTGCTAGAAGTATTTAGAACAGGGCTATGCACAGCCTTAGATATTAGTCCTTTGACTGCTATAATATAGAGAGCAATCCTGTTCTGGAGAAGGGGCAGGGCATAAGGGTTGACTGTTCACCCTTTTCCAGCACAAACCGCAGACAAGGCTCTGCAGCGCTGCAAATAAAAAGCCCTGAGCTTCGTAGGAGTGGGGAGGGGAGGAGAAATGTATTTGCGTCGTGTCTTATTTTATCTTGTGCGTAATATGAATGAACACTGACTTTATGCATCATGAATCCAACGCAAGAAATTTAAAACTGACCAGACTGCTCTGCATATATATATTTAATTCAGGATTTTCTCCGAAATATACCTGACAGTGTTCTATCCTCAGACATGCACGGACTGTGGATGGAAGCTGTGGACACGGAAAATCGGGCACATAAGATTGAAGCCATCAAAAGGTTTGTGAAAGTCTTTGTAAAAGCTTCTCTTGGCGGGAGAAGGGGAAGCATATGGCCTTAAGCATAGTCATCGTGTTTTGGGAGACTTCTTATGCAGCTCCAGGCCACAGCAGAGCTCTTGCTGTTTGCCAGTGTCATTGGTCAGAACATTTTCCTTTCAGTAATCTTTTATGAACATTGTTAACATTTCTGGCAAACAAAAAAAGTCATTAGAAAATTCTTTTCTGATGACCAGTTCAAATTACCAGAACCAGCAAACTGAAAAACCACAGCAATTCAGCCACCAGGAGTACATCAGATATTAGTGGAATTCAATCCTTAACAATGGTAAAAAAATTTATGTATACAAAACGAAGCTGATTGATTGCCATATTGGCAGTTAGAAGAAATAGCCCTTCCAGGGTGGTGGCTGGGATGCTGAAATTGGCTTTACTGCCTTAGAACTGCTGCCCCGAGCAGGGATGGTCTGTTATCATCATGTGGGATATGCAGCGGAATAAATCTTGTCCTGTCGATGGCTCTGCTCAGTTTTTGAACCTGGGTCTCCTCCCGTGTTGTCTCTGTAGGGTGGAACACAGGCAAGGGCATTACCTCGTGTGCGTTCCCGGCTGGGTGCTCTCTGCTTTGCCGAGACTCTGTGGACAACTTCCCTCATTCCCTGTGTATCCGTCCTTGGTCCCTCAGCCTCTGGAAGCAGACTGGCTGGGCAATATGGATGTAAACTTGTGGCTCCCAAGTTGGTGGAGGGGAGTGACAAAAAAGGCGAAAGAGGGCAAAAGCTTTGGGAAACAATTTCTGATATTCAGAGACCAGATTTTTAGGTACTACCCTGTTTTCTTTTGTTCCCTCTCTCTGCACAGTCTCGTCAGTCAACTCCCGGAGGCCAACCTCATTTTACTCAGACACCTCTTTGGAGTCCTACATCACATTGAGCAGAATTCAGGCGTGAATCAGATGAATGCCTTTAACCTGGCTCTTTGCATAGCACCCAATATGCTGTGGCTACCTAGTCCCACTGGGCCTGAAGAGGAGAGCAGGTCTACAAAGAAGGTAGTTTTTTTGTAGGTTTGGTCCCATGATGGTCTTTCTCTTATACAGCTTTTTATGGGCACAGTGTTCCTTTTGTAGACTAAAAGAAGGCATAGAATCAGCGACATTGCCAGCTAAGCAGCTTCATCCTTTTGCCCACCCAGTAGCACCCATGCTGGTAGGGGAACTTAGCTGCTCAGTTTATCCAAGGCAGAAGGAGAAGCTGTGGCTGTTTTACCAGGTGAGCTTGCCTTCTGGGCAAGCATTCACAAGATGGGGCAGCTTATGCTAGACACTGACACTTCGGCTGGATCTAAAGCGTGTAGCAGAGAGAAGCTGAACAATGAGCATGACGGTGCATCAGAGGGGGAAAAAATTACTTGTGGTTTATGAGGTGTTGTGAATAGTAAAGAAAAACACAGAACATGCCATACCAGGCTCACTTTATCAGTCTGTGTAGTTCACCTTCTTGCCCCAAGTGTGGTTAGTACAGAAGTGTTGCAGCTTCTTGCTGCTTCTTGAGCAAAAGGATCTGTAGGAAGTGACATCTTTGTCCGAAAAAAGGCATCTTTGAGATGCATCCCAGAGCTGATTTGACTTGTTTTATATAGCTGGCTATATGTCCTTGAAACTGACTCCAGGAATTCATGTCTTTGACAGGTGGCCATGTTAGTGCAGTTCCTAATTGAAAACTCAGCAGAGATTTTTGGAGGTGACATTGCGTCCTTATTTCAAAGACCAGACAAAAAGAAGTCCAAAAACTTGGAGGAATCCCTAGGTAAGTTGATGGTGCTATGTCTTCCAGAAATGTTTGAAACCTTTTAAAAATAGGTGAACTCCTCATGTGAAAGAGTTTAATTTCCCTTCACCTCTCTACTAAGGAAAACCATTGAAAAACAGTTGGGTTTGGTTTTCCCTTTCCTTCTCAGGCACAGGAAGGAAGCAAGGAGAAAGCTGAGGGCTGAGGTTCACCACCTTGAATGTGTCCCTGAACATGGTTGTCTTTCTCCGTGGCTGCTGTGCCATCTATTCCAGCCCTTTCAGCTTAGAGTACCACCACAGGAGTTTAGAACAGCCTTAGCAATGCATATCTCAGCAACATTTTTCTTCCAAATTAGCTTTCTAAAGTTAAACCAAGTGGTTGAATGGAAAGAGATCGAGTCATCTCTGTTAATTGTCTTATGAATGCAAACTAGCCGTGAAAGCTCAGGTCATCAAGCCAGAGTTTTTGGTGTTGTTCCCAGTCCTGCTCTAGTCTCTGGGAAAATCATGAATCATCTTTGTTTTCCTATCTGCAAAATGGAGTTGATGATTGATAGTATTTCCCTGTCGTGATTGTAAGGCACTGTATTGGGTTAGGAGACATAGGCAACAGATTAATTTGCACGCTCTGCCCCCAGGCATAGGCTTGGCTCAGCATGATGATTCCTCTGATGAGCTGGAGTTTTCTGCTTGTGACCCAGAAGTACCAAAGCACCGCCTGGTGCCTGAAACAGATGCCATTTTTGAACCATCCAGCAGCTTGCTACTGGATGAGAAGCAGGAAGACTGGGACTTGTTCAGTGAGATCACAGCTTGTTACCAAAGCAAAGCTCAGAAGAATGCCAGCGCAGACAGCTACGACCTCCTGGAAGAGGAGGGCTCCTTTTGCTCCATCGGCTCAATACGCTCCCTCAGTCCAGCCAGGGATCGGTGCTCATCAGAGCCCAGTGTCTGCCTTAGCTCCCAGCTGCCTGCCCAGAGCCACGAGCCAGTGGCTCGCCAGTCCAGCTGTGATGCCACCATCATGCACAGCCATACCGACTACATCCACAGGCTCAAGCAGTTGCAGGTGGAGAGCCAGAAGTTGATTGATGAAGGCCTAAGCCCTGGGGTGAATAAGGCCAGGCAGAACTTCTGGCAATTGCCTCAGACCAGCTCTGCAGTGAAGAAGCTCAGCCTTCAGAAATCCAGCCTGTCCAACAGGTCCAGCTTTTCTAGCCTGTCATCTACCACCACCTCCCCATCTGCTTCCTCGCTGAGCTCCTTAGACAGTGCTTTTTCCTACTGCTCAGAGTCATCAGCTATTAGTCCCACAGATGTCTCATCCCTGCCCTTCATGTTTGGGACATCTGCCAGGCTCCATGCTGTGTCCCCCAAGGTTGCCAAGAGGTCCCCAAAAGAGTGGCACAAGTCCCTGACATCCCCTTTACCTTTACATCCCTGTGACCTGGACACTTTCCATGAGTGTGAACCCAAGCCTGCAGAGTGCAGCCGGTGCTCTACGGAAGTGAAAAGTTTTGCATCTGTCAGCAGAGCAGTCACGGGAAGCCTGCTGACCGATATTGACTGGGAAGAAGAGGAGAGACAGCTGAGGTGTATAGGGGGCCCTGTCCCAGGGCTCAGGAGCCTGGGTTATTTCAAGGAGTTTGAACAAAATCCCGAGCACCCAGCTCCCAGCCCAGCTGGTGAGAAAACCCCACAGATCAGCCACCAGCAGCATAGGGAGAAGGCAGTGAAGCACATTGAGATCAAAAGTATTGATGCCTCCCCTCCAAGCCAGGAAAGCATGAAGCGCACCAAGATAACTTTTTACATGGCCCCAAATAAAGAAAGCCCTTGGGGGTCTCCAGTGGAAGAAGAAGAGGAGAGATTCATGGTGAACACCAGAAGCAGTGTCCCAGCCAGCAGCAGCAGTGAGCAAAGCCTATCCAAGAGCTTACAGACTGTAAGAGTCCATATCCCTCAGACAGTTTTCTACGGGCAGAACACCCCCCTGGTCCTGCAGTCCATTTCCAGGCGCTACCACCACAGACCAACAACCCCATCCCAGCAGACAGAGCACAAAGAAAGCCCCCAAAGTGCCTCCTCTCCCAAGGAACTGGAGAGCAAGCCAGTGGAAACAGCGCAGGCGCCAACCCAGAGCAAGGGCTTCAACACGTTCAGCCACACCATCCGTATCATCCTCCCAGCTTCCATTCGAAACACTGTCAGGGAATATTTCAAGCATGACGAAACCAAGAACTGCCACGCTACAGAGGCAGAAGCAGTAGAGAATGAACTCCTTCGGAGCAGGGTGGAGTGGCTCAGGAGCCAGCCACCAGCAGAGATGGCCACAGAGGAGTGTGATACAGTGGCATTTGCAGAAGAGACATTTGTCTAGAGAGACAGATGTGGGAGAACTGAATATTTTTTTTGTGTATGTGCAGCAGAAAATATTCTCTAAGATATGACCAAGGTGTGAAGAATCTAACAGGCTGTGTGGGGGAGTAAGTGTAAAGTGACACTAATGTGTAAGTAATGCTGAGGTTTAACATTTTGGGGGGCTGGGGTGGGTTTTTGTGTTTTTTGTTTTTTTCTTTATACTCTTTTTCTACTGAAGACACTTAACTGACTGGGTATTGAGTGGGCTGAATGCCACCAGACTCTGTTCCTGAATTAGCTGACCTAGAGTCTTACTCCATTTCTTTTTAAAAGGGGGAAGGGAGAAATTCTGCTTTCTTTTCTGCAGTCATTATTAGTGTGTGTGTGAATGACTGGAGAAACGAGGCAGCTAAAACTCCATCAGAATTAGTGAACTGTCTTCTTTAAGCTTGCACAAAATTCTGCACTCTTCACTGTCCGTCACCACCGTTCATCCAAAGGAACGCCCTTCACCTCCATCCCAGAAATCACTGCTACTTCTCTCTTCTCACCTTCCTTTTGTCCCACGGTGGTCTAGTTCGCTACCTGTGTTCATTACTGCTTGAGGCTGTGCTCCAGAAACACCAAACGGAGCCCAAGGCCCAGCTTCCATTGTCAGAAGCCATTGGTAACCTCTGTACTCTGAGATTTCTTTTTTTTTTTTTTTCCAATTAATTATGCATTAGTTCTCTTTTCTCTTACCTCCCCCAAAGCTAGCATTTGGCAGAGCCACAGGTACTACAAAGGACACTAGCTCAGTCATTTCAGCAGCGCTATGAACATGTATTTTCTGTGGGCTCCTCTGGGAGTAGCTGGTCCTTCTAGTCCTGGTGAAAGATGACGTTATTTTTCTGTAACTGATGGTGAGATTTCAGAAGGCCCTTTTCAGAAGCACTGTGGATAGTGATCCTAATCAAATCCCTAGTCATGTTGGCCAGGGGGCATTAAGTAGGATTTGGCTTTAGCAAGAAGTCAAGGAGTCGTGGAAGTAGTTGCGAGTGTTGTCAAGTGGATGCTGAAGCAGAGTCCCATCTGGCCAGAAAGCTGTCAGCCCATAAAGCTGAGACTATCCAGGCTTCAACAGTACTAATGCTGTCTCAGAATAGTAATGAGTTCCCACTCAGCAAAGTACATGGCCCGGTGTGCTCCAGCAGTGCTCGGTATGGACAAGTGCCAGGCAGGGATGTGCTAACAAGGCAGCTTGTGTTGCACCACTAAAGAAATGCAGCCAGTGGTCTCCTGGAGCATCCCTGTGAGTCCACTCAAGGAAGCTCTCCGAAGAGCTTCAGCCATGGTGGGACTTGCTTGGAGGGCTGTGATGCTGCCAGCTGAGCTTTAACAAGAAGCTGAGGCAGCCACATGAGTTTGTCAGGTCTTAAGAAAGCAATGGGAAAAGTCTCAAAGGTTAGGGATGTTTCATTTGAAAGTTATGTGAAAGTTTTCTAAGTTGGTTTCTCTCAGAGAGCCACCCCTTTTACTCAATTAACAGTGAATGGGTGAAGAAGGACAAAAGAAATACATGAACCGCAATGACTGAAAGCTAATCCTTGTGGAGCAAGTGCCCCCTGCAAGCAGCTGAGTGTCTGCCATAGTCATTCTTGGAGCTATCGAACACCTGCTGTGGTTCACCTCTCCTGTAGATGGGGAAGCCACCTCCATAAAATGGCCTACTAAGCACCAGTTGCCTGCACTGATCTTCCACATGCCTCTTACAGTCAGTGGCTGGAAGCTGGGCCAGTACCCCAAGTTCATGCCATCGAACTCCCCGTCACAGGCTGAGGGAGGGCCAGAGCAAAATCAGAATTCAGTTTGGTATGTGCAGAGTTTTTAACTCACCAACTGTGGCACCCTCTGTCTCAACTCATCTTGGTGGCCTTTGTATGATGAAAGGTGTATATAATTGTAATGCAAACCACCTGCTATCATTTCCCTCACGTATGAACACTAAAGAGGCATTCACGGTCTTTTTTTCCAAAGCTACAGTTGTAACTATTTCAATAAAAGAGACACAAGTCTGTTTGTCATCATGGTATGGTAATTGCATTTCGTTCCCCTCACTCTTGTTTTCCCTCTTCTGCACTTGGGGGGTGGGGGGGGCCGTGCTAGCAAAGCACTGACCTGTGCCACGAAACATTTCCAAGTCCTCCAGCACCCATCCAGACTCTGGGCAGCACCCACCTGCAGCATGGGGCCGCACAGCCGGAGGAGTCCTGTTTTAGCTCTCTTTCTTCTCTGTAGCCCCTTCTATTTGAGCTCCTCGCAATGGGAACGGATCTGCCCACAGAGCATGAATGGGAGGTCGGTAGATAACATCACTGCTGTTTTGACAGAGAATATAAAAACCCTCTCCACCCAAAAAAGAGCTAGCTAAGTATGTATGGATCTCCTTCCCAGCTGTTTGAATGAATGGGAATTACCACTATGTCAGGGGGGGGTGCAGTTAGCCTGGCACCGCGGTATTTGGGTAGTGCACTGCGGCACCCTGCCCTGACAACCCTGCAAGCAAGGAGGGTTTTTTTTTTTGTTCCTCTGTTGCTGAGAACTTAAGGCAAGATCCCACCCATGGATGCCTTGGGGCTGCAGGATACCTGCCTGGCTGGAAACTGTTTGAAAAGAAAAACTCCTTAATACAATACGCTGCTTTAAGATGAACTGCAGGGCTATGGAAGAGGCTCGCCCAGCACGCTTGAACCAGATGCTGCAGACTGCAGCTGCAATGCCTAGCTGAGAGCTCAGTTCCTGGAGCCCAGTGTGTAGCTTGCAGCTAAGGATCACGGTGATACCCACATGCTGGAAACAGTGAAACTCCTGTCACCTGGGTCTAGGCCTAGAAGTGGCAGGCAAACCAAATCTGATGGGATTTTTAGGAGCTATTGTAAAATGAGTCATCTTCAGTCATTAGTCTTATTTATGTCTTTCTAGGAAGGTGAAACTGCAATAAATATTATGAGAAAAATCTATTTGTACTTGGAAGAGAAATTAATCTGTACTCTAAACATGCTGAAAGATTGTAAACTGACTTAATGGCTGGGCTGGTCTCAGTTTAAACAAGGAGGACCCGGACCAAATGCAGAGTAAGAGCTCCCAGTTTGCATCACATAAAAGAATTAAGAGCCATTTAGAAAGAGACCTGTTTAAAGAAATGTTGGAGGTGGGGGGAGGCAAAACTCAAATTTTTTTCCTCTCGTCTTAATCTGCCTACTATGGGCCCATTTCCTTGGGGAGCTGTTCTAACTCAGCTCTTTATTAATACATTTTCTTCATTAAAAAAAAACCAAAACCACCTCTCCCAAAGTTTCTCGGAAAAGATTAACACAAACAACTGGTCGTGGGCACATTGCAGCATGGCAGAGGCAGCCCTGCACTCACCAACTGGGCTACACTGCCCATGTTTGCTACTCCACACAGACCGCAAAACTTCAGTTCCAACCCGGTGTCCAGGGAGATCGAGAAAGCTATAGGTTAAGTAAAACAGCTACCTCAGCAGCAAGAAAATGTATAGCTTCTTCACCAAGGTTTTTGCCAAGTTTCATGAGCGTGTGATTGATGATACTGTCTTTAGCCTTTTGCTAGGAAGGCTTCACGTTGGCATCAATAAACTAATCAACAGTGGGATAAAGACAACTTCTTTCAGCAAGGAAAAGGGCATCTTGGTACCCATCGCTGTTTCAGGGTCAATATTTTAACAACACTATTTTAGAAAGGTTTGGACTGATGATATGCTGCAGCTGAGTGTCAGAGACAAGCTGTGGCCTCAGCCCGGTGCTAGATGCTAGCCACTGGTAAGGTTGATCAAGCTAGAAACTTTGCACTCACCAAGATTAGCAGCTTGTCCTCTGACAAGGGCAAGGTCATCTCATCACGTAGCACAACTAAGATGGGCCTGAAGAGACCTTTATCTGCTCTCACCAAGTCCAGAAATATATGAGAGGGTTCTTGTCACATAAGAAAAAAATTAACACCAGCTGGCAGGTCCCCAGAACAGTGAGCACTTGCTGCTTCACAGCTGTGGCCAACCACAGTGAGAGACACATTGGCTGGGGTCTTGGATGAAAACTTGCTACAGGTGGCACAGTCCTTCCACTACTAGTCTCCAGGCGTTGCACTTGGAAGATAACCAGCCAGCCATGCCAAGAAAGGAATGAAGCTGCAGTAAACACGTATCCCACCCTTACTAATCCCAGGAAACAACACCGAACCCAAATTGAGTCCCTAACTTGGCTCCTCCACAGCAGTAGGGAGCCAGTCCAGCTTTCACCCTACCTCTTTCCAGGCAGGAAGAGAAAGGGGAAGACTGGCCTATGCCTGTCCCTCTTAGACCTGGTGGTGAAGAAAGGGCTGTACCCTGAGTCCAGCCTCTCTTGCCAAGTCCTCCAGCCATAAGAATATTGCCGTCTTTCTTTTTGGAGCATATATTGCTGAGATACTGCCTCATCAAGCTGTTTTTCCCAGAAAACTAACTCTTCAGCTTAAACCTTCTCTTCCTCTGCAGGTCCCACGCTGTTTCCTTTTTCAAGTCCTAGCAAACAATTCTAGTATTTGCTCTGCATCCAGAAAATTACTCACACTGAGGTAAGGCAATCAGTGCTTTTCCTCCCTCTTTCCTGCCCCTTCTCCCAGCCACACAAGAGCCTCTGCCAGTCTGAAGTGGCTTGAGGGGTCATGGCAGCGTGGGGCTCGGCTGGCTGCTCTCCAGGGAGCTGCAACCATCTGGCAAAGGGGGCCTGGCAGCTTCCTCCGCAAGTGCGTTTGACTCGATCACAAAGCCCCCAGTCCCTGCTTAACCTATGCCAGGGTTTCAGTGGATTTCCAGCTTGCTAAGGTCAAGACATCTGTGATCATTGCAAAAGCTACAGGGCAGCACTTTTGACCTGGGGATGTGGACAACATGCTGGCCGAGGGGTAAATTTTGCAGCTGGCGCTACCACCAGCCCAAGCACCCTGTTACCATGCGTGCCTGCCCATTCCCCTACTGCAGATGGCTGCTGAGTGGCGACACTTGTTAATATTAACTTTCCAAAGGTACTGGTTTTAATAACCTCGCAGCACCAGAAAAACCAACAGACACAGGCTGATCTTACAAGCACGTATAGCCTTTCTAGTTGTCACTAATGGTCTGGGGTGCCAAAGCCAGGGTGCTTCACAGGGACACAGAGACCTTATCTGCCAGCTCAGGGCTAAGGTGCTGAGATCTGCAGCACTCCTTTTTCATGAGCCCTGGCAATAATGCAAGTCAGAGGGTCTAGCTCACTGTAGGCCAAGATGCTCCTCACATTTATGCACCCAATCCTACATCCGCTAAGTTAGCAGAAGTGTTCCCCTTGCCTCCAGGCCATCAGCATACGTGTAGTATACTATTCATAACTTTCCTAGGGATAGAAGATCAAGGAAGCTTGTGAGCAGTGCCACCATCTAGTTCAGAGGCAGATAAGTGCATTGATATAATGCCCCACCTCTATACCCCAAATCCTGGCTGCAGTGTGCAAGGGACTGGGCCACAAAGACACAAACGTCCCAGAGCTCCTGGTTTCTGATGAGAAGATAACACCAAACTGCTGCTTTTAATCCCTAGAAACTCAAGACCACAAGTATAAACTGGCAGCTGGAGAGGCCCAAAATACAAATTCTGAGTTAATTTGTGTGCAAGCACCCTGCTTTCCTGTCAGTGGCTGATAGGCAACACCCAGCCATCACCCAGGCCATGCATTGCTGAGGCTCACTGACGCTCCCACATCAGCTCGCATGTGGGCTCTCAGCACTCCCATCAGCGGTGGGTGCCCTCAGGAACGCTGCGCTGCAGCTGACACGTCAAGATGAGGATAAAGGAGAAGGCTCTCTGGAAATGAATTTTAAGGTCCAGTCAAATATTATTACAACCTACATTTCTGTTTGTGAGAATGATCTCCTCACTGAAGATTTTGTGAGCACTTTATTGAACCAACTTTGATACCTTCCAACACCAACTTAATACTCAAACAGATAGGGCTTTTCATCTTCAAAGTAGTTTACATATATTAGCTAATTAATCTTTGAGAAGGGAATTGCTGCCATTATCCTCTCTACATTTACAGCTGAGAACACCAGGACAGAGGGGGAAAGGGGTTGCCTGAGGTCACAGCAGTAGGACAGAGATGAGACGTCCCCACACACCATTAGAAACAGCTTTCTCCTGAAACACCTCTGTTTTTCACCTCTCCATTCAATGAGCTGTGTGTCTGAATTTGCTGGATTGAGCTGAGTAAGCTGAAATTGCTAACAAGGAAACAGGCTCACACTGTCCCACTGAGGCTGCACTATGACATTATGTGTGACTATCCTTACCTATAAGGACCATGGGAACAGATGTGTTTATTCATGCTCAGGAAAGCAATCCCAGTCCTGGGCCAAAAGTGAATGGCAAAAGGGCTTTAAAACACAGCATCATGGAGCAAACACACTACTTCACACAGTGGTAGTAGGTTCTAACTCTCCCTCAGCCTATTCATCCTCCCTCCCCAGTAAAACCATGCCCAGTTGTTACGCCTCCTGCGGCATTCCCCGGGAGAGGATGTAGCATCAGGGTAAGCGAGAGACTCTGGAGGGGACTGTGCAGCTATGCCCCCCGCAAGCACCCCAGAGCGCGTGTGCAGAACTGCCCTGGGCTGGCAGAGCAGGTGCAATCAACTTAGCTTTGACTTCCCAGTAAATATATATTTGATATGTATTTGATTCATCCTCTGTCACCTAGTGGGCTCTCTAGACCAGCACTCCTGGGAAGTCCAAGGAACACAATAACAAAACCCTCTAATAGGGCCCCTTTCCTCTGCAGGAGCATACTCTATCCTCAGAGTTCATAGTCCCTATTACTGATCTGCACATGCTGAGAAGCTAATCCGTGACACTTTAGGTATCTGCTTGATGCCATTTTTCTGTTGCACGCTATATTCAACTGGTACCAAAGGCCCACGCCATTCTCAAACATGCACGTGAGATGTGCTACTCAAAGAGAGGGAGCAGATGTACAGAGAGGTACTTAAAGAATCACCAAGCAACCTTAAAAAAGCTCCACAGCAGCCAGCTTGCTCAGAACAAAGGATACCAAACATGCGGACACTTGGCTTTCTGCCCTAGAAAGACCATGTTTTCTGTTAACACACAGCCCTCAGACTTAGACACAAACGAGTTTCCCTACTCTCTGCCCCTTTTCTAGATCAAAAGGAGAGATTTAGTCCAAGTTGGCCTGACACATACTGAAAGCCCAACCTGGCGCCCAGCCGGACACAGCTGCTCAGGAAGACATGCCGTGTGGTTGCCATCCAGGAAGCAAGGAGCCTTCTTGACCTGCTCCTAGTATGGATCAAGGCCAGCCAAGCCCAGCTCATTTGAGTTGAGGAGGCAGTGACTCATGTACTGCAGCCCTTTCTTGCTTCTGCTTGACGTGTGTGCTTTGCTCCCTTATCCTGCAGGCTGACGGAAACCATGATGGACATGCTCAGGGGCAGCTATAGTTATTTATCACAACTGTTTAATCCCATTTCTGACTGTCCTACAGAGTCAGGAAAGCCATGGTATACTCAGAAAGGATCCTCCCTGCCCTTTGCAAGTAGCAGTTTTGTGCAGCCTCCTCTGCTACCTCATGTCGCCTGGAGGGACAGACATGCCACAGAGTGGGGCAGGCTATTTTTGCTACCTGGATATCAAAGGAAACAGCTCACCCTAGAAACTTATTATTTGAAAAGCAGGCATTCTCTGAGGAGGAATGTGACAGTCACTCAAGCCTTTCAGCCACAGCTATTACCCTACTTGTTAACCCACCAGGAGATGCCTTCATGCCTGCATGCAGAGAACAGACACGTTCAGCAGCAGTCTGTGGTCCAGGTTTGACCTCACAAGCAGGAGAGGGCTGAGAGTGGCACTGCAAAGCCCCAGATCATCCCTGCTTTGCAAGGGGATATTGGCAGTATGAGGAGTGGGGCGAGACAGGAGGAGGCACTGAAGCTGATGGATTTACTGCTCTTATTTATCCCCTCTGCAGCCTATGGTACATCCTAAATCCTTATTTTATTCTCTTTGCATTATTAGAGTAAACTTGAGGCAAGTTAGCCAGAAGGTGGATAAATCATGAGTCCAAGGAAATTCAAGTTCAGATCGCATCCCCTTCTCTTCTGCTTGCTCTGTGTTCAAGGAGCCGCTGATGTGCGGAGAGCTCCACCTCGCGTCTGACGGAAGCCCTCAGGAATTGCCGTTCCTCTGCCCACCGCATTTAGGCCAAAATCTGGCACCATCTGCAGTGCTGAGTGGTGCTGGTATTTGATGCTAATAACTACAGACCTGTGAGCCTGGAGGCGATCATGTTCTGGCTTTGCTGAATTTTGCCAGGTGGATCCTGGCTTCCAAGCCCACACAAACAGAGTTCAAACCTAGATGGTACTGGGTGAAAACTCCATAAGGAGGCAGAGCTAAGAGGTGGTCCCAGACAAAATGATTTAATGTAATTGCGTGGATTCTGATTTTTAAAAGGTCCTTTCCACTTTGCACCAGGATGCTTAGTGTCTCAGTGACCTTTTTAAATGCAACTTCATCTGTTTAATGTACTAATGTTAAAAAATGTAAAAATGTAAAAAGTGTTGGTTCTCCTCGGCCTGCAGTCCCTCAGGGCATCCCCACCCCAAGCAAGAGTTATAACTAGACCTCTACTGCTCTGAAAGGTTTCCGTGCAGGATTCAGTTTGGAAAACTTCCTTACAGGTTGTAAGTTCTCTATATGACTCAGATAACAAGTTTGAAATGTTCACTCAACACAGGGGAAAAACTGAGTCAGGTAAACCGGGGCAACAGAATATTATACATAAAATTACATCACACTCTTTCTGTTGTAACTAGGCCTGTGTTGCCAAGAAAGTGCATCTCATAGCTCTAAAAACCTGATTATTAGAATTTTATTTGACATATATGGTACTACAGAAATGAGAAAATTTGATATTTGGAGAAAGTAGCAAATCATGGCACATAATTCAGTGACATATAATATCTCACATCCATAGAAAGTGGTTTTCTCCTAGAGGAAACATCAGCATTTAAATGGTTATCAGTCTGTTCTTGCTGCCCAAACTAAGTTAGCCTATGTCATCAAGCCAGTGCTGATGCACAGCCAAGTATTTGGGACAGCCATTTCTTCCTGCCCCTTAAATTGGGAAAAAAAATCTCTCTGTGGTTGAATAGCCAAGGCTAGCAAAATTCCCAGTAGTTACTTAAAATAGCACATCCTTAATTTTAAAGGGAGAGAGTGACTCACATGCAGCACAGATGTTTGCCATCACCCACCCAGGAAAATGTAAAGCCATATGCTTTAGTCCAGTTGCATTCAGCAAAGCACTTAAGCACTTATTTAACTTAAAGCATGTACTGAAGACCCTAATATTAACCTTTGTTTAAATAAGAGATCTGCTGAACAGACATGCATGCTGAATCAGACCTCCACTGTCTACTGCAAGCTAGACACAAAGCTGGAGCTAGCCGAAAGCAAAGTGCCACCACCACACTGAAAAGAAGGGAGTGGGTTGTGCAGGATTCTTCTTTAGTTACTGTTTGCTTTGCTTCCCAACTTCCAGCTGCCTCCTGATGTCAGACACCTCCATTGGGACCTGCACTGTCAGACCATCCATTGACTTCTTAATGCACACCTGGCAGCCAAGGCGAGATCTGAGAAGAAAAAAGACATTAAGTGAGTTTCATCCATTCCCACAGAAAAGGAAGAAATACCCCACCCACACTGGCAACGTCTGGTCCAGGCTGGGTTTTCCCTAGCATTCCTATTAAAGGTAAGAGACCATACCCCAGAACAAAGCAGTTCTAAAGGCACAATTATAATACGGAATAACTCCTGTTTGCTTTCAGAAAGGAGCCTTATAAGTGCTGAGAATCTATCTCAGAGGCTTTGAGTATCTAGTACAATCAGCAGGAGCACTTACGTCTCAGTGAGTCCATAGGCCAAGTCCAGCATGTCCATCTCATCGTCTGAGATGGCATCCAACTTTTGGAAGACGTCCCTCTCAAAAATGAGGTGACAGGTGGAGCAGGCTAATGTCCCTTCACATGCACCTGGAAGAGAAGTAAGGGAGTAACAACACATCAGAGAAAACAAGAAGGTGAGGGAGAGCATCTTTGGGAACAGTGGGAGAATAGCTCATCTGACAGATGTGCAGCCTGTCAGAAGAGACTCCAGAAGACACAATAGACAGATACAGACTTTAGCCTGCTTCTTCTCCACGAGGATCCCAATCATCTTTCAAATTAGTACTTCAACTCTGACCAAATAGAAGTACTGGCACAGGCCACTGGAATCCCAGCAGTGATGGAGTGGTAATCACACTGCTAGGTCAGTGTGGTAAGCCAGCTCAGCAAGGGTTTCCTGGGGAGGAGACCCTTGCCAGCAAGTAGACCAACTCAGGGCTACAAGATCAGCAAGTCAAGGAAAGCTGATTGAACAGCAAAAGTGCTGATGACCAGATCAGCAAGTGAGGTATTTGCATCCTTCGTATGCTCCATGGTCTCAGCAGAAGATAGCAGCGGGTGTACACTTGCAGTGTACCCAGGTACCTATTGGCCACTCAGCACACACACACAACCCCAAAGACTACATACCCTTGTGTAACACCTACCAAATCCATCAATGGCCAAGTTTTGATTGACAACCACTTCCAGCAAAGTCTCCCCTTCTTTAGCTGTGGCAGTGAGTTTCTCTCCATCCCGGTTTATAAAATGCACCATCACCTGGTCTGCAGAGCTGTAAGACAAGTTTCCAAAGATCAGAGGAGCCCATCCCTTCCTGCAGCCCCACTGCTGAGGTCTGCTGGCTGAGTGCCAGAACCATGGCACTTGGAGGGAAGCGTTCATACAAATCCCATTTCCTGAAGGATTACAGTGCACATGCCAGAAAGAAGATTCAGCTATCAGTTCTCAGAGGAGACAAGAAAACTAGAACTGTTCAAATCCAAACTGACCCAAAACATTTCCCTCTTTATGAAATTTGTCTTGGAATAAATGTTTGGCTGTGAGTGCAGATGCCCTGCACCCACTGTCTCTGCTTGCTCCGGCTGGAGTCAGAAGTGTTTGTAGGCAGGTGGAGCATTTGCATATCCTGGGCCTGGGGTATTAATCCTGGATGGAGTGAAACGATAACAAGTGCTGAGGATCACATATTAATCATTCAGGAAGGGTTTTTGTCATTCACATTTTTTGTGTCCTCCTTCCTTCCCAAGGGGATTAGTTGTTGGCTGTTCCTTTCCCACTCTGTTCTATCACGAGGTGTTCGTGCCTTCCCTGTCCTCAATCACTGGGAGCCTTGCTGTGATAAGAGAAACACTCAATCCTAGCTTGCGGGGCAACACCTCTGACTAAACGCTTCCAAGATTACATGAACCTTGCTCAAGAGAAATTGCTAGTTATTTTTCACAGCCTGAGGGATTTAATCTGTTAATGAGCTGCAGAGCAAGGCCATCAGCATCTCTCAGTGCTGCTTCATGGAAATCGCATCTACAGAGACGAGGATTTACAGCATCCACTTCATCTCCTCCAGATCTGGCCCTCTCCACCAACATGGACAAGGTGCCCACCATGAAGAGCATTATGTCAGGGATTTCTCTCTAAGAAAGTATATTCGGAGGCTGTTTGAGTTATTTGCTGTGGGAAGCACTAAGCAACAAAAGAGTGATCTCCCTTAGCATACATACCCAAGCCGTCTCTTAGAAGCAGCAGGTCCCAGTTACCCAAATCCCACCAGCGGTGTTGACACAGGGAAGCAGCCTGGATGTAGAGAGCATTTTGCCCAGAATGTTTCAATGTGACGCTGCCCATTTGCCCACTATCTCAAAGCCCAGGACTTTCTCCAAGTCACGGAGTCCGGGTCCATCCTTTCTTGTAAATCCAACAATGCAGACAGCTCTCCTGGTTCTCTAGAAAGAACAATCCCCATCTCTTACAGCCCCGATAAGCTCCTGAGCACTGGAAGTGTTGGTGCTGCCCTGTGGCCTTGCTGTTGTCATTTCTGGCATAAGAAGAAAGATCCACAGCCTTGAAAATAGAGCTTGTTTTGCAGTGAGAACGGACCAAGTTCACAGTCCACTCTTTTCCCGCTTGCACAAGGCTGAATGAAGCAGCATCCCACTTCTTGTGAAGAAAGCATTCTTCTGCAGGGTATAAAGTCTGTTAACACCATATTCCTGCAAGCTCCAGGGCCAGAGAAACACACAGTGAGAGCGACTCAGAGGTTCTGAGAATTTCTAATACTATCTGCTGGCTTCTTGCAAAATATTTTGAATACACTTTCTGAGTATAAACTGTCACAGCCAGAGTCACAAGTTACAGCAAACCCTCTGACCTTTCCCCACTCCGGCTGAGGAGCAGTGCCCACACGATGGTGCCTACCATTATCCACGCCAGGCACTCGCTTGGAAAGTCAGAGAGACTGGGGGGAGGATTGGCTAAACATGAATTGTCCCTGGGACAGCAAAAGCAGCTGCTAAAAGGCCTTATCCTATCTGCTCACACCTCTCTGCTATTTGGCAGACGAAAATGAAGCACGTAGCGATCTCTGCTGATTTCCTTTTAAAGTTGAGCACAAAAATATATAAGGATCAAAATTAGGCAACTTCCTTTACCCTCTCTAAACTCACGAGAGCCAATGTTGAGGTACATGGGATGTATCTGGGTGAATAGGAGACGGGGGGAAAAAAAACTCATAAAAATATGATGGAGAAAGAGGCAAAAATGTTTCCCTCTTTAAAGTTTGCCAGTGTGCTCATCCCTCCTCCCAAAAGCCGGAATCGTCATCTAGATCTGATCACATTTACCTTCTGACAAAAATCATAATTTCTGTACATCTTTAAGTGACTAAGGATGCTATTTTTTGAAGCTTTGGCACATGTATTTCACTAGCAAGCCTTCAGGAGCAGAAAATTCCAAATTATCTGTTGAAAAGCCGATCCCTATGTTCCATCTACATTTGGAAGTGGAGGAAAGATTTAAACAGTATTTTTGCCTTCTCTGTTTTTTTTTTTTTTTGGCTGCAACTTGACTCAGCTAGCAGGTGCAAAACAGAGCAGCAACTGCTCCTTCAGAGGTGGTGGCCAGCTTCCTGTTTTCCAGAAAGCTTCAGTCAGAAGACAATGCCTGGACCATTATTCTTCAGCATGGTCCCCTGGTTATGAGAACAGTTGTGAAGTCTGCAGCGAGACCATGCTGCAGAGGGAGCAGTTTCCCACATGTAGCATGCAAAGAGCACACTGCAGTCGCACAGGGCCAAGCAGACTTCCCTATCTCCCAAAGCACACTCAGCCACAGAGCATCTTCCAAGACATTTCAGTTTCCCTCATGGTGAGACCCACAGACATTTCTCTGTAAACAAGCAATTTAATGTTAAGACTAGTTCTCAAATGTCAAAAGAAAAGAAAACAAAACAATCCTCTCCCTATTTTGATGGACCAGACCCATTTATTCAACTTTTATGGCAAATAGGCAGGTTTCTGGACAATGCTGGTTTTACAGTTATGAGTGAAATTATTTGTTACACAATGGGAATGGTAAAGTCATAGGACTTCAGTTAAGGCTGCAAGTCAACACATTCATCAACAGGATAATACAAGGCAGCCGCCTGCAAGCACAGGAAACAGGACCCAACAATCTCAGAGGCTGCACATGGACTTATCGGCAGAATACTGCATTTATGTTGCGCCTGAGGCCTCCAGAGCATCAGCCATCATCAGGACCAGGAGGATCCCTGCACAGGGCTCCCATGGACCTTAGGAGAATGCATTCCCGCTGTTTCTTACGGACACAGCCCTGTTTCAACTGCTGCTGCAGGTGAAACGTGCCCTGAAACGTGCCGGAGGCGGCACACAGGGTACTAGGTTAGATATAAAGAAGTACAGATGCTATTGCCACAACCCCCCATATGCCTTCGGACAAGCCTGCATGCAGCACTTCACCCCTCGAGGTAGCAGACATGACAGCAAGCGCTCCAAGACCATTACGTAAAAAGCGCTGCTAAGTAGCTTCTCTCTATTTGCTGTCTGCAGGGGAAATCTAAGCTGTCTGCACGCCTACAACAGGTGCCTCTGCTGGCGGCATAAACCCAGCCTGTGTACTCCCCGTTTTCACTATTCTGGTCAGTCACCTCCCGCAGACCCGCTAGCACATGGCCTAGTCATCTGCATGCCTCCCCCCAGATCAGTCCCATGCTCACATCCTCTCTAGAGGCCGCCTGCCATGGGTTCCCAAGGCTTCAGGAGCGCATGGAAAGAAAATTCGTGCCTTTTGTTTTCTATTTGTTTTTTGTTTTTATTTGAAGTTGATTTGTTCATCAGTTTTTTTGAAACTACAGAAAAATTACTTTCACATTTTGTTATAAAAAGAATATTAAACCAAGATTTTAAAAACAAAGCAAAATTAAATCTCAGCAATTTTGAGATGTTCAGGCTGAATGATTTCATAATGCATCAATGTCAGAGGACAATTACTCAGAAAGATCTTACTTAGGAAAGATCTTAATTTGGTGTGACAAGCTCAGCCCCACAAATTCAACTGCATACCAACTGATTAGACCCTTCTAAAAATCCCAACCTTTCTGTGACACAGGGAACTAGTGAAGGGGGTTTCAGGAAGGTCATTCCTCTCCCTCTCAATGTTTTTCCCTAAAAGATATCTTCCAAGGATACATGAAACAGCAAGGTGCCTAGAAGTACTGCCGGAGATAACTTCATAAGCAGCAAACCAATTAGAAAAAAATCAGTTGATAACAGCTCTTCATAAATCCCATTAAACAGGCTTATCAGTATAACTTTTCTCTAAGGTCAGATAGCAAAATGGTCTATTGTGTTTTCTGCAATGTTGGCTGGGCTCTTTTTTCTTGATGTACTATAATCTCTACTAGCAGGCTACAGCCTGACCCAGATCATGTTTGGGAGACCTACAAATTCCCTTCATTTTGCCCAGAGAAATGCAGCCTCCTTCCAAATTATGCTTAAGGAACAGATAGAGGAAAGACTGGCAGGGAGATCCATGGCGGATTTTGGTTCTACAGTTCCTGCTGCAGAAATACAAATGAAGCGTGTCTGTGTCAGTAGCCTCCCCTGTCAGCCTCGTCCTTCCCTGCAGGTATCTCAGCACCATTCTCCCTCTCTCCCACTCACTTCCACAGCATTTCTGTGCGGCTCGCTAGGGAGTATACCATCATCATGAGCAAATTCACCAGAGTCTAACCCTACCCACATCTAGAAAATCCAATAACGACTACGTAGAACTGGGCTTTTTGCTTCCAGTTGCTATTCTGTTTTTAAACGCATTTGATGCTAATGAAATCCCCTTTCATAGTCCAAGCTCCTTTGCTCCTCACTTTTATGCCACTCGTTTTATTTGATGTAGCTACTCAGCTGAGTGAAGCGCTGCCTGCTCCTTGGAGCACTTACATATGCAAAGAAGTCAGGTTGGACTCTTCACCCCCAGCCATCAGCTGCTGTGCTGAAAGTTAAGGCATGCCCTTGTGGGTCAGACCAAAGGCTCACCCTGCCCACTACCCTATCTCCATCAGAAGGCAAGAGCATGTATTCAGGGGAACCAGGTGTGAGCAGTTTCCTGCCATATCTTCCCAAGCCCCCAGCTCCTGGTGAGTTCAAAACTAGAGTCAGAGGTTGTATCCGGGTCATCACATTTTTAACAGCCACCAACGACTCTGAGGTGAGGAGGTAAGGCTTATCTTATACTTGCAAACAGTCCAAAGACTTACAGCAGAATATAACAGTGAAAATGTCTGAAGGCTAAGGGAGAAACTCAGGAAATCATAGGAGCCATCTATGGTAGCAGAGGAGGCTTTTTAAAAGCTGAACAGATAACCCAATGCTGAAGGATAGCTAAAGGCAGTGGATATGAAGTCAGCCCTTAAGCTGAGCTCATATACAGACCACAGGCTTAGTTTGACATGCTTTAGTGTCTCAGCTTACTCAGATACATGGGGGTCAGGCTCACCACAGAGGGGCATGGGACAATATCAGCTAACCAGGGGCCTCTGCTGTGCACCCAGCTTCAGCCCTGCCGAGCAGGCCACAGCCAGCGTTAGTGCTCGTGCAGTTTGACTCTCTAGGCCTCCTGGGTGAAGCTCTGCCCAGTCGCAGGACAGGCTCAGGAAAATAAAATGAAGGAATACCTAAAGGGTATATTCATAGCTTTTCAAAACCTACCATACTGTCAAGGACACAGTTTAATGAGGTGCAGGAACAGAAACTTGTAGGTCATGCAGCATGACCTATTCTTTCCCACAACAGCATCCTCATAGGCCCTTTTACATGACCACCTGGGAGTCCTCCACCCTGGCAGGGACCAAATGCACTTACAGGGGTTTCTAAACCTGAGTTTCTGGCCAATTTCCACAACAGAGTCCAACCACCACAGCAAACTGTGCATCCCATCCCCAGCTAGCAGTCTCAGCAAAGCCCAGCACAGGTCACAGGACTCAGGAGCCAGGTGGGACACAGTTACTGTGGGCTCTGCAGCCCCCAGCGCCCACCTCCCAGAGGATGCAGCCTCTACCCCCAAGGCAGAGGACCGGAGCCACCTTCTCCCTCTCCCTGGTAGGAAGAGCATGCTAGCAGGGAGAGGGAGCTTGCAGTATGGCTTCTTCTGAGTTAAAGAGGGGATTTTGCTCCCTGGGGCTGCTGTCAACATCAGCTCACTGCTCTGCCTCCACAGCAGTGGGGACACGACACCTGGAAAACTCTGCACTGTTCCCAGAGCGGCCCGATGGTCATCCCAGCTGACGCCTTCCCCACGGCAGGAATACAGCAGATGGTCAGCCCAGCTGACTGGCAGGCCTTGCCAACCATCTCATCCCTTGCAGGCCAGTAAACGGGACCCTCCAGTGCATGGACTCGTGTGCCACGTAGTCACCTTCATGCTCCCCTACCCATGGCCTCTTTGCTCCAGGAGCCAGGGAGCAGCCCCTGACAGGCCAGCTCCCAGCACCTTCCTCCTCTCAGCTGGCAGCTGCTGATCCTGCTCTGCCTCATTCACCGTCTCCTGCCCACCCATGTCCTGCACCTGCCCCTCTCTTCCCCCTTCCAAAGAGCAAGGCAGAGGTAGATGATGGTCCTTCTCGAAAGGGCCCTTCCAGATGTGGTGAGGCAGAGTTCAGCTTTTTACTCACCTCGATTCCCCAGGGCCATCCTGGAGCTTTTTTGTGGAGCTGAAGCCTCTTTCTGACTGCAGCTTAGGCAGCATGTGATTCTGCTCAGCCACCCTGCTGTGATAAATAAAGCGAGTTTTGCTCACATTCAGTCCATTTAGCAAGGGTCGCATGAGCCCTGAGATGCCCTGAGCTATCATGCTAGCTAAGCCTTGCTTCGTGCCTCCTGGGTTGTCTTTGCAAGGCCGGCCAGAGTCAGAGTTATAAGTACAACTGAGGAAAAAAAATCTAGGACAGCCTCCCAGGGGGCGGGGGGAGAGAGGGAAGGATGGAGGGAGGGATTGTGCTGGATCTCACTGCAGTCCAGCCCACGGTGGTTGTACTGGGCCACAGGAGTTGGGTGAAGCATGTTAGCAAGCATCATCTCCACAAACTTGTCAGCAGTAAGACTCAGCTCATTTTTTCCTTATACATTTCCCTTCTAGAAACGAGTCTAAGTTAGACCTAAAGCCAATTCCAGGAGCAACATTCATGGCGATGTGTAACTCTACTGGGCTGCAAAGTTTGCGATGGGCGAGCAGGAGCGGTGAGCGCCTGGATGCTGCTGCCTCGGGACGGGGTGCCAGCGCTGCTGCGCGGCGAGAGCGGGACCCCGGGGTTTGCTCTTGACGCAGAGGCTGTCCAGCCCTGCCTTGTGCGCCCCAATGCTACAGGTTCCCAGTTGCAAAATGGAAACATTGCTTACTTTGCAGGATGGTGGAGACAACAAGCCAGTTGGTTTATTTGTTAAATTATCTGCTGAAAAGTGCAATAGAGGCATAAATAAGTATAATTCATTTCATGTTAATTGATATTCAGTGTTAATGAGACTTCTGGAGAAGAAAACGCCTTAGTTTATTCCCAAAAGCAGTGTCACTAATTTAGTCTACCCTCCTCTCCAGAGCAAATCAATTTGCTCCGGATCCAGGAGGCTCTACTGCTACAGCAGAGGATATAGTTTAAGTCCCTGTTTTGCTGTGAAGTTTGAGAATAGCATTCATCTCAGGAGTCCGAATTATCCCCCAAATACCAAATTAATGGTTTATTGTTTGATAGGATGCTTGTTTTAATCAATTTTTTGATGCTTAGAGATGGCAAGAAAGCTGCCTTCTGCCAAGAAGCAGTTGCGGCCCATCCCTGGGAGCAGCAGGGCGGGGGCTGATATCAGTAGCCAGTATATGCAATAACCTTTGGAGCTGGACTCTTCAATCAGCCCCTACAAGGGAGAGCAATTGCAGCACAAGAATGAGATCTTGCTGGAAAATGTTCCTCTCTCCACACACACACACTCCCTCTAAACTCATAGTTTTGCAGATATCTGGGAATTTTTGACTTTTCCCTCTGAAAATAAAAATTTTCTATGCAAAGCTTTCAGGATGGGAGAGTATTTTCCATAAAAGGGGGGTAAGAGTTGAGAATCCCAGTTTTCTGTCCAAGAAAGTTTCAAAGGGAAACGTTCAACTTTTCAAACGCACCACCAAAACGGTGAAGTGAAGAGGAAAATCACAGAATCTAACATGAAGGATTTAAAAAAAAAAATTTTCTTGAGGGGAAACCTACCCAGTGTTTACAACCACCTGTTTACTTCTCTCTGTGCCTGTTGCATCTGAGAGAGCAGCACTGACAGAGGAATATTTTATTCCTCCTTGCCCCTGTTTTGCTGAGGCAGGCTCAGCAGGACCATCCTGACACAAGGAGGCATGCAAGAGGAACATGCAGTGCTCTGCTACAGAAGGATATGAGCTGAGATAACGTGGAGCACCACAGAAAAGCGAAGAGCAGCAAAAAGCTATCCTCAGCTCCACAGCTGGATTTGCAGGGCATCACCAGCCAGACTCTCCTTGCACCTTTTGCCAGTTGTGGGTGGTGCTTCCCAGCTGGATATGTGATGGGCACAGCAGCTAGTAACCTCAGCCTTGCAGCCACCATGGCTTGCACCAGCCCCACTCCCCCATGCATGCATTTTATTCTGCTGCAGGACTCACCCCACCGGCTCCTTCCAGACCAGCAGGTCTGTGAGTTCAGGGAGCACGAGATGAACCTCTGAGTATCACTAGGGTTTTAATGTGGGGTGAATGCTAACTCTGAGCCTACTGATGGCTAGAAAGCTGCCTTCTGCCAGGAAGCAATTGCAGCACATCCCTGGGAGCAGGGGGGCAGGGGGACGATGTCAAAGCAAGGAGGCCACACAGCAGGCATGGGTGAACATCAGACTGAGCAGCCCAGGGTCACTAGGATTTCACAGAAATTCAATCCATCAGCCCCAATCAATGTAAAAACGTCTCTGTTCAGATCATTTGTAGAGCAGCGTTTGAAACTCCCCTCGTCCCCTGCTTGCAGGCAGAGGAGAGGTGGCAGCGAGGCAAGCGGCTGGTTTCATCTGAAGGCAGCTCCAGGCAATGTCCCTGCTCTGTGGTCCCTCACTCTCAGACTAGCTTTCGCAGGCGGTTTGCTCTCCTCTACAGGCTGCCCTCAATATTTTGGCCTCAAACCCAAACTCTTGGGCCTCAGCTCATCCCTGAATTTAAAATAGCTCTGGGCAGCCTCTGCCACTGAGAGATTCTGCCCAGTCCTCCCTCAGCTTTCCAGGCACCATCGAGGGAAGATGTAGGTGGCCCAATTCTGTCTCCCAGGCATTCATTCAAAAGGAAAGCCAGGCTTGCAATGAGAGGTGCAAGGAAAGGGGCCAGAGCACATCCAAACAAACTACCAACTGTCTTATCTCTCCAGCAAACCTTGAATTGAGAGATATGCCTGATATATGCACAGCAGTTCTCACGGCAAGGACGTGCGTGTGTTTGCCTGGCACTGACCCCTCTCCCTGCCAGGAACTCGGAGCACAGCAAGTGACAGGTCAATGCCACCAGATGGGAGAGGGGCCAACACCGCAAGGAACGTCGGGTCCAAGATCATCACACCCAATCCCAAGGGGAGTCAGGAGTGCGTAGGGGGTGACTGTCCCTTGGCTAAACCAGGAGCAGTTCTCCTGGAGCAGGGAGCGAACAGGGCTTCACACTAGGTGCTGAGAGCCTGTTTTAAGGTCTTTAAAACAGAGGGCAAAGGAAAAAAGCAAGACCTCTTTCTCCCTGCTTTCCCCCTACCTAGCAGCCAGCCTAGAAGTAAAATGCAGCCTTTCCCAGGCAAGCCCTTGTTCATTTTGCCCAGGACAAAAATTGAAAGCCGTGCAAACCCTCCCACCCTCAATAAACCGAAAAAAACCCTTAAAGCAAACAAACAAAAAACCTTGTGCTTTGACAAAGCCCCTCAAAGCGTTGCTGTGGCAGTCAGCACACACTTCAAGGGAAAGCAGGTACAGCAGAAGTGAATCCTAAGCTTTGCTTCACAGAAGTTTCTCAGGAGCCAGATGTTCACCAGCACATGCACACCTGCTTGCTCACCAGCAGGTCATGTTCTGCCCCTGATGCAATGGCTGCGCCTATGGACCCGACGACATCTCAGCGCACACTAGAAGGAAGTGGTTTTCTAGCCTGAAATACATTGCCCAATCTCTCACGCACTACAGAGGACAATCTCCCCCTCCTCACTCAGCCTAGGGACTCTCAGCCAAATGTCCACAACAGGCTGCAAAGTGCTATTAACTCCACCCTGACCCTGATATCTGTATAAGAAGCAATCAGACTCTGATCCAACAAGAAATTACTCAACAGCATTGCAGCCTCCAGAGCCAGAGCCGGAAGCACACTCAGACTTCCTGGATACCAGACTCAGCTCCTCTGGCCACCATTCGCATTTCAGTCCTTCTATGGGCATGTTCAGCAAACACGTAGGCATAATCAGCACACGACAGCCTTGCTGGCGTCTGGTTCCTTCAGACACAAGATGCTCTCTGCAAACAGCTCTAGCCAGAAGAGCTCTTCTGCTAACCTTGCAGCTTCCAAGACACCTTGGAGAGAAGGTTTAAAATTACTATATTAGCCTACTGCCTCCCTGAAAGCATATGAAAATCCTAGCTTAATCATGTAGTTATTAATATATGCATTAATACAGTTTTAGTGATGCTGTGCTTCTGGGTTTGTGAGAGTAACTCCACTACTGTTTGAATCAGCGTTTGATAAAACCCCAGATGTTTAATAGTGCAACTCCCAAAGGAAAAACATCCAGAGGAGAGTGAGGGGAACTGAGCAAGCAGCTCCTTAGTATCACTTGTGACAAAGCTGAAGGTTAGCTCCATCTTCCAGCACGGAAGCGGATCCATCATTAGCTGGAGCAAGCAGGGCTGATCCACGCTCTCCTCCAGGTTAGCGCAACAGCAGGTGCTCTGGGCACCAGAGGGCAGAGAGAGGGAGAAAGGATTCCTGGTTGGCCTCCAAGGATGAGGGGAGATGGATCAAACACATACCTAAGACAAAGATGTGCTCGTTAGAACTAGGCAGAGCTGCACAAGCTTCGCCACTGCCAAGAGGTAGCCAAAGACAAGCCTGTGCTGTTGCCGAGGATGAAGTCTCAGGAGCTTTAAAAAGAGCAGCAGACATGCAGAGCCAGGCATAACCAAGGATACCAGAGTCTAGCCTTCATTCTTAAATAGCAAAAATGGCCTTTCCTGACCTCCTCCCAAGCCCATCTCCTCACCCAGCACAAATATCCCTATAACTAGATAGAAGCTGCTTACATACATAACATTAAAGTCACTGAACAAAATTCCCATCCCCATCATCCCCATGAAAACCCGTTAATCACCCTTTCCTCCTCCAGAACAAGTTGCTAAGACAAGCAGATAGGACAACCTGTGCTCCAGAAAGCTGGGCTAACATAGCCCAGCCCACCAGTTACTGCTCTCTCCCGTCCACTGGGGCAGGTACAGAGGCGTGCTGAGCCTGAGCCTCCAGACAAGGTGTGCACATCGAACATGCTCAAGTCTCAGATGCTGACTGGTCTCAGCTGGAGGGCTGGGGACAAAGTTTTGAACATTGTGCCTCAATTTCTACATCTGTCAAACAGGACTACCATTTGCTTGCTCTGACCCTTCGCTAAGTGTCTCCTAAGAGGCTAAATACAAAAGGGCTAAATTTTCAGCTCTAAAAGCAAGAGGGCAGTAAAGCCATCATTACAGATGAGCTAACCTTGCAGCAAGGAAACAAATGAATTCGTAACAGGGCTTCTGCCAGCAGCTACCCCAGCACCTGGTGATGTAGCTGCTGTCTAGATGGGTGAAGGCCACCATGAAGTTACAGTGCCCTTGCCACGTCCTTCACTCACAGCTGCAGATGCTTCTCCTTCAGTCAGTCAAGGATGTGTTGAAGATGGATGGGAGGGCATTACTGCTGCATGTGAGGTAAGATAGCCTTCACTGCAGCCTCCCAGCTCAAAACTGGGATATTCCACATCCCCTTGACCCTCCCTCAGTCTTGATAGAAGAGCAACCCTGGCTTGTGTTTCTTTAAAAAAAATCACAATTGGAGGCAATAGATTTGTAACTTTCCAGCAAGCTCTGCTCACCAGAAAGCTGGACTGATGGCATTAAGACCTACTCAGAGGAAGTGCATTTTAGTCCCCTCCAGAAGCTTTCAATGTTTTTTTTTTTTTTTCCCAGTCTCACCACTATTCTTTCCTTGACACCTCCATCTCATTCTTTCCTCGTCTTTTCCGCTTTTCATCCTGCCTTCTGTCCTGACAGTTCCTTTTAAAATTACTAGACCTTAACCCATCACTTGGCATTAGATGTTCATTTAGGCATTATCCTGTACTAGGGACTTGCATCATTGTCCACAACGTGCATTTAAATGAGAGCTGCAGATACCTGCAAGACAAAAGCCAGACTCTCCCTAATACTAGATGCACTGAGGCTGAGATTCTTTCTCTTACAAACAAGCTGATTTTCCTGCAAGGGAAAAGACATCAACAGATTACACACGGAGTCAATTTGCACAAAAGCACACAGCAGTTCTAGGCTGACGTCTGTCACAGATGACTTTCACTGTCCTCTGCCAATTAAGCACTCTGGTTATACACTGGCATAAGGTGTTCAGACTATGTGCACAAGGATGAAATTATGCGCAGCTGAGAAGGCAGCACTCAACAGAATAGCAACACTGATTGTTCAGGGCAAACAAGCTACACCTTAGTAATTCTGGAGATATTCTGCCTTTGCAGATGTTTGAGCAGCTGCCATGCAACAATCTGTGATCAACATACCTTACCCCGTATACTGCATTATCCAGCTTTGCAAGCTGTTTGAAAACAACTATTAGATGCAGAGACAGCTACTTAATGATGGAGAGCCACTGCAGTATGAGACACTGGAGACTGAACTCAGCCTCCCACTCTGAAGCCAGATAACAGGTACAAATAACAGCTCTCAGTACTAGCTAACAGCAGAAATGGGGAAACAAAGCTTGTTTTGCATCTCAGACTTCTCTGCCATCTCCACAGCCCAAAATAGACTTCAAGAGGATAGTGTCGTCAAAAGTTAAAGGGTCCTATGCTTACAAGATGAGAGCAAAATTTAACCTAAATTACTTTTCTAAGTCGCCGTTGCTATTGACAGTATCCTACACTAGTTGACCTGAACTGATAAGCTTGGCATCGGTGGGTGTTTACATCCTATTATTGTTCAGCACAGAAAAAGGAAGCAGCCAAAAGACTAGATCCGGCTTACCCGTTCATGGGGGATCTAACACCAGGTCAAAATGCCTGTGCAAAAAAATGTCTGTGCTTCCCTCCTGGTGCATGAGTCTGAGGAAGTGAGCAATAAGGTTGTCATCCAGCTAGAGCAGCACCTACGGCACGTCATAAAACAAATCTAAACTGGGAGAGCAACCTCTTGTAATTCCCAGTCTTGGAAAGTAAAAACAAGAGAAGGAAAAAGCAATCAAGAGAGGAGACAGTCTTACTTCTAACAGCTGCACTGCACTCTGAGCAAGGGGATTAAATACCCTGTGCCAAAACCATCAATCCATCAGGCAGATTTATCTCAAGGAAACGTAACTCTACAGAGTTACTTCGGTTCATCTTTACATTAGAGGTTTTAGTAAGTGGCACTGCCTAATAAAGGCACGTTTCAGACCCTAGCGAAGGGCAGTGTCTCAGGTCCTCAGCTCTCGTAAGTGCCTTTCGTCCACCAGTCTGCCCCTGTCCTCCAGAAAAAAGAATCTTGGCCCCCCAGCACTTGCAGGTGTAGCCTAGATTACACTTGAAGTGTACCACAGACAGAACAGCAAATCCAGCTGAAGCTATCCACACAAAATATGAGTTAAACACAAACTTTTAATTCCCAAACAACAAAATACCTTCCAATACATAAGAGGAATCAGGGTTTGTTTTTTACCGCACAGAAGCGGCCTTCAGCGATTAATATTTTGCACTGCCATTCCTTCAAAGACAAATTGAAAATAGCTCTATCTAACTATGCTCGGAGAATTACTGAGCATCTTCAGTCTTCACAAACGTAAGCAAGAGAGTGCAATGAAACCTAGGACACTCATGCAGAACAGTAATCTGGCTGCAGGCACAGTCATCAGACACTCAGAAATGTAAGCACAAGCTGGAAGACATTGTCCACCTGGAAGTAACCACAGAGTACCATTTGCAAGAGCAACCAGTTCAGACCAACCTTCACTTGAAGATGACAGCATAGCAAAACTGAGGTGCACATGTAGTTCGTCTAGTGGTCTCCAGGTTTTGGGGATCCTAGAAAGCGAGTCTTCCTCATTCCTTCCTACAGAAATTGAAGCCATTCCAAGCCTGACAGGAATTGCAAATCCTCCCTTGCTCCACACTTCAGAGACAAGGTAAATCTAATGTAATTAGATATTTAAATACCTAAAGAAACATGTAACATCTGAAACATGAACATTTACATGTTTCTAAAGAAACACGAACTTGTTTATAAACATTTACAGACATTTACAAGTTTCTCCCACAGCAGCAGATTTCTAAGCCCTGGTGGGTTTTGATGAAAACTCTTTATTTCAGTTGAGCAAGCATGAGGCAGAGGTTGTGTAACAAGCCCCTCTTCGCAGCCACATGGAAAGCAAATAGGAATGAAGGTCACAATCCATTAATCCTCGTCTTTGGGGGTGGAAAGGTGAGAGCAGGCATGCTCTTCCTTCATAAGACTCAGTCCCAAGACCTCAGGAAAGGCAGCTACAGAGACAGCCAGGGCAAAGCAGCTGCTGTTGAAATCCCAGGGCACGGCTGGACCAGGGGAGACCCGTCCACGGGTCTCAGGCAGGTGCCGCGGCCTGGTCACCCTCTCGAACACCAGCCAGGTGATGCTGGGCACCCGGGGAGCTCGCTGGCAATGGATTCCCAGAGCCGGGTCTCCTCCCTCAGCCTCCCCCAAGCCCTGCCGAGCAGCGGCTAGCGAGTTAAATCCAACAGAAATTCACGTTCCGCTTCTCCGCATGGAAATCTGAATTCCAGTGTTAGCTCTGCTCCAACACCTTGAGGGCCCCCCACCAAGCGAGGACAGTGGGTGTCATTCAAGCAGCCATTTGCCTTCTTCAAAAGTAAGCAAAACCTCCTGGTTTGTGAGAAGACTGACCTCTAAGATACCACATGGCAGACATGTTTAATTTGCAGACACAGAGCTAGGCTCAGAGAAAGCCTTAAGCAACCATCCAGACACTTTTTCTGTTGAATTTCTCTAAACTTTATTGGCACTGTAGGAAGAACAAGGTATGGATTTTAACAACTCCTCCAAACAGAAAAAAAATACCTAACAGAGGCTCTTTGCAGATTATCAGATGGACCCATGAAATACCCCACAACCCTAAGGAACTCACGCTTTAATAAAAAGTGGGAAAACAAAACAAAATAAAAAACCCCACTCAACATAATTTACAGCAATCAAAAAAAAGGAGGGGGAAAAAAAGAAAAAGAAAGAACAAGCCAGGTAAACATTTGATAAGATAATTCCCTCCCCCCACCCCCAAGAGGAGTATTTATCCAATTAATCTGGAACAGGGAGAGGAAGAAAAACTCACTGTATTCTAACAAATAAAAAAACGTGTCTAGAAATCTCACTGTAATACTGAAAGCTTCTTACATTAGTTTTCTTGCAAAATATCATCTCTTTACAATACAGTATACATTTCCAAGGGATGGGGAACCATAAAAGCATCCTCCAACCCATGACTAATATTTTCTAATTGTGCATAGCTAGAAATATTGAAATCAAATATCATTAGATACCACTGTAATATAATACTGGTTAAGAGGGTAGGGCTGAAACAACTACACAAGGAGCTAGGTGGACTCACTGGCACAAGCCGTTCTATTCCCATTTTGGACCATTTGGAATTAGAACGATTTAAAAAAAAAAAAAAAAAAAAAAACACTATAAACAGAAGTCACGCCAGCATTGTAATACAAGAGTTCAGCAGTATTATGTGACCCATCAAAGCAGAAAGAGGTTTACTGGTTTATTATTTGAACACATATTCCAGGCACCGCATATCTTCTCATTAAGAAATTGTTAAAATGCAATAAGGGCTTTTTTTTCCCTCCAGATGCACCAGTAGTTGCCATGGACAGAGCAGAAGTGCTGAGAACCAGCTTTAAAGCACCAGAACAGAAGTGTAATGGTTGTTTGTTCCCCAATAATGAGACTCATGTAGAGCCAGTGCCAAAAACTCCTCAGCAAAGAAATATGCAAATCACTTCTGACAAGTTTAACTACAATCTTTCATTGGTGACACTGAAAGCACTGGGGCATGTGTTTTTGGCCAGCCAAAGGCTTCCCGTGTCCACTCGCCAAAGACACGCTGCATCCAAGGCAGAGAAGGGGGCTCCCATGTGACTTCACTGGACATGTAGAAGGAGCACGAAGCGATGCTCCTAGCAGAGGTTTGGTTGGTTAGCATCATGTGGATCTCCACACAGACTTGTACTGCTTCCAAAAAAATACAGCACTGGTTGTTGCTAGCAGCCCAAGGAGTTCTTGGGGAAATACTGCTGTTTATTAACACTGACATGAACATTTATTTTTGGCACACTCCCCGTTACCTTTTTCCCACAGAGTAGGGAGCTGAAAGTGCTCTAACATACTCAGATGTTTTCCTTCTATCGGCGCTAACAGTGATACCGTAGAGACAAGAGAGGCATCCACAAAACTGAGAAAGTTGTAAGATTTAGGATCATGCTAGGCAAGAAATTAAATTATGGGCTAGCCTAATGACTTCGCATAGGGACAGGCTAATCCAAGGAGGGCAAAGCAAAGGAGAACTCCATTTTAGATGGAATCCATTTTTAAGAGGCCCCTTCTAAAGTTGAAGACTTTAGACAAAATCCAATTCAACCCTGAGCATACATGGCTGTTCCTTCCCCAGAAATGGAGGAGAGGATTGTGGGTAGCTACAGCACAGACAGGAGCTTGGAAGACAGGATGTCAAGGGCACTGGTAACTGTTACAATCAGCTCTCAGGATAAGTCTCCTTACAACCTACTAGGGTCCATTTCTAACAGACAAGAGCCCTCTGTTTTCAAGGCTGCAAAGGGGCAAAACGCATCCTTCTGGGGAAGGAAAAACATCTGAGCCAGGGACATGCTCAGATGGTAATGCTAGCTAGCGAGGATTAAGGCAGCAACTGGACAAATGCTTCATGATCCTCTCCCCTCGGATGCTGCTGGAAGCTAGGTAGACAGATTCAAACTTGTACATGAGCCAGATACAAAAGTAATTTCTGGTCCCCAGCTGCTCATCACTTTTTATGATTATATCTAGTTTAAGCAAAGACATCTGAGCTACAGTAGATCTATAGACAGTCATAAGGCACCAATGACTATGTGTTAAAAAGGCCTCTTCTGGACACCTGAAATGCCATTCACACAACCAGGAGTACTCTGTTTTACAGCCAGGGAAAAATAGCTACAACAAGTTTTAGTTCTTTGCGTTTCTGCCTGTCCCTCTAGGTTTCCATTGGTGACCCCAAAAATGCAAGGCAACGTTCTTTAGCTATTTCTGCTTCACTGGTTACATTCAAATCAGACAAGTGACAGTGAACAAAGCAATTTACCCAGAGGAAAACACTTCTGGAAGACAGGGAAGTTGATGCACCAAAACACACTTCAGCAGTGGAAATATTACAAAGGCCTCCACATGATTAGGAAATTCAAAATTTCATCATTAAAAAAGAAAAGCTAACACCAGCAGGATCATACAAGATGTTATTAACACCACTGATTATCTATTTCGCCTGCTTAAGTTTTAAGGTCAAAAGCTTTGGTCTTAGAAAAAAAGTCTGTATTATACCATCAACCCTTATTAACCCTACCTCGAGCCTCCCCTTCTCAACTACACGAGGCAGACCCTCATGTAGAGAGGGTAAAGTCAGATATTTAGACCCTGGCCACTAAGCTTAATACTGAAGTTTGTGCAAATTAGTAGGAAGGCACAGTGTCAAACTGTAGCAGTTTAAGTAATTCAGTCAAAGTATCTGGTGGCCTCTTTACCCAGTGGAAGAGAACAGCAGTACAGCTGTTTCAATAAGCAATACAAAACTAAATGCAGTGAGACTTTACCCAAAGCCAAGCAATTTCAAATTTGGACCAATACAAGTTTGCTTTCCCCAGCCACCCCCAGGAAGATGTAGATGCTGGTTTTTCCTCTGTTGCTAAACTGCAGCACTTGCCCAAAACTCTATAAATAAGACCATGGTCACTCTTCTGTAGTGGTTCCAGCGCAGCACGATTACGAGTGAGTGATGGGAGAGGATGGGAAAGAGGGGAGAAGAGTGCAGGGCAGCAGGTGCAGGGGAGAGTTTACATGGACTCAAACTCATCAATGCGCTGCTTGGTATTGCCCTGCCGAATCTGACGGAGGGTCTTATACTTGTCTCGGCCCAGCCGCATGTTCTCAGCATGGATCATGTCGTTGGCTGTCTTCTTGGTTTCATCCCGAGCGTTCGCCAGCTCCGAGGAAAGAGCCTTTGGAAGAGGGGAAACAGATGGGAAGGGGTTAGCACATGCCATACTCTCAGGAAGAGACGCCCTCGTCCAGCTCTCCTAAACATTCAATGCCCATGGAGACAGGAAGCTTTATTTACATAAGTTGATATCTTTCCCTAACATCTGAAGGTAGAAAGCATCAGGTATTCCTATCCTGTTTATCTTTGTCTAGCACAAGAAAAAGAAAGGTCAGTCTACTTCAGAGGAAGAATTGGAAGGTCTGGTGGAGGGATGCCTAAAAGACATCGAGAACATCTTGCTGAAATACAGCAATTACTAACCTTTAACCACTAAAGCTTGCTGTGGAAGATAAAAGGCACTTCCGTCAATCTGCCTGCGCAAAACCACCCCAGCATGAGGCAGAACAAGCAAAAACTGCTGCAGTCAGGCAGGCAGGCAGGTAGGTAGGTAGGTAGTAGGCAGTACAATAAAACAATTGGGAAGAGTCAACAGCAGGACACTGGTGATCCTTATAAAAAGGAGGCGAGCGTTGATCCCCCCATGCTGGGTCCTAGCAGGCTGCTCTCAGGGTTTGGCAGTGCAACCTAGTCGGACAGTTACAGACAGCTGCTTGATAGGAACTGGACCAAGTCCTCCAATTCATAGCAGCCAGGGCTACAAACAGCTGTCAGATGGTTGGCAAGACTCACACGAGCATGCTACGTCTAACAGATGCTGCTGCTTGGCACTATTTGAAAATGCTTCAGTATTACCAGTGAAATGGAAGTAAAGTGCCAGGAGACAATATCTCCCATGCTCTTCTGCAGTTATTAAGCTAATTGGCAAGATCACGATTCCTTTCTTTCTTAACAATGATACCTGCCAGCTGTATTAATGGCAAGAAGAACAGCGGCAGCACCCAGACACACACCCTCTCTCTGCTGCCAACTTTTTACCTTCAAGTGTTTCTGGACCCGTTCATTCTTCTCCGCTTCAGTGGTGCGCTCCTCCTCACTGCGGTCCTTGATGGTGGCCTCCGACCGCAGCTCAGCACTGGCCTCTGCAGCATTCTCATCCTGCTCGTCATCATGCTCATTCTCAGAGTGCATGGGCTCAGTGACGTGGGGGGTGCTCATGGCAGTCTTCAACTCCTCTTTGGTCTTTTCTAGGTCCTCCTGCACCATCTGCGCCTGCAGTAAGACACACCGCAGTGGGTTAGACAATGCAATCCTGAAGACAAGGTTTCTTTGCAGTGCAAAAGACTTCTGTCCAGAAGTGCACAGAAGCACTACTTAGTGCATATAGCAATCCCTGCAGCTATTGCACACTACAGTGATATGTTCCCAGTCACCAATCACTTGCAAAACCTTCTGCTGGCTAGCACTTAAGAGGTTTGAAGAATGGTTACAATTCACAGAAAATGAGTCAAACTAATTAGACCAACTATTTCTACCTGGAGTTAGAATAGGGTGCTCATTCCACTGGGAAGAACAAAGCTGTGTATCTCCAATAGCCTAAACCTCCAGACAGCCAGTGTAGTGTGGCAGGTCACAGAACAGAATAAAGAGCAGCTCCAGGAAAAAATATTGCCATTTGTTCGGATTCTGCTTTACCTTCTGTTGCCACTCCTGGGCCTCACTCTCCTTCTTCTGCCTGGCTAGCTCCAGCTGCGTGATCCTAGCTGTGAGTTCTGCCATCTCAGCAGCCTGCAAAAGAAAGGATTTTAGTGTGGACAAAACCCAAGCATCTGCTAAATGAAGTGTTTAGTCCAAGCCCTGAAGGATAAAGCTTTTTTGTATACTTCAGTCCCACTGATATCTCCATGATGCAAAGGAAGAGGAAGCCAAGAAAGTTTTTGCAGAGCTACAGATCTCTCTTCTTTGAGCCCAAGCCAGAGAAAGCAATTAGGGAGCTCCACACACTCTTCTCGACACTGCTTACAACAGCGTGCAAAGAGCACCACAATCCAAATCTACCGTACAAATATACTTGCATTTAGGCACAAGCTCATCTGCCTGAGGCTAAAAACTAAAAGAACCAAACCATGCCTCCCACTATATTCATAGTCGGGTTTGCTCTGAGAACTTAGATCCCTACCCTGCCACTATCTTCCTTACCAGATTTTCAGCTCATCACTTACCAGTTGTTCCTGGGTCTTTTGTTGATCATGGGATGCTTTCAGGAGGGCTTCCTTTGCCTCTTCTGCTTCTCGGCGTTCTTTAGCCAGTTTCTCTGCTTCCTCCTGAGCTCGTTTCCTTTCCTGTTCCAGCTCCATGGCTCTGCGGGTCTGTTCTTCCAGTTCTGAAAGAACAGCAGAGTGCATTTGAAGAGAAATCAAGTATAGAATGGCAGTAGAAGGTGCCCGCACCCCTTCCTCCTGGATGCGGGCTTCCCTTCACAGGAACAGGTACAGGAGACATGCAAGCAATTCCTCCCCTTCACGTACAACTGGAGCTGGAAGACTTAGATGCCGGCTGATGTGACAGGTACTACGCTTCCTGACTTCTTCCTCTCACAGGGGTGCTGGGATAAAGCTTCCAAGCCAGCACATGAACAGCTACAAGGTACTCTGGCTGTCAGAGGCAGCCTGGCTGCCACCCATCTCCCTAATGCAAGCCATACTTCAGCAGTTCCAGACCTGATCTTCAGAAGGCTAAATCAGTTCTGCAAAAACAGAGCCCTAACGCCACTTAGCACACAATACCGGAGTGCCAAACGCTTCAGCAAAGCTCCTAGCTTTACTACTCAGTAACCCTTCTCACTCAGAATATGCATTTAGGAAATACTCTAGTATTCCCACATTACCTTGCTGAGCTTTCTTGGTTTGCTCCTCAATTTGCTTGAGTCTCTCCATTAACTCCTCTTTCTCACGTTCAATCTTCTCCTTCTCTTTTTCTGCCAACTCCCTCTTCTTCTTCTCATTCTCCAGCAGGGCTCTGATGAGGGGGAAAGTCACAATGCAGTTTAGCATTAACAGCTACTCAGCTGGAGCACTTCCTGGTAAAGCTATGAGCATACCAGAGATGTGCACTATAGCACTGAGCTGATCAGCTTTAATCCAGCTGTATCCCTTTAAAGGGAAACGCAGACAGAAAAAGCCCTGCTGACGTTTATCTCAATGGGGCATCCATAACAGCAATGTTGCCAAGAGAAAATGCCTCATATCAAGATTCAGATGAGTCCAGTCAAATAGACGGACATATATTTAACTTAAAACCCTGGCAGTGAGTCACCCTTGTAATGAGTGCTATTTCCATCATCCTGTTAGATCTACTGAAGCAGAAAGCAACCTGCCCTATTTTTGGCTCAAGCAGATTAATAATAAGGTGCTGTTAGCAATTTTGCTAGCACATGACACTACTGTGCAGTGATCAGCCAAGTCCAAGTTATGTAGAACCCTACCAACCTCTCCATCTGTTTCTGATGCTTCTCTTCCCGAGCCTGCGCTTTCATCTGCTGTACCTCAATGGTATCTGGTTTACGTCTGCGCATGTAGAGCTCATGGTTCCCCATGCAAAGTGCCAAGATTCGCTTGTTAATCCGTAACCGAGGGGCGTAGAATACAAAGTCCTTGGAACAAGGAGATGGCAGCATTAGACTTATTCCTTCAGTAGAAACAGCCCTCTGTGAATGCAATACACCTCAAAACCCTGAATTTCCTAGAATTGTTAGGCAGCTTTTCTCACCAGTATTTATCAGGGCTGGTAATGAGATACATGCCTTTCAGGAATTAATTTCAATCTGATAAATGCACACAGGGCAGAAGTGCCCGACTTGCCGTTACAGCATGCTGTGCTTCACTGTAAAGCAGTTCTAGTACATAGAGTATTATATCAAGTTAGAGTCATGGTTTTATTACAAACATAATCACGGGCTGGTTCGCCAGACACACCGTAACTATGACTTGCCCCACCTTTCCTCCCACGTGGTTATTTAATGCAATGGTCTTGCCAACCACATGAAGTGTAATGTTTTGTCTTATGCCAGAACGAGTGTTAAACATTATGTCTTGTGGATAAATAACTTAACTTTGTTCTGTTAACAAGGAGCAACAGCAGCAGAAAAACGTATTCCAAGCAGCAGTGAAACAAGCGACCAGAGGAAGAACAGAGGTGTCAGCAGACACAGGAAAATTAAGCACCTTGAAGATGAAACCGAGCTCAATTATGTCTGTTAAAAATCTAGAAGAAAAGAACGTGTTCCTAGCATACCCTACAAGATGACGTGAAGCTTCAGTTTCAAATAAGGTGACAAACACTACACTTGAGGAAAACTGCAGAAGACTTTCCTGCACACTACTAAATCTGACAGGCTGCATAGGAAGCATTCACTTCTAACATAGGTCCCTCAGATGTAGCAGCAGAGAACTGAGCGGCCTTCAGAGAACCAGAAACCCTAAGCCAAGAGCCTCTCCCACCGACTTTGAATAGCTCAAGGTTAGGCTAAACAACTTTCTCTTCTCCTGGCCAGAGCTAAACTCCATCTACCTGCTATTAGGCCCATTCTGTGCATACTGCCCTGAACAGATTAGGTAGCAAGTAATGCTGATATTATTGATAAAGAGACTGCATGCAGTAAAAAGCCTGATCATTCAACAGGAAAAAAAAAAGTTAAAAAAAAAAATAGTTCAAATGTTGCATCTTACTGGTGCTTTCTTGTCAATAGGCTTGATAACAAACTTCTTGTCATTGAATGAGATATTTCTGATCTCACTCCAAGGGAATCCAATTTTCGGCGTTAGTCTGCAGAAATGGAAAGGAAAGGAGATAGAAGACCCAAGTCATTCCAGAGTCTTGACCTTTAATGCAAAGCCTAAAATTCTGCCAAATCAGCCCTCATGATATTTTAGTACTCTAATACTGACTGGAATCAGCAAATAAAATTGGAGACTTGTAAACATGAACTACAAACATAGGAAACAGTTCCTCAGCACCCTCTCCCTCCCTTTTTTTTGCCCCCTCCAATAGAAACTGTAACTGAAGAATGCATCTGTGGCAGGAAAACTTGGGATGCAAGTGAAATGAGCTTGATGAGATTTGACAGCTTCTTCAATTTTTTAGTCCAAAGCAGCATGTTTTATGAAAGTGTTTCCTCACATCAACTGTTTATGTAGTGGATTAACTACTGGATCTTTCAGGCTATGTCAGAAATGCAGCCAAGAATGACACAGAGATAGTAGGGTTTAGTTTAACATATTTGACTTTCAAAAAAAAAAAGATTTTGAATATTCCTTTGTACTGGAGAGAAGCTGAAGGCAGTGACAAAAAAAGAGAGGTTTTATTACCTGTCATTCTGCTCGTAAATGTTGAGTCCAAGAGCATCTACACCTAGCCAGAGTTCAGAGCCCTTTTTGTTCTTAATGCTGAAGTAGTTCACACCATACATTTCCAGATCCTGTGCAATTTTCAGGTACTCCAACACAGCATCTTCTCTGCAACATGCAAAAAGAAAGCAGATATTCTTTTCTCAGTCCATATAAGCCATTAGAGCAAGAAGGTGCTATCTTCCTACGTGGATACAGCAGCAACAAGCTGAAAAAGTTCCAAGTATCATCCTGGAAGATAACAGTGGACAAGCTCAGCAAGTTTAGCTTTGTTATATTATGAACAGCCAGCCAGTGTAGACTAGCAAGGGTAGAGGTACGTGAACCTAGTTATTTTTCAGCAGAATAACCTGAGGAATGCCAGCACCCATCCCGGAGTAAGCTGTGGATTTGTACACTGATGTTATGCACTAGCATATTCATACTACTTTACATTCAGCAGTTCCACATTGCATCAGTTACCTAATCATTCCTCGATGTTCCTCATGCCACACCTGGATCCTCTCCTCCCACTGGTCCTTGTTAAGTTTGTGCTGCTCCAGAACTCTGGAAAGGAAACGGAAGCGCATCAGAAGAGCGCATGGGATGTCTGAGACCAACCACTACATCTACGTACGTGCCGTCACATCACTCCTGAGCAACACTTCATTGAGTACTCCATTAGCACACAATTCCTCCACACAGGTGGTCCAAGATATACTTTTATTACAAGGCTAGCTAGGGACACAGGAGTAAATACTCAGACTTCTGTCAAACGACAAATCACACTCAGTTGTGTTTCCTCTTGTACCATTACATGTTTATTTTTCAGAGCTTCTCCCACTACTTCTGATTAGAGTTTCTTCAGCAGCAACGGGATCTTTAAGATTAAAGCTCTTAAGTGAATACCATTCCTCATGCTCGTGGAGAAACACAAGGCTGGATTTCATTCTGTGCAGTCCAATCAAGGCCAAAAAATCCCCAACCCTTTAGGGCACAGAAGCTTAAGACTACTAGGTAGTCACTTACCTCTGTGGGAGCAGTTTATCATTAGCAAGGTAGCCAGGCTTGTGTGCCTCTTTGTTAAAGTCTCCATATTTTGACTGGACAGCATAAGAAGCCAGGAGGACAGCTGTTTCTGGAGGGCAATAAATGTCATCATTCAGGATTGCCTCCTTCACTTGGAGGAAGAAGAGGCGCTGTGTGATGTCCTGGATCAGCTCTTCTGCCACATCCTCTGGGTAGAACTTGGCACGGAATTTGAAGAGCAGGGGGCTTTCTTTGCGCACATCCTGTGCCGTCACCTGCGGTGACAGAATTTATCAGATTTTACAGACAACACACCAACTGAAGGGGAGCAGGTTTATGGAGAGAAGGAGAATACAAGCATGCATTAGAAAGAAAAACCTCCTTCCCAGTGCAGAAGTGAACATGCAGAGAAGCAGGGATTTTCAACTCCCTGCTGTTAAACATTGCCTCTCCTCACCCCCTCTCCACAGCATTCATGGCAAGCCACAAGTTCTAATCAGTGCTAGATAAGCTCCTCTCCAGGTTTCTCTCCAATCAAGAGCACCACATTAGCCACTATAGGGAATAATAACAGATCTGTCTGGATAACAAACAGGACTAAATGTGGGAAGAACAGATCGGGCATCGTGATTCCTCCTTCCCCGGGGCGGGAGGGGGGAGGTCCTGAAGAAAAGCAATGCCAACTCATTAATCTTGTATTTCAGGTTTGCAGAGAAGCAAGAATAGATCCCTAACATGAAGACTAAGTCTGCACCTGTCCTCCAAGAGATAGGAGCCCAAAACAGATGACAGCTTGAAGCATACATACCTTTTTGTTCAGTTTCAGCCATGTTGAGAAGCCCTTGGTGTCCTGATACTGAAGTCCAAAAAACCAGACCTCTCTTAGACCAATTGTCTTCACAACCTGCAAGAAAGATTATTAGCAAGAGCCCCTGCCACAGGAGCTGTGCTCACTAGCAGCAGAAAGCACAATTACAGATTAGGACACCTGCCTTTCTAATTGTCTTCGGAACTTGTGTTCTGCTTCCCCTGCTACTATGCCAATACAAAGATACTAAGGCACCTGAGGGGTCCCAAGTGGGAGTACTGTATTCACCCGTCTCCTTCACCTTGAAATTTTGTTGCTTTCTAAAAGCCACAGCTGGAATATCGTTTTGTTCAGCCATCTATAAGCCAACACACATAGCCAAAATGAGATGCAAAGGATGGACAGCTGCAATAGCTGCCAGAAATTAACACTTCAGCTCCATTTTCAGGTACACCCCTCATTTGTCATGCAAATGCACTACTTCTGCGCAAGCCATGAATAGCACTGATAGGATGCATGTCCTAAGCTGTGCTATTCTAAGATTTATACTTTACAGTACCTATAACTATAGACAGGCTTTTCATGCAGCTGCTTAACGAGTGGCACCATGAAGAGGTACTGCATTAAGTCAATACACTTCCCTCATGTCAGGGCAAAGAGCCCCGCAGGGATTACCTGCACTGGTACGTAAGCTCTCTCCTTAGTCATGTCCTTAGCACGCTATAGATGCTGTGTAAATAAGAGTTAAGAAGGCTTTACAGACATATTGTGACATCAAGAGCCCACCCAATGTGGGGCAAGACTACTGCAGAATAATACTATTTCTGGTAGAAAGGAGGGGGGAAGTTTCTTGATAGAGCTTCCTCACAAACACAAAACCAGAGCTTTGTGCTCTGGCAAGTCTGAGGCGTGCCACAGGATTGAGCAAGTCCAGACACTGACGTTCCCCCATATCCCTCCAGAAGCCTGGGACGTTCTTCTTACACCGGTGAACAAGGGGGAGCGGTGGGAGGGGTGCGTCATCTGTCCCCCAGAAGTTTACCTGTCACCTCTATTACTAGACAAGAGAGGAGGAAGACAATGACACTTCTGTTTTTAGAAGGTCTACACTGTACTTAGAGGACCGCTTTTACGCACTGCCCAGACCCTGTGCTTGCTTGCAGCTCCCCTCCACCAGAGACTCAGGGTCTTAACAAGTTGCAGAAGAGGATTTAGTGCTGCCTTGCCCCATACGTATGCTCTCTATCCTAAGCCCCTTCTTCCTTCTAGATTACTTCCTCACTGAATCCCAAGGAAGCACTCTGTCCCCTTCCGATGTGATCGATGGCATTGGCATGATACGACACATTAAGGATATAGATTCCCTGCAAACACATTACTAGTTAGATTCTTTACGGCTTGGGTCAGAGCTTTCTTCTGGTCTGACAAAGCAGCACTTGGGCCCTTGCTCCTTTCAGGCACACAAAGCAAAGGGAGCTTTCATCAGAGGCATGCCATTAGTAGCGCACATATGCATACAAAACCTACGCAAGGCTGGTAGTCTGTATACATCATCCTACTAGAGTCCATGAAAGTATTCACCCTGCCCTTGTTGGAATATGAACTGGAGCGCTGCCTCAAGTCTGCAGTAAACACAGGGAGAAAGTGGGTCAGATAAACCTTCACTTGTGACTTGTATGTGTCACTCAGCAGGATGCACTCAGTTAAGGGGGCTTTCAGAGGAGCATTAGAAGTTGCCACATATGTATTGAAAGCATGTGGTACAAAGAGAAGTAGAAAGGTTGTCCTGAAGCTTAAAAAAGGCTCCTTTCTCAGCAGCATTAACATCTGAATGGGATGAGAGCTCACCCCCGCTGCTGCATGTGTCTGCTTGCCTCACTTTCATTTGTCAGCAGCTTAAGCCTGGGAGTTCAACACACTGAACTGCCAGCAAGGAACCAAATGGCATCACACTGGGGCCCCTGCACAAAAGGACTTTTATTCCCAGCAGAGAAGTCTGCACAGCAATAGCAGCGGCAACAATAGGCTGGACGGAGAGGGGGAGACAGCAACATCATGCCCTCAAACTGCTTTCCGAGTTCCATTGAAGGGCAATGCAGTTCCTGCTCTGGAAACGTGAGCTGTAAAGCAAGGCATGTTCTTGCTTGTTACCTGAGCATGGACCTGGCCCATTTAGCCTTCATCTGAAGCTGCTTTCTAAGTAAGTGCACACGAAGGTAAGCCTCTGTCAAGTGAAGGGAGAGGAAGGAGGAGAGGTATTCCTCCTCTATCCTTCCCACCCCAGCTTTAAGAGGCTATTTAGTTCCTTTTGGCAAGGGAAAAAGAACAATCCAGGAGGAGAGCTCTCTGCAGCCACAAGGAATCTGGCTGGCAGTTAGCAGCCCAATTATCAGTCTGCTTTTGCTTGGGGGCATACAGCATTCAGCTTCCTGATTAACTACAGGGGTTTCAGAAAAGCAAACAATTATTGGTAGTGGCTATGGATGGATGAAAGCTGGCATAGGGGAATACTAAGAGTACTCCTTAACACAGACCACTTTACTTAAATACTCAAGTTTAGTCTCTAGGCTGGACAGAGTACCATCTTCCTCCTGCCAGGGAGGACATTTAGTCAGTCCCAGGCTCTTGTTTAGCCTGCAGTACAAGGCTTAAGTCTTCAACTGGCAACAGATTATAGGCAACCTTTAATTCTAGCTGTCACACACTACCTTGACCAGCTATAACAAGGCACTTCCAGCACCATTAGCTTAAAGTGACACTTGCTAAGTACTTAAGTCCCTCTTCCTCTACCTTCAGGGAGGAGGTACATTTCTAGTAACCCCGAAGCCATCTTCACTTTTTAGAGATAGCCTGGGCATATGACCAATACCATTCTTTTCAAATGTTTAGAAGAGAAAATGTAACCTGTTCTCCTGCTCCTCATTTTTCCTGCTCCACTTTTCCCAGGTCTATATGACTTCACTTTTTTCCACTTCCATCCTTCTCCTGAAGCATGCACCCTTCTCCCTCCTGACTATGTTCTTGCCACTGCATGCTGCCGCAAAGCAGGAGAGCCACAAGTAGGCTTCTTAAACGTAGGGCTTTGGCATTAAGATTGGGCTGATGATTGCCCTCATTCTCAGCCCATAAAATACACCACCACACTTGCAAACAAGCGTGGAACCTGCATGAAAGCAGCATCCACACAAGGGAAAGACTAAAGCGTGCAAGCGGAGGGAAGACACACCACTCTGGCCAAGTCACTGCTCCAAAGACCAGCACATCAGGTTATACCATAGCACATAAAGTTGAAGTCTTGAATCTCACCTGCTCTACTGCTTGAAAATGAAAAGGGCCTGTCTCCCTTTCTGTATCATGGGCAAGTCAAACACTTCTGTGGGAAAAGCAGGGTACCAGCAAACCACTGTACTGGAGGAGCTCTGAACTGGTGGCACACCTAGTTTCATACGCCATAGTTCTTCTATGCAGGCTAGTAAAGAGGGCACTTAGCAGGTAAGCGTTATTTAATCACCCTGCTCTTACTGACATTCAAACACTCCCTGCCATTGCACAAGCACTCTTCCTTGATTAGACCATGTAAGTGCAAGTAATCATCAGCAGACCCAGGTGTTATTTGGTTTCATTTCCTCATAGGATTTTGGTGGGGAAGAAGGGGAAGCCTTCTCTCAACTACTGTGGAAAGCTGAACACATTATTGACTCAGCCAGTGATTTAGGTGTTCAGGCATGTTATGCCCAAATCAAGTGTGGGTGGAAAGGAGTAGAGGTAAGAGTGGAATTTATAGGAAGAAAGCTCCTTTTAGTTCAATTGAAAATGAGGAATAAATCACCAAGAACGTGAATAAGCCCAAGAATGAAGTAATTCAGGACAAGCTACTATCACTTGTGCTGGTTCTCTTCTAATCTTCCTAGATTTAAACTGTCCATGCAAGACTACCATGCCTCCAAGCATTCAGATCATCAGATAACCTATGAACAACTACTCTCCTTTTAAGCCTGTTCTTACTAGTTCACAGCATATCATCTTGCTTAAAGCCCAAGTTTCTCAAATAATTTGTAATGCTTACAGAAAATTAAAGAACTTACGCCTTAGAGGAAAAGAAAAAAAATACTTTTTGCTATAAGTGACACAGTTTAAACTATTTATGATTCAAAATAAATAAGATGTGTTTATCGGATCGTTGTTAAGTTTTTCCACAGGCCAAATGTTGGTTAATTCCTCAGCAGCTTGTTGCACCACTTCGGCCATGTGAAATTAACTTCACCCTCCCTTGCAACAAGCACTGGGGAAAACCTGCATCTCTCCCCACTCCCAGACACACACACACACAAACAACAGCTACAGCCACCCTGGGCATTCAGGGACACAACTCAGCCAGATATTAGACACCGACGCTGTCCTTGTCAGACACCAGCTTGATACATCCTGGTGATTTTGTTCTGCTTTGAGCGCTTGTCCTCTGGAATGACAGCTCACTGGTTGTATAGGGAAGAGACTCTAGATATCCAACACCTTTCTCCCTAGGCACAAGAGAGGAGGTAAGTCTGGTAACCTTGAGTAATGGCAAAATAGAGATGCTTTGAGTGTCAGGACTGCCTGCAACTTTTCTGTGTTGGAAGGCCTGAGAGCTCTCTTCTACAGAAGCAGCTGAATGATCAGGTCCTCCAACTTCCAAGCTGGGCTGTGCTGTGGTTACAATAAGCAGTCACCTGTCCCATGTTTTTGGAAACTTTCCTATTTCCATTATTCTGCGGAAGACTGATTCAAATATCCACAAAGCTGCAGAGCAGCCTGCTAGCCTTCCCTTCAATTAGAATTCAGCTTGAAAAAAATCAGGCTTAAACTTATGGAAACCACAGTTCTTGCATCATCCTTGGATTGCAAGGAGCTGAAATACAGTTAGTGTGGCTCCAAACTTATTACCTGCCTGTTAACCCTGACCTCTGTTTTTACATCTGTTACCCAGGTAGCCACACACATTGAAAACTTTCCAGAAGACCCATTAATGGCTACACAAAACATAGTGGTTAATTACAAAGGTTCACTGAGCACTGCTCTCAGCAGAGCATTTTAAATTTGCCAGATAGTCGGTTCCCTTGTTTGTTCCTCACAAAACAGTTCAAGACACTCAAGCCGTTAATTTGCATTGCTGATGTCCAAGCAAGGCTTTAGAGCCATGCATAGGACTTGAAGTAAAAAGGCAGAACAGAGCTTCAGGGGAGAACCAGCTTCCGCAAAAGAAGTCTCTAGTCTTCTGCTTGGAAGAATGTGTCCACTTTTTGCTGTTGTTGCTGCTCTGAAGAGATGCACTGGGACTATTAACTCCCCATAGGAAACATGAGGTGTTCAGTAAACCACACAGGAATTGAATTTACTCTCCGACTTCCTACTGTGATCAAGCTACGTTAATGTAACCCCTTTAATTAAAGAAACTAATATTTTTTGCGGGAGTGTAAAAAAACAAAACAGAAACACACACACACACACAAATGAATTTTAATTCTCTGAAATAAAGTCAGTCTACTTAAGACCACTGGAGTAAGGGTAACCCTGCCTGGACACTAAATACTCCATATTCAGTACGGAAAAGAGCTATCTAGCTAGGTACTGAGTACAGAGGTGCAGATAAGAATGGGCTTAGGTACTTAAACAATGTTAGCTTTTAGCTGCTGTCAGTTATGAACTGTGAGGATCTAACAATAATAATCCAGCTAGTTCAGATACCTTTTTTCTAGTCTTCCAAAGCTTCTTCAACCTATCTCAAAAGGAGCACAGGTTGGGGACTGACCTACTGGAAAGCAGCTCTGCCGAGAAGGACCTGGGAGTCCTGGTGGACAAGTTAAGCAGAGGCCAGCCATGTGCCCTCGTGGCCAAGAAGGCCAATGGTATCCAGGGGTGCATTAGGCAGAGTGTTGCCAGCAGGTCGAGGGAGGTGATCCTGCCCCTCTCCTCAGCCCTGGGGAGGCCTCACCCGGAGTGCTGTGTCCAATGATCTCCAGAGGTCCCTTCCAACCTCAACCATTCTGTGATTCTGCGAGTGTATCTTGCACTTATATCAGTAATGACAGCAGTAACTGCCAGAAGGCTTACTATGGTTTACAGTCCCTGATGAGTAACTGAGAAACCTCTATGATGCTAGACAGAATGCAAACAAATAAGCTAATTCTAGAGTAGTTTCAGAGAACAAAAGTCTGGAATCTTTGTTGCTACGAAGTCTGAAGGTGCAAAACACAAGCAGTTGCTGCAGAAGAAACACTACGTTATTTGTAGCTATTGGTACAGATCAACTACAACAGCAAGTACTTTCCTCAAGATTCACCATGCAGCTGAAGCAATACTTCTTGTGGGCTGTTCACGGGGATTTTGCACGTCCTCTATCGCAAGAGGACCCAACTTTAAAACTTAAATGTAAATAACATTTTTCCAGTCTCAAATCATGGGGATACCAGTATTTTGATAAATGTTTGCTCCCACAATTGAAGAGGACACATAATTGCTTTGAAAATTAGCAAACAAGACAATTAGGGATCTCCACAAAATTATTAAAAAAAAAAAAAAAAAAGCATCCTAAACACAGTGTCTGAATTTCACTGTACCTACTTACAGGCATCTGCAGCTAGTAATAGCTATTAAATATCCTGTTTGAAGAGGAGTGCAACAATATTAGCTCCTCACAGATCACTGAGCTATTAATCTGCATTAGTAAAATTGCAATAAGTTGATCCCTTGTGTTTAAGTCTTTGGAAATGTGTCAGATTTGATTGTTTATTCCACTTTGGAAGATGCAGAGAAACTTGAGGGTAGTAGCAAGGGTTAGAGAGCCATTTTGAAGTTTCATTTTAGCTTTACAAGGTCATTCCTATTGTCTTCCTGTCAGTGATCCTGCTCCCTCATTGTGATAAGAAATAACTTTGATATCTGAACAAACTTGGGAACAGCATTATCTGAGCCCAATGTGAATCTAAAACTTATGGCAAACTTACTGTTTAAGTATCTTAGTGTTCCACTTCCAAATTCCAGAACTCAATTTAAGACAGGTTACATCCATTTCTTCACTAAAACACTGAACCAGAAAAGTATGTTCTTTACAAATACTCTTGAAAATGTCTGGAAATCTACTAAACCCAGATTAAGCTTGGAGTTCTAGTTGGTTATGACCCACATGTTAAAGACTTACAAAATTAGCTTCAGGAGAAACATCAGCAAAGCTTTTCAGCAAAGCTGAAAAAGTGTTTCATTCAGAGCCAAGTTATGCTTCAAGCAGTTGCCTACACGTACTTACACAGCCTGTTCACAGCAGCAGTGCTGCAGTGCATCCCCTTTCCACCTCTGCTGCAGAAAAGAGAACATGCCACCATGCAGCTGCAACGCTCCAGACAGGCACCTCAGAAGAAGCCACTAAAAACTTTCCCTTGGAAAAGGGACTGTGCCAAGGACACAACACTAGTTTTATTTCTGTGGGGTTTGTGCAGTTTGAAGCAAAGCCACTTTGGTATTGGTGGTGCTTACTGTAGAGTCGCTTGTTTATCAAAGGCTTCAACACTTTCTTTTTTTAATTAAAAAAAGAACACCACATCCTGTGTTTGAGAACCTCTTTATGAAGCTTCTTTTCTTTAGAAGCAAGAAATACCATGGAAGTACAGAAACCAAAAGGAAACTTATGCATGCGATGTGATCCATGGGCAGAGAGCCCGGCACCATCAGGCATTCATCTCATGAGCACTGCAGAAAGCCTGAGCACTTCTCCACTGCCAGGAGAAAGCTAGTACTGCCAAGGTTATCAGCTGGCCTAACTAGCACATTGGATAATGAGATCCAAATGACTCAATGAACTCTAGATTAGGCCAAGGGAATGAACATAGCGTGCATTGGCTGACGTTGTCTCTCAAGAACATGTAACAAAGACAACAAATCAGAGGGGAAGAGGGCAATCTCATTGACCGCTGACCAAGATTAGCTACGCAGCTTCCCATTAGTTATCCTATGAAGAGGTGAATGGAGCCAGTAACATCACTCGTTTGCTTCAGGAGCTGACCTCATACCTGAGCTACCTTTCCAGGAAAATGTCTCAGCTAACACTTGTAAAGTTTCACCTTTGCAAAGGCCAATTGAACTCCCTCTTAGGTCATTTATGCAAAGTGAATGTTTCAAAGGCAACTTCCATTCCACACACTGATTCTGAATTAACTTCCTGGCATTTTATGCTCTATAACAGCGGTTATGTTTCCTCCTAAATGCCAGTTAACTGGTTCCCTGCAACTGCATAACTTGTTTGTTTCATAGGGATCCTGAAAGACTTTACAATGCATCTCTGCCCTGTATTGATTTCTCAGCAGTTTGCTGAAAGCATCTGGAAGATACAGGGTCTATCCCTTATCTCTTTTGAGTAGGGCACAGACTGCACTAGTCTTCTAAAGCGCTGAGCAGTGGGCCTCACCACTTTAGTACCTATTCCAGTTACGTAACACGAAGCCTTTTAGCGCCACTCTCCTGAAGAGCCACCCTGTCTCACTAGCACCATCAGCAGCAACATACAATCAACTATCATTGTTTGGGTCGCGTACATAGAGGAGTGCAATTCACAGGCTAGTGCATTTTAGACTCAGCAATAGGTGAAAATGTCAAAGTAGATGATTTTATGAAAATTCTCTTCTTCATGTATAGAATAAAAGTGGCATGCTTCTTTGAATTATATCCCATTTGAGGCAGTTTGATATACTGCAACAGAAATTCAGTAGTGACTTTATGGCAGAGACATCCCCCAAGAGACTTACTACTGTAAGTCAAGATGACTATCAAGATGATCAAAGGGCATTTGTTGCTCCCTACACTTTTCAACTGCTACAGTAGCATGCCAAATCTGTATTTAACAAGTCTGATAAAAAGAAATGTTTGAGACATTAGATGGTATTTCTACTCCTCTACTACCCTGCTGTTCTGGCTACGTACCTGAAAGATCACATGCGTAAGCAGCAGCACACTGCAGAAGTTGGACTACTTGCAGAACAGAAAGACAAACTTCAAAAAGGAAAGCTCGAAAAGCTTCAGAACACGGGAAGGAGATTCATGTCCTTTTATAACTTAAAGTTTCAAGCTTTAGTTTCTTCAACTGTCTTTTAAAAACTTATTGCTAAAGGAGATTGTTCCATTTTGCTTGCCAACATCATTCCAACTTCAACATAACGAAAGCTGCATGCATAGCTTACTGCACAAGCTGGTTTTGGCATCTGACAACAGCCATGGCGCATAGCTTTTGCCTCTGCATAGAAGAGTCCCATCAAAAAAAGAGAGTTTGTAAGCAGAAGGGAGAGAAGAATGGCATATGAAGAGCTTGAACAGTCACCCCCACAACTGGCTACAGCAGCATTTCAGAAGAGAAGAGGCATGGCCTGTTTTGGCCATGCCCAAGTATCTTCTGTTTTTAGGCACTGCTTTTTCAGTCATTTGATATTTCCAAGCAAGCCTAACTTTTTCCATTTGGGAGGGGGGCAGGGGAGGAGGAGAAGGAAATAGAATGTGTTTCATAGAAAAATGGTTTCCTATCAAAAACACCTTAGAATATGGTCTTGCAGGTACCACAACTCAGTATCCAAGAGGGGCTCCATCTACAGCCAAACAAACATTCAATCGCTCCCCTTCCATTCAGCTGATTTCTCCAGAATATAGGTGTTTCTAACTTGCCCCTGCCAAGGGTACCATAGGTGCTAAATGAGAGGATTGTCTCTGTAGGAGAGTTTTTAGCCTATTACAGTTTGCCATTAACCTCCCTAGCAACAAGCAGTCAATTTTTGGTTAGGCTACTGCTTTTATAAAAACCAGTAAGTTTCCACATGTCCCTGAGAAATTTGAGACATGTTTCCATACCACTTCAACCACAAGCCTTTGCTGCACAAACAAGATGAGTTCTGGGTTTTGCTAGAGGAACCAGCCGCTCTCCAGAGACTCGCCGCTTTCTACTACGAAGCTGTCAAAGAAAGTTCTCCGTTCAGCGCATTCACTTTCTGGATCAAGTGTTCCAAACCAGGCTCCTGCATATTTAATCATTGCTAGGGAGAAATTTACCAAGGTGAAGGGCTTCCCTACAGTCTCCCTCCCCATAAAGCTTTGTTTTACAGGCCACAAAAGACTAGCCACGCTTATTCCACAAATAGCTCAATGGAGTTGGAGTTTCTGATATAGTTTAGAGGGATTTGGTCAGCCTCTGTTGTCAGCTTTAGCACGAGGGAATAAACTGTCAGACTAGTGCCCTACAAAACCACTGAATTCAGTGCATCAGATAAGCCAGTCAGTACAGGGCACATGAACTCAGAATCTGAGTAGCTCTGGCTCCTAATGAAATCTGCAAGATCCTTCTGAAGAAAAACACACACATGCACACATCCCAGCACGCATTAGATTCACTGCTAGACATAAAATATAGGGAAGCATCAATTAGAGTGAGCAGAGAGATGCCGACTGTTACAGTTTTATTCCATAGCTGAGTGCCCTTTTCTATTACAGCTTAGCTTTGACCCCGGAAGCTCATGAAATTTGAGGAAAGGCTTCCTAGGAAGGCTAACTGCTTACTTTCGAAGTCTGAAGTGACAGATAAAGTACTTCTAGTGTCACGTTTTTCCTTAACCTGTGGCTCTTAAGAGGACAGCTATGCCCTTCAATGAGACTGCATGCTTTTGGTTCCTCTGAAGGCTTGTTCTGGAGCCACACACTGAAGCCACCATCTCTTGGACTTCAAGATATCCAGAGCCTAGTGCTGGAAGGACTGAAGTACACATGGAGAATTATAGGCTAAGAGAGCACAAAGCATGCCATTGCGAAGCAAATCTGGTTTGAAGTCAGAGAAATAGAGTTCATTTTAAGTTGGGGAAGGAAGTACTGACTAAACAGTTTAGTAACCACAACTCATTGTTAAAAACCCTGATGTAAGGCCCATCAAATGGGTACAGAGCCCCACCCATCTATTGCATTCACCACCCAATAGATCTACTGTCGCAGACAGCAAAGGAGCCTCTGCCAAATGTTGGAAGGAATAAGGGGCTCGAAAGAGGATGAAAGAGCAAGGAGGAACCAACAGGGTTCAAGGTCGGAAACAGAGTACTCGAGAAGCTGCCTTATACAGGGTGTTAGGGACATGGGGGAAGGGAATATGTTTTCACATCACAGAAGTGCTTGAAGATTTTGTGACTACAGTCTGTGTGCAGGCTGCCTGAGAGGCCTGTAAATCACAGTGTTCACTAAACCAGGGCATTTTTGGGAAAGCTTTCCAGGCAGCCAAGTGCAGAGCATTAGGCAAGTGAATTACTGTTACCTCTCCATGTCCAAGGTACAAGCTAGCTCTGCCTGGGATGACAGAAAACAGAACGAAATCTCACTGATGAAAGCTAGAATTGGTTTGCCTCCAAAAAAAAAAAGGGGGGGGGGAACCCGACAACAGAGGGACAGGACTTCAAAGCTATCTACAGCAGTATCATAACGTTAATCTTTCCCATATAGGAGACGTACTAAGCAATGCAATGCTTTGCACACTAGTCTCCAGTCAAACTACATTTCAGTTTGCTGCAGAAAAGGATCAAAGAGGGAAAAACCATCAGCTCCCCCTGTTGCAGTCCCATACCTGTGCCCTGCACACCTAGGAAAGCAGCATGCTAAGGTATCGTAAGGCAGTAGGTCATTCACTGCCAGTGGGGTAAGCAGCACCCTCCAGTAGGCACAGCCCATACTCAAACTCTTCATTGAATCCACCAGCAGCAGCTGAGGAATGCCATTTCTCCCTTGGTGGAGCTAATATTTTTGCTAGTGAGCTAGTACATGCTGGAGCTCAGCAGCTAGTGTTGAGGTATGCAAGGTGGAAGCAGTGACAGATAACCTGGGAGAAGACAGACTTGTACAATCCTCTGGTCTCAGTTAATCCAGATTTTTGTTTAAACTTGCAGGCATCCAAATCTGGCTTGAGGTACCTCTAGCTGATCATCAGCAACTACAAAACCAATTGCTATTTAAGCTAAAGCTGTATAATTGCAAGCTTAGGGGAGGGAGTGGTATAGGAAGATACCTTTAATAATAAAGCATGCTGTTACTATGCTGTTTACTATGCTCATAAGGATATTTCTAGATCCAGCTACATCGGGGCAGCAGCAGACTTCTAACAAAGTGGAGTAGCATCTGCCTTGTTCTGTCACTCCAAAAATTCACCTTAGCATTTTAACTAGACAGGAAAGAGGAAGATGGGAGCATTTCTACCCAAAAGCCCATTCACCTACCATTACTATGGAACTTTATCTCTACAGCCTCAAACTGCTCTTCCTCATGAAGCCATTAACTAGATAGAAGCTTTCCAGAAATCCTTTAAATCCTATTCAGAGTGGGCAAGTAAGTGCAGGATAACAAACATATTTATTCCACCTTTAAACACAATAGGTGGAAACAGACACTGCCTGAATGCTACTGAGCAAGCTGCCTGCACTGTAATAGTTGTGTAGCTAGAAACTTTGGTAAAAGTTAGTAGCTTCCTCTTTTCCTAACTCAGATCTAATGGTTCACTCAAAGCGAAAGGGTACTCTAGGGCAAAAAAATAATAAAATAAAATAAAAAATCAAGACATCTTAATATCCTTCTGGGAAAGGGTCAAAATCAGATTTCACACCAGAAAGTCTATATGCTGCAACAGCAAAACCTTAAGATAGCCTTACAGAGAAACTCGCCCTACCCCCCAAAAGCCTTGATGAAGGCAGCCACTGCTTAGCACCAGTATCATACAGAAAATACTAGATTAGCAATTGCCGGAGCACGTTCTAATTTAAGGCAATCAGAATACAGATAGCTATAACCTTGTTCTTATACATCCCACCATGGGACCCAAGACCTTCTCAGGATGAGACACAGTGAGCAGACTATTAACCAGACAGCAGCTATTGCTTAGTGCCCATTAACAATGTCAGCAGGGAGAATAGCTCAGCTAGCCTTTTTGCAGGAACTAATCTAGACACTGGCTCAGACATTTGAAACATACTGGGTATGTGCCAGCTGACAGCGTAAAAATTTTTTTAAGAAAGAGAAGACAGGAAAAAAAAAGTGGCTAAGCTACAAGACCTCACTTTGCCTAAATGCTCTAAAGAGTGAGGTCAGCAGGTGTTAGTTTTAGAGGGCAGCGAACCGAGACAGGAGGGTGGAGGAGAACAAATAATTAAGGGTAAAGTCAGTATAGATGAAAGCACAGCACTTTATAAAACCAAGGAAAGGAAAGTTTATGGAAGAGTAAGAAGCCTATAGCAATCTGTTGAGAATGGGCCAGGAGATGAGGCGATTTGGTTGCAACGTGTCACCTGATCTGGTTACAGTGGAGAGCAGCATTTGCATCTACACGGTTGGCACAGAAGAGCTCCCCCTGTTCATGTCTTTGCCTCCAGATGATCTTTGATATCTTTGATAACTAAATACCAGAGGCTCCTTGTTATTGGATCCTTTCATCACCTCACACTCAGTAAGACTTGTCATATGCTGATCAGTAAGTTTCATAGCCCAGTAGTTTAAGATGGCTCAAGCCCTGTCCTGATATTAACCAAGCAAGTCTAGTTATTTACTATAGGCTCACTGGAAGCACTCATGTTTTCGTTTGGTATTCAGGTAGCTCTTTATGCAAAGATTAAGAATTTGTTTGAGCACGTCCATACACCAGAAGTACCTGCTCTCCCCCTCCCCAATAACTGTAGCCTCATTTACTGTGGAAGTCTGACTAAAAATCTCTTCTGCAATAGGGAAGAGCCTTGGATTTCCCATCAAGAAATAAGCAGGCCGGTGTGTATTTGTATTCTAGGGCCAGAATGAAAAGTTTCCCATTGTGGCAGAAGCTGAATAGGTACTTCCTTCACAGTTTCCTTAATTATCCAGAGCCACTTATTAAACTGCAGGTCAGTAACAGAAGCTAGGATTACCTTCCCCACTGATCCACTGACATAGCAGTAGCCTCCAAAGTGCCTTAATCCATCCCAAAGATGGAACACTTGACACCCCCACATGTACTGCCAGCTCCCTGCACTCCCGAGCCCTGGCAGAGCAGTGCTCTTTCTACCTCCCTTCTGAATCACTGCTGTGTAGGTCTTGAATCACGTAGTCAAAGCCTACACTCAGTCACGGGTGAGGCTCCAGGACAGTCATTTCAAGATTAGTCCTATCAAGAACCAAAAGCACTACATGTGTATGTGTATGTGTAGCACTACAAAGAAATCTTGTGTGCTAAACAACAGAAAACGGCTTAATTCTTGTGGCTACAGCACTCATCCAAGCAAGTCTATGATACGCGGACAGTTTCAAGAAGTGGTGTACACTGGACCTTTTAGAAATAGCTTACATTTATAAGTTAGCTTTAGACATAATACATTTTCTTTTCCTCTGCACTTGAAGCTACAGTATTTCTTTAGTTCCTCTTCCCTCCCTCTCGCAACTCCACCTACAACCCAGGCCAGCTGAAGCAAACCCTGCCTCATTTACATTAGCAGCTCAGAAACTTAGTTCTGCAGTCGTGTTTGTTTTCTCCCTTCACACAATGTTTACCATGGAAAAACAAAATAAAACTTCTGTTTAGACAGGTGCAGTGTGAAATGCATTGCAGAGAGGAGCACATACAGCTGGTCAAGAGCATGACACAAATGAGTGAAATCAATTACTAAGACATGAAAAGTTCCCATACAAGAAGCATGATCCGATGCTTCTCAAATACAGACAAGTTGCTCAAGTCCAAGTTTGGCACTACAATTTCAGTTTGTGCTCTACGTCAAGGGCGGCAAAAGCTGCAAAGCTGCAGATGGACACGAGCTGACTGAAAAATTCACTTGCAGAGTAGAAATACCACTGAAGTCAGTAGTAGTGCTTTTTTAGCACCAGCTGCTTTATTTGGATAACTGTGTCAGAAATTAGATATAGAAAAATAATCACAAAGAAGCATCCAACTGAGGGGACCCTCCCCCCCCCCCCAAAAAAAAATAATAGCTCACCTTTTGATGAAGTTGGAGTATGTTAAATCATGTTATGGAAGCATATTCCAATAAAACTAACTGTGGTATGTTGTGCACATGAATTCTAGGCAGAATCCAGCACTCAATTCCGTTACCAAATGAATCAGACTTCTTTTAGCCCCATGTGATCTCAAGTCTGGGAGCCACTGACCTATGCGATAATATGCAGACAGCTGAGAAACTACAATGCAACTGAGCACCTTCCTGAAAGCCTTACTTGCCTTTCCCGTTGTGAAAGGGTGTTCTTTACCAAGAGACTAGGATCTCACCCTGCTCCCCTTTCTCTCAGGGCTGGGCTGCAGAGAGCACTGCGTTACCTAGTGTTGAATCACCCAGACGAGTATGAGACGAAGTAGCAGCTGTTGTGGTTAAAAATAAAAGAGTGAATAACATAGGTTTCTGGACCCAAATGAGATAGCTGACTTCCATGGGTAGGTCAGCCCTCAACTTAACTTTCTTCATTAAAACTGGTGCAACGTAAAGCTGGCCCCAGAACATCTAGCACTGCTGAACCACACCCATGTTGACATGTCTGGTCTGGCAGTTCCTTCACCTTGTCATTACTCTAAGACTCCTTTTCCTTAAGCTATTAACTTGTTCAGATTCCTCTCCAAGTAGCAAAGGCTTGACCTCTTCCTCAGTGAGCTGACAAAGCCTCTGCTATCTGCAAGACAAGACTGCCTCACTCGCTAGTGAAACAGATGCTCTGAGGGGAAGGCAGTTGCCTAGATATGGCCTTTGGGATTACAGCCTAGACATTTAGTGGGGCCTGTCAAAGTTTCAACAGCTGCAATTGGTAACATCCCTCTTCAGCTGCTCCAAGTTTGGGCTGCACACGTCTCCCTGCTTCTGTTTGGCCCAAAGTAAGAGGAAATCTGCCCAGCCAGTGAATGCAGAGGAAGGCTTAGGCACCCAGATGAAGACAGCTCAACACAACACAGTACATAACTTTTTTACAAAGATTTCCCTCAGAGCCTGATGGCAGTATCAGACAGAACATTGTTTCACCTGCACTTAAGAGTTGCAGCAACATTTGAAACCCCAACTCTGCTTCTGTTCCAGAGACCAACTGCTCTTTGAAATCCATTATACAACACGTGAACATAAGCCAACCAACGAAAGCTTAGCTCCCCTACAAGACAGTTCCTATTTTATGAATTATCACAGACACCTACTGCTTTCCAATCCTCCTGATGAGATACAGCAACAGTTGAGTTTCTTAGGGGTCAAAACAGGCTCCAGAACTCCCGGAGCTAAAAGAGTGCATTAGTTTTGAGAAAAGTATGTAATTTTTGATTATGCTGAGTTCTCTTGAGGATACTATACTATTGTTTAATCTTTGAAGCCCTTAAGAAAGTGTTTACTATTGTCTCAAGGAAATCACATCATCAGTACCAACTGTAGGTCTTCTGCAGCTCCATCACTTACCTGATCAAAGAGTTGCTTCCCTGTAGTGTTGGGCTGGATGGCAAACTCCAGCTCAGCATCCATGGTGGTAACGCGCACACTGATCTGGAAGACAGAAGATGCATCATTACAACACAGGCGCCAAGTAAAGAAAAGCCACATCTGTCTCCAGCTAGGGACCAGCTCCCAAGCCTCCGGAAGCTCCACTGCCAGCAGTTACAAGCCTTCTGCCAGAAAAGCATTCCCAGCTCTTAACAGTTTACTAGGAGAACATAAACCTTCCTGTTTTGCAGGATAAGAGTTTATTCTACCCCAACTAATATTGCCACATGCGAGACAGTCGGTTACAGTTTATGAGCTTAGCTTTCTGAGCATAGAATATCTCAGCAGCTTTCACTAAAGTAAAGATGTTCCAGACCTTGATGCACACAACCAGACATCCAAGTTCTTCCACTTGAAGGACAAATGTCAGAGAAGTCCCAGGAAGCATTAAGAACTTAGCCTATTGCAGAAGGCCAATGGATATAGAACAATATTGTTCTAGTCTCCATGGATATTTGGGCAAATAAGGCACAGTCCCTGGCATACTCAGAGGGCAGGATGCAAAACAGACAGAATGCAAGGATGACCTTACGTGCTAAGGCAAAAAGAATGCATACTGAACTAACACATGCACTAATAAGTGCAGACACTTCACAGGACAGCAGAATAATCCCAAGACAGCCATCTACTGACCTCCAGGTCCTTCTGGAAGGAGGAAGATCTCTGTAAACACTGAAGAAATGATTTAGGTGTAGCTTACTATGCAGTTAAGATTTCATAACAATATTAGGCCTCTGACATAAAAAGCAAGACAGACATAAGATCATGAATTGTCATTTAAAAGACACGTTCTACGATGCACTATCTCAACGGTGAAGTCTTGTAAGCATGTTTTCACATGTAAAATGAAAGTGAAAAGGGAACAGCAGCAAGGAAGTTTGCAATTTCATCTCACAGAAGCAGGAAAACATCAGTACATCTTAAGGACACGCCAATAGTTTAACCAGCAAAGGCTCTTCCCCTCAAAGGCGGCTGTAAAACAGTGCTGATCCTATTCACAACTCCTGAACATTGCTGGAAAACCTTATGCAGATTCTTAGGAATAGACAGAAACACTCCTGCCTGAACATGGGGATGACTGCTAAGTTTTGACTAGGCTAATTTTAAGGCCCTCAGATACACCAAGGTGTTTGAGAATTCATTTCTATTTGCATTCCCATCAATTGAAAAGGGAAGAAAAAATGCTTTACAGCTGATGTATACAAACCAGAAATAGTTTTAGAACAAACTGTGTTCTAACGCTTTTCCATCAAAGCAAAGTTTCAAAACAAAGTTATGCAGTCGAGATTGCCAGTGCACCAATCCCCAGCACACAGGCACTACATTCATCATTCTCTTCCTTACCAACAGCCAAAATAGCCTGCACCACCAAATCCTGATTTATTTGCTCTTCAGTGCAACCAATCCTCTTATCCCTCCCTGCAAGCTTTCTCTTCTCTGGGCAAAGGGGGAGGGCAGGGAAGGCGTATGCTGTGGACAGTTTTAGTAAAAACTCAAATTCAAATTTAGACTAGATTTTAACCACATGACACTAGAGACTAAAAAAGCAAGAATAAGCAGAGAAATATTCAGGGAACCACCCAATACTGCTATGAAAGCAGCCAATTCAGTTCCCCTTATTTCTACTGAGTACATGGACAAATTTCATATCTATCTATTTTACTTAAGACATCAGAAGAACCTACAATGCAAAGGACCTACAATCAAATTTGTTCATAAACAACAAGGACTTAGGTAGTTAAGACCGAGTCAAGTGCAAAAAGAGACTGCTACACCCAAATATATCTCAAAGTTTTGCAATAAGTCTACTGCAGCCTGGTACTAGTCACACCACTATTTGGTAGTTGGTATCACCTGGTGATGAAGCTAGGGGTTTTCTCGTTCTAAGTTTAGCTACAAATCTAAGCATATCCTATAAGAGGTTAAGGTAGGCTTAGCACAGCAAAGTTGAAGACAAAAAGAGTTGCAGTTCTGACCGTAGCAGGGAGATACATCAGACCATGTTGGAGCAAAGATAATGAACAAACAGACCAGGAATAAGTTCTTTTTGAAACCCTCTGAACCTTCTGACACAATGAAGTTGAACTGAGAAACAACCATCCCATTGAAGCAGTAAGGGAAGAGCAAAGAGCGTGGACTCATAAGCTGTCAAGCTTTGTTTTACAACCAGCAGCTTCCAAGAGCATGCAGTTGTCTTAGGATTTCTTGCTATACCTTCCCATAGCTAGTCTCTCCAGAATCTAGATGTTGACAGCCGGCAGATTTTACAGTGCTTTGGTAAACCAGGAATCTAACTGCTTCCTAGAATTGCTGAGGGCCCCTTTAGCTAAAAACTTTGTTAATTATACTTGGAAGTTGTCTCTTGCACAGGTAGCCAGAAATTGCTGACTTGTACCTCTGCCTTGCCTAGAATACACACCAGTGAGGGCGAAGGTGCCTGTAAATCACTTCTAAGTATAAGATGGGTTACACTAAACAAGCTGCTAAGCAACAAGTTTTTTTTTTTAATTGTTTATTTTTAAGTCTTTCTTTTTCTCTTTAACCACTGTTACTGCACCAGTGACCAAAGAAGGAAAATAGTCCTTTTGCTCCACTGTTTAAGGATAAAATCCAGTAACTACTGCTGGCTGATAACATCTGCACAGGTGATTGAACACTAAAACATCTGCGCGTGGTCAAAGTGCTAGAAAACAGAACTGAAACATTTGTGGCCAGCTCTTTCCATCTTGGGCCTGAATAGCTTTTAAGCAACACTCCAAATCAGAGCCTAAAAATTAAAATAAAGCTGCTTCAAAATAAGCATTCTTACAGAATATGTAATTCATGCAGAAATCTTATTGTAAGACGTGGGACCTTATTTTAGTGTGCCAACAAAGATACATGTTGGAACCAGCAAAATTCCTTCAGTGTCACTCACTTAAGAGCACTTATGCTACCTTACCAGTTATAGTCCTTCAATTACTACATTTAGTAGCAGGAGATTTACATTTGCCCCTAGAAGAAGCCCTTTGTGCTCAAGATGAGCAGCAACCTCAGGATTAGGAGCAGTGACGAAGTCTCGAATGAGATCTGTCCTCACAGTTCAGGCTGTGCTATTTCAGAGGCTTGCATGAGCTAAGATACCACAGGAAACATGCTTGTGCTTTACAGAACCACACCCCGGTAATGTTAGCTTCCCTGATCTGAACAAAGTTATAACAACACATTAAATAGAGCACCGATGTTAACCGTCAAGGGACTGATTGAGGGAAAGCATGTCCTGGGATGCATCAGTGACATTTTAACCACTGGTTTTGTAGCAATTTCATATTGGGCTGAGAAGTAGGTTGCTGTAAGTTTGAGCTTTGTAAGCCTTACTGGTGTGGAAACAACATACAGGGAAGAATTTTTTTCCCATATGCTGCTAAGCTGTTTTTTTGAGCCACTTGTTGTGACTCGACAAAGCAAAGTGATGATTGCACCGTTTCAGGTGGTGGGAGGCACTGCTCTCCACTCCCAGTTAGCCGATAAGAGACATGAAACAACACCTCAGAGCAGATGCAGCCTAAGTAGGGTGTTTTGTTTCAGTTCAAGAGCTTAAGTCCTGGTGCAGAAAATCCAAATTGGTTCTTCTAGCACATAAAAAGGCTGAGAAACCAAGGACCCAGGGAGCTTGGTTCTGAAAGACATCCAGGGACCACCTTACACCGGGGAAAGTCAATTTCACTGTGATCTTGTGTTCTGCCTGCAGCTCTCAGGGGCAACCTACATATCAAAAGATCCGTGGACTGCTTATAATCTCTCCCTGAGAAAGCAACATGCAGTGCCTGGCACTGACTCCGTTCTCCTGATTCATCTGAAACCTTACTTTTACTGAATCACCTTACTGAGGCATTCCCAGCTGAGCACTGCCCAATATGGAAGTTACACAAGAGACATACAATAGATAAAGTGCTATACTGGGAAAAGCCAGCATAATCCAGTCCCACCATAACTTAGACTCTTCTGTTTGCTTTGTTCCTTGTGAGTTACCCTGCCAAGTGCATTAATCTAATTTACCAATGTTGATTCTAAGCAGGAATAACCTCAAGATTAATTAGCATTAATCTTTCGAACTTCGTATTTCCAAACCATCCAAATGAGGTTTCCCTAGGCTAAATACCCTAGCATCTATGAAGTACTAGGCATAAGTTTGCCTCATCCCCATGAGAAACAGCAGTAGTGTTTGTATGAGAGCTCTCTTCCCAGCTCAGAATAAAAACTTTGCTTCCAAGTAACAGTGCAGGAATGGTAAACTGCTAGTCCTGATAGTCCTGAATCAAAGGCACTGTACAGTCCCTTTCTCTGCAGGCACTGCCTCTCCACCCCATAACAAGATAAGGGATGACTGAAAAATCCAATTATTTTCCCAGGGAAATACAGCAAGACCACTAAACTGAATGCTCCAGAACGCAGCCAGGCAGACACGGAGACTAGGTAAGGCTGCAAAAGAGCCAAACTGATTCCCCATTAACGCCTTCATTTGAGGACTGGCACAGCCATCAGTATGCTTACTGTTTGGTTTGTGAGCAGAATAAACTGCTCCTCAAAATGATAACCAGCATGGACTGCCAAGCATACACAATTCCTGCTCTGCAAGTCCAGACAGGGAAGGCACACTCCTATCACTAATATCAAAAGTGTAACAGTGAGAAAGACATTACCCCCCACTGATCAGAGCACAAGGTCCACAGCGCCAGCACTGATCTCTAAGTACACTACACCCATTTTCTGAAATTGGCTGTTAGTAAACTTTTGTCTTAAGCCCTCAACACTCAGGAAGTGCTGTTGGAGAACCTACTGAATTTCATCATTAACAACTTTACCAAAAATACTATTCTAATGCAGTAAGTTAAACTGAAGTTGTATTTAAAGCAACCCACTGAGCTCATTCATCTTCACATTTATAGTGTACTCAGAACTGCATCCAAACATCTGCCACCCTTGAAATTCTACTTAGATCTTAAACTAGCAAAAGTTTTATCCTAGTAGCGGTCCTCTATAGAGAGGCTTCATTTGTTTTTCCATTATCATTTAATATATTACTTTGCATACAAACAGCTAACAATATTGCATGAAGTGCTTCCAGAGGAGTCTACCTTGCATGTAAGAAGAAAACTTAAATATTTCGGCAGGGAACTTTATACTCAACAAGCTAAAAAGTCCTCAAGAAAAAAAAATTAACTGATTCATTTCATAACAACAGTTACAGGAAAGAGCCAGAAACCTAGTAATTCTCTCTCTTCTCTATTTGAGGAATTGCTATTGTTTTACCAGTCAAAGCAGGGCTACAGATTCTCCCTACCACAACCCGTTAAAGAGCTTCCAGCTGCCAAGCACAGCAGTTGTGGCAAGGGCAAGACCTCCTGCACAGACAGAGCCTTTTGCATGGATTGGACGTTGCCCCAGTGCCAAGCTCCTTTTGATATTCAAAAGCCTTCACAGGGTACCACCACCTCTTCCCACAGCAGCGTCTAGCAGATGGCAGGAGATAGGCACCCGGTACCACTGTTAAGATTTACAGCAGGTCTTCTAAAAAGTTTTAACTTTCCCCATACACCTTCCAGTCCTGCTTTTCACCTGAGATTCTCAAGAAGTTTTACTAGTAGCAACGGTTATCAGTTATTTTTCAGATCTTTGAATGAATCCTATTAATAACCTGCTGTAACTACTTCCTAAGAGGATAGTTTATAGGAGTATATGGAAGGACAAACAGGAAAGACTGACACCATCATATTAAACAACAGCTGTTATTACTGGTACTAGTACTCCAGTATGTTAAGCAGTGTAAGAAGCAGAACAGATAATTGTTTGCCATAAACTTTGAGACAGGAACAGAACTAGGAAATTAATGTTAGAGTAACAGGCAGAGTCAGCACAACAGAGTATCACTTCTACAAAACCTTGACCTTGAGTTATTAAAACTTCTTTCCTCCCTGGATTTCCTGAATGCATGGAGGCTGTTATACACTGCTAGCCTGTAGGCTTCAAGCCTCAGATACTAATGTTTCCCAGGTTTATGCCACCAATCAGACAACTGCCAGAGAAAATTGCACTGTATTTGGGAAAAGTCATACTTCATCGCTCATTTAACTGCTATGGAAAAGGAGCAAGCCTAATTGAAGAGAAATTCCAGGCCATTCCTTCATCTTTATAGACCCTATATATTTTAGGGCATCTGTTCACCCAGAAGTTACTGTAGGGAAAGATAGCAGACTAACATCATGCATCATGAACCACAGGAAGTTCCATCTAAACCTGAGGAAAAACTTCTTGACTCTGAGGGTGACAGAGCACTGGAACAGGTTGCCCAGAGAGGTGGTGGAGTCTCCTTCGCTGGGGATATTCAAAACCCGTCTGGATGTGACCCTGGGCAATATGCTCTAGAGGTCCCTGCTTGAGCAGGGAGGTTGGACTAGATGATCTCCAGAGGTCCCTTCCAACCTCAACCATTCTGTGATTCTGTGATCAGTACCAACAGTCCTAACCAGAGAAATATGGTAAACCCAAGAAAGTTGCATGAAGAACTCAAGATCTCATCAGCACCCTAATAATCTAAAAATCTGCCCAGTTTTGGCTTTCAGCAAGACTAACAACAGTACAATGAGAATTGCACAACTAACCTAACCACAAACTCCCAAGTGCTTCCCAGAGGTCAGATGCTTCTCAGCACTTCTAACGGAGCAGATCCGCTAACCTGGGCCCTGCCACCTTGTACACCCAATGCCCTGCTGAAAGGACAGGAGCTGCTCGCCGACCCACAGAACACACCGTGGCTTCTTGCTCTGCTCAGGTCTAAAAGGATCCACAGAAGTAAGGCTCCCACCTGCAGCACCTGCAATACTCACAGACATCTGGCTCTTTTCCGAGTGCCAGCGCTCCTCTGAGAACAGTCCCGGGTCCTTTGTGTGTCGAGTGAGGCTGGACTCAGGTCATATGAAAGTGCTTGCAATTTCTGAAGGGATTACATTTAATTAAACCAAGCCCCCTTCTAGCAGTCTTAAAGGGCCTTTTCATAGTCCTAAGCTCATCAGAGAACACAACAGCAGCAGGCCCACCCAAGCCACCAGCCTGACCCCCACGCGCTGCAGCCCAAGGAGGAAATATTAACCCTCCAAACGGCTGCCTGGAACTCGGCAGCCCTTCCCACCCCCACCCCTCCATTCAGGGCCAACAACATCCCTCATCTGACTGAGGCAGGGAGCCACACAGGCCACGGAAGCTGCCCCGTTCCCACCCCACTATGCCGTTTTGAATAAATCCACCATAATATAATAAAGGAGGGGCTTGTCCACCTTTGAGGCACTCAGTATCAGAGAACCAGAAGTACCACTTCTGTGCTACATAATACGCATTATAAAATCCCCCTTCCAGGCATTTATTCTGTCTTTGCTTTGTTTTGGTAGCTCGCTACAGCCAGTAATAGGAACTCCCCTCTTACAAGAACCTCTGATGATTTTAATGCATAGTCTGAAGACAAAAAACTGATATTACATGAAGACTGAGCTTTTTTGAACATATAGACTGTAGTCATCTTCAACTGAAAAACTAAAAGGGGACACAAGCAAAAATCATCATCTTAAAGCTTTTACCTTTCATACAAGAAACCCTTAAGACTTGTCCTTTCCCCACGCATCCCCTCTGCCTTCCTTGTGCATGTGACACCACAGCATCTTAGCTGATTTTGCAGATGTTATGATCAGTTATTCAACTGGGGCTACTTTTAATTTCATTTCTGACAAAGCCAGAGAGATTTGGAGTTGACCGCACCCTTCAATAATATGCTAGTTATAAATGTGTCCCTACTTTCTGCACCTGCTCTATGTTAAGAGGTGACACAGGACAATTAGCTGTAGATTGAGGACCAAATTTCTGAGGATACTGAGCTTCCTAGGGATCTGGTAGCTTACTGCCTTTCTTACAGGTTATGGTACCTTATGCACCCAGCCACCATTTAAAGTTAGTCTAACATTACAAGTGTCAGATGACTTTACATGAACAAGAGGCATGTGGCTGTCATTACAGCATTAAAATCGCCAATCGTAAGAGTCTTGGACTCAACAAGAATGGCAGGTCTGAGGCTTATAGTAAAATCTCATCCACGCTTCAGAGCCATTTACTGAAAGAAATGTGAGTTCATATCTATAAAACTAAATTAAAAAACTTGCAGAAGGAGGACAGGCTTCCTATTAAGCAACCAGAGGCAAGCAGAGCATGGGACTAGATACTTGATCTCAATTAATGGGCTCAACCAGTATCTGGAAAAAGCTGAGCAGAAACATCAGCAGCAGCACTGTGCAAGCACAGAAAAAAATTCCACTTACGAGCTTCAGCAGCAAATATTTTTTCTGCCCTGTTCCCTTATCCTCACCACCACCACCACCGTTGTAGAAGACTAGGAGAAACTGTACGTCCAGTGTGCTACAAAGTATACATCACCAGGCTCTAAAGCTCAAAAAGAGTGAGGAGCTGGTAGCATCCTCCAGTTTTACTGGAAAGTACATACTGCTGCTGAGTGACCTAGAGAAGAAATAGCAAGATTATGGTCAGGCAAAGCACTCCCCAGCTAAACTACAAACGTGATCCAACATGCGTGTAACCACCGGCTTATGGGCAAAGCACTATAGCCCCATATGCAATACACTGCTCTATCCGAGGTGTACCATGTGTATTAATAGGTCCATTTACAAAAATATTTTCTTCATTTTAAGTCAACAGGTAGATAGGGCTGAGCACTGCACCTTCAATTAAACATATACTAAGGTCAGTGTTTGAATTAAAATTAAGAAAACAGCAGATCACTCTGTGGCAATATGATTGTTGTTCACCCTACTTGCTCCTATATGATAAACTGAAGGAAAATTGGGAGAAGGCACCACCAGTTCACATCTCGGAAGGACACAAGTACTGGCAACTCTGGTATCCTCCGAAGCCAGTAACGGTGCAGCAAGCTGTGCCCTGTTCCACGACAGTACATGCTAACCCAAGGTGCAGCCACTGCAGCCTCCCTCTCTCCAGCTTCACTATCCAGCCCTGTCCCCACCAGCACGAGCACTAACAAGACAGGTCAGGGAAGTGATCTGGCTAAATATGTGGTCCTGCTCTTTCCCTGTGAAGGAGCACAGCAGCAAGCCGGTTTAGAGGCAAACCCACTACGGAGCCACACTTTAACAAAGCCACATTACAGCCATGTCCCCCTCAACGCTCCTCTGGTTACCCTAAGTCACGAGCAAGGCAAGATGGCCCACGGGGGAAGCAAGCTGCAGCTTTCACACAGCTTCTGAAGAGCCAAATGTTTGAGAACAGCGGGGCTAAAAAGCTGCCACAGGAAGTGAGCCACAGTAACTGCATTCAAGACTGAGAAAGTTTGCAGCTTTGAAGAGCCTACTTGCAGAAACTGAACTGAGAAAGGGTGGAGGAGGGAACGCCTGAGCTGGAGGAAACCAGACGTGCCCTGTGACACAAGCGTGCATCTGACATTTTATCTCACTTCAGCAGAGGCACTGAGGTGGGTGTTGCCAGTGCAGAAAGTTTTCTGTCCACTTCTTCCAGAAAACATACCTTTACACTCATTTACTATCATCAGCAGGTCAGAGGAGAGCTGGTTACAGCATTGGGGCCATTAAAATAAGAGCTGTGCTGCAACTAACCTACTCTAGCAGTTGGTATCTAACATTAAAGTATTTTAGAAGTGCCTCTGTCCCATGCAGAGCTTGGAAAGCGGAGAAATTTTGCCCTAGCTACTAAAAAGGTTCAAAGTAAGAAGCTGACTCTAGCATCCATTCCAGCAGCATTTCCTATACGAACATTCCGATAGAATTTATAGCAAGCATTTTAACAGTTTTTGAGAGCCAATTCCTATTCCTGAAAAGGATAAGGAAAAAAAGATTCATTGAATTTGCATGAAAAATCTAGTATAAAATATAAGGCTAAAGCAGTTAGTTTCAAAAAGGAAAGACAGCGATTTGTCCTAATACAAACCCTACCACACTGCAGTGTTAGAGCCCCAAATACATATGTGTGTGGCTGTTGCCACAGGAGATTATTTTGGAAGCTATGGTTAAAACAGCAAGTAGCTTGCCCACATAAACATAAAATAGAACTCCAGAAGGGTTTTTTCAAGAAACGCTAGGACTCACCAAGTGATTTTGCAAGTTTAACTCTGCAGAATTTCTGCTTTAATGGCCAATGTTTACTACCTGTTTAATCCTCTGCTTGACCACTTTGTGCAGACACTGTCCTTCAGCCAAGTACTAATCAGAAGAATCTTGAGAAGCGCACTCCTCCTGACACAAGGAAGTGTTTCCCCTCCTTTTCCTTCACTCCTTTCGGCAGTTCATGGGAATATCATCTCAATATCCATCAGCTGTTTTTATTTGGCAAGAATCAGTGCAGTAAGACTGCACTGAATCATATTCAATTACAATTCAGCATGTTGGCAGAGTGACCAAACTCCCTCAAGAAATCTCTCCCAGGTCCTTCTTGCCGTAGCTGTGGATTCTTCTAGCTGAAGAGAAAGACCTCTCTACTTATGCCCAGCAATAGCCATCTATAACAGATGTTTATGAAAATATGCATTCTACGCAGTTAAAGACTCCTTAGATTAGAGGTGGCAGGAAGATGAGCAGATGAGCTGTACGCTAGAACTGAATGCCATAGGTTAACAAAAGCAAAAAGAACAAAGATTAAGTTATTTGAAGAGGCATATCAGTGAAGGATCCATGCTGTTTGTTCCCAGCAGAACAACCTCTTATTGTAGAAAGTCTACCTGTACTTGAAACCGAGCAGTACTCCAGAGCAGTAGCAAGAGCTACTAGTTACCATGACCACCCTTATCGGAAGGGCAACAGAGACAGGCACAGATTCTGAATCTTTTCTCTACCAGTGCCTGTCTGTGATAGGGCCATGGACAAGATGGTCTGCATTTCAATTCTTCCTTCCTATGAGGGATCTCCTCACAAACCTATCATCAAAAATTAGTTTAAGCACTCTAAAAACAGTGTATCAATATGCTATATCATCTTACTGTATCATCTTATTCCATCAACTATAGCATTTAGACCCTTACCACTACTGCATTATTCCCATCCTCCCATTATGGGATAGATTTGGGCTGCTTAACTCCCGTTGATAAGGAAAATTAATTCTTCCATACAGCTCCTGGTAAACAGGAAAGCTCCTATGAAAAGGACAGTTTCCTTGAAGACACCTGCTGCCATTTCAGAGGTCATGCCTTCAGAGCAGAATAGCATAGCAGTACTTTGTTGCTTTCATGGTTCTCAAGACCAGGTGTCAGAAGCCACGACTCCCTCCCTGTTGAACTTCCCCTAATAATCTGAGGGGTCTGATTATGGGCAGAGTTGAGCCTCCCTGCAGGACTTGTCCACCAGTCCAGATATCAGTTACCCACATTAAGTCAGGGAGTCTAGTTCAGGCATCATCCTTACATAGGCCAAGGCTTCCCCGTTTCAAGCAGTGGAGAACCAAACTTGTTACCCAAAGGGCAAAGCATCCCCATGAAGAGCTTTCCTTGGCAGCATGTTCACACAACTCACAAGAGGGCTTCAGACAAGTCTATCCCATACTCAAAGGGGCTGATGTTTTCAGTTGCCTTACTTGAGAGGCTGCCTTCAGCCAATTCTCCCCCACCCCTCTGGAGAAAAAAATCTGTTATTTTCACAGTCAGGATCTTGAAGGTACAGAGCTCTCTCCTTCCAATAGCGCTAGCAAGCACGTACTACTAATGTAAGAATACAGAGCCATGAAAGGCCTGGTCTATGTCAGTGCTTCTTCATGAGTTGGAGAGTCGGGGATTTCACGACTCTGGGGACATCATTTACCCAATTTATTTAGTGACTAAATTTGGGGTCTCAGGCAGCTTTTTCAGGAATAAAGGTTCCGCTTTATAAGAGTGTTACTACAAAGTAAGTCATTCAAAAATGTATACATACATATATAAAGGCAGACAGGGAATTCCCCTACCCCTCTTTCCCACTCTTGCCCCCCAGCACGGCTTCCAACAGTTAAAGTCATTATGGACAAGTTTCCAAATTAAAACTACTTGGAGATAATTCCTTCCTTTTCAGCCCAGCAGACAGTAACTAGCCACATCCTTCAACAGCACCTATTTCAACATCATAGCTGCTACTAGCTTGCCACCCTGTTTGGAAGGCAAACAAGTTTCAGTTTGACAAGAGAAGCTGCAAGATAGAGTACTGGGCCAGTAAAAGAAGCCATGGGTGGATCCCCAGATTTACAATCAAGTCCAGGGATTTGTATGTCACTTACTACACAAGTTATTCGCAACCTTGTGCAATGGGTCAATTCCTCTATTTTTGCCATTTCCTCTCTCATAAATAGATTCTTCACGCCCCGCCCTTTACTTTCCTGTAACTCTTCCAAGCCATAACATTGCCATTTGCTATTCCTTTAGAGCCAGTTTGAAAAGAACCTTTAGAATAACTATTTTTGTAGCAATTATTTGGGCTAAGTGGAGCAAACACCCTTTATTAGTCAAAACCCAGAAGCAGATTTAAAATACACACATGCCCACACACAGTCCTTCCCTCACAACATTTTGATCAGAGGGCAAAACCTCAAAGCAAAATCCAGCCAAATGCAGTTGCCATTGTTCAAATTCTACACTCTGGGCAGCTTTGAGACTTTTTTACACCCATTTGCTCCATGCACAATAGAAGGTGCTATTCTCTGAAGAAACAGTGCATATTTATTATGGCTTCTGAACCTTAACTGTAGGGTTGGTAGTTGCATTTCACATGTCTGAGCCTAACCACTTCCCTAGCTAAAGCTCTTCAACTTAAAGGCAGTCAGGAGGGCAGTGGGCATGTCTGAAATGCCAGCATCGGTATGTATGACATTCTTCACGGCCATTGCCTGCACCTCCCAGGCAATCCTAACCACAGGTCACAAACAAAGAGCTTGTTCCACCCCTTCCCTCAAAAGGCATGCTGCGCACTGGTGCTATGACTGGCTGGTAGAGCGTTAGGTGAACTGATGAAACACTTCTCACCACCACCCTGCACTGGAAACAGTTTCAGGGTTTCTGAGAACACTCTTAGACGGCAACTTTTTCACCTAAACTCAGCTTAGTCTAGTTCTTCCCTCCTCAGCTTCACTCCAAAGCCAGGGGATTTCCCAGTACTTTTTATCAGCTGCAAAGGAACAGTACAAGGAGTTAAGCAGACAAGCTTCGTAGCCCAGATGTATCTTCAGGTGGCCAATAAGCTTTCCAAACCTAGTGTCCAGTGGACGTCTGCCAAAGTTACAAACAGCTATTTTGCTGAAAGTAGCTTACGATCAGGGCAGGATGTTAACAAGTCAAGTGTGAGCTGCATAGGGGCAGCATGAGTATAATAAGTACCTGAGGGAAGGAATGGTTTAATCTGTAACTTGTGAGCCTATGTAAAGGGCTCTAAATCCACCTACAGTTAGAAATTGTTTTAAAAGGTAACTTCTAGAATTGAGGGCACTTTAAAAAGACAAAAAACCACTAGGCTCAGAAGATCTGCGTATCGTTTAACAGGCTTCACAAGGGAGACAGCATGAAGACCGCAGCCGTGGCGGCGAGCTCTCCCTTCCTTCCCATAGGATTCTAGCGTTTGAACGAACAAATCAGAAAGGTGCTTATCTGTTGCATGTGATTTTCTGTTCTTCAACCAACAGACACATGACATTTCAGTTCACAGATGACAGAAAAAGGGCAGCTAAACACAGGTCTGCCTGTTGGACACAGCCAAAGCAATGCCTGGGTGCAGCACGCCAAGCTCTTGGCCAGCTCAGTGCTCACTGAGCACCTGAATGAGGGCCAGACTTTGAGGAGCTAGAACACAGCCTTGCTGCAGGACCCAGCTGCCCAGACTATGAGCCATCCCTCCAGATTTAACTGCAGGCAGAGGCAAATGTGAGGTAAAGCTGTTTCATCATCCTGTGATTTTCAGTCATTTATCATCTCCAGCATGCCAGACAAATCCTGCAATTTCCTTTCAGTACAGGGTGTCATTTGGGAGTGGCAGCCTCTTCATATCTATTTAGGTCACAGTTCCCTAAAACGCAGGATTTCCCTGAAACAGCTCAGTTCTCCACTTTTTTTCCCCCTAAGGTGCAAGTTTCCCCACCCACATTTGCTTCCCTCTCCACCCAACTACTTTAGGTTTTAAATAGCTCTGTTGGGACTGTACATAGTTTATAAGAGACCAGCTTGTGACTGCCAAAGTACCTTTTTATTTTAAGCTCCATCTAGTTCAAGCACTTGAGCTTTCCTAATATAGAGGAGAGTGGCTACAGCACTGAGATGCACAGAACTGCCTGTCCCAAAAGGCTTGGGAATGGGGGTAGAGCTGCCTGCGGGAACCCCCAAAGAGCAGCACCAGCACACCACGGGTGCAGTCCCACCACCATTGCAAATCGTCCCAAAGGGCCTGTCACCATGCTGCACGTTCCCATTGCCTTCTTTGGATCAGTATTAGCACTCACATGACTGTGCAACAAGCAGGACCAAAGAATGAATCAGGCTGAAAATAACTCTTCTGTTATTTTCCCAGCAGAATCGGTTCACTGGTCCCCCTCACTGCACTGAGGCAAGGACATTAGTACGGTACAGGTGATACAGAAGGGGAAGGGTAAGATGGCTCTGGGCACAACTGCACAAGATAGGCCAAGCTATTTAACTGCTTCTTATTCCTCACTCCCTGGCATTCCCATCTTACCCTTTGTACTTGCTCTGGTACTCATTCAACCCCTTGGTGAGACTTTTTCCCAATCCAGCCACGCATGCCCATGTCTCTAACCCAGTTTTCTGCTGAGATAGCAAAACAGAACGGATCCACCACCGAGTTGGACTATCAGAGCCAGCGCAAAGCAGGACCTCGCAGATGGGAGCAAAGCCTCCCCTTTTCAGTAGCAGCAAGCCATTAAAGGACTTAAACATGGAGACAAGTTGATCCAGTTTATTAAAGGCTGCCATTAAACACACACTCCAAGTCCACGTTCTCATACACCGCTTTATAGACATTGCTGTTCGAAACCAGGCTATTTGAAGAGAAAGCCTGATAAACTTCAGGTATCATTTAACATCTAGATACACAGGGGAAGAGATTGCTAAATGGCTGGCAATCCCTCTGGTTAAGGAAGAACTAATAACATGTCTTCCTTTTAAGCACAGGCGCATCACACACCACCCTTACGATGCGCAGAACTGGCAGATACTACTTAGGCATTGTGTAGATCAGGCAGACAGCAGAGGGTGCCATAATGAGACCAAGTAGTTAAGAAACGGCTATAGTAGACGGTATCACTTTGACTATTTCAGGTGCAAGAATAAGTAACATTCTGAATCATGTTGCCATCTTCGGGCAGGAAGCCTTTCACAGAGGCCCTGACCTAACTGAAGAAAAAAAATAGACTTCTGAATATATGAAAGCACTTGTTTACCCCTTCCACTCCAGTTAATTTCTTCCTTTAACCCTTCAGGGAGTTCCAGCAAAGCCTATTAAAAAAAAAAAAAAGTTATAGCTACCTGAACAGTTTTTATACCTGGAAGCCTTTGATGAAGTCTAGATGTCCCTACAGTTTTGCAAAAAGATAGGGTTACAGTTTACAGAACAGAATAAAGCTTTAGGTTTCCAGGACTGCTGCTGAGTCTAACTATTCCCAGACTGCTACAGGGATGCATCTTCTGAAGCAGTGTAATAAGCATTGCAAGGAGGCACCTATTAATTCATCAGTGTCTCACTACCCTTGGATTCCAACAGTTTAACATGATCTTCTGGCCTATATTAACTTCTTGTGGAAAAGCATTTATAATAAACTGCCTGGACATAGTCAGAGATGCACTGTATGGTTCAACTGCACTAGCACAGGGAATGGATGAGCCAGATACTTTCAATAGTTACTGGGTTTATAGTATATGTTCCTTAAAGAAGGGTTTGCTTTTGACAGATTTTTATCCTTACACTTGATTAGCTCTTTTACTTTCCCCCACCTCTGTGCTTCTGAAGATGAAGTTAAGAACCTCCAAACACCTATGCAATGCTCCGCAGGTTCAAGTACTTTCAAGGTTGTTTGTCAAAAAGTCAAGAACTAAACAAAACAAGACCCTGAAAACCCAATCTAACTTAGAGCAGTTGAATCAACTGCTCCGAGTATGAGGTTGGACCAAATGACTTCCAGATGTCTCTTTCAGCTTAACTTTTTCTATGATTCTATGCAGAGGCTGCAGAAAGCTACCCCATGTTAGTTTAAGTCTTTATAACACTCATGGCAGGAACTGACTTATTGTATCAAGTAGGCAGAAGCAGTTTCCCTACATGATTTACAGTTTAAGTATGTAGGTCCTTTACACCTCCTCTACAAACAGAGGTGCCTTCACTATCCTTATGCAGCCAAGCGTATACAGAAGCAGAACTGTCAATAGTCTTCATAAAGCTAGAGGTCCAAAATGAGAAATACAGCTGAGCAGGAAGAAAAATTCCCAGATGCTGAGTAGGGCTCCTGCATAGTTCAACATACACACAAATATAACTTATGAAAGCAAGCAGCAGAAGTTACTAGACTAACCAGAGGCAAGGAGCCTGCGGTGCACTGTTCCACAAGGGACATTCAGGGAATCAACTTGAGAGCTTAGCTCTTACCCAACCCTGCTGTGTAGAGGTTGGCCTTTTGTTGTGTGGGTTCCCTCCCCTTCTTCCCATATGCCAAGGAATAGCAGCATGGGACTGGCAGACTGTGATCAGAGCCTGGGGCTCCTTTAGCATTCCTGCATGCAGAGACCTCACACTCAACTGCACATCTCCAGAACACTGGAAGCAGTAAGGGCAGCTAACTATTTGTCTTGCCTAAGCTTGTTGTGAAAACAGATGGGTTCGCATGAATGCATCTAACAGTCCTTCCTTCTTTCAAGGAACGGCAGACCAATGAAATCACTTGTTTTATGAGATTTTTCTGAATCCCTTCAGATCCGAATTATTTTCGAAGCGCCTTCCAAACACTACCAAATTAAAGCTGTCATTGTAATATTGTAAATATATCTCACTGAAAGTCTTCTATGACAATTTTTTGAGACCAAAATGTTTGGAGATAGAGAAAGAGGGATAAGCATAACTCTAAAAAAGCGAGTAATACAGCATACAATAGCAAGATGCATAGAAAAGGGTAACGTAACACACCCCTCCCTCAAAATGAAGGAAACCAGCTGACTGAGAAGCAAGCTATGATTTCAATGAATCTTAAATTCAAAATACCTTATAGGAATTTGAGGGGTTCAATGTCCAAAAACAACCAACTTTTTACAGTGCAAGTGAGAGACAGCTTTCAAAGCTTAGCCATGGGAAAAGTGGCTAGTCACCCCTAAATAAGTTAACTTCGTCCTTAGGGGCAAAAGAGACTTTGCACAGTACTTGGTTCACCTCTGCGCAAGACAGAAATTCTGCATATTAAACTTGTCAGAACTTAAGCAGTAAAGGGGAAGCAGTACAGACTTTAGTCAGATTTCTATTTGATTATTTAGCATTTGTCAGAGCAACCACGAAGATAATGTCACACTTCCTGTGTATGATGCTGAAGCAAGTACTGTTCAGAACTTCATCTCATCTTCAGGTGATTGCTCTGATGTTCGGGTGATTTGGAAGCTACTCAGTCTTTGTTTGCTCTGTCTTTTGGTCTAGACATTCAATATAGACACTATAGTGATATACTCTGACAGTTGAAATTGTAAATGTGCAAATGTCACCCTTCATATGAAAGGCATCTCCACCCTATTCTATTGGGTGTGCAAAGGGATACAGGCACCAAGTATAATATAAAGTTAATGAATTGGAGCTTGCAGTCGGCACTCAGCTTGAGATGTTAGTAACAAACCACCGAGCAAGATAACGCAAAAAATTGGGTTTTTTTTTTTTTTTGAATCTAAACTCACTTCCACATGTATGACTGTCACCACAACACCCTATACATATATTTTGCCCATCAGTGCAGAAGATATCAGTTTCTAGAGATTTCACATGGCCTGTAACACTTGCAGCAGCATGCCAATAGACGAGTGAGAAACTCCCAAGTCGTTGGTCTTCAGTTTAGGGAGGTTTTGTTTTTCTAGAACTTATTGCTTCCAGGCCTGTAGGGGGTTGGTCCAGAATGCCATGAGTTTGAGGTGCAGTTTAGGGCTTTACTAAAAACACAAAGATGACTTCATAAAACACTAAACACTTTTTGATTTTTTTGAGCATCGAGTTCAGATGAGAGGTTATTTGCTGGCCTTTGGGAGCAGAGCGCTAATGTTACAGCAACAAGGAAAGCCTGCCCACTCAGTATTCTGGGAAGGAGTATTTTATTTTACAGTCCAACTCCCATGAGCATAGCAGCACAACAGAGCTACAGGTTGGAGGGCTAAGACATACTGCTTATTCAAGTATTTTCTTGTTTCAGTGATATAATATTTTATGGAGCTGAATAAGAACTCTCTCAAAGCCCACCACCTTCCTGACCATAGAATCAGAGCTTTCAGGTATTACAAGTAACATTTTCAGATCACACTATCCAAACTGCTAGTAACCTTACTCATAGCACTTGTTTGAGGCAGCTCACAAAATGAGCAGTCATGCATGATATACAGTTCATTCATACAGCAACTTCTGGATCTCTAAGATATAGCTGATATTGCCTAGCATATAACCATTTCACTGCTCTTACACTGCTTTCTTTATTTTACCAATGCAACCAAATTCAGCTGCTAAGAGTTCCTTGGTGGAAGACACAGATACCGCAACAACAAGAAGTTGCTCACACAGCACATTTTCAGAACTAGAAGAAAGGTTTCTCATCTTGGGGTGATCTCAGGTCCTGATATTTCAGTGAGGATAACAGTAGTCACAAAGCTCTGAACACAAAGACTGGATTTGATCTATCTCAACTAAAGTTCTCATCATCCACTCAATACAATAGATAAGAAAAAGAAACACTTTTGAAAAGTGTTTTACATTTCCTTAACATATAGACAGATATACGTGGGGCATATGAAATAACCAGATGTTGGCAATATAGTTACTGATGTTTGAGCTTTGGAACTTTTAAGTCTGATGTAGAACACAGTTATCTTAAATTTGATATACAACATATGGTAGTTAAACTACATTTGTAGTTTAAATAACAAAAGAAAAATTGCATGTCTTGATTTTGCACCTTGCTGTGGCATAGACGTTTTGAGTATTCTGTTGTCTCAGCTGCACTATAAGCTACGGTACTAGTGAGTTTCTCTCAACAAATCCACCTTTTAAGGCAAATTTTGCTTTCATGACACATACAATTACCAGAAGATCTATTTCAGTAGTCAGATATTAATCAGATCAGCCAGCTAGAGGTTTTAATGGACAATACTATCTAATTTCTTTCAGACCCCAACAGAAATAAAACTCATGTTACAAGTAAGTTGAATAGAAATAAATTTTTTCATTATAGGACACAATTTCTCAAGTTAAAACCTCTTACCCATCCAAAGACAGAAAAATAACTGATCTACCTTTAAGGAAGTTGCAGGAGCAGAGTTCATTAAGAACCTTGAACTTTCGAGTTTCCACCTTCAGAAAAACTACTCTAACAACCTTAAAGCTGCATGTTCAAGACACAACATGAAAGCACGGAGAAAAGAAAAAGAAAAAAAAAAACTAATCTAAAACTATATCCATGCCTCCGATATCCAATGGGGAGGCAACAAGAGCAGATAAGTCTTTCTTCAAAATAAGGAGGAAGGGATGAGAATGGAAATTTTCTTCCAGTTTCAAGTTCACTTTAAAATACTTTCATACAGTTATAATAAATATTATGCAAATTTATTGTCATTCTTCTGTGAAAAAATTGGATTTGCTGACCCTTTTTTGACCAGGGGTCACTGTTACTACCTCTTTTTTTAGGCTATCAATGTATCTAGAGCATCAGTTCATAGAGTCAGTTTTGCTGCACAGATACACCATTGGTCAACTTCCGCAAGGTTGTACACAAGAGAGGAAGCGTTTCTAAAGATGCCTGTACAAAGACTTCTGCCCCTTGCTTCCTTGCACATGAACAGGTCAACCATTCACCAAAGTGTCTGCGTACTGCTCCGTTAAGTAAACCCTTCCTTTTAATACATATGTACAAATCCCTCCAGGTCTATCATTTCTAACTAGACAGAGGTTGCACAGTGAGTTGTCATACTAATAGAACAACGGTTTTTCTTCAAGAGGATGCACTGGAGCACTAAGTTCTGTGTGGTTTTTGTATCGCTACTTTAACGTTGGGCAATCTGATGTTGCTTGAATTTGTCAGCAATGGAATTGCCTTACTTCCTTACAAGGTGCCTTCAGAATAGTTTGCCATAATTCTATAAGTCCTGTGGATTATGATCCTCCTACAACAAAACCAAGTCCTGAATTTAATAGAGAAAAATACTGAAATAATGAGAACTGTCTTGTCCCTCCAGCAGCCAGTCTGAGAACACACTTAATATATTGAGTTAACAGATACAGATTATTGTTTTAAATCCACTATTCTAGAAGAACATATTCGGAAGGTGAAAAAAAATACACTTAATTATTCTCAGAGGCAACATGCAGAAAAAAACACCCTTCCAGGAAAAAGGGGGCGAGGAAGCACGTTGAGAACCCTGACACTTCATCCTAACAGTTTGTCTAGCATTTCCGTTTTTGCACTGCAACCAAGCACAGCATCAGTATTGGTGAGTCAAGCTCAATAAAGTTTAAAAGCTATACTAAGGAGGTATTTAGCCCAGAATGCCATGCTTCATTAGACTGTGCCATATGTAAGCAAGTACATTTATTAGAGGGTGTTACAAAATGATTGATCAGACTAAGAGCAGATTTTTCCTCCACTTAGTCACTTCCCCACCTTAATATATCTCCCAATCCAGACAGAAAGAAGGTTGTGAATCATAAGGGCTTACCAAGGAGAAAAGAACAAGTTAGTGATTTACAGACAGACAAGAAAAATGGCTCATGGCTGCAGGAAATAATCCAGTTTTTCCTTTAAAAAGAAAATATCTGTAGCACATCAGAAGGCGCACAATAGCAGAGCTGCAGTTCTCCAAAGTGCTCCATGCAAGATTCTCTGACACTGGCTTCACGTCCAATGATGGACAGCCTAGGCTTTCCAGTTTTCACACTCTATTACACTGCTGAAGTCAGTGTTCATCTAAGACATGAACAAGTTGATCAACAGTCCTGTAAACTTGCAAGAGAGTATAGATCAGTCTGGACCATGCAAACCGTGCCGTTCTGATCCACTAACTTCAGTTATCCTTTCACTGATCCTTTCCAGTCCTGCACAGAGCATTGCTGCTGGCAGAGAAGGGAGCCTGTGTCTCTCCCCCGTCTGCCATCCAGTTCTTGCCTAATCACACATTTCTCTATAGAGCTGATCAGATTCAGAGTTTTTTCATTTTTTCCTCCTTTAGGGGCACCTCTGTGCTTTTGTCTGTAGCTATTAGTCAACTAGTAATGGCCAATGGGAGAGAAGACTGGTATTGCCAAATACTCCTATTTCTTAGCCCAGGAACAGGTCAAGAACAGAACAATGTTCCTCCTTCCTCCATTTGTCTTTTTGAAAGTAGGCTCCTCAGGACAATTGCAGCTTCAGAGGTGTTGAAATGTGTTAAAAAAAAAAAAAAAAAAACTTTTTGAACAAGTCATACCATTTAAAAAAAAAAAACACCACACACACACACACTTAAAAAGAGGGTTTCCTCCACATTTTAAAACCAGTTCAAAAAGCTACTATACATGGGTCGGGAATTTCTGACTATCTCACTACTCCATTGGAGGATTACACATTCACAAAAGTGAACATACCATTTCATAGCTGCACAGGAAGGAAGTAGCATTAGATCACCTCCCCGTGCATCTAGTTATTACCGCCATAATTATCTCTTTCCAATATAAAGGCCCAACCTTCTGCAATTTCAGATTTTTAAATCTCCAGACAGTTGCAGTTGATCCTGTAGCTTTATCATCAGGAAACCTGACAATAACTGTCTCTTCTCCACTGCCAAATATTAGCAGCACAGTCTATTAAGCATTACAGTAAGCGCCAGCATTAGCTATGGGAGTCAGAAGGGTAGGTTTTGGCCCACAACTTCCAGAACAGCTGAGTGTTCCACCTAGAAAGCAGCCAGTGGAAGTGCTAGGAAGAGGTTTACCCCAAAAGGTACCTTCCCATAAATCTGGAAGACTCGAGTCTGCTTTAGAAGTTTCAGACGGGATAAAAACAAACTCCTTTGATGTAGTATTACTGGCTGCACTATGCAAACTGCTGTTCTCAAACATCCCCAGGGAAAAGCAAGCAATTAACTGGCTGTTTACTAGTGCTCTTCATTTACATCAGTTAATTGCCCTGGATTATTCCTGGATAGGGAGGGACTTCCTCTTTTCCAACAGCGTGTCCACAACAGCAGAGAGTCCCCTCACAGGGTGATGCTGATTTCTAGTATAATCATTTAGCAGGCATACACACCAGACACCTGAGAGGGTGGAGGGAAGCTTTACAGCGCTGAGAGATCTCGGATCCCTTTTTCAAGCAGACCCCTTTGTAGTCCTCAGAGCAGTGATTAAGCACAGATAACAACAGCTTTATTGTGCAAATTCAGGGAGGCCCCCTTGCTGCACAGAAGGAGGAAAAAAAAAAAAAAAAAAAAGTCAGCCAAATAAGGCTGAGCTGTACCAAGCCAGGAAAGAGTCCAGGAGATGACGTCGACATTAGAGGAAGCTTTTAGTCAGTTTCCTTTATAACCTGGAGCTGGGCCAGAGCTACCTCTCCCGGACAAGTCTCTCTGAAGAGTATCAGTTAGTCTGAAGGGGCTTGCAGAGCCTAGCAACTCAAGAAGGGTCCAGTCCCATCCTGTCCCATCCCGTCCCCCTTCACCCCCAGCTCCACAGCAAGCTGAGACAGAAGGTCTTCAGTTCACCAGCTGTCTCGCTTGTGGCTACCTAGGGACTTCAGTGCGCTCTGCATAAGAGGATTTCACTTCACACCAGACATTATACACAAAACAACTGAAACAAGCTTCCTCTAGAGGCAGCTATGCCATTTCCTGCCCAAAAAAAAAAAAAACCACCCCAAAGGAGTCCATATTAAGACATCTTATGAAGCATCCCAGCTAGAGAAGCAAGAAGTGTAATTAGGTTTCAAAGGTGAATAATCAGAAGAGGCAGAGTCACCACAAGGAAAGCACTGCAACCCCTTACAGGTCCAAAAAAAGAACTGCCTGTTGTTGTTAGGGGGACATGGTATTTGCAAGGAGTGAGTGATGACCGGTCCCAGAAATTAGGCACTATTTTCCCCACAGGAAACCTTCTTACAGTAGAAGTAAGAGATCTAAAGCTTTCCTCAGGCTTCCGTTATCATGCATACTTCATTAACCTAGCTCATCTGCCTCAAGCAACAAATCAAGAGGTCAAAAATTAAAAAAGGACTCAACATATTCGATTGTACGGAGCCCGTGGCATGACAAACAGTCTTAGCCCTAATAATCTGTCATGTTAAGTAGTTTAAGAACTGGATCATGACTGCCACTTCACTTCAGGTGCTCAGAATATCTCATGTTCATTGCAGTTTGAAGCCACTATAACTGATGCTTTCTGAACACTGCTAATTTGGTACAAGGCTTTCCATAAGACAGGGTAGGAAAAGCAGGGTTACTGTACTGAATGAAAAATTTGCTTCTCAAGTAAATAAAAATTATTTGGTTGAATCTTTCACGCCTACCACAAACCCAAAACTATGTGCTCAGTTTGAGTGTTAAAAGCAGTGAGCAATCCTACCTGCTCTACTCTACCATACAGTTCCAAGTAATTGAGGTTTATCCCTGGTAAGGTAACTTTTCCAGGTGACTACAGAGTGAGCTTTTCCCCAAGCACAACTGGTCAAGGAACGTTCCCTAACTAAGAATCAGGAGAGACTTTATTACCACTCCTCAGCTAGGGGCATCACTCCTCCTAGCTGATGGACTATATGTACACAGTTGTATATTACACTTTCAGAAATGTGATCTGGCTGCATGTGTTTTTAAATATGAATTTGCACTGACTTGACTCCAAACCTATCTTAACTGACTGCTTATGGTGTCAAACTAGGTGCCACTATGTAGTTTAAAAGCAACAGAAACAGACTTATCTGTTTCTCAGCTACTTCAGTAAGGTCACAAGTTTCTATAAAGTTTTCCTAAATATGTCTTCTGAAAGTAAGCACTATGTCATACCATTATGTAAAAACTAAGTGAACATTAAGTTTGTCAGTGGTATTCTTTTATCTCCTGGTTTAACTTCAACAAAGAAAGCCCACAAGTACCAAAGAGAAGTTTTTGTTTGCTGTCACCAGGATTAACAGCTTCACCTACCCATGAGGTAAAACCCTGTTATTCTTGCAGCATCTAAGGAACCAAGCTGATGAATACAACACAAGCTAGGGCATAAAGGCTCTTCCTGGTTTGCAACATCCTATGGCAGCTAAAAAGCTACAGATAATTCATCGTATACCAGCCCAGTAGTTTACGTGGATCCACAGTACTTTCAGCATATTCTAGCAATTGCTGCTTCTGAAGTACAAAAATCACCTGAAATTCCTGGACTGGGGCACAATGGATTTCTTGATAAAGCAAGCTCTGAGAGCTTTCAGTTGCACCTTTTTATTGCAATTCAATCTATGTGATAGTGCTAAAAGAAAGATACAATAGACTGAGTTTGTCTCACAAGCTAGCACTCCTGTCAGACCAAAGCCCATCTCACTTCAAACAGCGCTGCTAAGCTTCCCAAGTTATACTGAGGAAGGGAAAGAAAACATCTGAGGTAAGACAGAGGGTGTCTGCAATGCTTCTACTGTTCCTTCATAGCACAACAGGATCCAAATCCAAGAGACCCGAAGTAAAGAGTCCATCCCTTACAAGTCATGGTTCCCATCACTGTCTACCCTCCCCCCAATCTTTCAAGTCCTCTACAAACTCCATAAGAAGAAAGGATCATCCAAACATACAAGCAAAACGCTACATAGTTACAGCCTTGTTACAGGGCTTGGTAGCAAGCTGCTACAGATCAAGAAACTACTTATCCAAAAGATTCTCGTGGTATCTGCCTGGGTCTGGCTACCTTCCTTCAAGCAAGATTCATGCAGTTCCAAAGAACAGAGAAAAATATGCTTCAAGATAACTGCAGTTAAACTAGGAATTAGGACTATCCATTTAAGCCACAGACAAGGTCTTTGAAAGTGCTAATGGCTAACCGCTATACTGAATTTTTGAAAATATAAAGGGAAAAGGCAACAGCAGAAAAGGAAGATTAAAAAGATCTATAACAGCATAAAAGAGTTGAGACCTATGAATCTCACTATTTTTTGCTGCACACTTCATGCAAGTTGATTTTCTCTGCAGTAGTACTTTGCCGTAGAAGCCTGGAGACTGCTATGCTAAACATCAACATTAATTGTGCTAACAATATGGGGAGTCCAAACTTGATTCTGCCCTAGTTTGAAGGTTGCTGTATTCAAGAGAGTAGGTCTGATTAAACCCATTTCTCTACAATGAGTGAAGACTACGTTACCTAAAACAGAACTACTCAAGTCCTTGTAATAGGACATCTAAGAGAATTGCATGCACACTTCATACATGTCAGATTCTCACATTTCAAGTGCTCAGTGGCATATCCATTCCTCTAGCCACTAAGCCAGTATATTCACATACAAAAGTTAGTAAATACTGATACAGAAAGGCTGCTTTTTCTATTAGCTAAAAATAGAAGAAAATATCAGCTCATTAAACAGACAAGATTGATACAAAAAGGTCACTTTCCCTCCCACTCTTCCTTCCCACCAACTCAACTTTTTCTTTTCTTGGTAATAAATTCAAGTGATTAACTATAGGCTTGGACTAGCTGCAGCACAGCAGCTCATTCGCTTCTGTCAGGATTTGGAAGTGAGTGTGGCTTCCAGCTCTACCAAGCCAGAAACAGCTCAAGGGAGTGACCAGAGCACCAGCCAGTGGGTGCAAGATCAAGCCTACTCGTGGCCAATAAACATTCTCACAGGTGGGAGTGAGACTTCTCAGAGTTTGATAATGGCTTGCAGAAGGCTTTTTAGCACTCAAGCTAACTTCCACTCCTCTGCACTACAAGGTGGGAGGAGGAGAGGGAAGGGAATTATATGCCCTTTCATGTGTGCTTTAGCTGCTTATATCTTGCAGGCTTCTCAGAACTAAAAAAAAAAAAGTTATAAACAGGAGTTAGTTGCTTACCTATACCAGTACCCTCGATAAAATAATGAAGCTGAATGGATATTTCCTGTAGAGAGCGGCAGGATCTGTGGGCCTGTTCATAATGGACTTTCTACATAATCTCCAGCAACGAAACCCCCCATGCCTCAGTCACAACTGTGCAGAGATGTGCTTCACAATAGCAAGCCACGTGCCACTAGTTCAAAGGTTACCAGAGTTAATCTTGGATTTCTATTAATAGTGTACCAAAGCATAGTGCCACTTTGACCAAATCTCATGCAGCAAACTGGAAACCTCTATCTAGATGTGTTAACATTTAGCCTACTTTAATGAAGAGTAGAGACTCAGAACTCAACAGGTTTTGCTGCTCATACCACGGCAGCACCCGCAGCAGCATGTTCTGTGAGCTTGGTGAGATGAATGATAAGAGCTACCAAACACTTCAGACAAATGTTTTTCCTGCCCAGCCAGAATTGTTCCCTGGAACATTTCCTCCATCTGTCTTCTTCACAATGGATTTATTTTTGTGATGAAGCCCACATATAGCTACATCTAACTACTCAAGTTTCACCCATATTTGACCCTGGTTAAGGAAAGTCACTTGCATTTTACTATTTTGTTAATTAAGCAGCTATTAACAAATCTTAAGCTAGCACACTAGTGGTCATGTTTCTTTCACATAGAGAACTGATTACACAGTTATGCCAGCATTTCCTGTTCCTACAAACCACAGCTCAAGTAGTAGTTTTTAAAATATTATTTCAGTTGAGTCTGCAATTAGAGTGGATGAGACAGGAAACTGAAGACTACTGGTTTTTATAACAGGAGGCCTGCAGCTCTGTACTCCAGTAGACACACACATCTGAATAGCTTTCTGCAGGGTCCAGAGCATATGATATATAGTGTTAGCGTAAAGCACTCCAACTTCTTTATCTGCCCCAGTACTGAAAGCAGAACTACTCTGTAAGAACAAGAAAGCCGTAGACTGAACACAGGCATCCAGCCTAGGGTGTTGCCTCCAGATTCAGAGGCTACAGTGAGTACCTTGTAACACAGTGTCAAAACGCTTGGACTCAGCCTGTTAGTAGGGGAACCCTGCCCACCATGGCTCTCTGCAATATGTCAACATTTTCTGGTTGATTCACACTAAAAGAAGTCACTCATCACAGCTGTACTCTTCACTGACTAAAAAGTCTCAGTAGCAGTTTACACAGAAGTCCCCTCATCTGAGCCACTTCCACTCTTTTTACTGAACTTTTGCCTTTTTTAGGAAGAGGTAACTGTTCACTAATCATTAGTGATGTCTGAAGAGACTACCTTTTTTAAAGCTTTAGAAAATATTGTCTTCTTAACCTTTAAGAGTAACTTGAGGTTGATATCCTTTAGGATGTCGATGTTTTAAAATACACACACATACACGAATGCACATGAACCCAGCTATTGTCTCAGAGTGCTGGCATATAAGACAGCAGGACAAGCAGAAATCAGTTAAGCAGGCACTTACTATCTATTGTAAAGTGATAAAATTAAACTATTTGTTAAAAAAAAAAAACAGGGTGGATTCTGTTTCAGCTTCCAGTTGTAGGGCTTTTTATTATTATTATTTTCTGTTAAATGTAAACTATAGACTCATAGTTTACATGTTAGATGTTCTTAAGCCATTTTGGACCATTCTTAGCGAGGAAATGTCCAGAGCCTTCCAGCCTGCTCCTTCCTGTTTTACCAATGAAGGGCAAGGACCAATTCTTTTGATTCCAACCAGGAGAGATTAAAATGGAAAAACCCATGCTCCCTATTAGTCACTAAAGTCCTGCTAGAAAAGGGAGAGTCAAGTACAGACTTGACAAGACTTTCTGAAGTACCAACATCTCTGCAGCCAAGAAATACTTTGAGTCAAGCTGGGACAAGGCTCCCTAGCAACTCAAACAGACTAATTATGAGTTGTGAAAACCCCAAACTTGTGTTCTTTACAGACCTCACGAGAGGCAGCCATATAATTAATTAATTCCCACTGTGCCCTAGAAAGCTTTATCCAATATGCTTTTAAAAACCCCTCCTTAAGATCAGAGCTCATCAAGGAGCACACAAGCAAGCAGGATAGAAGGTGGTACTGGTGATGCAGGGACAGGGGGAAGAAAGTACCTCTTTATAAAGCAGAGAGAAGACGTTTTAGAGAGAACAAGCAGTTTCGGGAGGGGAGTTGCACAACTGCACCGTTAGTCAGCACCCCCCGGGCAGGGCGGGCAGCCGCAGAGGGACCCGGCGCAGAGGGACCCGCAGAGGGACCCGCCCGGCCCGGCCCGCCCGCCCGACGGGAGCCCCCCCGGGGGGCAGCGGGGCCGCGGCCCGGCCCGGCCCGCCCGCCCGACGGGAGCCCCCCCGGGGGGCAGCGGGGCCGCGGCCCGGCCCGGCCCGACCGCCCGCCCGACGGGAGCCCCCCCGGGGGGCAGCGGGGCCGCGGCCCGGCCCGGCCCGACCGCCCGACGGGAGCCCCCCCGGGGGGCAGCGGGGCCGCGGCCCGGCCCGGCCCGGCCGCCCGACCGACGGGAGCCCCCCCGGGGGGCAGCGGGGCCGCAGCCCGGCCCGGCCGCCCGCCCGCCCGACGGGAGCCCCCCCCCCCCCCCGGGCTGTGCCGGGCGCCGGGGATCGCGGCGCGCCAGGAAGCGGCCGAGAAGGCAGCACAAGATGGAGGGAGGCCGCTCCGCTCCGCTCCGCTCGCCCCCGCGCCCCGCCCCGCCCGCCGCATCTCCGCCGCCGCCCGACCCGCGCTCCGCTCGCCCGAGCAGCCCCCCCCCCCGCCGCCGCCTCTCCCGGCCCCCCGCGCCCCGCCGGCGCCTCCCGAGCCCCCCCGGCGGGAAGTGCTGCCCGCGGGGCGGCGCGGGGGGAGCTGGGGCGCTGCCTCCCCCGCCCGCCCGAGCCTCCCCGGCCGCGGCGCCGCCACCCCGGGCCCCTCCGGCCGCAGCACGGCCCGCCCGAGCCCCCCGGCCCGGGCGCCGCCACCCCGGGCCCCCCCGGCCCGGGCGCCGCCAGCAGCCGCCTCCCCGCGGCGGGGCCGGCGGCCGGGCTCGGCGCACACACCGTTTTCGGCATCTTCCCGGCGGGCTGGGCGCGGCGGGCACGGCAGGTCTCTCCTCCTACGCCGCTGGGGCTCGCTGCGAGCTGCCGTCTAACGGGACGGGACGGGACGGGACCGGACTGCCCCGCCGCTCCGCCCGCGCCCCAAACCCCGCCCCGGGCGGCGGCCGCCTTCGCCCGCGCTGGAGCCGCGCAGCCCCCGGCCCCGCCCGGCTCGGCCCGGCCCTCCCCCCGGCCCTCCCCCCGGCCCCGCTCCCCCCGTCCATCCCCCCGGCCCTCTCCCCCGGCCCTCTCCCCAGCCCCGCTCCCCCGGCCCTCTCCCCGGCCCTCCCCCCCGGCCCCGCTCCCCCGGCCCGCTCCCCCATCCCTCCCCCGGCCCCGCTCCCCCGGCCCTCTCCCCGGCCCTCCCCCCCGTCCCTCTCCCCGGCCCCGCTCCCCCGTCCCTCCCCCCCGGCCCCGCTCCCCCGGCCCTCTCCCCGGCCCCGCTCCCAGGGCGCGGCCGAGCCCGCTGCCCCGTTGCTGCCTCGCGGCACCTCGTAGCCAGGCTTCCCCAGCTTCTAAAATTAGCTCCCCGAAAAACAGGAGAAAGCCGTGAACTCTGAAGTTTACTTACATCCCAGGTGTCACCGAGACTTTTGGTCTTTGCTGACAGTACTCTTTTAAAAATAACGTTGTTTTACAGACTATTACACTTTTCAAATTACATTTTCATAGTCATAAAAACAAGACCACAGCACTGGCATGCGATAGATCTTTTTGTCTTTCATTTAGTCTGAATCATGCACGCTTGGGGTGCAGCTCAGCAGTGAAGTAAGTCAATAATCTCCTGAACACGGGGTCTTGGATGATCATGCTTTTATTTACCCGCTGTTTGCAGTGCCTGTTCGGCTAGAAAGAACCTAGCATCCTGTTTCAGGGGTTTGAAAAGCATCGCAGACACAGAAGGGCTTTGGCTCCCTGAAACTTGGCAGGCAAACCACCCTTAATCTTCAGACCTTCTCAGAGGCTCCCAACATAATTACATGGTATAAATGAGCAATCAAATTCATGGATTAAGAAGCTCTGAGGACCAGCTGCAGACCACTCACCAAACCTTCTCGTGCCATCTGTGTTTTGGAACCTCTGGTAGGGAATGAAGGTCACAGGGACTTTAAAAAGGCATTTCATCTCATTTGCTACTTTGAACATACTTTAAAACAGTGACCCTATTCCTATTTTCTCCCAGGAAGAAATGCCATTCTTTTTAAAGTTAACAAATTGTGTGCAGTAGAAGGAAATGAAATCTCAATAAATTCAACCTGTATCTGTTTTTAAGGAAAGCAGTAACTTATCTTTTTTTTTATCTTTCTTGAACTTCATTTTTTTCCAAATCTGCTAAACATTTTCAGATCTTTAAGACATCTTGCTTCATGGAAAGACCATGCAAGACTAGCTGGACTTCATAACCCACTTCTTCCTTGAATGTGAATAAATGAAGGTTATGTTAACATGAAAACACATAAATCCAGCTATAAAATGGAAAAGGGGCAAGCCAAGATCTACTAGGCAGTTCAGCACAGATTCCTGCTGAGTAAACTGTTTTCTTTAATTTGATTAGAGGATTCTGCTGGGATTAGTATTAAATTGAGGCATGTTGGGAATTGACATCAGATTCATAATAATACTTTGTAAATCTTTAAAAATTGCACTTTATTCAGAGGATCTCAAAGGGCCCTGTAAATACCCATAATTAAATCCTCACAGTCTGCAAAAAGGAAGTTTCCTTTTTTTTTTTAACCCAAGGAATAATATTGCTGTAAAAGCAAAAGTAATATAACACAAATAAATTTTAAATTAGAGACTTTAAAAATGTGTTGATTTGCTTTGCAGGACGATGTTTCTTCACCATGCAGCGTTATGTGAAAAAGAGAAAATCCAGAATAGTTCTCACCCTATTACAAAAAAATGCAGTCTGTAAGAAACAGGGCCTTGCTTCACCCCAGAGTAAACTGGGAGTAATACTACTGAGAGTAATAACATTATACCTGCGTCTACCTGGAATGAGGTGGGAGCAGGGTCTATAAGCTGTTATGTTTGCTTCGTGTGAATCTGTAGGTTTCACCTAAACTAGGATCCCTGTGCTGTGTCTACACAGGAAAAACAACACCAGCTTAATTGAATTGATGTAAATTGGTGTGACTTGTCTAAACATAAGGTCATAGGCTCCCCAAAGGCATATTTTATAGTCTTCCTCCTTTTCTGATTCATGTTTAAATTGAGTCTTTCTTAGACTGGGCCAAATAAAACTGCTCCATGGAGGGGTTCCCCCTGTTTCTTACAGAAATTTTTACGGATGGAAAAGATCCAGAACAATAAAGGTACTTGCTCATGACTTTACCAAATGATAGAGGGTGCCCACTGTGCCAGGTTTGGACCCTGGAATGTTAAGTGTTAGGTGCTCAGGGCCACTGAATTCAAGTGGCTCTGTGGGGACTTCTTCATTACAATGCCAGTAAGGGCATATATGAGGGGAGACTTCAATTCCTTGACACTGTATTCCCAAGTTCCTTGAAAATATTGAGGTACCTTTTTGGAGGATTTAACCATTCTCTTTCACCAAAATGATGAAACTGAAGTCCAGCTGTTTCCATAAGGAAATATATTTTCTATTTAAGGAGCCACCATTTAGCATGTAGGGAACTGACTTTTTGCACATAGTGCTAAGGGCAGGAGCTGTGATGCAAAGGAAGTCCCATTCCAATGTGACAAGCTGATCCAAAGCAATCACATTTCTAATCACAGTGTGCCAGGCATTGGCTGTGTGAACAGAAAAGTCACAAACCATACGTCAAACAGGCTACACTCTGAAGGGGCAAGGCAAAGCAAAAGTTACAGCGTGATAGACACTTCTTTCTCATCCCAACCACTTCTCTTGTCCTTCTTCTCTATTACTCATAGCAATACCAAACAAAATACCATTCATGCCACTTTGAAAGACAAGGGTTCCTTGTGACAGGCACATCAGTCTCCGGGCTTTACTTCCTCTCCTACTTCTTTCTTTCCTCTTCCCCTTCTCTGACGAGAAGGAGGAGACGACATCTGAAACACTCTCCTCTTGGGCTCTCACACCACGTTTTATCTGAGGGTGCTCCAGCTACAATGTCATTATGAATTCCTGCTGTGGATGTGCTGCACTGAGATCTCACCTCTCCCACAGACCTCCCACTCTTTGCCAGCTGCTGAAGAGGGATTGCTTATAAGCAGCCTGTTGGCTGAGCCCTCCCTGCACGGCCCTGTGTGAGAGCAAGCACATCGGTGGATTCCTTGAGAGCCACAGACAAGGGTTATCTCTCCTTCCTGACTATAGGATGAGATTTAAAGGACTAAAACTGTCAGCTTACTAAAGTTCCTCCCTGGAGGAGGCTGCACAGATTGAATAACATTGTCCAGGGCCTCCAAAAATGCTGTTATTTCCAGCTTGCTCAGGGCCTAAATAATATTAAACTATTTCAAAATTAGATTAGACCAGGATGACATTAAGCATTCTCCTGGGAGGAGGTCTGGTATTTCACTGGGGATTTATTGGCTTAGTTTTGTTTAAATTAAGCCTTTTATAGTACCCTGTTCTAAGCAGAAAAATCAGGTAAATGATCTGGTCTGAAATAATAGACTTATTTAACACAAGTACCTAAAAAAAAAGTACCATTTCTACAGCATACAGTTTTTTTCTGAACTAATATTGAATAACTTGAGCTGCCCTGCCCATAGCTTTGACAGAAGATAGAGGATTTAATTATTCTATCACAGTATAACAAAGGAACAAACAAACATCCAAAAAACAAAGTAAAGGTGTCCCATACTAGAAGGTCTATTTTAGAAGGCTGACAGAAATTTAGCTTTGATCCTCACAAGCAAAGGAGTGCACAAAGCAAAATTGCTATTACACAGTGAGAACTGCACAGTCTCACACAGTAGTCCTAGACCGTTCTCTTTTGAAAATTGGCCAACCTGGTTATGAGCTACTCTTTGAACAGCAGGTCAGCTTTTTTCTCCTGCTCAAACAGCTTCCATCTCCTGTTCAGACGTTAATGCCTACAAACACAATGGTGAGATGCCTTTGATTAAGATCTTGGATCATTTTAGAGTGATGGATTTTTTTTAGAGATAAAAAGCATATTTCCCACTCCCCCAAATCCAGTCACTTTTTCTAAATATCTTGCCTCTTTGAAACCTTTGTGCATTGAGAATCAGGGTAATCTTTTGCAGAGATTCACAAACTACTTTTTAGATATCTTTGCTAAAACTGTGAGCCCTTACTTGATTCCAACCCCTCACTCAGAGGAACCATCTCTCTTGATTAGTTTGAGATGGAACAGACCTGGGAAACTTATCCGCAGCTCTGTGCTCTGAGGAGAAGGCAGTATTAGTTTCCAAAGCTCACGCTGTTCTAATTCTACATAGACTTCAGAGCATATTCTTCATTTGTACCTTTCACCCAAACTAGAAAAATGTATTTCTATTCATTGTTTTGTCCTTTCTAGTTATTTTATCTGTTATTTAGGCTGTAAAAGTTTGGAGTCAGGTCCCAGAGTATTCATTAAATTTCCTTTCTCTTTCCTTATTGTAAGCAGTGCAAAGTGTAGAAAGCAAGCAACTTATAAGCGTTTGCTCCCATATGATACATGGAAAGAAAATCCGAAGAAGAGGCAATTCTAGCAGATGTGTGGCTCTTAATCTTTTTTTCATATGCTCATTGCACACATTGCACACCCTTTGTCTGGTTTGATGCACTCCTCCTTAGTCCCCTCCCACACAAACACAGCATGTCGCTAGACCCTCAGGGTGACATGAGTGGTGTAGGCCATGCAGTGTGTCTGCTGAGTCACTGTTGCCAGGCCTCCTTGGCAGTGGGGGACTTATATGTAGGAAGGAACTAGGAAATGGGGCTTTACAGAGCATCTGGTAGGCTCAGACTCCCAGGATGAGCCAAAGAGATTTCTAGACAGTCCCAGCTATTCCTGCCCTGGGGACCAGTCAGGAGCCGGGACCACACACTGTAATGAACTCCATTCTTTGAGATGGAAAGGGGGGGTATGATAAGTGGGGCACATATCTGACGGTCCCATCAGCTTCTGCCCTCTCCCAGCAGCTGGGTGGGCATGGAATTATCCTCAGCCTTTTGATGCCCTGCATCGCTAGGGGTGGTGTGCTCTCCCCCCTTTTTTTCCACTCATCCTCCCAGTTTTAGAATCACTGCAAAAGGTTACCCTGCTTCCCAATGTATAAAATACATATTTATTGTGATAGGTTTGATGTTGTGTCACGTATGCAAAAGGAAATGTGCTCGCTCACATGTACTTCTCAAAGGCCATTAAAGATTTACAGAAGTCTCCATCACCAAGAACCATGCTGGGAGCAGGGAGCTAGATGTAAAACACTGCCTTATGCACAGCTCTGAAATTGTCCACAAAAGTCCCTGGGACACCCACCAGAGCTATCTAGACCAGCAAAGCGCCACCATAAGCAAACCATGATCAAAAAACCAATTAAAGGGCTAAGATCTAACAGTTCTCTGTTACTCTTCATCTTCCACCTCGCTTTCTGAACAGGGCAATCCAAGGCTTTGTAGATATAAACTCTTAGCAAATCTTTTATTCGACAGGACTCAGACCAGCAAGGGCTGTTGCCCAGACAACACGGGCAGGCTTTGCTGCAGAAAGTGGGGCAATTTGGAGTCTTCAGCAAAGACCTTCACAGTTGCAGTGCCCCAGAGAAGCAGGCTCTTTGGAGTTTTCTCCTCCCTCCCTCACGGATGCTTGGTGAAGGGCCAAGATGATGGTGCTAGTGTGATGACCATGTAGGGCCACTGCCTTTCTGACTCAGAGATTGGGAACTCAGAAATTGCGGTGAGGGCCACCAGGCATTTCCATCTTTGCCTCCTAGAGAATGTGGGTGCCCAATCCAGCCACTAAGGCTGAGTACCAGATGCCTCTCATACTGGTAAGTCCTGGATAAGAATGTATTTATTTACACTAAGGATTTCTGCAGACTCTAAAATTTAAAAATCAGAGGAGTACTTGTGTACAGAGTCAGTCTGAGATGGTGAAAAAGGGCCACAGAAGGATCAAACTGAGTGTTACTGAAGAGGAACCAGGAAGACGCCAGTGCTGAGACAGCTTTTCACCACTGGTGTGGTTTGGCTGTTTAAAGTGATACCACTCTCAAGGGCGCGTGAGTCACCAACATCTGCACTGAGATACAACAGCAGCAGTCTCTAGCTGCAAACAGAGCCTGATCATCACAGGAGATTGTGGGAGCAGGCCCATGCTGCTGTGATTGTTACTGTTCACCCACAGAGGTTTTAGTCCATGGGAAATTTGATGCATACAGGCAGGGCTCTTTCTGTTTAATTCATGGTGACAAAGCAAGAGATCTGTCACTGGGGAGGAAGGAGGCTTGGCAAAACATTAATGCTTTATCCTGTACCTCCAGGGGAATCAACAGAATTACATTACAGAAGAATACGACCCAGTGAGGATAATGCATTGACAGCAAATTATTTTGGCAACTGGTGCCAATTTTATTAGAAATATCAGAGCTCTTGGCACTAGTGCCAGTAGTTTGCCAGACCTGGTTCAGGGGAAGAAGCTTACTCAGTATGACCAGAGACTGACAGTAGGTTGGTTCTTGAGGGTGAGACAGGTTCACTCAGTGCAAGGTTACTTGTATGAAACTCTTTGCTGATCCTTCTCTAGCTGCGCAACAATTTCTGTGACAAAATGTCAATGATCTTTGTACATCTACCCATAGTAGCTGTCACAGAGATTTGTGTACCCTTTGTCCCACCAGTCTGCTGCTCTGTAATGACACTTCTCAGAAAAAAAGAGCGTCTGTTTAGGGTGACTGAAGGTGACTGAACAGGTTGCCCAGAGAGGTTGCGGAGTCTCCTTCCCTGGAGATATTCAAAACCTGCCTGGATGCAATCCTGTGCAATGTGCTCTAGGTGACCCTGCCAGAGGATGGCAGTTGGACTAGATGATCTCCAGAGGTCCATTCCAACCATTGGCCATTCTGTGATTCTGTGACTCTGTTTAACTTCAAATTTGTCACCATCAGAGGCACTATTTATTGAAGTTTTTCTTCCTCCTCATGCAAATCCTGCCCCCTTCCAGTTCTTCATCACGCAGAACTTACTTCTGGGTGATCATTCAAAACATCTTCTTGGGCTGCTGTGTTTGCAGCCCACAGACCTCACAACAGGAAGCCAATCCTCCAGAGCTATACTATTTGCCTTCACATCAGGGCTGGACCTTCACCATCAAGTGGTTATCCATTTCTTAACTTTTTCAAGGGCTTGAGGAAGTCCTGAATTCATTTCTCTTTTAGCGATGGGTGAAATAATGAGCTGTCATTTGTGTTGGTGGCGAGGGCTGCAAACTTATGTTTAGAGAAACCCATGGAAAGATAAATATCTCACATTTCTCTCTGCTTTCTATAAACTCCTCCTCTTGCCCATCCTCTCTTCATAGACACACACACACACACTTAGCTATACGGAGTAATTGATAAGATTAAACTGGATACAGTTTTAACACCAGCCAGGACCCTAGTCCACAGAGAGGAGCAAGCATCTTCCTCACAGGAGGATCCTGGAGGAGTTAAAATGGATTTAACTGAACACAAATGCCCAGTCGTGCACAAGCCATATTTGATGCTTGTGCAAGGAAGGAAAGATCTATTGGGTCAGCATAGTTCAGAGTTCCACTTTTCACTGTCTTTTGCTCTTGGCATCATACTGCTTATTAACATTAACTTATAACTGATTTTGAATTGCTACCCATCAAGTAGATAGTAAAGCAATTATGTTGAGATGGCAGCAAAATGGACCTTGCCTTGGAGTTGATGTCTATTCCAAAAACATGCTATGGAAGAGACAATATAAGTTATTAATACTCATCCCTCTATTTTTTCCAATGAAGTAAACTTCTGGATTCTGCCTTTCTCCTAAACCTCATTAAAAATTTCCGTGGGCATTGTACCAGCGCTCATGAAAACATTTTCAAAAAACATACCAAGGAGACTCTCTCATGAGTAAGCCATTCTGTGTTGCTGTAGAAAGCAAAGAAGAAAAGAATGGGTGCAAGAGGAAATGAAGAGTCTGTTTTACAGGCGTAGAAAGCAAGCAAACAGGAAAATGAAAGCTCTTCAGGGACAGCAGTAACAAACCTCATTTCATCAGAAACCCTGAGCCTGCCACCAACACAGGAACTGCTACACTGTTCAAACACGATGACTTTCTTTTTCTTATAACTATATCTGATCAGTTTTCCTCTCCCTGAGCAAAGTAAAAGAAGCTGGGGCCTGAGGCACTGAAAATCCACAGCCCCCAGCCCAAGAAAAGTTAGGCTGTTAAAGTACTGTTCCATAGATTAGGGATAGCAACTAGAAAACAGCTCTCCTTGGTCATATGAGATGTGTCAATGGCTGGTTGGATGATTTTGTTCTTTTTCATTAGCCCAGCTATAAAATATAATAATATTGGCTGTCTTAGAAGGGGCTGACAAAGTTGTCACCTTCGGTTTTTCAGGCAACAATGCAGATTTTACACTTTATGCTAATTACTTAGAAATAAATGTTTATATATAATGTCAACATTCTTAAATTAAAATAATTGCTTCCTGGATATTTGTGAAGCTGTTAGTGCAAAGGGTTTATTTTTGAAGCCCCTTGAGGTTTTATAGCTCAAGCACTTCAGAGCATTGCTAGCAGCAGGAACCAGAGAGGCAAACAGCAGGATGAGAACGACAGCTGCTTTCCTTGTCCAGACTCTGTGATACATAAAGAGGGGACATACTCCACAAGAGTCTGATCCAAACCCCACCAACTGCGAATTTACCTTCAGTAGGAGTTGGCCACAATAGATGCAGTCTCACTCTCCGCATACTTTGCATCATCATGCACAGCACTGGGTCTAAAATGTGCTCTCACATTTGAAAAATGTCTCTGTGATCATGTTGCATAGCTGTCAAACACAGCTGGAAAATCAGTCATGTATCTGACCCATTCCCCCTACCCAGGTGCAATACAGCCATACCACTGTAGGGTAGGAGTTGAATGTCTCAGTACTACAGCACATCCACTTATGCATCCTGTTCATCATAGAAAAGCGGGTGATGCAGCTTGTTGGCCTGAAAACTTCTAAGCAAAATGAAATCAGAGTGAGAGTAACAGATTCTGGCATTGCTCCTGCCTGAGCTCACCAGTAGCCCCAAGGGCAACAGGACATGGTCCCCGTGCTGTGCAAGCATGTGTGTGCATAGGTGAGAGAGCAAGTGGCAGAGGAGGAGCCTGCTGCAGCCAAAACAACAGTTTTAACACACCATTAAACAAGTCACTGCCACACTGGCACCAGCTTTCAGCCCAAAATTGGAGCTTGCTGAAGTCTGGGACTATGTTAAACGCTTAGCACAAAACAGCGCTTGGACTCCTGAACAGTTGTCCCTGCCTCTTGTTGCCTTTGGGTTTGGAGCAGTTAGTGCTGTGGGACAGTAGCATGTCTTACACTCACAATCTGCTCCGTGAGCCGTTTTTATGAACTAAACCTCATGTCTGCAGGATGCTGCTTGCTGCCTTCTCACATCCACAGGGAGACTCAAGCAACTGTCCCATCACTTCAATATTCCCAGCATAAACCCATCTCCCTTTCGCATTTTTAAGCAAAGTAAAAAGGTCACTGGGGGAGAGCGAACAGAATTATTCCTCCAGAATCCTCTGTTGCAAGAGGAAGTTGCCTATGCAGTGGCAGCAGCCCCTGAACAGGCCGTATGCTACCCCAGCAACTGTGCTTCTGATGCGGTTGGTGGTTTGGGTATTCAGCTGCAGACCAACATGGTTTTTAAGCCGTAGCTGGGTTAAGAAGTTTTCACCTCCTGCCCCCCCATCATCACCACCTCTGACTCTCCTGGAAATTAGCAGCTCCTCAGCCACCAAAACTGTGCAAGTAGGCTGCATTTACATTAACTTTTTAGTTCAGATCAGGAATGCTTTTCAAGTGAATTTCCTCTTCACTGCACTTTGTTTCCCATCATGGCACAGGCTCAGAGCTGTTGAACTGAATTCCTTTTGGATGAAAACAAATCAGAAGATGTGCTCCAGCCATCAGCAAGCATTCAGTCCACAGAACCAGACCAAAGCAAATTCAAAATAAGCTCCCTCTGAAACACATTTAGTGTGGTTGTCAACTACTCAACCAGTTGTTTTGTTCCCCAGATCTCATCCTACTACATCACATGATTCGCTCATGTATACATACTTATCTGTCAAAATGATTCAGGCTTACTTGTGCATCTATTGCACCTGTTCAAACATTTTTAGCAGGAGAGATATTAACTTGGATCATTGTGGCAGAACTGAGCTAGGGAGCAAGGAGACATGCAAATTTACTTGCAGCTCTGTGGGAGTAGTAACCTCCAAGGAGGACAGTCTCAAATGCAGCCAGAAGAGTGCATTCAGCATCCTGCTAGGTGAGCCATCCCTGGCGGCCAGGCTAGACCATTGGTGCACTGACTGCAGTTCTGAAGTTGGCTCCTAAATCCTCCTTCTCCCCTCTGCAATATATCACCAGCTCATCCATGGACTCAGGCTTCACTGACTGAAGTTAAACTCCTCCTTGAACACGCGTGCACATCCCCAGTGGTCTTATCCTCCAAACAGTCTCTGCTCCCTCTCCTCATCTCTCCCTGACCTGTGATTTGAATCAGCTGTGTGTGCCTCTCACACAGAGCAGCTGCTTCTGATCTAATTTACCTCCTCCTCTCCAGGGCTCCAGAATGACTCCAGGGCTCCAGCTCACACTGAGCAGGAGTGAAGCAGGGAGGGAGCACTCAGTCTCTCCATTAACATTAAATCAGCTTTCACTGCTGTATTGAAACTTTGTCAAGCAAAACAATGCACTGGAACATAGGGCTCAGACAGCTGTAAGGAGGGGAAAGAAAACCAGCCCATGTTTCTGGGTAGTGGCACATAATGTGGAAGATGATTTCAGCACTGTTTCAGACAAACCACACTTTACTAGTTCTTTCCATCTAGTCTTGGCTCCATTCATTTTCTCTGAGACTTGATCTATTTTTGGAAGTCTTAAAAATATCCAGGGAGTTGTCAGCCATTTTTATTCCAATACAGGAACATTATATACTGAAGAGTTTACTGTCGGGTTCTGTTCAGATTGCAGTTTTTTTCCAGGTGACCACCAAACCCTGACCCATGACAATGTTGTCCAGGTAGGTACTCCAGCTGTTTCTGGGCTAGGACAGTGAATAGATGAAAAAAAAAAAAAAAAAAAAAAAAAAAAAAACAGAGCATTATTGTGCAGGAGATGCCTAGAGCTGGAGTCTAATCTGGGAATGTTCATGCTACCTCTCCCTCCAAGCTGATTCACTCACCAGGGAAGGGAACTCCCTCCTGCCCCATTAACACTACTCGGTGTGCTTTGCAGTTAGGGTTTCATGACCAAGACACACACTTCTCTGGGCAGCTCTTCCTTCCCCACACTCTGCATCCAGCTCTTCTCTCCACAGCTAAACATGATCCTGCATCACATAGCCCCCCCCCCCCCCAACTAGCCTCAGCCAAGACAGATGACAACATTCATTTTTCCTAGGTTTTTACCAAACATCCCCCTCCTGCCACCATGGCATCTCAGATCCTAAAATGAAGAGAAGTAAGGCATTTAAGGCCTTACTTAAAGTTCCAGGAGAGTCAATAGAGTATAAAAAAGAGGAATGGATGGACAGGCAGGTGGATGGACGGATGGATGGGTAAATAGATTCTGTTTTCTTTACAGCGCCAGCTGTTCTCTGTCCCAGAGGTGGCCGCCATTCAGCAATACACACAGACAGGCTGACACTCAGTCCCAATTTCCTCAGTCCCAAGTGCCTGTTCTCTCACAGAATTTATCTATCCTCATGGGGAACACAGACTTCCACTTTTAAAACACAGCCATAACTTTTTCTTTCCTTTATCTTACTTTTTGTCTCACTCAATTCATTTATGGGTTCAAGGGGGTTTCTTTCTTTGTTTATTTTCAAGAAAAAAAATCTACTGGGTTAAAATGACAAGGGAAAAAAAATCCCAACATCAAAGCTAGTTTATCAAACCCAAACTCATATTTTGAGAAGATCCCCAAGACCAGGATCCTCCTGCCACTTCCCCTCCATCCTCAGCAATCCTGGGGGTAGAGAGGATTAGCTTGCTGATGTTTGCACAGTGCTTTGAAAACACAAAAGCTCTCTGGGTAATTCTCTCTTAGAAACCACATAGCCATAAAGATAGCAAAGTCCCTCTCAGTGAAATGCTCCTGGGCAGCTTGAGATAATCATTAAGCTAAAAGGATGGACAGTTCTGCACAGGATCTTCATCTTGCAACAAGCTCTGAGGACAAGAGAAGGTTACCTATAAAGGAATTTGGATTTGACTATTTTCAGTTCAAGTGAAGAAAAGTGGAGCAGAGTGAGAAGGTCCCTTCTGCAGACAAAGCTAAGCTGCTCAGAGGGGAGGTGCAAGAGTGCTCCAGGTTTGGCCCTAGGCACAGTCACATGCACACACAGAGTCTAAATCTTGGTGCATATCCAAGTCCACCAACTGTCCTGTTTAAGAAGGAAAGGTGGATGTGGGGAGAGGAGGGAAGTGCGTTCATACGTAAGGCCCCTGCAAACTGTTTGAACACAGCCAATTTGCTCCAAAGAGCTGTTCAGTCATACACATGCAACTGGTCATGTCCCAGCCGTGAACTAAGCATGCAGATCCTGGTGCTGCCACCAAAGACAGTACAGCATAACATTCAGAACTGAACTCACTTTGCCATAGAGCTCCAAGAATATTTCATTGCCTACAGTATGGTCAGAGTGCTGTCAGAAAGAATGAAGTAGGATACTTTGCCTTAAAGGCAGAAAAATGTACTAGGTAACTTCTTGAAAGTCCATATCTGATTCTACTATTTGATGCATTTGTAGAAGGAGGAGAGGAGCAGAGCAAAATGGGAGAGGAAACAAAAAAAACCCATTCTTAGCAGTGATCATCATGTCCTCATACATTGATACTTACAATGTCAATATAGTAAAGATTTCATTTCAGCAACATCAACATGTATGTGGAGCCACTCCTCCAATAACCAGCACAGGGTCAGACACCACTTGCATAGCCTGCTTAGACAACCGGAGCTTTTTTAGAAGATATAAACTTTCCTCACTGCAACGTACAAAAATGTTGAAGGATATCACTGCATCTCATTGTCTTTCATAAATACACCCCTGGTTTGAGGCCTTCTTTCTGGGACAATGGATTGCTTTGAAAGAAGGGTTCATTAATCTCCAAAGGAATTACTGGAAGTCATTCTGCCTTGCCTCAGTTTCCCCAGTTAATGCTGATTTACTGGGATGCTGACAGGCTTACCTAATAGTCGCATCGTGCTCTGGGGGAGGATGAAAAAAGGTGATGACATTACTCAGCTGCCATTATGAGGCGAGTGGGGGTTTTACAGGGCTTCTTCCTGCTGACAGGGAACAACAACTGCATTTCCTATTCAAAAGCAGTTTATATCTTATAAGTCAAACTTCTGGTCCCTGGGGAATCTGCTAAGCATGTGGGGATCTTACAGTAGGAAAGTGTTAAAAAGTCTTCTAGGTATTTGCAGTGATTACAGGAAGAGGTTTCATGCTCCAGCTCTCTGCCCAAGGTCCTGGATGCAGGAGGCTGATCCATCTCCTTTGCCCCAGCACTGCTACTCTTGGTAAATATACAGGGAATAAAAAGCTCTGAACAAATAAAAGACACAAGACAACCAGAGGAAGGTGCTGATCACCGGGGGTTGGCTGACAAATGCCCAATAACTCTGTATTTCAGAACAGGGATGGCATATCACAGAATCTCAGAATGGTTTAGGTGGGAGATCATCTAGTCCAACCTCTGGAGATCATCTAGTCCAACCTCCCTGCTCAAGCAGGGACCTCTAGAGCATATTGCCCAGGGTCACATCCAGACGGGTTTTGAATATCTCCAGCAAGGGAGACTCCACGACCTCTCTGGGCAACCTGTTCCAGTGCTCTGTCACCCTCACAGTCAAGAAGTTTTTTCTCAGGTTTAGGTGGAACTTCCTGTGGTTCAGTTTGTGCCCATTGCCTCTTGTCCTGTCACTGGGCACCACGGAGAAGAGGCTGGCCTCATCCTCTTGACACTCCCCTTTCAGATACTTGTACACGTTGATCAGATCGCCTCTCAGTCTTCTCTTCTCCAGGCTGAACAGGCTCAGCTCTCTCAGCCTTTCTTCAGAGGAGAGATGGTCCAGTCCCCTCATTGTCTTTGTAGCCCTCCGCTGGACTCTGTCCAGTAGTGCCATGTCTCTCTTGGACTGGGGAGCCCAGAAGTGGACACAGTCCTCCAGGGGAGGCCTCCCCAGGGCTGAGGAGAGGGGCAGGATCACCTCCCTCCACCTGCTGGCAACACTCTGCCTAATGCACCCCAGGATCCCATTGGCCCTCCTGGCCACAAGGGCACACTGCTGGCTCATGCTTAACTTGTTGTCCACCAGCACTCCCAGGTCCTTCTCGGCAGAGCTGCTTTCCAGCAGGTCAACCCCCAGCCTGTCCTAGTGCATGGGGTTATTCCTCCCCAGGTGCAGGACCTTGCAAATGCCTTTGTTGAACTTCAGGAGGTTCCTCTCCGCCCAGCTCTCCAGCCTGTCCAGGTCCCTCTGAATGGCAGCACAGCCTTCTGGTGTGTCAGCCACTCCTCCCAGTTTAGTATCATCAGCAAACTTGCTGAGGGTGCACTCTGTCCCTTCCTCCAGGTCATTGATGAATATATTGAACAAGACTGGACCCAGGACTGACCCCTGGGGGACACCACTAGCCACAGGCCTCCAACTAGACTCTGCGCCATTCACCACATACCTCGGAGCTCGGCCATCCAGCCAGTTCTCAACCCACCTCACCGTCCACTCATCTAGCCCACACTTCCTGAGCTTACCTAGGAGGATGGGATGGGAGACAGTGTCCACTGCTCTCCCCTCACCTGCCCAGCCAGTCATTCCATCCTAGAAGGCTATCAGATTGGTCAAGCATCATTTCCCTTCGGTGAATCCATGCTGACTACTCCTGATCACCTTCTTGTCCTCCAGATGCTTAGTGATGACCTTCAGGAGGAGCTGTTCCATCACCTTTCCCGGGATGGAGGTGAGGCTGACAGGCCTGTAGTTTTCTGGCTCCTCCTTCTTGTCCTTTTGAAAGACTGGCGTGACACTGACTTTCTTCCAGTCCTTAGACACCTCTCCTGTTCTCCGCGACCTTTCAAAGAGGACGGAGAGTGGCCTAGCGATAACATCCGCCAGCTCCCTCAGCACTCGTGGGTGCATCCCATCGGGGCCCATGGATTTATGGATGTCAAGTTTGGACAAAAGATCTCTAACCTGATCCTCCTCCACCAAAGGAGAATCTTCCTTTCTCCAGCCTTCCTCTCTTGTCCCCAGGGTCTGGAATTCCTCAGGACTGGCCTTAGCAGTGAAGACTGAAGCAAAGGCAGTATTCAATAACTCTGCCTTCTCTATATCCTTTGTTACCAGGGCACCCGCCCCATTCAGCGGCGGGCCAACATTTTCCCTAGTCTTCCTTTTGCTATTGATGTATTTGAAGAACCCTTTCTTGTTGTCCTTGACATCTCTTGCCAGATTTAATCCCAGATGGGCCTTAGCCTTCCTTGTCGCATCCCTGCACACTCTGACAACATCCCTGTATTCCTCCCAAGTGGCCTGTCCCCTTTGCCACATTCTGTGTACTTCCTTCTTCTGTTGGAGTTTTGCCAAGAGTTCCTTGCTCATCCATGCAGGTCTCCTGCCCACTTTGCTGGACTTCTTACTCAGAGGGATGCATTGATCTTGAGCCTGGAGGAAGTGATGCGTGAATATTAACCAGCTTTCTTGGACCCCTCTTCCTTCTAGGGCCCTACCCCATGAGATTCCCCTAAGTAGGTCCCTGAAGAGGCCAAAGTTAGCTCTCCTGAAGTCCAGCGTTGCAATCCTACTCATTGCCCTGCTCCCTCCTCGTAGGATCCTGAACTCCACCATCTCATGGTCACTGCAGACAAGGCCGCCCCCAGCCTTCACATCTCCAACTAGACCTCCTTTGTTTGTTAGTACAAGGTCTAGCATTGCGCCTCTCCTCGTTGGCGTCTCCACCACCTGAGTCAAGAAATTATCATCAGTCCTCTGCAGGAACCTCTTTGACTGTTTGTGCCTAACTGTGCTGTCTTCCCAACAGATGTCAGGGTGGTTGAAGTCTCCCATGAGAACCAGGGCCTGTGATCGTGAGGCTACTTCCAGCTGTCTGTAGAAGGCCTCATCGATGACCTCGTCCTGATCAGGTGGCCTGTAGTAAACCCCCACAACAGTGTCACCCATGTTACCCTGCCCTTTAATCCTTACCCATAGGCTCTCAACTTGCTCTTCATCCACCCCGAGGCAGAGCTCCATACATTCTAGCTGCTCCCTCACATAAAGGGCAACTCCACCACCTCACCTTCCTGGCCTGTCTTTCCTAAAAAGCACATAGCCATCCATGACAACATCCCAGTCATGTGAACTATCCCACCATGTCTCTGTCACTGCAATGAGATCATGGCCCTGCGACCGCACACAGATCTCTAACTCTTCCTGTTTATTCCCCATGCTGTGTGCATTGGTATACAGGCATTTCAGAGAGCCAGTCAAGCATGCAAGCTTCCCAGGAGAGGTGCAAGAGGATCCTCCATAGCCATGTCGCATGCTGTCTCCCCTGGCTGTATGCACCCGCTGGAGGCATCCTGACTCGAGCGGTGTTTTACTGACTCTCCTGCCACTATGCCACTCCCCTTCCCCCATCTTGCCTAGTTTAAAGCCCTCCTTACCAGGCTGGCCAATCTGTTGGCAAAGACGCGCGTGCCCCGCTTGGTAAGGTGGATCCCATCTCTCCCCATCAGCTGTTGATCTTCAAACAGGGTCCCATGGTCATAGAAACCAAAGCCCTACTGCCAACACCAGTGGCGCAGCCAGTTGTTAACTTGGAAAACTCGTCTACTCCTCCTCCCATCCTTTCCCCTCACAGGCAAGATTGAGGAGAAAACGACCTGGGCTCCCAGACCCTTGACCACCATTCCCAGAGCTCTGAAGTCCTGTTTGATGGTTTCCAGTTTGCCTTTCGTGTCATTAGCACCCACATGGAAGAGCAGCAGAGGGTAGTAGTCTGATGCATGGACAAGCCTTGGCAGTCTTTCCACGACATCTCTTATTCGAGCCCCTGGCAGGCAGCAAACCTCTCTGGACAAGAGGTCAGGTCGGCAGATAGGTGCCTCTGTCCCCTGCAGCAGGCAGTCACCCACAACAATCACTCGCCGTTTCTTCCGGGGGTTCCTGCACGGCACAGGGTCTGCCAGGCCAGTTGCCTCCCTTGGAGCCACACCCAGCCTCTCCTCAGCTTGGAGGGCGCTAAACTTGTCCTTCAAGGGTAAGTCTTGAGGAGGAGCAAGAGCCTTTCTCCTTCTACGAGAGGTCACCAGCTTCCAGCCCTCTTCAACAGTGTTATGATGCACCTTTACACACACTGCTGAGCCCTCTGACAACTCCGCTGCAGTGGGGGCTGGGGACTCCCGGAGCTGAACAGTCTCCGAGAACGCCCTGTCAATCTCCCGCTCATCCTCTCGGATGCTACGCAGCCTACTAACCTCCTCCCGTAACTCCTTTATCTGGTGACGCAACTGGTCAAGCACAGCACACCTCACACAGGAGAGCTGACTGTCAGCCCAGGCCCCACGGAGAGGCCCCAGGCACTCCCTGCAGCCTGACCGCTGCAGAGCTGCATCTGCTGTCCGAGGGTCTGTCTGGGTTGAAGCCTCAGACACAGCCGATGCAGCACCTCCAGCACCCACTGGGGAACATGCTCTGCGGCGTGTCATGACCATGCCCCGGGGAAGGACACACCACTGTGCAAAACGGAGAGGTGCCTTCTTTGCCTTCTGGCACCCTTCTGTGCAAACTGCAGCCTCTGTTGTCTGCACTCTGGGAGCTGTGCTCCAGGCCTGGCTCTTATATAGGCCTCTGCCTAGCAGTGACTCACAAGGGTGCTTGGCCCACCCAATCAGGAGCCATCTGAAACAAAAGCCCCAACTCCCTTGGACCAGGGCAGCCCAGAGAGCTCGTTAGCAGCAGCCCCACCTAGCTAGGACTTCCCAGGAGAAGTTAAGTCAAGGCCCCCTGCAGGAGTCCTTGCCCAGCTCTCCCTTCCTGCTAGCAGCAAGCACCGTCTAGTTCCTCGGGGGTCCCCAGAAAGTCTCCACAACTTCCAACAAGGCCCACAAAAGGCCCAGGCAGAGCCCAGACACTGCTGCGCAAACTGCTGCCTCTGTTCGCTGCCTCTGTTGGCTGCGCTCTGCAGATCTTTGGGACCTTTTATTTCTGGCCAGAAGATCCTCTTCCTTAGATACACACAAAACTTGTCATAAACTGTTGCCCGTCTACTTTTCTGGGGTGCTGAGCAGCTGGTCTCCCATAGATGGCCTTGGCCTTGGAAAGCCTGGTTCATTCCTCCCCAAATGCAGACATAAACACTAACGTGAAGCAGGCTGCTGACATGTGCATCAAACAAACAGAATTAAATTAGCAAGCTGCTTCAGCCACTGCGCACTATCACAGGAAACTCTTGCTTCCCCTCGCTTTTTCCTGCTTTCCCTGAAGATGCAGGTGATTTTGAATTAATTGAAATTGTGTATGTTGTAGGGAGTGCTCAGGGAATCCTACGCCACATGATCCATAGCATATCCCAGCTTGTCAAGATGAAAATGTAGCAGACATCCCCTTCCCCACCCCAAAGCCATATGGGTTAACCTGCTTCAGCAGTCCGGCACTCAGCCCCTGCCATGCTTTTTCAGTTCCTGCCCCAGAACGCCGCATGCTCCTAGCAGGCCAAAAGATAAATACATGAATGAACTACAGAGCTTCAAAAGCAAACGCCTTCCCTGGGTTTCTTCCAGGTTAATTCATCAGGTCCATTTCTGGGGCACGGACACTAATTTTATATCTGTTCCCTTGTCACGGGAACCTTGTTCATTGATTTCAGGGCACTTAAAAGGCCATGGCTGAAAACAGAATTTATGCTCAAATTACCTAAATATTTTTCGAGTTTCTCCTCAAAAAGGCCTTGGTCAGGCACATTGATCTGAGGTCAGATCTCTGCTGGGCTTTGGCTATCCACCTGCATTCATATACCCAGATGCAGAGTGCCCTAGGGGCTCAGGTAGCCAGATTTGTACAGATATGCTTACTCAGAGAAAGCTGCTGATATATATAATCACCCCATCCAGAAAGAGTCCAAGGCTCTCTTCTTACATAGACAATAAAGGCCTCTCCTCTTCTTTCTGTGTCGCTGATGCCATTCAATTGCATTCACCATTTTGGATACTAAGAACAAAATACAAATAATGTTTCCTGATTCCTGTTGGTAAATGTGAAAACCACAGACCTACAAGCTCAGCCTAGCAGATTCTTAGTTAGCAGATAGATGATGAAACAGCTTGGGAAGATTTTTGTAGTTCCCTTTTGCTGCCTTTATTAAGGTCAAACCAGCATTAATGATGTTGTCTGGAGAAGTTCAACCCTAGTAGTCTTGGCCAGCTGCTTAAACACAGTCTTAAGCCCTCTGGTTTGTGTCTGACATGCAGTCAAGCGGATTTTCATCATCCTTTTCAGAATCATATTTCCTTTCCTCTTTCTCAGCTGCATGGTCCTCCCTGAATGGCAGCACACTCCAGATGCTGAGCATCACTCTGGGTATTGATCCAAACTCTGCCCCAATCTGGACAAGTCATATGTCCTTTCTGTATCTCAGTCACCACATCTGCAACACTGGGGTGCATCTTTCAGGAAGAGGTCTGAGCCCTTCAGGGAAAAATATATTTTAAATACCATCTAGTACTCTCTGATTTGCCAGGCTATATTTGTAAAGTGTTTGAATTCTTTCCAGTTGCATTTTCCTGCAGTTTCCATTTTACAATATTTAGAGGAAGTAGACCAACAAAATACAAATACAGTATTTCTGTTTAAAGGATTTCCTTTCACACAGGCTATGTTTCTAGGACCACTAATACTGGCTCCACACAGTACTGGATTACTGACAGTAAAAAGAATTGTTTCTAGTCTGATACTTAGTGTCTTAAACCTGGATTTACTGTACTGATAAACCACTGCTCTTCCAGATTCTTTTCCACTCTGTTTTTGCCTAGCTGTCCAGAATAAACGGAGTCAAACTTTCCAGGGTATGAGCAGATATAATACTGTACAGATTAATGGGAATCAAGCATGTCTTGCTGCTCTCCCAACCTGATTATCACAGGCTGAACTGCTATCATTACTATCACCATTACTAATCTGCTCTCTATACCACTTCATATTTGTCATAAGGGATAAAATATTCTTATAACATCACCGTGATCCTGCATTACAGTACTGTGTCATTTTTATCTCTGTCATACCCAGGAAATATGGTATGGCTAATGAAATGCCATGAAGCCAAAATGGGAAATATTTAGCATCAAAGGGTAGTTATGTCAAAAATCTTGTGACACCAACCTGCTCTGCAGAGAACTGAAGTAGCCTGTGGTGAGTAAACAGAAAATGAAGAGCAGCCTTGTACAGGCAAATCATTCCTCTGCTGTGGGAGTGAAATAAAAGAGAGTTAGCATGTGACCTGAATTTTCCCCTCCACTAACAAGGAACAACATCCTAGATACCCACAACACAGTGCCTTACATGAACATTCACACCACCTAAAACTCAGCAGCTACTCACACATACTAACTTGTGCACTCATCCATCATCAGGTACTCAGCCCTACTACTGTTTCCTCTGCCAGTTGGCAGGACAGGTATTTTCGTATGACTCAGAGAAAATCCCAGGGAAAACAAGTAATGACTTCAATGAGTTCAGCATGTCAGAAACGAGAAGATAAATCAGTGAGGGAATACTGATGATGTTGCAGAGGAGGTACATCTGATGGTTTCTGTTCAGGAGCATTACCTGGAAACTAGTATTTTCTCCCAGCAGGCTGAAGTGACGCCATCAATTTCATCCTTCATCAGTTTCAATATCATATGAGGCAGATCTAATAAGTAATTGTGGCCCATTCCCTTAGCCTGTACCAGTTATAAGTTCTCTACGGTACAAAGGAACAGGGGGTAGGTGACAGCAGAGGTGAGCTAGAGGCCTTTGCTGACTGCATTACAGCTCTTTAGGTAGCTTGAGGTTGAAACAATCAAAGTGTGCCTGGAAATGTCATTCCGTGGGTGAGCCTGACACCAGCAGCAAGCCAAGCAGTGACACACTGAACGATAAGGCAGTTGACAAGCCTTGTCAGTTGGTGTCCCTCAGTAATCCTTAGGGATGATGTGGTGTAACTCTGACAGCTCAGAACCTTTTACACACATAGCTTCCAGGGTATAAAGCTACTAAATGCCAACATCCAAAGGTACTCACTCATCTTGGGGCTGGCTACTTGGAGTTGACATCATGAAAGCTATTTCATTCCTTTCCTGCTCCTAATCCCCAAGTTGTACCACCATATATGTCTTTGGTGTACCTGATTTCCTTAAGAAGGACATATTTTTGAAGATATAGAAAGACTTCCAGACTCACATTGATCAGAGAGCCTCTGTGGGCATGCTAAGGCTGATGGTAGCTTTTAAATTGCCACTGTTTATCTACTGTTTAATTTTTGTGGAAAAGACTGAAATTCCTGATCAAGACTGTTTAGGAGGCAGAATAGATGTGTGTGCATTGTTTGATATTCTCCAGCACCACGTGAGTGTAAAAGATGAGGATCCAGACATACCATGTTAAAGACCAAGAGGTAATATAGCCATCTGATTGCGCTATTTGTTTTCTAAGACTGTAAAAGCTTTTGAAATTGTACGCCTGGGCTTGTGCCTGTTTGATGCCCAACCCTTTGCTGCGATACCACAACCAACAAATTATGATTAAATGACAGGCTGCCTCCTCTGACTGCTGGATGGCTATGTGCTGGTCCTTCTTCCCCATTTGGGCATAAGACTTGGTCAAAATAGTTCCTCTCTGTCCCCCTAGAATAAGGAATGGAAAAGGGGGGTAGAGGAAAGGAGCCCTGTGAGAAACAAAGACGTTCAAAAATGCAGAGACCCAATAACTACACACTAGAACTGGCAAATTCAGTGCTTTGAAGAAGGAACTCCACTCCTCCACTCCATTTTCTAAGCCCACATGATAACCTCAGCACTCTGATGATATACAGATTAATCAAAGTAAATTAGGCCCACTTCTTTCCATTTAGGGCCATAACACACCTCCGCTATCATAGTGGTATCTGAGCAATTTGCTTTCCTGGTGCCTTGCTCACAGCAGAGCAGGCTGTAAGTATTCAGGTTCCTGATGTTGCCACCAGAAACTAGTCCTTGATTTCAGTGGATGCAGGGTCCTGTCATAGTTGTGCATAAACTCAGGTTCACTGGCCAACTGCACCCTAAAGCACTGGGAATGAAGGGTAAACTATTTACCAGTGTTAATCATCTTTTATATTGTTAGCTTTGAAAACAGCTCAGCATGGCAAAGAATTGCATGGCTTGGTTCTCCTATCCAAAAATAGCTCATGTGAGACAATCCATTTTCGTATTCCAGTAAGCTCAATCTAGACTAATAACTACAAAACTTATACACAGGGGTTTTTTTTCCTAGAAAACTGCAAACCAGTCTGTTTCCCTTCAAAGCCAATTCCAAGCATGCTTTGTTTACTACACTTGCTTGTATCATTCTCTGTGCTGACTTTCTTCACACCTTTAAAAGTCTACTTCATGATAAGGCAGATCTAATATTCTGATCATATTTGGAGGTATGGGATTGGTTTAAACCCACATCGAGAGTATACATGCTATTCCATAAAGTAACGAGTTTTTTTTAATCTCTGTGCCTCAATTTCCTTACATATAACATGACAATAGTCATTTCTCCTGTTTCAAGAATACAAAGTTACACTAGCATTTTTGATGCTTGCAAAGCATTTGGCAGATGTGCAGGGGAGGGTATGAGTTCAAATGATTATGACTACAGTACTACATTCCTAAAGTCTCTTACCCTCATTAACAAAAACCGAATTTTGCAGATATCTCACCAGGGACTATCTGAAAGGCTGGCCACAGAGACTGCGGCTGAGGGGTGTGGTGTGGGATTGGCAAAGTTATTATCCCTCCCAGAAAAGTTATGGGAACTCATCTCTGTGAGCCTGATGCTGCTCTTCCTTACAGCGGTGCACACTGAGTGCCGTGATTAGCTGTAACTGAGATACAAACCTGACCTGTTGGGCCAAGTTCCAGGACAGATTGTATATCCAGGCTCAGAAAAGCTTGGCTCTTCTGGATGAATCTCAGTAGAGCTTGTTTTAATGCCCAGGAAAGGAGGAAAAATATTTCACTGGCAATATCTACTTCACTCAGGGCTAGCTCCATGTTTCAAATCAAATTAATTCCACATTGGACTTTTTTTATATAATCCACAGCTTTTGATTCAGATACCCTGCTGGGGGAGGAGTCACGAATAAAACTGGGTATTACAAAAAAGTGGATGTCTGAGAACAGTGAACTGACACGATTTTGGCAAGGGGGCAGGGCGTCCCCTCTGCTTGTCTAAGAGCCTTTCTCACATTTCACCTCTGCTTCCAAAGCAACCCCGATTCCAGGCATCAATATTTCATGAGACATAAACGGTTCCCCTTTAGGAAAAGTAAAAGCACTTTTTCCTGTTTGTGAAATCTCAGCATTGCCAAGAACAAGAAAGCTTTCAAAACTGCATCTTTGCTGCTCGCTGAGCTTTACTGCCTTATAGGGTCTGAATCCCCTGGATTCACGCCGGGGGCAGGCTGAGAATGCTGGCTTTTCCTCCTTCTGGGTGATTCTCGCAGGCCCACAAGTGATGTCATGGTACATTTTAGGCTACAATAACAGGAAATCATCTAGTGTTTACACTGGCAGACTGGGCTGTGATGTGATTTTCCTCCTCTTCCCCCTCACTCCACCCCCACCAGTGACTTCCTTGGTCTATCTGTTTCCTCCGATTAAAATACTACATAGTGACAACACTGAAGGAGGAAAAAGGAAAGTTGGGGGAGGGAGACGGAAAGGCATCTTTTAAAAGGATGGTGGGTTCCCTTGGCATCACTTACACACAGCGCATCCCCAGACACACGCGCACACACACATGCACATGCTGTGTTAGCATAGCAGCCCAGACACGAGTCAGGAACTTGGCCTGCTGAGGGACTGAAGGATACACTCCTCCAAGCTGCAGAAATGAAAAAGAAACTCTTCCCTTCCTAGCACGGATAAGTCACAGAACAGATCTCCCCAGCAAGGTTTTAATTCTGAATTTCCCTATAGCTGGGACACACACATAGGCAATACTGAAAATATATGATACAAGCTGATAGACTGCTCCGAGGTGGCGCTTTCAGAGCTGGAGAAGTGGAAGGATGCAAATGAACATGCCTGGAGGCTGTGCTACAGTGTGAGGCCCACTGCATTTCAGTCAGAGGTGAGTGAAGGTGCCAGGCCCGGGCTGGGTTTCAGGCACTGCTTGGAGCAGTGATGTGCAGCACGAAAGTTAGATATTCTGTCCTTCACAGCTTGCTAAGATGGAGCGAAGAAAGAAGGAGATGTAAGGAAGTTTCCAAAACACTAAGAATTCCAAAGAGTAAAAACAGGAGCACTGCCAGACCAACTGGCCTTAGGACACTGAAGGTCAGTGTTTGAACTTAGAACTCAAAAGCGTTGAGATCTGGGCCAATTTATAGTTTCGTTGGGCTTGATTCTCTCCTCCCTTACATCAGTGAAATGGGCCTTGAAAACAGCAACTCTCAGTCCCTGGAGGACTGTGAGCCAAATCCTGGCAACTTCCCAGAGCTATTTTCATCTCCTCAGATTTTCAGTTAAATTGATCCACTCCCTCTCCAGGTCTCTTTTGCTCTCCTGGCTGCCTACTCCATTATCAGTGGCAGTGGCCCAAGTTCTGCATCTTGGTGTTACTCCAACAACTTCACTAATGTTACATCTGGTAGATACTCAGCCTTGTGCAATTTCCTAAGGGGAAAGTCATTAGCCCAAACAACACAGAGTATTTTCTGTGACCAGCAGTGCCAGATAAAGCAATCAGCAAGTCCTTGATGCAAGAAAATATCATTCAGTTCTCTGTACAAATTAAGTTTTCATTATTTTGATAATTTAGGGCAGCTTCTAAAAGTGGAGAGAAATGAGTGTAATCCATGCCCCAAGCCAGCTGCACATTGTATGGCCACGTTAGCAAGACACTGAGCCCCGGATAATATACCCTGCCTTTGGAAGGGACATAATAGCTTAGATATGGGTTAACCAATGGTTTTGTTGCTTGGAGCCAGCTTGCCTCTGGTTATGTGAATGAGATTCACATCCCGTCATTTCCCTGAAGGATACAGCGTTAACATGCCCTTCTTGCTCATGGCTATAGCAGTGGGCCAGTAGAGCTCACACAAGCACCTCTGAGTCAGGGACACTAAGGAGTAACTGGGGTAGCCTCTAGAGCAGGTATCAGGATATCTGGAGCTGAAGGAGGATGTGAAAAGACATGTCATTCAAAGCAACATGAAAGTCTGAGATGAGAGTGATGGCAAATATTGAATAAGCTTTTTGTAGCAAGATGTGTAAAAGAAGCATACCTCAGGATGAGCTGGGGTCCCCTTTCTGCACTCCCTCACAAGACAAGGCCTCCAATGAAACTGAAAAGGCAATTCACTTAAAAAAAAAAAACTCACAGTATATACTTCATCTGCCATATGATATCACTGAGACCAAGAAACTTCAGCATATTCAGGAGAGAACTGGACTTCTCATAAATAACAAGGTCCATGGTGTATGACACACAGCAACAGAGACCGGAGTGGCAGGGTGTGCAGTCATGGGCTGTTTCTAGCCAGTCACTTGGTAGACTTTACGCAAACTTGATCTACTCCGAGGAAATGATAGAAACCCGGAGGAGCCTTCTATGTTCTCTAAGTTTTCCTGTCCCCCGACCTTCCATGGCACAGGGTCTGCATTTCATGGCTTGCAACCAAATGAAGATATTTATATGTGGGTCTTAAATCTAGCCATCCTAGTAGAAAAAGGTGCCCTTTGACACCTTCAGCAACTTCTACAGATTTTCACAGGCTTTCTAAGGCTGAAGATTTTTGAGGCTTTTTGGCCTCATTTTCTATCTGTTATTTTTTTTAGTGTGTGTTGGCTGTGAGCTCCTCGAACTACAGCCACAAACTACCAGAAAAGGCACCTCACTGAAACCACATGGGAGTCCTCTTGAAGAAACCCGCTGGTAGAGCACGACTGTGTATTTCCCAGAAAGAAGTTGAAGTAAGCTCATCCACTGGGAGATTTGTTTTCTGTTGCAGGTAGGACATTGCATCCCAATTGAGGAACTCATCACTCCAAAAAGGCAGTCCATCTCCTGGCCCCTGTCCAGTGAAATGGTTTGCCATCTTGACCTTGGCATGAATCATCCGCAGCGAAAATGACATTTTTTTGAAGCAATGATGAGCTGAAAAGCTTGCTGGATCATAAAGTGGTGTATTTGCTCATTCTGGCTGAGATTGTATATGATCAGCAAGGCCTAATGAACAGCTGATATAAATGAAGGCAGAGGATGAACAGCCTATCTGAGGCCACACTGAACCCAGTTGATGGAAGTCACAGAGGCTTGGTTGACACAACCATATTCTTCCCTTGTCTCCTGTGCCTCCCCACTCCTTTCCTGTCCCACTGCGCTAGGCTTAGACAAGAACAGGCCAGGAAGGGAAAGGGTAGCAAATAAAAGGATTTTATTTTTATTGTCTATTTCTCTCCATCTGTGCAACATCAAAAACACTGATAGCTTTAAATCAGGGTGAGAGATCTCCTAAATGGAAAAGCAAAAAGTCTGAGGCAGGCACTGTGCAAAACTTGCCTAGGAGGCAGAAGGTCTAGCTGAGAGCACCACGGCTCTATTCAGTACATTTAGAAATTGCAGGTCTTCAGTTCATAAAGCTGAAAGGCAGGAAACTGCTTTAGAGAAAAATACAATTGGGGGTACTCATAGTCTGCATCTATGCTGCAAGTGTAAGTATCATGCACAGCAGTTAGCAGAAGGAACAGGAACCATGAACTCTAAGGGACTTCACCCTTTCAGGTTACTCAAATACTTGCCACTGGTCAGTGATGGGCTGACATAAGCTGCAGTAAAGCCCCAGGTGCCAGGCCCTCATTGATATTATTATTTGAGGCAGCTCATCAGAGCTGGAAGGGGAGGACCATCCCAGCAATGCTCACACATTATCCTGCAGCATGTGGACTATCCTAGTCCAGAATAAACAGGAAGTTTTCACCCCAAGCAGGTAGCAGGGATCTTAAGCCCATTAAAACATGCACCTCAGTCCCAGTCATGCTTAAAGTTAGGCACAACCTCAAATGCTTTGCTGAATTATGGATTGAGTCTTTGCTCTCTTGAGCAATCCCAAAGACAAATTGTAAGGGTTTACTCGCTGGTAAGTTGTATGGACTAATTAGCTCATATTTAGGAAGAACTTTAAAGATGAAAAATGCTGTGCAGTCTAATTATTATTATTAAAAATACCTCCCAGGCAGTAACGTGAAAGGAGAGAATTATGCACTCTTTCATAAGCTCCTTAGTGGAAAAAGAGTAATAGCCTAAAACTACAACCTGATCTACACTATGAAACTATCCTGGCTGCCAACAACCATGTGAATGGATATGATGCTTTACAGTGGTAACCCAGTCAGCTTTGTGCCAGCCTGGGATGAGGGAAGACTATTGGTGGCAAAAGAGATGCTGCCTGCTGTGAAAACATGATCCTTCGTTTTAACAGTCCCCTCTACCAGCCCACTTGATATTTTGCTCCCAGGCAAATAATGGGATAGAGGTTTATTTCCAAGAAACCCAAGCGTACAGTAGATGCAGCTCAACCTCACTACATTACTCCTTCCTCCAACTGAGATAGTGACAAAAGCAGCCTCACTGGAGAGTGCCATTTGGCAGCCAGGAAGGAGGGTGGCTGCAACTAAAATCTCTGGTGGGGAGCTAGCAGAGAGGCTCTCTCAATTTCTTTGCAAATTTTGTGGGGTCTGAATTAAAATCTTTCAGGACAGAAAATGCAGGACAAGTACAAGACCATTTTCTAATTGCAGAATCTCCAGGAGACCAGTGCTTTAGCTGCACAGAAACCTGGCAAGGCAGAAATACTTCAAAGGGGCACTATTTGCACTTTGGTGAGCAAAAGCTTACTATCAGCTCTGCTTCTACTGCCCCATGCCTGGGTGGAGGCAACTATCATGACCATTTGGGAGTTAGCATATCTCTTGAAAGTGCTTGTCCTTGACTTGCAGGAGATCTAAGAAACATCCAGTGCTGGGGACTTTTATTCACTTGCCACATATGTCAAATGCACTTGCTTTCTGTGATTCAGAGCCTGGGGGAGACTTTGGCCTCTGCAACTGCATTTCCCTTTTCTGCTGAGTCACTCTGCCCGCAGATAGGCTGTGCGGATGCCCTGGATAGCCTCAAAGTGCTGGGCTGAATGCTAAATGGGAGCATGCTGCAGCAAACCCCACATTTTCCAAACCCTTGCCAGGACCCAGCTAAGTCACTGCCCACATACCATGCTGCTGGCAATATGCAGGGTAGCCAAGAGCATGGCTTGTTCCTCCGAAAATGTCCTGAGCTGCATCAGTGACCCCTCTCATCCATTTCATGGATATAGTAAGCCTGATAACTCCCCAGCCATGAACAACATCTCTCTCTGTAATAGCGTTTGTGGGGGAAGAAAGAGAGAGACAGCACCAGTGGATGTAGTTTGGTCCTTCCCACAATGAGGCACTTGCCCCAGGGGTTTCTTCTGAGGTGCTTGTGGTTCCTTTGCCCCAGCCTTGGCAGATGCTGTGAACAGGGTCTAAAGACTACGCAATGCTCAAAGCACAGGGAGCACAGAGTTTTCACAATCCCAAGATGCACAGGAGCAAGCACGTGCTCTGGAGTAGCTGGGGTTGCTGTGGGGTTAACACGGCTTAAACCACTGGAAAGTCAGCCCATCAAGTGCAGACAGCATGAACGTGAAGTTTTTCATGTTCCTTCCCAAGCCCTTGCTAACATTTGATAATAGCTTATGGAATTAGAGGACCGATGAGAGAGGACTAAAGCACTGAAATTTTAACTTTCAGTCTGTCCTGGGCCAGGAAGCAAGTAGGAGTTAATATCAACTGACAGTGATGAAAGGCCTTTGTGAAGTGAGCAGTTCTCTGCCCCAGTTTTGGGATGAGTTTTGAATCTCACTCACTTCACAAGCTCTGCAACAGTCTCAGGACACATCAGATTAAATTGCATCAGCTAAATTGCTGCCGATTTATAGCGGAAGGGGTGGGGAAGCAGAGCATGAAACTGGCTACAAATCAATGCAAGAAAAGGGTGTGGGACACAGTGCACTCAGCTGCCTGGAGCAGGCTCCCAGCTGCAGCAAAGAGCCTGACTCTGTGTAGTTACCGCTCTAAGTCTGAATCAAGCAGGAAAACTAGTAAGCAGGATGGCCCATTTCATTCTGCTGCGGAAGTCTTTATTCTTCCTTTCTCCCCTGCTCCTGATGACTGGACAGGGCTAGCCTCAAAGTGCTTGGCTGGGATGGGGAGCAGCCACAAAACACACTCACCTTTAGAAACCCACCTTGCAAACCAAGTTCACATGATAGCACCTAAGGCTGTGGTGGTACTAGCAGACCTCATGACCACAAATGTACTTATTACATAGAGCATCAGAAACAGCTTGGTCCTTAGTCCATTGCAAGACAATCTGGGTTATTTTAAATACACTTTGGGGGATTTTTCTAAGCGAAGGAAGACAAAGTTTTGGAATACACCCGACCTCCTAGCTGGTAGACTGACTTCCTGGCTCGACCTCAGACCTCCCTTGTCACTATGGACTTGCCCAGTGATCTCTGGACTGTTTGACCACTGTTACTATCACAGGACCTGATCCTGACCCTGACCTGCAGATTGACTTCCTGGCTTGACCTCAGACCTACCTCATCCTTGCAGACTTGCCAGGTGATCTGGACTCTTGGTTAAACCTGCTACTGTCTCTGATCTGCCCTATTCATCTCACCCAGGTACTGTGGGATAGGGCCCTGGCTGGTGAGGCCCCTACCCTGCCAGGCATGGTATGGCACTCAGCCATCTTAAGCCTTGAGCTGAACACCACAATGCCTGGCCCATGGGTTTTGCAGGGCCTTGCCCATGTGACTCTTCCTATGTGACCAGCCTGGGCCTGAGCTCTTGTCTTCCCTCCATGTTGACATGCTGCCCAACTCCAGGCTCTTGAGTGAGCCCCCTTCCCAGTGCTGTCCAAACTCTAGGGACTGTTGCAGACAGCTGGAGCCCTTCCTCCCCACTGACCCCAAGCCTGCCTGGTCCCTTGCACTCCCCAGGGCATGGCTTAAACATTTTCCCCCTCCCATCACCCCCCAAAGCCCACCTGGCCACTGGGGCCCCTCATGGGCAGCCCCTACCCAGCTCCAGGTCTCTCGTGCAATGTCCCTTTCCCCATTCCCTACTCCTGCCCTGGCTCTGCGTCCCCTTAAATAGCCCACCGACAACCCACAACCATGAAATCACTCTACAGCAAGTCCCCTCTGAATCCAGATCTCTGTAAGGTGTGAGGACACACCTTGCTGGGAGGGGAGATCTGCTGTCAGGGTCCTGAGGGCACTCACAGGCCTTAATGGCCCTGACCAGCCTCACCTGGGGCCGTCACCCGCACCTAGGGGCTCCATTTCAGTCTGGCACCCTCAGTCCCTGGTTGAGCTATGCTGTAGGTGTGCCTGCCTCCAGCAGGGCCACAGCCATGCCTGTGCCTGTCTAAGGACCCTGCTGATCCAGACCCTAACCCCACAGACTGACTTGGCAGCTTGACCAGCCCTGTCTCATCACTATAGGCCTGCCCAGCAGTCGCTGGGCTGTCTGACTCTGGTCTGCAAACTGAATTCTTATCATTATGATCTTGTCTGATGAGCTGTACTCTTGGTTGCATCTGGCTACCATCTCTGGACCTGCCCTGTTTCCTCGTCTCGCTTAGGTACTGTGGGGCTGGGCCCTGGCTAGTGAGGCTCCTGCCCTGCTGGCCATGTTACAGCACTCTGCTCCTCATCCCTTAGGGAGCAGCTGGCCCTCATTGCTCGCTGACAGTCTGATCCTTAAGACGTTTCCAGATTTTGACTTTTTGCTCTGATTCAAAATGAAAACACACTGCCAAATGTTGGAATTACCCCTGGGTTGGGAATCCTGAAAAGTCTGCTTTTACTCTACGTGAAAGAGTAGCTGAATCTTATTTGCGTAGCTTATACTCTAGAGAAGATCATCTTGTAACACCTAGTGCTCCAGTGACTGGGGGGGGGGGGTGTTGAAGGTTTTTTGGAGGGCAAGTGCACAGAGGTAATATACCGCCAGTTTCTCTTGCTGTCTATTGTGAAGCCCAGCCTTCTTGATGCCAAAATCTGCTATAGGCTTTTTCCTAGCCTTCTGAAGAGAAGACTGAGAGGTGATCTGATCAACGTGTACAAGTATCTGAAAGGGGAGTGTCAAGAGGATGAGGCCAGCCTCTTCTCCGTGGTGCCCAGCGACAGGACAAGAGGCAACGGGCACAAACTGAACCACAGGAAGTTCCACCTAAACCTGAGAAAAAACTTCTTGACTGTGAGGGTGACAGAGCACTGGAACAGGTTGCCCAGAGAGGTAGTGGAGTCTCCCTTGCTGGAGATATTCAAAACCCGTCTGGATGTGACCCTGGGCAATATGCTCTAGAGGTCCCTGCTTGAGCAGGGAGGTTGGACTAGATGATCTCCAGAGGTCCCTTCCAACCTCAACCATTCTGTGATTCTATGATTCTGTCAAAGCTCATCCTCTCCCCTCTCTCAGGTAGAACCATCATGCCCTCCTCTAAGGGCATAAGTCAAAAAGATAGTCTTGAGAGCAGGTTAGACCCCCACAGACTCATAGAGCAGGTAGACTGACCACTTAGACTCAAATACCGTCAGAACCCCAGGCTTAGGGTGCTCGGGAGGCACAAAGACACTGGGCCTTGATCCAAGAGCAGATGCCCTGATTTTGGCAGCTAGGGGAGTACTAAACTGAGCTGTTAGTGAAAACGTAGTACAGCCACTCATTGCTGCTGGAGCTGAATTAATCGTACATCCATATGCTCATGAATGCCATGGCTTGGATATGTATCCAGTTAGGGTTAAAGAAAGGCAACAGGTGTTAAAACTTTGAAAACAGTACTTTTCACTAAAAGGTCACAGTAGGAAATTGCTTCCTGCTTGCATTCAGGTGATCTGGCTGACCTTGCAGCAGCGGGCTGGGCACACAACAAGACCATCTATGTTGGCAATAGCTCCATCTTGGAGAAACTTCTCTTTGCTTTGAGGCTTATGTGAAACATACCATAAGGATGAGGGAAGTTGAAATACCTTAGAGCCTCCTGAAAGACAGGCTGTGATCTGTATCCTTCCATTTCCATACATTTGCCTTCTCATCACAAATGACAACTATAACTTAAGGAGGCTTTTAAAAATCATATTTTTAGTCTCAAGATACTTGTTTTCTCAGCCTCCAAATCCCAAACCCTGAAGGAGAGGTAGTTTTATGATTTCTGTATTATTAATATACAGAAAGATATTTTTTCCACAGTATCTTCAGGTGATTGAACAAACCTCAAGGGAGACAACTGCACCTCTAGCATGTAACTGAGATAATGATTTCTGTCCTTGGCACTTTGTAACTTGGCTGGATGACTTTTCTCTGGAGTGAATTATATCATTCATTGCACTGTTCTCTAAGTTGATTGCTTTTTTTTTTAAGCAATTGTTTTTCTTATATACATAGCACTTAGACTCTGAGGAAATGAGATTCTTTCCCCAAGGATACCATAATAGCTACATTACCAAGATCATTAGCAAGCACTGAAATCTAACTAAAGCTTAGCAGCTCTTAATAGGCAATGATTTTTTATACATTGCTCTTTAACTGAACCACAAATATTGATCTAACCAATTCTGCTTGTCACCAGCATCACACAGGTTTTTTGAGCTGGTCTTAAAGTACATATTCCTCCTCCCATAAACCTAGTACCCAGGTCTTAGCAGGGATACATCCTTTGATCCAACAGAGCTACAATGATCTCTCCGTGGTCTCTCACATCAAGTTTGACGTAACGTTCCTGCTGTATATTCCTGATACTCTGACACATGGGAACAGGGCCTAATTGATGTGAAAGGAAGGTACGTTTGGGACTAGATGGAGTTGCGTTACAGAGCAGCATAGCGACCAGTTCTGATGTTCACACCATGCTTCCTGCACAGAAACAAGCGTGCCACGTGCTGTTAGGGAGCACCCTCTACTGGGGGCAGCTTTGAAAGCTACTCTCCCCATTGGTGGAAAAACCTGTCTACTGTGGAACACCTGCTGAAAGAGTAGACCAGAGGAGCTGGCTAAACACAGAGATGAGCACTGCAAAGAGAACCACTGCAGCACTCCAAATCACCTCCTAAATTCACAGACAATAAAACATAAATGTCCCAGTGGATTTGACTTGCATTCTTAAAATGGGAGTCAGGGTCTCTGATTATATCACGGATCCTTTCAAGTACTGGGGAAAGCTTGAGAACAGGCATGGCAAATCTCTGCTAAACTGCTGCAATTCATGTGAATTTCCAAGAAGTCTATATATGTCTGTAGCTAACATAACACAACTTTTGCTCTGATTAGCTAAATGATTTTGCTCTGATTATGCACCAGTATGTGCGACTTTGCCCTGCTGGTCCTCTCTACTCTGGCCACAACAAAGTTGTGTGCAGGACAATAGCTTCCTTCCATTGCCAGAGTGTCTCCAACTTCACAGGCTTCATGCCTGAAATGTTTCGCAGGATTTTTCTTTTTGTCCTTAGAAGAAAGCTAATTCATTGTAATTGCATTGGAATATGGGGAAGTTATCTGATGTTTCAATAAAAATAAAGCAGCTTTAAAATGCTATCCTGAATATAAAAATCACACTGACAGACAAAAATCAATCAATATTGCAATTAAAATATAGTCTTAATGGAATTTAAATACATAAGTGTTATTGTATACAGCAATTTTTAATTATTAAACAAAATAATCTTAGGTCATCACCCCTACTATATTAACAATGGGATGCGATTATTTTTTTCATACCTCAACAATGTTTGTTATTTCAAACTAAAATATATGTAACAATTAAGGCTATCCAGTTAAAAGTTAAATATTTCTATTTTATAACTATGCCTTAAGGAAATAAATGTCATTAAAATTATGCCAAGTACTTCAGATTATGTTCTTCCTTTTAGAAGAACAAGAAAGCAAAAACTACATTGATATTTTGACTAATAGCTCAGTGATTTTGTTACATAAAAATCTTTAAGTGCTGATTAACTGGAAGTGGCCAATGAAATTTTGATCTCACTGAGGCCAAGGAAACATTGCTATTGACTTCAGCAGAGCCCAAAAGGATTTGCAGTTGGAGGGCTCCCTTGTTGCTGAATGCTGAATGCTACAACAATTCCTGTGAGCCCACAAAGCAGGCTAATGAACAATGCTGGCTCTCAGGACCACAGATGTCCAATTTAGCCTGCTCCCTTCTTTACACCAGTGTGTGAGTGCAGGCACATTGGATGGATTGGCCTCATTAATAAAACATGGCAACAGAACATTGTTAAAAAATCCCTGATTCCTCCCCAGTTTCAGTTCAGGACCCTGCACAAATCTTTTTTCCCAGCGTGTAAAATGAGATTTTTGGCCTGTAAGGTGATAGAGGGCAGAGCTGGCATCATGGGTTGTGCACCAGCTGAGGGACCCACTGCGGCCTCAGAGCATGTTACTGTGCTACATGGTGCATGTTCAGGCCTTAATGCAGCATCACAGACTCTTTCTGTGAAGAGAGACAGAGAGAGACAGAGAGAGACAGAGAGAGACAGAGAGAGACAGAGAGAGACAGAGAGAGACAGAGAGAGACAGAGAGAGACAGAGAGAGACAGAGAGAGACAGAGAGAGACAGAGAGAGACAGAGAGAGACAGAGAGAGACAGAGAGAGACAGAGAGAGACAGAGAGAGACAGAGAGAGACAGAGAGAGACAGAGAGAGACAGAGAGAGACAGAGAGAGACAGAGAGAGACAGAGAGAGACAGAGAGAGACAGAGAGAGACAGAGAGAGACAGAGAGAGACAGAGAGAGACAGAGAGAGACAGAGAGAGACAGAGAGAGACAGAGAGAGACAGAGAGAGACAGAGAGAGACAGAGAGAGACAGAGAGAGACAGAGAGAGACAGAGAGAGACAGAGAGAGACAGAGAGAGACAGAGAGAGACAGAGAGAGACAGAGAGAGACAGAGAGAGACAGAGAGAGACAGAGAGAGACAGAGAGAGACAGAGAGAGACAGAGAGAGACAGAGAGAGACAGAGAGAGACAGAGAGAGACAGAGAGAGACAGAGAGAGACAGAGAGAGACAGAGAGAGACAGAGAGAGACAGAGAGAGACAGAGAGAGACAGAGAGAGACAGAGAGAGACAGAGAGAGACAGAGAGAGACAGAGAGAGACAGAGAGAGACAGAGAGAGACAGAGAGAGACAGAGAGAGACACACTGTGGCACATAAAAGAGCATGGGATGAGGTACAACGTGGGAAAGACCCATGGAATTCAACAGGTCTGATCAGTTGTTCAGCAAGTAAATGCAGCAGGGACTATACGTTCTCTCTTCCCACCAAAGAGAATAAGCTATGCTGAAGGCTTATTGCTCAAGGGCAAAGGGGGACAGAAGCTCTAAAATCAATAAGGTTAATGGTTCCTGCACCTTTTCAGCTTCTGTTTGAAGACAGCGATGGCATAATAGCTTTTAAATTTCACCAGGAAAATGGGGATTGGGATGATAATAGTTAACATGCCAAATACCGCAGCTAAGGCTGCCATCACTTGGCCAACAGTGGTGAGAGGGATGATGTCTCCATAGCCCACTGTAGTGAGTGTGATCAGAGCCCACCAGAAGCAAACAAAAATGTCAGTGAAGTGCAGCTCCCCTGCGTAGGAAGGACTGCTACAAAGCAACTCCCCATAGAAAAAGAGAGAGCCAAAGAAAAGGGTCTCAAAGGCCAAAATCATCAGCAGGATGCAGATCTCTCGGAGGATAGACTTGAGGGTGTAGGATAGAACTCTGAGGATCAGTGGGGTTTCTATCAGCTTGGATATCTTCAGGAGTTTGAGGAGATAGACAATGCGAATAAAGCCCAGCCAAAGCCCCAAACTTGGCGTTCTCTGAATCTGCCCATCCACAAAGAGTTCAATATAAACTGGGAAGAGGGAGAGGAAGTCAACCATGTTCAGGGGATTCTGGAAGAATTTCTTTTTGTCTGGGCAGACACAAAATCTCACAGAGAACTCGAAAGTAAACCAAAGGACACAGAAAAGCTCCAGATGAAGCAAGTAGGCAGCCTGGTGGTAATAGGGTTCATGGTAGTTGTGGGCAACCTCAGAATGGCCAACAAAGGTGAAGTTAGCAGTGAAGAACTCAAATTGTGCCTTGGTCTCCTCACAGAATATGATGACAATTCCAATGATGAACAGCAGAGAAACAAAAGCCAGGCACTGCAGAGGGAGGAAAGGATATACACACCATTAGTGCAACAAATGGGTATGACATTACCTCACTGCCCCACCTCAAGCCCAGGATCCCCTCCACAGGCACAGAATGATCCAAACTAACATTTTTCAAATGCTCTGCTAAGAGTTGTTCTGCACAGACACATATTTTCTCCCTTCTAGGCTTGAAAAAGCATATAGAAGATTGGGGTCAAGGAAAAAAAAAAAAGAACTCCTACATCCAAGTTTGTAGGGAAGGGGAAACATGTCTGACAGCTGGAGTAACATGGACAGACTCACACTAAGGGCCTCTCCAGCACTAAATGTTGACTCCAGAAATGCTGAAACAGCAGAAAACAGCCTCTGCAGTCTCCACCTTGCATATGTTGTTCCACATGCCTGACCTTTCAAAAGAGAGGCTGCACATGCATTTTGTGTAGGGACAAGAAGGGGAGAAAAAAAGATGTGTCTGTTAATGAGAAGACAGAGATTCTGAAATGCACTAAGGAACTAATTAGTTATATTTAGTGCACGAACAAGTACTTAGTCCTAGCAAATGGAGCTGATGAGCCAAAAAAGCAGGTGTTGCCTGGAAAGCAAGTACTGTTTAAAAAAACAGCCCCAAAACGAAGTTGAGAACTGAGAATTTTCCTTCATTCCCACACACTGAAAACCAAGCAGAAATCAAGAATATGCAGATATCGTGCAACTATTAAGTAGCTTAGCCTCCAGCCCAAGAAAAGGGAAAGTAGGGGATATGATAGACAACACAAGCAAAGAAGAAACCTTGAGCTCTATCCTACAGGCTCCCAGTTCCTGGAGATGTCAGACACCTGATTCACCAAACACTAGAGGATGTACCTTTAATTGCTGGTAGTTAGGAAGTCAGTCACTGAGCTCAGTTCTGACTCCTTAAGCTGTGACCCTATGCTTGAATAAATCAGGAATAACTTTAATGAAAACAACATCACTAGACTACTGTCCATCAGAGGAGGGTAATCTATGTGCATGTTATCACATATTTACCCATGTTTTGTTTTCAAAACCATTCACAGATACAATATTTGGACACACAGCTTAAGTACTTTGATGAATAATATCAACCCCCCAGGTTTTTCTTAAGGACACACTCATTTTGGTTGTGGTGGGTAGAGATGGAAGGGAAAGTCAGATTATCCCCCTGCTCTAGCTAGACATCTATTACTGTCTGCCTATGGGAAGAAGTGCTGTCCTGTGAAAGACCTGAGATTTACAGTTTCATGTCACCTCCTACAGCCACAAGAACAGGTTCAGCTGGACATACACTCTCCCCACTCTTTATGCACGTATGTGGCCCAACATGGTGCATTCATCAGGGAGACCACCACAGCTGTGAGATGCAGTCCCACAGCTTCTGAGGGAATGCACACCTGCACCAAAACCTCATGGTGAGTTTTCAGTTGTAAAAACTAGAAGACGCCTTGATGAGTAAGTAATTCATTTCTACTGTCAAAGTATCAGTGAAGGAGAGTCACGGTTCTGAGATATCTATTTTTTCAATCTGGACTCCAAACATGCACACCAAAGCTAAAAACTCTTTAGCATCTTTCATGGACACACTCCAGTAATCCCAAAGGACAAAGGCTGTGTGCATCTCCAGGGATATTACCTTAGCACTGAAAGAGGAAAAGGGTTTTTCAAAGATAGACCAAATCTTTGGCTGCCACCTGGTTCTCCAGCTGAAATCCATTCTTTCCGTCTGCACTACGAGGCACTGGTCATCAGCTTGATCGTTTTCATCCCAAGTGTGAAACTCCTCTGTCTGCACCTCTTTGTTATTCAGCTTCAGCCAGCAGCAGGATGCTAGCTGTGTCTCACTTATTTCCCAGAAGGCCAGCTCTTCTTCTAAGACTGACCTACAGATATCTATGGGGCAGTGCAGACGTTTGGTCCTATAGTAGTTCAATACATAGCTGAAGATCTCAGCACTCCTATCAAAAAAGAACTCCTTAGCGGTGGGATCATAGTCATAGATGCTTGGGGCATGGGGCTCCGTAAGGCTGCACAACTTGGTCCCTGGGAAGGTGCGGAGAGTGCTGCTGTATGTTTCATATCTGATTCCTCCAACATTCAGGATAATTTTTTCCTTGGTGTCTTCCATCTGTGAGCAGGGAGGCACAAGTCCTCATAGGCTTTTGTTTCTCTTCAGTGAAAAAGAGAACACAGATTAAAAGAAGCAAAGCAAGTAAAGTTCTGGAGCAGGAAGGTTTTCAAGGGTATTTCATTTCAGTGCCTTTAAAGCACATTTCATACCTGAAACCTGAATCTCCTATCGGGAAGAAGACCCCTCTGCCCTTCTCCATCCTGTTCAGTGCCTGTTCCTAGGCTCTGCTCCCTTTGTCATATTGTCTGAGCACTTTTCAGGAGTTGCATCAAACAGAATGACAAACATCTGCTGTGCATTGCTCTCCCTCTCAACCTCTTCCCATGGGGAAAGAACATGCAGTCCAGAGTCTGTTTCATTGGGTTTGTTCATATACTGTAAATACCCATTGCAATAAATTCATTTGAGGCAAAAGAAAGGTGCCAGTTCTCATTCTGAGGATATTCACTCCACTGTCTCCCCCCTTCTGTACTCCCTCACCTCCAATTCCTCTCTCCACAAGCACAGTTCCTTGCAGAGAACTTCACGTGCCAAGGGGGTAGAACAGTCAGCAGCAGCTTATTCTCCAAAAGACTTTTTAGATATCATCTCATGTGCTAAGCCTGCCAGAGCAGACTTTGCAAGAAATCCTGCTGCCTGGAGGGAACATTTGGGCTGTCCGAGTTCTGTTTTTCTCCATGAGTCTTCCTTGTACAGAGTCCCATTGAGCCAAACCATATTCCCATGTGCAGGAAGCTGCTTCTTACCTGGAGTCTATCTACAAGATTCCTGAACTAGAGGAAAACACAGAACAACATACTGCCTCCTCCTTCAGGGCTGGCAGACACCTTAGAATAGCAACAAACCCTGCTGCAAAGGCCCCAAGCACTGGAAAGCATGTTCAGCTTCCTTTTTCTTGTAATACATCCCTTGCTTCGCTCTCCAAAATCCGATATACCTAGAAGAAACTGATGCCATGCTTTATGATCATTCTTCCAGGAGGGGAGTGAGACCAAATATCTCTGTAGCCCCAGGAGCATGGAGGATAGGTGCAGAATAGGGCAAGGAATGCTTCAGAAAGGGACTGGTGCTCTCTCTCACCCATACGTATCCATTTCTGAGTATATGTACCCCTTGATTCCCCTTCCTTCCTACACATTTCCATCCAATCCTCTCTTAGCCCCTACATTTCTAGTTCTGACTCTTCTCTTCTTGTTACAGAGCTTTTGCAAATCTGTCTTTCCTTCCTGCCTGGGCTCTCTTACTTGCTGCTCAGCGTGCTGATACCATGCACACAGGACCTCCAGTTGTCACTCTTTACTCCTGCACAATACAGGAGTCACAGGTCACTTCTGCAACAAAACTTTCCATCCAGGATCTGCAAGGAAACAAGCTCTGCCCCAGTGGAGACTCCCGGAAGTGAAGAACTACATACAACACCTCATTCAGCTTCATCAGAAAAGGCTAGAAACTGCAGCTCAGTCATGCAGTCATGGCACAAAAGAATTACTGCCCATCTGCTGTCCTGACTGTCCCAACGCATGTAAGGCGTTCCCTAAAGTCAGTGCTAAACTTCCATTAACCTCAGTAAGAGCAGGATTGGGCTTAAGGACAGCAAGTATGCAGAGAGTGCTTAGCACTTGCTGCACAGGAATACAAACACACGGATTCTAAGCAGGTTAGATTAATTCAGTACTCAGCAAACCTGGAGCTGCATTATTGGCTTCTGCTTCCTAGCTGTAAAAGAGCACAGTGGTTTTTTTTTTTTTTTTTTTTGAGACCCCCCCAGATAAACTTGCTTTTATTTGCTTAGAATGCCGGATGCTTCTCTCTCAAATATACAAATCCTCATGTGAAAAATGAGCCAAAAAGTGGTATTTCATATTCTTACCTTGATGCTACTGCAGCAGCTCCGCAACCAGAGGAAAGGAGGAGAGACTGGGAAGAACAGAGACAAATTCAGTGAAAACAGGATGTTCAGTGGCTAGTTGCCAAAGCTTAAGCCTCGTAGATGCCAGAAAACAAAACCAGCCAATAGCACAGAAAAGATGAAGAGGCCCCTCTCCCTCCTGCTCTGCCCTATCAGCGGCCACTCTCCCTGCTCCAGGGAATAACACACAAACAAGGCAACAACTGCCAGGCCAGATGTGCTCCTGACTACTCTGCCACCTGCTGCTCTTCTAACAACCTCAAAGGGCAATGGTGTTTGGGAACTATGTGGAGTTCAAATGTCCTAGGATAATTAGAGATTAAATTTCTGAGTCACAAAAAGGCAGAGAGAGCATGGTCCTTTTTTGGCTGTGCTTTATTCAAGTTTAAGTTAAAAAGTAACATTGAAAACAACAGAAGAAAACACAGAAACAAACAAAAAAAATAAATTGACCTCCCACCTTCTTGTCACTCTCCCTCATCTTTCAGTTTAAAGGGCTTTCTCTTCATTTCTGGAGGCCCCAAAGCTAATCTTTTGCACCCACAGATTTTAAGTGTGATTTTGTCAGTGATTACTCCAGGAAAGAGGTCAGCATATACTTGTTGATCCCAGTCAAGAAAGATGCGCTGTCACAATGAGCTATGTGTGAAATTGCCTTTCAGCTGACCTTCCAAGGCCGTTTCTAGGTATACCTTCTGCCTACTTCAAATTCTCTGCAAAGAAATAAGTAAAAAAATAAATTTCCTTACTCCCAGACAGAACAAGAATATGCAGGAAGGCTGTGGGGTTTCCTTTTCAGGTATTCAGGTGAAAAGCAGGTCCATATCTCTTTAGAGGAAGCATTATCAGATAGCCCATCCGGCTGGATTACTCATTTTAATTCACTACCTCTATCACCTTAACACATTGAAATCTCTTTTCTTTTTGAAAAGACGTTTTCCACTTGGACCTTTTTAGCTAGATAGCAGTCTGGTTCCTAACTCCCCACTGTCATTTAACCTGCAGGTACAAGCAACCTCACCTACAGTAAGCATCTGGATTTCCAGTGTAGTACAGGGACACCACAGACAGTCCTGGTCTCTTCTCTCAGCCAACACCATAGCAAGGCTGCAGAAGCAGGTATGGCAAATTGCTGCCAATCTTGTGTGGGACTTTCGGGGCAACTAGCCATCTTTGCTCACCCACCTCCAACCCTGTATTTAGCAACCTCTTAGTCAGACATCACAAGGAGGGCAAACAGCACAAGCAAAATTCTCCTTTGATCCAGACTGCGAAAGCCTGTGAAGCATGTGAAATTTGTGCTGTTTCAGTCCTTGCTTTCTTACATTTCTTTCTATAACAGACATCAAACTCTTCACATATCTCTCTCTCTCTCTCTCTCTCTCTCTCTCTCTCAAAAGAATGAGAAATATCCCTTTTAATTTAGTCTCTGCTATGTCTCTGAGGATCTGGAAGCAGGACCAGTTGATTTGACCAAGTTTGATAGATCCCATCTGTTCAACAGCATTGCAGTATGTGCATTTTACAACCTTTGTGTTGCTGTTGATTTCTGAAACCAGAAAGAATCTGGAAAGCAAAATTACACATGGTGTTCCTATGCTCTGAATAAGACCCTTTGATTGCAGTAAACAGCTTGTGCTTTCAGATAATTTTTAAGCAGATGAAAAGTGCAACTCTGTTTCCAAAGAACAGGGTCCTATTCCAAGTTTTTTCCCTGCCTGGTATCTTCTAAGAATTCACTTTCACTGCATGAGACGCTGCAGGAGTCTGGCAACAAATATAAAATCTGCTCCCTCAATCTTGCACCTCTTTTGAGCAACGGAACTCTTGTTTCAGTTTGACCTAAATTTAAGATCAAGAAACAAGGGTTACAGCTGTAATGAATTTTGCTGCATTTTTCAAAGATGATATTTTAACAGAACTCATTCAGCTTTGCTGAAGACACAGGATATTTTCAACTGCTGATGACTAAATCCAGAAGTCTCAGCTAGCTTCTTATTTTTTAGTCTCACAATTTTTATAGCATTTCATTCCTATCTTCTTTTGTTTTTAACAAAATAAACTTTTTGTACAGTGCAGAAGTTCTAGATTTTTCTCCCATGCACTCATGGTCAGATACACATGCTCTGAACTAGGCACTCAGGCATACCGACGTTAGTCTAAATTTGATGTGGCTTCATTAACTGCATTTTTGCTAGAATAAAAGAGGACGTCTAACTTTCCAAAATAAAAATTTAAGAGAATGTCCATAATAATCTGGTGAGGATGATTAACATTTTGACAAATGAAATTTTGCCTCTGAACATTGAATGAAAAGCTTACAGTCTTCTAGAGTTCAGTCTTGGGGAAAGAGAGAACCAATCTACATGAAAGCCTGCAGCTGCCCATAATGAACCTCAACACTGGAGACAACAGGAGTCTGAAAGATACCACCACCACCTGTCAGAAAAGTCCTTTCTGTATTTGGAACAAGGACACCCATCCAGTTCTTCTGATGTCAGACATCCATGAAGCAAAATGTGAGTTGCAATTGGCTCTCACCATCCTCTTCAAGCTTAATAACAGATATTAAGACTTGAAAGGAACAGCACTACTCAATACTTGCCTAGATGCAGACTGCCCATATGCTGAAGAACAATATCGCTGTATGAACAGTGGAACTTGCACAGCCAATGTTCTTGCTTTTTCATCAGATTAGCAAAAGACTTACAGACCTTCCTAGCCTGCATGCTAGCTGGCTGACTCCTTTAGAGAAAGGCAGACTGTTCTTTTGACTTGTAGGATATTCTTCTGTAAAACAACAAGCCATCCCAAAGTTTGACCTGCATGGTGAAGCAGCTAAGACCACTAATTGAAACAGCTTCAACAAGTTTTGACATAACCTATAACGAGTAGATAATGGCGCGCAGGCCTTTCTCATTTTTTTTCTCTCCATTACTTGGAAAAAAAGTTCAAAGCTACCTGCTCCCCCTCTTGTTTATCCATTAATTTGGAGGTTTTTTGAAGCTCTAACATCAGCCAAAAAAAGTGAGCAAAGCATATGGCCAAATATACCATCTTGAATAAGGAAGAGACTACCCTGTCAACTCCCTCCTTCGTGCTCTGCCTAAATTAGTCTCGGGTTCTCACCTTTGTCAATCCATCCCAAACCTTCACCATGAAGCTGGAGATAAAGAACTTCAAGTAATAGGTTGCAGGAAAGATTACTTCATCCAAACGAACTGTTTCTGAAACATGTCAAATACTCTCCAGTTATTTAACACAACTCACAAGCAATTAAAAATTGCTTCTCAAGGAGAACGAAATGAGGTTTACAAGTTCATGCAATCATTCACACTGGCACTTCATGATGTACCTTATGGAACTATCACAGTCAGACTGTACTTCTGCAAAAGCTGGGCCAAAAAAAAAAAAAAAAAGGCAAATAGAGATTAAAAACTCCTCTGCTATTGATACTGATGTTGCCCGGAACAGATCAACTGCAGGAAGGCCCATATGACCACTTTTAAGCACACAGATACCATGATATTTTCAAAACAGGCCTTGAAGAAAGGAGAACAGAATCAAATGTAATCCCTATCCACGCAAAAAAAATAGGCACCTGAGGCTATCAACTTTTGGAGGTAATAGGCAGACATCAGTTGAAAAGGGGTCAAACCATGAAGTATTTATTTTGATAAAACATCACAGGTATAGCTATTATCAAGATCCCAGCAACATGCACTCTTCAAGCTCACTGGAGTTTATCTAAAGTGATGTTCATTTTCTAGATAAACTGCCTGGGCTGAAACCACTCAAGTGTAAGGAGGACATGAATGAATAAGCTAAAATCAGAATAACACCTTGCATTTCTTTTGTGCCTTCCTTTTCTGAATGTCAGGCAGTTATGCAGAAGAGTCCTCTCATGCATTCCTGGCTGTTCTTCCTCAAATGGAGGACATGTAAGAAGCTGAGGCACTGACTGCAAAATTAATTCACTCTGGGTCATAAAGCATAACATCAGAGCTTCGGTTAAAGAACCAGGGTGAGAGAATTACAGTTCTCCCCTTATTTGGAAAAAATCTGTGCATTCATAGCCCATCTGTACAATGGTGATTCTGACCCCTGGGTGCGCTGGCCAATGAGATGAAACTTAATCTACCACTTTGTTTTCTTAAAAGGGAAACCTCAGAAAAGACTTAAAATACTTACTAATAAGCATTCCTGCAACATCTCTCATCACTATGTCTGGACCTTGAAGATAGCCTAGGGCTTGTGACAGGAACTGGGAGGTATGACTATAGTTATTTTGCAGCTAGGAAAAGAAAAGAAAGATGAAATATGCAATGTGAATGGCATGGTCACTCCATGTCTGAGAGTGTGTGAAACTGAAATGGTACAGTTAAGATTAGGAAATGCATGGAAGATGCCACATTAGCCTCTGTCAGAACTTACCCTCTCATTCCCCAGGATTTAATTTCTATTCAAAAATAAAAGGTCTAAGCCCTCAAAGTCTGCAAAGAGGAAGGAACTGCAATTACCTTTACGCTACCAGCTCTTTTATTGTTATATCATACAAGCAAACTACAGTTGCCCTACTGTACTTTCCAAAGACAAATGGCATGGTCTCCATGATGCTGTTCCATACCAGCTTGTGGATCATTGTTTTATGTTATGTCACTTTGGACATAATGGAAGAGAGTTAATTTGCATTTCTGCAGAAACAAAACGTGATGAATAAATTAGGTAATCTCTTTCTTTAATTTCTCAGAGTCTTCCTGTGATCCTCCTTTTCCCAAATAAGAAACATAATCTGGGCAGGAACTTGATAAAGACTTTTAGGAACTCAAGTAAGGTACAATACAAGGTTATTTACAGTGGCCAACATAGAGAAGGCCAAAGCGAGCAGAAGCTAAGGTCAACTTACACTTACTCTATGAGCACTTGCAGACTGACACAAGGACACTGTGTTGTTGGCTCACACTCCAAATATTTGGACTGAATTGGCTCTGGCCCTGCTGGAGTAATCAGCTCTTTGGAAAAAAAACAACCAAGCCTCCTTCAAAGCAGTGCCCTTTCCTTCCACACTATCCTCTAGCGTCTGTCAAAAGTGACTCTGCCAATGGGCTACACCGCAGAGAAGTAAGTACAAGGGAGGTGATTCTCACAGCGTCCCACAGGGAGTCAGAGAACACAATTAAAGCAACTTCAGCATCTACCACTTGCACAGAATCATTATCATCCACAAGATGGAAGAGCAGAGGGACAATGCTGTTGATGACTTCTGTCTGCATGGTCTTTCTTTCTGGATTCTTTATCCCACACATCAGCTATCCAAAAAGAGAAATATTAACTGTGCAAATACTCTCCTCTCCTGGGAATGATACACAGAGAAGACCAAAACCTGTTGAATGCCATATCAGTTCACAGGATAGAATAAATCTGCAGAGTAAGTCCACCATTTATTTGCTGACGCAACTTTACCACAGCTGATCAGAGCCCAGGAACTTCCATAGGCCACCCTCTCAGCACAAGAAGCAAGGATTCTTGTGCTGGGGAATTTCTCCTCAGATTAAATGACAGTAAAAATAGATGCAGTTAAAAGCAGCAGCAGCGAGGGGACAGAGTGGATAAGCCATCCTATTGTATTTCCTGGAAGATGTGTGACAGTGTAAGTAAAGAAGAGGCTCAAAAGAGAGAATTACTTGGGAAACACAGAAAGTAAAGAAGGTACAAGTATTCGCTCTGGATTCCAAGTACTACATCCCCAAAGAATGGGTGAATGTTGACAGGGATGTCAATTGAGATGGGACCAGTGCCCTCCCTGTGCAGGATATGATCTCTGGTATTTTGCACATGGTATCTACAACACTCTCTTCCTCAGATTCGTAGAAGAAATCCATTATTCTGGACAGCTGGGTAGACAGAAGATGCATCCTTATGAATAAAGTAAGCCTCTTGTGAAAAGATGTTACCAGGGAACCCATGCCATTTCTCACTCCCTTCTTGTCCCCACTAGGAGCTTTGAGAGTTGAACACTCATAAACCCTGCCATCAGACCCTGCACTTCTCTTCAGGCTAAGCCACTCCCTGCATCATACCCGAAACCACATGCTCAGTCCTTGGAAACAAGAGTCAGACCATGTCTCACAATTTGCTAAATGTGTCACTAACTAATTTGCCACGCATAAAACAAAGGCGAGACTTGTTTGGGGTCCTCGGCAACTTTCAGTGCATGGAGTAATCTGGACCACTCATCTTTCCTGACTGAAACACCAGGCTCTGCAGAGCCCTCATCCATGCTCTGCTCTTTGAGGTGGGCTCAAGTCCAAAATGATAATTAACTTAGAGATTAGAGGACTGTGACAGCTTTACAAAATGAACAGTAACAGAGATGTTCCTTTTGTGTTAGTTCCCTAGGAAGATAACCTAACCAATTAATTTATGTGCAAAAGATGGGGCACATTAGTGGCTATCTCCTCCCAAGACCCTTGAGTTCCTCCAGGCTGGAAGTAATGCACAGCTAGACCCTGAGCTATCTGGGAAACTGGAAATCACAGCTGATGTTGAGTAAATCAAAGTGGGATCTGCTTATGGAGCACTTTCAGAAAAAAAGAGTCAAATCTCAGAGAAGAGGAGCTGAGAATACCAAGCTGTGGTGGCAAACCACCACCTCTCCTGATTCAGAACAAGTGAATCCAGAAGAATGAGCCACTGAGCTCTCCACTTACAGTTTTTTTCATTCTCTATAGCAAATGCTGCCACTAATTGGCAACAGATCTGCTGAAACGGACACGATGGTTCCCATCCCTCCTCAGCCTACACTGACGGACATACCTAATCTCCATATGTGCCTTTTAACAAGTTATTCTCACCTCAACAAAAAAGATAATTGCAATAATTCTCATCTGTTGATCCTTTTCATTCATGAGGATGACATCTGTTTCTTTGTTAGAAAAGGGTTTTAATTTAGCTCTAGCCCAGCTTAGCACTAGTGCCTAAAGTAGATGAAGCCTGCAGGCCACAGGAGTGAATTGTTAATGAGCTTGAGATATTGCTGAGGATGCGACTGCAAAACCAGCTAGAACTAGCCCTCAAAGATACAGAACAGAGTGGACAGAGGTAACGGTTAACCTTCGGATAAGATACAGAACACAATGGACAGAGGTAACAGTTCACCTTCAGATAAGATGAGGCACTATGAAGCAGGAACATAGCAACCGTCCCGGGATGTAGACGTGAACCAATCAAAAGGAAAGAGACCACCGACTCAGTAAAGACGACTGGAAGATGACTGTCGCTGGCAGGCAGGGAAATAAGGCTGTAAGGAGTATAATTACCCCAAAATTTCTTTGTTCGGGGTCCCTCCCCAGAGGCACCCAGCTCAAGCTGTTATTCTGCTGTACCATCATTTAAATAAATAATTAATTTTGCTGCTAGACGTACGTGAGACTCTGTTCCTCGGAAACCTAGGGTCAAACTGTTTCCCTGACATTCTTTAAAAAGATCGTGTACTCATAACACAAACTATACAATTCACTGCAAACCAAAGCAGAAAGCAGCTGTACTGCAATTAGAATTTTACTGTATTAGCACATGGCACTGCGTTTAAGGAACAGTATATAAGGGGTTCCTTATCTGCTTATTTGGATGGCAGGCATTTAAAGTCATTTTTGTAAGTGCCTACTTTTACATGTTATACAAGCCTGGAGAAGTTAAGGTAATGCTTTCAGGAAGGTACCATCCGAAAGAAAATATTAATAAACAGAAATACCCTTTCCATGATATCACTTATAAAGCATTTTTACTGGAGTAAATTTGGGAACTCTGCTAATAGAAGGACTGGATTTCAGTTGATGTTCTGCTGTGGCTCAGCTCTTCTTTACCCAGTTCTTTTTCCTAAGTTCTTACTTATCCTCTGTAACAGAAATGCAAATACAAGTTTTCTTCTGCTTTGTTATTATTCTCATTCCTTTAGAAATGATTAAACTTAAGTGCCATCAAATATGGTTTGACTCAGATCACACACCAAGCTGCTGGTAGGGCTGAGAAGAGAAACTACACCTCACTCTTAATACTCTACATTTTCTACTGGGCCTATCCTTAGCAATGAGGCCATGTATTGCTGTTTGTTTTTCAGCTGTTGCCCACAGCTTGCATTCTGTCTTTTAGGCAAAGGAGGACACTACTTTAGATGCACAAGATGTAACAACTCCACTCCTGCAGTTATAACATGCTGAGAGCTCTGAGGGTTTTTGTCAAAGAAACAAACCCAGCTTCATCAGGAAAATTCACTGGTCATGAAGTCTAGTCATTCTGCGTTCATTATAATTTGCAGAAATCAGAGTAGCCTCCGTGAGAAAAGCCTCTTACACGGGGACGAGGAGATAAGCTCACAGGAAACGGAGATATTTTCCACTGGTAAATGGAGAGAGGTTTCTGTGTCTTTACATACACTCCTGCTTCACCGCAGCGTAGATACATCGTTTCCACAGCATGGTGCCAAACACTGCAGAACATAATTATTTCTACCACTACATGCCCTGGGTGACTAAACTCCTCCAAGGGCTAATGAAAAAAAAGAGAGAAATGAAGGAAAGAATTATCAGCTTAAGTTCACAGCAACTCTCTCCAAGATAAGATAGCTATACACGCTGGTGCTGCACCACCATTTTTTGGCACTTCTGTTTTTGTTGGCTTTCCTATTCCTTTTTGAGTGACAGGCCCCTGTTCTGGCCTCAGTGTAGCCACCTCCCAGGCAAGTGCAATGATCATAAGAGATCCAGCAGATGAATCATGACACTGCTGCAATACAACCTCGTAGAAAGGACATTCCCTTCTCTTCAGTCCAGCACACCTTTCATTGTCCAACCTTATCTGCTCTCACAGAGCACTGCAGTGTAGGGAGGCATATCCATCAGCTAGGCACTTAGCTGTCAGCATTCTACCTAGCCTTACTTGTTTTTTGCAGACCTAAATCTATCTAATGAAGTCCAATATGCGGGGTTTTGGGCATACCCTTCTATTCTGCCAGACTTCAGATTGCTCACATCAAAACAAAGCTGCTCTAACATGAATTTTAGTTGATGTGCAGTTGTGCTCCCTGCCCTCTCACAACCATGGTCTACTTTTAAGACTAGCCACAGCTCCACAAACTGTAGGGATAACAGAAGAACTCTCATTAAGACAGGAACACACTGAGAAGGGATGTCTAGAATAACATGAATTTTCCTGTCTTCATCTCAACGCAAACTACGCTGACTGTATTCAGGCTGTGCTACTACAGGTTTAAATCTCACATATACTTCTGACTGTACACATCAGCTTGTCTGAGAGTAGAGCCCTCATCCCCATCTCTGCGCACAATTTTCCCATCTGTCCTCCTCTACCCCATCCTGCATACCTCCAGAGTGTTTTGGAGCTCCTTATAACTTGGGCTTTCAAACAGAAAACCTTGTAGCATCTCACTGAGCACCTTCAAAGCCTGAAGGTATTGATTCTGAATCATAGGGAAAACCGGAGGAAGAATTCCATAGCCCAAACCTAGCTGTTACCTAGTCAAACAGATGATTACCTGCGAAGCAAGCAAGGACACTGTCCAAATCTGATAGGAAGCTCTCTGGTTCAGATGATCCCTTTCCTTACTAATCCAGGTGAACTGCTGGCTGGCTGCTCCTTCAGCCATTATAAAATCTCATTAGAAAGCCTCAGTAATAGCTGAAGAGTGTCAGTGCTCCTGAGACTGTTGCTGAGTCATACCCAAGAGGAGAGGAAAGGACTCACTAATTATGTCCAAAAAACTAGCCTCCAGTGGGACAACAATCAACTCCTTCCAGATGCAACAGATCAGCATTTTGGGCCCAGATTCTCCAAAGAGGTCAGGTTCTATTTATCTACAAAATATATTCATATTTCCCAGGCAACCATTAGCAGTATCGACAAAGAACACAGGAGCGCATCATTGCTGCTCAAGGTCTAGACTAAAGTACCACTTCTTTTAGCGCTGAACTCTTTTTAGCTTCTGAACCCTAGTGACTGCAGTCACAAAGATGACTCCCTTTTCCATATGGAGCCAAAGATTTCTGGAATGGAGAAGGGTTTGTTTCAGTGCTTTACATCTCTACAAGGTAACCCCAGAGTGTTCCCAGCATTACCTTGGCAACAAGCGTACCCCAAGCCTGTTCTTGCAATGCAGCTAGTGAGGTCAGAGAGAATACACTCCTGAAAGTAGCACTGAGAAGCTCCGATTTGTCTCTTATGTTGACAATAGCTTTAACTGGCTGAAAAAAAAGAGAGAAGCACACGTTCAGTTTTGCAGAGCTGAGGTGAAGCTAAATTTGTCAGACAACTAGGTTTACTTGGTTAGTCAAACCCAGTAAAAGAGGTACACTTCTGTGAGAGGTACCTGGAAGACATAGGGTCAAAAGCTAAACACTGGAAGAAGAGGGGACAAATGACAGATCTGTGAGAGATGCCATACTTTAGAGCTCCGAGTTAGACCATTACTTCCTGCCATGCTGTTGTGGATACTGAAGCCAACAGCTCCTGGGTGATGATCTCCTATAAATAGCAAAGGAGACCCACATAAACAGTCAGCACTCACTGCAATCCTCACCCTCCCCAGCTCACCACAGCACTCACTGTTCTGACTGGTTCTGCTTCTTTCTCAGAGGCATCTCCTTTAACATTTGTGAGTAGTACTATTTGCTTTCAGGCCCACCACCAATTCTTGCTTCTGCCACAGCATAAACTCCTTTGGATTGTGTCTCTTGGTGACAGCCTTCAGGAGCAGCTCAACAGACTTCAGCAAACTTTGCTTTAATGGTCTAAACCCTCCTCAAAAACAGGAATTTAAAGCCAAACATTAATGCAGAAGGGACTCCCAGCTAAATAGAAAGTTCAGTTATGTCACCTATGTATTTAGGTTTTAGGAATTTTATTAAAATCAGTAGGAGGCAATTAGACTTGTTTGCTTAATTTGGATAGAACTGTACGTGAATAATTTAATCTTAGATATAGAAGACATCTTTTTTTATTAATTAGGGAATAAGGTAATAAACTTTATGATGTGTTACAACTGGAGCACGTTCAAACTAATGAAGTTGTATTGACATTGTTATCTGACAAGATACTTACTGAAGTCAAGCTGTTCTGACTTCACATTTTGATACCTTCTAGTCAGTTCAATAAAGATAGCATTGTAAGGCCTACAGATAGGATGAAGTCAATGCAAAGTAAGCAATTTTTTAACCAATAGAATAAAGAAACCTCAGTTTAATACAGGGTCTGTTACTGAATACATAACCTGGTATATTTAGAGATTAAAATGATTTTTAAAAGACTGTTCTTTGAAGCTGCTTTCCCAAGATAACATTCATCCTAATTCTCCCAACCAGGCTAACTAGACACTGAAAAAAAAATAAGCAGGAACTGTACTGTCATCCATAATCCAAGTTTGCGTTTTATTATTTTAAGCCTTTCTATATAACTGTGTTTCCAGTTTTGTAATGAAAATTTTAACCCATCGTTTTGCAAGAATAAAGTCTGATATTTTCACTGCAAGTTTGCCTAGCATTTAAAGCAAATTCAAGTAACTTGGCAAACATAAGGCATACATTTTTCAACAGTAAGTCTAAATGAAGTGATGTTGCAGACAATTCCTTGGAGGTATCTGCAGCCCAAGAACCATTCAGAATCTTAAGAGCTTTGTATCCTGCCAAAACCATTCTGATTCCATAACATCCACTGCCAAATCAGAAAGCAAGCACTAGCAGATATCTCTCTAAAAGGTGAAAAAACAACAGAAAGATAATCCACAACTCTGAAACATCCCAAGGATAAAATGCACACACAGGGATTTATACTAACAAAGTTTGCAGTTTCATGTATTATAATATATAGAATGTAATTATAAAGTACTCCTCCTTCTAGGGAATATCAGACATAACAAATTAAGTCAAATCCCTCCTTAGAACGTGAATCAAACAAAACCAAGAGCCACTGAAAATTACTGCCCTATCGGAACTCATTGGCAATCGCTTGCTGCCTGCTGATTCAACTACTTATCTAGATATAAAGGCATAACAGTATACCATACCAGAGGGCTCCAATGGAAACACTCAGTCATGCTGGTGGTGATCTTGCCTACTGCAGAAAAGGACACACAGCTGTAACACTGGTGGAGCGTTCAGTTCACCTATCTCAATTTTGAACTCAATATAGAGCACTGAAAGAAAAGACAGAATACACCCCATAACCTTCGTTTTCTGCACAGCAATTCCCAATTTACTCACACAAAGCATTGCCTGATAATTCAGGCAAAAATCAGATACTACAGCAACTGGACATAAGTCACTCTATCACAGGCATTCAGACAGACAGTAATCAGTTGCCAGGTAACAGCATCCCAACCTTGGGACATATTTTGCAATGACATTTTTGAGGTAATGCAAAGACTTCTGGCTCCATTTAATGCTAGAACTTTGTGAACTGAGACTTCTTCATTCAATCCCTCTGGGAGAAAACAGATACTACTTCACTAATAACCCAGCTGAATATGAGGCAATGTCGTAATTTAACAGAGGGACTTTAGAAGGAAAAACGCTCGTCACTCTAGCTGAGGGGCAGTCTAACATTACACTCAATACCTGTTAAAAGTACTGATGGAAGCTGAACTGTGAAATAAAAGAATGAACTGATAAAGTTATAAGCATTTTTTATCTACAACAGAAAAAAATAAGAAACAGTCCTCTATATACAGAACTGTGTTAGTGCATCACTGGTGCTTCCTCTTTTGGTAAGTGCATTTGTAAAACTATTTTTGCGTAAGAAATTTTTGGTATGAATGACAATGCGAAGGGATCTCAAAATGCCTTCACATCAACTGACTAGTTTTATTTTTTAAGCTTGCACTTCTGAAGCTTAACAATTCCACACAGGAACAATAAATAGCCCTAATGAATACAGACAGAGTCAAAACGGAGGACTCTATAGAATTGTAGTGTATGGCAACCCCCACATAAGTGGCTTAGTAGGGGAATCAAACAGACAAAGGATTATGGAATGAGCAGCATCTTTCATGCCAACCGAGTTGCGTACGTCCTTTGTTCTCCCTCACCACCACTCTGATCTACTGCTTGGTTCTCGGCATGGTTCAGTCAAAACAGCTCCTAGCTCAATGCCTAGGTAGAAGCCTTACTTCTCAGGCTCCCTGCAGAACTCACCGAAGCTCAGAGGAAAAAAGCCTTAAAGAAAAGGATTCACACATACCCTTGTTTCTCTTTGGCTTTCTTACTCACACTGAAGTGCTCAGTGTACCACATAGAGCTGGCTGAGTATTTTTAGAATTAGCTTTCCAGGACTTTTTCAACAAACTCATCTTCTTGTTACAGAAGAATAACCAACCTATCAAATTGCCAACCAAACTGGCAGACTACTGGTCAAGTTACAGCAATATTAATGGTACACCACACAACCTGATGGCACATAATATATCGTAAGAAATTTACTCATGTGCAGGTGACTATATCAATACAAATACAGCCAGTGAGCTGCCTAAGGAGTTCAGAATTTCACAATATTTAGGATTTCTATGCCACGGGAAGCTAGAGAAAAATACTTTACATTAAAATTTCTTATTTCTTTCATTTAGAGTCACAAAATCAGTTTTGCATTTGAGTAGTCCCACAACAGCCTGCATTACTTGACTCAGTGTGAGGTAAAAAAGCAGTCGAGCAACTAAAGTGTAATTTAGAACAGATTCACAATAGCTTAATGCAGCACTGCAGCTGAACCAGGCAGTCCCACCTGTTGCACTTGCTTATTCCCTTCCCTGCGAGCCTCTTCTTCCTCCAACCTCTTGTGCTTGTACAAGCAATGTATGTCCCATAGTGAACTACATCAAGGAACTGACCCAAATTAAAGGTTCAAACTAATCAGAACATAAAAGGTGTGTGTGTGTGTGTGGGGGGGGGGGGGCATTTTAAATTCAGGTCTGTTTTAAAGTAACTTTGAAAAAATAGCATTATAAGTAGAGCCTTGGGAATTTGACCCAAGGCAGCAGTGCAGTCCCTTCTCCCCCAAATGACCTCTTTAGGTGCCAGAGATAGTACCAGAACCTGCAGGCGTAGCTTTTCTACCGGCAAAGCCAGTGTAAACAACTTCTGCAGACATCCAGCTCCAGTGCTTATTTCTAATCCTGCGCTGCAGTTCTGATTCCTCTTATCTGTAACACAGGCATGTTCCTGGGATCATGTAAACTGATCAGTGAAAAGGGGAGTTAAACAAAAACCCTCCTAAAAAAAAATGTATAACCTGAATCATTTTATTGATCCAGTTTATTGCAAAATCCTGCCTAGGTGCAGCATTTTGCAATAAACTGGAGAGAAGAGCAGTTAAGTCTGCTGCAAGAACTGAGACATGCAGCCACAGCTAGGAGGTCAGGAATACACCAGGCACCCACATGATGCAGCCTGCTCGAGCCAGGAGCGCTGTCTCTCCCTCTTCCTTTAGGGCCAGCGCGAGCCCTACCTTCCCACCAGCGCCGAGTCCAGTGGGATCCGGCAGATACAGCACAGAGCCCCACGTTATTCCCTGGCAAGCGTCTGCTTGCCCTCATCCCTGCCGCAGGGGCTGTGCCCAGCACCCCTCCAACTCCGCCATCCGGCCCTGAAATCCTCCTCAGCCCTCTCCCTTCGCCCTGGCCCCAGCCACATCTCGCCGCCCCTCGGCGACACCTGGCTGAACACGTCCGCCCTGCCCCTGCCTCAAAACAGGCGAGCCCCTCCGGCTACGGACCACAGCACATCGCGGGAGGGGGCCCGGCGCCCTCGGGCAGGGCCGGGCAGGGCCAGCCACACCCCGACGCCCGGCTCCACGGCCCCACACGGCCCCACACGAGCCCGCAGGCGCCGCCGCCGCGCCGCGCCGCCGCAAGGCCCAGACGTTTCCCACGCCCTGCTCGCGCAGCCGCGGCGCTGATTGGCGGGCGGCGGGAGGCGGGCCGCGGCAGAAGGTAGGGCTCGGCGCTGATTGGCGGGAGGCGGGAGGCGGGCCGCGGCAGGAGGTAGGGCTCGGCGCTGATTGGCGGGAGGCGGGAGGCGGGCCGCGGCAGGAGGTAGGGCTCGGCGCTGATTGGCGGGAGGCGGGCGGTGGGAGGAAGTGGCTCTCGGCGCTGATTGGCGGGAGGCGGGAGGCGGGCCGCGGCAGCAGCGGCAGCAGCAGCAGCAGGAGGCGGGTCTCGGTGGTGATTGGCGGGCGGCGGCGGGCCGGCATGGCGGGCCGCGGCGAGCTGGCCTGGCGGCGGCCGTCGCCGGCCGTGGCCCGTAGGCGGCTCAAGGCGCTGCGGACTGTGGTGGCGTGGAGGGGCAGGGCCGAGTGGGACCAGGTGATGGTGGGGTTGTACTGCGGGGACAGCCGGCTGCAGCAGGAGGCGCTGGATCGGGTCTCGGCCTGGAAGAGCCGGTACGGGCGGCCCGGCGGTGCCGGGGGGTGGGGAGGCGCCCGCAGCCCTGCGCGGGTGGCGCGGCGTCCCGGGAACCGGCCTCCTCTGTGCCCGCCGCCCCGGGCCGCCCCGGCCTTGTGTGCGTGGGGCCCCCGGGCGCCGCGGGGCGCGGCCGCGCCTCCCTGGCGCTGCTCTGCGGCGGGGGCGGTGCGTGCAAATCGCCGTTACCGCCCCCCGGCCGTCGCGCCCACCAGCGGCCTTCAGGCACGCAGCCCCCGCAGGTCCTGTCGGTGGTGGTCCGGAGCGGCTCCGGCTCTCCGTGATCCAGAAGTAAGGTGGGCCCGCGGGCACCCTGGAGGCAGGAGCCCTGCACGCTCCCAGGTTCACAGGCTGGTTTTTCTCGAGGCAGTGTGCCGCTGCGCGTGTATCCACGGCTCCCAAACGGCCTTATTCTGTCCTTGTTGCTCCTGCTGCATCCGAGTCTAGTCAAGTCCAGGTGTAGTGTCTTGTATTGTGTGTGTGCTCTGTATGTCAGTATGTGCTTATTTAACATATGCAGAGGAATTGCTATATAGTTGCTCTGCTCCAAATAAAACCTTCAGGAGGGAACCTTTGATGCTGTCTTTCTGCATTCCTTTTCTCAGGCTCTGCTGTACCACAAAGTATAAAAAGCAGCCTGAAAGGCACCCCCTTTTTTTAGGGAGAGTATATTCTTGCAGGACCGTTCACATCTTTTTCCTTTATCTCTAGGTACGGCCCCAAAATGCCTCTTGCAGTAGATTGTACTGCTGAACTGATTCGTTGCAAGGTCCTGGATTCATCTGGCAAACTGAGGTCACACGAACTCATCCTATCGTACGGGCTGGCCCTTGTAAGGTAGGGCGCTGAAGGCCTTTGTGGTGTGAGGAAAAAGAAGGAGATATGGACAGAATAGTGTTATTTAGCTGTCTAATTTAATTCTTTGTCTCTGTGACTGCAGCACTGTTGCACAGCCTGTGGGGTATTTATCTCTGGGGTTCCAGGTTTCTCTGCAGCTGCTGATAATTATTTATCTCTTCTGTAACCCACATGCAGATTTGTCAACTTGATCACAGAAAGGAAACAGAAAATGGTCAGCATTCCTCTGAGACAATTAGCCAGAGAGGTAATTATTTAATAAGAGTTACCTGATAATTTATGTACATACAGCGAGCATAAGTGGCTATTAATAACATTGGAGGGAGGGAGCTGTGGAGGTCACTTTTTGTTACTGAAATAATGGCTGTAGGTGCCATTTCTTTTCATAGAGTTGATTTGGGTTGTATTACTCAACTGCAAAGCATTAGAGAGGCTTGATGTAACTACAGCTAAAGCTTTATTCTTTAAAATCACGTTTGAATTAACAAAGGGTGATGTTCATGAAAGTGTTTTGAAGCCTGTGTGATTAAAAGTCTTGATTTAGCACTAAACAGTTCTGCTGACAGATCCACCACCCATTTCTGTTTCTTAGCTCTTGAGTTATGGAAAAAAGAGCTAAGTCTAGTGACTTGAGAACCAAACTTAATACACAAAAAAAACACTTAATCATATCACGCTTATGGGAGTTGATGTTTTCATCTTGTCATCCTCTCTTGTTTGAGGTAAGCTTGTCCATTTCTGTGTGCAGGAGGAAAAGCAGAGGATGTAATTGTAGTAGCAGAACCAACTTGAGTTCTTTTATTGCCAGTTGGGCCAAGCATCATACCAGGATCTGAACAGCAAGTTTTGAAAGTGAATAGCAGACAGTATTTGAGACTCTACTATACATGCAGCATTGTCGGGTCAGTGGGTGAGAATGGTAAACTGATCTTTCTTGCTTGGTTTTTAAGCAAGATGCTGCTTCTCACCTCTTAGATGCTGAAATAAATTATTGCTAATACCTTGTCAAGCTTCAAAATTGTGATCTTGCCTAGGTAAGGTCAGTTATCCTTAAGAAAATGCAAAAATGAGTGCAACTTGCAGTATGTATAATTCAAGTATCAATCTGTCATCCAGAATGTTTCATCAGTTTAAATACAATTTAACCACACCTTAGTATCTCATTAAATTATACATAATGCCTCTGTCTAAAAAGGCATCCATTTGTTGTAAGCAGCATTGGAGAACTTAAACTATAAAATCCTGAGTTTGTATGGAAGAGTAGCTGTCTGGATTACTGCGGGGTCAGAGGAGGTGACCTCAATCTCCCTCTGAAGAGGGAAGCTGGTGGAACAGCAGTGCAGGAGCAGCCCAGAAGATGCTGTTGTTCATACTTGGGTAGATGTTGCCTAGAGCTTTCCGGTGTGTGCCTATGGTTATGGCGTGACACAGTGGGAATTGTATGGTAATATCTGCGGCTGTTCCTCCAGGTGGATATCCCCATCTGGGTTGTGGATCTCCGTCATGAGCTGACCCATGGAAAGTTACCCCAACTAGCACTCTGCCGCAAGGGTGAGTACCATCCTAGGGGGCATGCTGGGTGAGTGTTCCCCTCAGCTCAGGGCAGTGACCAGAACACCATGCTTCTGTGTCCCTCCAGCAGCTAGGACTGCTGCTGCTGGGGGACCAGGGCCAGCTGTGGTGCCTCAAGGGGAACAGCTGCTCCCCCACTGTGGTGCCCTCTGTTTTGGTGCTCTCCATTTTGGGGGCCCCACAGGGCACCAGCAGGCTCAGCGTGAGGGGGAGAGCTGTGGTGTGAAATGCCTGGGAGGAGGTTGCCTCTGTCTGTTGGCTGAATGGTGCTTGGTAGAGATCATGCAGAACAGGGGGGAACCCATAGAAGAAGTGGATATTACCATTCCCTCTACATTGTCTTCTGCCATTGGAAGACCTGGGGCAAAATCCTCATTTTGGATAGTGGAAAACACACCTGGAAATAGTCAAAATTGGACTCTCAAAAAGGGTTGGAAGTTTTCTCACTTTCTGGGAAGGAATGACTTGCCATTTGATGGAAACGAGCAGCCAGCTGTCCTACTGGAGATGCTCCTCTGCCCTCCTGGCTCCAGGCTGTGGCTTGTTGTAGGGAAGCTGTTCAGAGACTTTCTCCCTCCCCTGAAAAAAAAATACTGGAAACAACAGCTCAGCCGTGTTGCTTCTTTGTGGCATGCGAAGTTCGTGTCAGTGGAAGATAAATAATAAATACTTTTTCTGATGCTGTAGTGGTACCAGGGACGCACAAAACATCCAGTTCCAAGAGAGGTGCAGTAGGTACTGCAGTTTTGACTAAATGACCAGCTCACGGCATTTAAAGGGATTTCCCCGTTCCTGGGAATTTTGAGTTAAGCACTGAGAAGCCAGATAAACAACCTTCAGCAAGTTCCCTTGGTTGAGTTGGGTGCTGAAATAGTGATGGGGAAAAAAGGGTTTTCCCCCTCCCCGTCTACCTAATGTATGATTACTGTATTCTCTGCACAAAACTTGAATGTTGTTATAGACACTGTGTTGATCATAGTGATTTAAAAAAAAAAAAAGTGACTCATTTTCCAGTCAGACCTCTACTGCTGGGACTTGCTTTCTGCTTGTATTTGGCCTAGCTTGAGCGAGGTGCAGTACTATAGAAGCACGTAAACTCTCTTGTTGCCGAGAAGGGAGTGGGTGGGTGTCACTAGGTCTGTAATGTTATTTTTCTTTGCTGTCGTTCACCTTTTTATTCACAGAGTTGTATGTGATTTCAGAGTTTAGCTTGCATACCATGTTTCTTTTCACAATGCAAGTTAGCAGCATATCACATAAGTACATTAAATAATGAAGAAAATCTCACTGAGAAGAGAATGTGTGTCCTGTTCTCCTTTAGGATGCGATGTTGTGCTGGACTGGCTACGAAAGACGTACTGGAGCCGTCAGCTGGGCAATAATTTGTGTGAAGAAAGCGAAGAGGAGGATGAGCAGGAAGAGGCTGAAGCAAATACAGAGATGGACAGTGACACATGGGAGATTCAAACCCCACAGCATGAGGCCTGTCAGAAACACAAGGAATTCCATGGTAGGCGTTCCTGGAACAGTGGTAGATATAAGAATTATATCTTTCCCATGCTAGACAAAACAGTTTAGAGTGTCATCTTCTGTACTGCCAAAGGGTAGAGATGTTCTTCTGCTCACATTTGTGAGATTACTCTTTGGGCTTTGGGAGATTCTTGGGGTGCCTGAATTTTTCTGGCATATTAGCTCACTGAATTTGTAGCACAAAATCTCTTACTTGTATTGGATGTCCAGTACCCTGATCAGTAGCAGCAGTTATATTGACGTGTTCTAGGGCAAAGCATTGTAAAAACTGGTTGTAGTTCACGGTTCTGACACTGAGGCCACTAATGACAAAGAAAGCCATGTTCCTTTTATAGCCATCAAAACTCTGCAGATTCATAACTTAAGCAAGAGCGGGATGAAGGCAGTTCAGTCTGTTCTAAATATTTAGCATGTGGAAAGGAAATTGCTCTAGTTATTAACAGTATTTAAAGAAAAAAGAAAATCACTGGTAGCTCAGCCTGGACATAATTTGAGATACCAAGTACAAAACACTGAGAGAACTTGGGCAAACTCTTCCAGTGGTTGACTTTCCATCACCAGAGTCTCTGAATCCAAGATCCGGTGCCTTTCTGAAAGTGGTTTTCTACTTTGGATGACTTACTGGAGGAAGCCTTTTGGTCTGTCTCAAGCAGGACCTCAGGCTAGATGATTAGTCTGTGAGTTTGGTAGCTGTGAGGTAACAAACTACCTCAAACAACAAAACCAGCTAGTCATAACTTTTCTGACAAAACTTGGTCTGTTTGTGGGGAGTAGCTCAGCCCAACAGGTTACAGCAGCACTATCAAAGGTCTAGAGGTTTACACAAGTTCTAAAATGACCCTCACTGCTTCCTAGAAGGTCACACTAGGTGACTATAATGACTTTCTGGTATTAAGATCTGTGGATTTGTTGAAAGTCCTTTCTAGGTTCCTTCATAGTAGGCTCCTTGATAGGTACCTGCGATCCAGATACATTAGAGAATCACAGAATGGTTGAGGTTGGAAGGGACCTCTGGAGATCGTCTAGTCCAACCTCCCTGCTCAAGCAGGGACCTCTAGAGCATATTGCCCAGGGTCACATCCAGACGGGTTTTGAATATCTCCAGCGAAGGAGACTCCACTACCTCTCTGGGCAACCTGTTCCAGTGCTCTGTCACCCTCACAGTCAAGAAGTTTTTTCTCAGGTTTAGGTGGAACTTCCTGTGGTTCAGTTTGTGCCCGTTGCCTCTTGTCCTGTCGCTGGGCACCACGGAGAAGAGGCTGGCCTCATCCTCTTGACACTCCCCCTTCAGATACTTGTACACGTTGATCAGATCACCTCTCAGTCTTCTCTTCTCCAGGCTGAACAGGCCCAGCTCTTGCAGTCTTTCCTCATAGGAGAGGTGCTCCATTCCTCTAATCATCTTTGTAGCCCTCCATTAGCTACATTATTCTTGTGCTTTGAGACTAATACAGAATTAATTAGAGCAATTGAAAACGAGAGGCTGTATCTAAATTTTGGAACCCAAAAGCATCACCAGCTCTCTTGTGAGAGTATATATATTGGCTTCTACCTGACTGCGTACTGGGTGAGGCTCAAACTTGTGCTATTCCTCCCTCTCCATGACTACCCTCAAAAAAAAAAAAATCACTGAGAGAGCAGTACAGACTGTTACAATAGTTCCTTGGGTTACATGTCCAGAGTAATGGAATTGCAGAGTGTTTTTGTCCTACTGTTAAGGTGATCTGACGTGTATTTAGCTAATACTGGGTGATGGCATCATGGTAGCATATGATGACGGCACCTGCGTAGTGAAGTGTTTTGAAAGAGGGTGAAGAGTCCAGTAACGATATGGTTGGTTAGTGAAGAGCTACACTGATGTTGCAATGGATTTAAAACTCAAGCGCAAAGAATATAAACATGCATCAGAACATGAACTGCCCATGGAAAGAATTTCTTCCTAAGCTGATCTATTTAGGGATTTTTGGGGGATTTTTGGGGGGTTTTTTGAGGTTTTTTTTTTTTTTTTTTTTTTTGAGCTGTCTGCCTTTATATCCAGCTTCCCTGTCTTTCGCCACTGCTAGTAGTAAAATGCTGAACTCCTGATTTTGACCCCACATGATAAAAAATATATTACCACAAGAGTCTGGGAGACGCAGGAGCCTTCAGAGGGTTGTCTGACTTCAGATTTATAACTTAATTTCGTTAATGTCTTCCTTGAGCACATATTCAGCAGAACTAAACAGCTGGCCAAGATACATTTGGAGATAGGTGACAAATTTACAGGGGTTCCAAAAATCCCTTGTACAGTGAGGCAAGTTGATCCATTCCCTGTTTAAGCCATATATTTATGTTTATTTCTAGAAAAAGTCAGAGATGTGCTGGTATCCTACAAGAACGAGCAGTTCCGGGTAAGTGCAGTCTGACCATCAGCGCTTTCATTTCTTCTCCTTTCCTGCTTCAGGCAATAAGTCTTCCCTTCATTCCTGCACAAATTGAAGAGGTGGGGCTCTTGGGCAGGCCTCATCTGAAATACCTGAGAGCTAGCAGAACTGAATTGCTGTACTAGGACTTTAATATAACTCTAGGGAGTCATAATTTTTCTTTCTCAGTGCTCTGTAGTAGCATCCTCCCACAGTTAGAATCTATCCAGAAACGCCTGATACTCCTATCGGTACTGAAGACGTGCCAGTCTTCAGTAAGCCAGTGCCCGCATTGCTACTGATACTTGTCAGGTTGTGCACTCTTACCTAAAGTAGTTCTGCTATATAGCATATAGCTGATAGGGGGGCTACAACTGTTGTGGGTGAGGGAAGAGGCTTGATTAGTTACTTATTTAGTTATCTCCTCTCATGCTGTCATACATGCCTTTTCAAAGCAAAGCCTCACTGTAGAGAACAAACAATTTGAGCTGTAACGGTTTCTGATGCACACACTTTGTAAATGGAATCTGTACTTATTGCAGATCCCAAGCTTGCCTTGCCCAGGTGGGTAGTGGTCAGTGTGTTTTCTTTAATTCTGGTGTCTGAAAATTGAGGCTTGTCATTCAGATGTCATTAGCCCAGACTTTCTATCATCTATCCTACATTTTCGCAGTGAGACAGTGACTGAGATGCTGCAATTGCAGGTCTGGAGTCTTACCTTCTTACTGCTGTGGATTGAACTCCTGAATACTTTGCGGTAGAAGTTGCTCTCTGCTTAGCTTCCCCTTCTTAATAATGAGATAGTAGTTTTTCAAATGTGTGGACAGCTGGCTTTTAGGGCCTGTAAAATTTTTTTTGGCTATGGCATGGCCAACATCTTGTCATTAATGGGGAGCTATTCTCACTTTCATTTTGATTAATATCGTTAGGGCTAAAGGAGAAAGTGTGCTAACACTCCAGCAAAGCACAGAATTAGTCATGAATGAGAACTGCATTCAGCAATTTCATTGAAAATGAACATACAGTTTCCCTCATTGTCTTGTTTTAGGAGTTTGTAGTGTGATTTCCCTTTGTTCCAACTTCCTTTTCTGTAGTTGGAGCTGGTTTACTTTGTACGTTTTTTTTCCATTGCGTCTCAGAGGAAACAGATTGATATGTGGTGAGTGACCTGTTAACGTATTAACAGAGCAGAAGGAACTATTTCAAACTGAATTGGAAAATGGGACTTCAAAACTGAAACTGGCCAGGGTTGAAAGGCAGAAAGGCGTTGCTACAGGAGTTGTAGTCAATTGCTAAAGTGTAATTTCAAGTTCAGTCAATAGGTTTCAAGTTGATGACTGGATGTTTAGAATATCGCTAGGAAACCTCACAGGAGAATGGTCTGACTTTGATATGGAGCTTTTGATGAATCCAAGAAGAGACAGTTCTTGATTAATCCAGTTCCAGTTGAGATATAATGGAAACTGCTCTTAAGTCCTGCTTTACACACTAAGGAAGAGGGTTTTGTTGCTGCTTTCTTAAATTTTCTTCTGAAGCTCATGTGAAATTGACTTTATCCCATCCAAATGGTACGAATAGAAGCTGAAGTGTGAACTCCATATTATATGCTTTGATTGAGGTGAGTGCTGCAGGTCTTTGTTTGTTTGTTTTTTCCTGGTCGTCTTCCCAGCATTACTTAGTTTTAAGGATAATACAAGATGGGAGAACAAGTAGACAGTGTTATGATTGTTTTGCATAGGAGGAGGAAACCTGTGGGGTTTGCCTTATTCTTAAAACTGCACAGGATAAAATTCTCTACGTTCCAGCTCTATTAGCTTTTCTTCCTCTACTCTTACTCCAGTTCTGAATACAGTGCAACACTTACATGGAAAATCCATTTGTAATAAAAATGGCAGTTAGAGAGGCATTTTATTTTGCTTCACCCCTGACAATTCAAGGAGCAGTTAATGACCAAAGCCTGATGAAGTAAATTCTGGCTCGTGTCTGAGCTTGTATAAGCAACTCTTACTTATGTGTCTCTCTCTCCTGGGTTACGATTGAAATTTCTGTGGCGATAGACAATAGGCTCAATTTTAAGAGGATGGTTTCCCCATGTATAACAGTGTGTTAAATGTTAGATCTTTAAAATACTCATGAAGGCTGAGGGCCTGTAGCTTTTATGTTTTGTAAGCCTTCCTTCTATACTGCCACTGCAGTGTGTTCAGGGATGTGATACATTGCTTATTTTAGTGTGTTTGTTATATTTAAGTAAAATATCGGTCGAAGCCAAAGTGAATCGATGCCCAAAGGTTTCTGGTGGGTAGGTGTGGCATACCAGCAGGCATGACCCTGTCTTGTGACAGTGCTGTGTGTTGTTCTACAGCCTTTTAAGGTAAAATGTGTTTCCCTCCGCCATTGTTTTTTGTATGTAAATGCTCCAGGCTGGAAGAGTCAGTGGAGTGGACAGTGAGCAGAGGTTATTGATAGAATTGCTGGTTGTCTTGGAAGTAAAGTGGAAGCAATGATAAGGTAAAAAATATTATTGGCTCAGAAGCCACAGCTAGGATGTACCAATCTCCCTGAATTATTGGGACACAGGGATGGAGGGTTTGTGCGATTAATGTCAGTTGCAGTCTCCTTTGTGATGAAAATGTTGCAACTTATTTCTATTTGTACCAGAGTGGGACTTCTTTTCAAATGCTATAGCAAGTGTAGACTGTTGTTGCACCAGCTACAGCCAGTTTAAAAATATGCCATCTCTGAAATTCAGAACTGCATTGGAAAAATGATATAGACTTGTTCTTGTATCCTTTAACAGCAGATAGTTTAATGCATGCGAATAATTATTTCCTTGAACCATGAGAGCAATTGAGTGTTCCAAATTTTAGATAAATACTACTTGAAGCTTTTTTTAGGCATATATGTTAAACACTTCGCAGGGATGGGCATAGCAGAGAAATTGTACCTCTCTTGCTATGGTTGCAAGTCTCCTTGTATAAATGTATATTCTGTCTGTACTCTCTTCCACACAGGAAGAAGAATTGTTAGCAGAAGTCATCTTTGTAACAATGTAACTCTACAATTTCTGATCCAGATACTTCTCTAGCTATTTTGTTAATTCATTATTATATTTAAAGAATATGTAATTAGTCTTTAAGGTATAAACCAGGGCAAAAGGGAGCTCTCTGATGGAGGCTGCATACGTTGGTGCCCAGTTGTGCATATGGATAGGCTGGAGGTTCTTTAGTTAGTTGTAATGTTTAGGCCATGTCTCTATACTTGATTTGTCATCTAAAGTGTCTCTTGCGTCCAGTGGTAGCACTGGACGTATAGGTTAAGTGAGCTATTTGCGTTCCTGAGAAAGGTATATATCAAACCAATAAATCCACTGACTTTTCTGAGAGCTAACCTCCAATACTGTTTCTTCCGTTCTTGGTACAACCTAGTAGTTTGTTTTCCACATTGCTGCTGCTTATTAGACGCTCTCAGCTGACTACGGGTTGCCTAGATGGCTGTGTCGGTTTGATATTTGGATCTTCTATGTGCATAATATGACTGGTAAAACCTTGTTCTGAAAAGGTAACCTCTACCCTACCGTTTCCCCCGTGTGGAGTTAATGATTCAAAATGAGTCTGTCCCAGTCTATACTGAAGTCAAGGAGAGCAAGTATTAGAACAAGAATGAGGACACCAGAAGGGTTCTGTTGTCCTTTTAATTCAAGCCTTTTCAGAGTATGACATGACTTACGTTAATTGTTAATGTTTCCCTAGGAAGGAGAGCTTTTGTGAGGGTTTTCTTCAAGTGGTATTGATGAGGTAAATATGGCATGTGCATCTACTCTTAGTAGCAATGTCTCTTCTGTTTGCTCCAGCTGTCAGGAGATGGTGTAATATCTGTTACTAATGTTTGGATTTTTCCTTCACGCAGGTTATGCAGACGGTGCAGTCTATTTCAAAATCCCGAGAACTGTGGTCTGATTCTTCTTCAGAGGTGGACTGGATTTTAGCTCAGATCAAAGACCTAATGCAAGAGAACAGGTACAGTCACAGAATTGCAGAAAAGTTGGGATTGGAAGGGAACTCTGGACATCATCTGATCCAATCCACCTGCTCAAGCAGAGTCATCTAGAGCAGGTTGCCCAGGACCATGTCCAGTCAGGTTTTGAATATCTCCAAGGATGGAGACTCCACAGCTATCTGGGAAACCTATGCCAGTGTTCAACCATCCTCTCAGTAAAAAAAGTGTTTTCTTATATTCAAGTGGAATTTCCTGTGTTTCAGTTTGTGCCCCTTGCCCTTTCCATATATGAGAACTGAAGCAGTGAAGATCTTTAGATAATCACATATTCAGAGTGTTTCTAATGTTGCCTTGTTGAGATGCTCTCCTTTTAATTTGCATCTGTGCAAGACTTAGTTTTTGTAACAGCAGTGTTATGTCGGTACATGATCAAAACAAGTAGTTACTTTGGAAAATCCTGTGCTTTCAGTGCTTGCTGTGCACTGATCTGCAAAACTTGCCTGTGGTATCCTATGAAAGTGTTGTAAATAACATTCTAGCAGTTCTTCGCCAGCATCTTTGCCTGAATCACTTGTTGAGTCAGCTGTTGTTCTGTCATACACAGCTGCATGAGGTACATTCAGCACTGGTGGTGTGGACATCCAAAGGGATCCAGCATGTGCTTCAACTGTCAAATTAAATCTTCCCCCAGAATGCTTAAACATGGAATTTAGATTCTAGCGACTTCATTTGTGATCTTTGAGGCATCAGTGCTTCAAAGCTGTTGTCCTAACTGAGCTGCAAAATGCTATATGCTGGGAGGATGAAGAGGGGAGTTGTGGCAGCTCATTTTGAAACCCTTGGAACTGATGCAATGTTTGAGAATGCAGCACTTAGAATATCCAGTCACTTCTTAGGACTGTACATTGCTAGTTCTCTACTACTAACACAGCCAAACCAGGTACACGGTTTTTGGTTGGGTTTTTTTTTTTTCACTTTAAGTAATTTCAAGTGGCAAAGTTTCTTTAAGAACTCATGCTGTATCTTGCTGTGAATATTTCATGGACAATGCTCAGAAGAATTTTCTTCCAGCTAAATTCGCTATCTCGGCAGTGCCTACTCTGTTAGAATAGACAGCTAGTGAGTGGGATGGGATTCTGAGGCAGGGCTAACGATTAAAACTTCACTAGAGTCCCTGTGTGGGCACAGTCTAGAGGCAAGGATGCAGGGAAGCGAAGCCTCTCGATGTTTTTTTTCAAAGGATCATGGCATATGATGGATGTCGTGACATATCCTAATGTGCAGGAGTGTGCGGTAAAAAGGGGAATCTCCAGTCTTTCTATTTGGAAGTAGTAACTTAAAACAAAACAAAACCCTAACATCAGTAGCGAGTTTCTTGCTTTGGAGAGGACTGAGTGTCTCCAGAGCGCGCTCTAACTCCAGCTTACTGGTCTGCCTGGAAGTGCTGCTTGTGTATAGCACCAACATCAGGCAGTGATAACTAGCTTCTCTGCTGGTAAGATTGATTGAGTATTCCCCTCACTTCTCAAGGATGTTCCTCAGCAAATAACAAATACTGAGAGCAGCATGGTAGGAAGAGGCTGTAGGCCTGTTTGTGCTGTATCCAGCTGGCAGGCAAGCAAGAGTTTGCTTTCCTATGGTTAGCCTGACACCTCTGAAACAACTTAGCAGGTTTGAATTCAAGTATAACTTTAAGCTGCTTAAATCTGGTTCAGTGAAATACTGTTCTGCGTGGGGTGCTGTCACCAGAATGTGTGGCAGCCTTTTTTCTGTGTGACTTTCTGTAAGAAACTCTTATGTAGCAGGTGTAGAGAAGGCTTGTACAGTAACCATCCCATCCCCTCAGCTCCATCCCTAGCTTGAAAGGAATTTGTGCACATTTGCTATGTGTTGATGAACAGCTCCTGTTAAACAGACTATAAGTGCCTGTGTGTAAATCTCTTCTGAAAAGGCATTAGATCAACAGGATAAATAACTAAGATGCGGCAGTGTTGCTGTTGCAATACATGGGCCTTCACCCAAAATGTGTGCTTAGATGCTGATCAGATAAAAGGGTTAGCTTCTTGTCCTTCAAAAAGACCTATTTGTGAGAAACATTTTGGAATAGCTGTAGATTAATAAATGAAACAATTCTCAACCAGGTGTTGGGAATTTCACTGCTTTCTTTGGAAAGTAAAGTGACAATAGGATAGAGTTGCTTTTGCGTCCTTTTTCAGGTGTACATAATAGCATGGATTATGGTGCAGCAATGAATTGGTGTGCATAGAAGAGATGCTTTCTACAAATTTGAAGTCATTTGTTATCTCTCTGGGAAAGCCGTATAACCAGGTGGCATGTTTCAGGAGCCTGACTTCATTTCCAACTTTCACTGTCAATTTTCATTTGGAATTCCAGTGCAGCAACTTTGATAAGGTAAAATGTTACCTATGGCCTAAAGAAGTTTCAAAGGTGGGGCAGGAATGTTTCATTTTAAATTGCATCATCTGTTCTTGTGTTCCAACGAAAAAGTCTGATAGTTTAGTATGTCCAGGGTATCATATTTCTTGAGTTATTTTGCAGTTCTTAAGCTCTTATTAACAAAATATTATTGCTGGATTCAATACTTGATTGTCTTCACTGCATTATGTTATATCAATTAGGGCTTTTTTGATAATTCCCCTAAACCAGGCTTTAAATGAGACTAGGAGGAGGGAGCTGGTTTCTATGACTGTTATAAATCTATTGTTTCTCTCCCTTGTTTTTGTGGTTCTTGCTTCTGTTCATCGTTTCATGGTTTCCTGTGTGACCCTCAGTGATCAGGTAACCTCATGAAACTGGCTGCTCTGGTATGCAGGGAAATCCTCCAGCTATGGCAGCCATGAATGGAGAGCTGTTTCACAACCCACAGCTTGCAAAACTACCAAAGAGACAGACCCTGCAGCAGAGATTCCATGATTGCAGTTAGCTGCCTCATCTAGTTGCTCTTTGAAGAGAGTTTTTTTTCAAGAATCTTAAAATAAAAAAAAAAAAACACCAAAATAAAATGGCAGTAAGTGCTGGTTTCACAATTCCAGACTTCAGGCCAAGCTTGTATAAAGGAAGCACACGTGTTTCTGGATCAGAACAGCTCTGGCAGTGAGTGACCAACACTTATTCCTGTTACTTTACAGATTCTTCCTCTACTCCTTTTGTCTCGTTCTTTAAGCAGTGTTAACTCCGGTAAGCGCTGGGATTTGCGTGTCAGGTTTCATGCAGGTAGGTTTGGTGCTTCCCTATGTGTTTCTGCAGGCGTTGACAGTAGATGTCAGGAGGGCCAGCTGCAGTCATGGGACGTTTTTCCTGATTTGTGCAGGGTTTTTTATTCACACATGTGCTTGTTCTTGGGAGCTGGCAGAGCCAAAGTAAGGAGGAGGGGTCATGGAATACAGGAGAATGTGGAAGTCCTGGTCACTCAGCTTATTGTTTTTCCTGAGGAGTCTCTCATTCCTCTGCTTCATATCAGGAGATAAAAGAAAGGGAGAAATTGGCCAAGGAACTTGATTGGCACCTTGCTTCAAAGCAGAATAAGCAACCCAACTTCATTCTGGCTAGCAAAATGGGAAACCAAGTGCTGAACATGGGTCTGGTGCTGAAACAACCTGAGGTACCAGTGTGGGTGGTGTTAGTTTCCAGGTCCCTGAACAGGATCCAGTCATACATCGCAGAGTAGCTCTGCACGAGTTTTGTTGCTTTTCTGCCATGCACCTGAAATAACAGTAATGAAATGGGAATGTTTCACCAGGGTGGCAGGCTCTGCTTCAGAGTTGTCACTTCAGTGCAAAGCAGCTGTCAGTGGAGCCAGGCTTTAGCACAGTGTTGAGGCATAGCCATTTTTTCCCCACTGCCTGTTCTCAAACTAAAGAGCTATTTTATCTGTTCTCAGTCTCTGTTTTTTGTTCAAGCAGTGTAGCCATATACTACCATGTTTCCCCTGACTTTAGCCATGCTTTATGCCTACTTCCCCCCACTTTGAATCTTGCAGGCTGAAAGTTAATTATATTTATGAATAAATCAATTTAAGACTTAAAAATACAAAGACCTTTGAATGGCTGCTGGATTTCCCTTTCTGCAGGGCAGCTATTAGTTAAAAAAAAAAAAAAAGAAAAACAAAAAAAACCTTGCAATCATATAACTTTTTTCGGGGGGGGGGGGGGGGGGGGGGGGTTGGTTCCCTCCTTTCCCCCTTCCCCAGCAAGAATATGTACTGTTAACTGCAAAGGTTGGGACTAGCACTGCAGTGAGGTTGCTGCCTTTATTACACTTCTAAAAACACCTGTAAATGCGCTGTGTGTCAAAGCTGAGCTGTGTAAGTGGGGGGGTAGGGAGGAAAAAAAAAAAGTAGGAAGAAAAATCCCACTAGCCATCCATCTGTGTGTTGCCATTTTCTTGGCAGCCTGCTGTTGGAACCATGGTGAATTATTAAGTAAGTCTGGAAGGCTGTTTCATGCAGCCATATCTTTGTCCTGAAACCCAGCCTGCCCTTTTCTGCTGCCTGGACCCTTAAGGGAGAAGCTTGATATCAAACAATTGCTCGTTTAGCAGCATGCATGTGTCTTAATAAAAACCCCATGCCAGGCCTTTTATGCCAACCTAAAGTGCTGGCATTAGCAAGCTGACTCATTTTATTGCAATGGAAGCTGTTGTAGCTCTAATTGTGCACAGCACCAAAGGATATCAAAATTGCTTTTAACTTCCGCTGTCATGAGGTGAAGGTGACTGACATTCAGTCAGATCAGATGGGTTGGGGAGTGGGAAAGATGAAAGTCCAAACATGATAATGGTACCATAATGCTTCTTTGTGCAATGTTAAATGACTCTTTCATGGCACTGGTACATCACTAATACCCTTTATGTTTAGCCTTGGGCTAGAGTTTGTCGAGCATCAAATGTTGAGATGATTTTGCTTCCTGGCTTCTGTCTTTGTACTGGTGGTTGAGTGGGCATATGTCACTACTGTGTGTGGCAGAACGGGATTCCCAGAAACAATACAAATAATAAGCCACTGACAAAATGAAGTAAAGCATATTCTATATGGATGAAGAAATACTGTGTTTAATTTGTAGGTGCTCAGCAGTGTAGCAGTTACTGCAGCCAAGTGTTTGTCTTCCAACTAAAGTAGATCACCTGATGGTACTTCAAATTAGAAATATGCAAACTGAGGTATTTATCAATGGCTGCTACCTAAATGAGTTCAACATTTAATACATAAATGTACTATTACTTAGAGTTGTTCAAAACTTAGAATTTAACTTTGGGGAAATGCTGGTATTCTGAAAATGTTTCCCTTCATGAAGGGGAGAGTTACAGAAGGGATATTCTAGTTTGGAGGAAAAATTATATTTTGAGATAGGGTTTTTGAGGTAAAATAAAAGGAGGAGACAGCTGGAGGAGTGAGGCTATGAAGAGCACTGTGTAAGGCAGGAAGCCTGGAATTATGATCAGTCTGACTTAAATGGAAGGAACAGAGCGAGCAATCTTCTAGCTCTGAACCTTAGGACTTGTTTTCCTGCAGGACTGCTGGCTGTCCCATGTTCCTCCTCTCCCCAAGAAAGTCCCCAGGGGGGAACCTGTTTGTGGTTTAATGAAAGTTGCTTGAATTTATACATTTCTGCTTGAGAGAGCAACTGCTTATAATCAATCTGTTTTTTCTAATGAAGCCCTCTTCTGACGGAAGCTTTCCATGCTGTTGCTCATTTCAGCGAAATAACAGGACAAAAGCCATGCTTGCATCAGAACAAAGCATTTATATGCTGCACTGGCTTACACAAAATAAGCATCCTTATTGACAAATGCTAAATCTCTGCAAGAACAAGCCAAAGTGTTTGAGTGTGGCAAATGGTCAGGCACTGCATTCCCACTTACGAAGGGGGAGACAGAGGTTCTGATTGTTTACATTGCTGGTTAGAGGCCTCAGAATGGCAGAGTCACCTCTAGAATTTGGCAGTCATTCCCATACTTCATCCCTGAGCATCGGCTTCGTCTTGTGTTATTTTTTTTTTTCTACCATCCAGATACAACTTTTAAAGAACACAAGCTGTTATATTTATAGCTAATGGGAGGCTGTGCCTATATCCAGCTTCTGGGATAGATGCTCTGAATAGTGACTTCTTTTAGCTTCCTACACGTTTTCTTTGAGAGTCAAGAGTGATTAGAAGCCCCTCCCAGAAAGGATTCATGCATGTGCCTTCTGCCTCTCTTTATCAGTAATACTGTGTTACTGTGTTGAAAATCAGACCCTATTGCCCTCTGATTTCCACTGATCTTTATACAGCAACATAAAGAAAGCATGGAGTTTCTCTTAAATGCAAATTTTGTCTTTTTTTTAGAGGGAATTCTCCATTAAATGTTTACACATGAACGGTCATAGGTTCTCTTAAGCTTTCAGAAATTGAATGAAAGCTGTATCCTCTGTAGCCCTTGCTACCAGTCCATTCTGCAGTTGTAGCCACCTGACACTTGTGTGAGAGAGGATAAATAATAGTATGCTACCAGACAAGCAATGAGTACACAAGTACTTACAACAGAAAGTCACTTTTTTAACTTAAACAAAAAAAACCCTTCAATCTTTAATCATATGTTTGCAGATATATGTTTATGCACACACAGGTTTCTAGAAGTTGAATATTTTGAATACTGTAGTGCAAATTGCATCTGCTCTGTTTTGTGTATGTCCTGAAAGGCTGTAGCTATCTTCCTATATCAGTCCCATGGAATCTGTCATGTATCACTAATGCAGCTGGGCCTTGTGCTTCCTAGTGGCCTCTCTGTGAACCAAGTATTCTGAAGGACTAACTGATTGTGCTTTCCTTCTCAACTGAAGATGTGGTTAACTGCAGTCTTAACTGCAGATGTATTTTTGAAGATGCTTAATTTAAGGACATGCAGGAAACTTCTTACTTTCATTTAAGATAGAAAATTTTTTGATCATTCACAGAAGATGGTCGGGGAGGGAGGCAGGCAGGCAGGAAATACAATTGACAAGTTTAGGTTTGGATTTTGAATTCAGGGATAACAGGGCTTATGAGATCTCTTGAATATGTCAAATGATCTGTGAAAATACTTTTCTAATTTAGAATCCCCGTGTAATTCTGTGTAAAGCTTTCATCTCCCCTGTCAGCATACCTTGTAACTTGGATTGTGCCGAGGGCAGAAGGTTCTTTTAGAGCTAAAGCAAAATGAGCTGCTAACTGCAAAGAACCCTCTGCTTCATGGAGCTAACCCAGTGGGCCTTCCTTAGTCAGATGTGCTTCTGTTTGAAGGTTCTCTATTGAAACTACCGTCTGCATGGAGATGGCCTTAAGTTGTTGATGATGAGCAGTCATTGCATGTAGGAATAATAGTAATTATCCTGGAAGAGTTTCCAGAGAAGAAGAGAATTGAAATTGGATTTTGTTTTCAGAAATAAATTACATACTATCATTTGCCTTCATAAAAGTTGGTCTCCCACCACATCATCTACCTAAGACAAAGCGGTGTAGTGTTTGCATTGTTTCTGCCCTCAAATCCTTGACTGCTGTTTGTGTTTATAAAAACCCTCTATTGGATCTAAATCATGCATGAATGTTTAGATTTGGAAATTGTTCCTGTTGGAGAAGACAATAAATTTTCTCATCCATTCTTTACAAAAATAGGTTATACTTTACATGAGTCATACCATTCCAAATCCAAAGAGCCTGATAGCGACAGCAGTTGTTTCTGTGGAATTTATTTGGTGTTTGAAAATGGACATCTTGATTTTTATGCTAAGTGTTGTTTTAGCTCTATATTCTTGCATGTTACTGAACACTGAACTCGGTAGAAGCCCGTGGCTGGTTATAGTGGTAGCTGTGGAAATTTTGCTTCTATCTCTTCTGCTGTATTTTACTTTCAAGCATCTGCTCGGCTTACCAGTGTGGGTGTCCTCAGTCTCTCAGTTCACTGGTATTAAGCCAGCCTAGTAGCAGATGGGTCCTTCAGCTGGGCCATTCAGTGCTCTCAGGCTAAATGTAGTTCATATGATAGCTGTGAGGGTAGGAAATACCCAAAAAAAAGCTGTAGGTGCTGTAAGGAAGAACAGTTGTGATCTAACAGCGGCTTGTCTGCTGAACAGCTGTGTAAGCAGGGCATTAAGGAGTGCCTTGCCACCAGGAACCCAGAGAGTCTGCTTTTCCCCTGGAGTTTAATCTTGCCCCTTTGGTCAGGGGTTCTCAAATCTTGGCTGACGTGCTTGCAGAAGACATAGATCATACTGCAATTACAGATATTTCAGTATTATAAATGTTATATGACAAATGTTTGTATGCTGCTTATGTAATATCAGTGGCAGTTATTTTCCTCTGCAACTCAAGCAATGTTTTCTTCCCGGTTCTGGTTCTGTAGATTATAGATATGTAGTTTGCACGACTACATATCCCCTCCAATTTTAGTGGGATATAGCCATCCCAAAGCTGGTATGACGTTTTAGTGCCCTACTACAAGCTACAGCACCTCCTCATAGTTGGGAGCCTGTAATTTGAATTACAGGTATTTGGCTCACAAACTGTTGCAGAGCTGGTACAAAGAGTATTTTGAAATGCAAAGGCATACGTGATGTTAACGAGGCTTTGTGATTGCTCTAGAGAGACAGTGGCTGAAGCTCTTCTCAGTGATGGCTTTCTCATCCCAACAGTGGAATGTCTGAAGACGTTAAATATCAAGTATGAAGGTCAGTGTCTCGAGCACCATACAATTAAGTAAAAAGTGCACAGCTAGTGTTATGTCCAATTTGTTTTTTTTTTCCCTCATATTTAAAGCTATAATACTCTACGTATTTTTCATTTGTCTGGGTTCTTAAACATCTTTTGACCTGTTCTCCTGACCCCTTTATGGCCGTGTTTGCCCATTGCTTTTACATGTATTTCTGTTGGTGGAAGGATACTTCTTCTACACTGAATGCTGCATGGTTAAGGAGATTTCTTTCAAAGCTGGCATCTCTGTCCACATCTGCACTAGTTACTGATTTCATGAACTCCAACTAATTTCTTTTCTACATTGAAGATTTAAAGCAAGTCAAAGGTAATGGGGTTTTATTTTTGAGCCTTATTCACCTCAATTTTGTCTTAGTTCGATGCTGCTGTCCACAGGTCTGGAGATGCTTAGATTTTCTGCAAGATAATTAGGTAGCTAAAAGCAATGAAAATTAATAGTTTATTTATTTCCCTAGGACTTTTTGGAAACATCAGCCAAAGAACTTTCTTGGAAAGTTCCTCAAGTTTCTGTGACTGTAATATAGTAGTAAAATATCAGGAGCTTTGGATCAGTGAGCCTTCTCTTTGCAGTGTATTTTTAGACAGAACAGTTCTTTGTTATGTGGGAAATAAGCTGAAATTGTCAAGGAATTAATAAACAGAAGTAGATTTTCCTGTGGTTTGCAATGTGATTAGATTAGGCATCGTATTTTCTGCTTTCGTTGAACTTTTTTGTTAATTATCCATTTGTTACTGATTTTAGTTTCCTAGTATAGGAAATTAATAGCTCCAAGTTCAGTGGAGTTCCCAGAATAGAACATGGAACCAGTGATTTCAGTACAAGCTACTTAGTTTGCAACAGGCATCACACCAGTATTTTGCAGTCAGAGCGCTTTTCTTTTCATCACTGATTTTTGGCTCTTTTTCTTTTTATTGCAGCAAATAAAGAGATATTGCAGTTCAAAATTCCTCAGACATTTTACTGCTTCTGGCGGCCTTTGCTGACGGGCCTTCTTTCCCGAAGCTTTACACAGACCCTAATAGAGAAAATGTTTACAGAGCTCAAGGAATGTTCGGACTCTTCAGAACTTCGGCCTCAGTTCCTGATCAACTGGATTTCTGAGATGCTGACTAGCATTGCTAGAGTTAATGCTGGTGAGTCAGTCTGAAGTTTGTGTGGAAAAAACGTAAGAATTTCCTCTGTAATACTGCAAGAACTGGAAGGGTAGTGGGTCCTTTGGACAGGAAAGGCAGTATTCTAATCAGTACATTTTGTGAGCTTTCAGCATTGCACTTCTTATACTTTTTAACTGGTAGCTTATGTGCGTCATGCATTTTTTAGCAAAAAAATTGGAATTATTATTTCTTTGGCAGCTTTGCTGTGGCTTCCTCAAGATGTGAAAAGCCAGTCTCTTCCATGACAGATCAGTTCCTTACGGGATATTTTTTTTTGAAATGAAGTTAATACTAGTAACATGGTTACCAAATAGATAGCAAATAGACATGTAATAAGCAAATTCTTATGAGTCCCTTGTTTTCAGTTCTCTCCTCATTTAACACAAGCATGCCTTTGCAAGATACTTACACAGTCTTGGTATCCTTTTTTAATCCCATCACAGGATTTGTCATGTGTTCTAAACTTAGGCAAAAGTAGTAAGTAATCTTTTGCTCTCAATTTCTAACTCCTTAGAACTGTTTAAATTGACCAATATATTTCCTTCCAGAGACAGCTGCACTTTCTCTGTTACCTGCACTAGAAGAGCTTTAATTATTTGAAGGGTGTCGTAAGAGTTATATCAACAGGACTCATATTGAGAAATAGTGCAGGCCTGCATGAGGTTTCCAGTTGGTGTCATTTTGCCACCTCTTCTTTCCTCTGCCAGTCTGGCTCAGTCCACACTAGGATTTTGCCCGTACCTATGGCAATCAAAGGTTCAGGTTTATTTGATGCTTTCAGTCAACACTGAGTGTGTCTGTTATGTACCAAGATCCCTGAACATGAGTCATTCCCAGCTGTTAAGTCTGCTCCCTTCAGCACTGTCTGGAATGGTCTTAGGTCTCGGAAGTTGTATATTGCATTTACTGGGGACAATACTGTAAAAACACAGCTCCATGATTTCCACATCTGAGATGGCATGCGCAGTGGCAGCTTGGGAAACTCTGCACCTCACTGTTTATCACGTTCTGTGGAGCTGATTTAGCTGTCACTGCATTGCCAGTCCCTTGTAACTACCTTGGCACGTTTGGTCAGCGTATCTGGTCTTGGGTCTGGTTTGAAATGCCGGCTTGCTTGAGGATCAGAGCTGTAGTAGAAATGCAAAGGGATGAAGGGTATATTTTTTAATGAGTTTTGAGCACTTTGTCTTTGCTATTGTCTTTGAAGGGAAGAAAAGACGCCGTTGCAACAAACGGATATATGTGAAGGAGCTGTTCCTCCAGAAAGTTCCTTTGCAATGGATAAGACTCACTGATAATTGCTTGGATGCTCCCTGCTGGGCAACCCCACACCTTCTTCAGCTGTAAGTTTGATCCTGTGACCTAAAAAGGGGACAGAGAGCAGTGTTCCGTAATGGCTTTGGCCAGCTCACGTGTGGTATGCTGCTATGTCTGTGTTCCCTTCCTTTCCATCCTGCAGAAATTGTGGTAGATACATATAACGCCCTGCTTGTTGCTGTTCATCTCCCTATTGATTCTACAAAGAGAAGCAGCAGAACTTATTGGTTGCTCCTTCAAAAAGAAAGTGGAAAATATCTGGGGAGGTATAAGAAAAACAACCTGGCTGGAAGAAAAGTGACCTATAGCAGAGATGTGGCTGCTCATACCAGTGATATGGGGTTAGCATAGTTGGTAACTATTTAAGGGGAAAATAACAAAGGAGAAATTCAGTTAGAAGTATCACAAGTCCTTAATTTTTACCACAAAGAGGGAGTATTCCAGCATGCGCTTCTTGGGAATAATCAGCTTTGCTTCTTAATGGAAATATGTGAGCAAGCTGTCCTGGAGGAATCTCAGACTTAAAAGGCTGCTGAGCTTCATAAACCTCCATCTGGAATCTCTTTTTGCTTCTAAGACTTTTACAATGTTTTTTTTTTTCCTTTCTAGGATTCTTACAAGCATGAAGCCTCGTTTGCCTCGTTCTTCACGGAAGAACCTTCTGTATCTCACTTCCGTTTACACGGAAGGAGGTGGCCCTTTGTCCAGTCCAGGCCTCTCTTCAGACTGCAGTGAACAGCCAATTTACACTATAGAGAGCTTACAGTGGAGGGCCAGGCAAGAAAATCAGGCTAAAAATCATGAGCAGACTGTAGAGAGACGAGAAGATGCGCTGGGGAGACATGATGGTGAAGAGGAGGGGGAGGAGGAAGAAGAAGAGATGGTAACTGAAACAAATCCTTTGGAAGGACTTGCTCATTCTGATAACATGCTGGCTATTGCAGAAAAACAGGCTGTGCTGCAAGGGTCTGCCTGGCAGATTGCTGCAGGTAAAAAGTGGCTTCTTAAGACTTAGAACATCTTCATCCCTAGCAAACGTCGACTGAAACGTGAAGGCCTTCTGGGGCAACTCAGAATTGAAGAGCGCTTCAAAAATCATCTAAGCGCCGCATCCCTGCGGATTTGGGGATTTTTTTCAGTCTTTATGTGCGCGTGTTATTTCTCCCTAAAAGCCCTCGTAATACTCGGAGTGCTTTTTCCAGGAGCATGTTGTTACTGCTTCACTAACTTTTTTTTATTAGGCTTTTCCAAACTCTGTGTTCAAAATTTCACTGTATCCAATTGACAGGGCAGGATATATGCCAAACTGTGAATGGCAAAGAAAATATGGATGCTTCCTGGATTTCAGCAATATGTGCTGAAAGCTTCTGTTTGTCAGACCTAGGGGTATTTGAAAGCAGTGTTTGGCTACACTGGGAAGCGCCAGCCATATGCTGGTAAGTTCCAGGGTCTAGGAAAATTGCAGTCATGATATGGTGGCAAGCTAAAGAAAGGAACAAGGAAAGAAGTTTGCAGAGTGAATAAATGATTAGCTAGTGCTGTGTTAGCTCCATTACTGTAGCTATACTTGTTGATTGGGGTGGATGGTTCTGCAGCTGAGATTTTTGGAGAAGTGAATTATGGAGGGACTTGAAGACAGAAGAAAGAGATTTGATGGCAAAGCGGTGTTTGAAGGAAGAAGAAAAGTGCAGTCACTGGAAGACAATGAGCTCTTGTACCTCACTCACAGGGGAGTTTTCCTAAGTTTAAAAAAAAAAGTTTGATCTGTTGAGGCAGCTCAGATTAATTATGCTGATGAGAACAGATTGTTAGCGTTGGATGTTTTGAGAATGGAAACAAGAATGCCCTTTGCTTAGCTGAGTTTGGTTCAGAGCAAGCAAAGCTGTCACTGAAAGAACATGCATAGTGCCTAACATCTATAAACCTTGGGTCACCTGATTTTTATGAAGTTTCTATTAACATTGTTGGTTATGGGCAAACTTAATTTCTGTTTTAATAACTGCTATGTAGTTACCACCCTTAAACATTTGAAAACTGTAGCCACTAAGTATGTACAGTACCAGGGCAACCAGTGGTATAATGATATTTACTGGTTTGCTCCCTAAAGAAAGGACTCAGCCTGTTCGATATATAAAATAGTATTTGCCTTACAGTTGCATTAGATGTCGCCAAATGCAATTTCTGCACCTTTAATTGTAAAATTGTAACAGCTAGAAATCACCATCCTAGGTCAAGAGTTTTTGTTCCATAAATGCCCAAAAAGGGCATAAAAGCAAAAATAGAAGTAGTGTGCTGGTTCTTTAGGGCAAGGCCTGTATTTATGAGCAGTTATCAGATAACAAAAATAATCAGTTTCAGGCAAAGACAATGAATTGGCCAAGTTCTCCATGATTATCAGGGGTCTCAAGTCATCTGTATAATTATTGCTGGCTCTGTGGAGTGGAGTCTCCTATGTTTTGAGGTCTGCCTGCTAGCCTTTGTTGTGCTGCTGGTAAAGATTCCAGAGTTAGTGTTCTGGTATCAGGAAAGCTGGAGGGTTTGAGAACTCTTATTGTCAAAACAATGATACATAATGTGTATCTTTCATTTAATTAAATTTCTTTCTGATTTCACATCTAAAAGGGGTCTTCCCTATTGGGAACTGCCTGTGAAATTTTGGTGCAGAGGTATAAAGAAGCAGACTCATCAATATTATCAGTGGCCATGGGTGGTTTCCCAGTGTGCAGTTTCTGGCCTGCTTTGGAAGCCAAATTTTAAGAAATGTGAAGCTGTCCGGCAATAGGAATCCTAAGTGCTTGTAAAAATAATTAGCAGAATTTCCAAGAGACTGCGGTGTTCTTCTTCCTTGCCATGTCATCCCTACCTGTCTGTCTAGAATTGTTTTATTGGTTAATTAGGCTTCCCCAGCCTTTTATTCTTCTGCTTCTGTGGCTTCAGTTCCTGTTTACTCAACACTGTTGCTCTGCAGCTGGGAATCTCAGTGAGTCCTGAAGAAGCTGGTTCTCATTCTCACTGGAGGAATGAGCTACTGGGTGCAAACGTGCTGTTTTGTATCTTCATATGTGTACGGATGGCTCTTTCCGTTACAGGAGTATGCAGAGTGAATTTTTTAGAAGCCCTTTTCATAGTGTGGTTTTTAATTAACATACGTAAATCAAGACTTCAGATTCAAACGAAAATCTGCTCAAAAGAGAGAGGTAAATATTAAGGGCTGCTCCAGAATATTGTGGGGTTTCTGTTAATGGGCCCTGCCTCACAGTGGTCTGGACAGGCTGCACTGTATAGCCTGAGCCATGATGATACATGACTGCAGATGTTTTCCCGTTGTCTTACATACTCCAATTTCATTCTTTGAAAAAGATAGTAGGGTTAGAAGTAAAATGAGTTAAAACTATGTAGCTCAAATCTATATCATAAAGTTCTTGCTGAGTACCTGAATTGCATGAGACAGTACTTGTGGTGATTCTTGTTTTTTTTGAAAATCCATCTGGGGAGCTCAGACTTCTTGTTCATGTGCTGAATGTTGTTTTTACCCAGATGGTGTACAATGGAAAGACTTTCCTATTGGGAAACTCCCAGGTCAGACAGATGATCCTGATGGTCTCATGTTGGATAATTATTCCATGATGTCCTTGCTTGATCAGCCAGTGAGAGATGAGTGGAAGTCTTCCAGTACAAAGTGAGTAATGGTGTGGGCAGGACTTTGTCCTTGAACCATTAAGTATGCGTTTATCTCCCTGCCTTGTACTACAGTGTGAAAAATTTGTGATTCCTGTTTAGTTCTGTAATAGTTTGACCAAAATATCTGCTAACTGTTCTTTTCTCATTCATTTGTCAAGTAACGTGTGTATTTGGAAGGACCTTTACAGCGCTGATGTAACAGGGTAATAGTCTGCTCTTTGAACTGTGCCGATAACTTTCACTGTTGTCTGATGCTGTTAGTAAGATACAGTCTGCTAATCACCTAAGAGTTACTGACCCCTGGGAGTGCAGAATTTTTAAAACCAACTCTACTGAGAGTTGGTGCAGAATCTGCCTGATGGAACACTGAGCTGAAAAACTTTAACTGCAAGGCCACAGTTCTTCCCATTAAAGCACTAAGGACTACAAACCAGGAGACATAGCTAAAGGTATTCTCTCTCTCATATTTTCACTGCCTGACCTTGGACAAGTCATTTAGCCTCACCCAGTGTTATTTATCCCAGACTAGTTAATTCTCAGTGGGAAGGGACTCTTTCTAGAAGACACAGTGTTTGCTGAAGGACTTTGAGGTGTATTAGTGGGAAAGCCTAGAGATGAGGAGAGAAGGTAGCCACAGGAAGTGGTTGATTACAGACTGCTTTCATAACACCAGAAGAAGGAGTTGGCCGTATGTAATACGGGTGATGAATGTGCTTAGAGTTTGGCATCAGTGAATGCAAATGTGTATCTCTTCTGTAAAGTTGAGGTGGAAACTATAGAAGCTTCCTGAGTAAGGTCATTGTCATTGTAGCCCCAGTCATTCATACTGTGGTTAATCCAAAAAGAGTGGAATCGTCTTTTCTCCTCGCTATCTTTCCTCTTCCTGCTTGCTTGTATTGCATTAGTGCGCTTGCACCCTTGAAGGACCCAGTCATAAGTTATTGCTACCTAGCGTTGCTGCGACAACTCCCGAGTATCGTAGTAAGCTACTTCACAAAGCTGTTAACAGTCATCCTTCCAAGCTGAAGGAACGTAGCCAGGGTTCATAGTTCTGCATTTGTCTCCTTCATCTTTTTCCTGTCATCAAGGCTAATTGAGAGCTGCTGTTTGTAACTGTAGCTGTTATACAAGCCGTTCCCATTTATTTCTACGAATGAGCCTTCTGCACTATCTGAAAGATAAATGCAGTGGCACCAGTGGCAATCAGAAAGATAGTTTCTCTAGTGCTCTTTGAGGAAGCCAACTCGTAATGTTATCATCCTCGCTCCTGCTCTTTCTGAAAGGAACTATTGCTTGGGTTATGCTCTGTCCCTTATGAGATACTGCTGCTAAGCTATTTGGAAGTTATTAGCACAGCCTCAGCAGACTTGAAAACTGAGTTTCTATTAATTAGGCCTCAGATCCTCAATCACAGTATGTTGGCATCGCCCAGTGACTTTTTCAGAGTTGTTGTGATTCAAGTTGCAGATCTGAACTCACTGAAGAAATACGGTTGTCATGGAAATGATGGTAGGTAGCATTTTTAGAAAGCTGTAGTTGGATCTTCTCTGTTACCAAGTGAAACTTATCCATTTAAGCCATCCCTCTGAAGACTTCTTAATAGGGTCATTATTTCACCTTTGAAGTCAAAGGTTCTCAAGTGCTGTTAGCTGCCAAGTCAATTTTGTCACATACGCTGTAGTGGATGGACTTACATGTATTTGCCACCAAGGAACGCTTCAAAATATAAATAAAGTGTAGTTTGTTTCTTAAACACTTGACAGAGTAACTTTTTAATCAGTGTAGTTGATGGACTGTCTAGTGGTTTCCAAAACTAGATATGAATAACAGTGACAGTAATGCAGACTGGGGTGCTGCAGTGGGAAATGCCCTTGCATATATTCATATTTTCGCCTATTCAATTGTCTTCAGATTTGTGTCTAGTTCTGAAGAGCAAGGTTTCCATTCTCTTTCTTCTATCATGTTGGAATAAGGCAAATTCTTGGAATCTGCAGATCTGCTTTCAGTTTGTAAAGCCCCGGCATCCTCACCCCAGTCACAAAGGACTGCTTGATTTCAGAGACTTTAAACGTAAAGCTGCTCAACTTAATGTTTAGGTAGGTGAATCGCTGCTAAGAATAAGGAGCTGCAGCAGAATTCTAATTAGCTACAGTAATGAGTACCATTCAGCATCTAGCCAGCAGGCTCTGACACCATTCAGCATCTAGCCAGCAGGCTCTGACAAGAGAGAGGTTGGGGGGGGGGGGGTGGTTCTTAATTCATGCCTCACTGGCTTAGTGGATTTTGCTATGCGCAATAGATGGAATCGTCGTTATGGAATGTGTAAAGAAATGCATATGGAGTAATGTGATTCACTGTTCCAGCTTGTTCATGACCTGCTACTCGATGCCAGCTGAAGCATGTAGCCTTTCTGACTTGTGTGTTGTAGGCGTCGGGTGTTATGTAATCCCAGTATATTTCTTGGAGTAGTGGCTGTATGCTGTTTCTAGAGTAGTAGGAATTAAAAATCATCTAAGGATTTCAGGTTCTGCTCTGCAAACAAAGGAATTCCTCTAAGTACAAACTCTGTCAGACCACTGATTTAGATGTTTTTGTGCTGTCTTCTGAAGCACATGATTCTGGCTACTCTGAGAGCAAACAGAGGAGTGGTGAGATAGTGGGTTTGATTTCATTGTGCAACTTTTATTCACTTAACTGTATTTGGAGCAAAAATAACAGATGCGTCCTTTTTTTTTTTTTTTTTTTTTTTAAAGGACAGTCATTTCTTTACTGGCTTTAGAATTGAAGTTCATTCAACCTGTGAATCTAAGATTGACTAGGAAAAAAACCCCATATTTTAAAATGTATTTTTTTTTCATTAAATGGTAGAGTTCACATGGATGTATCCCTTTGAGTTAATGGGTATTGCACTGCCCTTCCCTGGTGAGTGACAGCTCTTTGCAGACCTGCCAGCTAGTTTCCTTCCCTTATCAGTAGTACTAGAGTCCTTTGGAGGAAAAAGCCTGGACTGTATTCTGAAATATGATTTAGTCATGGTGAGAAACAATTTTATATAGTCTGCAGATTAAAAAGCTGCTAGCCAGGTATGGAGGTTTTGGCACTTCGTTTTTCAGACTCTGAAATAAGCCAGCAGGTGTTTCTTTCCCCTCTGTCCCGAATAATTGCTTTCCGTGTGGCCAGAGGTGCGGAGAGGAACAATTACAAGAGCTTCCTCCATGCTCAGCCAAGGAGATGGATTTATTTTTCTCTTCATACAGTGCTTTCTGCTTCCAGTTGGCTGTAGTTTGAACTAATGGTGAGTGTAACATGTCATGCAGCTCATATTACTAGAAAATACCCTCATAGAGAATAAAAAAGCAGATACAAGGCCAAAAATAGCAAGTGTTTCTCTATCCCTTTGTGTGGGTGAAAGGAAGGGGCAGAGGGTTTCTGCTACTCAGATCACAATCTGGCAGGAGGCCAAGGAAGAAAGCTGGGAAAGAAACATAAGGGAGAACTGCTAAAGCAAATGAAAAGGAGCAGAACCTGGTTTATTCTCATGGCTGGGCCTGGAAACAATCTAGGCTTCAGCAGTACTATCACAGGAATAATTTGTTCATTCTTCTTTTTCCCCTTGCATAGCAGCTTCTCCTTCTGCCAAAGGCCACGTGGCATCTGGAAGGTTGTCTGACTTGCCAGGAGATAGGGGAGCAGAACGGTTTCTTGGCTACTTCTCGTATGTTCTTCTATTTGGAAACCTTGTTCTTTGTCTTGCAGCAACATGGATTTCTGCTTCCCCTTCAAAAGGGGTTTGTTTGGATTCTTCCAAAAGGAGTGTTTGCTATTTTTACTACTTTAGTACTGCCCTCCAGCTTCTCTGTCTACAGAGACCTGTTCTGTCAAGTTCAGCGTAGGGTAACCACAGTATGGTACAAGAGACTGAAAATTTGATTTCATTGGAAATCAAATTGGAATTCCAATTTACATTGGAAAGATGCTGAAAGATGCTTAGGAAAAGCATCTGCAACATAAGTAATGAGATACATCTCTTTTACAAAGGAATAGCCATCTTTACTTTTCCTTCTGGCTTAACAAACCTACAGCCAATCAAGGTAATGAACTGCAGACAGAGTTTCCTGGAGCACAGTTACATAAATTAATTTGGTAAAAGGACTTTGGAACAAGTCATGTAACAGAACCACAATCTGTTGTTGCAGACCTAATTCACCAGGTGTGCAGCTGGCAAAGTAATGTCTTGGTAATCTTACAAATGTGTTTCATCTATGATGTTTGTCTAACATCTGCCTGAATTCTGCCTACCCTGTTTGAGGTCTTCTGCTTCTAATGAGTCTGTAAAAAAAGCTTACTTTCCTAGATGTGCTAGGAAAAATATGTTTCAGCTGACAACCTCCCTTCCCTTTTAAAGATGAACCAATCTTTAGAGACAATCAAGAGCCTTTCTCAACTCCCACGTTTCACACTTTCTGTTTCTGTTGTTGTTTTCTGGAGGTTCAAGAAATTGGAGAACGTGCCTTCCCTGAGCTTAAAGACTAAATCAACAACCTAGCTGTCCGCAGATTTTCTCCCACCAGATTGTTGGATCAGGTCCTGTTTTGTTCTTTCCCTGCTCCTGTTTCTCTGTCCACCATTTGCCACACAGCTTGGTCCCTTGTGGAACCTTTTGCACAGTTTCTCTGGTTTACCATCAGATCTTCCCAAAGACAAGCGTGCTTTTCCTAAAAACAGAATAGCCTGAATCTCAGAGAAGCAAAATAGTTCCAAAAGAGCGGAATCCAGTCCAAACCAGTGAATTTTGAGCCTGTAGTCCATTATCATATATTTAGCTGTCTGTGCAGATATACAACTGGAAAAAATTAGTAACAAGCAAGTAGTTGTGGAACAAAGTAGCTCTGATCATTCAACGAGCACTTTCTCCCTTGAATCTCAAGTAATAAAATGTTGTTACCCTGCTTGACAGTAGTCTAGTTTCATCCCTCCTGAAAAAAGCAGTTAATCTACTGTGATGAGCTTACTCTTGACACACTTTCTGCAGTACATTTGAGGTGGAGAATGTCAGTGTCTGTCTCCAGAATCTCTGTCCTGGGGATGACAGCAGGTCTGCGAAGTCATGAGTGATGAGGAGAGTACATGACTGGGTAGGAAAGATGACCTTGTTAGCAAGCTGAATTCTGGGTAATTCCCATCAGCTAGAGAAAAAGTGTCTGATCATTGCACTGAATGAGGTAGCTCTGATCTTTCTGTGTTGGCTTTATCTGCAAGGCTCCTGGCAGTGTTTCATCTGAAAAGGGAGTGACTGGGAGGTATTTTGACCTTAGGAGGAGAAAGTATCCGTCTCTGAGGAGCTCTGAGCAGCAGCCTCTGCTTTATTGCTAGTGATTCCTGGACTGATCATCTGGAAAAGGCATTGAGCTTTTCAGTGTATAACTTCAAGTTGCTGTAAATCAAGCTTCCCAGATATCTTAGAACTTGTTTGCAGAAATGGTTTTCTGTCCTCAGAGGTTTTGCTTTTGTTTTAACGTGGGACATAAGTTCCTGTGATGCTTGGATGCTTTGGAAAAGCCTTCAGTTTCCTTCCTCCCTGGTCCCAAAAGGTTGTATTCTTTGGTGGATCTTCTAGTGCGTGATGTGCTGTGTTGTCAAAGTTCATGCTTAGGGTTGCTGTGGCAGCCTCTGAAGCTTTGAATAGCTGCTGTCATCCTCAGACAGATATTTCTTTTTTGTGTATAAGCAATGTGTCTTTTGTTTACTACCGGTGTCAGTTTTATTTTACAACAGGGACAAACTTTGGGGTAGGCAATGACCACTTGGAGAGTTTTCTGAGGGTGTAGTTGCTGACATGCAGTTGCTTCAGGGGTTGCACCAAAAGGTTGCATTGACATTTCAGAAATGGGATTCATCATCTAATGGCCATGGATATTGATTGAATTTCATTGTCCTAAGGATGACATGTGTGAGCAGGTAAGGGGGACAGCAATATGTGCTGAAGGGTGAAGATAGTGGGCGGGCAGAGAATACATTCTTGTTCTGGAGGAGCCTCAACTGTAGCTAGGACTACATGAGCATAAGGATTAGAGAGCATAAACTTGCAAAAGACAACCAAATTTTCCCTTTTTCTTCACAAATATCAGACACTAGGTTTCAAGTGGATCTTTTAAAGACATTTTATTGTTAAAATTTAGCTCATTCACCTTTCCCAGTCTCTTAAAATGAATACAAGTGATAAAACATCCCCTTAGCTGATGACCTGCTTACCACATGGCAGTGCTTTAAGTTCCTTCACATATTAAAGCTTTGGATAAGGAATGGTTCACCTGTGTTCTCCAACTTTTCTTTCAGCCTTGTGTTCAGCAGTGCTTTATGTCTTGGAACACTGTATAAAAGCTTATTGTTCCTTTGAGTGCCATGTTAGTCATGTTAATGTGTTGTTGCTTGGGGGAATCTCCCAGGCCTCAACCCTAACTCCGTAACTTCTGCTGTGGAAAGGGGTTTTATGCCTGTTTGAGAGTAAGTCACCTTCTATATTTAGAAATGACAGCATGCTGTGAGTGTCACCAAACAATAACTTCCTTTAAACTCTGTATAAACATTTTCTGTGACTACCTCTTTCTAAGAGCCATAGGAATGGCTAGTTTCTGTGTGCCAGGTGCTGCATGCTCTCTGATCCAGGCATTAGCATTCTGGGGCTGAGGCAGTCCTGGCAAGGACTAGTTTGGAGCTTGAAGGCTTTTTGCCTTAATGGGAAAAATGACCTTGTCATGACAAAGGTGATATAATGTGTGTGCAAAGAGAGGAGAAGATTCCTCGGACTACTCAGGAGTGCTGCTGCTCCTGCTCAGCAGGGGTGTGGGGGGGGTGTTACTAAGAACTTGGGCACAGCATGGGGGGGACCAAATCAGGCAGAAGTGTGCCTATACATATTGTGCAATGCTTACAGTTCATGGTAGTCAGGTTTCAGGTCAGTGTTAGCATTGCGGTATTAGCATTTTACCTAATTAGCTAGTATTCCTAGTTGCAAACGATAGTTCAGGTGAAAACTGTTGTGTGCTTATTTCTGAAGTCGTGTTTCCCTAGCAAATGTTTGTAGCTGCTAATCTTTCCTTCCTGTTTCCCCCTCTTGAATGAACTGATGAACAATCTGGGAGCTAAATGTCCAGAGCTAAAAGTGAGAAATGGCATTTTGTTTTGGAAATAAAAAAACCCCATTACAACTTCCTTAATGAAGTTTAGAGTGCTGCAAAATTACTTTGGTTATGTAAGCTTCTAAATCAGTTTGATGCTTATATGTGGCTTATTTTTCTTCCTTTCACAGCTCTGCAGAATTAAATATCCCTGTGACAGGAGGATTGTTATGGACCCAGAATGATTTCCATAAAATAAAAAGTGGCCTTCAGCTTTTCTAAGACAGCAGATTGTCCTGCAGCTTTCAGTATTGCACAAGATAAGTGACATGGAAGAATTAGTATTAATGATATGGAAATAGCCACTCCAGGACCTTTTTTTTTTTTTTTTTTTTTTTGCATAAAGATTTACTAATTTTGAATTTTGACCATGTAAATTTTACTTTATAAAGGAGTTGAATTTTAAGTTCCATGAATAGTCATCACTGTCTGCTTAACCACTAGCATGAACTTTTAGCTCTAGCTGATGTTTTTGAAATAAAGTTAGTATATATTGAAATCCTTCAGCATTTTTTTCTTACAGTTAATGAACACACTTGACTGAAGGAAAAAAACCTTCTTCCTAGATCCTGTTTTTCCTTTTTCACTCACATATTCTGAAAAATATCCTCTGGTCTTCATACTGAGCCCTTCTCTTTCAGTGAAGCTAATATAGTCATGTATGAGTTTGGATTATTTTGCCATAATAGTCATCTAGCTAGGATTTAATGTGAAGTTTCAGGGACAAAGCCTAGCTGTAGCATCGCTGAATAATCAATTTCAGATGCAGTTCAGTGCATAAACATCTTGGTGTTTTTTTTTTTTTTCCCTTCATGAGCAATGTTCTCAAGTGATACTCTTGAGGCCACTACTGTCTCTTTTTAACTAAAATTTTCTGCTTGCTGTTGTTCTTATTCATGCTTTCACTGAGATCAATAAATAATATTATGATTGTTACTGGGAGCTACTGTGATTATTGCAGAAATGGGCTGAGTACCTTGTTGAAAAGTTGGAGAGAAAAAGGACTTAGAGCTAGCATTTGCTAAATGCTGTTTTCTTTGGCTATATTAAAGGTACGTGGAACTTCGAGGCTTCTGCAACTACCTGGTGAAAAATTGGGAGCTTAAGTGTATATTTATTTCAAGACTTCTCAGTAAGAATTTGTTGGAGTGTATCCATTAGACTGGAAGACTGAGCCTTTCTCTGAATCAGGCTAGTGGGAATTTGCAGTATTTAAAAACAAAGCAGAAACAGCCTTTGAAAATGTCAGTGCAGCATTGTGAAATTGGATCTTTTTAGTTCTTTAGAGCTACTGCTGACATTATATGCTAATATTCTGTAGAAAGAGAGATGGCAAAACAACAACTTTAGCAGTACACTGGATAGGATTAAATTGCAAGTTTAGAACAAAAGCCTCATGGAAGCCTTAGGCTGGCTTAGCTACACATCCATAATGTAAATTTTTTTTTTTCTTTATTGTAATTTTTGTCATCCTATCCTACTGTGGTCACTGTCTTTTCAGCAGACAGCCAAAAATTGTTTAAAAGGGAAAGTACATTGTATGTTCCTTCTGCAGAAACAAGCAGTGCTGATTCTACACAATGCAGAGGAAAGCAAACTTCACTTCCTGTTAGAATAGGCTGGGGTGTTTTTTTGTAAGCCCTTCCCTTTTTCGATTAGTATTTTTACCAAGTAGTTCTTCAAGCCTATTTAGGAAGTTTTCAGTGAAGAAGAATCATCTTCTGGGTGGGAAAAAGGAAATGCAGTTTTGATGGAGTCCTAAAATACTTGATTTATCCATTGCATTGGGCAGGACTGCTTGAGACTGCTTTCTCCCTGTAAATTAACTTATTCAGGTCTACCTTACTGTTGGGGGGGGGGGGGGGGAGACACACTCTCCAATAGGAAACTAGAGAAAGGCTATGAGATGGAAGCATGGAAGCTGGGACTGTCTGGAAGACTGCTGGGATAAATCACACTGAGGGAGGAAGCGCGGCCTGGAACTGCTGTGTTGTCTGTAGCCCCCTCTAGCTTTTAAATTGCTTTTCAATACAAGTGGCTGGGGGGACCATTTACGATACTTTGGTCTATGCAAGTCTGTCTTTTAATATTTTGTTCCCTGAATCCTAAAGGCAGCTACTTTCGCAGAATGAAAAGTGCTTCAGCTCTACTTAATAAAGGTTACAGTTTTGGAGAAGATGATCCTGCAGAATCTAATTGGTACTTTTTTTCAGTAATAGCTGTGAGGACATAAACTAACTATAAAGTGCCTGGGATTTTGAAAATGCAACTTTGTAATACATATATTTGTATGGTCTTTTAAAGAGCCTGGCTCAGGTTACCCTGAAAGCAAACATGGGCATAGTTTTTATCTGAAGCTGCTTCAACAGCTCACTATCATTTAACTTTCATTAACTTTACTTCCCCCCTCCCCCCTCCCAATAAGTCAAAGTGGTTTGAGTCAAAGTAGTAGTAACAAATGAAATTGTATCACTTCCCCCATACTCAGGGAAAGGATTAAAATTTGAACTAGCCCAAGCCAATTCCCCTAAGAGAGAAAGTGCCAAAGAATATTATTCTAACAGAGCAGCAACTCAGTCATACAGCAGGCTTTCTCCTCTGTTTTTTAAAGTAAGACAGAGCCTCTTAGTTTTGGCCTGGTCCGTCACAGATTTAAACACAAATGGAAAAGCAAAGCATTATGTATTAGTTCAGAATCTGAGTATTTTTTCAGTAAATTAGCTAAAAATAGTGACAAATTATTTGGATGGACTGTGACAGTTGTTTTGGACAGAAGAGCTTTTTCAGATTGTCTCCTAAAGAGGCTTACAAAATAAAACGCTAGAAACAATCCAATGGCTCTCAGTTTTATTAAGTAAGCAAATTTTATATATAAAGTATAACATGTTCCAAATAAATAATTGTGCATACCTGTTACAAAGAACAGTTGGGGGGGGGGGGGAAGAGCAGATAATAGCCTATGTTTTCTTTTGGAGTCCTCTCTCAATTCTTCTAGTACATTTACAAGCTTTAAATACAACAGACCAAAATCATAGATGTTATATAATGGTTCTTCAAAGACTAACCAGAAACTTGGGCGAGAATAATTTAAGTGAGCGTTCAATTACATTTTTCCAGTTGAAATATTGTGGGAGATATTCTTACAGTTAATAGGGCTCTGTCCCACATACTGTGGGTGTAAAAGAAGAATATTATAACTGAACACTTACCGTGGTAGTAAGAGTGCTAGATCTATGGTTGGAATAACATAGTACTAATGCTTCAGGTGAACTTTTGGAAGGCAAAGATCGATAATATTTCAACTTTGTGGAACAAAGTCTCACTGAAATGATACATGCCCCTTGTCTTTAGAGTGGAATTTTTAAATATAAGATTGTAGTAAAAGTATGACAGTTGAAATTTTCTTATTTGTGATGTGGTATGCACCACAGGTATACATGCGTGCTACCAGCCAAGTATTTATTTAATTTACTTATTTGGACAGATTCTTTGAGTATTCTGAACGCTGTTAGGCTTATCATTAAGAATTCCAATACACAAAAATGCAGTTTGAGGCAAACTGGTAGTAGAGGTATGTGTATGGGCCTAAGTAGATAGATATTTTGGTGTGTGTTTTTTGGGTGTTTTCTTTTTCTTTCTTTTTTTTTTTAATAAGGGTTCTTGTGTTTGTTCTAAGCAACTGCATGCACACTTTCTATTCTTAAGAGTTTAAATTTAAAACATTTTTACAAAAAGCTAAACAGACAGCCATGCTGGTTAATGAATTACATGCAGCACCAGTTAGAGCATTGCACACTTACTACAGTGATTTACGAACACCAAATACTGGTTTAACATCCATTTTTCACTCATTTTGTCATTGCGACTTACATTATATTTGGGTCAACCAAGAAACCCAAAGAGATTCATAAAAATTTTACAGCAATTGAACAATAATGTTTAATTCTACAAATGAATAAAGCAAACTACTGTAGTGCAATTAAGACAACAACAGGACTAACAGTAGTCAAAAAAAAAAAAAACCTCTATATACAGTCTAATATATTACTAACATGTGATACTTACATAAGAACATTAAATAACTTAGGTTGACAGCCTAGAAAGCATTTGCTTTTGAATCATAACTAATAAACCAAAGGTTATGCACTTTTATATGATAAAGGATGGGAAAATAATACAGCTAAAGTAAAAGACAGTAAATCAGAACTCCCAGCGAAAGCTCTGGCCCACTAAAGTCTACTGTTGAAGTCCTGTTGATTGCAGTAGACCAGGATTTCACCTCTGCACCTTCTTTTTTTTTTTTTTTGGCAGTTTTTCCATCTAGGATTTTGTTGATTTTTTACAGATTTTATTAAAATATAGCTTCTAGAACTGTTCTCTTACAGTTTTAAAAACATATTTAAATATCATGCTCTCAAAAAGAGCATCTATGCACAGTCTTATATTTACAATATAGACAGTTATGATGTGTTAAGATCAGCTCTTCTATGTAAGAAGAAATCTAAGCTTATGTGCTGAAGGTTAATGACTGTCAGTGTTTTGAATTGACTTGTAAACATATCTTAAAACAGATGTGGATGGCTCAATTACCATTTAAACTAGCTGATCAGGAGACACTACATCACATATAAGTTTCATTACTTTGAAGGCGAAATAGACAAGCACACAATTTGCGAACTCTTTCCAGAAGGTTACATTGCCCGTTCTGTAATTCTATGGAGGATAGATGCTCATAGCTTTTTAGAAAAAGACAATTTGCCTTCAACATGCCCTAGATAAATGCTGGATTTGTATTGGTATAACATTCTCATCCTTTGAAAAGGATGTATTCTATGGGCAAGACAAAAGTTACTGAAAACTAAAATGACCAGACAAGTCGTACAAAAATTAGTATCTCCACAAACCACCCAAAACTTCATACAATAATTTCTGCTCAGGCTTCCAGATTAGAGTACATCATAAACACCTACCAAATCCCTCTTAAAGTAGCTCATCTTTATAATTGTAGAAAAAGGAAACAAACAGTTTTCTACATATAAATATTTAATTCCATGCAAGATGGAAAGTGTGAGTGCACAATAAACTTCATTTTAAACCTAAATAATTTATAAATTAATCTGTTAAGACTAAGGCAGGGTCTACAGCAATTATATTGTTATATTTTAAACACATGCAAATGAGTTGTTAACACCAACATTTTTTTTTTTACATAAAGTTCTAGTGCAAGAATGTATCTGCTTAATAACTAGACTAAAGATAACTTTATGTAATGCTTTGAGGTGTACACACTGTAGCTGTGCACGTTATAAACTGGTTTTGAAAAGTTGTCCTTGTTTGTCTATAAACTATAAGTGCCCATTTTAAATAAAAAGATCCATAATTACCCATGGGCTACTTCCCTGTGACACACGGTGCCACAAACATTTTTGGTGAAAAATGTAATACTGAAGTTAATCTAGAGATGCTTTTTTTTTTTTTTATACACAGTTTTTATACAATCAAGAAAAAGAGATACAATTTGTATCAACAAACAAAAGGTCATTTCTGGTTATTTGAGGCATTGCTCTCAGCTGCTTATACCATGCAAGAGAAGAGAATAAAACTAGTTAGAAATTAAAATTAAAAATGTTGATTAGTAAGAAATGTTTTGAAAATTGGCCGAGAGTTAAATCTGTTTTCTGAAATCACAGAAGTGTCTGAAGATTTATTTTTACCATTAACAAATCAACTAATTAAGAAGTTTAGTTATTTTTAAACAGCAAGTGTGAAGACAGACTCACCCTCAAGCTAATTCAATTTAAATACATAATGACATGGTCATTATGTAATGTAAGAAATTGGAGAGGTACCTGCAGCTATACTAGAATATTTATCATGTGTGAAATGATGTGGTTATCAAACACCAGTACATTAATTATAGCTGCATCTGTAATTGTTTAGATTATCTGACATGGAACACATTTTGTACATGATAAACAGTCCACAAGATATTCTGAATCAAGCCAACCAGTATTACAGTAACACAAGTGGAAGAGATGATGTAATTTTTTTTTTTTTCCCCTCAAACAAACACATAACCAGAAAGCAGCATGCAAGCCATTATCAAAACACCAGAAACAACCCTGACTGCAGCCTCACGTTCCGTGTGTTTCACAGTAAGAAACATTTAGGCAGTGTCACACCTTCTCATGAAGAGACAAAAGGCCATAAACCAGGCCTTCTCAACTTTCATGAAAAAAAACTACAGTAGAAGTCAACAAGTCCTAGCTCGAGACATATCGAGTTAGTAATGGTTTAAAATGTTGAAATATACAGTGGATTCAAAAAAGGGCGTCCAGTCAGTGCAGCTTAAAAAAAACAATAAACGCCTCTTTTGGAGACATTTAGCTACAAAGGTTCCCACCCTGAGCAAGATAACCAGTTGCGCAAACAATGCCACACACAATTTTCTTCTCACCTGTTGCAACAAGAGTTCTAAAAGCTTTCATGAGGCAAATGCACACCTTTGCGTGGATCTCCAGAGCAAAACCAGGAAAGCTTTGCCACAAGCTCAAACTGTAGCATCTCTTTTCAAGAAGCAGCACCCTGCTCCTGCTCAAGTTGAGCTGTGCAGCAATCTTGAATGTTAGTGTCACTCAAATGCCATCCCTGCTCTCAGAAGAAGGGCTGCAGTTACTGCTGACTATCCATGTTAACATCTGTTTCACTCTGCCTGAGGCTGAGTAATCCAATTTACATGAAAATTAACAGTTTTTACCTGTAACCTTTCTATTCTTCCAGAATGGTAGTTGTTTACAGTACAGGTGACAGCCAATTCTGAAGAGGGACGCTACAGTTTTAAATTCCTTTTAGTTTTTTCAGTGGAGCTCACTCCTCCACCCACCTTACTATTTTGGTCCTGATTTGATAATGACTTTGGCTTCCACTGCATTGAGCCAAAGTATTGGATGTCCTAATAGATACTCAAACTCTCAGTGAACAGTTTTAAAATTTAAGAAATATCAACAATATTGACATGTAAAAGCTGAAAAAAGAATAAATCATTTTTGCTTTTACAAAGTGGGTATTTTAATTTTTTTGTCAAGTTTATTTCTTCTTAAATATTTGACATGCCAATAGGCACTGTCACGTGACAAAGCTGAAATCCTAAGGTGATCTGGGACTGCATAGAGCATACTTTGAAAGGCCAATTAGATATTTATTTTGAAATTGAAAGTATACGCTAGTACATGCAATATAATTGCTAACATAATTTTGTATTAACAGCTTCGAGACACTGAACGTGACATTCTAATTCTTAATGATATATCCATGCAGCAAGGTATGCATTTCCTGTGAAATACTATTAAAAATCCCTACATTAAAAAAAAAAAATTAAAATTTACAATGCAATCGGCTCTTATACAGTGCCTAGGCATAGATATATATATTTGTGTGTGTGTGTGTGTGTGTGTGTGTGTGTGTGTGTGTGTGTGTGTGTATATAATAGATGCTTGCTACTGTGTACAGAATTTTATACTAGAATGTTAAAAAAGTATATTTACAATAGATTTGCCCACTTCATCATGTAAGTTTTCCTCCAGTTCCTGTCTGCTGTGTGGTTCATCAGTCTAAAAGAGGCTGTAATGATTTAACGCCCTGTTCTTAATTTGGCAACAATCATAGCTGCCAGCTGTTGTGCATCTGTCATGTGGGGATTCTTCTCCATCACAGAAAGGACAATGCCTGGAGGGAAAATATTGCACAGATTTTTGTATGTTTGATACTGATGTTCCGGGATGATATGTGGTTCCCGTGGCTCACCACATACCCCAATCCAGGGATTCCTCCAGAGTTGCTCCATCTTCTCAGGCATGCTTCTCACCATTACAGGCTCATAACATGGCTGCATGAGGTTGTTGCTCAATGGATAAGAGTGATAAGCATAAGAGTCTGATGCACATGGTAATGGATCCCAACTAGCATGCTGTTCTCGACAGAGAGGTGGTCTTCTCTGCCTTGTTGGGTTACTTTCATAGAGTCGTGAATCAGAAATACTGTCCATTCTTGTCATGACCAAGGCACGGCTTGGTTGTGCAGCTGGATGAACATTTTGAGGCACAGGGTAGTCTCCTGGACAACTGGACCGTGCTCCAACAACTGGATGCTGGGCATGTAGGCCTAAGTGGGAAACTGACTGTTTGCGGAGGGATTGCTTAGGCTCTTCAGTTCCATAACTCTGAACTCTATTTAAGGCTTCGTGGTAACCATGGGAAAAAGGCTGAAGACGATTTTGTGATGAAAGTCTGTGGATCTTCACATTGTCTTCTGGACTGGCATCTGCTACACCCAGATACAAGTCATTGTAAGAGGAATAAGAATCATTACTTGTATGGCTTAAGCGAGTTTCAGGACAGGGACTTGAGTTTCTAGAATACATCCCCTGGTCTGTATCAGCCCCATAATAATCTGTGTTACGCATACTACTTATGCTTAAATTGGAAAAATCACTGAGTAAGGAATAATAGCCGTGGTCCCCTAACGATTCATATTTGGGATACTGCTCCGTATAGCTAACTGAGGTACCGTGGCTATTGGTGACTAGTATAGGAGGATATTGCACACTGGACATGTGTTCCAGTGAGGATTTCTGATGCGTGAACTGTGAGGAACCTGGCACTGGGCTGCTTGCAGAACGAGTATTTAATGCACCAGCTGCATGGCTTTTTGGTGGAGGGAGTGTTGGTACACTTAATGCAGAAACCAGAGATGGGACAGAGCTGGCCTCCGACTTCCGGGCTACTGATAACTTTTCCTCAGGCTCCACAGCTACCGATCTAATGCTTGGATCTGACTGACGCTTTGGGGTAATGCGTTTCACTTCAGAATTGATCTCTCCTTTGGAGCTGGATGGCCCTGTGCCACATTTGGCCAAGGCTCCCTCACTCATAGTTTTCACAGCAGATAATTTGGCACTTATTCGAAGCTCATCCGCTACTGACCTTTGAGGCTGGTTTGCCCGTTCTGGGTGGTAATATTTACATTTGTGCCCATAGGTGCACTTTTTACCTGTAAGAAAAGCGTCTTCAGGTTAAATAAACCAAAATCTAATCGACACCACTAGCTGATATCTTTATATATTTCATTGTTTCTCAATAGTAATGTTTGTATACTGTCACTGTAAGGAGAAATCATACATACAGGCAATCACTGACTGCTACCTGTATCCAGGTACATCACTGCAACAAGGCCAAAGTACCTTTTTTTTTTTTTTTCTTCCCCCTACTGCTCATGATTCAAAGTACCAACAACACACTCAATGCTATATAAAACCAAACATCTCCAACAAAAGGTGTGTAGTTATGAATCTCCCTCCTTGAATACAAACCAGAATAAAATAGCACACAACTCTCAAACCCACAAGGCATTTGGTAATATTTTGAAATATCTGGTTATCTTCAATTTTATGCTATATTGTTTTTATTAATATAACTATGCTTGGTATAAAAAAGGATATAGTTCTTGGATGGCAACAAGAAGAATGGCGTATTTTGCTTTTTAAGTAATGACAAGATGTTAATTGCTTACTTGACCTCCCTTTGAATGCAGCAAGTCCATCTGACTTACACACTTACCGTAAGGACATGGTTGTTTTTTATGTTCAGGAATAACTGGCCTTTTTCTTAAAAAATTTTCAAGGCTTGGACCATGGCGTCCCAGAGGATCATCAGGAGGCATAAACCTAAGGGAAAAGAAACGTGAATTTCAGTTTTTACTGAAGATTCTGAATCAGCAAATTCCCTTAGTTTTAAAGGAAGAAAAAACATACTTGTCATTCACAAAAGAATACATGAGCAGCCGTTCCTCTATGAATTTCTTCCATTCTGGTTTTTCATTCTGAAGATCACGATAGTTGTCATTTGATACAATGATGCCATCCGAGTCAAAAGCAAGTTTTACTATGAAGCGATCATCATAGCAAACGACTCTCCTTCCCTGAACTCTTCGAGATGGGGTAAAAACAAGAATTTTTTCTTTCTCCAATTTACGTAAGATTTCTTGATCTGTAAAATAAGTTTGGTTGAGCAGCTTCTCAAAAGTTTTAAAGGAAAGAAATGCAGCTTTTGGAATACAAAACTTCCTCTTTTCTGACAAAGTGCTGTATAATTATGCTCATAGAAAGTCCTCATTATCACAAAAATACCTAGCTATAAAGTGCCATTAAGTATTTCTGAAGTTTCAAAGCAATTGGCAAATATTCAGCATTTAGGCTTCATAACCACTTCTACTCCTCTCTAAACAACTACGTTCTTTTTCTCACTCTTTCTGAACATGTCAAGAACTCAGTTGTTACCATATTACAATAGCCTTCTTGGTAGCCCAGAGATAAACAGAAGTACTTTCTGTGTGTCAAAACCTATGCTGCCTCTTCAGCACTCAAGGTAACCCTACTAAACGAATCTCTGGCCTGGTAATACTTATTTTATACTAGCCCAGCAAATAAAAATCACTTCTTATATTCTTATATTAATCTCTTTCCTACTGGGAAAATTACAAATACTGCTTCTCAGGGTGCTGAAATGATCCACTAACATTACAAAAAACAGTGTTATTTTTAGATGCAGCTACCCTTACCAGTGAAGCTGTCCTGTGTTTTCAAATGAACAGATGAGTGCTGTGCAACCTCACAGCCATAGCCCAGTATGTAGTGCTCAGAGAAGGATGATATGCTTGTGTCTTGATGCAATACAATTTTTTACCAAGGTGTTAAAAAACAAACAAACAAACAAATCTTGATCTGTTACCTGTAATTGGTGCATCAGGTCGAGACTGCTCTTTTCTCCATGCAGGGACAAACACAGTTATATCTTTATGTCCTTTTTCCAGAAACCAATCAACAGCTAGTTGAATTCCCCGGCAGGAAAATCCTTCTTTATTCCCATGACTGAAAAACATGCAAAAGTGTTTATTAATAGCATTGACAAAAAGTTATTTTGCTTTTTTGTTTGTTTGCTTGATATAGCTGTTATGGTCTAAGAATATGAGGAGAGCAAATTTTGTAAAGACAGGCAAGCATTTTTATTAGACCACCTTACATAACAGGAAAGAGACAATTGTCCAGAACTATTAAAGCCATCAGATTACAAGAACACTGCTACTTAAACACTGGAAACAGTGAAATTTTGCTATCCTAAACATGAAAAAAAGTCAGCTGAAGTACCCTAATGCAAAAGGTTTACCCACTTTCTCACTGTATTAGCTGATCTAACGACAGATACCACCATATCACCTTCCCCACCAAACTGGGCTTACCTTAAGTAGCAACATGAAAACTTAGCTATAACAAAAAGAAATTAATTAATAGTGCTGTCACAGCAGTGCTTTAAACATCGACCTTAAAAATACAAGTTTTGCTAACACTAGGTATGTTTCACTTTTTTTTTTTTTTTTTAATAAGGACTTTTTAAGGAAAAGAAATTACTCAAAGCTGTTCAAAACCAAAAGAAAAAAAGAGTAAATTTTGGTTTCTGAAACACATTGGTGTCTCTACAGTAGCACACAATTCAGATAAAGGGGTTTAAAGCTGCTTTATAACATCACTTCAGTTTAGAAAATGGCATAAGAAGTTTTTGTAAAGAAAAAAAAATTTAAAGGTTTGCTGGAAACTATTTAGAATCTTAATTATGCAATTCACCTCATGGGTGCACCCTTCTTGCTTTGCCAAACATACAGTGAACTGAAGAATGAGTTTTTAAATCCTCTCAGGAATTAGTTCAGCCAAGTCTGAATAATAGGTGAGTACATATATAAGAGAAGAAGGAGAAATTAACTATAATACATGTAATATTTATTCTACATAGCTCTAAGAGAGCCACACAGATCTTCATATTATAGCTGGATTTCATATTTAGATTCAAGCCAACATTTTCTTTGTATGAAAAATATAGTGCATATATACCTGCTGAACCAGGTAACCATACAATAAAAAGAGCATTCTGGTTCTTTTCAACTAATATTGTATCCACCTTAGGGGGGAAAAAAAAAAAAAAAAGAAGAATTGTTGAGTTTGACCTTTTAACTAGCAAAACCCTCATTTATTGGACTACCATTTGTATAACAAAGTGAACTACTTCCAAAATTACATTTGGAGAGAGTAGAATAATAAGCCAAAGTTATGTTCCTTGAGACACACTTTTCAAAGTATTTATTAAAATTTTTTTCTTTCTCCACACAATTGCAATTTTTTAATCAATCATGATAGGTCATAAGCTGCCCAGTTAGTTTGACACCATTTATTTTTTCTGCAGCAACTTCTACGTGAATTTGTAAAGAAAATGAATGGATGTCTTCAAATCAGGCCATCTGTTTCAAAAGGCCCTCTCACTTAGTCACCCGCAATGATGTGCTAGGGAGTGGGATCCTCACCTGTGAGGGGGACTGAGCAGTCAGGGGAAGTCCCAGGATGCCAGCAGGACAGGGGATGCTGTGCAGAGCAATGACATCCCTTACTTGAGAAACCCCAGGGACCTTGTAGGCAGGTCAGAAAACACAGGAGAAGACCCATCTACAACAGCCCTGCAGTGCAAAGGGCAGTCCACGGTCAGCTGTAACTAAGGAAGCTTTGTGGCCCTATATAATGCTAGGAACTTCTCTCACTACTAAAACCTGCTGGCTGTACACAAAGTAGTTTCCAGCTACTGTACTGTCCTGTCTCAAGCTGTTAGTTCTGCATAGTATCACCAAAAATTGTTTACTTCAAGGAAAATTCGGCCTTGAAAATGGAAATGGTTCTTAAGTTACATATGCACATTTCACCATAAAGGCAAAGCCTATGTTGTCATCAACAATGACTGCAGTATTTTTAAAGGTGAGAAGTATATTGTCCCTGCACTTTTTAGGCGGTCTCAGTCTGCACAGCAGATGCTGCATGATCAAGACACGTTTGAATCTTACTAAAATTGTCTTTAGCAAAGGAATCAAATTATTCTATGGATTACCATTCCAAATTTTACTCTAATATTCTTATTACTGGATAAAAACATCACAGATTACTAGAATTCTAGGAAGATGCATGCTCTTTCTGGACTCAAAGTATCAGATAAAATAGCACTGAAACAGACCAAAAATATATAGATTTTAATACCAACGGTATAACTAAGGCCTATGAATCACCAACATAGTCCAAAGCCTTGCAACTTAAATTAATAATTAATATAGAAGCAACAAATACATATATACATAGATAGATAAAGACATATATGTGATGTTGCTTTACAGCAGCATCTTCTGGATGGAAGTAACCGTAACTTGGCAGTGGAAAACCCTATATATAAAATAGGCTTTTAGAATTTGGGGTTTTATATATTTCAAATCTCAATACACCTAAACAAATCTGAATGTTCTTACTACATTGAAAAAAATTTCAGGCTACAATTTTTTTTTTTTTTGCTGCAGGAAGCTAATACTGAAGGAAATCTATTGTACAAACCCTGCCTGAAAAATTCTTGATATCACTGTTCACTAGACTGTCAAAAGAATTCACTTATAGAGATTCTTACTTTCTCAATGACAAACAAAGCATTTGGTAGCTGAGCTGTGTATTCTACAGATAGGATCATAAGTGGCATGGGACAGAAATCTCTGAACAAGTGCTGATTCAAGTAGTCATATGTGTGCATGCACATACATGCACACTCTTGCCTGAGTACCCAAGTACCATAGCTGCATAAGTCAGCACTTTTAGCTCATGCATAGCATTACACTGACAGAGCTAAATTGCTTCCAGTTCTGAGTGGGCTTGATCAGCAGTTATTCAAATATCCAGAAGTCTACTGCATATTATCAGCATGCACTACACGTCATTTTAGAAAGAAGCAGGTTTTCCTCACCTGTTCATTTGCCTCTAGACATTAAATTCAAATATTTGATAACACTGTTCAATGAGTTAAAAAATTAAACCTACCCACAAAAAAGCACACTACAGCTAAATTACTAGAGCAGAAGACTGAAAGAAGAACTTGATTAAAATAAAAATATATGGGGGGGGGTAGGAGGGGCAGGAGGACAGGACATCTAGAATAGGAATTGTATAAAAGGAGTAATAGCATGTATAAAAGACTGGACTGAAGAGTCCATAAGAAATATTAATTATTAATCTAAATATGCCCTGGATGCGATCCTGGGCAATATGCTCTAGGTGACCCTGCTTGAACAGGGAGGTTGGACTAGATGATCTCCAGAGGTCCCATCCAACCTAAATGATTCTGTGATACTACACAACTCAACATGACATTGCAAGAATACTGGGTTTTTTCCCATAAATATCTTAGTGATTTTTTATTTTAAAATGTTGTAACAGGGAGACCCACCTCATAGCCACATTGCTTCCATCAATGACAATTGGCCTCAGGTTATCACTGTTATCCACAACTTCATCCTCAAGTGACAGTTCAGGGCTTGCTATCTCCTTCGGGCATAGGCCTCTCGGCACCAGAGTACTAGTGGTAGTGCTGGCGCTGCCTTGCCCTTCTGATTCACTTTTGTTGCCAAGTCTCACAAGCTCTGCCAGAACATCATTGATGAGAGCATCTGCTCCCAATTTATTCAGTACAGCCTGGATCTGATCTCCTGCATATCCAAGCTTTAAAGCAAAATCCATTTTAGCTTGGTATTCCTTGTCCAGATTTGTTTTGCATTCTTCCAGCTTCAAGTCTTGTGTGATACTGCTCTGTGAAAAACTTGGGCGATCCAAACAAGGGGAACGACAGAGCGGCCGATGTGGTTTAGCAGAAACCTCCTTCTCTCTCCACTGTATATTGCTACAGCTGCTTCTGAAGTATGGTTGCTCAGGTTCACTTTCTGAGCTCGTCCATTCCTCAGATTCAGCACTGCATTCCCCAGCATCTTGTTCCATATTTCTGTCTTCTCTGGTGTGCCTCTTCTCCATTTTCAACTTCCCCACCATAGACCAGGCCGTCATCACGTTCAGCTTCCAGCCAGAGAGCTCAAAATTTCTCTTTCATTTCCAAAGCCACCTGGGATTTGTACTCAGTTGCATCTTGTTGGCTAATTACAGGTTTACACAAGGCTGGAGTTAATTGGCCTTGCTTACTTTGTTCTGGCATAAACAACACCAACATGAAGCTCCTTAAAAAAAAGAGGGGAGAGGGGGGAACAAAAAATAGCTTTTGTTAAATTCTGCAGAATACTTGACTACAGTAATTTTGTTTACAAGTCAGTAGAGATCCCTAGACATTCAGATTTCCATATAAAAATTGATCATAATAAAGCATATAATTTTGTCTCTTTATAATTTTTTTCTCTTTATAATTTTGTCTCTTTATAATTTTTTTATAATTTAAAAATATAATTTTTGTCTCTTTACTCACAAATCAAATTCCCTTTCTCTCTCCCTCATTAACTGTATGCACCAAACAAAAAATATTTAAAAAAAGTTTCCACACAATAAATTTTTAGCTGAAATTAATGGAGTATCTCTATGATATTTAAACGAACAACACAGAAAAGGCTGACCCACCTCTTTCACTAAAAAATTGTCTTTACAGTTGTAGCCCGTCTACACAATTGTCGGGAACATCTGTGTGGAGTTCCAACATGCAGAAAATTTAACAAATACTTTCAGTATCTTCCAGTAAGGTGTCTATCACAGCTGACAAGCTAAACTGGCTTAACTTTAGTATAAGCTGGCTGCTAGACATGCAGAGGTCATTACAGAGATTCACAAAAATTCTGCCAGATGATCACCATGTGCTTTGTTTCCTGTACCTGTTGCACTGAAAATTCCAAAAGCAAGGATGGATAGTACTGCATTTTGACAGATTCACACTCATAGTGTCAGGATACTCACTGAAAATTCTTGTATTTTAGCAGAAGAAAAAATGTTCTTACAGGACTTATTGGGTCCTGTAAGTAATGAAAGTAACAGTGCAATTGTCTTGAAGAAATCATTTACTTTAGATACACCTGCTCATTTTAAATCCACTTGCTCATGTTAATAAATCTTGTTCTTGTTGAAGTAACTGCTTTTAGATGTAACTACAGACAAAAGAGAAGAAAGATTGAAAGAGAAGAATAAAAAGGTACCTAACTAACTTCTATTAAAAGCCACAAGAAGGTATAGTCTGTGGAATCTACAAACTGTCTTAAAGCTATGTCTGTAGTAGAGATTTCTATTAGCACAGATGCTGTTTGAAGAGGTATGAGGAGCATGATCCTGGATTTAAATAGCAGTCACAAAAAAAAGCCCTTGTACTGACACAGTTTTCAAATATACAGTCACTCTTAACAGGATAGCCAGTTAGCTTTGTGTTCTGAAGAATTTTGCAGATGTAAGCTATGGAATGCGTGAAGAGCTTTTTCCCAGGATTCTTACGAGAGTTTTTGTGGCATAAACTAGGGTGACTTTGGCACTGGAACAGACATTGGCCAAAGGAGCCCTCTACTAATGAGCTCCTTATGCATCCACAAGGAGCAGAAAAATCGAAAGAGTAATCCATGCTTTTTGGGGTACTGGTCACTAGTGTCACTTAGAATAAATTTACACCTCTTTCATGCACCTTTTTCATTTCCTCTCCTGTGTCTTCCACTCCTTCAGGTTCTGAGCAAGCATTAAAAGAAGTTAAAATTTTCCTCAAAAGAGCATAAGCACTCAAGCAAGTATGTAAATTGTTTATATATAGGACATTATCAAGGACACTTTCATTCAAAAACTTTTTTAAAAAAAAAAAAAATCTTACTCCTATCTCCCCAAGAGACCACATGGAATCTTATTTAGTTTCTGTGGTCTACCAAAACAGCAAATAAAAGGAGAAATACTCCCTTGATGTATAGCAGCGTTACTCGCTTGATGTATAATAACACCACATCTAGAGACTAAAAATAAGTACTGAAATCTGTCAGGGGTGGGGGGGAATGTGTATCTAACATAGGTAGAAGAAAAGCATATCTAACACTGTTCATTTTATTATTTATTTGGTTTTCTTCCTGAAAATAGTATTTTAAATTGTTCCACAGAATTATATTCAATAGCCATTGATATCAAGAGAATAACATGGAAGAGCTAACCAGTATTAACATAGTGAGCTAAAACGAATGTATAAAAATACAATATTGCATACTAAAAGTATTTTTAAAATGAAAATCTCATTTTCACTATTTCGCTGAAAACAGTAAAGACGTTATACTAAGCATTATAAGCCACAAAAGAAAATGAAAGAAGAACCAGTGTGCACCTAAATCAAACCTTGTTTATTCAGAGTTTTCATATCCTTTCCTTTTTAGGTAATAAGATGCTGAAAAAACATAGCTCCAATATACCACCCACCTCAGAAAGCTTCCTTAACTGTTCCCCTGCATTACCTGGTATTTCTCTTTGCTTACTGAGACTTTCAGAGTACAACAGGTTTATAAGAGTGATAAAATTGATCACCGAACACACCAAAACATCAAAGACTCTCTAAGACACATCCCTATTAGCTCAAAAAAAAAGTTTGAAAGTGAAGCAAAGTTTATTTATCTACGAGACATTTATGCAGTAATATTTAATAACCGTAAGCAGGCCAAGCAATAACATTCTACAAAACTCCACTTTAATTTATGCTTTTCAGTTACACATGTGCCTTGGCTTTGGCAAATTTACATACAGGTGAAGATAGATATGTATCCAGATACAATTAACTTCAGCCTATATTTCCTAATTCCCCAAAAACATATTTCTGCGTAGCTATTTTAGTTGTGATTTTACAGCTGAAACGTAGGGTGCATTTGTTTACTTTGGAGAAAAAATTATATATATTCTATTCAATTCATCTGTTAGCTGGTAGAGTGTCTAAGAGGGAATTACTCCTGTCATTAACTGCACAGTAAAAAAAAAGTTTTGAGGAAGATAAAATCAGATTCTTCTAAAAAAAATTCAGGTTTTTTTTGACAGAAGGAAACAGAAGCTCTCTGTGTACACGCAGCATTCTGCAATAAGAGGGTCTACAAGAGGAACTACCCCAAAATAGCCACTGAAGTTAAAATTTAATCTTACTTCAGTCACAAGCAACTTTGAAATGTAAACACAGGAAAAAAATACACAAAAAAATTGCATTAATTGTTGTTGCAATATTTTTCTCCTGGTGTAGCAGAAAACTGGTAACATCTTGACCATAACAGTTTAGTTTATTTTCTAGAGATAAAGGAGACTTAACAGCCTACAGAAACTGTCATATAGTCCTGGTTCCCATGTCGTGTGGAGGAACATCTAAATGACAATTTCTTTGGATGCCTACTAACAGCAAGATCCTCAGCTAAAACAGAGAGATTCTTAGGGCAACCAAAAAAAGAAAAATAGGCAGCAAAGGTGGCAAGCTTGATCCATAGGCATTAATAGCCTCAAAACGACTCCAGTGTCAGATGTAATGACTCTCACTTGCTCACACCCTTTACGTGACGCATGTAACATGCAAACACACACACACACACAAACACACAAACACACACACAGAGTGCCACTGTAAAAGCCTAGTTTCCTTAGGAAATCAAGCTACTTAAGGAAAATGGTAATCAGTCATATCTGAAAACTAAAAGGCCAAATTTTGAGTCAATCAACACTAACTACTTTTAAATATATAAGAATCATGTTCTAAATACTTTATACAATATGGAACACAGTTATCTGAGTAGCAAAAAATATACTGCTTCCTTACATTTGAATGGAAATGCTAGTGTTGTTTAGCTAGATTTTAGAAATAGCTACTTTTTGGTTTTTAATATTATACATTGAAAGAGTATTTCTCCAAATACTTATATATTTTTTTCATTATAGTACTCCTTACTTTCAGTTGAGGTAATTTCCTCTAGTATAGCAGTAATAATACAATCCTAATAATATACATAATTATATATATTTTATACACACACACACACACACACACACACACACGGTATAGATAATAATATTTACAACATCGTACTTGGCAACATAGATGCTGTTAATCAGCTTAATCTGGAGTGGACTTCAATTAGGACTCATGTATATCCTTGCACCTTGTCAAAACTAGAACATAGGACAAAAAATAATTGCAAAGGAAGATTAAAAGAAAGAAGTTATCAACACACTGCATCCGCAGCTTATATACATGGAGCTATGCCCAAATATTCCAACTAAGGAACGTTTTACAGTATCTGCAGTAAGAAGATCCTTTTGCCCAAATTTATGATACTGTATTGTTTTGGCACTGGACAAAGAACAGTTTGATTTTGTTGGTCCAAATTTAAAGATCTCCATTTTTTTTCCCAAGTTGTCATCATTTCTTTAACTGTAATGCAATAAGAATGTTTTGGCTTTTGTTAATGCTATCATGCCTATTTTTCCACTTCTAGTAAATTATCCTAACCCCTTGGTCAATGGAAATCTGGTAAGAATGATCAGATAAAAGTTCTTAAGACTGGAAATAGCCTTGGATGTATGATGAAGAGAAAGGAGTTATTGTCAACCTCTGTTATTTTCATTTCAACAAGTAATTTTACCAGAAGTAATCCATTTACACCAAGAAGAAATCCATTTACTAGAAGACCAAATTTACATTCACTTAGAAATGGTTAAATATTACTGTAAACTACAAGCAAAGTACGTTCCTTCCATTTAATAACCATATAGTATTTAACGAACTGTGCATCATTAGGTTTCATGAATGTCACATGAAGTGGTAAAATATTATCAACAAATCATATGACTCTGACTTTCATTAAGCATTACAGCAACTTACCAGGCACTGTGAGTGACTATTTTGAAGTAGTACCGAGCCAATTGGAAGTGAAAGCAACCAAACTCACTAAAAAAAGAGACCAATATTTTTTACGTTGCAAAATAACTTGGGTAACCATATCACTATTACTTCTGCATTTAGATTTTTCAACTTTTTTTGTGAATGGTAACTATATAAGTTTTGCTCTTAATTTTGTTTTCTCCTTCTTAGCTAGAAAATAATCTATCTTATCTGAACATAAGCTGATTTTACTATTTTGTTGCATTTTCTCAATTTCACATAGGTATCTCTAGCTTTCTGTTATTTAACATCATATAAGCAATTCATCACAAATTTCATTTGTCTTTCCCTGAAAGTAAGCTCTTATTTTAACAAAAAGAATATAGTTTGATTGGGTGCCTAAATAACCCTGAATTTAAAAATTATTTAAAGCAACCAGAAAGAAAATTCACTCCAAGAACAAATTATATCACTGCTGCTGTCATACTCACTTCTGCTGTGCTTCTAAAGAAAGCAGCTCAGGTGCAATCCATGTTGGGAAGTGGTATTTTATATCTAGGTAGGCTGCTGTCTACCAGACTTGTGCTGGGGTTTTCTATTCTTTGGCCGCTAGTGACAGATTGGTAAATCTGTTACGAAAGCTCACTCTATGGAAACACCCACTTCTGTGACTCATTTTGGAGTTTCTTCCCTTTTCTCACTCATGTCAACCTTTGGTTGAAAGCCATTAACTAGGGAAATTCAGTTGTGTCATTCCTTTCTTGCATAGCAGTGGAAAACATACAGTGTGTGACCTAATGATCATCATTCTCTCTCAAATATTTGAGGTGATAATTCTAAATCTGCTAACACATGTATTTGGTTATTTTCAAACAATTAAAACTTAAATCACGCTATTTTTATAGAAATCCTTTCTTCACATCTAGCTAGGATCCTGTGAGGAAAGCACTAAAAGGCAATAGGTCCTGTCTGTACCAACTATAGCCACTACCCTCTATTTCTACCAAGATCTGTCACATATCTTCCACAAAAAAAAAGACATAGGATATACATGTAGTAACCTCTGGAAATAATTTTTCCCATTTGCTTTAAACACCTAACACACAAAGAAAACTTCTCAAAATACAACTTTTGTCAAATGGTTTAGATAACCTCTTTTATCATTAACTGCCATGCCTGCCTCATTTTCTGGCGGCCGTTTCCAGAGCCCATCCTTACAACCCTGTACCCTGTCACATAGAGAGCTCCTAGGAAACCTCTCCATAGCATTTAGCTATCCCTTCTCATTGGAATATATGGTTCTCCTTCAAAAATAAAAGTCATCTGCTGGAATAGACACATGCACACAGAACAGAAAGCCCTTCACTCAGGAAAATAGCTAGAAATTTAATTTAACAAGAAGATAGGACAGATCGTGCTGATCAGGCACAGGACATAGGCAGAAAAGCGTACTGATCAGCAACCTGTTTACAGGCAACTGGTCTCTTTTATCTCTCACCCTTCTATTTTCCCATGCTTGTTCCTCCCCAAACCACCTTGATCCCTCCCCCTACATACACACTTTTTGTTCCACCCCTAAACATCCCATAACAAGTCTCATATGCTCCCCAAAGGCTCTTCCCCTGCGTCCTATAACATGTCCCATACCTTCAGGCAGTAAACCCCCTCAGTCAGTGAGATGATCTGGAGACCCACTCCCACTGACTCATTGTAATTGGTCAACCTCCCCCACCCACACACACACCCCCCACCCCCATGGAGCCAAGGGCTCTCCTGGAACAGCCCTGGGGGGCCAGTACAGGGGCTCTGACTGGGTTATTGAGGTTCTCCCGCCCGCCATTGTGCCCCGGGCTCCTTTTTATTTGTGGACATCAGCCCTTATGGACAGATCACACTCCTGTGAGGAGCCTGGGAGTAACCAGGTCAGGGTATTATTCAGATTCCCTCACTTGCCCTTGTTCCTCTGTACTCCTTTGTATGTGCAGAGAAAAGATTATCACATAAGCTAACAGCTTATTTTAGAAAATTCAAGCAAGACGCGTTTGTTGTTGTGTGTATGTAAATATCTATATTTTTGCTAATTGGGATTTCAAAGTCATTTGTTACATATAGTATTTTTGTTAGAACTTTTATCAACTGAATGAACCACAATTAAGATGACAACCAAATGATTTTCTAGCATTAAAATAAGAAAAAGATTAGAAAAGGTTCAAATGTCAAAAACTAGATCCAGTACTAAATACAACTCTTAATATGCACAATATCATTTACACTGCAATGCTTAAATATTAGGTTAAATTATTTTTTGAATCTTGCACATATTTCTCTAGATAGCAAGCATCACTTTGTGCAAAACAATTTTAATTTTGCATTTAATATAGTACCAAAAAAAATCCAATGCAAAGAACATAACATTTGAATCAATATACCTTGGTTGCTAACTTATCAGCGTACCACTGTTGCTAGTAACTCTACAAAGTGTCCATATCTAATGTGGCGCACTTAAACCTTCACTTTTTCATTATTTGTAAAGGAAATGACTAAATCCATGTATATTCAACTTTTTCTTTTTGATAACAGCATCAAGTCACAAAGTTGTAATTTTTCATATCAGCAAGCCACCAGTAAATTTTTCTACAGCAAAATAAATTGAGTAAGGAGAGTATCTGAACTTTAAAGTGCTGACATGTATGTAACATACATAATTTGTTTACATACAATCTAAAAGAAAGTATATGCAAAAATATAAAACTTCCTTTACAATAAAAGTCCATGTAGTTGTTGACATTTTCCACATCCAGATGAAAATAACTCCTGGCTATTAATCTTCTTCCAGCTTCCCACTTTAAATGACAAAGTTTACCATTTCTTTGATACAAGTAATACTTAAAAACAACTACATTCAGTGACACATCTTTGAGAGAACTTCCAGTCAGCAGCAACATATGCATGCAATTAGCTTACTGGCATTCAGACTAAAACCTCAAAGCTGCAATAGTACAGCAATTTTTTCCAGACTACACTCTTCAGAAATTCAAATATCTCATCTTGTAATGGAGCACTGATAATGGAGAAAATTTTCTTTTCTTTGTGATTTATATTATCTAGCGGTGATAGTACAACTGTACCTAGGGATCCTAATCAGTTCCTATTCTATTCTAACTGTATGGTCTCTGCCCAAAAGAAAATGCAGTCTAGAATTATGACGAGAGGCTATGAACGAATGAAACAAGTGACAACTTTAACAGTGGAAAGACTATATGAAACATTTTGGTATTGTTTCAGTTCACTGTTTGTCCAGATAGCTGTGAAAGGTAGTGCTTTCTGGGTACACTAGGGAAGAGAGATAATGGAAAGATTTTAAGGGAAAAAGGGCAAGGTAGAAGAAAGCACACATGTAACATGCATGTGTGCGCACACACACACATATATATAAAAACAAGGCGTTCAGGAAAGGATCTCAGTAGGAAGTGAGCCTGGATAAAACCTTTGGTGGATTAAGAGGAATGGATGACTAAATCTCAGCCATCTCCCTGGCCATAATATTTAAAAATCTTAGAAGCAGTCTGCCTGTATGAGTCTAAAAAGGTGGCCGAGTCTAACAGGATTCCTCGATTTCAGGCCCACGTATCTAGAAGAGCGAGAAGATCAAAAGCACTATTGAAACAATTTCAGTTTAAATTAGTAGCTGAACATTTAGGAGGAATCACAAAGTTCTGTTCAAAACATAAGTCTGAACAAAAGCAGGGAAGATCAGTGAAAGGGAAATTTGTGAATGAGAGACAACAGTTCAGGCCACTTGAATTAACTCCACAGCAACAGGGTACAGAATAAGGACTGAAAGGAAACAACGATGGGACTGGAACTTTGTGGGACCCTTCACCACAGGAAGGATGGGAGGAGAAGGATAAAGTGAAGGGAAAAAGCGATAATCTCAACTTTGTATATAAAGCTAGTATGTGAGCATGTGCCATCTTTATCAGTCCAGCTCCATCTAGTATTAGCTTAAGAGTAGTGCAAGAGTAAACTATGGATGACATTTTATCTAGTGCAAGCAATTTGTGTAATTTGTAGAAGAAAGTGACAGCTTTCAGGCAAAGTCTTTCACCAAGGGTATCTTACATGAGCTCTATTTCTGGAAGTAAAAGGTGATTTGTTGAGAATTCTCTATTATCATACCACCTTTATGCTCATTTTGTCCTTACTTGCACAGAAAAAGCTACTGGAAAAAGTGCTAGACGTTGTTCTATAGAATTCCATCTGCAGATACTTTTTCATTTTGGTTATTTTGTTATTGCTTATACGGTACACTTTAAGTTAGTATAAATGCATTAAGGAATTATCACACAATCAGAGACAAATTAAAAATATACATATTCTACTTATAAGTAGAATCAGAACTAATGTTAAAAAATTGATAAATAAATTGAATAATGTTTCATTTTGCTGATGACTACAAAATTGAGAAATGAGTCAGTGTGCCTCAAACAATTTTCTCAAAGGTGGAATAAAAGCTCATATCACAGATCATAAACAAGAACACAGTATCACTGAATTTTTATTGTTCTTTAGTATGAGTTACATTCTTCCCCTATGACAGCCAAATATGAACACACTTACAGAATGAGAAGAAAGCAGTTACCAATTTCTGATTTGAAGAAATTATAACTCAGAAATCTGAATATTGCAGCTTTAAAAAATTATCTTGATGCTCATTACTAAGCAACCAAGTTTTCTTACCTAAAGACGTCTTTCAGCACAGTCACGACAGACTAGTAGAATTGATAAGTGATTCAGAGAATGAGTGAGGCAAAAGTATCTATATTTTGTTCATACAGTACCAAACTGAAAACATCTGTATAATTTTGTTGGTGATAAAACAGAAGGAAAATGTCTACTTAGTAATAAGGTATTGTAACATGTATTAAAAACACCTGGGAACTATTTAACAATAACTATACAAATGGTAATCACTACTAAAGACCTGATGCTGGAAATACTCCATTCCAAGACTGCTGATTTCAGCAGGAGCAATAGAATCAGAAAGACAGAGTGAAAGGATGGATTGAATGACTTCTTTCAGTCCCTTATGACCCTACATCTTTCCATCATCTTCACTGTCCTCTGAACCATGCCCTTCATAAATAAATGAAGAGGTGATTACAGGGAGCACACATCTATTACAAGGAACAACATTTAAACGAAGAAATATTTCATTAATTAACTCCTTTTGTCAACTCTTAAGCAGCTTTACTTGTTTTCTGTCATTGCAGGTATTGAAACACAGAATTAAGAAGAAAAAAAAGTATTTTTTCAAATATCTCTCATCATCTAGATAATAAATACAGGTGAAAATGATTCTGTACCATTTTATGGAGGGTGAGGGATCGTTTGTTTTCCCTAGTACATTTTTTTGAGATACACCTAGCTAATAAGGGATAATCAACATATTTTTATGACATTTCGAGAAAAAATACAAATCTACCTGAATACTGACCATATAAAATGGGAACATCTAGGGGAGTTCTATATGCATGGCAAAAAATAAGTATTGCAAATTTCTCCTCTTATATTTCTTAAGCTGTCAAATAAGCTCTTTACAAGAATGAAAAAAAACTGTGATGTTTTTTCATTACGAAAAACAAGTTATTCCCCAAATTGCTTCAGCATGAATTTGGTGTCTTAGGTTCCCTCTTCATTCTTCATCTCACTAATTTATCATTAACATGCTACTCTATGTAGATTCTAGCCTATAAGAGAGGCCTATAGGAAGAGGTATCTTTCTGGAAGAAGACTGTTCTAAACAATAGCCAGGTCTTTGATTACTGTGGCTATTTCTACGTTATCAGAAGGTGACTCAAGTGCACAAGTACATATATCCAAACTAATTTTCATATAGCTAGCTCAGACACCACAAGCAACCATATCATAACAACGTGGATTTCAACATAGACTGTGCAAACCTACAAGGAACGCAGATTATTTGTTCTTTAATGAATGAAATCTGTCCTAGCATCCTCAAAGTAAACAACAGCTTAGGCAGGTATACTATGTATCTACTACAACTACACCTCCTGATTACAGTGTAGATACTGTATAAGCCTTCTAACACAGAAATTGCCAACCTCCTGGATACATATACACTGATTGCAATAAAGTAAGCTCTAAAACCATGGAAACAACATGAGTGGAGACAAAGAGAAAGAGAAGCCTTTTCTGTTGTTAAAAGTATTCAGTGTTCAGAGGCACTACATCCAACAAGCTCAATATTTCTGTGCGCTACAGCACAGACTAGTGGTTACTACGAAGACGCACTGTCAAGAGTATGTTTTCGTGATCTTTAAAAACTTCCCTAACAAATGACTGATTGCTGTTTTAAGACATTACAATTTGGACTGGCAACACAAGATCCCAAAATGTAATAAATGGAAATCCTCATTTGTTAGACAGTAGTTAGTGTCAGAAGACACAGACAAAAAGTAACTCAAGATGCATATGCACTGGACTTTGGATTAGCCTTTAATTTTGAAAAGTATACTTCTGTAGCACTCACGAAAAAAGTGACACAATTCAACATCAATGTTCTCATGGCACTGAAGAAACAATCTTCTTGCTATAATCTTAGTCCAGAAATGGTACAGATTCATTACTGCTTATTTCTTTTAATATTTTCTGAAATACTGAATTATTTTATCTACTGATAAAGAAACACGTAAAGCTAACACTTAAGCATGAGTCACAAATAAAAACGGTAGTGTTTTCTTGTTCTAGGTATATAACTAGATATATACCTAGAAGGAACGTTAACACATTTATCTAGGTGGGAAGCGTCTGCTGGGACAGATTCACAACAGAACAAAAGGAGAAAATACTCTAACGTTTCAGAACAGGTTTCAAAAAATTTGGAAGAGCTGCACCATGTAATATTATGTGGAATTCTCTTTTGTCCTTAATAATAGAAAAAAAGGGTTTGTGATTTGCATTATTTTGCCAGTGTGTTTATACACCTTGACCCCATTAGAGTTCCATATTCACCATTATTTTAATCAGAGATAATAGCAGGGACACAGTTTACACATGTATACCATAACACATATATGTTGTAATTCAGTAAGAACTCATCTCTTTCATTATTTAATTTTCAAACCTACTAATGAGTTAGTTTTAACCTTTAACAAATGGGGTAGTTTAGCATGTTCAGTCTTCACCTACCCTGTCAAGCGTTGCAAGGCTATAGGAAAAGAGGATAAAATAGGTTGTGTATAAGTATTTCCAATTTGATTTGGCCATTTTAAAGTTAAATGATTCAAAAAAAGATGCATTTGCCAAAATACAATATTCATTAATTTATAGTCAGTATTTCAAGTGCAGCTCTTGCTAATGTCAACAAGATATATGACCAAGTATTCTGAATCTATCTAGTAGGACCTGGAATCAAGAAATTTGTCCTTCTATACCTTTTTAAAATGTATATAACATAGTTTTATTAAGATTGACCTAAGAGCTTTTGTAATCAGCAAACAATATTCATATAATCACCAAATCATTGAAAGATGTATAGAGTTTCATATTATCTCATATATTCTGATATAGCTTCCATAAATAATAAGTCCACAACATACGGGAGTCACTCAGTGAAGCAGAGAGGAGACAAACAGAGAAGAGACTTTAACCAAGATGAAAGCAGCTGGCTTTTGACATAAATACCTGGCATTAACATTATTTATAGTACCTTCTTCGCTGAGGAGCTCTGTATTCAACCTTCCTCATTTAAAAGGGGGTACTCTTTCAAAACATTCAAAATGAGTAAATGTATTCAAATACTTTTTAATCTAATAAATTAAACAAACTCTTATTTCTCCATTCCAGAAGAGATGGTCTAAACCAAAGACCTGAGCACAGACTTGCAGCTCATTTATCCATTTAAAGACATGTATAATCAGTATTCCCTGAGTATGCATTAAGTCAAATGGCATTTGTAACAGAAGTGTTAAAAAGGCAGATCAGAGTTTTCAGTCCCTTGATAATTAGAGCCATATAAATGACAGCATTTTGATTCCGTTTAATGGATTTTTTTTTAACAGTAATGTGATGTCAGTCTCAACACATTAATGGGAAGTTTCAACACTGTCATTTTGATGACTGCAGAAACCTTAAATTTTCACAAATCAAAGGCCTGACATAGTTCAGTCCTTTATCAAGCCAAATGCAGAACAACATCAAGAACCATATTTTGCATTTTCTACTCATTATCACTTCACTGAAATAAAAAAAAAAAATGATGTTGCATACAATAAACTACCATGGAAGACACAAGTATCTTATGCAAGCTTTGCCTTTCAAAAAAGTAATCCCCGTAAGGACCTCAATTTCTCACCTTCTATTTCAACACTGTTGAATGCAGGAAATTGACATCTGGCTGGCCTTCTGAACAAGGCATCAGACAGTCACAATTTCATTCAGCAGTGGCAAGACATTCATCTGAATTAGATCTAAGAACTACTACTTCCTGGTCCCTTAAAGTTAACAAGCACAACCTTGACTGTTATGATCTTTTTATCATCTTGTGCAAATTTAAATGAAAGACTACAACAATTCTAGTGACCAAGAATCAAAATAAAAAAACTTCCGATGTCTATTACTGATCTGCAGCTGATTACAAAATTTTCAGATCTTTTTGTCTGACCTTAATGAGAACTCCCACGTTCAGCTTAGAGGACGTAGTACGAAGTTACTATGCTATTATGTTCAACCTCCCTGTAACAAGAAGGACACTAGACAGAAAAGCACAGTATTTCACTGCAACAGAAATGACATTTCATATAGGTTGCTCACAGCTTCATTTTCCCACCTCTGCTCAAACTGTAGTATTGTTTATGGTAAGCAGCCTATATCTGCCCTGCAAATTTGTCTGATAACTAAAGAGTATGACTCTTCATGGCTTTCATGATTTATGGCATTTCTCCATAGCTAAGTTTTCACTGAGGATTCAGAAATTAAAAAATAACACAGAAACCATTTCAGACAATACCAGGAAAAGAAAAATATAATCCTGTTAACAGACAACAGTGGGAAATGAGGGAAAGCATTTTGATTAGAGTGGCCACTTCTGAAAATCCACAATGAGACTTATTAAACAATAACATTACAGTGGTTTTCAAACCCTAAATAAAACAATGTATTCTCTGTTGCACAAAGATGAGACGAGTCCCTGAGGCACCAATCTATGGCCTTTACGAAGCCTAAACTTGCAAAGAAGTCATTTTGTTTTGGTGAAAACTACAAGATTCAATTCAAAACAGTCACATGATAGAAAATCTGGTAGGAATTTATGCATTTTTCATCTAATTTTTAGTATACTGCGGAATTTTGTTAAATTGAAAATTTAACTAAGAAACTACAATATAATACTATAAAATGCCTTGCCTGCAAACAAATACTGAAATCAGTATTAAACTACACATGAAAACAAGCTGTGTCTGGCACATCATATCAATAGAGCATCTGAAATGACTTACAAAAGACTCCACTACAAATAAAGCATGACTTGAAGAGAGTAGTGTAGAATTCAATCACGTTATCTCAAATCTGTCATTCATTTTGTCACATTCATAAGTATGAATTCATAGGGCTAAGATGGACATGGCTGAAATTATGTAGAGAGGAAGTGGTATATTAGTTGCTTCTTAAGATATATGATCTGTGTACTAAGTAAACGATTTCTTGACTTAGAAAGAACAGGTAGTGCTGAGCACAAGAGAAGTATCAAGTATAGGCCAGACTTCTGAAGAAAAGGAACAGAAATATTTCTGTTGCATTAGATATTAAACCTCACTTCCTAAGACAGAAGAACAAACCAGAGAGTAAACACGCAGTAAAAAAGGTGTTCTAACAATAATATAGTACCTCTTTCCACCTATCTTCTCTTTCTGATAATCTTGAGCAATTATGGCTAGTATCACTACTACTCACTACTACTTGTCCATTGTCCCTATCAAGGCAACACTTATATTTTCACTGACAACATTACAAAAAATATGAGGGAAACCCTTAAAGATTATTTGTGATCAAAGCAGTTATTTATAAACTGAGAGCATAAATTCAGATCTAAAACCAAAGCAACTCATTGCTTCTCCTAATCGACATTCTAATAGGAGGCTGTTTGCTAGTACCAACTCTGTAGATCTAAATGACTCTGTAATGCTCTGGGAAGCAGGGGGGGGGGGGGTTCGGGGGGAAAGGAACAGAAGTTGTGTTTGGAGATAAGTCAAAGACACATCAATCATTTTATGATTTCAACTTACACTTTTTCAAATTTTGTAATTGAATACTCTGAACTCCACTTTAACAGACTAAACCAAACGTTCTTTTACCCATAAATCTAATCCAATAATAAAGCAGCCTTTGAGAAATCCGAAAAACAAAAGATACCCTGTTCCAAAGGATTCAATATACTGAGTGGACTCTCACATGCTACACCATCTAACAAGAGGCAGGATACACTCAGCAGTCAGGACATATGTTTTCTAATAAACTGAAAGAGCCATTTTAGAGGCTACTAAAAAAATGTCAGAAGTGGCACCTGCCTTGAAAACATCAACTGCTACCTCTTTGGAAACCAGCAAGAGGGGCTTAAAGGCATCTTTTCACATCCATTACACTACTTTTTTCAAAAATGAAGTCAGTCCCTAGTTAGGTCTGCTTTGAGCAGGAGGTTGGACTAGATGACCTCCTGATGTCCATTCCAACTGAAATTCTTCCATTATTCTACGATTCCTTCATTCTTATAGTGACAACACTTCTCATTTCTAAGATGAAGAAGCTGGAAAGCCATCTTCAGGAAGACAAGTGAACCCTACTGTTTTGCTTTCAAAAGTGAAAACAACAAATTCCTATGCTCCAGCAATCTTCTTTCACACTAAGAGATCAGTGTGTAGAGTTATCAGACTTGGGGCTTTATCTGGTTTGGCTGAAGTGTTTGTGGTCTCTATGAAGGAGCAAATATGTTCAATTTCTTAGGAGTATGTCTTTATTAAAATAATTTAGCTTTAGTCTAAGGTGATATTCTGGCCATGTTATCTAAATCAAGAAGAAGCTGACTTAGAACAGAGTATTAATCTTTGTGAGGGGCTGAATGTGGAAAATGAGCCCTAATATTTCAGCTCTGTAACCAATGAACACCTTGGCTTATGCTAGGATTTGCAAAAGGCTTCAGTATGCCGTACCATTATACTCCAATGACATTCTAGAAGGGACTCAAAACAAACCATGTAAAGCCTAGGCTTTACTGTGGCATGGTGATTCAACCTGCCAGGCTAGCATAGCAAAGTCAAAAATAACACATGTAAGAAAATGAAATACAATAGCTACCTTTAAAACTGAAAGACACTTAGCTGAAGTACAGGTTTAAATATAGAAAGAATATATATATTTGAACCAAGACTGACAGCTAATGAAGAATTTTTCTTATAATGACCAATCTCATGAACAAATTGTTCACCTTGGAACAATAAAACTATATCTTAGGAGATGGTATGCTGCTCAATTATGTGCTTCCGAATATATTTCTTAAACCTGAAATAAATCAAACTCAAAACTACACGTCATGGCATCAGAAAGCCTAGATTTGCAAACGTGGTCAGGATATCCATGCTTCCAGATGTGTCCTCTGTGGTACCATAAATACTTCTTATTAAAAAAAAAAAAAAAGTATAATTCACAAGAAATACAAAAAAAATTAAGCGACGTAAAGAATTTTAAACTCTGTAATACTGGTACTATTGCTCAAACATGCTCCTCATTTATAATGCCTTGAAGAAAACTTTTTAAATTAAACTTAAAAAACAGAAGTTTCTAAATATATATTTGTCCAGCCACGTACACTTGGCTCTTTGAAACCCTTTATATCTAGCAGAGTCCATGATCAAAAAACAGGTATGCCTTCTGAAGGATGTGTGTGAGGTCTAAATAGCAATGTAGACATCTTTTTACATGATAAGAATGGATAAATCAATATATCAAACCAATTTACAATCTGGTAACACCTGGAAACTTTTTTTTTTCTTGACTTTATAAAAAAATTCTTTCCTCCCCCTTTCCAAGCCCTATTTCTAAAATTGAACTTACATGCTGCCGCCTTCCTTATTCCAAAGAGCTCCAATGCTTCTGCTCTTCATGGAAGCAGCAACAGAGTAGAAGTGACAGGAGCAATTTGTTTTATTCCTATTATTCAAAGATCTATAGTAGAATTATAAGTGTATTTTTTTTTAATCACATATCGGGTTTCAAAGGGTAAAGTGGCTAGGAAAGCCAAAAACAGTAATGTCAGCAATGGAATAACTTATATTGGAAAAGGCATCCCACAAGACCAAGGAACAGAAAGCCAGAACTCATTTATTCACAGCAGCTGGCAGTAAGAATTGATCTTCTTACTAGTTCATCTGGATATAAAACGTCTTTGCTGTCCATTCACCCTCATAACACCTTTTGTACCTGTTCTTTCAATTAGTGAGTTTGGATGCTGTCAGATTTTTTTAAAGCACATCTTAAAGAGGTCGTTCAGACGAAATTGACTTAGGAAACTTTACAGTTGATACTTAAAATTCACTAAGAATTAGACCATTTTAGAAGATAAACTGAACTCAAGTCCAGAAAATGTCAGCAGCTGCAGGACTGATCTATGAAGAACACATGAAAGTGAAGCAGAAATAACATGTTCTAACAGCAGTTAACTTGTTCTAAATTTGTGAATGACCTTGACATCCCCACTAACCCATTTTTCCAGCAAGAAGCAAATATAGTTTTATAGGCAACATTAGCTCACTTGTAAAATGCAGCTTTCAGTTCCACATATCATAATACTTTGGGAAATAAAAGATATCTCTCTTTATTAAAAGATACTTCCTAAACAAAAATAACTATTTGACAGATGCATGCATTTCAATGAATAAACACATTAAGCACAAGAAATCAGATGGAGCTGGAATGCCACACGCTCCCAGGCACACAGAACTACTGGCATGCACAACACCAGTTCATAAATGAGAGGTATTTTAATTTTCTTTCTATTCCTGCTTCATATTTATGGTAGGTCACGCATATTACTGCAACACTTTACAAGACAATAAAACTGAAACAATGTACGACGTGTATCTCAGTAAACAACCAGAATTAATTTAGGTCCACATTTATGAACTTAAGAAGACACAGGATAGATTTTGCATTCCATTTGCTAACTTGTGGAGGAAACATACAGCTTTTGTGAAATACCACATTGTAAGGATTAAATGACAATTAGAACAACTGACAGCTATGAGAGACAACTCTTTTAAATAAACAGATTAAGAAAAACTGTCTTAAACCTCATCTTTATGGCATTGAGTGACAAGCTTATTATTCGCAGTTGCACTACAAAGCAAAATGGAAGGATGTGAGTAGTGACCATCAGGTACCCTATACAAGAGTAATCTTATTTAATCACTTCACTTTTGTCGATACAAGTTTTAATTTTCTTGCTACCCTTCTCATCTTCAGGCACAGAACACCTTCTTAAACAGCACTGGAATGCAGCCCTCAGAATCCTTCCTTTGCACTTATCGTTATTAGCTGAAACCAGGCAACTTCCCTGACCATCAGCTGCCAGTGCCGCCTCCAGCTTGCTAGGCCGTTTCAGCCGCCCTGCCTCAGCGGCGTCTCGACCCGACGCATCTCCTGCTGCGGGCAGGGCGCGGCGGAGCGGCCCCCGGCCCCGGCCCCCGGCCCCCAGGCAGCACCCGCGCGCGCCCAGGGCGGCGGCCGCGGCCGCGTCGGAGCAGGGGGCCGCCGGCCGGGCCGCGCAGAGGCCGTCGGCGGCTCAGCCGGGGCCGGGCCGCGGGTGGCGGAGGCGGGAGGCCTCACCTCGGGCTGCGCCGGGCCTGCAGGCCGCCCGGCGCGGCGGCGGCCTCCTGCCGGCCTCCCTCGGACCCCGCGCGGCGCCGGGGGGGCTCCGCCGCCGCCAGCGCGGCCCGCTCCTCCCGCCCCCCGCCCGCCCGCCGGGCCTCACCCGCTGCCGTCGCTGCAGACACCGCCCGCGGCTCCCTGCGGGATCTGACGGCGGAGGGGCGAGGGATGGCGGGGCTCGGCGCGGCCGCGGCACGGGCCCCGCTCCGGCCGCTCCCGCCGCATGGGGGGGGGGGGGCTGGAGTCGGGGGAGAGGAGGGCGACGGCGAGAGCAGAGCCAGGGCGGGGCGGGACGGGGCGGGAGGGCGAGGGGTGGCAGCGGCGCTCAGCACCAGCACCGGCACCGGCGGGAGCCCGGGGGCCGCTGCCTGCGCCTCATCGCCGCCTGCGCCTCCGCCGGGCCCGCGCCACCGCCCGGGCGCCGTCTCCTAGCAACCGCGCCCGGCCCCCGCTGCTGCAGGCGCCCGACGCCGGCGCGCGCCCCAGCCACCCGCGGCCGCCCTCCGTGCGGCGCCAGCGCCCCGCCCCGCCCCGCCCCTCCCCTTCCGCAGGGCGGCGCGCGCCGCCGGCCGGGGGGGCGCGCGGCGGGGCTGCGGCGGGGCTCGCGGCCGCCGGCCGCCTGCAGCGTGCAGCGCTGGCCTGCATCTCTAAGTCTATTTTAGAGCCATTTCGGCCAAAATTAATGTATACTAAGTTAATGTATTAATGTATTTAACTGACTGTAACCAACATCTCATGAGTATCATTTCTTGGAAATAAGTGCTGAGGCGGCTTGCGCAATGGGCTTCACCCGTGAATGGGGAAAAGGAGACAATTTCCCCTTGCATTGTCCCCCACAGGCATCTAACTCTGTTTTTGAAATATGGCGGTAGGATTAGAGAGGGCAGGTGGATGGTAGGCAATATTGGTGAAAAGACTGTGTTCTCCTTCTCCCAGTTTTGCAGATTAGGGGAATGGAGGATGAAATAAAGGACATGACTAAATTCAGAAACATTTAGACCTACCTTTGGAATTGGCCAAGATTACCACAAGCAGGTACTTAAGCCTTTAGCTCTCCAGGATATCAATGGACACTCTTACACACAGCATATATTGAAGAAAAATTTGTGAATAATGTTTCAGGCTTTAAAAATTAACATTTCAAGACTAGGCAATCTTACAATTTCTCAGGCCTAGCATTTGGTTGCCACCTACCAGTTCCAGTGTTGCTGACGATTGTGCCTCCAGCCTCCTGAAGCTTCCTGAGGCATGTTACTTCACAACAACATCAGCTTATAAAAACACAGGAATCCAAAGCAAATTTCATAACTTGGCATGCACCACTTTGACTCATCCATTTTCTCACGTTTCAGCTTGGCCGCGTTGCCACCCATTGAACCCCATAATAGCATGTACCTATCCAGCAGTACACTAGCCAGAGTTCAGTTCTGTAGTATGTTTTACTGGGGGCTCTTCTCCATCATTCTTCCATGCTGGTATCAGGGCTTCTGCAAATGCAACAACAATTTATATAAATGCTATTTCTTTCACAAAACATGTTGCACACATTTTGTAATGTCAATCCTTACCACTTTTCCCTGCCCTCGTTTCTCCAAGCTTCCCGTGCCAGCTCAGCAACCTTATGAACTACTCGATGTCCAAGTTAAGCATCTGCAAAAAAGAAATGTCACAGGTTGGTTGCTTTCACTCACTGATATTTGTCCGGAAAGATGTTTCCGATGTTCCAACGAAAAAAAGCGGCTTAATGCAACAGCTGACAAAATTTGCAATATTACTAGATAGGTGCTTTTTGTTATATAAATTAATCTGTTATGTTGTCTCATTTTAAAGAACTTTTAATGATTTGGTATATCAGGTTGTTCCTTATAAATATGTGGCAAGTTTCCTGTAAATAATAATGAAGAAATGTCCACATAGAAGTAAACCTCAATATACTTTTATGAAAGTCATTTCTTACTGATCCAATAACTAAATGGCACTTTTAAAAGGAAATAGTAACGAATTTTAAAAGGAAAAGAATATGCACGAACATGTTAAATCCAACATATACTGAAAAAGAAAGAAAAAAGATGATGGTTACGTCCAGTCTTGCAGAACTGAACGCTGTAGAAGGGATGAACACCGGGTTGGAGGGGGGGAGGGGGGAGGACATGCTTGCAGTTGGACTTGCTCTATGCAGGATTTCTTGTTACAATGAGGTAAGACTGTGTGGACCCAAGTTATACTGTCAAATGGAAACATCTTAAATGTAACAAAATCTAATCCTGTGTTCAGTGAAGTAGGGGAGTATTTTGGCATAGTTTTCATTCTGCCTAATGCAAAAACTTGTTCTGAAATGTACCTGCCTATTAACTTTTGGGATAAAAAGGATTAAATATGAACAAGGTTGACTTTTTCAGAGTCAGCTAAAAGATTTATTTCAATAGCAATTTTGTGCTTAAATCCTTTAGCTGCCTTTGAAAATTTTAATGTGTGCTGTGAAAAAATAGTAATTATTTGGATTCCACATATCAAAGTTTACAAATAGCAACAGATTAGACATAAAACATCAGTGCAGCGATTTCAGACGATATAAAGAGCTGTATACAAGGAAAAGTGAATCACAGACAAAGATACTTGTCCAAAACTATGAAGCAAAAGTTGAATGCTAACAGTTTGAATGTGCTTGAACAGCAAGTAGTAGTATCAGGGCTGCCAAAACAATCCTGCAGTCTAAACCTCTGGCCTTCAATTCTACCCTCATGACTTACTGATTCTTGACTTTGCATCTGGAAAAAGGATTTCCATCTCTAGAAACACTAGGAATCTTGGAGTGTACGTCTATCAGAATATCGACAAATCTCCCCAGAGTATAGCGTGCCTTTTCTTCACCTTACTACCTCGTCTGATAGCAGTGATGAAAGTACACACTCCCTTCTTCTTCCTCTGTCATTTTGTCTGTGGGAAAGTTACACTGAAAAAATATTCAGAAATTTAGCAGCAGTAGCAGAAGCAGCATATAAAGGACTGTATTATTTGATGATGGGGAGGAAAAAGGCCACCATGTTCACAGAATTACAGAATGGTTGAGGTTGGAAGGGATCTCTGGAGATCGTCTAGTCCAACCTCCCTGCTCAAGCAGGCTCCTCTAGAGCATATTGCCCAGGGTCACATCCAGACGGGTTTTGAATATCTCCAGCAAGGGAGACTCCACTACCTCTCTGGGCAACCTGTTCCAGTGCTCTGTCACCCTCACAGTCAAGAAGTTTTTTCTCAGGTTCAGATGGAACTTCCTGTGGTTCAGTTTGTGCCCGTTGCCTCTTGTCCTGTCGCTGGGCACCACGGAGAAGAGACTGGCCCCATCCTCTTGACACTCCCCTTTCAGATACTTGTACACGTTGATCAGATCGCCTCTCAGTCTTCTCTTCTCCAGGCTGAACAGGCCCAGCTCTCGCAGCCTTTCTTCAGAGGAGAGATGGTCCAGTCCCCTCATTGTCTTTGTAGCCCTCCGCTGGACTCTGTCCATGTCTCTCTTGGACTGGGGAGCCCAGAAGTGGACACAGCGCTCCAGGTGAGGCCTCCCCAGGGCTGAGGAGAGGGGCAGGATCACCTCCCTCCACCTGCTGGCAACACTCTGCCTAATGCACCCCAGGATCCCATTGGCCCTCCTGGCCACAAGGGCACATTGCTGGCTCATGCTTAACTTGTTGTCCACCAGCACTCCCAGGTCCTTCTCGGCAGAGTTGCTTTCCAGCAGGTCAACCCCCAGCCTGTCCTAGTGCATGGGGTTATTCCTCCCCAGGTGCAGGACCTTGCAAATGCCTTTGTTGAATTTCATGAGGTTCCTCTCCGCCCAGCTCTCCAGCCTGTCCAGGTCCCTCTGAATGGCAGCACAGTCTTCTGGTGTGTCAGCCACTCCCCCCCAGTTTAGTATCATCAGCAAACTTGCTGAGGGTGCGCTCTGTCCCTTCCTCCAGGTCATTGATGAATACATTGAACAAGACTGGACCCAGGACTGACCCCTGGGGGACACCACTAGCTACAGGCCTCCAACTAGACTCTGCACCATTCACCACAACCCTTTGAGCTCGGCCATCCAGCCAGTTCTCAATCCATCAAATGTTACCAAATACAGAGAGAGCTGAGAGGATAAAAATAGCATTGCAGATCGCAGAACTTCAAAGGCAGCATAGGAAAGAGGGCACAGGGAGATGGACATCTTGATTCCACAACTGAGAGAAGAGTAGGGTGGGTTTTCACAGCAGGCACTGATTTCCTATGGATGCTGATCTCAAACTAATAGCATGCTTCAGAAGACTGCTATGTGCCTGATTTAAAACCTACTGAAAGCAATAGGGATCTACCTACTGATATGAAATACAGTTTGGATCAAGCCTTCACTTCTTTTGGAAGCTTTTAAGTGTTGTTTCTTCCCTTTTTATGCTGCATAATTAATTATTCATGGTTTGTACAAATGATGAGGTTAACAGATTCCTTCCATCATCTTCTGTAGGACCACCTATATTTTTAATTGCCTTATTATTATATGAAACCTAACACACCTCACTGCCATCTGGTTCTTCACCCTCATGCACGCTGTACACTAGTGGCACTTCTGTGACCTTGTCTTTATATAGAGATGTGCACTGAATAAATAAAGTAAATATGAACTATAGAGAAACCTTTAAAATCTCATCCTTCTGGGGAAATTAAGAGCAAAGACAGACTTGCATGAAGCCCATGCTAATCCCAAGAGACTGTCTTAAAATGCTCCAGTAACACTGTGATGGGTGCAGTGTTAAAACAGGAACAGCCCAAACAGGTGAGTGATCTGCATTAATTTTTAACAATGCCAGGGAGGCATTGGAAGATCCTATCCCAGAGATGAGGAGGAAAGGTGATAGGAATTATTCCTCAGTTATTATTTACAGAACATGAAAAAGTATTCCCAAACTTGTATAACATGCCATTAGTACCAGAGACCTCTCAAGGCAAACTTTGTGACTGCTTTGAAGTAGATTACATTTTGAATGGCTGGTGAAATAGGTAGATGTTCTTGTCAATTTTTTGAGAGCAAAAATTGCTTTAGCTAGTGCGAAGGCTCCCAATGAGAACTTCCAAATATTTTAGAACACTTTGTGAAGGGGGTTTATTTATGTCATTCAAAGTAGAGTACAATAACAAGCTAAAACATCTGCATTTCAATTTTCTGCACTCCATCTTTTAGTTTGTCCTGTAAAATCAGAAGCAAAAAATATGATAAACATTGCTAATGTTGTCTGGGGATTCTCATCGCTCCTGATTTATAGGGAGACTTTCCTTTTCTTCCTATCATTCCCTCATCCTGCCTGCTCTTACTCCCTCAGTGTCTTAGCAACAAGATTCACTGGCCCACTATAGCTAACTTGGCTCCTACCACCTCAAATCAATTAGTTAATCTATTTAAATCATGCATCAAAGCAGCCTGCTCCCTTTGAGCGCACAGCTCAGGGCTCAATACTACTCTTCAATGTTTAAGGTAGCAAGAGTTTGCAATTGACTCAAATGATAGCAGGATCAGATCTTGCATGTCCTAATTCATTTTAAAAGGCTGTGTGATGATGAAGGGGATGGTGATGCCTGTCACCATTTTTCTCCATCTTCTTTTTTTCTTTAATTGAAGATAATGACATGATGATGTCCCAGGAAACAGTCCTTAAATAACAATGAAAATAACTAGAATATCTCCCTCATTCACAGCTGCTGCCTATTCATTAACTTTTTCAGAAATAACTCTTCTGCAATGCCTGCAAGAGTAAAATCCAAAATTGCATTTGTATAATATAAATAAATCCTCAAAAATGTTATTTCAAAGATTCATAAGAGAGTCTGAAATATTTGTTAATAATAATTGAAAACCGCAATTCATTTCTTAATTTGTTGTCTAGTGGAGTTGATGGAGAAACAAAGTAGATTATCAACAAAAATAATCTCTTATCTGTGAGGGAAAGACTGACCACAACTGCCACTTGGTCAGGCACTTGCTGAACCTCAACCACCACTCATCATGATGTCCAGCGCTCTCCTCTTTTTTTCCCTTTGCTCTATTGGCTATTGTACCCAAATGTTATTTCTTGCCTTCTACTTAGGTAAATTGTTTGAAACAGGAACCAGCTTTGGTCCCCGGATTTGTACAGTGCCATTATAAAGGGATCCTGCTCCATAACAGGAGATCATAGACACTAGCACAATGAAAATCCATGACAGGGAAGATCTTACTGTTTAGAGATATCACTTATCTACAGTCCACATGGCCACAGAGCTGACAGCTCTGCTCTCATGAAAACCGTTTCTCAAAAATCAAATACCAAATTACCATCTAAGGATAAAATTGTAATCAAACTATCCACTATTAATCCTTGAGAGCATGTAGCTTTCTGCATGTTCTGAAACAACCCACTTGCTCCACTGAATGGTCAAAACCAATCCATCCAGAGATTTATCTTCATTCTAAGTAAGATAACAAGAGAGTGAAAGATAGGACATACAAAAATCAATACAGCTGTTTTCTCTAAGTATAATTATTTCACAGAGCTCAGTGTAGGACTGTTTACTCCACCAATTAGAGACTTCTCTGCCTCAAACTGAAGGTGAACTTCAGTCACAGCGGCTGAGCTCTGAAGCCTGTTTTCTGGCTTTTTACTTCTTCTGACTCCAGTGCCCTCATAGACAAGCCTCTGTACAGTTTACAACTTTCTTGCAAAATGGAAAATGGATAGAAAATTGGTAAGGGTGGTTCCCAGCACCTCAGGCCCATTACACTACACAAATCTTCCACGTAAAATGCTGGGGACTGTTGCAGGCAAAGAGTTTCCAAGGTCAATTTTTAGTTCAAGAACCAGCTATTAATTTAACTATTAACTGAACTATTTGAGTCCACTTACCAACTAATGTAATAATGTATGGCTTTAGATTCTGAGATTTATGTTGGCTTTATGACTTCATGCACATTTATACTACTTTACAACTGAATAGAAAAATGGAGTCCCTGCTTCAAAGCAGCACAAGGGGCAACAGTAGTAAATAGAAACAGCAGTAAAAGCACTTAGAGAAAAACAGACTTTTGCAGAGACCAAATGAATAGCAAAGTGCAGGCTGGAGAAGAACACGGGCAAACCAAAGAGAAAAAAATTATTCTGCTTATCTATGCTTAATGAAAACTAACCACTTTTGTTATTAGAAAACCTCAACTTTTCAAATAACTGATGGTCTGATACTGGGGTCTCTCTTCATTCCAAATTCCCATTTTCTTCACTAGGATTTAAAAGCATTTAAAAAGACAACTAAAGCTTTTACTATGAGGGAAAAGACAACAGGAAGCTGCTGGTCCTGATGTCAACCTTGTGCGCTAAAGAGTTTTCATGACTGACCTAATATCCTGGATCAGTGGAAACAGAAAAAAGAGACAAATTGCATCTTGAGGGAGAGTTTTCAGCTCCTCACGCTGCCTGGGACAGGGTCAGATCTGCATCACATCCATCGATCAGTCAGCGCAATTTGTGTAAGAAAAAGACCATACCACTGAGAAACATTTGCTACCTCAGTTAACAAAGGTTTGCTTAAACATCATTGTTAGGCAATCAGGGCAGCGTAGAAAAGGTATATGCTAGCATAAGTTCTTTGGAGATTGGTGTGGTGACAGAGTTCATAAAAAACTCCAGCAGAATTTGTGTATATTCTACCTCCCTAACAAGAACTCAGGAGAAGGTAGAGGGGATGTCAGCCTGCCACATTCCCTTCTACAGAACCAAATCTCTTTTCTTACACAAAACATTTTGCATGCTGCTTTTTGGCTTTCTTTTTTGTACTCAGTTTCTAAGTAGATTCTTTTGCTCTTCTTTGTTTCAGACCATGCATCTCAGTTCCAAAGGCAGTGAGTGATATTTCCTTTGTGGTTTTAGTTCCACCTCAGTTGAGTGCACAAGAAAAGCCTGTACAATTCCTTACCACGACACTTTACAATTTGCAAAGTTCCTGGCAATATTTGACATAAAAGTGCATCAGAAAATGAATGAGAACACAGCTCAGTTTCTTCAAAAGAAATTACCAGGAGTAGAAGTATTTATGGATAAGTAGGAGTTACCCCTCTGAAGCCTTGGATAGACAAAAATTCCAAATTAGCCTTATTTTCAGATCTGCTTGCCTGCCCTTCTCCCAGCTGCCACTCCATTCTCAGGCCCCATCTCTTGTCCACATATATTCTCCTGGTTGCCTCCCTTATTTCACTCTTAGTAAGCCCTGATGACAGGTTGTCCTTTTCCAGAACACCTTCCTTCACTCTCTAGCCCTCTCAAGAGTACAGTCTCTGGCTTAAGAACCACAGACCTAATGCAGACACCTAAATCTATACTCAAGTATGACAACTCATCCAGTCCTCAGGCCCCTGGCCATGCCTGAGAGGTCACTAAGGAAGGTGTCAAGGAGCTGGCCAATTAATTGTTGTGGCAGGCTGTATGCAGACTGTGGGACAAGGGTAACTCAACCCTGACCAAGTCAAAACCCCTGCCTCACTGCAATACTTGGATTAGTGCTAAGCCACCTTTGTCTAGGTAGTCCTTAAAAACCATGCAGAGATTCCTCCATTCTGTAATCAGATATTTTTACTGATATCTATCTTAACCTTTCTGTATGGCTCATTAAATTGATTACTTTTAGACTTATCTCTCAGCTGAACTAATGGATGATTTGCTATGATAACCCTTTTAACAACTTTTATACATGAATCACAGAACGGCGGCGGTTGGAAGGGACCTCTAAAGATCATCTAGTCCAACCCCCCTGCTCAAGCAGGCTCATCTAGAGTACGTCGCCAGGACCCTGTCCAGGCAGCTTTTGAATATCTCCAAGGATGGAGGCTCCACAACCTCTCTGGTAACTTATTCCAGTGTTCAGACACCCTCACAGCAGAAAAGCTTTTCCTTATGTTCAGATGGAACTTCCTGTGTTTCAGTTTGTGCTCATTGCCTCTCATCCTACTACTGAAAGACTGTTTATTATTATTATGAGCTACATCTATATGATCTTGTTTGTTTAGGACTGCTGTCGGAGCATAAACGACTAATGGCTCACATTGTCTACTTATTGCCTCATACTCCAGTCTGCAAGCTCTCCAGGCACAGATATTCAGACAAGAGGGTACTGGCTTGCCGTTAAGTCTGCAACTGTGGATGCAACTGCCTGAAGACATTTAGTTCTGTTAGCATAAGCCATAACTCAAGCAGACCCAGCAAACACACTGTTTTGGCCATGCTGTCTTGCATTCAGCTGCTTTGTTCCTCAAAACTTTATCGTTCTCATTGTTCTCCTCCGTATTCTCCTCCATTTTTATTTTTCACATCCTCTTTAAAGTCTCAGACCAGACACCAGCAAGTTTCATCAGTGCTGAGTAGAGGTTAGTAAGTACTTCTGATGCCTTCCGCGTAACAGTTCTGTAATATATTCCGGAATAATTGCCTTGTTTTCATCAACCTCATGCTACTGACTTATAGAAGTGGTCCATTATATTCAGTAAGACTGCGGTACTGCTGCTTGTACACACTTACACGTGGAAGTAGATGTTTGTAGGATCCAGTTCCCCTGTTGTCCCTCTAGACCTTGAACTTAACATTCATTTTAACGTACTGACCCTTCAGCCCAGCATGCCCATCAAAGCTGGTAAAACCCAGGGTGACTGGGTATATGGATGAAGGATTAGGAACTTAGACTGTGGATTTCTCAGGGCAGATTGTATAAGAAAATGTCTGAAGTGCTGAGATGTAACTTCTCTATAACTTAAAACATAGTGCTTAGAACACTACAGAAACTGAAGGAAAATAATTACCCATCCGAGGAGGGACTGAGACTCTTCATCAGTCTCAGTAAAATACGCTGATATTCTTGGCTAGACTGTTCTTAGAAAGGCAAATGGTCACTTTTCTTAAGCTAGCAGTTTTGCTCGCATTGTTTTTCTTTTCCATAATTAAAAATGCTATGTATGGTGGCAGAAATCAAAAAGAAAATGCCAAAGAACAAAACGTGTCCCTTCTTAACTCCAGACACCCTCACATCAGTCAGAGCATCTAGTAGAAAACAGCACGGCAGTAATGGCAACAGCAAGCTTTTGAGACTAAAACAAAAGTTTTAAATAAGAACCACAAATTCATCCAACAAATTCTTTGCGTTTATTGCATGATTTTAACTGAACGTTAAACTTTGCACACACCCTCGAAGGAAGCCTTCTGCTCCCTTTGCACTCCTAATAACCTTTGATATAATTAGCTGTGACAAATTGATTTAAAGTGTAGTTGCAGGAAGAGGAGCAGGAAAGCGCTGCTCTGCCTTGTGGGCGTTGTAGTCTTTCTGCTTTCTATCGGGCTGGGCAGCAATGAGGAGCCGGACTCTAAGTCCCATAGCTCCCACTACAGCCTACCGCACAGGCTCAGAGACAATATGCTAGGAGGGGTGGCTACATTGTGTCTATTGTACGTTTTTCTCTCTCCCCCCCACCCCCCCAGCATTTTGTACATTACTCGGGAGGTTTAAATTGGGAGTGAAAAGCATGGCTGATGAGCAAGAAATCATGTGCAAACTCGAGAGCATCAAGGAGATCAGGTATGTTTGCTTTGTGCTGCATCAGTGACATGGAGCAGCTTTCTCTTCGGGGGAGCAGAGGAGTTGCATCGATTTGAAAGTAGCTATTGTGCTACTGAAGAAAATCGCCTCTGGGCTTTATCACAAGAGCTAAAAATACATTTTTCTAAGCAGGGAAGGGGCATCTGCTGCTGGTAATTGGCGGTGAAATGAAATGTGCAGTGAGGGGCAGCGATGGTCGTGGATTTCCAGAGAATTACCCTGGAGTAATAACACCAGAGGGAAGGGTGCGCGACGGGGGGCGGGGGGAGGGGGGCGCTTGTAAATCCTTTGAATTATTTCTCATTCCTAATGCTCTTCGTCGTAAATCTGTTATGTTGGCCCGTTCCCTTCCACCACTCCCCTGACAGGAGCCTTGGCGGGCTGGGAAGGGAAGAGGTGGCACGGGATGCCGAGGACGGACGCGCCTGCAAAGGCGGCGCGGGTACTCGAGCACGGCCGGGCCGGGCCGGGCGCGGCGGAGCGGAGCGGCGCGGCGCGGCGGCACCGGCCGGAGCCCTGCGGCGGGACAGGGCTGCCCGGCGGCCAGGGCGGCCGGTTCCGCGCTGCAGTGAGGCTGTGGCCTGCGGGGGGACGCGGCATTTGTACGTGCGCTGGAAGAGGGGCGTAGCTGAGCCTGTGGAGCGGCCAGTGTCTGCCTGGCTTCTTCTCACCTTCTCTCCCCACTGCCCAAAGGGGCGAGAGGGCTAATGAGGGCAGGGAAACCCAGCGGGAGGTTTCCTACCTGCGGTTTCTGAGGACTGCGCCGAAGGGGTGAGCAGGACAGCGCGTGCCGGGCTGGCAGCGTGCTGCGGGGTGATGGCTCGGAGGCACACTGGCACCGGGCTTCTGTCGTCCCTTCCAGGAGCTGCCGCAAAGCAGGCAGGCAGACGGCTCTCTCCGCTCTGCCGTACAACCAGATATACCAGGAATTTGTACAGTGTCCTTCGTAGTGAATCTCAGGGTGCATGGCGGGGGTGGGGCGTCATGAGCAACAACGCACGGCATTGTGTGTGCCCACGTCGGGGGGCGGGGGGGGGATGTGCTTTGCCGATCTTTCAACAGGGCATTTACGCTCCTCGGCTTAGGTCATTGATACTCTGGCTAACCCTGAGCTGTCTGCATTTGGCAGGTATTTGTACATTTAAAAGCCAAGACACGTTTCAAAGAAAGTGAGGGCAGCGATTGCGGAAGTGGCTGGAAGGTGCAAAGCGGCTCGCGGCGGGTACCCCCAGCGCGGCGGCGGGCAGCGTTTCGGGCCGCGACAGCCGAGAGGGATCATCGGGGGGACGGGGCGGGCGGGGACAAAGGCGCGGCCGCCCGGCAGTGCGCGCAGCCGGCTCCCGGCGAGCAAGCTGCTGGCTCGTCACGGCACCTCTAACAACGCCAGAACTGCAATACTTTACCCGTGGAAAGAGGTAAAGTAGGCAGCACTGCAAGGGTCCCGTCCTCCTGCACGCAATGCCACGAGCGTGAACAAAGGTCAGGCCAAAATACGTACGTCTGGCATCCTAAAACTGTTTATAGAAAGAGACGAGACAACACGCGCTACGCAGAGTAAGAACAATGCTTTTCTACTAAACTATTGAGAAGGTCTATTTCAGAATACCACTCTAAATATAGCCAGTTACAGTCCGATGTGCAATTATTATAACATCGAATTTAAATATCTGGTTAAATTATCTTTTCTGCGATAGCAGCATCCTGTATTTGGATATTTACGGTACATTCAGTTTTCTGATAATATATTCAAAGGTGACATTTAAATTGTAATTACCTAATAATTTTTTAATATTAGTTTATGATAAAAGGTACTGTAAAGGTAAAGATATCAGTTTTATCACACAATTAAGTTTCAAAAAGGTTGTTTGAATATTTTTAAATACAAAAAACTATGTCAAAAAGCCAATCCTGCTTGCCATATCTATGTCAATTTTGAGTCTCATTTAATAAAATGTGACCAAATAAACTACTGACTTTTCACCCTCCCAATTTTTTAAAAGGCGTTTGCATTCTATGCAAAACTTCCTTCAAAATAAATATAAGAATTTCTTATGTTTATAGGCCAAGTGCATCTTTGACAGATTTGCAGACTATTTTAATCTACACTTCATGTATTACTCTACAGGCAGAGGTGAAAAAAGCCCTCACAATTAAAAGAAATTACTTTTTAAAAGCTGTTCTCTATCATTTATTAAAGGCATTTCAACCGGATTTTTGAAGGAACTTTTGGAATCTGATTCGGCAGACCTATATATTTGTATATATTTATATATATCTATATATAACATATACATGTATATTTTATATATAAAAATGAAAAACTTTTAGCCAGTATTTGTCACCACTACACTGCAGTAGTCAGACTTCAAATACTGCAGTTAGTAAACACACGCATAAGCCCCAGTTCCACAGAATTAACCACAGTCATAAAATTAGGCAACTATGTAAAGACTGAAGCTCAGCGTTCCACCTGGAAACAGATACAAGAGAATGGGAGTGAACTTACTCATGACAGATGCTATAGTTTTATTGCTTAATGTCCTCTCGAGACTCACTTAGTGACTACTGTAGTCGGTGTGGTGTAAGAACTTAAATAGAAAAGAATGTGAGGGCAGAGTTCATTAGGTAGTCTTGTTTTATTTTAAAACATTACTGTACGTTGCCTAATACTAACAGAAAGAGCTTTAATCTGTGTGCATTTTTTCTTTTCTAATATCAAAAGCAAATTGCTTGGATTGAAACAATCCCCTGCAAATCATTTGCTGTAGCAATTTGGCAGAGCAGGGCAGCCAGTGACTAGTAACAGGGAGGAAACTGATCTATTTCCATTGTCTTAGGTGAACACATGCCATAAATAGAGAAAAGGAAAGGGGGAGGAAACTGGGGATAAATATTCCCAGTTATATAGTCAAAACTGTCATTACTAAATAAATGTTTTAAGTAAATGGGAACAATGAGACAATAAAGCAGGGGTTGGGGGTTGGACAATATTTTTAGTAGGATATTAAAACATTTTAAATGAAAGAGAATATCTATTTTATTGGTATAAATCTAACAATTACTTTCAGGCTATTACTTTTAGGCTATGTACCATTGCACAGTAAATGACAAAACATGCCAGACAAATCATTCTCCACAAATCCCATCTCAAAATTTACTTCTTCATCTATAAAATCAGGTAGGCATAACTCATATTTGTTTTTGTTTAAAGCTTTTTTTTTTTCTTCCTTAAAATCATACAATGTGTATTTTAAAAAAGTTTGGATATATATCACCCTTTGACTGCGTGATTCATGTCTTTGTCTCCTTACTTTTGATTCTGAATCTGCTAGAGCAAACTTCTGTATTTGTGGAGTGAGTCCTATTAAATTCAGCAGCACTCAGCATAGATTCATGGGTCACAATTATGGCTACGGTCATGGTACCTTTTATTATAAACTCTTCTGGGCAGGAACTGCCTTTTATGTGTAACAAAATGATGGGTATATTTTGGATTTCACTGCAAAGCAAATGATTTGACCTTCATTGGCTTTATTTATTGCAAGTTTGGAAAGCCAAGCACTTGTGTGAATCTGTACAAAATCTGGAAATAATACTCTGAGAATCACAGAGTGTAATACCAAATGTTTTAAATTTCTTTCCCTTTCCCTCCCCAAAGTACCAGACGCAGTTATCTTCCAAAACATTTAAGACCTGTTAGTACGCAATAATTGCTTTCCTGCATACCCCTAAATTTTCTGCAAGCTAAAGGTAAGGGTGGGATAGTTTTCAGACTGTTTTCGCTTTGTTTTCAACCAATTTCCTACTAACAATGTTTGAGTCATGCAGATAAATGGCACTGTTGATCCTGAAAGCAAAAACTAAACCAACTTTTATTATAACTTCCCAGGTTTCACCATGATAGTTTTGAAAACTCTTAAGCAGCCATTAATCCTTCATTGAACAATAAACTTTGACTTGGATCATTAAAGCAGCTGCTTTGCTGTCAAGATAAGCATTGCCTGAGGCTGCAAAGACAAATGCGTTCAGGTGGCCATCCGTTTTAACAAAATGATCTTTGGTTTTACTAGAAGACGGTTTTTATTAATACATTAGCTCCAGTCCTAAGAGACTTAAGCATCTCGAAGAAAGACCGAATTTTCACGTGCCTGGCTCTCAGGGCAGAAAAAGCAACCCTATACAAGGTACTTCAGGTACCTGTATTATGAGTGGAAAGTGTTATCCACACGAGTAATGAAGCCCACAACAGCCAGGCTGGTCTGCTGTGAGGCATCTAGGGCTGGCAGATGGGAATTGCTGGAAACAGGAGAGACTCTCCCATCACTTATGTCTCCATCCCCTCAATACTCAGCAAACTGAACCTAAGAAAGGTAGGCATCTGTGCACTTTCTGAAAAAAAAAAAAAAAAAGGAGCAAAAAGACAGGTTGTGAGAATGCCCCCACATCCTTTTATACCACATTTCAGCTGTTGGCTGATTACAACTGTTGCCTAGAAAACAAAGGAGCTAACTTAAGTTCCTACCTCTGCTTGATGGAATACATGTTCCAGTGTGCACCAGGCACCAGACTGACCGCGATTCTGGATTATTCCTGCCAAGTCTGTCATTGTGCAGAAAAGACTTGGCTTCATCTACTGAGCCACTGAAAGGACAAAGGAGAGAGAAAGCAGAAGGAACTTCACCCTGGAGTTCAGGGCACTCAGCTGCAGGAAACAGACTGGTGTTCTGGCCTCTGTTTAGAGGATCTCCAAATCTTATCTAATCTAGCTTAGGACTTAAATTCTTACCTACTGACTGCTTCATGTAAAGCATGCTACAGAAAGTAAGGCTACTATGCTGTTCTTAGTATTAGCTGTAGTTGCATTCCCGTTATCATTCCTGTTTATGCTGGCATATGTTCTAAGAAGACTTAGTGCACTGAGTTTTTCAGGAAAGTTAGGTAGAGGTTTAGCAAACCTCAATCCTGATGGGGCTTTATTGTGAACTAGCTAGGCCCCAAGTGGCTCAGTTTGATAAGAGTTTTATTAGATCTAGTCACATATAGTTGTACAAATCCAGTCTCCCGAGGAATTTTGGAGATAATTTTCAAGTTGTCTGTGGAGTATGAGCGCCTCCAGTGTCAAGCGGTGTTTCAAGATTGCAATGCTAGACTTACATACCTGATTTCTATCTATATCCAGGTCCAGTCTACATTTCATTCATAGAAACTTTTGCTAGTTGACTTATTATTCCATCAGCCATTTCTAATAAATAGTGAGATATGGACTATTCAGAACTGGAAGGCCTGGGTACCTTTTAAAATCAATGTATATTCACTGGTATATAATTCATATTTTCTACAATAAATACATACTACATGAAAATGTGAACTCTACGATGAACTACAGTGCAAACATAATAACTGTACTTACCAAGTGATTTTTATCAAATCTGGGTTTAAATATGTGTCCTCTGTAATATCTATAAATGTCTTTGAGCAACCTCTGACAAGACCTTATTTTGTCACTGACTTTTTCTGTTAATATATTTGGTCTGGTGTTTCTGTTCTTCACAGCCCATTACATGGGCTGCAATCACTGACAACAGTAACCTAGATCTGTTAAGACTTATTTATGTAGAGGAAAAGAGTTTTACTGTTAAAGAGGGAGAGGGTGGCAGAGGGTGAGCCTCAATCAAATGAAGACAAGAATAAAAATCTATACAGATACCTGCCACACACTTTAAAGAAGGGCCCTCAAGCTAGCTCTAGAATTTTTTTTTTTTTTTTTTTTTTTGGAATCTTGGTTACAGTAAGTCAGAGAAAACAAGAACTTTAAGTCATTTTCCTGAAGCAGTTTCAAGCCAAGGATAATACAGAAGACCTAAGATGATGCTGTATGATCAGCATCAAGATGGGACCTCACCACGAGTCAGACAGGACAGAGGGAGCATTTCCACTTGTACTTTTGATGCAGCCATGCAGATAATCAGAATGGTCTTCTAACTCTGCAATTTGATACAGGAAGAGCGAGAAAGGGTATCCTTATTAAAGTATACGCTCCTATGCTTACATACAATGACACCAAGTAAAATCATTCATTTCTGAGTGCTGTCAGAGAAGTTACAGAAAAAACCCTTGGGGACTTGGGATGGAACATTTGTAAAGGGAACAAATGCTCCACAAAAATCTGGGAATCCCCTTTCCTAGAGACAGGTATAGACCAGCTTCCTGCAGGGTGTTCAGCGCCTCCAGCTTCCATTAAAAGCAACCACCCTGCCGCTGTTCTTAGTTCAGTGGGAGCAAGTCGGGGCCTAGTGGGAAGGGGAATCACACACCATCTTCTAGAGGTAGGTCTTGCATTGCTAAAATTGTATTGCTTTGCATTGTTGATAGGCAGCCTCCTATAATCTACGGAGTACATTTTATAATCAGCTTTGCTGCTTCCAGTGAACTTAAATCAGCCTTATCCCCGCTCTGCATGGGGATAGGAATAGGACATTTAAAGATAAAAGCAGATGACTTCTTTCCCTGCCCCTCTTACGTCATGCCTGCAGGAAGGCTACTGTGTTATTTAATACTGCACTTGGAACCAAATCTGGCTTTACTTGTAGTAGGTGTTATGTCACTAAAATGGAGTGCTACCTTCTTGTTTTGTTCAACACAAAGTGATTCAAGGAGCCCTGGAGCTCTTTACTATATACCTGAAATGCAACACTGCAGCCGCTTGTCATAAACATACAAGGGGTGTTGACACACAGGTTACTGTGTATCACGTTCTGAATTCCAGTACAGGAAAAATAACCAAGGCCTTTTCGTTAGCTAAATCACAGGAACAAGACTGAAAACAAGAACAGTTTGTTTACTCTATTCAACAGTTCGGCTAAGAGTTGAAACATAACAGTAGTAAACTGCCTTGCTGCTTAAAACTGTCTGATGACTGAAACACACACCCTCTGACTTTGAGAAGAGAGATACAGACTGGGCTTTTAAACATTTTTGCTATAGAACTATGGGTTGCCACAAATGAAAAAGAGCAAACAAAACTGGAATGCAGGATGTAGGCAGAAACATTTACACATATTTGAACGGTACTACAGTTTAGCAAAGAACAAAAAGAATGCAGCTACCTGCAGGTGGGATGTTGATGGTCAACGTCATCTGAGTTTTTACTACTCCGATTAGTCATTGCTTTATGCAATTTTCTTCATTTGAAGCTGAAGTTAATATTTTGGCAGTTCAGATTATTGTTTACATAGCTGCAGTCACCGTATCTGATACTACAGTCACTTGCATTTCACACTCCATTTCTCAGACCCAGTTTAAAAACAAAAATAAACAAATATAAAAATCCCAGATTTTCCAGATTTCTCCTTTTTGGAATTAGGCAAAATCTCAACTAATCGATGCAGTAAAACTCTATTGGTACAACTTGTCTGAATCTAAAATAACTGTTAAAATTTTTAAATGATGTGTTAAACTGATAATTCAGGGAAGTACAGTAAAACCTAATAGCACCGAAAAGTACAGGAAACCAGTTGGGATTAGAACCCAGTTCTCTCATTGCACCTCATTCTTTCTCAGCCATACTTAGTTTCACCCTTGTCTATTACTGCCACCCCTTGCTTTCATCTATTCACATATAAAGTGACATCTGGCAAAAAGATTTTGCAGTGACTTACTGTTGTCCCTCTATATTTGTAATTACCACTGGGATGCAGGAATAAGACTTTGCAGATGGAAAAAATAAAGGCACGACTGAAAGCAGAATTTGAAGCCCTGGAGTCTGAGGAGAGGCACCTGAAAGAATACAAACAGGAAATGGACCTGCTGCTGCAAGAGAAGATGGCCCATGTGGAGGAGCTGCGGCTGATCCACGCTGATATTAATGTGGTATGCAACAGTCCAGCTGTGGACAGTCTGACTAAAATACAATTGTATATGAATCATTCCACAGGTTGTGGAATTGTGCACATCACTTAATTATCAGTGGTTCAATAGTCTGGACTTTACAACACCATCCTAGGATCCTGCAAAGAGAGCCAAGTAAATTTACCTGAGGATCATTGTTTTTTTCCTATCTGTTGTGCAGAACATTTTGTGATGTTGGCATAGGAAGGATTTGCAAGAAGGGGATAGATAACCAAGCCCATTGTTGCTACAACTTTACCGTTAGCTATAGTAAGTTAATGCTGGCTGTTAGTCTTTTTGCATTTAACACCTGGAAGCAGAGAAACTTTGGCAGCTTTAGGTTGGAACTTTCTGGAAGAAAAGGGATTTGGGGAAAATACATTATGTTTGTAAAGTTCTTAGCAAGAGTCAACCATGATCACGGAGTGGAACCACAAACCATTACCACAGCACAGTGAGAAGCACCAGACTGAAAGGAACTAATACAAATAAGAGAAACATGGTTTAAAAACAAGGAAGATAAACTAATCAGAGGGGCTAAATGGGGAACGTATTTTAAAACCTACGATTTTTACTTCATGTTAGGGCACTTACATGTCTGTACAGTGGCTTCTAGCTCAGAAGGTATCTGTGCTTTGCACCAGAGGAAAAAAGCTCCCACATCATAAGCAGGTATAAGCTATGTACTGGATGTGCAGACTGCATTTATTTATTACCTGAATTTTCTGTCCCCCTGCCAACCAACTGCATAACCTCTGTCTCAGTCTCTGTTTCATCCTCCCCTCTTTTTCCTATCATATTATCTTTCTCTCTGCTGCTTTTCCCATTTACTGTGCTAAGGGAAGCAGGAACCTTTTACTAGCTTGTTAGTTAACTTCTAACTCACAGTGTGTTTTGAAACGCAGAACATGAGTTTATTCTAGTCTAGCATATATTTACCTTCCATTTTTAATGCCCCTTGAGAGTTTTCCATAGCTCCTCCCTCGCTGCCCCAGGTACAGTCTGTCTGCCTACTCTTTCTATTGTTCAGAAGAAGGTACAGGTTGAACGTACCTTTTTTATGAAAATGTCTCCTGTATATCACTTGAAGTTGCTTATTTCTTTGCCCAGTTCTCACCCTCCCAGTATATTACTCCCTGTTCGACTACTGCATTGTCTCCAAGCTCTTCCAATTTGAATGAGAAAATCTCTTCTTTCTGATGCACAGCCTTCTGCTGAATTAGAGAGCTATTAAAGGAACGGTCCTTTAAAACCATGTCCACCCTCCTGTTTCAGATGGAGAACACTATCAAGCAGTCTGAGAATGATCTCAACAAGCTACTGGAATCTACTCGTCGCCTGCACGAGGAGTACAAACCCCTGAAGGAGCATGTAGATGCTTTACGGATGACTCTGGGCTTGCAGAGGCTGCCAGATCTTTGTGAGGAGGAAGAGAAACTGTCCCTTGAGTAAGTCTCCAAAGCAAACCTTATCTGGCCTTACACCTTCTCATGATTCTACTGGTTATTTTGTCATTTTACTTCTGTTGGCAGGTGGAAGAAAGAAGAGGTAAGCATGAAAAGCAAAAGTTAACAAAAAGGGGATGTGGGAGCACATGTATTTGTGAACACTCAGCTTGAATTTGTTGTAAGTTAAATTTAGATTATTCTAAGCTGCAAACTCCAAATCTAACATGCAAACATCCAAGGGTGTTTGGTTCTGTAGCTTTTTTGTATCTTATGCTGCCTTTTCTAAAAGTATTTTTTTTCCTGAAAATAATCATTTGATTTGCTTGTTTAGCAAGCATAGATATGAGGCAATACAAGAAAGGGATACAAAATAATTACTCTTCTGTTGGTTTGTGCTACTCTTAGAATTTTTCTTTGTGCTACATATATGCGGTAGTACCACTTAGCACTGTTTAGCCATATACCTCTGACTGACAGCAAGTGACAAGTTACCCTGGATATTTAATACATTTGGATAATGCCCTAAGTTTTATTTTTAGGGCATAACCTAGGTAGGGTAGGATAGCAGAATTAGCTATTAGTCAAAGAATAGTGTCCTTGGTTTAAGAGATCTGTTTTAAATGCAAGTGATGGTTTTAGAAACCTACATTTCTCTTTATGTCCAATACATTTGCCATCATTTTAACTAATATACAATTTTAAAGCTTGCTTTTGCATTTCTTATGGAATTCTGTTTTCCATACAAAGCAGCTTGGCACTACATGGAATGTATTAATCCACTTCATTAAAAAGTTAATAATTTTTAATAAAATAAAACGTAAAAATTAAGAGTTTTACTGAAAGCTGTTAAAGAATACATGAATATATGGTGTATTTTCTAGGCTACCAGATTTATATTTAGCTGTAAATGTACATGCCTTAGAAGCCAACAAGCATTGACATTCTTCTGGAATCCAGCTGAAGTGTACAAATGCAGAGGAAAATATCAGCAATTTTATTTAAGAATTAGTCCAAGAGTCTAAGTGTAGGTCATTTGACTCTAGTGGGGAAGGAACATGATAGGGAAATATGATCCATTCGTTTTTAACACAAAATATCTCTCACAAGCTAACAGAATAGTCCAAAAAGCGGTTATATTTTTGGTTTGTTTTTGTCTAGTTACTTTGAAAAGCAGAAAGCGGAATGGCAGACAGAACCACAGGAGCCTCCCATCCCAGAGTCTCTGGCTGCAGCTGCAGCTGCTGCCCAACAGCTGCAAGTGGCTAGGAAACAAGATACCAGACAGACAGCAACTTTTAGACAACAGCCACCTCCAATGAAGGTCAGGAGATGGAATGTGCTGGCTTTTCTCTTATGTCATCGGAATATACTATGCTTATAAAGTTTAGTATATACAAAAAGAAAAAGTGATGGGTACTGATTCTGATTTTCCTGTAGTGGTTCAAATCAATAGCAACCCCAGTAAATTTAAACTAGTAGCCCCAGTCATCAAGGGTTGAGCATAAGGCTTTGACTCCCTTATGACTTATGAATCTCCATCAGCAGAGATGCCGCCAGTTTTTGGCCCTCTTGTGTTTCACATGGAAGAAAGGCACATAAGGAAGAAAACACTGGACTAAAACGAAAAAGAAAAAGCAGCAGCTGGGAGTTGATCCCAAATGGATTTATAATAGAAGCAATGCATATATTTTATGAGGAGGAGTGACTATTGGTGTTAGAGATTACCAGGAAAGGTGATAGGCTCTGCACTTCTTGGTATCTTCAAATCAAAGCTAATATGAGGATTTTTACCTAACTGTAAGTGCACTTAAGTGAGGCGTACTACTTTAAACAGCTATACTCAGCTCCTTCTGTAGTTAGTAGAAAGAGCTAAATAATTGCAGAGGGAGATTCATCACACCCAAGTTCCAAAGATTCACTGACTGGAGAGGCAAACTGAGGTAAGTGTACTCCTTACTTAGGTGCTTAGTATCTAGAGGTAGGTGAGATGAAAAGCCTTTCTGAAAGCAACATATTTCAGTCAAATGGAAGTCAAAGGGCTTAGTGTGAAGAAAAGGATGGAGTTCTGTATCTTATGTTCAGTATGTGGGATTCATCTAATCACCCTTCCTGCCTTAAATTCTGTGAAATCTCCTTGCTATAACTTCATGCCTTCACTATAACTTCTCTATCTAGTGAAAAGTATTCCCCATGTAAACATCTTCAAAACATGTGAAAAATTAACAAAATGGAATTTAATATCAAAGTTACTGATACAGGCCTGAACCATCTGTTTGCTGAATGTAATTTTAATTCAGTGAAATATTCTGTTTTTTCAGTTGGCCTGAAGCTACTGTGCAATCCAGAGACTTAGATATAAAATTTAGCACCACTTTGTCTTTGAAGGAAAGAGGCCTTGGTTATTTTTGCTGTACTGGAAACTAGAATATGATATTCAATAACCCATGTGTCAACAGCACTTAAAAGCTTATAACAAGAGGTTGCAATGTTGCATTTCAGGCATGTTTATCGTGTCACCAGCAAATTCATCGGAATGCACCCATATGTCCACTCTGCAAAGCAAAGAGTCGATCTCGGAATCCCAAAAAGCCCAAGAGGAAACAGGATGAATGAAGAAGAACAGAAGACTGAGAACCACACATGTGACCAGTCCCAGTACCCTTCCAGTAGAACTGTAAATGTAGCCAGACTTTATTAAGTGCAGACGCAAGTACAACCTACCCATTGTTTTCTATTTAATGTTATGTAAGCACAATGTTTCTGTTCTATCTTAAATTTCCTTCCAGTCCTTGAGATTTGGTTTTAGGAAAAGAAATATTAATGGTGCTACAGTTCAACATTTCAAACATTCCATCTTTCGGAGTCCTAAAGAAAAAAGAATTCTACTATAAGTATCCTAAATGCCAGACTATTCCTATAGGCCAAATGTAATGACTATAAATTCTTTTATGACCTCTTTTTTAAAACAGATGTTACTGAAAGATTATTCTAATTTTCTCCTAATAACAGGAGACTACTTGAACTGCAGAAAACAGCAGACTGTCTGCCTGTTTCACTAAAGAACAACTTATTTACCTGGCTAGTAATACTACACAGGCTTGAGTATCAAGTAGAACTGTTTTTATAATGGACATGTTTATGAAAAAAAAGATTTAGATATACAGGAAATCAGTGCATTAAGGACACAAGTGATTTTTGATTTACTGGAGTTTGATCGTACTATTCCTTCAAATTTGGCTTAAAATTTGGAAGGTGTATCAAGTTGTAGGATGTGAATGAATTACTAAAAATGTCATAAATTATGATGCGTTACCATCTTAACGTTGTATTATTTTCAGCAGTCAGAAGACTAACTGACTTAAGCGTAAGGCTCAAATGAACTGCATTAGTGGTCTTCCTAGGATCTATGGCCAACAAGCTCACTATGGTTCTCCAGGGATCACACATCAAATAACCCATACCTCTTTGCCTCTGTAGCTGCAACATCAGCCATTCTTCATGTCTTCTCTTCCTGGTTTCTACCACCAAAATCTCCCTGGGCAGACCTATCCTCCAGTGGATCACAGGGAACTTCAATAGCATGCACCAGGAGCAATGTTAACTGAAAATGATACGTTTCATCAGAATAACCTTTTTTTGTCCTCGTCCCCCCATTCTCCTCCCACCCCCACCCCCCCTCCTCGCCCCGGGCAGGAAAACTTACTCGTTGTTTGTCTTTTTGTAAGTCATTTTCAAGCTAGTTTTATTTCAGCCCAAGCTAGTTTCTTGCTCTGCACACGGGCCAGAAGTACCCTGATTAGAGAATCCTTCAGACTACTCACTGTATCTATGTCCTCCCTTTGCTTCCTCTTATGCAACAACAGCTCCTCCAAAGGGGAAGATGGTGGTGACCCAACTACAGAACTGGGGCTTAAAACTTACTGGTTTCCAATTCCAGTTATTGTCTGAACTGATGCTAAGTCTTAAATATTCTTTCCACTAACTTTAGGAGGCAGGGACTGCCTTGTCTAGACTTTTCCTCTCTTTTTAGCCTAATTCTTTCCTATTATGCTAGAGTGGTCCTATCAAGAATCTTGCTTGTTAAAAAGAAGAACAGGGAAGCCCCAAATCTCTGATCAGAAGACTTTATCAAATACTGGTGACCATACAAATCCACATAAAAATATTTCGTTGGCCAAATCACATATATCACAATGAATTTCCCAGCTCTGCCATAAAGTTCATGAGTATTTTATTGAAGATAGTCCTATAATTTACAGCCAATTCTGTTGGTACTGTTCCATTTTAATGTTTCACAGCCAATCAAACATCTCTCAACAGCACAGACAGAACACGGACCATGCGCCCCTGAAAATATGTACAGAGCAGTTTCTGTTAGCTGCATTACTGGGATTCAGTCTCTGTGTTACAGAGAGGATAGCCTGAGACCACATGCTCTCTTCACCAGATGGCAGCAGTACTCTAACTCTGAATCCTTATGCGCATTTCCTAACGCAACTATTGGGTTCTACCTTTGAATATCAGAGTGGCCATACGATGTCTGTCCTGCTCAGAGCATTTCTTACTGGGCTTAGGGAAAATGTGCACAGTTAAGATGACAGCATATAGGTTCCTCCTAATTGCAAGCATGAGAACAGAATACTTCTGATAATGGAGGTGAGTATTTTATTGCAGTGGGTGAATGCTCTGCAATGAAGCAGTGCGTAGAGAATGATAGATTTGTAGAAACTTGGATTTATAGTCTTGAAGGTCCTGAAATAGATGGGGCTAGTCCTAGCTGCTCTCATGTTGCTGCTACTTTCCCAGGTTGCTTATTTCTTGACGATCTCTAGACATCTAAACTGCAGCATGCCTGAGGATGGACCAGTCCGTCCATTTTGTATTTTTACTTTTTAAAAATAGTTTCTTGTGCCCTTGTGTTTAACAAGGTTTTGCCTTTTAAAAAAAGAAATTAACAGCACGTGTTTGTATCAATCACTGACTAGTATTTACATATCTGTTTTCATATCCTTCATGGAGTTGTGCCATATGAATTGTGTGTGTTGCTGAGAAACGGTCAAGCTATTTCAAGGAGACAAAGTCTGTATTATATTTAAAGGATCCTGGGTGGGGGAGGTATCTTTTTGAGAGAAGTGGTATTTCTCTTTTCTCTCACAGATTAATTAAGGAAGTTTACATGAATAGTTTTTCCACATGACAGCCCTCAGCCCTTTTCTCCCAGTCATCTTTCTCAAGAGACTACAGAGATAATTATGAAATATTGATTTTTTTGTTCTTTTAGGCATATGAGGAAGCTGTCTGAAGTACAGCTCTTATCACAAAACTTCTGCATTTTTGATCCATGGAGAACCAACGGTCTTTCCCTTTGCACCTAAGGTTCTTTGAGGCTATTTATTTCTTCACTAAGTTCAGTTTAACAGTCTTACTTGGGTTAAATTCTCTTAATAGTCACACAGAGACCCTTCTCATGTACCCTGAGAGGCTGTTCAAGCTCGAACAGCTTACAAGACTTTATATTACTAAAGTCTGGTGTAACTCTGGCTTTGTCATCCCCTTTGCAATCAGTACTCACGCAACAACAAAATCACTGGATCCTTTTGTTTTGGCTCCTCACTTGCCTAAAAGGACAGTCCTGTTTTTCCTGCAACTGAATGGCAAAGAATACACAAGCATCTCCCTCCTCCTCTTCCCTGACCTCCCCCTCCCCCAGCACGTGGAAAGAGTGAGAACACTGTACTGGGCATAAAGGCTTTGCTATGGAAATATTCGTATCCAAGCTGGGGTAACTCAGTTGCTCAGACTTTAGTGCCAAGCACCCCATTAACCAAACAGAGAAAACACAAGCCAAATTCTAATACTTGCACTTAATGAGTTCAAATTTAGCTTTCTAGACAGCGCACTTGTGATTGACTGAACCTGCCAGTGGTTTCGAGTTGGAGAATTAGATCTACTTTTGAAAGAATAGCCATTGATGTGTTACTTTAAATACCAGACTACTCAAGAAGTTAAGACTTTACCAGCATTTTAAATAAAGAAAAGTGCTTTCCTTTATTTTACGGTTTTCTAATTCCAACCTCATGGCTTTTATTTTAGCATTTAGGTATTTTAGCAACACCTTGAGTTTCACTGACTTCTGTGTTCTGAGTAGTTTACTCCTGTGCCTAGTGATATCTGTTTAACTTGTATGTACAGTCCTTTTTAATAAACATTTGTTTCATGTTAAGCTTTCTTCTTGAAGGATATTTTCACATCTGTTACTTGCTTATGTTACCGACAAGCAGCCATATCCTGAAAGGTAAAACTTAGCTCTTTAATTTTAGATTATGCAATTAGACACACTTCTGTTATATCTTTATAGCAACTTTACGGGGCTAAATATAGGGAAAGGCAAATCTGTTTTAATGAGCTTTGGAAAGTGGTAAGCAGAAAGGAAAAGAAGGTAGTAAGACCAGGGTTTACCTAGCCAAACTTCTCAGTCATATTTCTGGAACATAAATTACTGTGTGCTTAAATATCATGATTTCTGCATCTGCGAAAGAGTCACAGAAACAGTGTCTAACTCCCCAAATCAGGTATTTCTACAGTGAAACTCTTCCCTGCTACTGCTGGCTACTAACACCTGAATTGGACACTTCATGTGAATATAAACACCTAATTTGCCCTTGCAGGTGTCCAGCTGTGAAAAGTCAAATGGAATCAAAAAATAACAAGGAAATCATTTCCTGCAGTGCTACAACTTTACACGTCTGTGCTGCAGTTCAACCACTGGAAAGCTTCTACTGGAGTATTTATTTCACTTTGTGACTGATTTGCTGAGCTTCAGCTTGAACTAGTTTCCAGTCAGTACAAACTAATTCAAAATAAGGCACTCTTAAATTAATGCATTCCAAACTCAGCTTTAAAAAATAAGAGAACAAGTCTTCTTCAGATTGGTTTCAGTTTAAAGAAGTCATACCCAAAACTTACTTTCAGGTGCTATTTTACCAAGGGGCCAACAAAAGGGCATATTCTGCACAGTTCCTCACTGCTGAGGACCTCCTGTTCTGTTTTGCTTTCTAAAAGAAGCAAGAGGCACGATTCCCTCTTTGCTTGAAAGCAGGGGATAGATGTCTTCCAGAGAGTCCAGCTTTGCCATTAAGAGATGGTATCTTCCAATAGTGCTTCCTGGAAGTTACTTCTCTCATTAAAGTGGTGCCAGAGGAGCTTATGGGAGCACTCCCTTACCCAGCTGTTATCAGGAAAGCTCGCAGATGACGTATGCTGTGAGCAAGGGAGGTAACCTGCTACATGGGAACAAAAACAGCTCTGGCAAATAACCTATTGCGTTGGCACACCTGGATTCAGAGGAGAACATCTGTCCCGGACCTCAAAGGCCTCAGACCCTGAGCTTGCTTAAATATAAAGAGCATGACTAAGCATGTCTTGAAACACACAGAAGCCACAAAACCTAACCATTGCCCTAATCCTCCCTTGTACCATGACAGCCATCCCAAGATAAAAGAAAAAAGTGACTTCTATTCATATTTACTACCATCTGAATTGTTCAAGCTTTGAAACATCCTGCACTAATCTCAGCTCATCCAACTGCTCTTTCCAGTTCCATAATCCTAACCCCAAATATAACTCTAACATAAGTCATAAAGCTAATGCACTCATACCTTCCTGAAAACTAACACTGAAATATCCCCCACAACTGACATGAGCCTCCATTTTATTTTCTTGAACTTAGCGAGATCCTGTAGTAAAATGAGCTCCCAAACCCCTGATCTTCCTAACTCTAATATTAAAAAGTACAGCATTAAGTTTTGCCTACTAATACATTTCAAGACAAAAGGTTAATAGCTGAAGCCTGCCCCAGCCTTAAACCCACTCCTTCAAGATTTTTACTGTACAACAATGAATTGGGCTCCTCGGCCTCTATTCTCACTAAACTTAACTGTAAGTTCCCTCTCTTCCCAGGAGCCAGGAAGAGAATGAAAGATCAGTGATATTTACTCATTTGTGATAATCTAAAGATCTTCAGTGTCTTCCAGCACCTAAGTTGTTCTACTTCAGTATTTCCCAATTCTTAACTTTAACCCCAAATCTGACCCTCAGCTCATCCTGAAAAAATGTATATCTGAGCTAGGGAATTGAGAGGAAGTTAAGTGAAGCACTGAAGCAAAGAGGTACATTAAAAGGTCAAAACAACCCCCAATTATCATGGCTACAGATTCTAACAGTATTTTTATTTTATTTCATAGAATCATGGAATGGTTGATGTCGGAAGGGACCTCTGCAGATTGTCTAGTCCAACCGCCCTGCTCAAAGCGGACTCAGCTGGAGCTGGTTGCTCAGGACCTTGCCCAGTCTCCGGGAAACCTGTTCCAGTGTTCAGTCACCCTTACAGTAAAAAAGTTTTTTCTTATGTTTAAATGGAATTTCTTGTATTTCAGTTTGTGACCTCTTGTTCTTTCATGGAGTCTGGCTCTGTCTTCTGTACTCCCTGACACCAGGCATTTATACGCATCGGTAAGATTCCCTCTGAGCCTTCTCTTCTCCAGGCTAAACAGTCCCAGCTCTCTCAGCCTCTCCTCTCCTCCCGTCCTTTAGTCATCCTTGTAGCCCTTTGCTAGACTTGCTCCAGTACATTCACGTCTCTCTTTTACTAGGGAGCCGAGAACTGGACACAGTAGTCCAGATGTGGTCTCACCAGTGCTGAGTATACGGGAAGGATCACCTCCCTCACCTGCTGAAGACATTCCTCCTAATGCAACTCAGGAGGCTGTTGGCCTCCTTTGCCACAGGGCACACTGCTGGATCATGTTCAACTTGCTTCCACCAGAACCCTCAGGTCCTTTTTTGCCAAACTGCTTTCCAGCCTGTCAGCCTCCAGCTGGTGTATAGGTGTATAGGATTATTCCTTCCCAGATGCAAGACTTTGCACTTCCCTTTGTTTTGCTTCATCAGATTCCTGTCTACCCATTTCTCTAGCCTGCTGAGGTCTCTTTAGGATAGGTCTGATTGCAGCACACCTATCCGGTCTATCAACCACTCCTCCCAGTTTTGTATCATATGTAAACTTGCCAAAGGCACACTACCTTCTATTGTCTAGATCATTAATGAAGATGTTAAATAGCACTGGACCCAGTACCAAGCCCTGGGGGACATGGCTGGTGACCAGCTTCCAGCTGGACTTTGTGCCACCAGTCACAACCCTTTGAGCCCTGCAGTTCAGCTGCTTTCCAATCCACCTTATGGTCCACTGATCTAGCCCATACGTCATCATCTTATCTATTAGCACGTTATGGGAGACAATGTCGAAAGCCTTACTAAAGCCAAGATAAACTGCATCCGCTACTCTCTCCTCATCCACCGAGCCAGTCGTCTCATCATAAAAGGCTATAGGGTTGGCCAGGCATGATTTTCACGTCATAAATCTATGCTCACTACTCCCAATCACCTTCTTACTCTTCGTATGTTTGGAAAGGGCTTCCAGGATTAATTGCCCCATCACCTTCCCAGGGTTTGATGTGAGGCTGACTGGCCTGTAGTTCCCCAGAACCTCCTTTTCGCCCTTCTTGAAAACAGGAATTACATCTGATCTCTTCCAGTCCTCAGGAACCTCCTCCAATAACCATGACCGAGTAGTGACAGAATTGCCAAGACTGAAATAAAACAGTTCCCACTGAAAACCATTTTTAGACAGCTTGTTCTTGGTGCAGGCACGATGGAAAAAGGGAAAGGAGAACAAGGGAGCAGTGCTGTACTTTCTGATAAGAAAGCTGATAAGAAAACCATAGTAGAAGCACTACTCAATATGAAGAAAGTCTCTTGTTCTTGTTAGCTTCACTCCTTTCCAGCTCTTAGCTTCAGTGCCCTTTGCGTTGTCAACAAACCAAGGCTAAATGCTGCTATTTTTCTTAACTAGCAGCTTCAGATCTTCTTTGCTCTTCCCTTTTTGCTATACAAGCACATGAGGTGTCCTGTATCAATCTTGCCTTGGTAAGTACAATATCTGGCCTTTCTAAATGAGCTTTGCTCCCTCTAAGTTTTGTAGAAAATCTTGCTGCCATAGTCATTTTTCTTGCTCACTACGGTAACCACTTTTCTGTCTTTCTCCAGTCCCTTCAACAAAAATTGATCCTAAATATTGTCAGCCCACAAAACCAATGACAAACAAAAAAGCATTTAGTTGCTGTGGAAGCATTTTTTAGTGTGAGGTTCTGAAATATTTTGCTAACAGTTAACTACATCTCACAGCACTGTTTCAAAATTAGCTATGAGTTATGATTTTCATCGCACTGATGAGGCAGAAACAAAGGTAAATAAAGATCAAGTCACATCCCAGAATCACATGCTCAGGGTCCATGATTCGAAGGCTTTTAATTTTATCCACTAAAGCAAAGAAAGAGGAAGTATAAAGAGCTCAGGCAACCACTATTTGGAATTGGATTATATAGGAAGAAAGCCCGTGCAGAAAAACTCTTCACTGTATGAACAGAAGTATCCCGGGACATCAGTAGAAAGATGTAGAACATGGAGGTCATGTCAAGGCAGCTTTCCAAAACAAAGCATGAAAATGACTGTACCTGAGATGAAAGTACAATTCAAAATTCATGCAAATTAGACAGATGGCGTAATATCCATCGCAGAACACACTATACACAACAGCAAATCTTATAAAAATGACTATAAATAAACCCTATTGATCATATATTTATTACATACCAAATTACAGGGGAACTATAGTGCAGAAGAACAGCAATATAGTAGCTAAGAGCTGAAAGAGTCCTATTCTGATGAAGGAGGATCTGTATGTAGCCTTGTAGCCAAAATCACACTAAATGACATGAAAGTCTATTACATCTTCGCTAGTGTTAAAGGAGAAAGGTTTATCAGTCTTCCTGAGAAATCCATGCCTGGTATTACCTATGCAAAAGAAAAGGAAAAACAAAAAAATGTGATCTTACTGGGACTTTCATAGTATGCAAGGTATTAGTACAGACTCTTAAGGAAAGAATAATTAAAGACGGAGGTAAATGGAAAACAGGATAAAATGAAAAATGAGCTTAACAAAAGTAAATTATCCCAGACTAACCCAATTCATTCTTTGATAAGAGACCTGATTGTCCAGACAAGGTAAATGCCGTGAATTCCATCTATCTTCATTTCAATAAAACACTTGAAACAGTATCATATGGGGAATTATGACATAAATTGGACAGATAGGACAAGAATTTCTGCTAAATGCTGTGGATCTATTAGCTGAAATGACTGAGGAGGAGAAAGACCTGAACAAACTACTTTATCTCAGAGGACTTTGAGACAGTTATATCGTGCAACGGTGAAAAAGACAAATGTGACCCCAGAGCATATCTGGCAAGATATTTTCAAGAGAAATAATGAAGTATTAATGCCATTGTTCAAGGTTCTGTAAGATATCATTTGCATAAAAGTGTACAACTCCAGTCATCCAAGTTCAAGATAGATGAATTTCAACTGGAACAGATTAACAGAAGGGCTACTATGACCATAGGAATGGAGATCTTGTGTACGAAAGGAGACTAAAAGCCTGGATTGCTTTACTAACAAAATTGGAAGTTAAGACGTGACTGCTCTCTCCAAACACACTAGTGGAATACGTATCAGCGAGAGAAAAGATGGACTTTATCTAAAGGACTATGTCGGTACAAGTACAGACATAAATTTTCACTGAAAACTGGAATAATATTTCCACTTGTGAGAGGCCTTCTAATAGCACAAGGGATACAATATGTAACTCCTTTGAAATGATGCTCGACAAATTTATGAAAGAGATTACAGTATAGCATGCTTTATCCCTGAAATATAGTGGTTTGGATAAGATGACCACAGTGGCTTCTTCCAGCCTTGTGCTCTTGTGCAGCTAATACAGTTCTTTGCCATAGCTAAGATATTAGCTCAGCTTTCCTTTTACAAAGTAGATGCATTTCTTAAGCCACCACTTGAAAACATCCCAAATGTTTCCAAACTAATTTAGCTAGACTTTGCTGGCAACCCTTTCTGCCACTAATCTGATTTTTTTGATCTTGCGGGTTTTCCCTTAGGGCAGGTTTCATTATATTCTAGAATACTTAATGGAAATTACTGTAGTTAAGACAGCAATGCAGTTAATGCAATTTGGGTTAGCAACTGAAACGTGAGGATTTTTAAAGATTTGATCTAAAATTTTCCACATTTATTGTCAGGCCAGTAAAATTCATTCAACTACTTCCAAGCCTGGAGTTTGTGTGCATTTTAACTGCGCGGAAGAAATGCTGCATGGGAAGAACCTCGCCCCTCTTGACTCTGAACTCCCTGAGGTCTTAAGAGTGACAGAATCCACTGCTGAAAGGAAAAGCCTGCTTTCTAAGTAAACGAGGTCTGTAAAACAAGCAATAGTTGCAGAAATTAAAACAGTAGTTTTGAATTTATGAACAAAATGCCCATTTTTTCTTTCTTTTATATGCAGAATAAGAACAGAGTCTGGTGTTCAAAGTGGGGAGGAAGAGATCTGAGAGAACTGGAGGAGATGGAGAAAAACTTGAGGAGAGAAAGCGAAGGATGTTGGAGGATAGTTTACAGGAACAAGTAGAGCATAAGCAACTAGCATAAGCAGAGAGCACAACATTTGCACCATGCTTATTTGTAGGCATTTACAGATAATTTCCTCACCATACAGACACCTCTAAAAGTGACTACAAGGACTGTAAAAAGTTTCAGTGAAATAGGATGAAAGGACTGCAAACAGTCATGTTTTTGTTTTTTTTTAAGAGAGAGACTGACCATTTCAGAAGAAAAAGAAGGGGAGAGAACTAGAAAGGTCATGGAAATTGTTAGTATCAAAGAATGACACATATGGGGGAGAAAAGGTGACAAGAAAGGGGACAGATGTATAAAGAAGAATCAGAGCTGAAGGAATCAAATGACCAGTCCCTACAGGGGAAACATTTACAGCGGCAACAGAGGCACAGAAGTTCAAACAGTGTGGCACTGTCACTAGAGGAGATGGGGAGTCTGAGGTTTTGAAGGCTCCAGGGATTAGTAGTGTGATGGGTTGTACTTGATTATGTTGCTACCCTATGATACAGACAAATAACATAAACCACGTTTTGCCGATGAAAAAATGGAAACTCAGGAGGAGTGATTTGAACAAGATCACACAGCAAAGGCAATGTCACTGCACAGACTGAGGCACAACTCTTTTGACTCCACCTCAAGTTCTTCCCGGAAATTAATAATATTCTTGTAAATTTTGTGTGGAATTGCTACAAAAATCCAGACTGACGTGGAAGCAAAATGATATTTGACAACATTCAGGAAAATATAAATAATATTGAAATTCAGTGAACTGAAAATCACTTGTTTAAGCTCAAAGAAGGTGGTGATCAAACATTATTTTATTATACTCCAGTAAGAAAAAGCCCTACTCTAACAGCAGACTTTTTTCAAGCAAGCTCTCTCTCAGTTTGCTTGTTCTTTATCTTGCACTAGTTTCAGGTTGCCTTTGATAATTCCTCAGTATTACACATAGGATACTCATAACTGCTTGCTCGGATGTTGATTTTTTTTTAAATATACAATAATGTAGAAACTTGCAAATCAAATTACTTTGATAAGATATTGTGCTGCTTCTTTCATTCTTCTTCATAATTTACTCCCTCTTAGCGGAAAATAACTTAAAGTCTTTCCTGCTCATGTACATGCTGGAGATTTTTGACTGACAAAGTGGAGAATACAAAGAAAAACATATCTAAAATCTATGTGACAAGACATCCAGAATAAAATAGTTCCTCATGAAAAATTTATCTTCTTTGGCTATCCCACATGCTTTATGAGACACCAAATGCAGATACTGGTGTCATCTCTTCTACAGCAAACTAACGGTAGGATTTATAGATGTGATGGTTACAGATAATTTTGTATTCATTAAATTCATTAAGAATTGTTACTGATTTGAAAAGGATTAGCTCTTGAACTGCAACGTTTAAGGGTGCCACAACACATGAAAGGGAATAAAGTCCTAAATATTACTAGCCAAACCGCATGGGTTTATGTAAAAAAGAAAAAAATCCTTTCCTTTGCAAAACAAATCGTCTTAAAGCTCTCCTTTACAAGAAAGCTCTGTTTGGCACCTGATGCCAGTTTCCCAAGAGGGCTCATTTGTGAGTAAGACTTATCATCCGTACTTTACTTTTTTATAAAATAATGCTCTGGAGGAAGAATCAGACATAAAACAGCAAAAGAAAAAACAGACTAAAATAACACCTTTTCTATATCCTTCTTTTTCTCTTGGAGGAATTAAGTAAGATTAAAAAAAAGTATTTTGATTTATGGCTGATAATATGAATGTGAAGGATTCTTTCAGCAACAGTTAAGAGAGAGAAAGCCTGCAAAGGGAGGCACAGAATTCAGCAGCAACTGCTTTTCAAAGAAAGGTACAATCAAACTTACTAGTGTTTGCTATGGCTGGGCAGGAGAGCACTTCACACATTCTTTACTTTGGAAGCATGGGTCCACTTGTTATCATCTCAGACAAATAACGGACTTCTGTCCACTTTCACAACTAACCACACTGCAGTTTGTCTGCTCGACGCTGTAACATACATCAGCAAGCAACAGAGCTGCTTGAAAAATTAATGTTAAATACTTGCAAAATTGTACTTCATTCTGTATTTAAATTTTGTCACAATCAATGATATCCATGAAACCCTTCCCTGAGATCCTGAAATCAGCATTTTTACCTATTATAAATCACCTCTGGAGGTCCCCTCCAGCTTGCAGCCATGCCAGAGGACTACTCTGGGTATCTGGTATTATTACAGGGTTAATCCACTGGATGTGTGTATCTTGTTTAGAACCAATGGAAATGCATGATCCAGTAATCAGTGGAGGTTCATTACAGTGGATTTATGCTAAGGATGACTGAACTAATGCAAATCCATAGCACTAAGCACACCATAAAATAGATCTTCATGACTGCCAGACATCTCTAGACTGTCTTCATTGTTTCTCACTATTTTCAGTGCAGCTATAACGTTCACCCCTTACATCTGGTGGGTGGAGGTGTTCTCTGGGAGCAGCATTTTTAGAACAGTGATGTTATGCTGGGTCTAACCGGTAGCAGTGGAGATACAGCCACCAGTCCCGTCTGCCACACTCTACAGAAGCAGAGACACGACATGTCAGCTCCCCGGGGTATGTTTGGCCAACGGATCCTGTAGAGAACTGTACGTGTTTTGCTTAGGATATGCAGGAGGAAAGCACAGTGGCAAAAAGCACTTGTGGCATATTTCATGCCACATGCATATATGGGTCTGCAAAGAAAAAAAGTAGCTATTTCAAACCTTTGACTGCCAGAAAATAGTGTGAGGCCCGATGCTTACTTTGAAAGTTAATAGTTCTCAGATGCATCCCTGAAAAGTTAAAGTCTGGGCTCTGAAGTTAGAGCAGACATTTAGAGGATGGAGAAAAGAGCAGTGAGGGTCTGCCATAGATTATTTGGGAGCTGTTCACGCCATAAGACCATTTTCTTTAATACCACATATAACTACCAAGTTCTAATTAAGCCCTAAGGGTTATCATCATTGCAGCTATAAGTTAATTAACTTGCAAAGTATGCAAACTTAGTTCTGTTAAAATCAAAGCCCATGAACAGCAGTCATGGATTTGCTGCAGTGGCAGTTAATATTTGCCTGAATGAGCAACTGCATGTAGAAATGCCTTATCAAAGCTGTCCTGGATCAGTTTAACTTCCGTGACTGATTGAAGTCTCTTTCAAAGAAGCACCACCACACTGAAGATACTACTGCATTGCCCTGCAGCTTCACCTTAATCTTATTTCCCAGATAGTAGATTTTTTTGAGGTAGGAACCATCATACAAGATAACTACTAACTGTAGGTTGCGTAGACAGCAGTATGGATACGAGCATTGAGGAAAGAGGATCACTTTGAGGCCCAGACAAAACTATCCACGTACACATGCCCTTTCTGAACTAGCGTGCATGATGCTAACCCTCACTAAATCTGCCATGAAAATAAATAAGATATCTAAACAATCCCACTTCTATTTGAGATGGTATAATTTCTCTTTGTGGATAGGCAAATATTTGCACCTGTATTCTTAAAAGTGGCTGCAGAGTTCAGGTTTTTATCTTGGAGATTCACAACTATTTGGAAATAATGGGTTTTATTCTGGCCTATAGTAAGCACATACAGGGCCTCTGGCGATAGGACCGAATGGTGATCTATGGAAAACAACTATATCCATCTGTGATCACCAAGTCAGAGCCCTCCATTTATCCAATACAGATGCTAACACTTACCAGTAGAAACAGATCTGTCAGGCATATGTTAGATACCATCTGATTTTAACTGGTGATGTCTATTCTGTGTACGTTTCAAACACTGACTACGGTTAATTCTTGTAAAGCATCGTAGTACGGTACTCTTCTGTGAAGTTTTTCATATGGCAAACACCAAGAGGATTCTTCGTGCTGTACAAAACAACAGGATAAATTTAGTCTTTGCTCTGTGGATTTATAGTTTAAATTAGCAGCCAAATAAAAGGTACAGAAACATACAGGAAGACCCAGTGCTAGCAAATACTTGTTTCAAAACTCAGCAAACAACCACCATCAAATAGACGGTTGTTTCAAAAAAAACTCCAAGAACAGAATAACATTTAGGTTCACAACTGCCTTAACTGGCCTCTTCTGGAACGGTACTTTTCAGATGATCATCCTTGTTTGAAAGAAGGGACAGGAGATAATGCAAAACATTTTAAAGAATTCCTCAATGCTAATTCATTAAAAACAAACAAACAAAGATCTCAATTACTCCCTTTCCTGATTTACTTCACCACAGAAAAGATCTTAAGGTGCTAATAAGGCAATAAAAACACCTCTCATTCTCTTTTTAACACCAGTTTTATGATTAGTGGAAGCACTTTTTATTTCTGTGACATTCGGCATCAGTGGGCAACAGGGAGAGACAGCAAAGTAAGCGCTTACATTGCATTTGTTATTTCACAGTAAAGTGTCAGTGTTTTCGGCATTTCTGATCTCTAGGACTGTGGCTGCTCCTATGCAGTTTAACCAACTGGGAACAACCTTCAGCATCTCTAAGAAAACCCATCATTTCTCTCGACAGTCTGCCTACACTGGCACTTTAAGAAAGGCACCAGCTCAGCAATTCTGAAGTATCATTTTCAACTCAGGTGCTCTGTAGGCTTCAACACATAGATAAGAATTAGTAGTTTGGACATTAAAAAACAAAAAGAAGAAGAATGAAAGCAACTTTTAGATGAGATTATAACTGACGTGGATAGCACTATCATCTGAGAGAAAGAGGGGCCTACCAGTTTACTGAATACTTTATACTTCGCCCCATTTTGTACTACTGTTTGGAATGTGATGCAGCAAGAAGTCTTGCAATCCAGCAGAGGCTTAAATTCACATGTGAATTTGCTCTCTGTGCTGCATGGTCCATGAAAGTCTGAACAACAGGTCAGCTTCTCCTTGTAAATAAGGAAGGAGCTCAGGTTGGTTCTCTTTAAAGCCCTGGCTTACAATATCTGCTCTAGTAAGTGGGCTTACTGAAATGAGTAAAATTGACCACAAGATTAAAGGCTGTGAGATTGTGCTCCAAAGAAACAGCAAAGCTTCAGTCCATTTAAAAAATGTGCTGATTGCTGTACGGAACGGGGGCAAAAAACGCAGAGATATACAAAAGGTTTTATAGAAGCAGTTTATATAACAACCGAGCAGCAGTAGGAAGTAGGGACTCATGCTCTTCCCTGGCACCACACTTGTAATTCTGTTTTTACCTCCCTTTATAGACAAAAAGGAGCATAAGATAGGGGCTGGGAGATAGGAGAATAATGAAAGTTTAATGCCTGTAACATATCTTAAGAATTACTCAAAAACTACCATTCATTTCTGTGGAATAAGTGGGCTCAGGGAGTCAAAGGGGTTAACTGGAACTTACCACTGTCTATCATTACACATTGAAATGTTACTTCAGAGCTCAGTCCAGAAAGATCTTGCCCTGCTTAATCCCATGCTAATAGTCATTAAAAATCTTTTAAATTTTATTAAAGGACATAGAAAAATAAAAAGAAACACAGAAAGAAATATGATTAAAACGCTGAAAAACATAAAGCCCTCATTACAGCGTTACTATTTCCCTTCCTTTAAAGGGAATTATTTCATAAAGGATTTCTACAGCTTACATTAAGATCAGCACAAAGAAAGACTGTCAGAAAAAAAAAAAAAAGACAGAAAGCGCAGCTTTTGTCTCTGATACTAACTTTCACTGGACATAGCTGGCAGAGGAACATGGACCAAACACCCAGTCTTATTAGACGCTCCGAGACCTGACATTTGAAAATTGGATTGGGTGGTTCTGAGCATCATGTTTGGCTTCATGTTCAGTTGTAGGCACATGGTAACACAGTAAGAAGACACAACCGTCTATAAAAAAAGAAACAAAAAACAGACAAACAAAAAAAACAACTTGCATGATTCAAAAGAGGAGAAATCAGATAGAAAGGAGAGACACAAAAGTCAGGGAGTGATGGCAGAAATAAGAATCTTCCATTCTAGGGGGAACATCATATTTTACTACAGCTGGGGCATCATCATGATCTTTTCCAACAGATCGATAAGGTGAATACATTTCTCAGGTTCAGAGCAATGAAGGCCAAGGAGTGGAAGTGCAGACGGAATTCTGGACTCTAGAAAACAGTCATGAAAAAAGACATGATGTGGAAATTGAAAGTAGTAATCTGCCAAATTTGCGTCAACCTCCTGTGGAAAGATTTTTTTTTTTTGGAAGGACTCTTAAAAGGAAAATAATTATTTTCAGGACCTGACCGTTCTGCAGTGTCCACTCCCACTTCCAAATCTTGAAGCAGTTTAGATATTAGACAAGCATTTGAACTACAGAGTCTTGACAAGATGGAGGCACTTCTATGCTTCTGCAGAACATTCACAGGGAACTTCTTCAGTGAAAAAACGGATACCGATTGTCTTTCATGTGCACGGGAAAGATCAGGGACTTGGACTCCACTTAGGACTTGAGTTTCATTCATACTCTAACTCTCAAATCTAACTCTAAGTTTAATCATATGCTAGTTTTAGCATGGACAGTAAAAAGGTCAGCTTTACACACACGGCTCTTGCTTCTCCTTTAGGAGTGAAAGAACAATGACGTCTATCTCATTCAGCCCTTGGCCTACCACAAGCACAAATTTTGGTAATGCAGCTTCTTAAGAGGATCCTGTTACCAAGAACACAGCAGTAATAGATAAAGACAAGCCAGATGAGCAGGGGACATCTGCAATTTTCATCAAGGGAGACGAACAGCGTTTCATCTGGTAATCAGCCCTTTTCTGCTTTTATATACCATTTAATTCCTGCTTGTTTACTCACCTAGACACATCCTGAGAGTGTGAAGACTACTGCACACATGAAAACTACTGTGCCTAGTTATTTTTCATTTAACTAAGATCACAGCCTAGAAGAAATAATTTCCACATCTACTGGAAATGGTCTGAAAACAAGCTTTTATAATAATTATGCATCATGAGATGGGGAAATTACTTTTGCGCATGTCATGAGTCGCACTCCATTCTTGGCTACTTCTGCAAAGTTAAAAGAGTTCTAGATCTCTCTGAAAAAAGCAAGCAGAATTTGACCACATAACCTTATACACCGCACTGGCCTTGCTAGTTTTCTGCACAAAATTAAACAGGCTAAATAAAACTGGATCTTCACAGGTCTGTTTTATTCTGCCCCTGAGATTTTTAGGATCACACAATAATTTAGGTGTGGTGGGATCTCTAGAGGTCATGTAGTTCAAACTGATTCTCTGAAATTGCTGCCTTCTGCATCCTTATTTCCATCTCTCTCTTTGTAATTAATCTAAAAATACCCAAATCTATATTTTTAGACAAAGGTCATCATTTTTTCTTATTTTAATTCATATTTGTAAGCTAATAATAAAAACTGAAAAGTCTGAATGAGTGAGCAAGCTTGGTTCTGCCACAGCTCCAAGGAGCTTCTGGTGTGCTACTGCTCAGTATTTCCTCAAAATTCCATATGCACATGCTTAACCCACAATTCTCTCAATCTTTAACTACCTGAAAGAGCAATAGCTTCCCTCTGCTTCTAAACTATTACTTTTTTTTTGATACCTCCCCTAGATTCCTTCCGTACTTAGGTGCTTGCCTCAAAGAAAATGACTTAAGTGAACAATTGTATCACCAGGTCCAGCTGCTTCTCTTCAAATAGTTCCTTCTTTGGTGGATAACCCTGCAAAGCAAAGCAAAAAGACTGCTGAGGTCATGAAGTTATTGTAATTTCAGAGTACTTTTCCAAAGCTTTAACTGTGACTGATGGAACCACTTCAGGTTACTCAAAAATATATTATTCTATTACTGAAGCCTATACAGTTTCCTTTAGCTTATCTGCTTTGTTTGTTTGTTTGTTTAAAAAAAAATCCCCCCTTTTCATACACTCCACAATCTGCTGTGCCACAGTTGGACATCTCTACTCCCTTCTGATTTTCACAACACTTCTGGTAATTAAAGGTAGTAATTAATAGCACCGATTGTCTCATGGACTGGAGTAACGCATTTTTCCTTCTCTTAGGACATTTCTAAAACCCATGCAGCAAGGCTGAGGCTCTCCACAGCCCTTCAGCGTTCTTCTTGGCTCTTTCTGAGCCTTTTATTTTCTTAGGCTATTCCTTATCCTGAAATTGTATCTTCATGTTCCCCTTAAGCATTTTGCACTGTGATATTATGCTGCAACAGCCACATTTAGAAAGTCACATATAGTTTTCAGAACAGTGGCTCAGAGGAAAAGGAAGAAGAAAGAAAGAAAAAAAAGGTTATCATCTATGCACCCACCCATCACCTTCTTCACCAAAAGGTGCTGAAAATTCTCTTTTCTCTAATAGGGAATCATGCTGGGGGGAAAACACAGATCACATGTGATATTTATTAGAAGATCCTTCACAAGTTATTAATGAAAATCAAGTTGTAATTAATAGCAGGTAACTTACTCACATAACACATCGGGTCAGTGGGAGTTCTGGGGCAGGGTTTGTGACTGGTGAGGGTTTGGAGGCTAGTGGGGACTTTGGGGCCAGACTTGGGGATGCTTTGGGGATCAGGGGTTTGATGGTAGTACTCAAGGGTGGTGGTGTAGGGACAGGGCTAAGGGCCCGGGAGCTTCGGGGGGCGGGGGAGAGGGAGGGGTTACCTGCTCAACAGCCCTTAGTAACGAGCTCACTGTTACCGCCCGACACCCCCCCGCCCCTGAACGTCTCCACCACCACGGCCAGCCCTGCATCCACCAGCCCAAGCCGGGCCTCCCCGGGCGGGACGTCGCCGAGGCGCCAGCCCCCCCCCGGCCCCGGCAGCTAAACACGCCCCGGCACCGCGCACCGCCAGCCACCGCCTCCGGGGGCCGCCCCGCCCCCTCCAGGGGCTCCACGCCCCGCATGCGCACGTGACGCCCGCCCCTCCCCCCGGCCGCAGGCCCATCTTTTCCCGCCCCGCCAGGCCTCGTCTCCATGGAAACCGCCCCCCCTCCCCCCGCCACGACCCGCCCGAAAAGAGGCGACATCTTCGGCCAGTGCCACGCTGCCGCAGGCACCCCACAGCCACCCTGACCGCCGAGGCATTGCAAGGTTAAGACAAACGGCTGCCAGGAAAACAGATCTGCGCGGCCGCCACAGCCCTTTTCATGCAGTCACAAAGGTATTTAGTTATTAATTCCTGTTAGTGCCAGAGGAAATAAAGCATCTGATTACCTTTGGGCTAAGGCTTATGCAATTTTACAAAAAACAACAAAACAACAAAAATAGCCGTTCTCCCTCCCCCAAGAGGAAATAACTGAAGTGAAGGACATGGATAATCCCGTTAAAAGAATGGGAAAACAAATGTGTGCTGCGCATGACACTCCAAAGACCCAATTGTTGACTAGTTAACATTAAAACTCTGAAGTAAATTAGGTGGGCCACAAAGAGGTAACTTTTGTGCCAGAACGTCGACTGTAAGTAAGTAGGCTGCCTCTCCCTGCTGTAATGGCTTCCAATACCAGCAAAGACATGCAGAAAATATAGCGCAGTATTTACCAGAAGCATTTTCAATACACTGAGAAAGCAATTTGATGTGAGGGTCACACAGAGTGTATAACTAGAAGAAATACTCTGCGCAAAGGCTTGAACTGACCAGTCATTCTCAGGGGATGGACCATGTACTTGTTGATTGCAAAGCACGTTCCAGAGCCTGACATCTCATGTTCTGATCAATGTATCACTGCTTGTGAAATACTGCACAGCACAGTAATACTGAGCTTTGAGGGTGAGCCTTGAATAAGAGTGGAAAAAGGAATACGCTGAAGACAAATACACTGGAGCCATTTGGAATTAGGCCATTCTTCTAGATTTACTGATTATCTGAGTGCATAAACTCTGGAATTCTGTACAATTTTTCTTACTAGAAGTCTGATGCATGTCAAAGAAAGGTACAGCACAACTGCAAGTTACTGGTGTTCAACGCTGCATGGTTATGGAGTTAGCATTCCCGTTAAGAATTAACGGGAAATTAGCATGGTAAAGTAGGTCCTAATTCAGAAACTGGGCATAAAGGAGCCTGTTCTGCAGTCATGAGTTGAAGTACAGCGTTCTTGCCAATAACCTGCTGCAGAGCTTGGCAGCTTTACAGTGGCTTCTATACAACACATAGGAACTGAATACCCAGTAAATGCTATACTCAGACTGCAGAAGTAGAGATTTGAATGCACAACTTCAAAAACATGCCTGTGATGTACCAGAGATCAGTTCTATCAAAGAAAGCAGGAACTTCAAAATAAAACTAGAAAGATTTGAGATACTCTCATAGGGTTTGAATGTTCCTCCACACACAGCAAAACCACCTTTAGAGGTGCACATCTCCAAATACGTGTAGTTCTGTCAGCATGTGCATTCCTGAGAGGCTAATGATAGATAGCGCTTGTTAAACAGGCATGAAATTGTAATACAGAAGTTTAACAGTTTCAAAGGGATTTATGGCACATATACGTTATGAGACACCAAAAAGGAAAAACAGAATACTTTGGAAAAAAAAAAATCCTTAAAGCTTTCAACAATGGCATGCTAATATAGCTTATTTGCACCTTAATTCCATCCCTTGGATTCTGAGTACAAGGCTGGATTCAGCAAGCTACTGAAATCTACTCATTAAGGTCAATGTACATCTGGGTGCAGAGTTGATCAGTCATCCTGGAGATCAAAGTGAAATTCCAGCTGAACTGATTGGTTAAATAGTTTATTAGAACATCTAGATAATATATAGTACCGTGAAACACTGTTTTATACTATTGTGAGGAGTATAGTTCAATTTAGTGTATACTTCTTAAATTGATACTACAGCAGTAAAGGACCACAGGACTTCTAACTTTCTGTTCCTCTGCCCTAATTATTATGAGGCTGCTCACTATGCACAAACATGAGCAGACAACTGCAGCTGAAGGAAAGCACAGGTAAGGCTTGAGCTGATAAAGGAAGGAAAGGTCTTTCTTGAGAACTCTTCTGCCACTTTTCACATCAAACTGATTTGTAACCTCCATGTAATCCACTTTTCAGCTTTGTTGTTTCATATCTAGTCTATCATCACCTAAAATGATAACATAGTTAGCAGGGGGCAAAGTGAACCATAATGAATGATTAGACATATTTACACAGTAGCCAGACCTCTGGCTTCATGCTGAGATCTCTCCTTCTATTAGCTTTTTAAAATCTCAACGTCGCCTATACTTGGAAAGTTAGGCAGTCTGTCTCCCCACTGAGACTTGCTCTTAGATATTTCAGCTGCAAATGCATTTCCCTTTTCTGCAATATTCCTTTCCTACCTCCCACTTGGAAAACAAGAACTATTCCAGAACCATTCCTTAAAGTGGACACAGTTACACAGAGGAAATGGTCAAACTATAAAGAACTTGTAGAACTGTGAACGCAAACTGGGATGCTGAGGGCATCTACTGGAAAGCAGACAAAAGTACGTTATGTATTAGCCAAAAACAAGATAAAGATGCACCTGAAATCAGAAATTGTGTTTTAAGATGTTTAGGACACATGAGGGGCAGCAGTGCAGCTTAAGAAATGATGAGGTAGCGCCAAGCTTGTGGGGAAACACTAGGCAAAATAGAGTCATGGTCAAGACTGTCGTGAACGTGATTTCAGGGGGATTCAATTACAAAATATACAGGAACAACTACAAAAATACCTGTAGATTTTCTAATATTGAAAGAGAGGCAGCAACTGCCAAAATCTAAATAACAAAACAACACATTTTTTAAATATCCAAGCTCCTGTCAGATGTAATCCTCCCCTGCATCCCTCACCTTCAAAAAGAAAAAAAAAAAAAAAACAAAAAACCCCCCACCCTTACCATGAATTTGATTCCACCTTTAGACAGCGTTATCTGTGACAAAGTGGAATTTTCCAGTTGTTCTACAACTTGATGCAAAAGTTTTGGCTAGGCACAGTGACAACACAAAAACAGAAGAAATTACAAACAACAAGAATATCTTACTTGTTAACCAGTGACTCGCATAAGTACTGTACGTCACTGTTATTGCTACATGAGCTCTAACTGGGGTAAAATATCACAACGCTACTGAGAAAAGCTAACAAAATTACAACTGTGAAAATGCAAGAAAAATTTCCACCTCGATCTGTATCATCAGATTACTTTCATTAGAAATGACAACACTTGTTTCTTAGTTTGAGTTTTGAACTTTCAAAGTCAGTAATCTGCAGAAACAACACAAAAAACAAAATGTCATGAGGAATTCTCCCAGTCAGTCCAGAAATATTACAAGCCATAGTAGGATATGTGCTTTGCTTTCAAAGGGTTGCAACTACATAAAGAGATACTGAGTTTGCCTTTAATCACTGTTTTATTCAGCTAGTTGTTACAGTTAGAGGTTGTAAAAACAATACAAATTAATGGGAGAGGGGGCTAGGGAGGAGGTTAAAGGGAGAACAGGCTAAAAGTAAACGTACTAAATATTTCTGCAAGAAGAACATAACATAAAAATATACAAACATGACAAGTGATTGTAAGTCCTCAAGCTAAACATGTTGATCAAAGAGAACAGCTTACTATTACAGTAACAAAAAGAGGTGCAAGAAGGTACAATACAATTCTGAGACTTCTTATCTTCTCTGAATTTATAAACACTCACTGTTCTGACAGTAAGGCATAGTAGTAACCCATAGTAACACAAAGACACATACCTGAATGGATGATTCTGACATGAAACTTGCGTGGATTAGAACCTCCATATCCCCTGGCTTCACTTTGCACCTGGGAAAGAAAGAAGCAAAGAAAATCCTTCTCTGTGAACCTTGCTATCTGTTTTAACAAGACTAGCTAAAGTTAAGCTTTGTGTCTGAACTCTAGTTCTCATCACTGACAGAATCTACACTAACGCTGACAAACATTCATCTAAACTGTTCTCCCAGTAGAAAACGTTCAGTGACTATCCAAGAAATTTGTGAAAAACTAATCTGCTAAAACAAAAAGACTTGGCATCACCCTGCATCTCAGAAAGTACCGAAGAACCTCCTGCAATACTCTATAGTAATGAATGCTGCTAAGGTAAAACAAAGTGAGCAATTCATACTTTGTATGAATTGCATGAAGCGAGCAATGATGTTTGTGGGTGCTTCATCACTGAACCAACTTACTCAGTTCATACTAAACAGAGCACGGTTCTGATATAAACTGACTCTTCAGAAGAGCAGCAAGTATTAAAACAAAGAGTCATGCTATCAAGTACCAATCACCATGTCTCATAAACATCAGTAAATTCTACATGTTATTAGCCCAAAATAAACACAAGAAGAGCACAGAGCACCACCAGTCTTGTCTAAAACTGCCCCAGACTGCAGCAATCTAGTTTGGATCCAGTTTCTTTACCTCCTTTAGCACAATCGCCTGTGTACAGGCATTTGAGATGTCAGCTGTTCATTTGCCTTCACTGCCTTATGTCCTTGATAAAGTTTTTCTTGAGTGCATTTTCAGCATTTCTTCCCTTGGGATTCTAGTCTCAAAATCTTTAAAATATTAGCATACATAAAAAATAAAATTGTCTGAAAGAGTGGTAAAGGCAGCATCTTAAAATTGTAGTCAACTAAATGTATATCAGAAATAACAATACAATTTATATTACTTTCATGTCACAAATAAAGCTCCCCTTTCTCACCATAAATATCTTAGAAAACAGCATCTCGCAGAGTGATGGCAAACTCACAATTGCAAGTTTGGCAGATCTTAGAATTCTGACGGCTTCATTGCATATTCTTTTCCCTGGGTCTGAAGAGCTGCTATGAGGTGGGAGTAACATTACCATTTGACCAACTGTTTTATAGTTACAGAGCCCTCCAAAAATACAAAAGGTACTTGACAAAACTGAGTCCATCAACAATCAGCAGGAAAAGGTCCCTGACCCATGGTCACAGGTGACCTGACTGTAGAAAACACAGCCTGCCAGCACGCTGCTTGACAGCTGAAGGAAAAAGGCCAGGTGAAACGGTGATGCACTGCCTGCACAGGCAGCTGGCACATTCATCACACCTCCTCCCCCAGAAGCACTGGCAGGAAGCACTGGCAGCAGCACAATGGCCTGGGATCACCATATATATGGTGACACTGACACAGCCAGCTGAAGAAGCCCTGTAGGCAGGGGTGCTGGATTCCAGACATGAAGCTGCTTTTTTTCAGGTGAGCTGTAATGGAACTAAGAACAAGAAGAAAAGCACTTTGCACTGAAACCATTCTTACAGTTCAGCACTTCCTGATGGGTCTGAAACAAGATCTGAACACAACGCCAGGAGCAGACCCAAGGGCAAGGCATGCTCTAACAAGGTGCAGGAAACAGATACATAGGTTGAATTATATCATATCGACTTGACAATGAGAAGTTTTCCCTTCAGTGCTCACACACACATAAAGGCAGTGATGCAAACCAGGTATAGGGCCCAGAGATGAGCAATGGGAAGATGATGATCATTGTGTATCCTTCCTCACTCACTGGCTGCCAGTTTGCTCAGGTCACACGCTCTGCATTTTTACTACTGATGCAGAAACTCTAAAGCTGACCCCAGGCAGAACCAATTCATATAGATCAGGATTTAGTAGTTCATTTGCAGCTTCTTGCAAACAACTATAGTTCTCCCAGGACACCACCAGCACAGTGTAACAGCCACTTGGCAAGCAGCACTCAAACTAGTAAGTAGCAAGGGAAAGGTGTGCACTCTGCATGGCATTCTCAAGTTTAGCTATCACAAAAGTCCTATCCTGCATGCAGCAAATGACAAAAATAAGTTTGGGCAATTCTGTAGCACATGCTGAGAGGGCAGGCTCTTTCAGAAACAGCCTGCCAAGGAACACAATGTAACCTTGCTAAAGCAATCCTCCATGAGCCAACTGAAAAGTCAGTTGGAAATAATTCATTTCAGGAAGCATAAAGCATACAGAATTGGAACTTATTTGGCCTCTGTTAACCTCACATTGTCCTGGTGTCAAAAGGAGTCATTAGGAAAGCCAAGCATTTGCACCTAGAAAAGCTCACTTCAGCCCAATTTGCTGTCAGTGGGTCAGTTTATATTCATTACTTCTTAGAGCCAGAAGAAGAAAAAAAAAAGTCACTTGAGGACTAAAATTCATACAGTAGATTTCCTATACCAAAAAAATGATGCAACTGAAGAACATGTAACAAAACAGCAACCTCAACGTCAAAGACTAAGGAAGGCATTTTAAGCAGAGTCTGGTCCACAGCTGCCCGTACAAGTCAAAACATGCAGCATTGTCTGACAAAGCCCTAAGACTTCGACAAACCTTCCACCTCTACAACAAAATCCATGCTATTTCTCATGTACTTTGCAAGCATCTTACTCTAGAAATGTAGATAATGCCTTTACTTTAGCTTTTTAATTCAAAAAGTTTCATCAAAAACCTAGGCATACCTGCTATCACAGTGTCACTGAGACACAGGCAGCTTGACAGAACCAGTATTATTTGAAGTGTGAATTGAGGACCCAAAGTCAATGCAACATATGACACACGTGCACCTTTTAACATCTTAGTTCCCTTTTCCACAAACTTCCCGGCAGCAGCAGGACTGTGAAGCGACAAGGCAATCTGCAAGCAGAAAGGCAGAAAAATCTCCGAATACTAAAAAGCAACCTCCTGCCAAATTCTAGACCAGGAGAGGCATCTTTCACTTTCCTGAGACATGCACCCAAACTTCTCCCACTGCATCTGATCCTGATTTCTCTCAAGTAATCTCAAACCACAGTATAACTGAACAAATCTTGAAATCACTTATGAACCATCATGGTTCCTCCTCTCATCCTCAATATCCTCATAAACGTTCTATTTTCTGTAGCAACGTTTTAGCCTGTCTTCTTTCTAATCACAAAGTAATCCCACACTCTCTTTCTTCAGCCAGACCTTTTCTTAGCAACCAGTATCACTGCCCTCCTCACTCCTAAGGAATCCATCTCAATCTCTGCTGCCTGTGATGAGTCTGCTATGTCCCTGTCTGCAGATTCAACTCTTCTCTGTTGGGGATTCACTAGGAATGGGACAGAAAGTGGAATAAGCCTGTGACTTTCTAACAGCACCTTCTTGAAGAACCCTGCTTTTTTTTTTTTTTTTCCTACTTCAGGGACCTCCTGCTCTTCTTACAAACACACCATGGAATAACATAATCCCTGGACCGATTTCCTACCACATGCCCAAAGGTTCCTTCTCCATCTTCCCCCTTTTACTCTTCTCAATCTTTCATTGCTCTGTTTTTGATCAGCTCCTCTCTCCTTCTCCTCAGCTTGCACACACAAGCTTGCCACTTTTATTTCTCTACTGCAAAGTCCATAACGGGCAACTCTCCACCCTTTCCTCTCAGACAATGTCACATCTTTCTTGTCTCCATTTGGGTACTGTGGCATCAGCCCAAACTCATTCTTCTCACAATCACTAGTCTTCTGGTTTCTGTTCATAACTTCACCAAGAAAAGAGAGCAGGAAAGAAAGATTTTACCCCATTCCAGTAACTCATGTCAGGACCTCAACTGATACACTAATATCACCCTGACAAATCTGCAGAAACAAACAAACAAAACAAATCCTTCCTCACTCCACTTGCAATAAAGAAATAAATCTTGAGAAGATAAAACAGTCTTATAGTAAGTCTCCAGAGGCGAATGTCATCAAACACAGCAAAACAGTACCAAGGGTAGTACTGCACATCAAGACAAAGCTGTACGTCCAAAGCCTGAAACATGACCCCTCTAACTACCTACACCAAGATGAGTGGCACAGGTAAAACTCAGAACTCCACACTTCCTTGTCTTACAGGAGCCATTCGTATGCTGATGATTTAATCTAAAATATTTTCAGAAATAGGTAGTTTTGAGGCTTTTGCTGATATTCCTGTTCCTTACTTTCTGCTCCCCAAAGATTTCCCATCCATCAGAGAACCTTGACATCAGTCTCTTCAGGTACAACAACAGAAGTTTCACAAAGTAAGCAGGCTACCTTGCAAAGTACAAAGAAAAGCAGCTGTTGAGAACTCTCTGTGTAAGGGAAAGAAATCCATCATTTTCAACTTGCATAGTTTTCCAGTGACCAAAACAAACAAACAAAAAAAATAGTATCAGGTATTTCAGCACCTACTCCACTCTAAATATCAGAAAGGAGAAAAAAAAAAATCACAAGTTAATTTGAGGATCACTTGTAGCCCTTGTATCTAGAAAAAATACAGCGGAGAAATTAGAGGCCAGTAAGACCTATGAGGCCACTGAGACCACAACAAAGTATTGGGCAAATAAGGTAGAACCAGTGTTCAGAACACAATATAATCAGCATAAATCATCAATAGCTGGATTAGAAGTTCTCGGAAAGCATTTGTTTTGAACCCGGTGTTGACTCTTACTAGTAAAGTTCCCTGAATAGCTAAAGTAGAGCAGTAACAGGGAAGGGGAATCCTGTCCCAGCAGTAACCTTTCATACCCTGTAAGGGGCCCCAGCCGGACTGACCAGGCGCCCCCAGGGCCAGCCGTAAAACGCCTCGGCACTCCCCACTGCGGCCACCCCGCACCTCCCGCGGCCGGGTCAGCACGCGGGCCGGCCGCCGGCACAGCGCTGCAGCTCTCCAGCTGGACAGGCAGAAGCACCGAAAGAGGAGTCGCACCGCGCCCGTGCCCCAGCCACCGCTGGCGAAGCCCGGGACGCTGGGGCTCTGCTCGCGGAACCTTCCGCTGCTCATCACAGAACCGGAGAGCACGGCTTCACCTTCCACCCGGCGCCGCACAACCGAGCCGAGCCGAGCCGAGCCGAGCCGAGCCGAGCCGAGCCGAGCCGAGCCGAGCCGAGCCGCCCAGCCCGACCACGGACGCCAGCCGGGCGCCGCCGCCCAGCGCTTCCGGCGCTGGTGGATGGAGCACGCATGCGCCTGCCGCCCGGCCCGCCCACGCTGCGGCCCGCCCACGCTGCGGCCCGCCCACGCTGCGGCCCGCCCACGCTGCGGCCCGCCCACGCTGCGGCCCGATCGGTGAGTGCTACCCCACGTGCCAATGCGTTGTGCTGCAGCAGATGGGCCCAGGCAGCGCACTGCAGCCGAGAGGCTCACGCATACACACTGCCTCCAGCCACGATCGCTGCAGCTCCCCTGCTTCTCGGGGCCTGCCAGTTCCGAGAACCACTGCAAACGGCCGCGCTCCCCACCTCTCCCCGTGGTCACCGACCACAGCACATCCAGTTTTTGCCCACTGATGCCCCTCGGTCTCAAAGAAGGAACGTGCAGCCTCGTGCACTCGGTCCTGTGTGCAAACACCGCGGAGCAGCATCAGAACTGCACTGCCTGCCCGTCCCCGGAAAACCGGAGAGCAGCACACCGCACACGCAAGAGTCAGCGCCAGCTCCTGCTGCCCAAGCACAAACCGCGACTGCGGTGGCCCGTGCTACGCACGCGCAGCGAGCCCAGCGCTGGCTCACGGAGGCTCCGCCTCGATCGCCAGCCGGCAGAGGCAGCAGCCGCGCTCCGGCACGCGCACTGCCACGTGTGCCGCTCAGGTCCGCGAGCCATCGTCGACCCACGCGCGACCCCGCAGCGACCGCTCCTGCCCGCTCGTCATCGCAATCGGGGACTGCGAGCGAGAAGAAAGCGCACGCGCAGCGGCTCTCACCACTGCCCCCTTCGACCACTTACTGCAGCCGAAAGGCTCACGCACGCGCACTGAGGACAGCCCTGCCCACCGGTGCCAGAGCATGGAACGTCCTGAAGCGAAAGCTTCACGCATGCGCACGGCGGCCAGCTGCGATCCCTGCATCTCGCCAGCGTTTCGAGGAATTGTCCAGGTACTGCAACCGGCCGCGCTTCCCACCACTCCCCGGTGCTTACAGTCCGGCACCGCAGCCAGTCTTGCCCCGCTGGTGCTCCCCAGGTTCTCGAAGATGGCCGGTGCTCTTCATGTTGCGCGTGATACATCGCGGAGCCGCACCAAAACTACACTGCTCGTCCCAGAAAACCAGAGCAAGAAGCACGGCAACATAAACTGCGCATGCTGGAGCCGGCGGGCTGCAATGCACATGCGTGACCCAGCTTGCCCAACCTATCCTGCATCATGGCGGCGGAAACAGCCCTGCGTGCGCACGGCTGCCCTCCCGTGACCAGGCCGGACCGGCGGGGGGGGGGGGGGCTCACGCATGCGCCGTGAGAGATGGTCGCGCTCTCCCATCCCCGCTGTCGCACAGCGCCGTACCGCAGCGGCAGCCTCACGCATGCCAACTGCCGACCGGCCCTCGATCACAGCGCCGTACTGCTGACGAGAGGCCCGTGCCAGCGGCAGGTGATAACTGGAACTGCCCCATCCTGCCCGCTCTTGACGGCTCCTCGGGACTGCGGGCGACAGCGACACGCATGCGCAGACCTGCCGGCCTCTCTCAGCGGGCACTACAGCCCAACGCCGGGCGCATGCGCAGTGACGACGGCTGTGCTGATTTGCTCCCCCCGGATCGCCGCCCGGGAGGGCAGCCGAAAGGCTCGTTCAGTCGGAGCTCACCGCTGACCTCTGTTGGTCATAGTCATAGATCATATTGGCCATGGTACTGCAGGCCACCGGATCACGCGTGCGCATTGAAAACTACAGTGCATAATGCTGTCCTCACTCGAGCGCACCTTGCAACGGCAGCGCTCCAAATCTTAACCGCTGTATTTGGGGTTTCCAAAAAGTTTGATCTGTAATGCGTGAGACAAGTGATGTATTAAGACTTTTCCCTTAAAAAAATGATAAAGAGAAAACATGCATAAATTTAGTAGCATCTTGCTTAAAACAAAATGCAAAGTTTACCTGTTACAGAGATGGAACCAATGATATCTGAAATAACAGAGAGGATCAGTGAGGAGGTTATGTGAGTAATGCCTAATGAATTGGATGAAACAAGGAACCAAAGTGCAATTCAGTGGGCCCTTGATATCACCAGAAACTCTGCAGCAGGAGGTGTTCCAGCTTCGGCAACTAAGGCAACTAAGGTTACCTCTGTCTCTTGAGGGCAGCACTGAGGACTAAGTAATCCGTTCCTCCCTTGAAGATATTCTTAACTGTATCAGGCTTAGCCTCGCTTTGGTTGTTTTTGTTTTGTTATCACATATGCATATGTGAAAAGGGAAAGACATACTTACTTTTTGAGTTAATTGCCATGACTGAAGTTGAAGAGATCAGAAAAATGTGAACAAACTGAACTAATAAAATGGATCCAACTGAAAGCTGTCTGCATCTCTAAACAAGAGAAACCCTGGTGAGAAAGAATTACCATTAATGGTAATGTAGGTAGGATAATAAATCACCAATATATAATGCAAGGTCTGCATATGCAACAACAAGTATGGTACATATATTTGTATGCATATGATTTATGTATATATGAAGCATTGAATTTTAAGAGCAACAAGACACTAAGTTATCTTAGGTAGATGATAGCGAAGTGACCAGAGCTATGGAATAGGCAGGGAGAGAAAAAAGTGTCTGAACTGTAAAATTAAGAGAACAATTTCATTAAAGTTCAGTTAGTACAACCCCAGGTTAATTACATCGAAATGCTATTTAGGGAAACAGAAAGATAGAAGAAAGATTAAAGCATTGTGAAATAATGACTCCTCATCAATTCCAACTTGGAAAAGTAATGTAACTTTGCTGATATCAGCAGATAGTGGTGGAAATCACTGGAAAGGAGTGAGGAATGGAGCTGGAACAAAGAGTGTGTTGCTGCTTTCACTAAACTGAAAGAAGTGGCCTAAAATTCCCAAGACATAGAAGGCCTTTTGGAGTAACAATTCCTATGTCAGCTACTTCTGTGGGAGTAGCGCTGCGACAAAACAGCAGTGAGGGAAAGGGATAGCAGTAGCAGTGGAGTCGAGTCCCCTTTGGGGCCAGAAGAAAAAATTCTGCTACTATGAGCGTGGACAAGCCAGTACTGCACCCAGGGAAAGAGCGCATGCGCGGTGATCCCGCCCTGCTCCCTGCTGCCCTCGGGTGTCGACAGCGCAGTACTGCAGCCAGGGAGCGAGCGCATGCGCGGTGATCCCGCCGTGCTCCCTGCTGCCCTCGCGTGTCGACAGAGCAGTACTGCAGCCAGGGAGCGAGCGCATGCGCGGTGATCCCGCCGTGCTCCCTGCTGCCCTCGGGTGTCGACAACGCAGTACTGCAGCCAGGGAGAGAGCGCATGCGCGGTGATCCCGCCGTGCTCCCTGCTGCCCCCGGGTGTCGACAGTGCAGTACTGCACCCAGGGAGCGAGCGCATGCGCGGTGATCCCGCCGTGCTCCCTGCTGCCCTCGGGTGTCGACAGCGCAGTACTGCAGCGAGGGAGCGAGCGCATGCGCGGTGATCCCGCCCTGCTCCCTGCTGCCCTCGCGTGTCGACAACGCAGTACTGCACCGGTAAGGCGCCCGCCTGCGCACTGGTTTCCCTGTGCTCCCTGCTGCTCTCGGGTGTCGACAGTGCAGTACTGCAGCCAGGGAGCGAGCGCATGCGCGGTGATCCCGCCGTGCTCCCTGCTGCCCTCGGGTGTCGACAGAGCAGTACTGCACCCAGGGAGCGAGCGCATGCGCAGTGATCCCGCCGTGCTCCCTGCTGCCCTCGGGTGTCGACAGAGCAGTACTGCAGCCAGGGAGCGAGCGCATGCGCGGTGATCCCGCCGTGCTCCCTGCTGCCCTCGGGTGTCGACAGAGCAGTACTGCACCCAGGGAGCGAGCGCATGCGCGGTGATCCCGCCGTGCTCCCTGCTGCCCTCGGGTGTCGACAACGCAGTACTGCAGCGAGGGAGCGAGCGCATGCGCGGTGATCCCGCCCTGCTCCCTGCTGCCCTCGGGTGTCGACAAGCCAGTACTGCAGCCAGGGAGCGAGCGCATGCGCGGTGATCCCGCCGTGCTCCCTGCTGCCCTCGGGTGTCGACAGCGCAGTACTGCAGCGAGGGAGCGAGCGCATGCGCAGTGATCCCGCCGTGCTCCCTGCTGCCCTCGGGTGTCGACAGAGCAGTACTGCAGCCAGGGAGCGAGCGCATGCGCGGTGATCCCGCCGTGCTCCCTGCTGCCCTCGGGTGTCGACAGCGCAGTACTGCACCCAGGGAGCGAGCGCATGCGCGGTGATCCCGCCGTGCTCCCTGCTGCTCTCGGGTGTCGACAGAGCAGTACTGCAGCCAGGGAGCGAGCGCATGCGCGGTGATCCCGCCGTGCTCCCTGCTGCTCTCGGGTGTCGACAGTGCAGTACTGCAGCGAGGGAGCGAGCGCATGCGCGGTGATCCCGCCGTGCTCCCTGCTGCCCTCGGGTGTCGACAGCGCAGTACTGCAGCGAGGGAGCGAGCGCATGCGCGGTGATCCCGCCGTGCTCCCTGCTGCCCTCGGGTGTCGACAGAGCAGTACTGCAGCCAGGGAGCGAGCGCATGCGCGGTGATCCCGTCGTGCTCCCTGATGCCCTCGGGTGTCGACAGAGCAATACTGCACCCAGGGAGCGAGCGCATGCGCGGTGATCCCGCCGTGCTCCCTGCTGCCCTCGCGTGTCGACAGTGCAGTACTGCAGCCAGGGAGCGAGCGCATGCGCGGTGATCCCGCCCTGCTCCCTGCTGTCCCCGGGTGTCGACAGCGCAGTACTGCAGCCAGGGAGGGAGCGCATGCGCGGTGATCCCGCCGTACTCCCTGCTGCCCCCGGGTGTCGACAGCGCAGTACTGCACCCAGGGAGCGAGCGCATGCGCGGTGATCCCGCCGTGCTCCCTGCTGCCCCCGGGTGTCGACAGCGCAGTACTGCACCCAGGGAGCGAGCGCATGCGCGGTGATCCCGCCGTGCTCCCTGCTGCCCTCGGGTGTCGACAGAGCAGTACTGCACCCAGGGAGCGAGCGCATGCGCGGTGATCCCGCCGTGCTCCCTGCTGCCCTCGGGTGTCGACAGAGCAGTACTGCACCCAGGGAGCGAGCGCATGCGCGGTGATCCCGCCCTGCTCCCTGCTGCCCTCGGGTGTCGACAAGCCAGTACTGCAGCCAGGGAGCGAGCGCATGCGCGGTGATCCCGCCGTGCTCCCTGCTGCCCTCGGGTGTCGACAGAGCAGTACTGCACCCAGGGAGCGAGCGCATGCGCGGTGATCCCGCCGTGCTCCCTGCTGCCCTCGGGTGTCGACAACGCAGTACTGCAGCGAGGGAGCGAGCGCATGCGCGGTGATCCCGCCCTGCTCCCTGCTGCCCTCGGGTGTCGACAAGCCAGTACTGCAGCCAGGGAGCGAGCGCATGCGCGGTGATCCCGCCGTGCTCCCTGCTGCCCTCGGGTGTCGACCGCGCAGTACTGCAGCGAGGGAGCGAGCGCATGCGCGGTGATCCCGCCGTGCTCCCTGCTGCCCTCGGGTGTCGACAGAGCAGTACTGCACCCAGGGAGCGAGCGCATGCGCGGTGATCCCGCCCTGCTCCCTGCTGCCCTCGGGTGTCGACAGCGCAGTACTGCAGCCAGGGAGAGAGCGCATGCGCGGTGATCCCGCCCTGCTCCCTGCTGCCCTCGGGTGTCGACAGCGCAGTACTGCACCCAGGGAGCGAGCGCATGCGCAGTGATCCCGCCGTGCTCCCTGCTGCCCTCGGGTGCCGACAGAGCAGTACTGCACCCAGGGAGAGAGCGCATGCGCGGTGATCCCGCCGTGCTCCCTGCTGCCCTCGCGTGTCGACAAGCCAGTACTGCACCGGTAAGGCGCCCGCCTGCGCACTAGTTTCCCTGTGCTCCCTGCTGCCCTCCGGTGTCGACACGCCACTTCTGCAGCCGCCGCTGCCCTCGCCGGCGTACGGAGAATACTGCAGCCAGCCGGCGCGCACCCGCGCAGTGCCGGTCGCCGTGTTCGCCCCTACTCCGCCGTGTGTCGCTAACGGGTAAGCGAAGGGGCCGTGCTCCTCGCCCCTTCCCCGTGCTCACAGACCCGCAGCGCAGAGTGCTTTTCCGTACTGGTGCTTCCTTCCTGTTGTCGCGGGGACGGGCAGTGCCGCCTCGGCGCTGCTCCGCGGTGCCCTCACACCGGTGCAGCACCGGAGCCCGCTCGCTGATCCCCGCCGGGCTCTCGGGCACGGACCGAGCAGCCCCGGGGCGCCCGCCGCTGAGCGCGAGCCCCGCGGTGCCGCGGCGGGGGCGGCGGGCTGCAGCCCCGCGCCGGGAGCACGCGGGGGCGCCGTTCCCCGCCTGGCCTCCCTCCCGCTCCCCCCCTCCCCTTCCCTCCTTCCCTCCCACTCCCCTCCTCGCCCCTCCCCTCCCCTCCCCTCCCCTCCCGCTCGGGGCGGAGCCGGCGCATGCGCGGTGCTCGAGAGCCGGGCCCCCGGCGCTGCCGCGCCCCGTTCGCGATCGGCGCATGTGCGGCGGGCGGCGCATGCGCGGCGGCGGGGAGCAGAATGGCGGCGCGCAGGGACGGAGTTTTCGCTGGGGCGGCGGCGGGTGAGGGCCGAGGCCGCCCGGAGTCGGGGATCTGGGGGCCCCGGTGAGGTGAGCGCGTCCCCTCGGGCGGCCTCGGGCGTCGGGCGGTTCCTGCCCGCTGGGGCCGTCGCTGCGTGGAGGCGGAGGTGCGGGGCGAGGTTTGGGGAGGGGGCTCGGGCCTGGCGCCGGCAGCGCGGCCCAGGGTCTGCCGGGAGCGCGGGTTTGACCGTCCGTTTGCCGCGTGTCGCCCTCAGGGCCCCGGTTCCTCCCCGGCGCGGCCGGGGCGGGCGCTCGCCCCTGCGGAGGCGGCCGGGAGGAGCGGCGAGGCAGGCGGGCCCCGGAGCGGCGCTGGGCGGACGGCTCCCGTCGCGGCTGGCCTGCCCGAGGGTGCTGGTAAGTCGCAAGGAAGCTTAAAGCTACCGGACCAAACCGATTTAAGGTCACTTTGAGCCAGGTGCAGTTAGCGCAGCGCCGAGAACGTTTACTTGAGAGTTGTAGCTAGGGAAACGAGAAGGTGGACAGGGGAAAAATACGCCCAGGCACCCTGAGGCCTCCCCCAGTCGCAGGCCCAGACTGTGGGCCCCAGCCAACCCGGGCACCAACTGACTGTAACCCCTGCTGAGCCTCGCTGAGCCCCGCGCCTTCCTGCACAGCTGCCCCATAGCTGTGGGGTTCCCCAGTCCAGTGTGTGTCGATGGGTCCTCCGTTGCCTCTTACATCTCCCCAGGCACGCGTATGCTGCACGGGGGTGTGGGTGTCTCCAGCAGTGGCACAGCAGCCTGATGCCTCTTGTCTGGAAGGTGGGGTCCTTCACAGCTCTTCTGGGCTCTTGGTGAGTTCCCTGCTGCCTCTTCTGGCATTCTGTACAAGCTCGTAGATCCTTCCTCCTCCTCCAGTGGCTTCTCCTGCAAAGCTGACAGCCACATGCAGCACTGCTGTGCACTCAGTATGCATCTGGGGTGGCACCCCTGCCCTGAGGGCCCTGCAGATTCCCAACCTTCCTGCATCCAGCTCCCCCAAAAGCCAAGAAACCACCCACAGATCCTGTTCTAACACCCCTACAGACCCCAAAATGCCTCCAAACCCTGCCACAACATTGTCACTGACTCCAGACTTTCCCCCTCCAAGCCCCATACAGTCCTAAAACCACTCCTAGACCCTGTCCCCACAGCAGCGAGGTGTCCTAATTAGAGGGTGTGATCTGTGTCCCCCTTGACTCAGTCCTGCTTTGGAGAAAAGAGAATTTGCAGCACTTCTTGGTGAAGAATGTTGGCAGGTGGGTGCACAGATGACAAACCGATTTTTCTCTCTCTTTTTCTGAGCCACCTCTCAGAACCCTCTGTGCCTGCAAGAGGACTTTCTAAATGCGGCTGGTCTAGGATAATTGTGCTCTGTGCAATGCTTAAGGAGAACATTAACATACAATTGCAGGCTAAGGAATAACCTAAAAAAATAAAAGGCTCAGGAAAAGCCTAAGAGAACGCTGAAGGGCTATGGGAAGCCCCCAACCATACTGTAGAAAAAAGTGTGGGTCTTAGGCACGTCCTCAGAGAAGGAGAGATGTGTTACTCCAATCCATGGGACAATAAGGGGTGCTATTAATTACCACCTTTAATTACCAAAAGCGTTGTGAAAGCAGAAAGGGCTAGAGATGATGCATAGCAGATTATGGACTATATGTAAAGTTGAAACAACAATCTTCTCTTAAAATAGAAAAACGTTAGTCCTAAGTAATAGATGAATGTAGCTTTGAGTAACGTGAAGAGAAGCGGTTAAGTCAGTCACCCTGAAAACCTTGGAGAAGTGGTCAAAAATCTGGTACCCTCATGGCCTCATCAGTCTTTTGGGTTTGTTTGGCAGGGTGGCCCGCTGAAGGGGGACACCTTGAAGAGAAGCAGCTAGACGTCATGATGCAGTTGTTCATTTTGGTCATCGCCTCTGAGGTAAGCATCCAAGTACAGGAGGAATAATCTAGGAGATGTATCAAAAAGGTAACAGGTTTGAAACAGAGGCAGGCAAATTAAGTGCTGTCATTCTTCCATGTAGTTAAAGACTGAGAGAATTGTTGGTTAAGCACGTGTATACAAGGGTTTGAGAAAGGATATTGAACGGTACAATAATACTGAACCAGAATAAGGTTTCATGGAAGATGGCATAGGTGTGTACTAGGTGATGTGCCTGCCTGTCTAATAACCTAGCCCTAGTTGCTGTATGTTTTGTTACCAAACTGTTTACCCTGTAACGTATGATGCCAAGTGCTGTTATAGCACCTTTCCTTTAAGGAAAAGAAAAAAGAGAAAAAGAACATGGTAAAGAGAAAAAGAACATGCACAAATGTAAGCGTTTCATTGAAGGTAAAATGCAAGTTTATCTGTTTGTTACAGAGATGGAAGCAACGATAGCAAATGCTGACAAAGAGAAAAGATGGACAAGCAGTTTTTTGTGATTAATACCTAATGGACTGGATGAAACAAGGAAGCAAAAATGGACCCTTAATATCACCAGAAACTGCTACAGAAGGAGGCGTTCCACCATGGGTAACTAAGGTAACTATTATAACAAATAACAAATCCCTGTTATTTCTGTCTTCCGGGGGCAGCACTGGGGACCAAGTAACCCATTCTTACCCTTTGGATATTGTTAACTGTGTCTGCCTCAGTTTTGCTTTGGTTGTTTCTGTTTGGTGTTGTTATCTGATATCCGTATACAAAAAGGAAAAGATATAATACTTGTTAGATTAATTGCTATGGCTGAAATTGAACAGACCAGGAAAACGTAAGCAAGCTGAAGTAATAAAATCAAATGGAACCAACTGAAAGCTGTCTCCATCTCCCAAGAAGAGAAATCCCATTCCTCCTGTTGAGGAAAGATCCCTAGGAATAGTCATCAGGATATCAGATCACCAACGTGTAACAGAAGATTATATGTATGCATCTGTATGTGTTACGAAAAGTATGCTGCATACATATATTTTTCTGTGTGTGACTTTATGTATCTCTGAAAGCTCATATTTTATGAGCTACAAGACAGCAACTTATTATCTTAGGGGAATGATAGTCAAGTGACCAAAGTTCCCGAAGAGGAAGTGAGAAACAGCAGTGTCTGAATTATAAAATTAAGAGGTGAATTTCAGGAAGGCTCAATTGGTGCAACCCCAGGTTAATGACATGGGAATTGTGTTTGGGAAAACAGGAAGACAGGTAGGTAGAGGAAATGTTAAAGCTTTGTGGAATTAAGTTTCCTTCTCATCAGTTCCAACTTAGGGCAATTGCAGGATTTAAATTCTTGTAGCAGTGTTAATGTAGCTTTACCGGTATCAGCAGACCATGGTGGGAATTACGGGAAAGGAGTCAGGAATGGAGCTGGAACAAGGAACAGGATGCTGCTTTCACTAAACTGAAAGAAGCAGCTGTGAAATCTCCATGTCCTCAAATTCCCAGGACAAGGCAAGCCTTTTTCAGTAAGGATTCCCACATCTACTGATTCCGTGGGAGGAGCACCATTAGAAAACAGTGGTAAGGGAAAGTGGGTGCCAGTAGCAGCATCCCTACATCCCCTCTGGGGCCAGAGCAAAAATTCTCTGGCTGTGAGAAAGACTGTTTAGCAGCAATCCGGGCTGTAACTATCTTTGAGACTTTTACCTTTGATGGCGTAGATACAGTCCAGTCTGCTCAATTCCCTCTAAACTAGCTAACGTCAGGGAAATGAATAGGCAGCAGAGTATCCTCTGTCCAGGTGGCACAGTGGGCACTGATCTTAACAAGGGGGGAGTTACAGTGCAAGTGTACCAAGAAGCGGATCATCTTCTGTGCATCTGAATTGAATGAGGGGTAGAGCGCGGTTGTGCCAAAAATGTGGACACAGAAGGCTTCTGAAAGATTAAGCTCTAGGAGCTTCTTAGTCTAACTTCCCTTTCACAGCAACCCAAGTGTCCTCATGGCTTCCAAAAGGGGAGTTGGGGGAAGCGGTATTTGTGGCTTGCCTGTGCTCGTTTGCTTTGCTTGTGTGTATATTAGATCTGCTTTTGTGCATATAAACGGGTTTGTCTTATGATTTTCTGCAGAGCTCTGATTTTTTTTTTTTTTTTTTTGCTTTGCTTTATACTTTCAGAGGATGATGGATTTTACCGTGCCTCCATCAACAAGCGCTGGCTGACAAAGTTATAATGTCCCAGCGGAGACTCTTAGGCAAGACGGAGGAGTTCAGACACGCAGCCTGCCAGAAGAACGTCACCTGGGAGGGGTTGCTAGCCTTGAGCTATAGGCGCTGATGCATATGGCTCATTCTGGCAGACACGGAGGGTTTTTCTTTGGTTGCAGAAATTTTAGCTTGACTGTACACCCTATAGCGGCAGTATTTTTGTGTTTATAAATTGTGTTAATCTTAGGTATTCAGAACATCGGGGATCGACTACATGCTGCCATGAAGAACTACAGGCTACGGCTCTCAGACCTTTGTAAGTTACAGCGAGTCAAGAGCGGCCAGGAGAATCCAAATGCCAGTGGAAAGATTCTCTGCGTGGTCCTGCTGAAGAACTTCGGCTGTAGGAAGGTTGGCTGCATCCTCACTGGACTTGTGAGTAATAAGCCACAATTCATGGACCAGGAAAGGAGAAGGGGAATAGTCACAAGGTCTGTGTGAAGCCTCACCTGCCTGTTTGGAGCTTTATTTTTGTCTGTTTACCTGGAATAAACAGTGAGGCCTAAAATAAGAATTTTTGTCGCTAGATGAGTAACCTGTGACCCCACCTGTCTTTGCCTTGCTTTGCTGCTTAATGTAATAACAGTAACTTGGGACCCCAGAATAAAAACTGTTACAGTGCTTAAGGGAGGATCTGATTTGCCCAGGTTAGGGAGCCATAATTAAAGCTTTGGGGAAAAAAAAAGCTCTAAAACAAGAATCTCCCAGTGACCTTGTGGTTTGATTTATTTGCAGGATAACGTTCCGAGGGCCGGCAACTTGAAGAGGAGCAGCTCAACCCATTTTGTTGATTTTGGTGATGCTGTCTTAAGGAAGCATGTAAGTACAGGAGAGGTCTGGGAGAGTTTTCAAACAAGACAGGAAAGAGCAAGGAAGATTTGAGAGTGTGGAAAAACTAGGTGCTATGAGTACTGAAGTTGTTAAGGGCTGAGAGAATTTGGGGTTAAGCACATGCATATGAAGGTCTGAAAGGGGCTAATGCATGAGGAATAGTAAAATACCGTGACTGAACACAAGGTTCCTTCCCAGTCTGGGTCTGTGGGTGCACCCTCGGTCTTGCAGACACAGACACTCTGGAGGTGTAGGGATACAGGCAAGCAGGCCCACAAGTGGCCTCCACGTGCCTTTCGGTGTGGCTGCGGGTCCTCCACACAGCAGTGCCCAAGTGGACTTTGGGCCCAGCGGTACACAGAGAGCTCTGCAGCTCAGCAGGTGAGTGGAACTGGAGCGTGTTGAGGGCTGTTCCGGGCTGTCTGGATCCATCTGGTTCCACTCGCTGTCCCTCTGTCCAGCGCTCCATCTTTTTCTTTCTTTCCCCGTAGCTCTGTCCGATACCCCGTCCCTTTGTTTAGCTACTCAGTGCCCTGCCCAGTTCCCCATCCCTCTGGTACTCTTTGCATCCCTCTGTCAATATCTTCCTCCCTCCGACTGGCTCCCTATCGCTCTATCCAGCTCTCCATCATCCTTTTCCCCTCTCTGTCCCACTACCTGCCCGCTGTTCCTCTGTCCAGCTCCCCATCCCTCTGCTGCTCTTGTCTGTCTCTTTGTACCTTTCCAGCCTTCTGTCCCCCTCTCCAGCCTTCTCTTTCTATTTCTGTCCCTCTGTTCAGCTCCCCATCCATCTATTTGTCTCCCTATCCCTCTTTTCCCCTGTTCCGTCTCACCTCTCTGTCTGACTTCCCCTCCCTCTTTTTTTTCTCTCCACCTTTCTGGTTGGCTCTTCATCCTTCTCACTCTCTTCCCATTGCTCTGACTGGCTCCCTTTCCCTCTCTTCCAGTCCCCGTTCCTCTGTCTGGTTCTCCACCCTTCTCTTTTGCTTCCCGTCCCTCTGTCTTCTTCCCCTTCCCTCCTTTCCTCTCTTTATTCTTCTGTCCACTTCTACATCCCTCTTTTTCTCTCTTCTGCTCCCTGGTCCTCTGTCCAGCCCTCCACCTGTCTGGCCCTCTGTCCTCTTTTTCTCTTCCTTTGTCCAGGGCCCTGACCCTGGGGCTAGGTCTCTATCCTTCTCTTTCTTTTTCCATCTGTCAGCCAAGCTCTCTATCCCTCTTTTCTTCTGTTCTGCTCCTTGTCCCTCTGTCCAGCTGAAGGTTCATCATTCCTTTGTGTTTTGTCTGGTGTGGAAGGTGTCAAGAGGCAATTGGTGCTCAGCAGAGACGATCAGTAGCAACCAGAGGGTCCCATCAATCTGCCTGGTTCAGGTCATGTCAGATACCCCTGCAGTGACTCTGTGCAGAGGCATGGGGCTGCGGATGTGCAGTGGGGGAGCACTAATGGGCCAAAGATGCTGTGGGGGGATGTGGTAGACATTAGCATGTGGTAGAGATTAGCAGAGGCTCTGAGTATTCGGGTGTTAGGACAGGTGCAGGTAGGGCAGGGTGTGCTAGGGCAGTCTGGAGCTGCTGTTGTCCGTCTTACACGTCAGCGCAGTCTGCAGTTACTGTGTCTTGTCTGCCTGTGCGCAGACAGGGCTGCTGCGCGGTGCAGTTGGAGTCGTGATTGTGTCGCTGGCATTGAGCCCTGTTTTCTGACTTTATGCAAACTGTTGTCTTCCCTACATCAGCCTTACTCTGCTCCTCTTCCAGGAGCCTGTGCTCAGCTCTGCTTTCCAACACGCTGTCACGTCACAGGGATTTCCAGCACGGTCTGTCTGACTTGGGCCACGTGCTAGGCAGCCTGAATGAGTGAAGCAAAATCCTTCTTCTGTCATTGTCCAGGCCAGAGTCAGTTTCCCATCAGCTCAGTCTCTCCAGGGTTTGGAGCTTTTGGAGGCCTTAGTTTTTATCCTGCCTTGGCTGGACAGTGCTTTCTGAGAGTGTCTGTCAGCGGCACAGTTTCCCTGAGGAGGACCATCTACCGAAGGCTGGAGGTGACCGAGTGCCTGAGCGAGCCTGACTGTATGTGAGGGCTGCCGTGACATCCTTGCGATAAAACGGAGCCTGAGAGAGTGACTGGAGCAGTGTAGAGGGTCAGTCATAATTGTGGGAACAGTTACGGGCCTTGGACAAGGGAGTAGTTCTAGGAGGGCTGTGCAGTTGCCTGGCCTCTCAGTAACTGTTCTGGCTTCTTTGCAGGTGCTGAAGCATAGTCTGGCAGTCGAAGGAGCGGTGTCACAGCTGGGAGCTCTGCGGAGATCTGTGGCTGGCCATGAAGGTCGAGCTCTGACTTGCAGCGTGGACGCAGCTAAGTCTTGGGGCTGCACTGTGTGTGTGCAGGGCTGGGAGGTGGAAGGTGGTTGTCCCCTAGGTGGTTGCTGGAGTCACTGGCTGTGGATGTTTGCCCATGGAGCTGAGGGGACCAAAAATATTAATTGTCTGTAATGGAGTTGAATAAGCGCTTGCAATGTTTCAGGTAGGTTCAGTGGAAGTGCAGCTTACTGCAGTCCTGTGGAGCGATTCTTGCATGTGCTCACATTTGAATGGTGGCTAAGACCAAGCTTATAAACAGCAACTGTAACATGATTCTGATGCATATCTTCCTGTTCTGCTGTACTTCTAAATGAAGGGGAAACTTCTTAAGCTGTGGGCAAAACTTGCAAGCTCATGTGTACTTTGGTGTTTCTTGCTTAAAGCTGAGGGTTTGGAGTTTTTCACTTGAGGTTTATTGTTTAGTTTGTTGTTGAGGGTCTGTCACTCAGGGGCTATGGTTTATTACTTTATTTAGTGGGGCTGTCTTTATCAGTCAGGGTTTACAGTTCGCTGACTTAGCGATCAGGGCGCAGGATTTAAAATCCAACCTCATCCGTAAATTTTAAAGCAACCACTTGGGTTCCAAGATTTGCAGTTTGTCACTTAGGGTTCAGGGCTTACGCCTTACTGATAAATGACAAGGGCTGAATCCTTAGATAATAAACTGTAAGCCCCGAAGCCTAAGCAGCAGGCTGCAAACCCTTCTCTGGGGTTCCTAACCTTCCCCTGTTCCCAGCGTTCAGCTTTGTGCACTGACCTGAGGTCTGGATTTGATAAGGCGCAGGCCCATCGCACTGAGAGTGGTGATGTGACAGGTGAGGTGAGAGCTGTGAAAGTGTCTTGCAGGGCTCTAGTCTGGGGTAGGGCAGTAGTGCAGACAGGCAGGATCAGAGATCAAAGATCTTCTCACCTGTCAGAGCTGAATCCTATCCCTGAAGGAAAAAGTAGAGGGGATAGGCTGTCAGCTACTCAGACGCCTGCCACGTCAAGGGCAGCAGCAGGAGCTGACCCTTCCCCAAAGGACCGACGAACGCCGGTGCAGAGATGACTCTTCAGGTGTCACAGGGTAAGGGGAAGCATGCTGGCACCGAGCTCCATGGCAAACTCCCTCCCAGGTGTTGTTTCTGTGCAGTAAAACAATAAACAGTTGCTTTATTCTTTGCACTTGTGTCTGTGGTTCCTGCCGTCGCTTTGCCTGAAGATGATGCTCGGGGGAGGAGGTTACACATTGTGTCTGGGATTGGGAGCTGGTCCCCACATCCTTTGTACTTGGGGGTCCCTGCGGTTCCCAGGGACCCCAGTGCTGTTCAAAGGGCTCGGGGTAACTTCCCTTGCATTGCCTCGACCCTTGGGGCTCTTGGTGGAGTTTTCCATTATCCTGGGGGCAGCCAGGGCCCCCCCCAGGGCCATGTGAAGTCCCCAGACTGCCCTCAGATTTGCTTTCAGCACTCCGCAATGTCCCTCATGTGTCGGTGGCGGGGGCCTGTGTGCCTGGTGCTGGGAGACAGTTTTCCTGGGGAAAGGGGGAGCCTGCAGGCACCTTGCCGTCAGCTGCATTGAGCCCTGTGACATGCCTTGTGGCCACTTTAGTGTGCACAAAGGCCCTTCACTTGAATTTTGGTTTGCCCAAGAGCCCTGCATTTGCCCTTTGGTGGTCCTCAGGACAGCTCAATTCACGTTTTGGGTTGCTGGCAAGCCCTCTGTGTGCTTTTCCGCGTGCCCTGGGGCCCGATGTTTGTTTTGCAGCACACTGCAAAGTTCCTTGTCCAGGGATCCAGGACAAGGATCCCTGGAAAGATCCAGAGGATCTTTATCCCCTGTCCCAGAGTTTTCTGGGTGATTTTTGGTGTGCCCCAGGGTCCTGCCTTTGCCTTTTGGTGCCCCCAGAGTCACTCTGTTTGCTCTATCATCACCTGGTAATTTTTTTTTTTTTTAACTTCTATTGCACCCAGAGGTCTCGATTTGTTCTCTTGTGCCCTGAATACTCCCTTTTCCTCTCTGTACCCCCCAGGGCTCTCCCTTCAGCTTTTAGCGAGCACCTCTCAGGCGCTGGGGTGCCTCTGCTGCCCTGGCAGCCCCAGCTGTCCCTGATGGGGCTGAGGGTAATTCCCTTCCCCTGGTTCCTGAGGGCTGCAGCTGTGGACCCTGGGGCTGGAACAAGCCCCAGGTGGGGCTGGGGGCCACGGCAGGCATGCGCCGGGGCTGGGGCCGCAGTCGGGAGGAAGCTCGTGCAGGGGCTGGTCTGGGACAACGGAGCTGCCTCTGAGCACCGCCCGCCGGGACCGGCGCTGCGGCCGCACCGCGGAGGAGGTGAGCGGGGCCGGGGGGTGCGCGCGTCCCGGCAGACGGGAGCATCTCGGGCCAGCGGAAACTGCGCCGGGGATGGCGGTGCACCAGGGCGGTGGGGAAGAGCAGAGCACCGGGGCCACGGGGAGTGGTCAGGAAGGGGGTGCGCCGGGGCTGGGGGAGAGGTAGGAGGGGGGCCAGGGCTGTGATGGGGCGAGGAGCGGAGAGAAAAGGGGGGCGCCAGGGCGAGGGTGGAACGAGGAAGGGGTTGCACCGGGGCTGGAGGAGGAAAGAAAAGGGGCGTCGGGGCTGCAGTGGTGTGGGGGGAGGGAGGACGGGGGGGCGTCGGGGCTGGCGGGGTTGGTTTATTGCGCGGTGGGAGTGGCGCGGGGGGTCCTGGGTCAGACCGGGACCGTGTCGGGGGGGACGGGGGAAGGAGAGATCCCAGAGGAAGGCCTGGGAGAGTCGCAGTGGGGGCAGGGGCAGTGTCGGAGCTGACCCGGGGCCGGTCCGGCGGCGTCGGGGGAATCTCGGGCCGGGGTTGGGGATCGCGGGGCCGCGCTCCGGGCTCGGCGGCGTCCGGGTGTCAGGGGGCGGGAGGGTGGTTGGGACGGGAAGGAACTGAATCGCCCGAGGGTCAAGCTTCACAGAGCGCTGAGGACCGCGGCATGCCGGGAGCAGTAGTCTTCCGGCATGGGGCTTCCGGGCGGCCATGTTGTTTCGCGGGCCATGCCGGGAGCAGTACTCTTCCGGCATGGGGCTTCCGGGCGGCCATGTTGTTTTGCGGGCCATGCCGGGAGGAGTAGTCTTCCGGCACGGGGCTTCCGGGCGGCCATGTTGGTTCGCCGTGCATGCCGGGAGGAGTAGTCTTCCGGCACGGGGCTTCCGGGCGGCCATGTTGGTTCGCCGTGCATGCCGGGAGGAGTAGTCTTCCGGCACGGGGCTTCCGGGCGGCCATGTTGGTTCGCTCTGCCTGCCGGGAGTAGTAGTCTTCCGGCACGGGGCTTCCGGGAGGCCATGTTGCTTTGCGGGCCATGCCGGGAGGAGTAGTCTTCCGGCACGGGGCTTCCGGGCGGCCATGTTGTTTCGCTCTGCCTGCCGGGAGCAGTAGTCTTCCGGCACGGGGCTTCCGGGCGGCCATGTTGTTTTGCGGGCCATGCCGGGAGGAGTAGTCTTCCGGCACGGGGCTTCCGGGCGGCCATGTTGTTTCACTCTGCATGCTGGGAGTAGTAAACTTCCGGCACTGAGCTTCCGGGCGGCCATGTTGCTTCGCTCTGCATGCCGGGAGGAGTAGTCTTCCAGCAGTAGCTTTCCCGGCGGCCATTTTAATCTACAGGGCATGCTGGCAGGTGTTACCTTCCCCTGCTGGGCTTTTGGGAGACCATCTTGTGTCTCTCGAGGTGGCCGGAGGTGCAGCTGTCAGCGGGTTTCCCACCCGCTGGCCACGTTGTGTTCTGTGGCATACCAGGAGCTGTAGTTCCAGGTGCCTGTGCCTTCTCAGCCCTGCAGCATTGGCCCAGTGTCTCTGTTCCTCACTGGACATTTGCTGCTCCCAGGAGAGCGTCCATGGGTCACCGAGGCAGTGGAATTTCCCTGTCTTTCCCTGGTACAGGGCAGGAAGTATTTTTCATCTCTGGTGTGCCCAGACAGGGTTCTCCCCAGGGCCTGGGGATGTCCCTATTGTCCCTGGGGAGGGCAGGGAGAGTGTGAGGGGCCGTGGGGGCTCCTGATAGTCATAGCTTTGTTCAGGCTTGGGGCCAGGTAGGCAGCAACAACTATGAGGAGTGGTGGCGCTGGGAGGGAATGGTGCAAAGCTATCCTGTTTTGCAGCACAAGGAAACGCAACCAGCACTGTGGCTGTCCAAGGACCCTAAAAGAGCCGGAGAGACCCTGGAACAGCCGCAGGCACCCCACAGCAGCCCCAGGGACTGTGTCACTGCCTCCCAAGGTCACTGTGTTCAGCTACCTTTAACTGGGTGGAAAGAGCCTCCAGGAGCCCTGGGCACAGCTGCAGAGGATCCCCAGTTGCCTCTACATATTTTCTTTACAAACATGGGATCTCTTGGATGCCTTGCTGCTGCTTCTGTGTTGCTCAGTGTCTAGGTGTGCTATGTTCGCATCCACCCTCTGTGCTGCCCTCTGCTCTGTTAGAGCTGTTGGCCGGATCAAAAGGGGTGTGCGGCTAAGAGCTAGGCCAGGGGGTCTCAGCTGCCTGGTGTAGGACAAATAGGAGGGGGAATGGGCAACAGGACATAAAAGTACATGTGGATGAGAAACAGGTGCTTTAGAGGACTAAGATGCAGGGGCAACTGACAGGAGTAGAAGTAGCAGGGGAAAAGGGTGATGAGGAAGATGTGTTGTTAGAGGCAGTACAGCGGAGAAGAGAAGGGGAAAAATGCTCCTATGATGAAATAAAAACTGTCCTGAAGAGATTTGCTTTTTGCCCTTCAGGTTATGACTCTACATGACTTCCTGAGAACTGTTCTGAGCACATGGTGTTGTAGGTCAAGACTGCCTGGGCAGTGATCCTCAAGTTGTCTGCCAAGACTACGCAACAGCTGACAGCTGCCTGCGGAATGAAAGCAAAGGCCTGCTTCTCAGAGGTAAGAGGCAGGGTCCAAGTGGAAGGATTATAGTGAGTTAATGTCCCAGAACCTTCAGTTTTCTGCCTCATCACCCCAGGACTCACCCATTTACTCCCTAGTTCCTTCAGGACCTATCCATTTGCCTTCAGGTGTGCTCCAAGACACTCCATTTGTTCTCCTGTCCCCTCGGAAGTCTTTGCTGCTTTCTAGTTCCTGCATGATTACTCTGCCATTTAGTGTCTGTGGGTCTTCTGGTAGCATCAAGACTCCTATGTTTGTTCTTTTGTCCTATTAAGTCCCCTCTCTCTTTCTTCTGGGTCCCTCAAAACCCCTCCATTTGCCATTAGTGCATCCCAGAGCCTTTGTTTTTCCCTGTAGTCCTCTCAGGATGCCTCTGTTTGCCCTCTGAGCCCCTTAGGGCCCACCTCACTGTCTCTTAGTCCCATCAGCAGCCCTCTGATTGCCACACGCTCCCCTCAGGAACCTTTGTTTGCCTTGAGGGCACTCCAGAACCCTGGGCGCTCATGGCACCCTTTCAGTGTGCCCTGAAGCCCTCCTTTTCTATTCATTGCACCACAGAGTCCTCTCTATGCCCTATCCCTATGACCGTTCTGTGTGCCCTCTATCCCATCAGGTCCCCTTTCCTTCCAGTCCCCTCAAGACTCCTCCATCTTCCTTTCTTTTACCTCAGAGCTCTCTGTGTTCTCTAGTCTGATCAAAATCAATCCATGTGGCATGTAGCCTCAAAACTGCTGGCCTTCATTGTGTTCCAGCATTGCCTAAATGCCCCCAAATCCCACCTGAGCTCCTCCTTGGGAGTTCTGTTTCTCTCAGATCCCTTTCTGTTCTCCTTCTTTGCCTCTTAGTGCATACTATAGCCCTCCATTTCCTTGCAGCCTGCCTTATGCCTTCTCAATTATCTTCTACTCCCTTCAGAACCCCCATGTTTGTTCTTCAAAGCACCCCAGAACCCTGTGTTCTCCTGTCGCGCTCCAGGGCCGTTTGCAACCTAGTCCCATCAGAACCAGTCCTTTTCCATTTTGGTGCACCCCAGTGCCCACTGTGTGCTGTCTCTTCCCCTCAGGACCCCGGCATCTAATCCCCACAGAATGCCTCCTTTGGCCCTTGGGCTCCCTAACAACCCCTTCCTGAGCCCTTGATTTGAACTGGAGACATCCTTCTGACATGCCATCCTAGAACCCAATGAATGCCCTCTAATCTTCTCAAGACTCTTCCATTTTCTAATCTAGTTACCTCAAAACTGCTCCCAAAGCCTTCACTGTGCCCTAGAGGCCTCTCTTTGATGTCTAGTCCCCCTAGGCCTGCTCCAATCCTCTCAGAAGCCCTCCATTGTGCACCAGAGGCTCTCTTGGGTGTGTAGAGTCCTTAGGAGCCCTCTAGTACCCTCAGAACCCCTCCTGAGGCCTTTGTAGTGCCCCAGAGCCCTCTTGGGGTCCAGTAGCTCTCTTAGGACCTAATTCCTTCAGTACCCCTCCTTTGGCCTGCGTTGTGCAGGAGCCCTCTGTTAGCCTTCTAGCTCTCAGGGGACCACTCCAGTCCCATCAGAACCCCTCCTTTTGCCTTCATTGTGCCCCCTTGCTTTTTTTTTTTTTTTTTTTTTTTTTCTTTCTAGCCCACTTACAACCTCCCTAGTCTACTCTAGGTGTCTCTTTTGGCCAAAATTGTGTCCCGGAGCCCTCTTTTAGCCCTCCAGATCCCTTAGGACCTCTCTTTTCCCCCTCAGGATCCTTTAGGACCTTTGTTCCCAGAGGCTTCCTTTGATCATATAACCCCCTTATGACCCTTCTAGTGAACTCGGTACCCATCTTTTGGCCTTTCCTGTGCCCCAGAGAGCTCTATTGACCCTCTAGACCCACTAGAACCTTTCCAGTCACCCCTGAACCCCTCTAGAGGCCTTTATTATGCCACAGAGCTGTCTTTTGGCCCTCCTGACCCCTGAGTCTTTTTTTGGCAATGTTAGACCCCTGAGAATCCCTCTAGTGCACTCTGAATGACTCTTCCAAACTTCTTTCTGCCCCAGAACAGTCAGGCCCTTTGGACCCCTTAGGACCCCTGTAGTCCCCTTGGAACTGCCCTGTAGGATTTTGTTGTACCCCAGAGTTCTGTGTTAACCCTCTGGAGCCCTTAGCACCCCTCTAGGCTGCCCTACTCTCCACTTTGGCCTTGAATTTTGACCCACAGACCTCTGTTGGCCCTCTAGTCCCTTCAGAAACCTTCCAGAGGCATTTGTTACTCAGAACCAGTCCTCGGATGCTTGTTGTGCTCCAGAGCTGTCTTCTGGCCCTCCAGCACCTACAGGAGCCCGTTTATCTGCTCAGAACCCCTCCTCAGGTCTTCCTTGTTCCCTAGAGTCATTTTTCAGGGACATGGAGGCCCAAGCGGTCCTCTAGTGCGCTCTAGCCTACTCTTCCAACATTCTGTCAGCCCTAAAGCTGTATCTTGGCTCCTCAGGCCCCTTAGCACCACTCCAGGGCACTCTGGACCACTCTTTGTGTCTTCCTTGCTGCCCAGAGCTGTCTGCCAGCCCTCCGCTGGCAAATAGTTCCTTTGGCTAGGAACTGTCTAGTTGCCTCTGAAGCCCTCCTGAGGTCACCCTTGTTCCCCAGGTTTTCATTTGTTGGCCATCGGGTCTCCTCAGCATCCCTCTAGTGTGTTCTGGGCTACTCTTTTGGCCTGTCTTCTTCCCCGAGGCTGTATGTTGGCCCTCGAGACCCCTTAGGCCCCCTGGAGTCAACTCACAAACCCTCCGGAGCCCTGGGTTGGCCCTCCAGCCCCCTCAGCAGCCCTCTCTTCTGCTCTGGAGCCCCCTTTAGGCCACCTTCTTCTCACCACAGACATCTGCTGGCCCCCATAAACCCCTTGAAGGCCCCCTCCAGTGTGCTATGGCCTACTCTTGCCGCCTCCTTTGGGCCCCAGAGGTGTCTTTTGGACGTCCAGCCCCTTTAGCCCCCCTCTAGTCCCTTCAGAAGCCCTGGGGAGACCTTGGTTTGTCCTGGAGCCCCGCTGTGGCCCTCCGGCCCTCCTAGCAGCCATCTAGTATACTCGGGACGACTCTTGAACCCAACGCTGTGCCCCAGAGTCCTCTTTAGGCCCTCCAGACCCCTTGGGACTGTTCTTGTTCCAAAGAGGCCGCCATGGAGGTCCTCCTTCTTCCCCAGAGTTGTCTTTTGGCTAGGCACACGCCTGGAGGGCCCCCTCTGGTGCCCTCGGCACTACTCTGGCAGGTTTCCCTGTGCCCCAGAGCTGGATCTTGGCTCCCTAGGCCCCTTCGCACTGCTCTAGAGGGCTCCGCACCACTCTTTGGCTCTTCCTTGCTGCCCAGAGCTGTCCCTTGCTCGTGCCGAGCCCTCAGGAAAGGTCTAGGTGGCCCAGACCCCCTCCAGAGGTCTTCCTTTTCCCCCAGAGTCTCCTTTTGTCCTGGCACACGCCTTGAGGGTCCCCTCTGGTGCCCTCGGGACTACTCTGGCAGGTTTCCCTGTGCCCCAGAGCTGTCTTCGGCCCCCCCACAGCTCTTAGCACTGCTCTCTCCACCTCAGAGCCCCTGGGCAGACCTTTGGGGTGCCCCAGAGCTGTCTTTTGGCTCTCCAGACCCCTTAGGCACTGTCTAGGTGGCCCAGACCCCTTCCTCAGCTCCTCCTCCTTCCCTAGAGTGGGGTTTTGGGTCATGTGAACCCTTGAGGGCCCCCTCTGGTGCCCTCGGGACTACTCTGGCAGGTTTCCCTGTGCCCCAGAGCTGTGTAGGTGCCCCCCACAGCTCTTAGCACTGCTGTCTCCACCTCAGAGCCCCTGGGCAGACCTTTGGCGTGCCCCAGAGCTGTCTTTTTGCCCCCCAGACGCCTTAGGCACTGTCTAGGTGGCCCAGACCCCTTCCTCAGCTCCTCCTCCTTCCCTAGAGTGGGGTTTTGGGCCATGTAAACCCTTAAGGGCCCCCTCTGGGGCCCTCGGCACTACTCTGGCAGGTTTCCCTGTGCCCAGAGCTGGATCTTGGCTCCCTAGGCCCCTTCGCACTGCTCTAGAGTACTCCACACCACTCTCTGGCTCTTCCTTGCTAGCCAGAGCTGGCTCTTGCTCGTGCTGAGCCCTCAGGAACGGTCTAGGTGGCCCAGACCCCCTCCTCAGCTCCTCCTCCTTCCCCAGAGTCTCTTTGTGGCCATGCAGAGCCCTTAGAAGCCCTCTCGTGACTTCTGAACTACAATTGCAGTACTCGTTGTGCCCCAGAGCTGTTTTTTGGCCCCCCAGATCCCTTAGGCACTGTCTAGGTGGCCCAGAGCCCCTCCTGAGCTCCTCTTCCTTCCCCAGAGTGGCCTTTTGGCTAGGCACACGCCTGGAGGGCCCCCTCTGCTGCCCTCGGGACTACTCTGGCAGGTTTCCCTCTGCCCCAGAGCTGTCTTCGGGCCCCCCAGAACTCTTAGCACTGCTGTCTCCACCTCAGAGCCCCTGGGCAGACTTTTGGGGTGCCCCACAGCACTCTTTTGGCCCTCCGGACCCCTTAGGCACTGTCTAGGTGGCCCAGAGCCCCTCCTCAGCTCCTCCTCCTTCCCTAGAGTGGGGTTTTGGGTCATGTAAACCCTTGAGGGCCCCCTCTGGTGCCCTCGGGACTACTCTGGCAGGTTTCCCTCTGCCCCAGAGCTGTGTAGGTGCCCCCCACAGCTCTTAGCACTGCTGTCTCCACCTCAGAGCCCCTGGGCAGACCTTTGGGGTGCCCCAGAGCTGTGTTGGGGCCCCCCATAGCTCTTAGCACTGCTCTATCCACCTCAGAGCCCCTGCGGAGACCTTTGGCGTGCCCCAGAGCTGTCTTTTGGCTCTCCGGACCCCTTAGGCACTGTCTAGGTGGCCCAGACCCCCTCCTCAGCTCCTCCTCCTTCCCCAGAGTGGCCTTTTGGCTAGGCACACGCCTTGAGGGCCCCCTCTGGTGCCCTCGGGACTACTCTGGCAGGTTTCCCTCTGCCCCAGAGCTGGATCTTGGCTCCCTAGGCCCCTTCGCACCGCTCTAGAGCGCTCCGCACCACTCTCTGGCTCCTCCTTGCTAGCCAGAGCTGTCCCTTGCTCGTGCTGAGCCCTCGGGAAAGGTCTAGGTGGCCCAGACCCCCTCCAGAGGTCTTCCTTCTCCCCCAGAGTTGCCTTTTGGCTAGGCACACGCCTTGAGGGCCCCCTCTGGTGCCCTCGGGACTACTCTGGCAGGTTTCCCTGTGCCCCAGAGCTGTCTTCGGCCCCCCCACAGCTCTTAGCACTGCTCTATCCACCTCAGAGCCCCTGGGGAGACCTTTGGCGTGCCCCACAGCACTCTTTTGGCCCTCTGGACCCCTTAGGCACTGTCTAGGTGGCCCAGAGCCCCTCCTCAGCTCCTCCTCCTTCCCTAGAGTGGGGTTTTGGGTCATGTAAACCCTTGAGGGCCCCCTCTGGTGCCCTCGGGACTACTCTGGCAGGTTTCCCTCTGCCCCAGAGCTGTGTAGGTGCCCCCCACAGCTCTTAGCACTGCTGTCTCCACCTCAGAGCCCCTGGGGAGACCACAGCACTGTTTTGGCCCTCCGGACCCCTTAGGCACTGTCTAGGTGGCCCAGACGCCGTCCTCAGCTCCTCCTCCTTCCCCAGAGTTGTCTTTTGGCTAGGCACACGCCTGGAGGGCCCCCTCTGGGGCCCTCGGCACTACTCTGGCAGGTGTCCCTGTGCCCCAGAGCTGCATCTTGGCTCCCTAGGCCCCTTCGCACTGCTCTAGAGGGCTCCGCAGCACTCTTTGGCTCTTCCTTGCTGCCCAGAGCTGTCCCTTGCTCGTGCCGAGCCCTCAGGAAAGGTCTAGGTGGTCCAGATCCCCTCCAGAGGTCTTCCTTTTCCCCCAGAGTCTCCTTTTGTCCTGGCACATGCCTTGAGGGTCCCCTCTGGTGCCCTCGGGACTACTCTGGCAGGTTTCCCTGTGCCCCAGAGCTGTCTTCGGCCCCCCCACAGCTCTTAGCACTGCTCTCTCCACCTCAGAGCCCCTGGGCAGACCTTTGGGGTGCCCCAGAGGTGTCTTTTTGCCCCCCAGACCCCTTAGGCACTGTCTAGGTGGCCCAGACCCCTCCTCAGCTCCTCCCCCTTCCCCAGAATGGGGTTTTGGGCCATGTAAACCCTTAAGGGCCCCCTCTGGGGCCCTCGGCACTACTCTGGCAGGTTTCCCTGTGCCCAGAGCTGGATCTTGGCTCCCTAGGCCCCTTCGCACTGCTCTAGAGTACTCCACAGCACTCTTTGGCTCTTCCTTGCTAGCCAGAGCTGGCTCTTGCTCGTGCTGAGCCCTCAGGAACGGTCTAGGTGGCCCAGACCCCCTCCTCAGCTCCTCCTCCTTCCCCAGAGTCTCTTTGTGGCCATGCAGAGCCCTTAGAAGCCCTCTCGTGACTTCTGAACTACAATTGCAGTACTCGTTGTGCCCCAGAGCTGTTTTTTGGCCCCCCAGATCCCTTAGGCACTGTCTAGGTGGCCCAGATCCCCTCCTGAGCTCCTCCTCCTTCCCCAGAGTGGCCTTTTGGCTAGGCACACGCCTGGAGGGCCCCCTCTGGTGCCCTCGGGACTACTCTGGCAGGTTTCCCTGTGCCCCAGAGCTGTCTTCGGGCCCCCCAGAACTCTTAGCACTGCTGTCTCCACCTCAGAGCCCCTGGGGAGACCTTTGGGGTGCCCCACAGCACTCTTTTGGCCCTCCGGACCCCTTAGGCACTGTCTAGGTGGCCCAGAGCCCCTCCTCAGCTCCTCCTCCTTCCCTAGAGTGGGGTTTTGGGTCATGTAAACCCTTGAGGGCCCCCTCTGGTGCCCTCGGGACTACTCTGGCAGGTTTCCCTGTGCCCCAGAGCTGTGTAGGTGCCCCCCACAGCTCTTAGCACTGCTGTCTCCACCTCAGAGCCCCTGGGCAGACCTTTGGGGTGCCCCAGAGCTGTGTTGGGGCCCCCCATAGCTCTTAGCACTGCTCTATCCACCTCAGAGCCCCTGCGGAGACCTTTGGCGTGCCCCAGAGCTGTCTTTTGGCTCTCCGGACCCCTTAGGCACTGTCTAGGTGGCCCAGACGCCGTCCTCAGCTCCTCCTCCTTCCCTAGAGTGGCCTTTTGGCTAGGCACACGCCTTGAGGGCCCCCTCTGGTGCCCTCGGGACTACTCTGGCAGGTTTCCCTCTGCCCCAGAGCTGGATCTTGGCTCCCTAGGCCCCTTCGCAACTCTCTAGAGCACCCCGCAACACTCTTTGGCTCCTCCTTGCTAGCCAGAGCTGTCTCTTGCTCGTGCTGAGCCCTTAGGAACGGTCTAGGTGGCCCAGACCCCCTCCTCAGCTCCTCCTCCTTCCCCAGAGTGGTCTTTTGGCTAGGCACACGCCTTGAGGGCCCCCTCTGGGGCCCTCGGCACTACTCTGGCAGGTTTCCCTCTGCCCCAGAGCTGGATCTTGGCTCCCTAGGCCCCTTCGCACTGCTCTAGAGCACTCCGCAGCACTCTTTGGCTCTTCCTTGCTAGCCAGAGATGTCTCTTGCTCGTGCTGAGCCCTTAGGAACGGTCTAGGTGGCCCAGACCCCCTCCTGAGCTCCTCCTCCTTCCCCAGAGTCTCTTTGTGGCCATGCAGAGCCCTTAGAAGCCCTCTCGTGACTTCTGAACTACAATTGCAGTACTCGTTGTGCCCCAGAGCTGTTTTTTGGCCCCCCAGATCCCTTAGGCACTATCTAGGTGGCCTGGATCCCCTCCTAAGCTCCTCTTCCTTCCCCAGAGTTGTCTTTTGGCTAGGCACACGCCTGGAGGGCCCCCTCTGGTGCCCCCGGGACTACTCTGGCAGGTTTCCCTCTGCCCCAGAGCTGGATCTTGGCTCCCTAGGCCCCTTCGCACCGCTCTAGAGCGCTCCGCACCACTCTCTGGCTCCTCCTTGCTAGCCAGAGCTGTCCCTTGCTCGTGCTGAGCCCTCGGGAAAGGTCTAGGTGGCCCAGACCCCCTCCAGAGGTCTTCCTTCTCCCCCAGAGTTGCCTTTTGGCTAGGCACACGCCTTGAGGGCCCCCTCTGCTGCCCTCGGGACTACTCTGGCAGGTTTCCCTGTGCCCCAGAACTGTCTTCGGCCCCCCCACAGCTCTTAGCACTGCTCTATCCACCTCCGAGCCCCTGTGGAGACCTTTGGGGTGCCCCAGAGCAGTCTTTTGGCCCCCCAGACCCCTTAGGCACTGTCTAGGTGGCCCAGATCCCCTCCTGAGCTCCTCCTCCTTCCCCAGAGTGGTCTTTTAGCTAGGCACATGCCTTGAGGGCCCCCTCTGCTGCCCTCGGGACTACTCTGGCAGGTTTCCCTCTGCCCCAGAGCTGTCTTCGGGCCCCCCAGAACTCTTAGCACTGCTGTCTCCACCTCAGAGCCGCTGGGCAGACTTTTGGGGTGCCCCACAGCACTCTTTTGGCCCTCCGGACCCCTTAGGCACTGTCTAGGTGGCCCAGACCCCCTCCTCAGCTCCTCCTCCTTCCCCAGAGTTGTCTTTTGGCTAGGCACACGCCTTGAGGGCCCCCTCTGGTGCCCTCGGGACTACTCTGGCAGGTTTCCCTCTGCCCCAGAGCTGGATCTTGGCTCCCTAGGCCCCTTCGCACTGCTCTAGAGCACTCCGCAGCACTCTTTGGCTCTTCCTTGCTAGCCAGAGATGTCTCTTGCTCGTGCTGAGCCCTTAGGAACGGTCTAGGTGGCCCAGACCCCCTCCTGAGCTCCTCCTCCTTCCCCAGAGTCTCTTTGTGGCCATGCAGAGCCCTTAGAAGCCCTCTCGTGACTTCTGAACTACAATTGCAGTACTCGTTGTGCCCCAGAGCTGTTTTTTGGCCCCCCAGATCCCTTAGGCACTATCTAGGTGGCCCGGATCCCCTCCTAAGCTCCTCTTCCTTCCCCAGAGTTGTCTTTTGGCTAGGCACACGCCTGGAGGGCCCCCTCTGGTGCCCTCGGGACTACTCTGGCAGGTTTCCCTCTGCCCCAGAGCTGGATCTTGGCTCCCTAGGCCCCTTCGCACCGCTCTAGAGCGCTCCGCACCACTCTCTGGCTCCTCCTTGCTAGCCAGAGCTGTCCCTTGCTCGTGCTGAGCCCTCGGGAAAGGTCTAGGTGGCCCAGACCCCCTCCAGAGGTCTTCCTTCTCCCCCAGAGTTGCCTTTTGGCTAGGCACACGCCTTGAGGGCCCCCTCTGGTGCCCTCGGGACTACTCTGGCAGGTTTCCCTGTGCCCCAGAGCTGTCTTCGGCCCCCCCACAGCTCTTAGCACTGCTCTATCCACCTCAGAGCCCCTGCGGAGACCTTTGGCGTGCCCCACAGCACTCTTTTGGCCCTCCGGACCCCTTAGGCACTGTCTAGGTGGCCCAGACCCCTCCTCAGCTCCTCCTCCTTCCCTAGAGTGGGGTTTTGGGTCATGTAAACCCTTGAGGGCCCCCTCTGGTGCCCTCGGGACTACTCTGGCAGGTTTCCCTCTGCCCCAGAGCTGTGTAGGTGCCCCCCACAGCTCTTAGCACTGCTCTATCCAGCTCAGAGCCCCTGGGGAGACCACAGCACTGTTTTGGCCCTCTGGACCCCTTAGGCACTGTCTAGGTGGCCCAGAGCCCCTCCTCAGCTCCTCCTCCTTCCCCAGAGTTGTCTTTTGGCTAGGCACACGCCTTGAGGGCCCCCTCTGGTGCCCTCGGGACTACTCTGGCAGGTTTCCCTCTGCCCCAGAGCTGGATCTTGGCTCCCTAGGCCCCTTCGCACCGCTCTAGAGCGCTCTGCACCACTCTCTGGCTCCTCCTTGCTAGCCAGAGCTGTCCCTTGCTCGTGCTGAGCCCTCGGGAAAGGTCTAGGTGGCCCAGACCCCCTCCAGAGGTCTTCCTTCTCCCCCAGAGTTGCCTTTTGGCTAGGCACACGCCTTGAGGGCCCCCTCTGCTGCCCTCGGGACTACTCTGGCAGGTTTCCCTGTGCCCCAGAGCTGTCTTCGGCCCCCCCACAGCGCTTAGCACTGCTCTATCCACCTCAGAGCCCCTGGGGAGACCTTTGGGGTGCCCCAGAGGTGTCTTTTTGCCCCCCAGACCCCTTAGGCACTGTCTAGGTGGCCCAGATCCCCTCCTGAGCTCCTCCTCCTTCCCCAGAGTGGTCTTTTAGCTAGGCACACGCCTTGAGGGCCCCCTCTGCTGCCCTCGGGACTACTCTGGCAGGTTTCCCTGTGCCCCAGAGCTGTCTTCGGGCCCCCCAGAACTCTTAGCACTGCTGTCTCCACCTCAGAGCCGCTGGGCAGACTTTTGGGGTGCCCCACAGCACTCTTTTGGCCCTCCGGACCCCTTAGGCACTGTCTAGGTGGCCCAGACCCCCTCCTCAGCTCCTCCTCCTTCCCTAGAGTGGGGTTTTGGGTCATGTAAACCCTTGAGGGCCCCCTCTGGTGCCCTTGGGACTACTCTGGCAGGTTTCCCTCTGCCCCAGAGCTGTGTAGGTGCCCCCCACAGCTCTTAGCACTGCTGTCTCCACCTCAGAGCCCCTGGGCAGACCTTTGGGGTGCCCCAGAGCTGTGTTGGGGCCCCCCATAGCTCTTAGCACTGCTCTATCCACCTCAGAGCCCCTGCGGAGACCTTTGGCGTGCCCCAGAGCACTCTTTTGGCTCTCCAGACCCCTTAGGCACTGTCTAGGTGGCCCAGAGCCCCTCCTCAGCTCCTCCTCCTTCCCTAGAGTGGGGTTTTGGGTCATGTAAACCCTTGAGGGCCCCCTCTGGTGCCCTCGGGACTACTCTGGCAGGTTTCCCTCTGCCCCAGAGCTGGATCTTGGCTCCCTAGGCCCCTTTGCACTGCTCTAGAGCACTCCGCAGCACTCTTTGGCTCTTCCTTGCTAGCCAGAGATGTCTCTTGCTCGTGCTGAGCCCTTAGGAACGGTCTAGGTGGCCCAGACCCCCTCCTGAGCTCCTCCTCCTTCCCCAGAGTCTCTTTGTGGCCATGCAGAGCCCTTAGAAGCCCTCTCGTGACTTCTGAACTACAATTGCAGTACTCGTTGTGCCCCAGAGCTGTTTTTTGGCCCCCCAGATCCCTTAGGCACTATCTAGGTGGCCCGGATCCCCTCCTAAGCTCCTCTTCCTTCCCCAGAGTTGTCTTTTGGCTAGGCACACGCCTGGAGGGCCCCCTCTGGTGCCCTCGGGACTACTCTGGCAGGTTTCCCTCTGCCCCAGAGCTGGATCTTGGCTCCCTAGGCCCCTTCGCACCGCTCTAGAGCGCTCCGCACCACTCTCTGGCTCCTCCTTGCTAGCCAGAGCTGTCCCTTGCTCGTGCTGAGCCCTCGGGAAAGGTCTAGGTGGCCCAGACCCCCTCCAGAGGTCTTCCTTCTCCCCCAGAGTTGCCTTTTGGCTAGGCACACGCCTTGAGGGCCCCCTCTGGTGCCCTCGGGACTACTCTGGCAGGTTTCCCTGTGCCCCAGAACTGTCTTCGGCCCCCCCACAGCTCTTAGCACTGCTCTATCCACCTCAGAGCCCCTGCGGAGACCTTTGGGGTGCCCCAGAGGTGTCTTTTTGCCCCCCAGACCCCTTAGGCACTGTCTAGGTGGCCCAGATCCCCTCCTGAGCTCCTCCTCCTTCCCCAGAGTGGTCTTTTAGCTAGGCACACGCCTTGAGGGCCCCCTCTGCTGCCCTCGGGACTACTCTGGCAGGTTTCCCTGTGCCCCAGAGCTGTCTTCGGGCCCCCCAGAACTCTTAGCACTGCTGTCTCCACCTCAGAGCCCCTGGGCAGACTTTTGGGGTGCCCCACAGCACTCTTTTGGCCCTCCGGACCCCTTAGGCACTGTCTAGGTGGCCCAGACCCCCTCCTCAGCTCCTCCTCCTTCCCTAGAGTGGGGTTTTGGGTCATGTAAACCCTTGAGGGCCCCCTCTGGTGCCCTTGGGACTACTCTGGCAGGTTTCCCTCTGCCCCAGAGCTGTGTAGGTGCCCCCCACAGCTCTTAGCACTGCTGTCTCCACCTCAGAGCCCCTGGGGAGACCACAGCACTGTTTTGGCCCTCTGGACCCCTTAGGCACTGTCTAGGTGGCCCGGATCCCCTCCTAAGCTCCTCTTCCTTCCCCAGAGTTGTCTTTTGGCTAGGCACACGCCTGGAGGGCCCCCTCTGGTGCCCCCGGGACTACTCTGGCAGGTGTCCCTCTGCCCCAGAGCTGGATCTTGGCTCCCTAGGCCCCTTCGCACCGCTCTAGAGCGCTCCGCACCACTCTCTGGCTCCTCCTTGCTAGCCAGAGCTGTCCCTTGCTCGTGCTGAGCCCTCGGGAAAGGTCTAGGTGGCCCAGACCCCCTCCAGAGGTCTTCCTTCTCCCCCAGAGTTGCCTTTTGGCTAGGCAAACGCCTTGAGGGCCCCCTCTGGTGCCCTCGGGACTACTCTGGCAGGTTTCCCTGTGCCCCAGAACTGTCTTCGGACCCCCCACAGCTCTTAGCACTGCTCTATCCACCTCAGAGCCCCTGGGGAGACCTTTGGCGTGCCCCACAGCACTCTTTTGGCCCTCCGGACCCCTTAGGCACTGTCTAGGTGGCCCAGACCCCTCCTCAGCTCCTCCTCCTTCCCTAGAGTGGGGTTTTGGGTCATGTAAACCCTTGAGGGCCCCCTCTGGTGCCCTCGGGACTACTCTGGCAGGTTTCCCTCTGCCCCAGAACTGTCTTCGGACCCCCCACAGCTCTTAGCACTGCTCTATCCAGCTCAGAGCCCCTGGGGAGACCACAGCACTGTTTTGGCCCTCTGGACCCCTTAGGCACTGTCTAGGTGGCCCAGACGCCGTCCTCAGCTCCTCCTCCTTCCCCAGAGTTGTCTTTTGGCTAGGCACACGCCTGGAGGGCCCCCTCTGGTGCCCTCGGGACTACTCTGGCAGGTTTCCCTCTGCCCCAGAGCTGGATCTTGGCTCCCTAGGCCCCTTCGCACCGCTCTAGAGCGCTCCGCACCACTCTCTGGCTCCTCCTTGCTAGCCAGAGCTGTCCCTTGCTCGTGCTGAGCCCTCGGGAAAGGTCTAGGTGGCCCAGACCCCCTCCAGAGGTCTTCCTTCTCCCCCAGAGTTGCCTTTTGGCTAGGCACACGCCTTGAGGGCCCCCTCTGGTGCCCTCGGGACTACTCTGGCAGGTTTCCCTGTGCCCCAGAGCTGTCTTCGGCCCCCCCCACAGCTCTTAGCACTGCTCTATCCACCTCAGAGCCCCTGGGGAGACCTTTGGGGTGCCCCAGAGGTGTCTTTTTGCCCCCCAGACCCCTTAGGCACTGTCTAGGTGGCCCAGAGCCCCTCCTCAGCTCCTCCTCCTTCCCTAGAGTGGGGTTTTGGGTCATGCAAACCCTTGAGGGCCCCCTCTGGTGCCCTTGGGACTACTCTGGCAGGTTTCCCTCTGCCCCAGAGCTGTGTAGGTGCCCCCCACAGCTCTTAGCACTGCTGTCTCCACCTCAGAGCCCCTGGGCAGACCTTTGGGGTGCCCCAGAGCTGTGTTGGGGCCCCCCATAGCTCTTAGCACTGCTCTATCCACCTCAGAGCCCCTGCGGAGACCTTTGGCGTGCCCCAGAGCACTCTTTTGGCTCTCCAGACCCCTTAGGCACTGTCTAGGTGGCCCAGAGCCCCTCCTCAGCTCCTCCTCCTTCCCTAGAGTGGGGTTTTGGGTCATGTAAACCCTTGAGGGCCCCCTCTGGTGCCCTCGGGACTACTCTGGCAGGTTTCCCTGTGCCCCAGAGCTGTGTAGGTGCCCCCCACAGCTCTTAGCACTGCTGTCTCCACCTCAGAGCCCCTGGGCAGACCTTTGGGGTGCCCCAGAGCTGTGTTGGGGCCCCCCATAGCTCTTAGCACTGCTCTATCCACCTCAGAGCCCCTGCGGAGACCTTTGGCGTGCCCCAGAGCTGTCTTTTGGCTCTCCGGACCCCTTAGGCACTGTCTAGGTGGCCCAGACCCCTCCTCAGCTCCTCCTCCTTCCCTAGAGTGGGGTTTTGGGTCATGTAAACCCTTGAGGGCCCCCTCTGGTGCCCTCGGGACTACTCTGGCAGGTTTCCCTCTGCCCCAGAGCTGTGTAGGTGCCCCCCACAGCTCTTAGCACTGCTCTATCCAGCTCAGAGCCCCTGGGGAGACCACAGCACTGTTTTGGCCCTCTGGACCCCTTAGGCACTGTCTAGGTGGCCCAGACGCCGTCCTCAGCTCCTCCTCCTTCCCCAGAGTTGTCTTTTGGCTAGGCACACGCCTTGAGGGCCCCCTCTGGGGCCCTCGGCACTACTCTGGAAGGTGTCCCTGTGCCCCAGAGCTGGATCTTGGCTCCCTAGGCCCCTTTGCACTGCTCTAGAGCACTCCGCAGCACTCTTTGGCTCTTCCTTGCTAGCCAGAGCTGTCTCTTGCTCGTGCTGAGCCCTCAGGAACGGTCTAGGTGGCCCAGACCCCCTCCTGAGCTCCTCCTCCTTCCCCAGAGTCTCTTTGTGGCCATGCAGAGCCCTTAGAAGCCCTCTCGTGACTTCTGAACTACAATTGCAGTACTCATTGTGCCCCAGAGCTGTTTTTTGGCCCCCCAGATCCCTTAGGCACTATCTAGGTGGCCCGGATCCCCTCCTAAGCTCCTCTTCCTTCCCCAGAGTTGTCTTTTGGCTAGGCACACGCCTTGAGGGCCCCCTCTGGTGCCCTCGGGACTACTCTGGCAGGTTTCCCTCTGCCCCAGAGCTGGATCTTGGCTCCCTAGGCCCCTTCGCACCGCTCTAGAGCGCTCCGCACCACTCTCTGGCTCCTCCTTGCTAGCCAGAGCTGTCCCTTGCTCGTGCTGAGCCCTCGGGAAAGGTCTAGGTGGCCCAGACCCCCTCCAGAGGTCTTCCTTCTCCCCCAGAGTTGCCTTTTGGCTAGGCACACGCCTTGAGGGCCCCCTCTGGTGCCCTCGGGACTACTCTGGCAGGTTTCCCTGTGCCCCAGAACTGTCTTCGGCCCCCCCACAGCTCTTAGCACTGCTCTATCCACCTCCGAGCCCCTGTGGAGACCTTTGGGGTGCCCCAGAGCAGTCTTTTGGCCCCCCAGACCCCTTAGGCACTGTCTAGGTGGCCCAGATCCCCTCCTGAGCTCCTCCTCCTTCCCCAGAGTGGTCTTTTAGCTAGGCACACGCCTTGAGGGCCCCCTCTGCTGCCCTCGGGACTACTCTGGCAGGTTTCCCTGTGCCCCAGAGCTGTCTTCGGGCCCCCCAGAACTCTTAGCACTGCTGTCTCCACCTCAGAGCCGCTGGGCAGACTTTTGGGGTGCCCCACAGCACTCTTTTGGCCCTCCGGACCCCTTAGGCACTGTCTAGGTGGCCCAGAGCCCCTCCTCAGCTCCTCCTCCTTCCCTAGAGTGGGGTTTTGGGTCATGTAAACCCTTGAGGGCCCCCTCTGGTGCCCTCGGGACTACTCTGGCAGGATTCCCTCTGCCCCAGAGCTGTTTTCGGGGCCCACAGAGCTCTTAGCACTGCTCTATCCACCTCAGAGCCCCTGGGGAGACCTTTGGGGTGCCCCAGAGCTGTCTTTTTGCCCTCCAGACCCCTTAGGCACTGTCTAGGTGGCCCAGAGCCCCTCCTCAGCTCCTCTTCCTTCCCCAGAGTGGCCTTTTGGCTAGGCACACGCCTTGAGGGCCCCCTCTGGTGCCCTCGGGACTGCTCTGGCAGGTTTCCCTGTGCCCCAGAGCTGTCTTCGGGCCCCCCACAGCTCTTAGCACTGCTCTATCCACCTCAGAGCCCTTGCGGAGACCTTTGGCGTGCCCCAGAGCAGTCTTTCTGCCCTCCAGACCCCTTAGGCACTGTCTAGGTGGCCCAGACCCCCTCCTCAGCTCCTCCTCCTTCCCCAGAGTTGTCTTTTGGCTAGGCACACGCCTTGAGGGCCCCCTCTGGTGCCCTCGGGACTACTCTGGCAGGTTTCCCTCTGCCCCAGAGCTGGATCTTGGCTCCCTAGGCCCCTTCGCACTGCTCTAGAGCACTCCGCAGCACTCTTTGGCTCTTCCTTGCTAGCCAGAGATGTCTCTTGCTCGTGCTGAGCCCTTAGGAACGGTCTAGGTGGCCCAGACCCCCTCCTGAGCTCCTCCTCCTTCCCCAGAGTCTCTTTGTGGCCATGCAGAGCCCTTAGAAGCCCTCTCGTGACTTCTGAACTACAATTGCAGTACTCGTTGTGCCCCAGAGCTGTTTTTTGGCCCCCCAGATCCCTTAGGCACTGTCTAGGTGGCCCGGATCCCCTCCTAAGCTCCTCTTCCTTCCCCAGAGTTGTCTTTTGGCTAGGCACACGCCTGGAGGGCCCCCTCTGGTGCCCCCGGGACTACTCTGGCAGGTTTCCCTCTGCCCCAGAGCTGGATCTTGGCTCCCTAGGCCCCTTCGCACCGCTCTAGAGCGCTCCGCACCACTCTCTGGCTCCTCCTTGCTAGCCAGAGCTGTCCCTTGCTCGTGCTGAGCCCTCGGGAAAGGTCTAGGTGGCCCAGACCCCCTCCAGAGGTCTTCCTTCTCCCCCAGAGTTGCCTTTTGGCTAGGCACACGCCTTGAGGGCCCCCTCTGGTGCCCTCGGGACTACTCTGGCAGGTTTCCCTGTGCCCCAGAGCTGTCTTCGGCCCCCCCACAGCGCTTAGCACTGCTCTATCCACCTCAGAGCCCCTGGGGAGACCTTTGGGGTGCCCCAGAGGTGTCTTTTTGCCCCCCAGACCCCTTAGGCACTGTCTAGGTGGCCCAGATCCCCTCCTGAGCTCCTCCTCCTTCCCCAGAGTGGTCTTTTAGCTAGGCACACGCCTTGAGGGCCCCCTCTGCTGCCCTCGGGACTACTCTGGCAGGTTTCCCTGTGCCCCAGAGCTGTCTTCGGGCCCCCCAGAACTCTTAGCACTGCTCTATCCACCTCAGAGCCGCTGGGCAGACTTTTGGGGTGCCCCACAGCACTCTTTTTGGCCCTCCGGACCCCTTAGGCACTGTCTAGGTGGCCCAGAGCCCCTCCTCAGCTCCTCCTCCTTCCCTAGAGTGGGGTTTTGGGTCATGTAAACCCTTGAGGGCCCCCTCTGGTGCCCTTGGGACTACTCTGGCAGGTTTCCCTCTGCCCCAGAGCTGTGTAGGTGCCCCCCACAGCTCTTAGCACTGCTGTCTCCACCTCAGAGCCCCTGGGCAGACCTTTGGGGTGCCCCAGAGCTGTGTTGGGGCCCCCCATAGCTCTTAGCACTGCTCTATCCACCTCAGAGCCCCTGCGGAGACCTTTGGCGTGCCCCAGAGCACTCTTTTGGCTCTCCAGACCCCTTAGGCACTGTCTAGGTGGCCCAGAGCCCCTCCTCAGCTCCTCCTCCTTCCCTAGAGTGGGGTTTTGGGTCATGTAAACCCTTGAGGGCCCCCTCTGGTGCCCTCGGGACTACTCTGGCAGGTTTCCCTCTGCCCCAGAGCTGGATCTTGGCTCCCTAGGCCCCTTTGCACTGCTCTAGAGCACTCCGCAGCACTCTTTGGCTCTTCCTTGCTAGCCAGAGATGTCTCTTGCTCGTGCTGAGCCCTTAGGAACGGTCTAGGTGGCCCAGACCCCCTCCTCAGCTCCTCCTCCTTCCCCAGAGTCTCTTTGTGGCCATGCAGAGCCCTTAGAAGCCCTCTCGTGACTTCTGAACTACAATTGCAGTACTCGTTGTGCCCCAGAGCTGTTTTTTGGCCCCCCAGATCCCTTAGGCACTATCTAGGTGGCCCGGATCCCCTCCTAAGCTCCTCTTCCTTCCCCAGAGTTGTCTTTTGGCTAGGCACACGCCTGGAGGGCCCCCTCTGGTGCCCTCGGGACTACTCTGGCAGGTTTCCCTCTGCCCCAGAGCTGGATCTTGGCTCCCTAGGCCCCTTCGCACCGCTCTAGAGCGCTCCGCACCACTCTCTGGCTCCTCCTTGCTAGCCAGAGCTGTCCCTTGCTCGTGCTGAGCCCTCGGGAAAGGTCTAGGTGGCCCAGACCCCCTCCAGAGGTCTTCCTTCTCCCCCAGAGTTGCCTTTTGGCTAGGCACACGCCTTGAGGGCCCCCTCTGGTGCCCTCGGGACTACTCTGGCAGGTTTCCCTGTGCCCCAGAACTGTCTTCGGCCCCCCCACAGCTCTTAGCACTGCTCTCTCCACCTCAGAGCCCCTGGGCAGACCTTTGGGGTGCCCCAGAGGTGTCTTTTTGCCCCCCAGACCCCTTAGGCACTGTCTAGGTGGCCCAGACCCCTCCTCAGCTCCTCCCCCTTCCCCAGAATGGGGTTTTGGGCCATGTAAACCCTTAAGGGCCCCCTCTGGGGCCCTCGGCACTACTCTGGCAGGTTTCCCTGTGCCCAGAGCTGGATCTTGGCTCCCTAGGCCCCTTCGCACTGCTCTAGAGTACTCCACAGCACTCTTTGGCTCTTCCTTGCTAGCCAGAGCTGGCTCTTGCTCGTGCTGAGCCCTCAGGAACGGTCTAGGTGGCCCAGACCCCCTCCTCAGCTCCTCCTCCTTCCCCAGAGTCTCTTTGTGGCCATGCAGAGCCCTTAGAAGCCCTCTCGTGACTTCTGAACTACAATTGCAGTACTCGTTGTGCCCCAGAGCTGTTTTTTGGCCCCCCAGATCCCTTAGGCACTGTCTAGGTGGCCCAGATCCCCTCCTGAGCTCCTCCTCCTTCCCCAGAGTGGCCTTTTGGCTAGGCACACGCCTGGAGGGCCCCCTCTGCTGCCCTCGGGACTACTCTGGCAGGTTTCCCTGTGCCCCAGAGCTGTCTTCGGGCCCCCCAGAACTCTTAGCACTGCTGTCTCCACCTCAGAGCCGCTGGGCAGACTTTTGGGGTGCCCCACAGCACTCTTTTGGCCCTCCGGACCCCTTAGGCACTGTCTAGGTGGCCCAGAGCCCCTCCTCAGCTCCTCCTCCTTCCCTAGAGTGGGGTTTTGGGTCATGTAAACCCTTGAGGGCCCCCTCTGGTGCCCTCGGGACTACTCTGGCAGGTTTCCCTGTGCCCCAGAGCTGTGTAGGTGCCCCCCACAGCTCTTAGCACTGCTGTCTCCACCTCAGAGCCCCTGGGCAGACCTTTGGGGTGCCCCAGAGCTGTGTTGGGGCCCCCCATAGCTCTTAGCACTGCTCTATCCACCTCAGAGCCCCTGCGGAGACCTTTGGCGTGCCCCAGAGCTGTCTTTTGGCTCTCCGGACCCCTTAGGCACTGTCTAGGTGGCCCAGACGCCGTCCTCAGCTCCTCCTCCTTCCCCAGAGTGGCCTTTTGGCTAGGCACACGCCTTGAGGGCCCCCTCTGGTGCCCTCGGGACTACTCTGGCAGGTTTCCCTCTGCCCCAGAGCTGGATCTTGGCTCCCTAGGCCCCTTCGCAACTCTCTAGAGCACCCCGCAACACTCTTTGGCTCCTCCTTGCTAGCCAGAGCTGTCTCTTGCTCGTGCTGAGCCCTCAGGAACGGTCTAGGTGGCCCAGACCCCCTCCTCAGCTCCTCCTCCTTCCCCAGAGTGGTCTTTTGGCTAGGCACACGCCTTGAGGGCCCCCTCTGGGGCCCTCGGCACTACTCTGGCAGGTGTCCCTGTGCCCCAGAGCTGGATCTTGGCTCCCTAGGCCCCTTCGCACTGCTCTAGAGCACTCCGCAGCACTCTTTGGCTCTTCCTTGCTAGCCAGAGATGTCTCTTGCTCGTGCTGAGCCCTTAGGAACGGTCTAGGTGGCCCAGACCCCCTCCTCAGCTCCTCCTCCTTCCCCAGAGTCTCTTTGTGGCCATGCAGAGCCCTTAGAAGCCCTCTCGTGACTTCTGAACTACAATTGCAGTACTCATTGTGCCCCAGAGCTGTTTTTTGGCCCCCCAGATCCCTTAGGCACTATCTAGGTGGCCTGGATCCCCTCCTAAGCTCCTCTTCCTTCCCCAGAGTTGTCTTTTGGCTAGGCACACGCCTGGAGGGCCCCCTCTGGTGCCCCCGGGACTACTCTGGCAGGTTTCCCTCTGCCCCAGAGCTGGATCTTGGCTCCCTAGGCCCCTTCGCACCGCTCTAGAGCGCTCCGCACCACTCTCTGGCTCCTCCTTGCTAGCCAGAGCTGTCCCTTGCTCATGCTGAGCCCTCGGGAAAGGTCTAGGTGGCCCAGACCCCCTCCAGAGGTCTTCCTTCTCCCCCAGAGTTGCCTTTTGGCTAGGCACACGCCTTGAGGGCCCCCTCTGGTGCCCTCGGGACTACTCTGGCAGGTTTCCCTGTGCCCCAGAACTGTCTTCGGACCCCCCACAGCTCTTAGCACTGCTCTATCCACCTCAGAGCCCCTGGGGAGACCTTTGGCGTGCCCCACAGCACTCTTTTGGCCCTCTGGACCCCTTAGGCACTGTCTAGGTGGCCCAGACCCCTCCTCAGCTCCTCCTCCTTCCCTAGAGTGGGGTTTTGGGTCATGTAAACCCTTGAGGGCCCCCTCTGGTGCCCTCGGGACTACTCTGGCAGGTTTCCCTGTGCCCCAGAACTGTCTTCGGACCCCCCACAGCTCTTAGCACTGCTCTATCCACCTCAGAGCCCCTGGGGAGACCTTTGGCGTGCCCCACAGCACTCTTTTGGCCCTCCGGACCCCTTAGGCACTGTCTAGGTGGCCCAGACCCCTCCTCAGCTCCTCCTCCTTCCCTAGAGTGGGGTTTTGGGTCATGTAAACCCTTGAGGGCCCCCTCTGGTGCCCTCGGGACTACTCTGGCAGGTTTCCCTCTGCCCCAGAGCTGTGTAGGTGCCCCCCACAGCTCTTAGCACTGCTCTATCCAGCTCAGAGCCCCTGGGGAGACCACAGCACTGTTTTGGCCCTCTGGACCCCTTAGGCACTGTCTAGGTGGCCCAGACGCCGTCCTCAGCTCCTCCTCCTTCCCCAGAGTTGTCTTTTGGCTAGGCACACACCTGGAGGGCCCCCTCTGGTGCCCTCGGGACTACTCTGGCAGGTTTCCCTCTGCCCCAGAGCTGGATCTTGGCTCCCTAGGCCCCTTCGCACCGCTCTAGAGCGCTCCGCACCACTCTCTGGCTCCTCCTTGCTAGCCAGAGCTGTCCCTTGCTCGTGCTGAGCCCTCGGGAAAGGTCTAGGTGGCCCAGACCCCCTCCAGAGGTCTTCCTTCTCCCCCAGAGTTGCCTTTTGGCTAGGCACACGCCTTGAGGGCCCCCTCTGGTGCCCTCGGGACTACTCTGGCAGGTTTCCCTGTGCCCCAGAACTGTCTTCGGCCCCCCCACAGCTCTTAGCACTGCTCTATCCACCTCCGAGCCCCTGTGGAGACCTTTGGGGTGCCCCAGAGCAGTCTTTTGGCCCCCCAGACCCCTTAGGCACTGTCTAGGTGGCCCAGATCCCCTCCTGAGCTCCTCCTCCTTCCCCAGAGTGGTCTTTTAGCTAGGCACACGCCTTGAGGGCCCCCTCTGCTGCCCTCGGGACTACTCTGGCAGGTTTCCCTCTGCCCCAGAGCTGTCTTCGGGCCCCCCAGAACTCTTAGCACTGCTGTCTCCACCTCAGAGCCGCTGGGCAGACTTTTGGGGTGCCCCACAGCACTCTTTTGGCCCTCCGGACCCCTTAGGCACTGTCTAGGTGGCCCAGACCCCCTCCTCAGCTCCTCCTCCTTCCCCAGAGTTGTCTTTTGGCTAGGCACACGCCTTGAGGGCCCCCTCTGGTGCCTTCGGGACTACTCTGGCAGGTTTCCCTCTGCCCCAGAGCTGGATCTTGGCTCCCTAGGCCCCTTCGCACTGCTCTAGAGCACTCCGCAGCACTCTTTGGCTCTTCCTTGCTAGCCAGAGATGTCTCTTGCTCGTGCTGAGCCCTTAGGAACGGTCTAGGTGGCCCAGACCCCCTCCTCAGCTCCTCCTCCTTCCCCAGAGTCTCTTTGTGGCCATGCAGAGCCCTTAGAAGCCCTCTCGTGACTTCTGAACTACAATTGCAGTACTCGTTGTGCCCCAGAGCTGTTTTTTGGCCCCCCAGATCCCTTAGGCACTATCTAGGTGGCCTGGATCCCCTCCTAAGCTCCTCTTCCTTCCCCAGAGTTGTCTTTTGGCTAGGCACACGCCTGGAGGGCCCCCTCTGGTGCCCCCGGGACTACTCTGGCAGGTTTCCCTCTGCCCCAGAGCTGGATCTTGGCTCCCTAGGCCCCTTCGCACCGCTCTAGAGCGCTCCGCACCACTCTCTGGCTCCTCCTTGCTAGCCAGAGCTGTCCCTTGCTCGTGCTGAGCCCTCGGGAAAGGTCTAGGTGGCCCAGACCCCCTCCAGAGGTCTTCCTTCTCCCCCAGAGTTGCCTTTTGGCTAGGCACACGCCTTGAGGGCCCCCTCTGGTGCCCTCGGGACTACTCTGGCAGGTTTCCCTGTGCCCCAGAACTGTCTTCGGACCCCCCACAGCTCTTAGCACTGCTCTATCCACCTCAGAGCCCCTGGGGAGACCTTTGGCGTGCCCCACAGCACTCTTTTGGCCCTCTGGACCCCTTAGGCACTGTCTAGGTGGCCCAGACCCCTCCTCAGCTCCTCCTCCTTCCCTAGAGTGGGGTTTTGGGTCATGTAAACCCTTGAGGGCCCCCTCTGGTGCCCTCGGGACTACTCTGGCAGGTTTCCCTCTGCCCCAGAACTGTCTTCGGACCCCCCACAGCTCTTAGCACTGCTCTATCCACCTCAGAGCCCCTGGGGAGACCTTTGGCGTGCCCCACAGCACTCTTTTGGCCCTCCGGACCCCTTAGGCACTGTCTAGGTGGCCCAGACCCCTCCTCAGCTCCTCCTCCTTCCCTAGAGTGGGGTTTTGGGTCATGTAAACCCTTGAGGGCCCCCTCTGGTGCCCTCGGGACTACTCTGGCAGGTTTCCCTCTGCCCCAGAGCTGTGTAGGTGCCCCCCACAGCTCTTAGCACTGCTCTATCCAGCTCAGAGCCCCTGGGGAGACCACAGCACTGTTTTGGCCCTCTGGACCCCTTAGGCACTGTCTAGGTGGCCCAGACGCCATCCTCAGCTCCTCCTCCTTCCCCAGAGTTGTCTTTTGGCTAGGCACACACCTGGAGGGCCCCCTCTGGTGCCCTCGGGACTACTCTGGCAGGTTTCCCTCTGCCCCAGAGCTGGATCTTGGCTCCCTAGGCCCCTTCGCACCGCTCTAGAGCGCTCCGCACCACTCTCTGGCTCCTCCTTGCTAGCCAGAGCTGTCCCTTGCTCGTGCTGAGCCCTCGGGAAAGGTCTAGGTGGCCCAGACCCCCTCCAGAGGTCTTCCTTCTCCCCCAGAGTTGCCTTTTGGCTAGGCACACGCCTTGAGGGCCCCCTCTGCTGCCCTCGGGACTACTCTGGCAGGTTTCCCTGTGCCCCAGAACTGTCTTCGGACCCCCCACAGCTCTTAGCACTGCTCTATCCACCTCAGAGCCCCTGGGGAGACCTTTGGGGTGCCCCAGAGGTGTCTTTTTGCCCCCCAGACCCCTTAGGCACTGTCTAGGTGGCCCAGATCCCCTCCTGAGCTCCTCCTCCTTCCCCAGAGTGGTCTTTTAGCTAGGCACACGCCTTGAGGGCCCCCTCTGCTGCCCTCGGGACTACTCTGGCAGGTTTCCCTCTGCCCCAGAGCTGTCTTCGGGCCCCCCAGAACTCTTAGCACTGCTGTCTCCACCTCAGAGCCGCTGGGCAGACTTTTGGGGTGCCCCACAGCACTCTTTTGGCCCTCCGGACCCCTTAGGCACTGTCTAGGTGGCCCAGACCCCCTCCTCAGCTCCTCCTCCTTCCCCAGAGTTGTCTTTTGGCTAGGCACACGCCTTGAGGGCCCCCTCTGGTGCCCTCGGGACTACTCTGGCAGGTTTCCCTCTGCCCCAGAGCTGGATCTTGGCTCCCTAGGCCCCTTCGCACTGCTCTAGAGCACTCCGCAGCACTCTTTGGCTCTTCCTTGCTAGCCAGAGATGTCTCTTGCTCGTGCTGAGCCCTTAGGAACGGTCTAGGTGGCCCAGACCCCCTCCTGAGCTCCTCCTCCTTCCCCAGAGTCTCTTTGTGGCCATGCAGAGCCCTTAGAAGCCCTCTCATGACTTCTGAACTACAATTGCAGTACTCGTTGTGCCCCAGAGCTGTTTTTTGGCCCCCCAGATCCCTTAGGCACTATCTAGGTGGCCCGGATCCCCTCCTAAGCTCCTCTTCCTTCCCCAGAGTTGTCTTTTGGCTAGGCACACGCCTGGAGGGCCCCCTCTGGTGCCCTCGGGACTACTCTGGCAGGTTTCCCTCTGCCCCAGGGCTGGATCTTGGCTCCCTAGGCCCCTTCGCACCGCTCTAGAGCGCTCCGCACCACTCTCTGGCTCCTCCTTGCTAGCCAGAGCTGTCCCTTGCTCGTGCTGAGCCCTCGGGAAAGGTCTAGGTGGCCCAGACCCCCTCCAGAGGTCTTCCTTCTCCCCCAGAGTTGCCTTTTGGCTAGGCACACGCCTTGAGGGCCCCCTCTGGTGCCCTCGGGACTACTCTGGCAGGTTTCCCTGTGCCCCAGAGCTGTCTTCGGCCCCCCCACAGCTCTTAGCACTGCTCTATCCACCTCAGAGCCCCTGCGGAGACCTTTGGCGTGCCCCACAGCACTCTTTTGGCCCTCCGGACCCCTTAGGCACTGTCTAGGTGGCCCAGACCCCTCCTCAGCTCCTCCTCCTTCCCTAGAGTGGGGTTTTGGGTCATGTAAACCCTTGAGGGCCCCCTCTGGTGCCCTCGGGACTACTCTGGCAGGTTTCCCTCTGCCCCAGAGCTGTGTAGGTGCCCCCCACAGCTCTTAGCACTGCTCTATCCACCTCAGAGCCCCTGGGGAGACCTTTGGGGTGCCCCAGAGGTGTCTTTTTGCCCCCCAGACCCCTTAGGCACTGTCTAGGTGGCCCAGAGCCCCTCCTCAGCTCCTCCTCCTTCCCTAGAGTGGGGTTTTGGGTCATGCAAACCCTTGAGGGCCCCCTCTGGTGCCCTTGGGACTACTCTGGCAGGTTTCCCTCTGCCCCAGAGCTGTGTAGGTGCCCCCCACAGCTCTTAGCACTGCTGTCTCCACCTCAGAGCCCCTGGGCAGACCTTTGGGGTGCCCCAGAGCTGTGTTGGGGCCCCCCATAGCTCTTAGCACTGCTCTATCCACCTCAGAGCCCCTGCGGAGACCTTTGGCGTGCCCCAGAGCACTCTTTTGGCTCTCCAGACCCCTTAGGCACTGTCTAGGTGGCCCAGAGCCCCTCCTCAGCTCCTCCTCCTTCCCTAGAGTGGGGTTTTGGGTCATGTAAACCCTTGAGGGCCCCCTCTGGTGCCCTCGGGACTACTCTGGCAGGTTTCCCTGTGCCCCAGAGCTGTGTAGGTGCCCCCCACAGCTCTTAGCACTGCTGTCTCCACCTCAGAGCCCCTGGGCAGACCTTTGGGGTGCCCCAGAGCTGTGTTGGGGCCCCCCATAGCTCTTAGCACTGCTCTATCCACCTCAGAGCCCCTGCGGAGACCTTTGGCGTGCCCCAGAGCTGTCTTTTGGCTCTCCGGACCCCTTAGGCACTGTCTAGGTGGCCCAGACCCCTCCTCAGCTCCTCCTCCTTCCCTAGAGTGGGGTTTTGGGTCATGTAAACCCTTGAGGGCCCCCTCTGGTGCCCTCGGGACTACTCTGGCAGGTTTCCCTCTGCCCCAGAGCTGTGTAGGTGCCCCCCACAGCTCTTAGCACTGCTCTATCCAGCTCAGAGCCCCTGGGGAGACCACAGCACTGTTTTGGCCCTCTGGACCCCTTAGGCACTGTCTAGGTGGCCCAGACGCCGTCCTCAGCTCCTCCTCCTTCCCCAGAGTTGTCTTTTGGCTAGGCACACGCCTTGAGGGCCCCCTCTGGGGCCCTCGGCACTACTCTGGAAGGTGTCCCTGTGCCCCAGAGCTGGATCTTGGCTCCCTAGGCCCCTTTGCACTGCTCTAGAGCACTCCGCAGCACTCTTTGGCTCTTCCTTGCTAGCCAGAGCTGTCTCTTGCTCGTGCTGAGCCCTCAGGAACGGTCTAGGTGGCCCAGACCCCCTCCTGAGCTCCTCCTCCTTCCCCAGAGTCTCTTTGTGGCCATGCAGAGCCCTTAGAAGCCCTCTCGTGACTTCTGAACTACAATTGCAGTACTCATTGTGCCCCAGAGCTGTTTTTTGGCCCCCCAGATCCCTTAGGCACTATCTAGGTGGCCCGGATCCCCTCCTAAGCTCCTCTTCCTTCCCCAGAGTTGTCTTTTGGCTAGGCACACGCCTTGAGGGCCCCCTCTGGTGCCCTCGGGACTACTCTGGCAGGTTTCCCTCTGCCCCAGAGCTGGATCTTGGCTCCCTAGGCCCCTTCGCACCGCTCTAGAGCGCTCCGCACCACTCTCTGGCTCCTCCTTGCTAGCCAGAGCTGTCCCTTGCTCGTGCTGAGCCCTCGGGAAAGGTCTAGGTGGCCCAGACCCCCTCCAGAGGTCTTCCTTCTCCCCCAGAGTTGCCTTTTGGCTAGGCACACGCCTTGAGGGCCCCCTCTGGTGCCCTCGGGACTACTCTGGCAGGTTTCCCTGTGCCCCAGAACTGTCTTCGGCCCCCCCACAGCTCTTAGCACTGCTCTATCCACCTCCGAGCCCCTGTGGAGACCTTTGGGGTGCCCCAGAGCAGTCTTTTGGCCCCCCAGACCCCTTAGGCACTGTCTAGGTGGCCCAGATCCCCTCCTGAGCTCCTCCTCCTTCCCCAGAGTGGTCTTTTAGCTAGGCACACGCCTTGAGGGCCCCCTCTGCTGCCCTCGGGACTACTCTGGCAGGTTTCCCTGTGCCCCAGAGCTGTCTTCGGGCCCCCCAGAACTCTTAGCACTGCTGTCTCCACCTCAGAGCCGCTGGGCAGACTTTTGGGGTGCCCCACAGCACTCTTTTGGCCCTCCGGACCCCTTAGGCACTGTCTAGGTGGCCCAGAGCCCCTCCTCAGCTCCTCCTCCTTCCCTAGAGTGGGGTTTTGGGTCATGTAAACCCTTGAGGGCCCCCTCTGGTGCCCTCGGGACTACTCTGGCAGGATTCCCTCTGCCCCAGAGCTGTTTTCGGGGCCCACAGAGCTCTTAGCACTGCTCTATCCACCTCAGAGCCCCTGGGGAGACCTTTGGGGTGCCCCAGAGCTGTCTTTTTGCCCTCCAGACCCCTTAGGCACTGTCTAGGTGGCCCAGAGCCCCTCCTCAGCTCCTCTTCCTTCCCCAGAGTGGCCTTTTGGCTAGGCACACGCCTTGAGGGCCCCCTCTGGTGCCCTCGGGACTGCTCTGGCAGGTTTCCCTGTGCCCCAGAGCTGTCTTCGGGCCCCCCACAGCTCTTAGCACTGCTCTATCCACCTCAGAGCCCTTGCGGAGACCTTTGGCGTGCCCCAGAGCAGTCTTTCTGCCCTCCAGACCCCTTAGGCACTGTCTAGGTGGCCCAGACCCCCTCCTCAGCTCCTCCTCCTTCCCCAGAGTTGTCTTTTGGCTAGGCACACGCCTTGAGGGCCCCCTCTGGTGCCCTCGGGACTACTCTGGCAGGTTTCCCTCTGCCCCAGAGCTGGATCTTGGCTCCCTAGGCCCCTTCGCACTGCTCTAGAGCACTCCGCAGCACTCTTTGGCTCTTCCTTGCTAGCCAGAGATGTCTCTTGCTCGTGCTGAGCCCTTAGGAACGGTCTAGGTGGCCCAGACCCCCTCCTGAGCTCCTCCTCCTTCCCCAGAGTCTCTTTGTGGCCATGCAGAGCCCTTAGAAGCCCTCTCGTGACTTCTGAACTACAATTGCAGTACTCGTTGTGCCCCAGAGCTGTTTTTTGGCCCCCCAGATCCCTTAGGCACTGTCTAGGTGGCCCGGATCCCCTCCTAAGCTCCTCTTCCTTCCCCAGAGTTGTCTTTTGGCTAGGCACACGCCTGGAGGGCCCCCTCTGGTGCCCCCGGGACTACTCTGGCAGGTTTCCCTCTGCCCCAGAGCTGGATCTTGGCTCCCTAGGCCCCTTCGCACCGCTCTAGAGCGCTCCGCACCACTCTCTGGCTCCTCCTTGCTAGCCAGAGCTGTCCCTTGCTCGTGCTGAGCCCTCGGGAAAGGTCTAGGTGGCCCAGACCCCCTCCAGAGGTCTTCCTTCTCCCCCAGAGTTGCCTTTTGGCTAGGCACACGCCTTGAGGGCCCCCTCTGGTGCCCTCGGGACTACTCTGGCAGGTTTCCCTGTGCCCCAGAGCTGTCTTCGGCCCCCCCACAGCGCTTAGCACTGCTCTATCCACCTCAGAGCCCCTGGGGAGACCTTTGGGGTGCCCCAGAGGTGTCTTTTTGCCCCCCAGACCCCTTAGGCACTGTCTAGGTGGCCCAGATCCCCTCCTGAGCTCCTCCTCCTTCCCCAGAGTGGTCTTTTAGCTAGGCACACGCCTTGAGGGCCCCCTCTGCTGCCCTCGGGACTACTCTGGCAGGTTTCCCTGTGCCCCAGAGCTGTCTTCGGGCCCCCCAGAACTCTTAGCACTGCTCTATCCACCTCAGAGCCGCTGGGCAGACTTTTGGGGTGCCCCACAGCACTCTTTTTGGCCCTCCGGACCCCTTAGGCACTGTCTAGGTGGCCCAGAGCCCCTCCTCAGCTCCTCCTCCTTCCCTAGAGTGGGGTTTTGGGTCATGTAAACCCTTGAGGGCCCCCTCTGGTGCCCTTGGGACTACTCTGGCAGGTTTCCCTCTGCCCCAGAGCTGTGTAGGTGCCCCCCACAGCTCTTAGCACTGCTGTCTCCACCTCAGAGCCCCTGGGCAGACCTTTGGGGTGCCCCAGAGCTGTGTTGGGGCCCCCCATAGCTCTTAGCACTGCTCTATCCACCTCAGAGCCCCTGCGGAGACCTTTGGCGTGCCCCAGAGCACTCTTTTGGCTCTCCAGACCCCTTAGGCACTGTCTAGGTGGCCCAGAGCCCCTCCTCAGCTCCTCCTCCTTCCCTAGAGTGGGGTTTTGGGTCATGTAAACCCTTGAGGGCCCCCTCTGGTGCCCTCGGGACTACTCTGGCAGGTTTCCCTCTGCCCCAGAGCTGGATCTTGGCTCCCTAGGCCCCTTTGCACTGCTCTAGAGCACTCCGCAGCACTCTTTGGCTCTTCCTTGCTAGCCAGAGATGTCTCTTGCTCGTGCTGAGCCCTTAGGAACGGTCTAGGTGGCCCAGACCCCCTCCTCAGCTCCTCCTCCTTCCCCAGAGTCTCTTTGTGGCCATGCAGAGCCCTTAGAAGCCCTCTCGTGACTTCTGAACTACAATTGCAGTACTCGTTGTGCCCCAGAGCTGTTTTTTGGCCCCCCAGATCCCTTAGGCACTATCTAGGTGGCCCGGATCCCCTCCTAAGCTCCTCTTCCTTCCCCAGAGTTGTCTTTTGGCTAGGCACACGCCTGGAGGGCCCCCTCTGGTGCCCTCGGGACTACTCTGGCAGGTTTCCCTCTGCCCCAGAGCTGGATCTTGGCTCCCTAGGCCCCTTCGCACCGCTCTAGAGCGCTCCGCACCACTCTCTGGCTCCTCCTTGCTAGCCAGAGCTGTCCCTTGCTCGTGCTGAGCCCTCGGGAAAGGTCTAGGTGGCCCAGACCCCCTCCAGAGGTCTTCCTTCTCCCCCAGAGTTGCCTTTTGGCTAGGCACACGCCTTGAGGGCCCCCTCTGGTGCCCTCGGGACTACTCTGGCAGGTTTCCCTGTGCCCCAGAACTGTCTTCGGCCCCCCCACAGCTCTTAGCACTGCTCTCTCCACCTCAGAGCCCCTGGGCAGACCTTTGGGGTGCCCCAGAGGTGTCTTTTTGCCCCCCAGACCCCTTAGGCACTGTCTAGGTGGCCCAGACCCCTCCTCAGCTCCTCCCCCTTCCCCAGAATGGGGTTTTGGGCCATGTAAACCCTTAAGGGCCCCCTCTGGGGCCCTCGGCACTACTCTGGCAGGTTTCCCTGTGCCCAGAGCTGGATCTTGGCTCCCTAGGCCCCTTCGCACTGCTCTAGAGTACTCCACAGCACTCTTTGGCTCTTCCTTGCTAGCCAGAGCTGGCTCTTGCTCGTGCTGAGCCCTCAGGAACGGTCTAGGTGGCCCAGACCCCCTCCTCAGCTCCTCCTCCTTCCCCAGAGTCTCTTTGTGGCCATGCAGAGCCCTTAGAAGCCCTCTCGTGACTTCTGAACTACAATTGCAGTACTCGTTGTGCCCCAGAGCTGTTTTTTGGCCCCCCAGATCCCTTAGGCACTGTCTAGGTGGCCCAGATCCCCTCCTGAGCTCCTCCTCCTTCCCCAGAGTGGCCTTTTGGCTAGGCACACGCCTGGAGGGCCCCCTCTGCTGCCCTCGGGACTACTCTGGCAGGTTTCCCTGTGCCCCAGAGCTGTCTTCGGGCCCCCCAGAACTCTTAGCACTGCTGTCTCCACCTCAGAGCCGCTGGGCAGACTTTTGGGGTGCCCCACAGCACTCTTTTGGCCCTCCGGACCCCTTAGGCACTGTCTAGGTGGCCCAGAGCCCCTCCTCAGCTCCTCCTCCTTCCCTAGAGTGGGGTTTTGGGTCATGTAAACCCTTGAGGGCCCCCTCTGGTGCCCTCGGGACTACTCTGGCAGGTTTCCCTGTGCCCCAGAGCTGTGTAGGTGCCCCCCACAGCTCTTAGCACTGCTGTCTCCACCTCAGAGCCCCTGGGCAGACCTTTGGGGTGCCCCAGAGCTGTGTTGGGGCCCCCCATAGCTCTTAGCACTGCTCTATCCACCTCAGAGCCCCTGCGGAGACCTTTGGCGTGCCCCAGAGCTGTCTTTTGGCTCTCCGGACCCCTTAGGCACTGTCTAGGTGGCCCAGACGCCGTCCTCAGCTCCTCCTCCTTCCCCAGAGTGGCCTTTTGGCTAGGCACACGCCTTGAGGGCCCCCTCTGGTGCCCTCGGGACTACTCTGGCAGGTTTCCCTCTGCCCCAGAGCTGGATCTTGGCTCCCTAGGCCCCTTCGCAACTCTCTAGAGCACCCCGCAACACTCTTTGGCTCCTCCTTGCTAGCCAGAGCTGTCTCTTGCTCGTGCTGAGCCCTCAGGAACGGTCTAGGTGGCCCAGACCCCCTCCTCAGCTCCTCCTCCTTCCCCAGAGTGGTCTTTTGGCTAGGCACACGCCTTGAGGGCCCCCTCTGGGGCCCTCGGCACTACTCTGGCAGGTGTCCCTGTGCCCCAGAGCTGGATCTTGGCTCCCTAGGCCCCTTCGCACTGCTCTAGAGCACTCCGCAGCACTCTTTGGCTCTTCCTTGCTAGCCAGAGATGTCTCTTGCTCGTGCTGAGCCCTTAGGAACGGTCTAGGTGGCCCAGACCCCCTCCTCAGCTCCTCCTCCTTCCCCAGAGTCTCTTTGTGGCCATGCAGAGCCCTTAGAAGCCCTCTCGTGACTTCTGAACTACAATTGCAGTACTCATTGTGCCCCAGAGCTGTTTTTTGGCCCCCCAGATCCCTTAGGCACTATCTAGGTGGCCTGGATCCCCTCCTAAGCTCCTCTTCCTTCCCCAGAGTTGTCTTTTGGCTAGGCACACGCCTGGAGGGCCCCCTCTGGTGCCCCCGGGACTACTCTGGCAGGTTTCCCTCTGCCCCAGAGCTGGATCTTGGCTCCCTAGGCCCCTTCGCACCGCTCTAGAGCGCTCCGCACCACTCTCTGGCTCCTCCTTGCTAGCCAGAGCTGTCCCTTGCTCATGCTGAGCCCTCGGGAAAGGTCTAGGTGGCCCAGACCCCCTCCAGAGGTCTTCCTTCTCCCCCAGAGTTGCCTTTTGGCTAGGCACACGCCTTGAGGGCCCCCTCTGGTGCCCTCGGGACTACTCTGGCAGGTTTCCCTGTGCCCCAGAACTGTCTTCGGACCCCCCACAGCTCTTAGCACTGCTCTATCCACCTCAGAGCCCCTGGGGAGACCTTTGGCGTGCCCCACAGCACTCTTTTGGCCCTCTGGACCCCTTAGGCACTGTCTAGGTGGCCCAGACCCCTCCTCAGCTCCTCCTCCTTCCCTAGAGTGGGGTTTTGGGTCATGTAAACCCTTGAGGGCCCCCTCTGGTGCCCTCGGGACTACTCTGGCAGGTTTCCCTGTGCCCCAGAACTGTCTTCGGACCCCCCACAGCTCTTAGCACTGCTCTATCCACCTCAGAGCCCCTGGGGAGACCTTTGGCGTGCCCCACAGCACTCTTTTGGCCCTCCGGACCCCTTAGGCACTGTCTAGGTGGCCCAGACCCCTCCTCAGCTCCTCCTCCTTCCCTAGAGTGGGGTTTTGGGTCATGTAAACCCTTGAGGGCCCCCTCTGGTGCCCTCGGGACTACTCTGGCAGGTTTCCCTCTGCCCCAGAGCTGTGTAGGTGCCCCCCACAGCTCTTAGCACTGCTCTATCCAGCTCAGAGCCCCTGGGGAGACCACAGCACTGTTTTGGCCCTCTGGACCCCTTAGGCACTGTCTAGGTGGCCCAGACGCCGTCCTCAGCTCCTCCTCCTTCCCCAGAGTTGTCTTTTGGCTAGGCACACACCTGGAGGGCCCCCTCTGGTGCCCTCGGGACTACTCTGGCAGGTTTCCCTCTGCCCCAGAGCTGGATCTTGGCTCCCTAGGCCCCTTCGCACCGCTCTAGAGCGCTCCGCACCACTCTCTGGCTCCTCCTTGCTAGCCAGAGCTGTCCCTTGCTCGTGCTGAGCCCTCGGGAAAGGTCTAGGTGGCCCAGACCCCCTCCAGAGGTCTTCCTTCTCCCCCAGAGTTGCCTTTTGGCTAGGCACACGCCTTGAGGGCCCCCTCTGGTGCCCTCGGGACTACTCTGGCAGGTTTCCCTGTGCCCCAGAACTGTCTTCGGCCCCCCCACAGCTCTTAGCACTGCTCTATCCACCTCCGAGCCCCTGTGGAGACCTTTGGGGTGCCCCAGAGCAGTCTTTTGGCCCCCCAGACCCCTTAGGCACTGTCTAGGTGGCCCAGATCCCCTCCTGAGCTCCTCCTCCTTCCCCAGAGTGGTCTTTTAGCTAGGCACACGCCTTGAGGGCCCCCTCTGCTGCCCTCGGGACTACTCTGGCAGGTTTCCCTCTGCCCCAGAGCTGTCTTCGGGCCCCCCAGAACTCTTAGCACTGCTGTCTCCACCTCAGAGCCGCTGGGCAGACTTTTGGGGTGCCCCACAGCACTCTTTTGGCCCTCCGGACCCCTTAGGCACTGTCTAGGTGGCCCAGACCCCCTCCTCAGCTCCTCCTCCTTCCCCAGAGTTGTCTTTTGGCTAGGCACACGCCTTGAGGGCCCCCTCTGGTGCCTTCGGGACTACTCTGGCAGGTTTCCCTCTGCCCCAGAGCTGGATCTTGGCTCCCTAGGCCCCTTCGCACTGCTCTAGAGCACTCCGCAGCACTCTTTGGCTCTTCCTTGCTAGCCAGAGATGTCTCTTGCTCGTGCTGAGCCCTTAGGAACGGTCTAGGTGGCCCAGACCCCCTCCTCAGCTCCTCCTCCTTCCCCAGAGTCTCTTTGTGGCCATGCAGAGCCCTTAGAAGCCCTCTCGTGACTTCTGAACTACAATTGCAGTACTCGTTGTGCCCCAGAGCTGTTTTTTGGCCCCCCAGATCCCTTAGGCACTATCTAGGTGGCCTGGATCCCCTCCTAAGCTCCTCTTCCTTCCCCAGAGTTGTCTTTTGGCTAGGCACACGCCTGGAGGGCCCCCTCTGGTGCCCCCGGGACTACTCTGGCAGGTTTCCCTCTGCCCCAGAGCTGGATCTTGGCTCCCTAGGCCCCTTCGCACCGCTCTAGAGCGCTCCGCACCACTCTCTGGCTCCTCCTTGCTAGCCAGAGCTGTCCCTTGCTCGTGCTGAGCCCTCGGGAAAGGTCTAGGTGGCCCAGACCCCCTCCAGAGGTCTTCCTTCTCCCCCAGAGTTGCCTTTTGGCTAGGCACACGCCTTGAGGGCCCCCTCTGGTGCCCTCGGGACTACTCTGGCAGGTTTCCCTGTGCCCCAGAACTGTCTTCGGACCCCCCACAGCTCTTAGCACTGCTCTATCCACCTCAGAGCCCCTGGGGAGACCTTTGGCGTGCCCCACAGCACTCTTTTGGCCCTCTGGACCCCTTAGGCACTGTCTAGGTGGCCCAGACCCCTCCTCAGCTCCTCCTCCTTCCCTAGAGTGGGGTTTTGGGTCATGTAAACCCTTGAGGGCCCCCTCTGGTGCCCTCGGGACTACTCTGGCAGGTTTCCCTGTGCCCCAGAACTGTCTTCGGACCCCCCACAGCTCTTAGCACTGCTCTATCCACCTCAGAGCCCCTGCGGAGACCTTTGGCGTGCCCCACAGCACTCTTTTGGCCCTCCGGACCCCTTAGGCACTGTCTAGGTGGCCCAGACCCCTCCTCAGCTCCTCCTCCTTCCCTAGAGTGGGGTTTTGGGTCATGTAAACCCTTGAGGGCCCCCTCTGGTGCCCTCGGGACTACTCTGGCAGGTTTCCCTCTGCCCCAGAGCTGTGTAGGTGCCCCCCACAGCTCTTAGCACTGCTCTATCCAGCTCAGAGCCCCTGGGGAGACCACAGCACTGTTTTGGCCCTCTGGACCCCTTAGGCACTGTCTAGGTGGCCCAGAGCCCCTCCTCAGCTCCTCCTCCTTCCCCAGAGTTGTCTTTTGGCTAGGCACACACCTGGAGGGCCCCCTCTGGTGCCCTCGGGACTACTCTGGCAGGTTTCCCTCTGCCCCAGAGCTGGATCTTGGCTCCCTAGGCCCCTTCGCACCGCTCTAGAGCGCTCCGCACCACTCTCTGGCTCCTCCTTGCTAGCCAGAGCTGTCCCTTGCTCGTGCTGAGCCCTCGGGAAAGGTCTAGGTGGCCCAGACCCCCTCCAGAGGTCTTCCTTCTCCCCCAGAGTTGCCTTTTGGCTAGGCACACGCCTTGAGGGCCCCCTCTGCTGCCCTCGGGACTACTCTGGCAGGTTTCCCTGTGCCCCAGAACTGTCTTCGGACCCCCCACAGCTCTTAGCACTGCTCTATCCACCTCAGAGCCCCTGGGGAGACCTTTGGGGTGCCCCAGAGGTGTCTTTTTGCCCCCCAGACCCCTTAGGCACTGTCTAGGTGGCCCAGATCCCCTCCTGAGCTCCTCCTCCTTCCCCAGAGTGGTCTTTTAGCTAGGCACACGCCTTGAGGGCCCCCTCTGCTGCCCTCGGGACTACTCTGGCAGGTTTCCCTCTGCCCCAGAGCTGTCTTCGGGCCCCCCAGAACTCTTAGCACTGCTGTCTCCACCTCAGAGCCGCTGGGCAGACTTTTGGGGTGCCCCACAGCACTCTTTTGGCCCTCCGGACCCCTTAGGCACTGTCTAGGTGGCCCAGACCCCCTCCTCAGCTCCTCCTCCTTCCCCAGAGTTGTCTTTTGGCTAGGCACACGCCTTGAGGGCCCCCTCTGGTGCCCTCGGGACTACTCTGGCAGGTTTCCCTCTGCCCCAGAGCTGGATCTTGGCTCCCTAGGCCCCTTCGCACTGCTCTAGAGCACTCCGCAGCACTCTTTGGCTCTTCCTTGCTAGCCAGAGATGTCTCTTGCTCGTGCTGAGCCCTTAGGAACGGTCTAGGTGGCCCAGACCCCCTCCTGAGCTCCTCCTCCTTCCCCAGAGTCTCTTTGTGGCCATGCAGAGCCCTTAGAAGCCCTCTCATGACTTCTGAACTACAATTGCAGTACTCGTTGTGCCCCAGAGCTGTTTTTTGGCCCCCCAGATCCCTTAGGCACTATCTAGGTGGCCCGGATCCCCTCCTAAGCTCCTCTTCCTTCCCCAGAGTTGTCTTTTGGCTAGGCACACGCCTGGAGGGCCCCCTCTGGTGCCCTCGGGACTACTCTGGCAGGTTTCCCTCTGCCCCAGGGCTGGATCTTGGCTCCCTAGGCCCCTTCGCACCGCTCTAGAGCGCTCCGCACCACTCTCTGGCTCCTCCTTGCTAGCCAGAGCTGTCCCTTGCTCGTGCTGAGCCCTCGGGAAAGGTCTAGGTGGCCCAGACCCCCTCCAGAGGTCTTCCTTCTCCCCCAGAGTTGCCTTTTGGCTAGGCACACGCCTTGAGGGCCCCCTCTGGTGCCCTCGGGACTACTCTGGCAGGTTTCCCTGTGCCCCAGAGCTGTCTTCGGCCCCCCCACAGCTCTTAGCACTGCTCTATCCACCTCAGAGCCCCTGCGGAGACCTTTGGCGTGCCCCACAGCACTCTTTTGGCCCTCCGGACCCCTTAGGCACTGTCTAGGTGGCCCAGACCCCTCCTCAGCTCCTCCTCCTTCCCTAGAGTGGGGTTTTGGGTCATGTAAACCCTTGAGGGCCCCCTCTGGTGCCCTCGGGACTACTCTGGCAGGTTTCCCTCTGCCCCAGAGCTGTGTAGGTGCCCCCCACAGCTCTTAGCACTGCTCTATCCAGCTCAGAGCCCCTGGGGAGACCACAGCACTGTTTTGGCCCTCTGGACCCCTTAGGCACTGTCTAGGTGGCCCAGAGCCCCTCCTCAGCTCCTCCTCCTTCCCCAGAGTTGTCTTTTGGCTAGGCACACGCCTTGAGGGCCCCCTCTGGTGCCCTCGGGACTACTCTGGCAGGTTTCCCTCTGCCCCAGAGCTGGATCTTGGCTCCCTAGGCCCCTTCGCACCGCTCTAGAGCGCTCTGCACCACTCTCTGGCTCCTCCTTGCTAGCCAGAGCTGTCCCTTGCTCGTGCTGAGCCCTCGGGAAAGGTCTAGGTGGCCCAGACCCCCTCCAGAGGTCTTCCTTCTCCCCCAGAGTTGCCTTTTGGCTAGGCACACGCCTTGAGGGCCCCCTCTGGTGCCCTCGGGACTACTCTGGCAGGTTTCCCTGTGCCCCAGAGCTGTCTTCGGCCCCCCCCACAGCTCTTAGCACTGCTCTATCCACCTCAGAGCCCCTGGGGAGACCTTTGGGGTGCCCCAGAGGTGTCTTTTTGCCCCCCAGACCCCTTAGGCACTGTCTAGGTGGCCCAGATCCCCTCCTGAGCTCCTCCTCCTTCCCCAGAGTGGTCTTTTAGCTAGGCACACGCCTTGAGGGCCCCCTCTGCTGCCCTCGGGACTACTCTGGCAGGTTTCCCTGTGCCCCAGAGCTGTCTTCGGGCCCCCCAGAACTCTTAGCACTGCTGTCTCCACCTCAGAGCCCCTGGGCAGACTTTTGGGGTGCCCCACAGCACTCTTTTGGCCCTCCGGACCCCTTAGGCACTGTCTAGGTGGCCCAGAGCCCCTCCTCAGCTCCTCCTCCTTCCCTAGAGTGGGGTTTTGGGTCATGTAAACCCTTGAGGGCCCCCTCTGGTGCCCTTGGGACTACTCTGGCAGGTTTCCCTCTGCCCCAGAGCTGTGTAGGTGCCCCCCACAGCTCTTAGCACTGCTGTCTCCACCTCAGAGCCCCTGGGCAGACCTTTGGGGTGCCCCAGAGCTGTGTTGGGGCCCCCCATAGCTCTTAGCACTGCTCTATCCACCTCAGAGCCCCTGCGGAGACCTTTGGCGTGCCCCAGAGCACTCTTTTGGCTCTCCAGACCCCTTAGGCACTGTCTAGGTGGCCCAGAGCCCCTCCTCAGCTCCTCCTCCTTCCCTAGAGTGGGGTTTTGGGTCATGTAAACCCTTGAGGGCCCCCTCTGGTGCCCTCGGGACTACTCTGGCAGGTTTCCCTCTGCCCCAGAGCTGGATCTTGGCTCCCTAGGCCCCTTTGCACTGCTCTAGAGCACTCCGCAGCACTCTTTGGCTCTTCCTTGCTAGCCAGAGATGTCTCTTGCTCGTGCTGAGCCCTTAGGAACGGTCTAGGTGGCCCAGACCCCCTCCTCAGCTCCTCCTCCTTCCCCAGAGTCTCTTTGTGGCCATGCAGAGCCCTTAGAAGCCCTCTCGTGACTTCTGAACTACAATTGCAGTACTCGTTGTGCCCCAGAGCTGTTTTTTGGCCCCCCAGATCCCTTAGGCACTATCTAGGTGGCCCGGATCCCCTCCTAAGCTCCTCTTCCTTCCCCAGAGTTGTCTTTTGGCTAGGCACACGCCTGGAGGGCCCCCTCTGGTGCCCTCGGGACTACTCTGGCAGGTTTCCCTCTGCCCCAGAGCTGGATCTTGGCTCCCTAGGCCCCTTCGCACCGCTCTAGAGCGCTCCGCACCACTCTCTGGCTCCTCCTTGCTAGCCAGAGCTGTCCCTTGCTCGTGCTGAGCCCTCGGGAAAGGTCTAGGTGGCCCAGACCCCCTCCAGAGGTCTTCCTTCTCCCCCAGAGTTGCCTTTTGGCTAGGCACACGCCTTGAGGGCCCCCTCTGGTGCCCTCGGGACTACTCTGGCAGGTTTCCCTGTGCCCCAGAACTGTCTTCGGCCCCCCCACAGCTCTTAGCACTGCTCTATCCACCTCAGAGCCCCTGCGGAGACCTTTGGGGTGCCCCAGAGGTGTCTTTTTGCCCCCCAGACCCCTTAGGCACTGTCTAGGTGGCCCAGATCCCCTCCTGAGCTCCTCCTCCTTCCCCAGAGTGGTCTTTTAGCTAGGCACACGCCTTGAGGGCCCCCTCTGCTGCCCTCGGGACTACTCTGGCAGGTTTCCCTGTGCCCCAGAGCTGTCTTCGGGCCCCCCAGAACTCTTAGCACTGCTGTCTCCACCTCAGAGCCCCTGGGCAGACTTTTGGGGTGCCCCACAGCACTCTTTTGGCCCTCCGGACCCCTTAGGCACTGTCTAGGTGGCCCAGAGCCCCTCCTCAGCTCCTCCTCCTTCCCTAGAGTGGGGTTTTGGGTCATGTAAACCCTTGAGGGCCCCCTCTGGTGCCCTTGGGACTACTCTGGCAGGTTTCCCTCTGCCCCAGAGCTGTGTAGGTGCCCCCCACAGCTCTTAGCACTGCTGTCTCCACCTCAGAGCCCCTGGGGAGACCACAGCACTGTTTTGGCCCTCTGGACCCCTTAGGCACTGTCTAGGTGGCCCAGACGCCGTCCTCAGCTCCTCCTCCTTCCCCAGAGTGGTCTTTTGGCTAGGCACACGCCTTGAGGGCCCCCTCTGGGGCCCTCGGCACTACTCTGGCAGGTGTCCCTGTGCCCCAGAGCTGGATCTTGGCTCCCTAGGCCCCTTCGCACTGCTCTAGAGCACTCCGCAGCACTCTTTGGCTCTTCCTTGCTAGCCAGAGATGTCTCTTGCTCGTGCTGAGCCCTTAGGAACGGTCTAGGTGGCCCAGACCCCCTCCTGAGCTCCTCCTCCTTCCCCAGAGTCTCTTTGTGGCCATGCAGAGCCCTTAGAAGCCCTCTCATGACTTCTGAACTACAATTGCAGTACTCATTGTGCCCCAGAGCTGTTTTTTGGCCCCCCAGATCCCTTAGGCACTATCTAGGTGGCCCGGATCCCCTCCTAAGCTCCTCTTCCTTCCCCAGAGTTGTCTTTTGGCTAGGCACACGCCTGGAGGGCCCCCTCTGGTGCCCCCGGGACTACTCTGGCAGGTTTCCCTCTGCCCCAGAGCTGGATCTTGGCTCCCTAGGCCCCTTCGCACCGCTCTAGAGCGCTCCGCACCACTCTCTGGCTCCTCCTTGCTAGCCAGAGCTGTCCCTTGCTCGTGCTGAGCCCTCGGGAAAGGTCTAGGTGGCCCAGACCCCCTCCAGAGGTCTTCCTTCTCCCCCAGAGTTGCCTTTTGGCTAGGCACACGCCTTGAGGGCCCCCTCTGGTGCCCTCGGGACTACTCTGGCAGGTTTCCCTGTGCCCCAGAACTGTCTTCGGCCCCCCCACAGCTCTTAGCACTGCTCTATCCACCTCAGAGCCCCTGGGGAGACCTTTGGCGTGCCCCACAGCACTCTTTTGGCCCTCTGGACCCCTTAGGCACTGTCTAGGTGGCCCAGACCCCTCCTCAGCTCCTCCTCCTTCCCTAGAGTGGGGTTTTGGGTCATGTAAACCCTTGAGGGCCCCCTCTGGTGCCCTCGGGACTACTCTGGCAGGTTTCCCTCTGCCCCAGAGCTGTGTAGGTGCCCCCCACAGCTCTTAGCACTGCTCTATCCAGCTCAGAGCCCCTGGGGAGACCACAGCACTGTTTTGGCCCTCTGGACCCCTTAGGCACTGTCTAGGTGGCCCAGACGCCGTCCTCAGCTCCTCCTCCTTCCCCAGAGTTGTCTTTTGGCTAGGCACACGCCTGGAGGGCCCCCTCTGGTGCCCTCGGGACTACTCTGGCAGGTTTCCCTCTGCCCCAGAGCTGGATCTTGGCTCCCTAGGCCCCTTCGCACCGCTCTAGAGCGCTCCGCACCACTCTCTGGCTCCTCCTTGCTAGCCAGAGCTGTCCCTTGCTCGTGCTGAGCCCTCGGGAAAGGTCTAGGTGGCCCAGACCCCCTCCAGAGGTCTTCCTTCTCCCCCAGAGTTGCCTTTTGGCTAGGCACACGCCTTGAGGGCCCCCTCTGGTGCCCTCGGGACTACTCTGGCAGGTTTCCCTGTGCCCCAGAGCTGTCTTCGGCCCCCCCCACAGCTCTTAGCACTGCTCTATCCACCTCAGAGCCCCTGGGGAGACCTTTGGGGTGCCCCAGAGGTGTCTTTTTGCCCCCCAGACCCCTTAGGCACTGTCTAGGTGGCCCAGAGCCCCTCCTCAGCTCCTCCTCCTTCCCTAGAGTGGGGTTTTGGGTCATGCAAACCCTTGAGGGCCCCCTCTGGTGCCCTTGGGACTACTCTGGCAGGTTTCCCTCTGCCCCAGAGCTGTGTAGGTGCCCCCCACAGCTCTTAGCACTGCTGTCTCCACCTCAGAGCCCCTGGGCAGACCTTTGGGGTGCCCCAGAGCTGTGTTGGGGCCCCCCATAGCTCTTAGCACTGCTCTATCCACCTCAGAGCCCCTGCGGAGACCTTTGGCGTGCCCCAGAGCACTCTTTTGGCTCTCCAGACCCCTTAGGCACTGTCTAGGTGGCCCAGAGCCCCTCCTCAGCTCCTCCTCCTTCCCTAGAGTGGGGTTTTGGGTCATGTAAACCCTTGAGGGCCCCCTCTGGTGCCCTCGGGACTACTCTGGCAGGTTTCCCTGTGCCCCAGAGCTGTGTAGGTGCCCCCCACAGCTCTTAGCACTGCTGTCTCCACCTCAGAGCCCCTGGGCAGACCTTTGGGGTGCCCCAGAGCTGTGTTGGGGCCCCCCATAGCTCTTAGCACTGCTCTATCCACCTCAGAGCCCCTGCGGAGACCTTTGGCGTGCCCCAGAGCTGTCTTTTGGCTCTCCGGACCCCTTAGGCACTGTCTAGGTGGCCCAGACCCCTCCTCAGCTCCTCCTCCTTCCCTAGAGTGGGGTTTTGGGTCATGTAAACCCTTGAGGGCCCCCTCTGGTGCCCTCGGGACTACTCTGGCAGGTTTCCCTCTGCCCCAGAGCTGTGTAGGTGCCCCCCACAGCTCTTAGCACTGCTCTATCCAGCTCAGAGCCCCTGGGGAGACCACAGCACTGTTTTGGCCCTCTGGACCCCTTAGGCACTGTCTAGGTGGCCCAGACCCCTCCTCAGCTCCTCCTCCTTCCCTAGAGTGGGGTTTTGGGTCATGTAAACCCTTGAGGGCCCCCTCTGGTGCCCTCGGGACTACTCTGGCAGGTTTCCCTCTGCCCCAGAGCTGTGTAGGTGCCCCCCACAGCTCTTAGCACTGCTCTATCCAGCTCAGAGCCCCTGGGGAGACCACAGCACTGTTTTGGCCCTCTGGACCCCTTAGGCACTGTCTAGGTGGCCCAGACGCCATCCTCAGCTCCTCCTCCTTCCCCAGAGTTGTCTTTTGGCTAGGCACACACCTGGAGGGCCCCCTCTGGTGCCCTCGGGACTACTCTGGCAGGTTTCCCTCTGCCCCAGAGCTGGATCTTGGCTCCCTAGGCCCCTTCGCACCGCTCTAGAGCGCTCCGCACCACTCTCTGGCTCCTCCTTGCTAGCCAGAGCTGTCCCTTGCTCGTGCTGAGCCCTCGGGAAAGGTCTAGGTGGCCCAGACCCCCTCCAGAGGTCTTCCTTCTCCCCCAGAGTTGCCTTTTGGCTAGGCACACGCCTTGAGGGCCCCCTCTGCTGCCCTCGGGACTACTCTGGCAGGTTTCCCTGTGCCCCAGAACTGTCTTCGGACCCCCCACAGCTCTTAGCACTGCTCTATCCACCTCAGAGCCCCTGGGGAGACCTTTGGGGTGCCCCAGAGGTGTCTTTTTGCCCCCCAGACCCCTTAGGCACTGTCTAGGTGGCCCAGATCCCCTCCTGAGCTCCTCCTCCTTCCCCAGAGTGGTCTTTTAGCTAGGCACACGCCTTGAGGGCCCCCTCTGCTGCCCTCGGGACTACTCTGGCAGGTTTCCCTCTGCCCCAGAGCTGTCTTCGGGCCCCCCAGAACTCTTAGCACTGCTGTCTCCACCTCAGAGCCGCTGGGCAGACTTTTGGGGTGCCCCACAGCACTCTTTTGGCCCTCCGGACCCCTTAGGCACTGTCTAGGTGGCCCAGACCCCCTCCTCAGCTCCTCCTCCTTCCCCAGAGTTGTCTTTTGGCTAGGCACACGCCTTGAGGGCCCCCTCTGGTGCCCTCGGGACTACTCTGGCAGGTTTCCCTCTGCCCCAGAGCTGGATCTTGGCTCCCTAGGCCCCTTCGCACTGCTCTAGAGCACTCCGCAGCACTCTTTGGCTCTTCCTTGCTAGCCAGAGATGTCTCTTGCTCGTGCTGAGCCCTTAGGAACGGTCTAGGTGGCCCAGACCCCCTCCTGAGCTCCTCCTCCTTCCCCAGAGTCTCTTTGTGGCCATGCAGAGCCCTTAGAAGCCCTCTCATGACTTCTGAACTACAATTGCAGTACTCGTTGTGCCCCAGAGCTGTTTTTTGGCCCCCCAGATCCCTTAGGCACTATCTAGGTGGCCCGGATCCCCTCCTAAGCTCCTCTTCCTTCCCCAGAGTTGTCTTTTGGCTAGGCACACGCCTGGAGGGCCCCCTCTGGTGCCCTCGGGACTACTCTGGCAGGTTTCCCTCTGCCCCAGGGCTGGATCTTGGCTCCCTAGGCCCCTTCGCACCGCTCTAGAGCGCTCCGCACCACTCTCTGGCTCCTCCTTGCTAGCCAGAGCTGTCCCTTGCTCGTGCTGAGCCCTCGGGAAAGGTCTAGGTGGCCCAGACCCCCTCCAGAGGTCTTCCTTCTCCCCCAGAGTTGCCTTTTGGCTAGGCACACGCCTTGAGGGCCCCCTCTGGTGCCCTCGGGACTACTCTGGCAGGTTTCCCTGTGCCCCAGAGCTGTCTTCGGCCCCCCCACAGCTCTTAGCACTGCTCTATCCACCTCAGAGCCCCTGCGGAGACCTTTGGCGTGCCCCACAGCACTCTTTTGGCCCTCCGGACCCCTTAGGCACTGTCTAGGTGGCCCAGACCCCTCCTCAGCTCCTCCTCCTTCCCTAGAGTGGGGTTTTGGGTCATGTAAACCCTTGAGGGCCCCCTCTGGTGCCCTCGGGACTACTCTGGCAGGTTTCCCTCTGCCCCAGAGCTGTGTAGGTGCCCCCCACAGCTCTTAGCACTGCTCTATCCAGCTCAGAGCCCCTGGGGAGACCACAGCACTGTTTTGGCCCTCTGGACCCCTTAGGCACTGTCTAGGTGGCCCAGAGCCCCTCCTCAGCTCCTCCTCCTTCCCCAGAGTTGTCTTTTGGCTAGGCACACGCCTTGAGGGCCCCCTCTGGTGCCCTCGGGACTACTCTGGCAGGTTTCCCTCTGCCCCAGAGCTGGATCTTGGCTCCCTAGGCCCCTTCGCACCGCTCTAGAGCGCTCTGCACCACTCTCTGGCTCCTCCTTGCTAGCCAGAGCTGTCCCTTGCTCGTGCTGAGCCCTCGGGAAAGGTCTAGGTGGCCCAGACCCCCTCCAGAGGTCTTCCTTCTCCCCCAGAGTTGCCTTTTGGCTAGGCACACGCCTTGAGGGCCCCCTCTGGTGCCCTCGGGACTACTCTGGCAGGTTTCCCTGTGCCCCAGAGCTGTCTTCGGCCCCCCCCACAGCTCTTAGCACTGCTCTATCCACCTCAGAGCCCCTGGGGAGACCTTTGGGGTGCCCCAGAGGTGTCTTTTTGCCCCCCAGACCCCTTAGGCACTGTCTAGGTGGCCCAGATCCCCTCCTGAGCTCCTCCTCCTTCCCCAGAGTGGTCTTTTAGCTAGGCACACGCCTTGAGGGCCCCCTCTGCTGCCCTCGGGACTACTCTGGCAGGTTTCCCTGTGCCCCAGAGCTGTCTTCGGGCCCCCCAGAACTCTTAGCACTGCTGTCTCCACCTCAGAGCCCCTGGGCAGACTTTTGGGGTGCCCCACAGCACTCTTTTGGCCCTCCGGACCCCTTAGGCACTGTCTAGGTGGCCCAGAGCCCCTCCTCAGCTCCTCCTCCTTCCCTAGAGTGGGGTTTTGGGTCATGTAAACCCTTGAGGGCCCCCTCTGGTGCCCTTGGGACTACTCTGGCAGGTTTCCCTCTGCCCCAGAGCTGTGTAGGTGCCCCCCACAGCTCTTAGCACTGCTGTCTCCACCTCAGAGCCCCTGGGCAGACCTTTGGGGTGCCCCAGAGCTGTGTTGGGGCCCCCCATAGCTCTTAGCACTGCTCTATCCACCTCAGAGCCCCTGCGGAGACCTTTGGCGTGCCCCAGAGCACTCTTTTGGCTCTCCAGACCCCTTAGGCACTGTCTAGGTGGCCCAGAGCCCCTCCTCAGCTCCTCCTCCTTCCCTAGAGTGGGGTTTTGGGTCATGTAAACCCTTGAGGGCCCCCTCTGGTGCCCTCGGGACTACTCTGGCAGGTTTCCCTCTGCCCCAGAGCTGGATCTTGGCTCCCTAGGCCCCTTTGCACTGCTCTAGAGCACTCCGCAGCACTCTTTGGCTCTTCCTTGCTAGCCAGAGATGTCTCTTGCTCGTGCTGAGCCCTTAGGAACGGTCTAGGTGGCCCAGACCCCCTCCTCAGCTCCTCCTCCTTCCCCAGAGTCTCTTTGTGGCCATGCAGAGCCCTTAGAAGCCCTCTCGTGACTTCTGAACTACAATTGCAGTACTCGTTGTGCCCCAGAGCTGTTTTTTGGCCCCCCAGATCCCTTAGGCACTATCTAGGTGGCCCGGATCCCCTCCTAAGCTCCTCTTCCTTCCCCAGAGTTGTCTTTTGGCTAGGCACACGCCTGGAGGGCCCCCTCTGGTGCCCTCGGGACTACTCTGGCAGGTTTCCCTCTGCCCCAGAGCTGGATCTTGGCTCCCTAGGCCCCTTCGCACCGCTCTAGAGCGCTCCGCACCACTCTCTGGCTCCTCCTTGCTAGCCAGAGCTGTCCCTTGCTCGTGCTGAGCCCTCGGGAAAGGTCTAGGTGGCCCAGACCCCCTCCAGAGGTCTTCCTTCTCCCCCAGAGTTGCCTTTTGGCTAGGCACACGCCTTGAGGGCCCCCTCTGGTGCCCTCGGGACTACTCTGGCAGGTTTCCCTGTGCCCCAGAACTGTCTTCGGCCCCCCCACAGCTCTTAGCACTGCTCTATCCACCTCAGAGCCCCTGCGGAGACCTTTGGGGTGCCCCAGAGGTGTCTTTTTGCCCCCCAGACCCCTTAGGCACTGTCTAGGTGGCCCAGATCCCCTCCTGAGCTCCTCCTCCTTCCCCAGAGTGGTCTTTTAGCTAGGCACACGCCTTGAGGGCCCCCTCTGCTGCCCTCGGGACTACTCTGGCAGGTTTCCCTGTGCCCCAGAGCTGTCTTCGGGCCCCCCAGAACTCTTAGCACTGCTGTCTCCACCTCAGAGCCCCTGGGCAGACTTTTGGGGTGCCCCACAGCACTCTTTTGGCCCTCCGGACCCCTTAGGCACTGTCTAGGTGGCCCAGAGCCCCTCCTCAGCTCCTCCTCCTTCCCTAGAGTGGGGTTTTGGGTCATGTAAACCCTTGAGGGCCCCCTCTGGTGCCCTTGGGACTACTCTGGCAGGTTTCCCTCTGCCCCAGAGCTGTGTAGGTGCCCCCCACAGCTCTTAGCACTGCTGTCTCCACCTCAGAGCCCCTGGGGAGACCACAGCACTGTTTTGGCCCTCTGGACCCCTTAGGCACTGTCTAGGTGGCCCAGACGCCGTCCTCAGCTCCTCCTCCTTCCCCAGAGTGGTCTTTTGGCTAGGCACACGCCTTGAGGGCCCCCTCTGGGGCCCTCGGCACTACTCTGGCAGGTGTCCCTGTGCCCCAGAGCTGGATCTTGGCTCCCTAGGCCCCTTCGCACTGCTCTAGAGCACTCCGCAGCACTCTTTGGCTCTTCCTTGCTAGCCAGAGATGTCTCTTGCTCGTGCTGAGCCCTTAGGAACGGTCTAGGTGGCCCAGACCCCCTCCTGAGCTCCTCCTCCTTCCCCAGAGTCTCTTTGTGGCCATGCAGAGCCCTTAGAAGCCCTCTCATGACTTCTGAACTACAATTGCAGTACTCATTGTGCCCCAGAGCTGTTTTTTGGCCCCCCAGATCCCTTAGGCACTATCTAGGTGGCCCGGATCCCCTCCTAAGCTCCTCTTCCTTCCCCAGAGTTGTCTTTTGGCTAGGCACACGCCTGGAGGGCCCCCTCTGGTGCCCCCGGGACTACTCTGGCAGGTTTCCCTCTGCCCCAGAGCTGGATCTTGGCTCCCTAGGCCCCTTCGCACCGCTCTAGAGCGCTCCGCACCACTCTCTGGCTCCTCCTTGCTAGCCAGAGCTGTCCCTTGCTCGTGCTGAGCCCTCGGGAAAGGTCTAGGTGGCCCAGACCCCCTCCAGAGGTCTTCCTTCTCCCCCAGAGTTGCCTTTTGGCTAGGCACACGCCTTGAGGGCCCCCTCTGGTGCCCTCGGGACTACTCTGGCAGGTTTCCCTGTGCCCCAGAACTGTCTTCGGCCCCCCCACAGCTCTTAGCACTGCTCTATCCACCTCAGAGCCCCTGGGGAGACCTTTGGCGTGCCCCACAGCACTCTTTTGGCCCTCTGGACCCCTTAGGCACTGTCTAGGTGGCCCAGACCCCTCCTCAGCTCCTCCTCCTTCCCTAGAGTGGGGTTTTGGGTCATGTAAACCCTTGAGGGCCCCCTCTGGTGCCCTCGGGACTACTCTGGCAGGTTTCCCTCTGCCCCAGAGCTGTGTAGGTGCCCCCCACAGCTCTTAGCACTGCTCTATCCAGCTCAGAGCCCCTGGGGAGACCACAGCACTGTTTTGGCCCTCTGGACCCCTTAGGCACTGTCTAGGTGGCCCAGACGCCGTCCTCAGCTCCTCCTCCTTCCCCAGAGTTGTCTTTTGGCTAGGCACACGCCTGGAGGGCCCCCTCTGGTGCCCTCGGGACTACTCTGGCAGGTTTCCCTCTGCCCCAGAGCTGGATCTTGGCTCCCTAGGCCCCTTCGCACCGCTCTAGAGCGCTCCGCACCACTCTCTGGCTCCTCCTTGCTAGCCAGAGCTGTCCCTTGCTCGTGCTGAGCCCTCGGGAAAGGTCTAGGTGGCCCAGACCCCCTCCAGAGGTCTTCCTTCTCCCCCAGAGTTGCCTTTTGGCTAGGCACACGCCTTGAGGGCCCCCTCTGGTGCCCTCGGGACTACTCTGGCAGGTTTCCCTGTGCCCCAGAGCTGTCTTCGGCCCCCCCCACAGCTCTTAGCACTGCTCTATCCACCTCAGAGCCCCTGGGGAGACCTTTGGGGTGCCCCAGAGGTGTCTTTTTGCCCCCCAGACCCCTTAGGCACTGTCTAGGTGGCCCAGAGCCCCTCCTCAGCTCCTCCTCCTTCCCTAGAGTGGGGTTTTGGGTCATGCAAACCCTTGAGGGCCCCCTCTGGTGCCCTTGGGACTACTCTGGCAGGTTTCCCTCTGCCCCAGAGCTGTGTAGGTGCCCCCCACAGCTCTTAGCACTGCTGTCTCCACCTCAGAGCCCCTGGGCAGACCTTTGGGGTGCCCCAGAGCTGTGTTGGGGCCCCCCATAGCTCTTAGCACTGCTCTATCCACCTCAGAGCCCCTGCGGAGACCTTTGGCGTGCCCCAGAGCACTCTTTTGGCTCTCCAGACCCCTTAGGCACTGTCTAGGTGGCCCAGAGCCCCTCCTCAGCTCCTCCTCCTTCCCTAGAGTGGGGTTTTGGGTCATGTAAACCCTTGAGGGCCCCCTCTGGTGCCCTCGGGACTACTCTGGCAGGTTTCCCTGTGCCCCAGAGCTGTGTAGGTGCCCCCCACAGCTCTTAGCACTGCTGTCTCCACCTCAGAGCCCCTGGGCAGACCTTTGGGGTGCCCCAGAGCTGTGTTGGGGCCCCCCATAGCTCTTAGCACTGCTCTATCCACCTCAGAGCCCCTGCGGAGACCTTTGGCGTGCCCCAGAGCTGTCTTTTGGCTCTCCGGACCCCTTAGGCACTGTCTAGGTGGCCCAGACCCCTCCTCAGCTCCTCCTCCTTCCCTAGAGTGGGGTTTTGGGTCATGTAAACCCTTGAGGGCCCCCTCTGGTGCCCTCGGGACTACTCTGGCAGGTTTCCCTCTGCCCCAGAGCTGTGTAGGTGCCCCCCACAGCTCTTAGCACTGCTCTATCCAGCTCAGAGCCCCTGGGGAGACCACAGCACTGTTTTGGCCCTCTGGACCCCTTAGGCACTGTCTAGGTGGCCCAGACGCCGTCCTCAGCTCCTCCTCCTTCCCCAGAGTTGTCTTTTGGCTAGGCACACGCCTTGAGGGCCCCCTCTGGGGCCCTCGGCACTACTCTGGAAGGTGTCCCTGTGCCCCAGAGCTGGATCTTGGCTCCCTAGGCCCCTTTGCACTGCTCTAGAGCACTCCGCAGCACTCTTTGGCTCTTCCTTGCTAGCCAGAGCTGTCTCTTGCTCGTGCTGAGCCCTTAGGAACGGTCTAGGTGGCCCAGACCCCCTCCTGAGCTCCTCCTCCTTCCCCAGAGTCTCTTTGTGGCCATGCAGAGCCCTTAGAAGCCCTCTCGTGACTTCTGAACTACAATTGCAGTACTCATTGTGCCCCAGAGCTGTTTTTTGGCCCCCCAGATCCCTTAGGCACTATCTAGGTGGCCCGGATCCCCTCCTAAGCTCCTCTTCCTTCCCCAGAGTTGTCTTTTGGCTAGGCACACGCCTGGAGGGCCCCCTCTGGTGCCCTCGGGACTACTCTGGCAGGTTTCCCTCTGCCCCAGAGCTGGATCTTGGCTCCCTAGGCCCCTTCGCACCGCTCTAGAGCGCTCCGCACCACTCTCTGGCTCCTCCTTGCTAGCCAGAGCTGTCCCTTGCTCGTGCTGAGCCCTCGGGAAAGGTCTAGGTGGCCCAGACCCCCTCCAGAGGTCTTCCTTCTCCCCCAGAGTTGCCTTTTGGCTAGGCACACGCCTTGAGGGCCCCCTCTGGTGCCCTCGGGACTACTCTGGCAGGTTTCCCTGTGCCCCAGAACTGTCTTCGGACCCCCCACAGCTCTTAGCACTGCTCTATCCACCTCAGAGCCCCTGGGGAGACCTTTGGGGTGCCCCAGAGGTGTCTTTTTGCCCCCCAGACCCCTTAGGCACTGTCTAGGTGGCCCAGATCCCCTCCTGAGCTCCTCCTCCTTCCCCAGAGTGGTCTTTTAGCTAGGCACACGCCTTGAGGGCCCCCTCTGCTGCCCTCGGGACTACTCTGGCAGGTTTCCCTGTGCCCCAGAGCTGTCTTCGGGCCCCCCAGAACTCTTAGCACTGCTGTCTCCACCTCAGAGCCGCTGGGCAGACTTTTGGGGTGCCCCACAGCACTCTTTTGGCCCTCCGGACCCCTTAGGCACTGTCTAGGTGGCCCAGAGCCCCTCCTCAGCTCCTCCTCCTTCCCTAGAGTGGCGTTTTGGGTCATGTAAACCCTTGAGGGCCCCCTCTGGTGCCCTCGGGACTACTCTGGCAGGATTCCCTCTGCCCCAGAGCTGTTTTCGGGGCCCACAGAGCTCTTAGCACTGCTCTATCCACCTCAGAGCCCCTGGGGAGACCTTTGGGGTGCCCCAGAGCTGTCTTTTTGCCCTCCAGACCCCTTAGGCACTGTCTAGGTGGCCCAGAGCCCCTCCTCAGCTCCTCTTCCTTCCCCAGAGTGGCCTTTTGGCTAGGCACACGCCTTGAGGGCCCCCTCTGGTGCCCTCGGGACTGCTCTGGCAGGTTTCCCTGTGCCCCAGAGCTGTCTTCGGGCCCCCCACAGCTCTTAGCACTGCTCTATCCACCTCAGAGCCCTTGCGGAGACCTTTGGCGTGCCCCAGAGCAGTCTTTCTGCCCTCCAGACCCCTTAGGCACTGTCTAGGTGGCCCAGACCCCCTCCTCAGCTCCTCCTCCTTCCCCAGAGTTGTCTTTTGGCTAGGCACACGCCTTGAGGGCCCCCTCTGGTGCCCTCGGGACTACTCTGGCAGGTTTCCCTCTGCCCCAGAGCTGGATCTTGGCTCCCTAGGCCCCTTCGCACCGCTCTAGAGCGCTCCGCACCACTCTCTGGCTCCTCCTTGCTAGCCAGAGCTGTCCCTTGCTCGTGCTGAGCCCTCGGGAAAGGTCTAGGTGGCCCAGACCCCCTCCAGAGGTCTTCCTTCTCCCCCAGAGTTGCCTTTTGGCTAGGCACACGCCTTGAGGGCCCCCTCTGGTGCCCTCGGGACTACTCTGGCAGGTTTCCCTGTGCCCCAGAACTGTCTTCGGACCCCCCACAGCTCTTAGCACTGCTCTATCCACCTCAGAGCCCCTGGGGAGACCTTTGGGGTGCCCCAGAGGTGTCTTTTTGCCCCCCAGACCCCTTAGGCACTGTCTAGGTGGCCCAGATCCCCTCCTGAGCTCCTCCTCCTTCCCCAGAGTGGTCTTTTAGCTAGGCACACGCCTTGAGGGCCCCCTCTGCTGCCCTCGGGACTACTCTGGCAGGTTTCCCTGTGCCCCAGAGCTGTCTTCGGGCCCCCCAGAACTCTTAGCACTGCTCTATCCACCTCAGAGCCGCTGGGCAGACTTTTGGGGTGCCCCACAGCACTCTTTTGGCCCTCCGGACCCCTTAGGCACTGTCTAGGTGGCCCAGAGCCCCTCCTCAGCTCCTCCTCCTTCCCTAGAGTGGGGTTTTGGGTCATGTAAACCCTTGAGGGCCCCCTCTGGTGCCCTTGGGACTACTCTGGCAGGTTTCCCTGTGCCCCAGAGCTGTGTAGGTGCCCCCCACAGCTCTTAGCACTGCTGTCTCCACCTCAGAGCCCCTGGGCAGACCTTTGGGGTGCCCCAGAGCTGTGTTGGGGCCCCCCATAGCTCTTAGCACTGCTCTATCCACCTCAGAGCCCCTGCGGAGACCTTTGGCGTGCCCCAGAGCACTCTTTTGGCTCTCCAGACCCCTTAGGCACTGTCTAGGTGGCCCAGAGCCCCTCCTCAGCTCCTCCTCCTTCCCTAGAGTGGGGTTTTGGGTCATGTAAACCCTTGAGGGCCCCCTCTGGTGCCCTCGGGACTACTCTGGCAGGTTTCCCTCTGCCCCAGAGCTGGATCTTGGCTCCCTAGGCCCCTTTGCACTGCTCTAGAGCACTCCGCAGCACTCTTTGGCTCTTCCTTGCTAGCCAGAGATGTCTCTTGCTCGTGCTGAGCCCTTAGGAACGGTCTAGGTGGCCCAGACCCCCTCCTGAGCTCCTCCTCCTTCCCCAGAGTCTCTTTGTGGCCATGCAGAGCCCTTAGAAGCCCTCTCGTGACTTCTGAACTACAATTGCAGTACTCGTTGTGCCCCAGAGCTGTTTTTTGGCCCCCCAGATCCCTTAGGCACTATCTAGGTGGCCCGGATCCCCTCCTAAGCTCCTCTTCCTTCCCCAGAGTTGTCTTTTGGCTAGGCACACGCCTGGAGGGCCCCCTCTGGTGCCCTCGGGACTACTCTGGCAGGTTTCCCTCTGCCCCAGAGCTGGATCTTGGCTCCCTAGGCCCCTTCGCACCGCTCTAGAGCGCTCCGCACCACTCTCTGGCTCCTCCTTGCTAGCCAGAGCTGTCCCTTGCTCGTGCTGAGCCCTCGGGAAAGGTCTAGGTGGCCCAGACCCCCTCCAGAGGTCTTCCTTCTCCCCCAGAGTTGCCTTTTGGCTAGGCACACGCCTTGAGGGCCCCCTCTGGTGCCCTCGGGACTACTCTGGCAGGTTTCCCTGTGCCCCAGAACTGTCTTCGGCCCCCCCACAGCTCTTAGCACTGCTCTCTCCACCTCAGAGCCCCTGGGCAGACCTTTGGGGTGCCCCAGAGGTGTCTTTTTGCCCCCCAGACCCCTTAGGCACTGTCTAGGTGGCCCAGACCCCTCCTCAGCTCCTCCCCCTTCCCCAGAATGGGGTTTTGGGCCATGTAAACCCTTAAGGGCCCCCTCTGGGGCCCTCGGCACTACTCTGGCAGGTTTCCCTGTGCCCAGAGCTGGATCTTGGCTCCCTAGGCCCCTTCGCACTGCTCTAGAGTACTCCACAGCACTCTTTGGCTCTTCCTTGCTAGCCAGAGCTGGCTCTTGCTCGTGCTGAGCCCTCAGGAACGGTCTAGGTGGCCCAGACCCCCTCCTCAGCTCCTCCTCCTTCCCCAGAGTCTCTTTGTGGCCATGCAGAGCCCTTAGAAGCCCTCTCGTGACTTCTGAACTACAATTGCAGTACTCGTTGTGCCCCAGAGCTGTTTTTTGGCCCCCCAGATCCCTTAGGCACTGTCTAGGTGGCCCAGATCCCCTCCTGAGCTCCTCCTCCTTCCCCAGAGTGGCCTTTTGGCTAGGCACACGCCTGGAGGGCCCCCTCTGCTGCCCTCGGGACTACTCTGGCAGGTTTCCCTGTGCCCCAGAGCTGTCTTCGGGCCCCCCAGAACTCTTAGCACTGCTGTCTCCACCTCAGAGCCGCTGGGCAGACTTTTGGGGTGCCCCACAGCACTCTTTTGGCCCTCCGGACCCCTTAGGCACTGTCTAGGTGGCCCAGAGCCCCTCCTCAGCTCCTCCTCCTTCCCTAGAGTGGGGTTTTGGGTCATGTAAACCCTTGAGGGCCCCCTCTGGTGCCCTCGGGACTACTCTGGCAGGTTTCCCTGTGCCCCAGAGCTGTGTAGGTGCCCCCCACAGCTCTTAGCACTGCTGTCTCCACCTCAGAGCCCCTGGGCAGACCTTTGGGGTGCCCCAGAGCTGTGTTGGGGCCCCCCATAGCTCTTAGCACTGCTCTATCCACCTCAGAGCCCCTGCGGAGACCTTTGGCGTGCCCCAGAGCTGTCTTTTGGCTCTCCGGACCCCTTAGGCACTGTCTAGGTGGCCCAGACGCCGTCCTCAGCTCCTCCTCCTTCCCCAGAGTGGCCTTTTGGCTAGGCACACGCCTTGAGGGCCCCCTCTGGTGCCCTCGGGACTACTCTGGCAGGTTTCCCTCTGCCCCAGAGCTGGATCTTGGCTCCCTAGGCCCCTTCGCAACTCTCTAGAGCACCCCGCAACACTCTTTGGCTCCTCCTTGCTAGCCAGAGCTGTCTCTTGCTCGTGCTGAGCCCTCAGGAACGGTCTAGGTGGCCCAGACGCCGTCCTCAGCTCCTCCTCCTTCCCCAGAGTGGTCTTTTGGCTAGGCACACGCCTTGAGGGCCCCCTCTGGGGCCCTCGGCACTACTCTGGCAGGTGTCCCTGTGCCCCAGAGCTGGATCTTGGCTCCCTAGGCCCCTTCGCACTGCTCTAGAGCACTCCGCAGCACTCTTTGGCTCTTCCTTGCTAGCCAGAGATGTCTCTTGCTCGTGCTGAGCCCTTAGGAACGGTCTAGGTGGCCCAGACCCCCTCCTCAGCTCCTCCTCCTTCCCCAGAGTCTCTTTGTGGCCATGCAGAGCCCTTAGAAGCCCTCTCGTGACTTCTGAACTACAATTGCAGTACTCATTGTGCCCCAGAGCTGTTTTTTGGCCCCCCAGATCCCTTAGGCACTATCTAGGTGGCCTGGATCCCCTCCTAAGCTCCTCTTCCTTCCCCAGAGTTGTCTTTTGGCTAGGCACACGCCTGGAGGGCCCCCTCTGGTGCCCCCGGGACTACTCTGGCAGGTTTCCCTCTGCCCCAGAGCTGGATCTTGGCTCCCTAGGCCCCTTCGCACCGCTCTAGAGCGCTCCGCACCACTCTCTGGCTCCTCCTTGCTAGCCAGAGCTGTCCCTTGCTCGTGCTGAGCCCTCGGGAAAGGTCTAGGTGGCCCAGACCCCCTCCAGAGGTCTTCCTTCTCCCCCAGAGTTGCCTTTTGGCTAGGCACACGCCTTGAGGGCCCCCTCTGGTGCCCTCGGGACTACTCTGGCAGGTTTCCCTGTGCCCCAGAACTGTCTTCGGCCCCCCCACAGCTCTTAGCACTGCTCTATCCACCTCAGAGCCCCTGGGGAGACCTTTGGCGTGCCCCACAGCACTCTTTTGGCCCTCTGGACCCCTTAGGCACTGTCTAGGTGGCCCAGACCCCTCCTCAGCTCCTCCTCCTTCCCTAGAGTGGGGTTTTGGGTCATGTAAACCCTTGAGGGCCCCCTCTGGTGCCCTCGGGACTACTCTGGCAGGTTTCCCTGTGCCCCAGAACTGTCTTCGGCCCCCCCACAGCTCTTAGCACTGCTCTATCCACCTCAGAGCCCCTGGGGAGACCTTTGGCGTGCCCCACAGCACTCTTTTGGCCCTCCGGACCCCTTAGGCACTGTCTAGGTGGCCCAGACCCCTCCTCAGCTCCTCCTCCTTCCCTAGAGTGGGGTTTTGGGTCATGTAAACTCTTGAGGGCCCCCTCTGGTGCCCTCGGGACTACTCTGGCAGGTTTCCCTCTGCCCCAGAGCTGTGTAGGTGCCCCCCACAGCTCTTAGCACTGCTCTATCCAGCTCAGAGCCCCTGGGGAGACCACAGCACTGTTTTGGCCCTCTGGACCCCTTAGGCACTGTCTAGGTGGCCCAGACGCCGTCCTCAGCTCCTCCTCCTTCCCCAGAGTTGTCTTTTGGCTAGGCACACACCTGGAGGGCCCCCTCTGGTGCCCTCGGGACTACTCTGGCAGGTTTCCCTCTGCCCCAGAGCTGGATCTTGGCTCCCTAGGCCCCTTCGCACCGCTCTAGAGCGCTCCGCACCACTCTCTGGCTCCTCCTTGCTAGCCAGAGCTGTCCCTTGCTCGTGCTGAGCCCTCGGGAAAGGTCTAGGTGGCCCAGACCCCCTCCAGAGGTCTTCCTTCTCCCCCAGAGTTGCCTTTTGGCTAGGCACACGCCTTGAGGGCCCCCTCTGCTGCCCTCGGGACTACTCTGGCAGGTTTCCCTGTGCCCCAGAACTGTCTTCGGCCCCCCCACAGCTCTTAGCACTGCTCTATCCACCTCCGAGCCCCTGTGGAGACCTTTGGGGTGCCCCAGAGCAGTCTTTTGGCCCCCCAGACCCCTTAGGCACTGTCTAGGTGGCCCAGATCCCCTCCTGAGCTCCTCCTCCTTCCCCAGAGTGGTCTTTTAGCTAGGCACACGCCTTGAGGGCCCCCTCTGGTGCCCTCGGGACTACTCTGGCAGGTTTCCCTCTGCCCCAGAGCTGTCTTCGGGCCCCCCAGAACTCTTAGCACTGCTGTCTCCACCTCAGAGCCGCTGGGCAGACTTTTGGGGTGCCCCACAGCACTCTTTTGGCCCTCCGGACCCCTTAGGCACTGTCTAGGTGGCCCAGACCCCCTCCTCAGCTCCTCCTCCTTCCCCAGAGTTGTCTTTTGGCTAGGCACACGCCTTGAGGGCCCCCTCTGGTGCCCTCGGGACTACTCTGGCAGGTTTCCCTCTGCCCCAGAGCTGGATCTTGGCTCCCTAGGCCCCTTCGCACTGCTCTAGAGCACTCCGCAGCACTCTTTGGCTCTTCCTTGCTAGCCAGAGATGTCTCTTGCTCGTGCTGAGCCCTTAGGAACGGTCTAGGTGGCCCAGACCCCCTCCTCAGCTCCTCCTCCTTCCCCAGAGTCTCTTTGTGGCCATGCAGAGCCCTTAGAAGCCCTCTCGTGACTTCTGAACTACAATTGCAGTACTCGTTGTGCCCCAGAGCTGTTTTTTGGCCCCCCAGATCCCTTAGGCACTATCTAGGTGGCCTGGATCCCCTCCTAAGCTCCTCTTCCTTCCCCAGAGTTGTCTTTTGGCTAGGCACACGCCTGGAGGGCCCCCTCTGGTGCCCCCGGGACTACTCTGGCAGGTTTCCCTCTGCCCCAGAGCTGGATCTTGGCTCCCTAGGCCCCTTCGCACCGCTCTAGAGCGCTCCGCACCACTCTCTGGCTCCTCCTTGCTAGCCAGAGCTGTCCCTTGCTCGTGCTGAGCCCTCGGGAAAGGTCTAGGTGGCCCAGACCCCCTCCAGAGGTCTTCCTTCTCCCCCAGAGTTGCCTTTTGGCTAGGCACACGCCTTGAGGGCCCCCTCTGGTGCCCTCGGGACTACTCTGGCAGGTTTCCCTGTGCCCCAGAACTGTCTTCGGACCCCCCACAGCTCTTAGCACTGCTCTATCCACCTCAGAGCCCCTGGGGAGACCTTTGGCGTGCCCCACAGCACTCTTTTGGCCCTCTGGACCCCTTAGGCACTGTCTAGGTGGCCCAGACCCCTCCTCAGCTCCTCCTCCTTCCCTAGAGTGGGGTTTTGGGTCATGTAAACCCTTGAGGGCCCCCTCTGGTGCCCTCGGGACTACTCTGGCAGGTTTCCCTGTGCCCCAGAACTGTCTTCGGACCCCCCACAGCTCTTAGCACTGCTCTATCCACCTCAGAGCCCCTGGGGAGACCTTTGGCGTGCCCCACAGCACTCTTTTGGCCCTCCGGACCCCTTAGGCACTGTCTAGGTGGCCCAGACCCCTCCTCAGCTCCTCCTCCTTCCCTAGAGTGGGGTTTTGGGTCATGTAAACCCTTGAGGGCCCCCTCTGGTGCCCTCGGGACTACTCTGGCAGGTTTCCCTCTGCCCCAGAGCTGTGTAGGTGCCCCCCACAGCTCTTAGCACTGCTCTATCCACCTCAGAGCCCCTGGGGAGACCACAGCACTGTTTTGGCCCTCTGGACCCCTTAGGCACTGTCTAGGTGGCCCAGACGCCGTCCTCAGCTCCTCCTCCTTCCCCAGAGTTGTCTTTTGGCTAGGCACACACCTGGAGGGCCCCCTCTGGTGCCCTCGGGACTACTCTGGCAGGTTTCCCTCTGCCCCAGAGCTGGATCTTGGCTCCCTAGGCCCCTTCGCACCGCTCTAGAGCGCTCCGCACCACTCTCTGGCTCCTCCTTGCTAGCCAGAGCTGTCCCTTGCTCGTGCTGAGCCCTCGGGAAAGGTCTAGGTGGCCCAGACCCCCTCCAGAGGTCTTCCTTCTCCCCCAGAGTTGCCTTTTGGCTAGGCACACGCCTTGAGGGCCCCCTCTGCTGCCCTCGGGACTACTCTGGCAGGTTTCCCTGTGCCCCAGAACTGTCTTCGGCCCCCCCACAGCTCTTAGCACTGCTCTCTCCACCTCAGAGCCCCTGGGCAGACCTTTGGGGTGCCCCAGAGGTGTCTTTTTGCCCCCCAGACCCCTTAGGCACTGTCTAGGTGGCCCAGACCCCTCCTCAGCTCCTCCCCCTTCCCCAGAATGGGGTTTTGGGCCATGTAAACCCTTAAGGGCCCCCTCTGGGGCCCTCGGCACTACTCTGGCAGGTTTCCCTGTGCCCAGAGCTGGATCTTGGCTCCCTAGGCCCCTTCGCACTGCTCTAGAGTACTCCACAGCACTCTTTGGCTCTTCCTTGCTAGCCAGAGCTGGCTCTTGCTCGTGCTGAGCCCTCAGGAACGGTCTAGGTGGCCCAGACCCCCTCCTCAGCTCCTCCTCCTTCCCCAGAGTCTCTTTGTGGCCATGCAGAGCCCTTAGAAGCCCTCTCGTGACTTCTGAACTACAATTGCAGTACTCGTTGTGCCCCAGAGCTGTTTTTTGGCCCCCCAGATCCCTTAGGCACTGTCTAGGTGGCCCAGATCCCCTCCTGAGCTCCTCCTCCTTCCCCAGAGTGGCCTTTTGGCTAGGCACACGCCTGGAGGGCCCCCTCTGCTGCCCTCGGGACTACTCTGGCAGGTTTCCCTGTGCCCCAGAGCTGTCTTCGGGCCCCCCAGAACTCTTAGCACTGCTGTCTCCACCTCAGAGCCGCTGGGCAGACTTTTGGGGTGCCCCACAGCACTCTTTTGGCCCTCCGGACCCCTTAGGCACTGTCTAGGTGGCCCAGAGCCCCTCCTCAGCTCCTCCTCCTTCCCTAGAGTGGGGTTTTGGGTCATGTAAACCCTTGAGGGCCCCCTCTGGTGCCCTCGGGACTACTCTGGCAGGATTCCCTCTGCCCCAGAGCTGTTTTCGGGGCCCACAGAGCTCTTAGCACTGCTCTATCCACCTCAGAGCCCCTGGGGAGACCTTTGGGGTGCCCCAGAGCTGTCTTTTTGCCCTCCAGACCCCTTAGGCACTGTCTAGGTGGCCCAGAGCCCCTCCTCAGCTCCTCTTCCTTCCCCAGAGTGGCCTTTTGGCTAGGCACACGCCTTGAGGGCCCCCTCTGGTGCCCTCGGGACTACTCTGGCAGGTTTCCCTCTGCCCCAGAGCTGTGTAGGTGCCCCCCACAGCTCTTAGCACTGCTGTCTCCACCTCAGAGCCCCTGGGGAGACCACAGCACTGTTTTGGCCCTCTGGACCCCTTAGGCACTGTCTAGGTGGCCCAGAGCCCCTCCTCAGCTCCTCCTCCTTCCCCAGAGTTGTCTTTTGGCTAGGCACACGCCTGGAGGGCCCCCTCTGGTGCCCTCGGGACTACTCTGGCAGGTTTCCCTCTGCCCCAGAGCTGGATCTTGGCTCCCTAGGCCCCTTCGCACTGCTCTAGAGCACTCCGCAGCACTCTTTGGCTCTTCCTTGCTAGCCAGAGATGTCTCTTGCTCGTGCTGAGCCCTTAGGAACGGTCTAGGTGGCCCAGACCCCCTCCTGAGCTCCTCCTCCTTCCCCAGAGTCTCTTTGTGGCCATGCAGAGCCCTTAGAAGCCCTCTCGTGACTTCTGAACTACAATTGCAGTACTCATTGTGCCCCAGAGCTGTTTTTTGGCCCCCCAGATCCCTTAGGCACTGTCTAGGTGGCCCGGATCCCCTCCTAAGCTCCTCTTCCTTCCCCAGAGTTGTCTTTTGGCTAGGCACACGCCTGGAGGGCCCCCTCTGGTGCCCCCGGGACTACTCTGGCAGGTTTCCCTCTGCCCCAGAGCTGGATCTTGGCTCCCTAGGCCCCTTCGCACCGCTCTAGAGCGCTCCGCACCACTCTCTGGCTCCTCCTTGCTAGCCAGAGCTGTCCCTTGCTCGTGCTGAGCCCTCGGGAAAGGTCTAGGTGGCCCAGACCCCCTCCAGAGGTCTTCCTTCTCCCCCAGAGTTGCCTTTTGGCTAGGCACACGCCTTGAGGGCCCCCTCTGGTGCCCTCGGGACTACTCTGGCAGGTTTCCCTGTGCCCCAGAGCTGTCTTCGGCCCCCCCACAGCGCTTAGCACTGCTCTATCCACCTCAGAGCCCCTGGGGAGACCTTTGGGGTGCCCCAGAGGTGTCTTTTTGCCCCCCAGACCCCTTAGGCACTGTCTAGGTGGCCCAGATCCCCTCCTGAGCTCCTCCTCCTTCCCCAGAGTGGTCTTTTAGCTAGGCACACGCCTTGAGGGCCCCCTCTGCTGCCCTCGGGACTACTCTGGCAGGTTTCCCTGTGCCCCAGAGCTGTCTTCGGGCCCCCCAGAACTCTTAGCACTGCTGTCTCCACCTCAGAGCCCCTGGGCAGACTTTTGGGGTGCCCCACAGCACTCTTTTGGCCCTCCGGACCCCTTAGGCACTGTCTAGGTGGCCCAGACCCCCTCCTCAGCTCCTCCTCCTTCCCTAGAGTGGGGTTTTGGGTCATGTAAACCCTTGAGGGCCCCCTCTGGTGCCCTTGGGACTACTCTGGCAGGTTTCCCTCTGCCCCAGAGCTGTGTAGGTGCCCCCCACAGCTCTTAGCACTGCTGTCTCCACCTCAGAGCCCCTGGGCAGACCTTTGGGGTGCCCCAGAGCTGTGTTGGGGCCCCCCATAGCTCTTAGCACTGCTCTATCCACCTCAGAGCCCCTGCGGAGACCTTTGGCGTGCCCCAGAGCACTCTTTTGGCTCTCCAGACCCCTTAGGCACTGTCTAGGTGGCCCAGAGCCCCTCCTCAGCTCCTCCTCCTTCCCTAGAGTGGGGTTTTGGGTCATGTAAACCCTTGAGGGCCCCCTCTGGTGCCCTCGGGACTACTCTGGCAGGTTTCCCTCTGCCCCAGAGCTGGATCTTGGCTCCCTAGGCCCCTTTGCACTGCTCTAGAGCACTCCGCAGCACTCTTTGGCTCTTCCTTGCTAGCCAGAGATGTCTCTTGCTCGTGCTGAGCCCTTAGGAACGGTCTAGGTGGCCCAGACCCCCTCCTGAGCTCCTCCTCCTTCCCCAGAGTCTCTTTGTGGCCATGCAGAGCCCTTAGAAGCCCTCTCGTGACTTCTGAACTACAATTGCAGTACTCGTTGTGCCCCAGAGCTGTTTTTTGGCCCCCCAGATCCCTTAGGCACTATCTAGGTGGCCCGGATCCCCTCCTAAGCTCCTCTTCCTTCCCCAGAGTTGTCTTTTGGCTAGGCACACGCCTGGAGGGCCCCCTCTGGTGCCCTCGGGACTACTCTGGCAGGTTTCCCTCTGCCCCAGAGCTGGATCTTGGCTCCCTAGGCCCCTTCGCACCGCTCTAGAGCGCTCCGCACCACTCTCTGGCTCCTCCTTGCTAGCCAGAGCTGTCCCTTGCTCGTGCTGAGCCCTCGGGAAAGGTCTAGGTGGCCCAGACCCCCTCCAGAGGTCTTCCTTCTCCCCCAGAGTTGCCTTTTGGCTAGGCACACGCCTTGAGGGCCCCCTCTGGTGCCCTCGGGACTACTCTGGCAGGTTTCCCTGTGCCCCAGAACTGTCTTCGGCCCCCCCACAGCTCTTAGCACTGCTCTATCCACCTCAGAGCCCCTGCGGAGACCTTTGGGGTGCCCCAGAGGTGTCTTTTTGCCCCCCAGACCCCTTAGGCACTGTCTAGGTGGCCCAGATCCCCTCCTGAGCTCCTCCTCCTTCCCCAGAGTGGTCTTTTAGCTAGGCACACGCCTTGAGGGCCCCCTCTGCTGCCCTCGGGACTACTCTGGCAGGTTTCCCTGTGCCCCAGAGCTGTCTTCGGGCCCCCCAGAACTCTTAGCACTGCTGTCTCCACCTCAGAGCCCCTGGGCAGACTTTTGGGGTGCCCCACAGCACTCTTTTGGCCCTCCGGACCCCTTAGGCACTGTCTAGGTGGCCCAGACCCCCTCCTCAGCTCCTCCTCCTTCCCTAGAGTGGGGTTTTGGGTCATGTAAACCCTTGAGGGCCCCCTCTGGTGCCCTTGGGACTACTCTGGCAGGTTTCCCTCTGCCCCAGAGCTGTGTAGGTGCCCCCCACAGCTCTTAGCACTGCTGTCTCCACCTCAGAGCCCCTGGGGAGACCACAGCACTGTTTTGGCCCTCTGGACCCCTTAGGCACTGTCTAGGTGGCCCAGACGCCGTCCTCAGCTCCTCCTCCTTCCCCAGAGTGGTCTTTTGGCTAGGCACACGCCTTGAGGGCCCCCTCTGGGGCCCTCGGCACTACTCTGGCAGGTGTCCCTGTGCCCCAGAGCTGGATCTTGGCTCCCTAGGCCCCTTCGCACTGCTCTAGAGCACTCCGCAGCACTCTTTGGCTCTTCCTTGCTAGCCAGAGATGTCTCTTGCTCGTGCTGAGCCCTTAGGAACGGTCTAGGTGGCCCAGACCCCCTCCTGAGCTCCTCCTCCTTCCCCAGAGTCTCTTTGTGGCCATGCAGAGCCCTTAGAAGCCCTCTCATGACTTCTGAACTACAATTGCAGTACTCATTGTGCCCCAGAGCTGTTTTTTGGCCCCCCAGATCCCTTAGGCACTATCTAGGTGGCCCGGATCCCCTCCTAAGCTCCTCTTCCTTCCCCAGAGTTGTCTTTTGGCTAGGCACACGCCTGGAGGGCCCCCTCTGGTGCCCCCGGGACTACTCTGGCAGGTTTCCCTCTGCCCCAGAGCTGGATCTTGGCTCCCTAGGCCCCTTCGCACCGCTCTAGAGCGCTCCGCACCACTCTCTGGCTCCTCCTTGCTAGCCAGAGCTGTCCCTTGCTCGTGCTGAGCCCTCGGGAAAGGTCTAGGTGGCCCAGACCCCCTCCAGAGGTCTTCCTTCTCCCCCAGAGTTGCCTTTTGGCTAGGCACACGCCTTGAGGGCCCCCTCTGGTGCCCTCGGGACTACTCTGGCAGGTTTCCCTGTGCCCCAGAACTGTCTTCGGCCCCCCCACAGCTCTTAGCACTGCTCTATCCACCTCAGAGCCCCTGGGGAGACCTTTGGGGTGCCCCAGAGGTGTCTTTTTGCCCCCCAGACCCCTTAGGCACTGTCTAGGTGGCCCAGAGCCCCTCCTCAGCTCCTCCTCCTTCCCTAGAGTGGGGTTTTGGGTCATGCAAACCCTTGAGGGCCCCCTCTGGTGCCCTTGGGACTACTCTGGCAGGTTTCCCTGTGCCCCAGAGCTGTGTAGGTGCCCCCCACAGCTCTTAGCACTGCTGTCTCCACCTCAGAGCCCCTGGGCAGACCTTTGGGGTGCCCCAGAGCTGTGTTGGGGCCCCCCATAGCTCTTAGCACTGCTCTATCCACCTCAGAGCCCCTGCGGAGACCTTTGGCGTGCCCCAGAGCACTCTTTTGGCTCTCCAGACCCCTTAGGCACTGTCTAGGTGGCCCAGAGCCCCTCCTCAGCTCCTCCTCCTTCCCTAGAGTGGGGTTTTGGGTCATGTAAACCCTTGAGGGCCCCCTCTGGTGCCCTCGGGACTACTCTGGCAGGTTTCCCTGTGCCCCAGAGCTGTGTAGGTGCCCCCCACAGCTCTTAGCACTGCTGTCTCCACCTCAGAGCCCCTGGGCAGACCTTTGGGGTGCCCCAGAGCTGTGTTGGGGCCCCCCATAGCTCTTAGCACTGCTCTATCCACCTCAGAGCCCCTGCGGAGACCTTTGGCGTGCCCCAGAGCTGTCTTTTGGCTCTCCGGACCCCTTAGGCACTGTCTAGGTGGCCCAGACCCCTCCTCAGCTCCTCCTCCTTCCCTAGAGTGGGGTTTTGGGTCATGTAAACCCTTGAGGGCCCCCTCTGGTGCCCTCGGGACTACTCTGGCAGGTTTCCCTCTGCCCCAGAGCTGTGTAGGTGCCCCCCACAGCTCTTAGCACTGCTGTCTCCACCTCAGAGCCCCTGGGGAGACCACAGCACTGTTTTGGCCCTCTGGACCCCTTAGGCACTGTCTAGGTGGCCCAGACGCCGTCCTCAGCTCCTCCTCCTTCCCCAGAGTTGTCTTTTGGCTAGGCACACGCCTTGAGGGCCCCCTCTGGGGCCCTCGGCACTACTCTGGAAGGTGTCCCTGTGCCCCAGAGCTGGATCTTGGCTCCCTAGGCCCCTTTGCACTGCTCTAGAGCACTCCGCAGCACTCTTTGGCTCTTCCTTGCTAGCCAGAGCTGTCTCTTGCTCGTGCTGAGCCCTTAGGAACGGTCTAGGTGGCCCAGACCCCCTCCTGAGCTCCTCCTCCTTCCCCAGAGTCTCTTTGTGGCCATGCAGAGCCCTTAGAAGCCCTCTCGTGACTTCTGAACTACAATTGCAGTACTCATTGTGCCCCAGAGCTGTTTTTTGGCCCCCCAGATCCCTTAGGCACTATCTAGGTGGCCCGGATCCCCTCCTAAGCTCCTCTTCCTTCCCCAGAGTTGTCTTTTGGCTAGGCACACGCCTGGAGGGCCCCCTCTGGTGCCCTCGGGACTACTCTGGCAGGTTTCCCTCTGCCCCAGAGCTGGATCTTGGCTCCCTAGGCCCCTTCGCACCGCTCTAGAGCGCTCCGCACCACTCTCTGGCTCCTCCTTGCTAGCCAGAGCTGTCCCTTGCTCGTGCTGAGCCCTCGGGAAAGGTCTAGGTGGCCCAGACCCCCTCCAGAGGTCTTCCTTCTCCCCCAGAGTTGCCTTTTGGCTAGGCACACGCCTTGAGGGCCCCCTCTGGTGCCCTCGGGACTACTCTGGCAGGTTTCCCTGTGCCCCAGAACTGTCTTCGGACCCCCCACAGCTCTTAGCACTGCTCTATCCACCTCAGAGCCCCTGGGGAGACCTTTGGCGTGCCCCAGAGGTGTCTTTTTGCCCCCCAGACCCCTTAGGCACTGTCTAGGTGGCCCAGATCCCCTCCTGAGCTCCTCCTCCTTCCCCAGAGTGGTCTTTTAGCTAGGCACACGCCTTGAGGGCCCCCTCTGCTGCCCTCGGGACTACTCTGGCAGGTTTCCCTGTGCCCCAGAGCTGTCTTCGGGCCCCCCAGAACTCTTAGCACTGCTGTCTCCACCTCAGAGCCGCTGGGCAGACTTTTGGGGTGCCCCACAGCACTCTTTTGGCCCTCCGGACCCCTTAGGCACTGTCTAGGTGGCCCAGAGCCCCTCCTCAGCTCCTCCTCCTTCCCTAGAGTGGGGTTTTGGGTCATGTAAACCCTTGAGGGCCCCCTCTGGTGCCCTCGGGACTACTCTGGCAGGATTCCCTCTGCCCCAGAGCTGTTTTCGGGGCCCACAGAGCTCTTAGCACTGCTCTATCCACCTCAGAGCCCCTGGGGAGACCTTTGGGGTGCCCCAGAGCTGTCTTTTTGCCCTCCAGACCCCTTAGGCACTGTCTAGGTGGCCCAGAGCCCCTCCTCAGCTCCTCTTCCTTCCCCAGAGTGGCCTTTTGGCTAGGCACACGCCTTGAGGGCCCCCTCTGGTGCCCTCGGGACTGCTCTGGCAGGTTTCCCTGTGCCCCAGAGCTGTCTTCGGGCCCCCCACAGCTCTTAGCACTGCTCTATCCACCTCAGAGCCCTTGCGGAGACCTTTGGCGTGCCCCAGAGCAGTCTTTCTGCCCTCCAGACCCCTTAGGCACTGTCTAGGTGGCCCAGACCCCCTCCTCAGCTCCTCCTCCTTCCCCAGAGTTGTCTTTTGGCTAGGCACACGCCTTGAGGGCCCCCTCTGGTGCCCTCGGGACTACTCTGGCAGGTTTCCCTCTGCCCCAGAGCTGGATCTTGGCTCCCTAGGCCCCTTTGCACTGCTCTAGAGCACTCCGCAGCACTCTTTGGCTCTTCCTTGCTAGCCAGAGATGTCTCTTGCTCGTGCTGAGCCCTTAGGAACGGTCTAGGTGGCCCAGACCCCCTCCTGAGCTCCTCCTCCTTCCCCAGAGTCTCTTTGTGGCCATGCAGAGCCCTTAGAAGCCCTCTCGTGACTTCTGAACTACAATTGCAGTACTCGTTGTGCCCCAGAGCTGTTTTTTGGCCCCCCAGATCCCTTAGGCACTGTCTAGGTGGCCTGGATCCCCTCCTAAGCTCCTCTTCCTTCCCCAGAGTTGTCTTTTGGCTAGGCACACGCCTGGAGGGCCCCCTCTGGTGCCCCCGGGACTACTCTGGCAGGTTTCCCTCTGCCCCAGGGCTGGATCTTGGCTCCCTAGGCCCCTTCGCACCGCTCTAGAGCGCTCCGCACCACTCTCTGGCTCCTCCTTGCTAGCCAGAGCTGTCCCTTGCTCGTGCTGAGCCCTCGGGAAAGGTCTAGGTGGCCCAGACCCCCTCCAGAGGTCTTCCTTCTCCCCCAGAGTTGCCTTTTGGCTAGGCACACGCCTTGAGGGCCCCCTCTGGTGCCCTCGGGACTACTCTGGCAGGTTTCCCTGTGCCCCAGAGCTGTCTTCGGCCCCCCCACAGCGCTTAGCACTGCTCTATCCACCTCAGAGCCCCTGGGGAGACCTTTGGGGTGCCCCAGAGGTGTCTTTTTGCCCTCCAGACCCCTTAGGCACTGTCTAGGTGGCCCAGATCCCCTCCTGAGCTCCTCCTCCTTCCCCAGAGTGGTCTTTTAGCTAGGCACACGCCTTGAGGGCCCCCTCTGCTGCCCTCGGGACTACTCTGGCAGGTTTCCCTGTGCCCCAGAGCTGTCTTCGGGCTCCCCAGAACTCTTAGCACTGCTCTATCCACCTCAGAGCCGCTGGGCAGACTTTTGGGGTGCCCCACAGCACTCTTTTTGGCCCTCCGGACCCCTTAGGCACTGTCTAGGTGGCCCAGAGCCCCTCCTCAGCTCCTCCTCCTTCCCTAGAGTGGGGTTTTGGGTCATGTAAACCCTTGAGGGCCCCCTCTGGTGCCCTTGGGACTACTCTGGCAGGTTTCCCTCTGCCCCAGAGCTGTGTAGGTGCCCCCCACAGCTCTTAGCACTGCTGTCTCCACCTCAGAGCCCCTGGGCAGACCTTTGGGGTGCCCCAGAGCTGTGTTGGGGCCCCCCATAGCTCTTAGCACTGCTCTATCCACCTCAGAGCCCCTGCGGAGACCTTTGGCGTGCCCCAGAGCACTCTTTTGGCTCTCCAGACCCCTTAGGCACTGTCTAGGTGGCCCAGAGCCCCTCCTCAGCTCCTCCTCCTTCCCTAGAGTGGGGTTTTGGGTCATGTAAACCCTTGAGGGCCCCCTCTGGTGCCCTCGGGACTACTCTGGCAGGTTTCCCTCTGCCCCAGAGCTGGATCTTGGCTCCCTAGGCCCCTTTGCACTGCTCTAGAGCACTCCGCAGCACTCTTTGGCTCTTCCTTGCTAGCCAGAGATGTCTCTTGCTCGTGCTGAGCCCTTAGGAACGGTCTAGGTGGCCCAGACCCCCTCCTGAGCTCCTCCTCCTTCCCCAGAGTCTCTTTGTGGCCATGCAGAGCCCTTAGAAGCCCTCTCGTGACTTCTGAACTACAATTGCAGTACTCGTTGTGCCCCAGAGCTGTTTTTTGGCCCCCCAGATCCCTTAGGCACTATCTAGGTGGCCCGGATCCCCTCCTAAGCTCCTCTTCCTTCCCCAGAGTTGTCTTTTGGCTAGGCACACGCCTGGAGGGCCCCCTCTGGTGCCCTCGGGACTACTCTGGCAGGTTTCCCTCTGCCCCAGAGCTGGATCTTGGCTCCCTAGGCCCCTTCGCACCGCTCTAGAGCGCTCCGCACCACTCTCTGGCTCCTCCTTGCTAGCCAGAGCTGTCCCTTGCTCGTGCTGAGCCCTCGGGAAAGGTCTAGGTGGCCCAGACCCCCTCCAGAGGTCTTCCTTCTCCCCCAGAGTTGCCTTTTGGCTAGGCACACGCCTTGAGGGCCCCCTCTGGTGCCCTCGGGACTACTCTGGCAGGTTTCCCTGTGCCCCAGAACTGTCTTCGGCCCCCCCACAGCTCTTAGCACTGCTCTCTCCACCTCAGAGCCCCTGGGCAGACCTTTGGGGTGCCCCAGAGGTGTCTTTTTGCCCCCCAGACCCCTTAGGCACTGTCTAGGTGGCCCAGACCCCTCCTCAGCTCCTCCCCCTTCCCCAGAATGGGGTTTTGGGCCATGTAAACCCTTAAGGGCCCCCTCTGGGGCCCTCGGCACTACTCTGGCAGGTTTCCCTGTGCCCAGAGCTGGATCTTGGCTCCCTAGGCCCCTTCGCACTGCTCTAGAGTACTCCACAGCACTCTTTGGCTCTTCCTTGCTAGCCAGAGCTGGCTCTTGCTCGTGCTGAGCCCTCAGGAACGGTCTAGGTGGCCCAGACCCCCTCCTGAGCTCCTCCTCCTTCCCCAGAGTCTCTTTGTGGCCATGCAGAGCCCTTAGAAGCCCTCTCGTGACTTCTGAACTACAATTGCAGTACTCGTTGTGCCCCAGAGCTGTTTTTTGGCCCCCCAGATCCCTTAGGCACTGTCTAGGTGGCCCAGATCCCCTCCTGAGCTCCTCCTCCTTCCCCAGAGTGGCCTTTTGGCTAGGCACACGCCTGGAGGGCCCCCTCTGCTGCCCTCGGGACTACTCTGGCAGGTTTCCCTGTGCCCCAGAGCTGTCTTCGGGCCCCCCAGAACTCTTAGCACTGCTGTCTCCACCTCAGAGCCCCTGGGCAGACCTTTGGGGTGCCCCAGAGCTGTGTTGGGGCCCCCCATAGCTCTTAGCACTGCTCTATCCACCTCAGAGCCCCTGCGGAGACCTTTGGCGTGCCCCAGAGCACTCTTTTGGCTCTCCAGACCCCTTAGGCACTGTCTAGGTGGCCCAGAGCCCCTCCTCAGCTCCTCCTCCTTCCCTAGAGTGGGGTTTTGGGTCATGTAAACCCTTGAGGGCCCCCTCTGGTGCCCTCGGGACTACTCTGGCAGGTTTCCCTGTGCCCCAGAGCTGTGTAGGTGCCCCCCACAGCTCTTAGCACTGCTGTCTCCACCTCAGAGCCCCTGGGCAGACCTTTGGGGTGCCCCAGAGCTGTGTTGGGGCCCCCCATAGCTCTTAGCACTGCTCTATCCACCTCAGAGCCCCTGCGGAGACCTTTGGCGTGCCCCAGAGCTGTCTTTTGGCTCTCCGGACCCCTTAGGCACTGTCTAGGTGGCCCAGACCCCTCCTCAGCTCCTCCTCCTTCCCTAGAGTGGGGTTTTGGGTCATGTAAACCCTTGAGGGCCCCCTCTGGTGCCCTCGGGACTACTCTGGCAGGTTTCCCTCTGCCCCAGAGCTGTGTAGGTGCCCCCCACAGCTCTTAGCACTGCTCTATCCAGCTCAGAGCCCCTGGGGAGACCACAGCACTGTTTTGGCCCTCTGGACCCCTTAGGCACTGTCTAGGTGGCCCAGACGCCGTCCTCAGCTCCTCCTCCTTCCCCAGAGTTGTCTTTTGGCTAGGCACACGCCTTGAGGGCCCCCTCTGGGGCCCTCGGCACTACTCTGGAAGGTGTCCCTGTGCCCCAGAGCTGGATCTTGGCTCCCTAGGCCCCTTTGCACTGCTCTAGAGCACTCCGCAGCACTCTTTGGCTCTTCCTTGCTAGCCAGAGCTGTCTCTTGCTCGTGCTGAGCCCTTAGGAACGGTCTAGGTGGCCCAGACCCCCTCCTCAGCTCCTCCTCCTTCCCCAGAGTCTCTTTGTGGCCATGCAGAGCCCTTAGAAGCCCTCTCGTGACTTCTGAACTACAATTGCAGTACTCATTGTGCCCCAGAGCTGTTTTTTGGCCCCCCAGATCCCTTAGGCACTATCTAGGTGGCCCGGATCCCCTCCTAAGCTCCTCTTCCTTCCCCAGAGTTGTCTTTTGGCTAGGCACACGCCTTGAGGGCCCCCTCTGGTGCCCTCGGGACTACTCTGGCAGGTTTCCCTCTGCCCCAGAGCTGGATCTTGGCTCCCTAGGCCCCTTCGCACCGCTCTAGAGCGCTCCGCACCACTCTCTGGCTCCTCCTTGCTAGCCAGAGCTGTCCCTTGCTCGTGCTGAGCCCTCGGGAAAGGTCTAGGTGGCCCAGACCCCCTCCAGAGGTCTTCCTTCTCCCCCAGAGTTGCCTTTTGGCTAGGCACACGCCTTGAGGGCCCCCTCTGGTGCCCTCGGGACTACTCTGGCAGGTTTCCCTGTGCCCCAGAACTGTCTTCGGACCCCCCACAGCTCTTAGCACTGCTCTATCCACCTCAGAGCCCCTGGGGAGACCTTTGGGGTGCCCCAGAGGTGTCTTTTTGCCCCCCAGACCCCTTAGGCACTGTCTAGGTGGCCCAGATCCCCTCCTGAGCTCCTCCTCCTTCCCCAGAGTGGTCTTTTAGCTAGGCACACGCCTTGAGGGCCCCCTCTGCTGCCCTCGGGACTACTCTGGCAGGTTTCCCTCTGCCCCAGAGCTGTCTTCGGGCCCCCCAGAACTCTTAGCACTGCTGTCTCCACCTCAGAGCCGCTGGGCAGACTTTTGGGGTGCCCCACAGCACTCTTTTGGCCCTCCGGACCCCTTAGGCACTGTCTAGGTGGCCCAGAGCCCCTCCTCAGCTCCTCCTCCTTCCCTAGAGTGGGGTTTTGGGCCATGTAAACCCTTGAGGGCCCCCTCTGGTGCCCTCGGGACTACTCTGGCAGGATTCCCTCTGCCCCAGAGCTGTTTTCGGGGCCCACAGAGCTCTTAGCACTGCTCTATCCACCTCAGAGCCCCTGGGGAGACCTTTGGGGTGCCCCAGAGCTGTCTTTTTGCCCTCCAGACCCCTTAGGCACTGTCTAGGTGGCCCAGAGCCCCTCCTCAGCTCCTCTTCCTTCCCCAGAGTGGCCTTTTGGCTAGGCACACGCCTTGAGGGCCCCCTCTGGTGCCCTCGGGACTGCTCTGGCAGGTTTCCCTGTGCCCCAGAGCTGTCTTCGGGCCCCCCACAGCTCTTAGCACTGCTCTATCCACCTCAGAGCCCTTGCGGAGACCTTTGGCGTGCCCCAGAGCAGTCTTTCTGCCCTCCAGACCCCTTAGGCACTGTCTAGGTGGCCCAGACCCCCTTCTCAGCTCCTCCTCCTTCCCCAGAGTTGTCTTTTGGCTAGGCACACGCCTTGAGGGCCCCCTCTGGTGCCCTCGGGACTACTCTGGCAGGTTTCCCTCTGCCCCAGAGCTGGATCTTGGCTCCCTAGGCCCCTTCGCACTGCTCTAGAGCACTCCGCAGCACTCTTTGGCTCTTCCTTGCTAGCCAGAGATGTCTCTTGCTCGTGCTGAGCCCTTAGGAACGGTCTAGGTGGCCCAGACCCCCTCCTGAGCTCCTCCTCCTTCCCCAGAGTCTCTTTGTGGCCATGCAGAGCCCTTAGAAGCCCTCTCGTGACTTCTGAACTACAATTGCAGTACTCGTTGTGCCCCAGAGCTGTTTTTTGGCCCCCCAGATCCCTTAGGCACTGTCTAGGTGGCCCGGATCCCCTCCTAAGCTCCTCTTCCTTCCCCAGAGTTGTCTTTTGGCTAGGCACACGCCTGGAGGGCCCCCTCTGGTGCCCCCGGGACTACTCTGGCAGGTTTCCCTCTGCCCCAGAGCTGGATCTTGGCTCCCTAGGCCCCTTCGCACCGCTCTAGAGCGCTCCGCACCACTCTCTGGCTCCTCCTTGCTAGCCAGAGCTGTCCCTTGCTCGTGCTGAGCCCTCGGGAAAGGTCTAGGTGGCCCAGACCCCCTCCAGAGGTCTTCCTTCTCCCCCAGAGTTGCCTTTTGGCTAGGCACACGCCTTGAGGGCCCCCTCTGGTGCCCTCGGGACTACTCTGGCAGGTTTCCCTGTGCCCCAGAGCTGTCTTCGGCCCCCCCACAGCGCTTAGCACTGCTCTATCCACCTCAGAGCCCCTGGGGAGACCTTTGGGGTGCCCCAGAGGTGTCTTTTTGCCCCCCAGACCCCTTAGGCACTGTCTAGGTGGCCCAGATCCCCTCCTGAGCTCCTCCTCCTTCCCCAGAGTGGTCTTTTAGCTAGGCACACGCCTTGAGGGCCCCCTCTGCTGCCCTCGGGACTACTCTGGCAGGTTTCCCTGTGCCCCAGAGCTGTCTTCGGGCCCCCCAGAACTCTTAGCACTGCTCTATCCACCTCAGAGCCGCTGGGCAGACTTTTGGGGTGCCCCACAGCACTCTTTTTGGCCCTCCGGACCCCTTAGGCACTGTCTAGGTGGCCCAGAGCCCCTCCTCAGCTCCTCCTCCTTCCCTAGAGTGGGGTTTTGGGTCATGTAAACCCTTGAGGGCCCCCTCTGGTGCCCTTGGGACTACTCTGGCAGGTTTCCCTCTGCCCCAGAGCTGTGTAGGTGCCCCCCACAGCTCTTAGCACTGCTGTCTCCACCTCAGAGCCCCTGGGCAGACCTTTGGGGTGCCCCAGAGCTGTGTTGGGGCCCCCCATAGCTCTTAGCACTGCTCTATCCACCTCAGAGCCCCTGCGGAGACCTTTGGCGTGCCCCAGAGCACTCTTTTGGCTCTCCAGACCCCTTAGGCACTGTCTAGGTGGCCCAGAGCCCCTCCTCAGCTCCTCCTCCTTCCCTAGAGTGGGGTTTTGGGTCATGTAAACCCTTGAGGGCCCCCTCTGGTGCCCTCGGGACTACTCTGGCAGGTTTCCCTGTGCCCCAGAGCTGTGTAGGTGCCCCCCACAGCTCTTAGCACTGCTGTCTCCACCTCAGAGCCCCTGGGCAGACCTTTGGGGTGCCCCAGAGCTGTGTTGGGGCCCCCCATAGCTCTTAGCACTGCTCTATCCACCTCAGAGCCCCTGCGGAGACCTTTGGCGTGCCCCAGAGCTGTCTTTTGGCTCTCCGGACCCCTTAGGCACTGTCTAGGTGGCCCAGACCCCTCCTCAGCTCCTCCTCCTTCCCTAGAGTGGGGTTTTGGGTCATGTAAACCCTTGAGGGCCCCCTCTGGTGCCCTCGGGACTACTCTGGCAGGTTTCCCTCTGCCCCAGAGCTGTGTAGGTGCCCCCCACAGCTCTTAGCACTGCTCTATCCAGCTCAGAGCCCCTGGGGAGACCACAGCACTGTTTTGGCCCTCTGGACCCCTTAGGCACTGTCTAGGTGGCCCAGACGCCGTCCTCAGCTCCTCCTCCTTCCCCAGAGTTGTCTTTTGGCTAGGCACACGCCTTGAGGGCCCCCTCTGGGGCCCTCGGCACTACTCTGGAAGGTGTCCCTGTGCCCCAGAGCTGGATCTTGGCTCCCTAGGCCCCTTTGCACTGCTCTAGAGCACTCCGCAGCACTCTTTGGCTCTTCCTTGCTAGCCAGAGCTGTCTCTTGCTCGTGCTGAGCCCTTAGGAACGGTCTAGGTGGCCCAGACCCCCTCCTCAGCTCCTCCTCCTTCCCCAGAGTCTCTTTGTGGCCATGCAGAGCCCTTAGAAGCCCTCTCGTGACTTCTGAACTACAATTGCAGTACTCATTGTGCCCCAGAGCTGTTTTTTGGCCCCCCAGATCCCTTAGGCACTATCTAGGTGGCCCGGATCCCCTCCTAAGCTCCTCTTCCTTCCCCAGAGTTGTCTTTTGGCTAGGCACACGCCTTGAGGGCCCCCTCTGGTGCCCTCGGGACTACTCTGGCAGGTTTCCCTCTGCCCCAGAGCTGGATCTTGGCTCCCTAGGCCCCTTCGCACCGCTCTAGAGCGCTCCGCACCACTCTCTGGCTCCTCCTTGCTAGCCAGAGCTGTCCCTTGCTCGTGCTGAGCCCTCGGGAAAGGTCTAGGTGGCCCAGACCCCCTCCAGAGGTCTTCCTTCTCCCCCAGAGTTGCCTTTTGGCTAGGCACACGCCTTGAGGGCCCCCTCTGGTGCCCTCGGGACTACTCTGGCAGGTTTCCCTGTGCCCCAGAACTGTCTTCGGACCCCCCACAGCTCTTAGCACTGCTCTATCCACCTCAGAGCCCCTGGGGAGACCTTTGGGGTGCCCCAGAGGTGTCTTTTTGCCCCCCAGACCCCTTAGGCACTGTCTAGGTGGCCCAGATCCCCTCCTGAGCTCCTCCTCCTTCCCCAGAGTGGTCTTTTAGCTAGGCACACGCCTTGAGGGCCCCCTCTGCTGCCCTCGGGACTACTCTGGCAGGTTTCCCTCTGCCCCAGAGCTGTCTTCGGGCCCCCCAGAACTCTTAGCACTGCTGTCTCCACCTCAGAGCCGCTGGGCAGACTTTTGGGGTGCCCCACAGCACTCTTTTGGCCCTCCGGACCCCTTAGGCACTGTCTAGGTGGCCCAGAGCCCCTCCTCAGCTCCTCCTCCTTCCCTAGAGTGGGGTTTTGGGCCATGTAAACCCTTGAGGGCCCCCTCTGGTGCCCTCGGGACTACTCTGGCAGGATTCCCTCTGCCCCAGAGCTGTTTTCGGGGCCCACAGAGCTCTTAGCACTGCTCTATCCACCTCAGAGCCCCTGGGGAGACCTTTGGGGTGCCCCAGAGCTGTCTTTTTGCCCTCCAGACCCCTTAGGCACTGTCTAGGTGGCCCAGAGCCCCTCCTCAGCTCCTCTTCCTTCCCCAGAGTGGCCTTTTGGCTAGGCACACGCCTTGAGGGCCCCCTCTGGTGCCCTCGGGACTGCTCTGGCAGGTTTCCCTGTGCCCCAGAGCTGTCTTCGGGCCCCCCACAGCTCTTAGCACTGCTCTATCCACCTCAGAGCCCTTGCGGAGACCTTTGGCGTGCCCCAGAGCAGTCTTTCTGCCCTCCAGACCCCTTAGGCACTGTCTAGGTGGCCCAGACCCCCTTCTCAGCTCCTCCTCCTTCCCCAGAGTTGTCTTTTGGCTAGGCACACGCCTTGAGGGCCCCCTCTGGTGCCCTCGGGACTACTCTGGCAGGTTTCCCTCTGCCCCAGAGCTGGATCTTGGCTCCCTAGGCCCCTTCGCACTGCTCTAGAGCACTCCGCAGCACTCTTTGGCTCTTCCTTGCTAGCCAGAGATGTCTCTTGCTCGTGCTGAGCCCTTAGGAACGGTCTAGGTGGCCCAGACCCCCTCCTGAGCTCCTCCTCCTTCCCCAGAGTCTCTTTGTGGCCATGCAGAGCCCTTAGAAGCCCTCTCGTGACTTCTGAACTACAATTGCAGTACTCGTTGTGCCCCAGAGCTGTTTTTTGGCCCCCCAGATCCCTTAGGCACTGTCTAGGTGGCCCGGATCCCCTCCTAAGCTCCTCTTCCTTCCCCAGAGTTGTCTTTTGGCTAGGCACACGCCTGGAGGGCCCCCTCTGGTGCCCCCGGGACTACTCTGGCAGGTTTCCCTCTGCCCCAGAGCTGGATCTTGGCTCCCTAGGCCCCTTCGCACCGCTCTAGAGCGCTCCGCACCACTCTCTGGCTCCTCCTTGCTAGCCAGAGCTGTCCCTTGCTCGTGCTGAGCCCTCGGGAAAGGTCTAGGTGGCCCAGACCCCCTCCAGAGGTCTTCCTTCTCCCCCAGAGTTGCCTTTTGGCTAGGCACACGCCTTGAGGGCCCCCTCTGGTGCCCTCGGGACTACTCTGGCAGGTTTCCCTGTGCCCCAGAGCTGTCTTCGGCCCCCCCACAGCGCTTAGCACTGCTCTATCCACCTCAGAGCCCCTGGGGAGACCTTTGGGGTGCCCCAGAGGTGTCTTTTTGCCCCCCAGACCCCTTAGGCACTGTCTAGGTGGCCCAGATCCCCTCCTGAGCTCCTCCTCCTTCCCCAGAGTGGTCTTTTAGCTAGGCACACGCCTTGAGGGCCCCCTCTGCTGCCCTCGGGACTACTCTGGCAGGTTTCCCTGTGCCCCAGAGCTGTCTTCGGGCCCCCCAGAACTCTTAGCACTGCTCTATCCACCTCAGAGCCGCTGGGCAGACTTTTGGGGTGCCCCACAGCACTCTTTTTGGCCCTCCGGACCCCTTAGGCACTGTCTAGGTGGCCCAGAGCCCCTCCTCAGCTCCTCCTCCTTCCCTAGAGTGGGGTTTTGGGTCATGTAAACCCTTGAGGGCCCCCTCTGGTGCCCTTGGGACTACTCTGGCAGGTTTCCCTCTGCCCCAGAGCTGTGTAGGTGCCCCCCACAGCTCTTAGCACTGCTGTCTCCACCTCAGAGCCCCTGGGCAGACCTTTGGGGTGCCCCAGAGCTGTGTTGGGGCCCCCCATAGCTCTTAGCACTGCTCTATCCACCTCAGAGCCCCTGCGGAGACCTTTGGCGTGCCCCAGAGCACTCTTTTGGCTCTCCAGACCCCTTAGGCACTGTCTAGGTGGCCCAGAGCCCCTCCTCAGCTCCTCCTCCTTCCCTAGAGTGGGGTTTTGGGTCATGTAAACCCTTGAGGGCCCCCTCTGGTGCCCTCGGGACTACTCTGGCAGGTTTCCCTCTGCCCCAGAGCTGGATCTTGGCTCCCTAGGCCCCTTTGCACTGCTCTAGAGCACTCCGCAGCACTCTTTGGCTCTTCCTTGCTAGCCAGAGATGTCTCTTGCTCGTGCTGAGCCCTTAGGAACGGTCTAGGTGGCCCAGACCCCCTCCTCAGCTCCTCCTCCTTCCCCAGAGTCTCTTTGTGGCCATGCAGAGCCCTTAGAAGCCCTCTCGTGACTTCTGAACTACAATTGCAGTACTCGTTGTGCCCCAGAGCTGTTTTTTGGCCCCCCAGATCCCTTAGGCACTATCTAGGTGGCCCGGATCCCCTCCTAAGCTCCTCTTCCTTCCCCAGAGTTGTCTTTTGGCTAGGCACACGCCTGGAGGGCCCCCTCTGGTGCCCTCGGGACTACTCTGGCAGGTTTCCCTCTGCCCCAGAGCTGGATCATGGCTCCCTAGGCCCCTTCGCACCGCTCTAGAGCGCTCCGCACCACTCTCTGGCTCCTCCTTGCTAGCCAGAGCTGTCCCTTGCTCGTGCTGAGCCCTCGGGAAAGGTCTAGGTGGCCCAGACCCCCTCCAGAGGTCTTCCTTCTCCCCCAGAGTTGCCTTTTGGCTAGGCACACGCCTTGAGGGCCCCCTCTGGTGCCCTCGGGACTACTCTGGCAGGTTTCCCTGTGCCCCAGAACTGTCTTCGGCCCCCCCACAGCTCTTAGCACTGCTCTCTCCACCTCAGAGCCCCTGGGCAGACCTTTGGGGTGCCCCAGAGGTGTCTTTTTGCCCCCCAGACCCCTTAGGCACTGTCTAGGTGGCCCAGACCCCTCCTCAGCTCCTCCCCCTTCCCCAGAATGGGGTTTTGGGCCATGTAAACCCTTAAGGGCCCCCTCTGGGGCCCTCGGCACTACTCTGGCAGGTTTCCCTGTGCCCAGAGCTGGATCTTGGCTCCCTAGGCCCCTTCGCACTGCTCTAGAGTACTCCACAGCACTCTTTGGCTCTTCCTTGCTAGCCAGAGCTGGCTCTTGCTCGTGCTGAGCCCTCAGGAACGGTCTAGGTGGCCCAGACCCCCTCCTCAGCTCCTCCTCCTTCCCCAGAGTCTCTTTGTGGCCATGCAGAGCCCTTAGAAGCCCTCTCGTGACTTCTGAACTACAATTGCAGTACTCGTTGTGCCCCAGAGCTGTTTTTTGGCCCCCCAGATCCCTTAGGCACTGTCTAGGTGGCCCAGATCCCCTCCTGAGCTCCTCCTCCTTCCCCAGAGTGGCCTTTTGGCTAGGCACACGCCTGGAGGGCCCCCTCTGCTGCCCTCGGGACTACTCTGGCAGGTTTCCCTGTGCCCCAGAGCTGTCTTCGGGCCCCCCAGAACTCTTAGCACTGCTGTCTCCACCTCAGAGCCGCTGGGCAGACTTTTGGGGTGCCCCACAGCACTCTTTTGGCCCTCCGGACCCCTTAGGCACTGTCTAGGTGGCCCAGAGCCCCTCCTCAGCTCCTCCTCCTTCCCTAGAGTGGGGTTTTGGGTCATGTAAACCCTTGAGGGCCCCCTCTGGTGCCCTCGGGACTACTCTGGCAGGTTTCCCTGTGCCCCAGAGCTGTGTAGGTGCCCCCCACAGCTCTTAGCACTGCTGTCTCCACCTCAGAGCCCCTGGGCAGACCTTTGGGGTGCCCCAGAGCTGTGTTGGGGCCCCCCATAGCTCTTAGCACTGCTCTATCCACCTCAGAGCCCCTGCGGAGACCTTTGGCGTGCCCCAGAGCTGTCTTTTGGCTCTCCGGACCCCTTAGGCACTGTCTAGGTGGCCCAGACGCCGTCCTCAGCTCCTCCTCCTTCCCCAGAGTGGCCTTTTGGCTAGGCACACGCCTTGAGGGCCCCCTCTGGTGCCCTCGGGACTACTCTGGCAGGTTTCCCTCTGCCCCAGAGCTGGATCTTGGCTCCCTAGGCCCCTTCGCAACTCTCTAGAGCACCCCGCAACACTCTTTGGCTCCTCCTTGCTAGCCAGAGCTGTCTCTTGCTCGTGCTGAGCCCTCAGGAACGGTCTAGGTGGCCCAGACCCCCTCCTCAGCTCCTCCTCCTTCCCCAGAGTGGTCTTTTGGCTAGGCACACGCCTTGAGGGCCCCCTCTGGGGCCCTCGGCACTACTCTGGCAGGTGTCCCTGTGCCCCAGAGCTGGATCTTGGCTCCCTAGGCCCCTTCGCACTGCTCTAGAGCACTCCGCAGCACTCTTTGGCTCTTCCTTGCTAGCCAGAGATGTCTCTTGCTCGTGCTGAGCCCTTAGGAACGGTCTAGGTGGCCCAGACCCCCTCCTGAGCTCCTCCTCCTTCCCCAGAGTCTCTTTGTGGCCATGCAGAGCCCTTAGAAGCCCTCTCGTGACTTCTGAACTACAATTGCAGTACTCATTGTGCCCCAGAGCTGTTTTTTGGCCCCCCAGATCCCTTAGGCACTATCTAGGTGGCCTGGATCCCCTCCTAAGCTCCTCTTCCTTCCCCAGAGTTGTCTTTTGGCTAGGCACACGCCTGGAGGGCCCCCTCTGGTGCCCCCGGGACTACTCTGGCAGGTTTCCCTCTGCCCCAGAGCTGGATCTTGGCTCCCTAGGCCCCTTCGCACCGCTCTAGAGCGCTCCGCACCACTCTCTGGCTCCTCCTTGCTAGCCAGAGCTGTCCCTTGCTCGTGCTGAGCCCTCGGGAAAGGTCTAGGTGGCCCAGACCCCCTCCAGAGGTCTTCCTTCTCCCCCAGAGTTGCCTTTTGGCTAGGCACACGCCTTGAGGGCCCCCTCTGGTGCCCTCGGGACTACTCTGGCAGGTTTCCCTGTGCCCCAGAACTGTCTTCGGACCCCCCACAGCTCTTAGCACTGCTCTATCCACCTCAGAGCCCCTGGGGAGACCTTTGGCGTGCCCCACAGCACTCTTTTGGCCCTCTGGACCCCTTAGGCACTGTCTAGGTGGCCCAGACCCCTCCTCAGCTCCTCCTCCTTCCCTAGAGTGGGGTTTTGGGTCATGTAAACCCTTGAGGGCCCCCTCTGGTGCCCTTGGGACTACTCTGGCAGGTTTCCCTGTGCCCCAGAACTGTCTTCGGACCCCCCACAGCTCTTAGCACTGCTCTATCCACCTCAGAGCCCCTGGGGAGACCTTTGGCGTGCCCCACAGCACTCTTTTGGCCCTCCGGACCCCTTAGGCACTGTCTAGGTGGCCCAGACCCCTCCTCAGCTCCTCCTCCTTCCCTAGAGTGGGGTTTTGGGTCATGTAAACCCTTGAGGGCCCCCTCTGGTGCCCTCGGGACTACTCTGGCAGGTTTCCCTCTGCCCCAGAGCTGTGTAGGTGCCCCCCACAGCTCTTAGCACTGCTCTATCCAGCTCAGAGCCCCTGGGGAGACCACAGCACTGTTTTGGCCCTCTGGACCCCTTAGGCACTGTCTAGGTGGCCCAGACGCCGTCCTCAGCTCCTCCTCCTTCCCCAGAGTTGTCTTTTGGCTAGGCACACACCTGGAGGGCCCCCTCTGGTGCCCTCGGGACTACTCTGGCAGGTTTCCCTCTGCCCCAGAGCTGGATCTTGGCTCCCTAGGCCCCTTCGCAACTCTCTAGAGCACCCCGCAACACTCTTTGGCTCCTCCTTGCTAGCCAGAGCTGTCTCTTGCTCGTGCTGAGCCCTCAGGAACGGTCTAGGTGGCCCAGACCCCCTCCTCAGCTCCTCCTCCTTCCCCAGAGTGGTCTTTTGGCTAGGCACACGCCTTGAGGGCCCCCTCTGGGGCCCTCGGCACTACTCTGGCAGGTGTCCCTGTGCCCCAGAGCTGGATCTTGGCTCCCTAGGCCCCTTCGCACCGCTCTAGAGCGCTCCGCACCACTCTCTGGCTCCTCCTTGCTAGCCAGAGCTGTCCCTTGCTCGTGCTGAGCCCTCGGGAAAGGTCTAGGTGGCCCAGACCCCCTCCAGAGGTCTTCCTTCTCCCCCAGAGTTGCCTTTTGGCTAGGCACACGCCTTGAGGGCCCCCTCTGGTGCCCTCGGGACTACTCTGGCAGGTTTCCCTGTGCCCCAGAGCTGTCTTCGGCCCCCCCACAGCTCTTAGCACTGCTCTATCCACCTCCGAGCCCCTGTGGAGACCTTTGGGGTGCCCCAGAGCAGTCTTTTGGCCCCCCAGACCCCTTAGGCACTGTCTAGGTGGCCCAGATCCCCTCCTGAGCTCCTCCTCCTTCCCCAGAGTGGTCTTTTAGCTAGGCACACGCCTTGAGGGCCCCCTCTGCTGCCCTCGGGACTACTCTGGCAGGTTTCCCTGTGCCCCAGAGCTGTCTTCGGGCCCCCCAGAACTCTTAGCACTGCTGTCTCCACCTCAGAGCCGCTGGGCAGACTTTTGGGGTGCCCCACAGCACTCTTTTGGCCCTCCGGACCCCTTAGGCACTGTCTAGGTGGCCCAGACCCCCTCCTCAGCTCCTCCTCCTTCCCCAGAGTTGTCTTTTGGCTAGGCACACGCCTTGAGGGCCCCCTCTGGGGCCCTCGGGACTACTCTGGCAGGTTTCCCTCTGCCCCAGAGCTGGATCTTGGCTCCCTAGGCCCCTTCGCACTGCTCTAGAGCACTCCGCAGCACTCTTTGGCTCTTCCTTGCTAGCCAGAGATGTCTCTTGCTCGTGCTGAGCCCTTAGGAACGGTCTAGGTGGCCCAGACCCCCTCCTGAGCTCCTCCTCCTTCCCCAGAGTCTCTTTGTGGCCATGCAGAGCCCTTAGAAGCCCTCTCGTGACTTCTGAACTACAATTGCAGTACTCGTTGTGCCCCAGAGCTGTTTTTTGGCCCCCCAGATCCCTTAGGCACTATCTAGGTGGCCCGGATCCCCTCCTAAGCTCCTCTTCCTTCCCCAGAGTTGTCTTTTGGCTAGGCACACGCCTGGAGGGCCCCCTCTGGTGCCCTCGGGACTACTCTGGCAGGTTTCCCTCTGCCCCAGGGCTGGATCTTGGCTCCCTAGGCCCCTTCGCACCGCTCTAGAGCGCTCCGCACCACTCTCTGGCTCCTCCTTGCTAGCCAGAGCTGTCCCTTGCTCGTGCTGAGCCCTCGGGAAAGGTCTAGGTGGCCCAGACCCCCTCCAGAGGTCTTCCTTCTCCCCCAGAGTTGCCTTTTGGCTAGGCACACGCCTTGAGGGCCCCCTCTGGTGCCCTCGGGACTACTCTGGCAGGTTTCCCTGTGCCCCAGAGCTGTCTTCGGCCCCCCCACAGCTCTTAGCACTGCTCTATCCACCTCAGAGCCCCTGGGGAGACCTTTGGCGTGCCCCACAGCACTCTTTTGGCCCTCCGGACCCCTTAGGCACTGTCTAGGTGGCCCAGACCCCTCCTCAGCTCCTCCTCCTTCCCTAGAGTGGGGTTTTGGGTCATGTAAACCCTTGAGGGCCCCCTCTGGTGCCCTCGGGACTACTCTGGCAGGTTTCCCTCTGCCCCAGAGCTGTGTAGGTGCCCCCCACAGCTCTTAGCACTGCTCTATCCACCTCAGAGCCCCTGGGGAGACCACAGCACTGTTTTGGCCCTCTGGACCCCTTAGGCACTGTCTAGGTGGCCCAGAGCCCCTCCTCAGCTCCTCCTCCTTCCCCAGAGTTGTCTTTTGGCTAGGCACACGCCTTGAGGGCCCCCTCTGGTGCCCTCGGGACTACTCTGGCAGGTTTCCCTCTGCCCCAGAGCTGGATCTTGGCTCCCTAGGCCCCTTCGCACCGCTCTAGAGCGCTCCGCACCACTCTCTGGCTCCTCCTTGCTAGCCAGAGCTGTCCCTTGCTCGTGCTGAGCCCTCGGGAAAGGTCTAGGTGGCCCAGACCCCCTCCAGAGGTCTTCCTTCTCCCCCAGAGTTGCCTTTTGGCTAGGCACACGCCTTGAGGGCCCCCTCTGCTGCCCTCGGGACTACTCTGGCAGGTTTCCCTGTGCCCCAGAGCTGTCTTCGGCCCCCCCACAGCGCTTAGCACTGCTCTATCCACCTCAGAGCCCCTGGGGAGACCTTTGGGGTGCCCCAGAGGTGTCTTTTTGCCCCCCAGACCCCTTAGGCACTGTCTAGGTGGCCCAGATCCCCTCCTGAGCTCCTCCTCCTTCCCCAGAGTGGTCTTTTAGCTAGGCACACGCCTTGAGGGCCCCCTCTGCTGCCCTCGGGACTACTCTGGCAGGTTTCCCTGTGCCCCAGAGCTGTCTTCGGGCCCCCCAGAACTCTTAGCACTGCTGTCTCCACCTCAGAGCCCCTGGGCAGACTTTTGGGGTGCCCCACAGCACTCTTTTGGCCCTCCGGACCCCTTAGGCACTGTCTAGGTGGCCCAGACCCCCTCCTCAGCTCCTCCTCCTTCCCTAGAGTGGGGTTTTGGGTCATGTAAACCCTTGAGGGCCCCCTCTGGTGCCCTTGGGACTACTCTGGCAGGTTTCCCTCTGCCCCAGAGCTGTGTAGGTGCCCCCCACAGCTCTTAGCACTGCTGTCTCCACCTCAGAGCCCCTGGGCAGACCTTTGGGGTGCCCCAGAGCTGTGTTGGGGCCCCCCATAGCTCTTAGCACTGCTCTATCCACCTCAGAGCCCCTGCGGAGACCTTTGGCGTGCCCCAGAGCACTCTTTTGGCTCTCCAGACCCCTTAGGCACTGTCTAGGTGGCCCAGAGCCCCTCCTCAGCTCCTCCTCCTTCCCTAGAGTGGGGTTTTGGGTCATGTAAACCCTTGAGGGCCCCCTCTGGTGCCCTCGGGACTACTCTGGCAGGTTTCCCTCTGCCCCAGAGCTGGATCTTGGCTCCCTAGGCCCCTTTGCACTGCTCTAGAGCACTCCGCAGCACTCTTTGGCTCTTCCTTGCTAGCCAGAGATGTCTCTTGCTCGTGCTGAGCCCTTAGGAACGGTCTAGGTGGCCCAGACCCCCTCCTGAGCTCCTCCTCCTTCCCCAGAGTCTCTTTGTGGCCATGCAGAGCCCTTAGAAGCCCTCTCATGACTTCTGAACTACAATTGCAGTACTCGTTGTGCCCCAGAGCTGTTTTTTGGCCCCCCAGATCCCTTAGGCACTATCTAGGTGGCCCGGATCCCCTCCTAAGCTCCTCTTCCTTCCCCAGAGTTGTCTTTTGGCTAGGCACACGCCTGGAGGGCCCCCTCTGGTGCCCTCGGGACTACTCTGGCAGGTTTCCCTCTGCCCCAGAGCTGGATCTTGGCTCCCTAGGCCCCTTCGCACCGCTCTAGAGCGCTCCGCACCACTCTCTGGCTCCTCCTTGCTAGCCAGAGCTGTCCCTTGCTCGTGCTGAGCCCTCGGGAAAGGTCTAGGTGGCCCAGACCCCCTCCAGAGGTCTTCCTTCTCCCCCAGAGTTGCCTTTTGGCTAGGCACACGCCTTGAGGGCCCCCTCTGGTGCCCTCGGGACTACTCTGGCAGGTTTCCCTGTGCCCCAGAACTGTCTTCGGACCCCCCACAGCTCTTAGCACTGCTCTATCCACCTCCGAGCCCCTGCGGAGACCTTTGGGGTGCCCCAGAGGTGTCTTTTTGCCCCCCAGACCCCTTAGGCACTGTCTAGGTGGCCCAGATCCCCTCCTGAGCTCCTCCTCCTTCCCCAGAGTGGTCTTTTAGCTAGGCACACGCCTTGAGGGCCCCCTCTGCTGCCCTCGGGACTACTCTGGCAGGTTTCCCTGTGCCCCAGAGCTGTCTTCGGGCCCCCCAGAACTCTTAGCACTGCTGTCTCCACCTCAGAGCCCCTGGGCAGACTTTTGGGGTGCCCCACAGCACTCTTTTGGCCCTCCGGACCCCTTAGGCACTGTCTAGGTGGCCCAGACCCCCTCCTCAGCTCCTCCTCCTTCCCTAGAGTGGGGTTTTGGGTCATGTAAACCCTTGAGGGCCCCCTCTGGTGCCCTTGGGACTACTCTGGCAGGTTTCCCTCTGCCCCAGAGCTGTGTAGGTGCCCCCCACAGCTCTTAGCACTGCTGTCTCCACCTCAGAGCCCCTGGGGAGACCACAGCACTGTTTTGGCCCTCTGGACCCCTTAGGCACTGTCTAGGTGGCCCAGACGCCGTCCTCAGCTCCTCCTCCTTCCCCAGAGTGGTCTTTTGGCTAGGCACACGCCTTGAGGGCCCCCTCTGGGGCCCTCGGCACTACTCTGGCAGGTGTCCCTGTGCCCCAGAGCTGGATCTTGGCTCCCTAGGCCCCTTCGCACTGCTCTAGAGCACTCCGCAGCACTCTTTGGCTCTTCCTTGCTAGCCAGAGATGTCTCTTGCTCGTGCTGAGCCCTTAGGAACGGTCTAGGTGGCCCAGACCCCCTCCTGAGCTCCTCCTCCTTCCCCAGAGTCTCTTTGTGGCCATGCAGAGCCCTTAGAAGCCCTCTCGTGACTTCTGAACTACAATTGCAGTACTCGTTGTGCCCCAGAGCTGTTTTTTGGCCCCCCAGATCCCTTAGGCACTATCTAGGTGGCCCGGATCCCCTCCTAAGCTCCTCTTCCTTCCCCAGAGTTGTCTTTTGGCTAGGCACACGCCTGGAGGGCCCCCTCTGGTGCCCCCGGGACTACTCTGGCAGGTTTCCCTCTGCCCCAGAGCTGGATCTTGGCTCCCTAGGCCCCTTCGCACCGCTCTAGAGCGCTCCGCACCACTCTCTGGCTCCTCCTTGCTAGCCAGAGCTGTCCCTTGCTCGTGCTGAGCCCTCGGGAAAGGTCTAGGTGGCCCAGACCCCCTCCAGAGGTCTTCCTTCTCCCCCAGAGTTGCCTTTTGGCTAGGCACACGCCTTGAGGGCCCCCTCTGGTGCCCTCGGGAGTACTCTGGCAGGTTTCCCTGTGCCCCAGAGCTGTCTTCGGCCCCCCCCACAGCTCTTAGCACTGCTCTATCCACCTCAGAGCCCCTGGGGAGACCTTTGGGGTGCCCCAGAGGTGTCTTTTTGCCCCCCAGACCCCTTAGGCACTGTCTAGGTGGCCCAGACCCCTCCTCAGCTCCTCCTCCTTCCCTAGAGTGGGGTTTTGGGTCATGCAAACCCTTGAGGGCCCCCTCTGGTGCCCTCGGGACTACTCTGGCAGGTTTCCCTCTGCCCCAGAGCTGTCTTCGGGCCCCCCAGAACTCTTAGCACTGCTGTCTCCACCTCAGAGCCGCTGGGCAGACTTTTGGGGTGCCCCACAGCACTCTTTTGGCCCTCCGGACCCCTTAGGCACTGTCTAGGTGGCCCAGAGCCCCTCCTCAGCTCCTCCTCCTTCCCTAGAGTGGGGTTTTGGGTCATGTAAACCCTTGAGGGCCCCCTCTGGTGCCCTCGGGACTACTCTGGCAGGTTTCCCTGTGCCCCAGAGCTGTGTAGGTGCCCCCCACAGCTCTTAGCACTGCTGTCTCCACCTCAGAGCCCCTGGGCAGACCTTTGGGGTGCCCCAGAGCTGTGTTGGGGCCCCCCATAGCTCTTAGCACTGCTCTATCCACCTCAGAGCCCCTGCGGAGACCTTTGGCGTGCCCCAGAGCTGTCTTTTGGCTCTCCGGACCCCTTAGGCACTGTCTAGGTGGCCCAGACGCCGTCCTCAGCTCCTCCTCCTTCCCCAGAGTGGCCTTTTGGCTAGGCACACGCCTTGAGGGCCCCCTCTGGTGCCCTCGGGACTACTCTGGCAGGTTTCCCTCTGCCCCAGAGCTGGATCTTGGCTCCCTAGGCCCCTTCGCAACTCTCTAGAGCACCCCGCAACACTCTTTGGCTCCTCCTTGCTAGCCAGAGCTGTCTCTTGCTCGTGCTGAGCCCTCAGGAACGGTCTAGGTGGCCCAGACCCCCTCCTCAGCTCCTCCTCCTTCCCCAGAGTGGTCTTTTGGCTAGGCACACGCCTTGAGGGCCCCCTCTGGGGCCCTCGGCACTACTCTGGCAGGTGTCCCTGTGCCCCAGAGCTGGATCTTGGCTCCCTAGGCCCCTTCGCACTGCTCTAGAGCACTCCGCAGCACTCTTTGGCTCTTCCTTGCTAGCCAGAGATGTCTCTTGCTCGTGCTGAGCCCTTAGGAACGGTCTAGGTGGCCCAGACCCCCTCCTGAGCTCCTCCTCCTTCCCCAGAGTCTCTTTGTGGCCATGCAGAGCCCTTAGAAGCCCTCTCGTGACTTCTGAACTACAATTGCAGTACTCATTGTGCCCCAGAGCTGTTTTTTGGCCCCCCAGATCCCTTAGGCACTATCTAGGTGGCCTGGATCCCCTCCTAAGCTCCTCTTCCTTCCCCAGAGTTGTCTTTTGGCTAGGCACACGCCTGGAGGGCCCCCTCTGGTGCCCCCGGGACTACTCTGGCAGGTTTCCCTCTGCCCCAGAGCTGGATCTTGGCTCCCTAGGCCCCTTCGCACCGCTCTAGAGCGCTCCGCACCACTCTCTGGCTCCTCCTTGCTAGCCAGAGCTGTCCCTTGCTCGTGCTGAGCCCTCGGGAAAGGTCTAGGTGGCCCAGACCCCCTCCAGAGGTCTTCCTTCTCCCCCAGAGTTGCCTTTTGGCTAGGCACACGCCTTGAGGGCCCCCTCTGGTGCCCTCGGGACTACTCTGGCAGGTTTCCCTGTGCCCCAGAACTGTCTTCGGACCCCCCACAGCTCTTAGCACTGCTCTATCCACCTCAGAGCCCCTGGGGAGACCTTTGGCGTGCCCCACAGCACTCTTTTGGCCCTCTGGACCCCTTAGGCACATCTAGGTGGCCCAGACCCCTCCACAGCTCCTCCTCCTTCCCTAGAGTGGGGTTTTGGGTCATGTAAACCCTTGAGGGCCCCCTCTGGTGCCCTCGGGACTACTCTGGCAGGTTTCCCTGTGCCCCAGAACTGTCTTCGGACCCCCCACAGCTCTTAGCACTGCTCTATCCACCTCAGAGCCCCTGGGGAGACCTTTGGCGTGCCCCACAGCACTCTTTTGGCCCTCCGGACCCCTTAGGCACTGTCTAGGTGGCCCAGACCCCTCCTCAGCTCCTCCTCCTTCCCTAGAGTGGGGTTTTGGGTCATGTAAACCCTTGAGGGCCCCCTCTGGTGCCCTCGGGACTACTCTGGCAGGTTTCCCTCTGCCCCAGAGCTGGATCTTGGCTCCCTAGGCCCCTTCGCACCGCTCTAGAGCGCTCCGCACCACTCTCTGGCTCCTCCTTGCTAGCCAGAGCTGTCCCTTGCTCGTGCTGAGCCCTCGGGAAAGGTCTAGGTGGCCCAGACCCCCTCCAGAGGTCTTCCTTCTCCCCCAGAGTTGCCTTTTGGCTAGGCACACGCCTTGAGGGCCCCCTCTGGTGCCCTCGGGACTACTCTGGCAGGTTTCCCTGTGCCCCAGAACTGTCTTCGGACCCCCCACAGCTCTTAGCACTGCTCTATCCACCTCAGAGCCCCTGGGGAGACCTTTGGCGTGCCCCACAGCACTCTTTGGGCCCTCTGGACCCCTTAGGCACTGTCTAGGTGGCCCAGACCCCTCCTCAGCTCCTCCTCCTTCCCTAGAGTGGGGTTTTGGGTCATGTAAACCCTTGAGGGCCCCCTCTGGTGCCCTCGGGACTACTCTGGCAGGTTTCCCTCTGCCCCAGAGCTGGATCTTGGCTCCCTAGGCCCCTTCGCACCGCTCTAGAGCGCTCCGCACCACTCTCTGGCTCCTCCTTGCTAGCCAGAGCTGTCCCTTGCTCGTGCTGAGCCCTCGGGAAAGGTCTAGGTGGCCCAGACCCCCTCCAGAGGTCTTCCTTCTCCCCCAGAGTTGCCTTTTGGCTAGGCACACGCCTTGAGGGCCCCCTCTGGTGCCCTCGGGACTACTCTGGCAGGTTTCCCTGTGCCCCAGAACTGTCTTCGGACCCCCCACAGCTCTTAGCACTGCTCTATCCACCTCAGAGCCCCTGGGGAGACCTTTGGCGTGCCCCACAGCACTCTTTTGGCCCTCCGGACCCCTTAGGCACTGTCTAGGTGGCCCAGACCCCTCCTCAGCTCCTCCTCCTTCCCTAGAGTGGGGTTTTGGGTCATGTAAACCCTTGAGGGCCCCCTCTGGTGCCCTCGGGACTACTCTGGCAGGTTTCCCTCTGCCCCAGAGCTGTGTAGGTGCCCCCCACAGCTCTTAGCACTGCTCTATCCAGCTCAGAGCCCCTGGGGAGACCACAGCACTGTTTTGGCCCTCTGGACCCCTTAGGCACTGTCTAGGTGGCCCAGACGCCGTCCTCAGCTCCTCCTCCTTCCCCAGAGTTGTCTTTTGGCTAGGCACACACCTGGAGGGCCCCCTCTGGTGCCCTCGGGACTACTCTGGCAGGTTTCCCTCTGCCCCAGAGCTGGATCTTGGCTCCCTAGGCCCCTTCGCACCGCTCTAGAGCGCTCCGCACCACTCTCTGGCTCCTCCTTGCTAGCCAGAGCTGTCCCTTGCTCGTGCTGAGCCCTCGGGAAAGGTCTAGGTGGCCCAGACCCCCTCCAGAGGTCTTCCTTCTCCCCCAGAGTTGCCTTTTGGCTAGGCACACGCCTTGAGGGCCCCCTCTGGTGCCCTCGGGACTACTCTGGCAGGTTTCCCTGTGCCCCAGAACTGTCTTCGGCCCCCCCACAGCTCTTAGCACTGCTCTATCCACCTCCGAGCCCCTGTGGAGACCTTTGGGGTGCCCCAGAGCAGTCTTTTGGCCCCCCAGACCCCTTAGGCACTGTCTAGGTGGCCCAGATCCCCTCCTGAGCTCCTCCTCCTTCCCCAGAGTGGTCTTTTAGCTAGGCACACGCCTTGAGGGCCCCCTCTGCTGCCCTCGGGACTACTCTGGCAGGTTTCCCTGTGCCCCAGAGCTGTCTTCGGGCCCCCCAGAACTCTTAGCACTGCTGTCTCCACCTCAGAGCCGCTGGGCAGACTTTTGGGGTGCCCCACAGCACTCTTTTGGCCCTCTGGACCCCTTAGGCACTGTCTAGGTGGCCCAGACCCCCTCCTCAGCTCCTCCTCCTTCCCCAGAGTTGTCTTTTGGCTAGGCACACGCCTTGAGGGCCCCCTCTGGGGCCCTCGGGACTACTCTGGCAGGTTTCCCTCTGCCCCAGAGCTGGATCTTGGCTCCCTAGGCCCCTTCGCACTGCTCTAGAGCACTCCGCAGCACTCTTTGGCTCTTCCTTGCTAGCCAGAGATGTCTCTTGCTCGTGCTGAGCCCTTAGGAACGGTCTAGGTGGCCCAGACCCCCTCCTGAGCTCCTCCTCCTTCCCCAGAGTCTCTTTGTGGCCATGCAGAGCCCTTAGAAGCCCTCTCGTGACTTCTGAACTACAATTGCAGTACTCATTGTGCCCCAGAGCTGTTTTTTGGCCCCCCAGATCCCTTAGGCACTATCTAGGTGGCCCGGATCCCCTCCTAAGCTCCTCTTCCTTCCCCAGAGTTGTCTTTTGGCTAGGCACACGCCTGGAGGGCCCCCTCTGGTGCCCTCGGGACTACTCTGGCAGGTTTCCCTCTGCCCCAGGGCTGGATCTTGGCTCCCTAGGCCCCTTCGCACCGCTCTAGAGCGCTCCGCACCACTCTCTGGCTCCTCCTTGCTAGCCAGAGCTGTCCCTTGCTCGTGCTGAGCCCTCGGGAAAGGTCTAGGTGGCCCAGACCCCCTCCAGAGGTCTTCCTTCTCCCCCAGAGTTGCCTTTTGGCTAGGCACACGCCTTGAGGGCCCCCTCTGGTGCCCTCGGGACTACTCTGGCAGGTTTCCCTGTGCCCCAGAGCTGTCTTCGGCCCCCCCACAGCTCTTAGCACTGCTCTATCCACCTCAGAGCCCCTGGGGAGACCTTTGGCGTGCCCCACAGCACTCTTTTGGCCCTCCGGACCCCTTAGGCACTGTCTAGGTGGCCCAGACCCCTCCTCAGCTCCTCCTCCTTCCCTAGAGTGGGGTTTTGGGTCATGTAAACCCTTGAGGGCCCCCTCTGGTGCCCTCGGGACTACTCTGGCAGGTTTCCCTCTGCCCCAGAGCTGTGTAGGTGCCCCCCACAGCTCTTAGCACTGCTCTATCCACCTCAGAGCCCCTGGGGAGACCACAGCACTGTTTTGGCCCTCTGGACCCCTTAGGCACTGTCTAGGTGGCCCAGAGCCCCTCCTCAGCTCCTCCTCCTTCCCCAGAGTTGTCTTTTGGCTAGGCACACGCCTTGAGGGCCCCCTCTGGTGCCCTCGGGACTACTCTGGCAGGTTTCCCTCTGCCCCAGAGCTGGATCTTGGCTCCCTAGGCCCCTTCGCACCGCTCTAGAGCGCTCCGCACCACTCTCTGGCTCCTCCTTGCTAGCCAGAGCTGTCCCTTGCTCGTGCTGAGCCCTCGGGAAAGGTCTAGGTGGCCCAGACCCCCTCCAGAGGTCTTCCTTCTCCCCCAGAGTTGCCTTTTGGCTAGGCACACGCCTTGAGGGCCCCCTCTGCTGCCCTCGGGACTACTCTGGCAGGTTTCCCTGTGCCCCAGAGCTGTCTTCGGCCCCCCCACAGCGCTTAGCACTGCTCTATCCACCTCAGAGCCCCTGGGGAGACCTTTGGGGTGCCCCAGAGGTGTCTTTTTGCCCCCCAGACCCCTTAGGCACTGTCTAGGTGGCCCAGATCCCCTCCTGAGCTCCTCCTCCTTCCCCAGAGTGGTCTTTTAGCTAGGCACACGCCTTGAGGGCCCCCTCTGCTGCCCTCGGGACTACTCTGGCAGGTTTCCCTGTGCCCCAGAGCTGTCTTCGGGCCCCCCAGAACTCTTAGCACTGCTGTCTCCACCTCAGAGCCCCTGGGCAGACTTTTGGGGTGCCCCACAGCACTCTTTTGGCCCTCCGGACCCCTTAGGCACTGTCTAGGTGGCCCAGACCCCCTCCTCAGCTCCTCCTCCTTCCCTAGAGTGGGGTTTTGGGTCATGTAAACCCTTGAGGGCCCCCTCTGGTGCCCTTGGGACTACTCTGGCAGGTTTCCCTCTGCCCCAGAGCTGTGTAGGTGCCCCCCACAGCTCTTAGCACTGCTGTCTCCACCTCAGAGCCCCTGGGCAGACCTTTGGGGTGCCCCAGAGCTGTGTTGGGGCCCCCCATAGCTCTTAGCACTGCTCTATCCACCTCAGAGCCCCTGCGGAGACCTTTGGCGTGCCCCAGAGCACTCTTTTGGCTCTCCAGACCCCTTAGGCACTGTCTAGGTGGCCCAGAGCCCCTCCTCAGCTCCTCCTCCTTCCCTAGAGTGGGGTTTTGGGTCATGTAAACCCTTGAGGGCCCCCTCTGGTGCCCTCGGGACTACTCTGGCAGGTTTCCCTCTGCCCCAGAGCTGGATCTTGGCTCCCTAGGCCCCTTTGCACTGCTCTAGAGCACTCCGCAGCACTCTTTGGCTCTTCCTTGCTAGCCAGAGATGTCTCTTGCTCGTGCTGAGCCCTTAGGAACGGTCTAGGTGGCCCAGACCCCCTCCTGAGCTCCTCCTCCTTCCCCAGAGTCTCTTTGTGGCCATGCAGAGCCCTTAGAAGCCCTCTCGTGACTTCTGAACTACAATTGCAGTACTCGTTGTGCCCCAGAGCTGTTTTTTGGCCCCCCAGATCCCTTAGGCACTATCTAGGTGGCCCGGATCCCCTCCTAAGCTCCTCTTCCTTCCCCAGAGTTGTCTTTTGGCTAGGCACACGCCTGGAGGGCCCCCTCTGGTGCCCTCGGGACTACTCTGGCAGGTTTCCCTCTGCCCCAGAGCTGGATCTTGGCTCCCTAGGCCCCTTCGCACCGCTCTAGAGCGCTCCGCACCACTCTCTGGCTCCTCCTTGCTAGCCAGAGCTGTCCCTTGCTCGTGCTGAGCCCTCGGGAAAGGTCTAGGTGGCCCAGACCCCCTCCAGAGGTCTTCCTTCTCCCCCAGAGTTGCCTTTTGGCTAGGCACACGCCTTGAGGGCCCCCTCTGGTGCCCTCGGGACTACTCTGGCAGGTTTCCCTGTGCCCCAGAACTGTCTTCGGACCCCCCACAGCTCTTAGCACTGCTCTCTCCACCTCAGAGCCCCTGGGCAGACCTTTGGGGTGCCCCAGAGGTGTCTTTTTGCCCCCCAGACCCCTTAGGCACTGTCTAGGTGGCCCAGATCCCCTCCTGAGCTCCTCCTCCTTCCCCAGAGTGGTCTTTTAGCTAGGCACACGCCTTGAGGGCCCCCTCTGCTGCCCTCGGGACTACTCTGGCAGGTTTCCCTGTGCCCCAGAGCTGTCTTCGGGCCCCCCAGAACTCTTAGCACTGCTGTCTCCACCTCAGAGCCCCTGGGCAGACTTTTGGGGTGCCCCACAGCACTCTTTTGGCCCTCCGGACCCCTTAGGCACTGTCTAGGTGGCCCAGACCCCCTCCTCAGCTCCTCCTCCTTCCCTAGAGTGGGGTTTTGGGTCATGTAAACCCTTGAGGGCCCCCTCTGGTGCCCTTGGGACTACTCTGGCAGGTTTCCCTCTGCCCCAGAGCTGTGTAGGTGCCCCCCACAGCTCTTAGCACTGCTGTCTCCACCTCAGAGCCCCTGGGGAGACCACAGCACTGTTTTGGCCCTCTGGACCCCTTAGGCACTGTCTAGGTGGCCCAGACGCCGTCCTCAGCTCCTCCTCCTTCCCCAGAGTGGTCTTTTGGCTAGGCACACGCCTTGAGGGCCCCCTCTGGGGCCCTCGGCACTACTCTGGCAGGTGTCCCTGTGCCCCAGAGCTGGATCTTGGCTCCCTAGGCCCCTTCGCACTGCTCTAGAGCACTCCGCAGCACTCTTTGGCTCTTCCTTGCTAGCCAGAGATGTCTCTTGCTCGTGCTGAGCCCTTAGGAACGGTCTAGGTGGCCCAGACCCCCTCCTGAGCTCCTCCTCCTTCCCCAGAGTCTCTTTGTGGCCATGCAGAGCCCTTAGAAGCCCTCTCATGACTTCTGAACTACAATTGCAGTACTCATTGTGCCCCAGAGCTGTTTTTTGGCCCCCCAGATCCCTTAGGCACTATCTAGGTGGCCCGGATCCCCTCCTAAGCTCCTCTTCCTTCCCCAGAGTTGTCTTTTGGCTAGGCACACGCCTGGAGGGCCCCCTCTGGTGCCCCCGGGACTACTCTGGCAGGTTTCCCTCTGCCCCAGAGCTGGATCTTGGCTCCCTAGGCCCCTTCGCACCGCTCTAGAGCGCTCCGCACCACTCTCTGGCTCCTCCTTGCTAGCCAGAGCTGTCCCTTGCTCGTGCTGAGCCCTCGGGAAAGGTCTAGGTGGCCCAGACCCCCTCCAGAGGTCTTCCTTCTCCCCCAGAGTTGCCTTTTGGCTAGGCACACGCCTTGAGGGCCCCCTCTGGTGCCCTCGGGACTACTCTGGCAGGTTTCCCTGTGCCCCAGAACTGTCTTCGGCCCCCCCACAGCTCTTAGCACTGCTCTCTCCACCTCAGAGCCCCTGCGGAGACCTTTGGCGTGCCCCACAGCACTCTTTTGGCCCTCTGGACCCCTTAGGCACTGTCTAGGTGGCCCAGACCCCTCCTCAGCTCCTCCTCCTTCCCTAGAGTGGGGTTTTGGGTCATGTAAACCCTTGAGGGCCCCCTCTGGTGCCCTCGGGACTACTCTGGCAGGTTTCCCTCTGCCCCAGAGCTGTGTAGGTGCCCCCCACAGCTCTTAGCACTGCTCTATCCAGCTCAGAGCCCCTGGGGAGACCACAGCACTGTTTTGGCCCTCTGGACCCCTTAGGCACTGTCTAGGTGGCCCAGACGCCGTCCTCAGCTCCTCCTCCTTCCCCAGAGTTGTCTTTTGGCTAGGCACACGCCTGGAGGGCCCCCTCTGGTGCCCTCGGGACTACTCTGGCAGGTTTCCCTCTGCCCCAGAGCTGGATCTTGGCTCCCTAGGCCCCTTCGCACCGCTCTAGAGCGCTCCGCACCACTCTCTGGCTCCTCCTTGCTAGCCAGAGCTGTCCCTTGCTCGTGCTGAGCCCTCGGGAAAGGTCTAGGTGGCCCAGACCCCCTCCAGAGGTCTTCCTTCTCCCCCAGAGTTGCCTTTTGGCTAGGCACACGCCTTGAGGGCCCCCTCTGGTGCCCTCGGGACTACTCTGGCAGGTTTCCCTGTGCCCCAGAGCTGTCTTCGGCCCCCCCCACAGCTCTTAGCACTGCTCTATCCACCTCAGAGCCCCTGGGGAGACCTTTGGGGTGCCCCAGAGGTGTCTTTTTGCCCCCCAGACCCCTTAGGCACTGTCTAGGTGGCCCAGACCCCTCCTCAGCTCCTCCTCCTTCCCTAGAGTGGGGTTTTGGGTCATGCAAACCCTTGAGGGCCCCCTCTGGTGCCCTCGGGACTACTCTGGCAGGTTTCCCTCTGCCCCAGAGCTGTCTTCGGGCCCCCCAGAACTCTTAGCACTGCTGTCTCCACCTCAGAGCCGCTGGGCAGACTTTTGGGGTGCCCCACAGCACTCTTTTGGCCCTCCGGACCCCTTAGGCACTGTCTAGGTGGCCCAGAGCCCCTCCTCAGCTCCTCCTCCTTCCCTAGAGTGGGGTTTTGGGTCATGTAAACCCTTGAGGGCCCCCTCTGGTGCCCTCGGGACTACTCTGGCAGGTTTCCCTGTGCCCCAGAGCTGTGTAGGTGCCCCCCACAGCTCTTAGCACTGCTGTCTCCACCTCAGAGCCCCTGGGCAGACCTTTGGGGTGCCCCAGAGCTGTGTTGGGGCCCCCCATAGCTCTTAGCACTGCTCTATCCACCTCAGAGCCCCTGCGGAGACCTTTGGCGTGCCCCAGAGCTGTCTTTTGGCTCTCCGGACCCCTTAGGCACTGTCTAGGTGGCCCAGACGCCGTCCTCAGCTCCTCCTCCTTCCCCAGAGTGGCCTTTTGGCTAGGCACACGCCTTGAGGGCCCCCTCTGGTGCCCTCGGGACTACTCTGGCAGGTTTCCCTCTGCCCCAGAGCTGGATCTTGGCTCCCTAGGCCCCTTCGCAACTCTCTAGAGCACCCCGCAACACTCTTTGGCTCCTCCTTGCTAGCCAGAGCTGTCTCTTGCTCGTGCTGAGCCCTCAGGAACGGTCTAGGTGGCCCAGACCCCCTCCTCAGCTCCTCCTCCTTCCCCAGAGTGGTCTTTTGGCTAGGCACACGCCTTGAGGGCCCCCTCTGGGGCCCTCGGCACTACTCTGGCAGGTGTCCCTGTGCCCCAGAGCTGGATCTTGGCTCCCTAGGCCCCTTCGCACTGCTCTAGAGCACTCCGCAGCACTCTTTGGCTCTTCCTTGCTAGCCAGAGATGTCTCTTGCTCGTGCTGAGCCCTTAGGAACGGTCTAGGTGGCCCAGACCCCCTCCTGAGCTCCTCCTCCTTCCCCAGAGTCTCTTTGTGGCCATGCAGAGCCCTTAGAAGCCCTCTCGTGACTTCTGAACTACAATTGCAGTACTCATTGTGCCCCAGAGCTGTTTTTTGGCCCCCCAGATCCCTTAGGCACTATCTAGGTGGCCTGGATCCCCTCCTAAGCTCCTCTTCCTTCCCCAGAGTTGTCTTTTGGCTAGGCACACGCCTGGAGGGCCCCCTCTGGTGCCCCCGGGACTACTCTGGCAGGTTTCCCTCTGCCCCAGAGCTGGATCTTGGCTCCCTAGGCCCCTTCGCACCGCTCTAGAGCGCTCCGCACCACTCTCTGGCTCCTCCTTGCTAGCCAGAGCTGTCCCTTGCTCGTGCTGAGCCCTCGGGAAAGGTCTAGGTGGCCCAGACCCCCTCCAGAGGTCTTCCTTCTCCCCCAGAGTTGCCTTTTGGCTAGGCACACGCCTTGAGGGCCCCCTCTGGTGCCCTCGGGACTACTCTGGCAGGTTTCCCTGTGCCCCAGAACTGTCTTCGGACCCCCCACAGCTCTTAGCACTGCTCTATCCACCTCAGAGCCCCTGGGGAGACCTTTGGCGTGCCCCACAGCACTCTTTTGGCCCTCTGGACCCCTTAGGCACATCTAGGTGGCCCAGACCCCTCCACAGCTCCTCCTCCTTCCCTAGAGTGGGGTTTTGGGTCATGTAAACCCTTGAGGGCCCCCTCTGGTGCCCTCGGGACTACTCTGGCAGGTTTCCCTGTGCCCCAGAACTGTCTTCGGACCCCCCACAGCTCTTAGCACTGCTCTATCCACCTCAGAGCCCCTGGGGAGACCTTTGGCGTGCCCCACAGCACTCTTTTGGCCCTCCGGACCCCTTAGGCACTGTCTAGGTGGCCCAGACCCCTCCTCAGCTCCTCCTCCTTCCCTAGAGTGGGGTTTTGGGTCATGTAAACCCTTGAGGGCCCCCTCTGGTGCCCTCGGGACTACTCTGGCAGGTTTCCCTCTGCCCCAGAGCTGTGTAGGTGCCCCCCACAGCTCTTAGCACTGCTCTATCCAGCTCAGAGCCCCTGGGGAGACCACAGCACTGTTTTGGCCCTCTGGACCCCTTAGGCACTGTCTAGGTGGCCCAGACGCCGTCCTCAGCTCCTCCTCCTTCCCCAGAGTTGTCTTTTGGCTAGGCACACACCTGGAGGGCCCCCTCTGGTGCCCTCGGGACTACTCTGGCAGGTTTCCCTCTGCCCCAGAGCTGGATCTTGGCTCCCTAGGCCCCTTCGCACCGCTCTAGAGCGCTCCGCACCACTCTCTGGCTCCTCCTTGCTAGCCAGAGCTGTCCCTTGCTCGTGCTGAGCCCTCGGGAAAGGTCTAGGTGGCCCAGACCCCCTCCAGAGGTCTTCCTTCTCCCCCAGAGTTGCCTTTTGGCTAGGCACACGCCTTGAGGGCCCCCTCTGGTGCCCTCGGGACTACTCTGGCAGGTTTCCCTGTGCCCCAGAACTGTCTTCGGCCCCCCCACAGCTCTTAGCACTGCTCTATCCACCTCAGAGCCCCTGGGGAGACCTTTGGCGTGCCCCACAGCACTCTTTTGGCCCTCTGGACCCCTTAGGCACTGTCTAGGTGGCCCAGACCCCTCCTCAGCTCCTCCTCCTTCCCTAGAGTGGGGTTTTGGGTCATGTAAACCCTTGAGGGCCCCCTCTGGTGCCCTCGGGACTACTCTGGCAGGTTTCCCTCTGCCCCAGAGCTGTGTAGGTGCCCCCCACAGCTCTTAGCACTGCTCTATCCAGCTCAGAGCCCCTGGGGAGACCACAGCACTGTTTTGGCCCTCTGGACCCCTTAGGCACTGTCTAGGTGGCCCAGACGCCGTCCTCAGCTCCTCCTCCTTCCCCAGAGTTGTCTTTTGGCTAGGCACACGCCTGCAGGGCCCCCTCTGGTGCCCTCGGGACTACTCTGGCAGGTTTCCCTGTGCCCCAGAGCTGGATCTTGGCTCCCTAGGCCCCTTCGCACCGCTCTAGAGCGCTCCGCACCACTCTCTGGCTCCTCCTTGCTAGCCAGAGCTGTCCCTTGCTCGTGCTGAGCCCTCGGGAAAGGTCTAGGTGGCCCAGACCCCCTCCAGAGGTCTTCCTTCTCCCCCAGAGTTGCCTTTTGGCTAGGCACACGCCTTGAGGGCCCCCTCTGGTGCCCTCGGGACTACTCTGGCAGGTTTCCCTGTGCCCCAGAGCTGTCTTCGGCCCCCCCCACAGCTCTTAGCACTGCTCTATCCACCTCAGAGCCCCTGGGGAGACCTTTGGGGTGCCCCAGAGGTGTCTTTTTGCCCCCCAGACCCCTTAGGCACTGTCTAGGTGGCCCAGACCCCTCCTCAGCTCCTCCTCCTTCCCTAGAGTGGGGTTTTGGGTCATGCAAACCCTTGAGGGCCCCCTCTGGTGCCCTCGGGACTACTCTGGCAGGTTTCCCTCTGCCCCAGAGCTGTCTTCGGGCCCCCCAGAACTCTTAGCACTGCTGTCTCCACCTCAGAGCCGCTGGGCAGACTTTTGGGGTGCCCCACAGCACTCTTTTGGCCCTCCGGACCCCTTAGGCACTGTCTAGGTGGCCCAGAGCCCCTCCTCAGCTCCTCCTCCTTCCCTAGAGTGGGGTTTTGGGTCATGTAAACCCTTGAGGGCCCCCTCTGGTGCCCTCGGGACTACTCTGGCAGGTTTCCCTGTGCCCCAGAGCTGTGTAGGTGCCCCCCACAGCTCTTAGCACTGCTGTCTCCACCTCAGAGCCCCTGGGCAGACCTTTGGGGTGCCCCAGAGCTGTGTTGGGGCCCCCCATAGCTCTTAGCACTGCTCTATCCACCTCAGAGCCCCTGCGGAGACCTTTGGCGTGCCCCAGAGCTGTCTTTTGGCTCTCCGGACCCCTTAGGCACTGTCTAGGTGGCCCAGACGCCGTCCTCAGCTCCTCCTCCTTCCCCAGAGTGGCCTTTTGGCTAGGCACACGCCTTGAGGGCCCCCTCTGGTGCCCTCGGGACTACTCTGGCAGGTTTCCCTCTGCCCCAGAGCTGGATCTTGGCTCCCTAGGCCCCTTCGCAACTCTCTAGAGCACCCCGCAACACTCTTTGGCTCCTCCTTGCTAGCCAGAGCTGTCTCTTGCTCGTGCTGAGCCCTCAGGAACGGTCTAGGTGGCCCAGACCCCCTCCTCAGCTCCTCCTCCTTCCCCAGAGTGGTCTTTTGGCTAGGCACACGCCTTGAGGGCCCCCTCTGGGGCCCTCGGCACTACTCTGGCAGGTGTCCCTGTGCCCCAGAGCTGGATCTTGGCTCCCTAGGCCCCTTCGCACTGCTCTAGAGCACTCCGCAGCACTCTTTGGCTCTTCCTTGCTAGCCAGAGATGTCTCTTGCTCGTGCTGAGCCCTTAGGAACGGTCTAGGTGGCCCAGACCCCCTCCTGAGCTCCTCCTCCTTCCCCAGAGTCTCTTTGTGGCCATGCAGAGCCCTTAGAAGCCCTCTCGTGACTTCTGAACTACAATTGCAGTACTCATTGTGCCCCAGAGCTGTTTTTTGGCCCCCCAGATCCCTTAGGCACTATCTAGGTGGCCTGGATCCCCTCCTAAGCTCCTCTTCCTTCCCCAGAGTTGTCTTTTGGCTAGGCACACGCCTGGAGGGCCCCCTCTGGTGCCCCCGGGACTACTCTGGCAGGTTTCCCTCTGCCCCAGAGCTGGATCTTGGCTCCCTAGGCCCCTTCGCACCGCTCTAGAGCGCTCCGCACCACTCTCTGGCTCCTCCTTGCTAGCCAGAGCTGTCCCTTGCTCGTGCTGAGCCCTCGGGAAAGGTCTAGGTGGCCCAGACCCCCTCCAGAGGTCTTCCTTCTCCCCCAGAGTTGCCTTTTGGCTAGGCACACGCCTTGAGGGCCCCCTCTGGTGCCCTCGGGACTACTCTGGCAGGTTTCCCTCTGCCCCAGAACTGTCTTCGGACCCCCCACAGCTCTTAGCACTGCTCTATCCACCTCAGAGCCCCTGGGGAGACCTTTGGCGTGCCCCACAGCACTCTTTTGGCCCTCTGGACCCCTTAGGCACATCTAGGTGGCCCAGACCCCTCCACAGCTCCTCCTCCTTCCCTAGAGTGGGGTTTTGGGTCATGTAAACCCTTGAGGGCCCCCTCTGGTGCCCTCGGGACTACTCTGGCAGGTTTCCCTGTGCCCCAGAACTGTCTTCGGACCCCCCACAGCTCTTAGCACTGCTCTATCCACCTCAGAGCCCCTGGGGAGACCTTTGGCGTGCCCCACAGCACTCTTTTGGCCCTCCGGACCCCTTAGGCACTGTCTAGGTGGCCCAGACCCCTCCTCAGCTCCTCCTCCTTCCCTAGAGTGGGGTTTTGGGTCATGTAAACCCTTGAGGGCCCCCTCTGGTGCCCTCGGGACTACTCTGGCAGGTTTCCCTCTGCCCCAGAGCTGTGTAGGTGCCCCCCACAGCTCTTAGCACTGCTCTATCCAGCTCAGAGCCCCTGGGGAGACCACAGCACTGTTTTGGCCCTCTGGACCCCTTAGGCACTGTCTAGGTGGCCCAGACGCCGTCCTCAGCTCCTCCTCCTTCCCCAGAGTTGTCTTTTGGCTAGGCACACACCTGGAGGGCCCCCTCTGGTGCCCTCGGGACTACTCTGGCAGGTTTCCCTCTGCCCCAGAGCTGGATCTTGGCTCCCTAGGCCCCTTCGCACCGCTCTAGAGCGCTCCGCACCACTCTCTGGCTCCTCCTTGCTAGCCAGAGCTGTCCCTTGCTCGTGCTGAGCCCTCGGGAAAGGTCTAGGTGGCCCAGACCCCCTCCAGAGGTCTTCCTTCTCCCCCAGAGTTGCCTTTTGGCTAGGCACACGCCTTGAGGGCCCCCTCTGCTGCCCTCGGGACTACTCTGGCAGGTTTCCCTGTGCCCCAGAACTGTCTTCGGCCCCCCCACAGCTCTTAGCACTGCTCTATCCACCTCCGAGCCCCTGTGGAGACCTTTGGGGTGCCCCAGAGCAGTCTTTTGGCCCCCCAGACCCCTTAGGCACTGTCTAGGTGGCCCAGATCCCCTCCTGAGCTCCTCCTCCTTCCCCAGAGTGGTCTTTTAGCTAGGCACACGCCTTGAGGGCCCCCTCTGCTGCCCTCGGGACTACTCTGGCAGGTTTCCCTGTGCCCCAGAGCTGTCTTCGGGCCCCCCAGAACTCTTAGCACTGCTGTCTCCACCTCAGAGCCGCTGGGCAGACTTTTGGGGTGCCCCACAGCACTCTTTTGGCCCTCCGGACCCCTTAGGCACTGTCTAGGTGGCCCAGACCCCCTCCTCAGCTCCTCCTCCTTCCCCAGAGTTGTCTTTTGGCTAGGCACACGCCTTGAGGGCCCCCTCTGGGGCCCTCGGGACTACTCTGGCAGGTTTCCCTCTGCCCCAGAGCTGGATCTTGGCTCCCTAGGCCCCTTCGCACTGCTCTAGAGCACTCCGCAGCACTCTTTGGCTCTTCCTTGCTAGCCAGAGATGTCTCTTGCTCGTGCTGAGCCCTTAGGAACGGTCTAGGTGGCCCAGACCCCCTCCTGAGCTCCTCCTCCTTCCCCAGAGTCTCTTTGTGGCCATGCAGAGCCCTTAGAAGCCCTCTCGTGACTTCTGAACTACAATTGCAGTACTCGTTGTGCCCCAGAGCTGTTTTTTGGCCCCCCAGATCCCTTAGGCACTATCTAGGTGGCCCGGATCCCCTCCTAAGCTCCTCTTCCTTCCCCAGAGTTGTCTTTTGGCTAGGCACACGCCTGGAGGGCCCCCTCTGGTGCCCTCGGGACTACTCTGGCAGGTTTCCCTCTGCCCCAGGGCTGGATCTTGGCTCCCTAGGCCCCTTCGCACCGCTCTAGAGCGCTCCGCACCACTCTCTGGCTCCTCCTTGCTAGCCAGAGCTGTCCCTTGCTCGTGCTGAGCCCTCGGGAAAGGTCTAGGTGGCCCAGACCCCCTCCAGAGGTCTTCCTTCTCCCCCAGAGTTGCCTTTTGGCTAGGCACACGCCTTGAGGGCCCCCTCTGGTGCCCTCGGGACTACTCTGGCAGGTTTCCCTGTGCCCCAGAGCTGTCTTCGGCCCCCCCACAGCTCTTAGCACTGCTCTATCCACCTCAGAGCCCCTGCGGAGACCTTTGGCGTGCCCCACAGCACTCTTTTGGCCCTCCGGACCCCTTAGGCACTGTCTAGGTGGCCCAGACCCCTCCTCAGCTCCTCCTCCTTCCCTAGAGTGGGGTTTTGGGTCATGTAAACCCTTGAGGGCCCCCTCTGGTGCCCTCGGGACTACTCTGGCAGGTTTCCCTCTGCCCCAGAGCTGTGTAGGTGCCCCCCACAGCTCTTAGCACTGCTCTATCCACCTCAGAGCCCCTGGGGAGACCACAGCACTGTTTTGGCCCTCTGGACCCCTTAGGCACTGTCTAGGTGGCCCAGAGCCCCTCCTCAGCTCCTCCTCCTTCCCCAGAGTTGTCTTTTGGCTAGGCACACGCCTTGAGGGCCCCCTCTGGTGCCCTCGGGACTACTCTGGCAGGTTTCCCTCTGCCCCAGAGCTGGATCTTGGCTCCCTAGGCCCCTTCGCACCGCTCTAGAGCGCTCTGCACCACTCTCTGGCTCCTCCTTGCTAGCCAGAGCTGTCCCTTGCTCGTGCTGAGCCCTCGGGAAAGGTCTAGGTGGCCCAGACCCCCTCCAGAGGTCTTTCTTCTCCCCCAGAGTTGCCTTTTGGCTAGGCACACGCCTTGAGGGCCCCCTCTGCTGCCCTCGGGACTACTCTGGCAGGTTTCCCTGTGCCCCAGAGCTGTCTTCGGCCCCCCCACAGCGCTTAGCACTGCTCTATCCACCTCAGAGCCCCTGGGGAGACCTTTGGGGTGCCCCAGAGGTGTCTTTTTGCCCCCCAGACCCCTTAGGCACTGTCTAGGTGGCCCAGATCCCCTCCTGAGCTCCTCCTCCTTCCCCAGAGTGGTCTTTTAGCTAGGCACACGCCTTGAGGGCCCCCTCTGCTGCCCTCGGGACTACTCTGGCAGGTTTCCCTGTGCCCCAGAGCTGTCTTCGGGCCCCCCAGAACTCTTAGCACTGCTGTCTCCACCTCAGAGCCCCTGGGCAGACTTTTGGGGTGCCCCACAGCACTCTTTTGGCCCTCCGGACCCCTTAGGCACTGTCTAGGTGGCCCAGAGCCCCTCCTCAGCTCCTCCTCCTTCCCTAGAGTGGGGTTTTGGGTCATGTAAACCCTTGAGGGCCCCCTCTGGTGCCCTTGGGACTACTCTGGCAGGTTTCCCTCTGCCCCAGAGCTGTGTAGGTGCCCCCCACAGCTCTTAGCACTGCTGTCTCCACCTCAGAGCCCCTGGGCAGACCTTTGGGGTGCCCCAGAGCTGTGTTGGGGCCCCCCATAGCTCTTAGCACTGCTCTATCCACCTCAGAGCCCCTGCGGAGACCTTTGGCGTGCCCCAGAGCACTCTTTTGGCTCTCCAGACCCCTTAGGCACTGTCTAGGTGGCCCAGAGCCCCTCCTCAGCTCCTCCTCCTTCCCTAGAGTGGGGTTTTGGGTCATGTAAACCCTTGAGGGCCCCCTCTGGTGCCCTCGGGACTACTCTGGCAGGTTTCCCTCTGCCCCAGAGCTGGATCTTGGCTCCCTAGGCCCCTTTGCACTGCTCTAGAGCACTCCGCAGCACTCTTTGGCTCTTCCTTGCTAGCCAGAGATGTCTCTTGCTCGTGCTGAGCCCTTAGGAACGGTCTAGGTGGCCCAGACCCCCTCCTGAGCTCCTCCTCCTTCCCCAGAGTCTCTTTGTGGCCATGCAGAGCCCTTAGAAGCCCTCTCGTGACTTCTGAACTACAATTGCAGTACTCGTTGTGCCCCAGAGCTGTTTTTTGGCCCCCCAGATCCCTTAGGCACTATCTAGGTGGCCCGGATCCCCTCCTAAGCTCCTCTTCCTTCCCCAGAGTTGTCTTTTGGCTAGGCACACGCCTGGAGGGCCCCCTCTGGTGCCCTCGGGACTACTCTGGCAGGTTTCCCTCTGCCCCAGAGCTGGATCTTGGCTCCCTAGGCCCCTTCGCACCGCTCTAGAGCGCTCCGCACCACTCTCTGGCTCCTCCTTGCTAGCCAGAGCTGTCCCTTGCTCGTGCTGAGCCCTCGGGAAAGGTCTAGGTGGCCCAGACCCCCTCCAGAGGTCTTCCTTCTCCCCCAGAGTTGCCTTTTGGCTAGGCACACGCCTTGAGGGCCCCCTCTGGTGCCCTCGGGACTACTCTGGCAGGTTTCCCTGTGCCCCAGAGCTGTCTTCGGCCCCCCCACAGCTCTTAGCACTGCTCTATCCACCTCAGAGCCCCTGCGGAGACCTTTGGCGTGCCCCACAGCACTCTTTTGGCCCTCCGGACCCCTTAGGCACTGTCTAGGTGGCCCAGACCCCTCCTCAGCTCCTCCTCCTTCCCTAGAGTGGGGTTTTGGGTCATGTAAACCCTTGAGGGCCCCCTCTGGTGCCCTCGGGACTACTCTGGCAGGTTTCCCTCTGCCCCAGAGCTGTGTAGGTGCCCCCCACAGCTCTTAGCACTGCTCTATCCACCTCAGAGCCCCTGGGGAGACCACAGCACTGTTTTGGCCCTCTGGACCCCTTAGGCACTGTCTAGGTGGCCCAGACCCCCTCCTCAGCTCCTCCTCCTTCCCCAGAGTTGTCTTTTGGCTAGGCACACGCCTTGAGGGCCCCCTCTGGTGCCCTCGGGACTACTCTGGCAGGTTTCCCTCTGCCCCAGAGCTGGATCTTGGCTCCCTAGGCCCCTTCGCACCGCTCTAGAGCGCTCTGCACCACTCTCTGGCTCCTCCTTGCTAGCCAGAGCTGTCCCTTGCTCGTGCTGAGCCCTCGGGAAAGGTCTAGGTGGCCCAGACCCCCTCCAGAGGTCTTTCTTCTCCCCCAGAGTTGCCTTTTGGCTAGGCACACGCCTTGAGGGCCCCCTCTGCTGCCCTCGGGACTACTCTGGCAGGTTTCCCTGTGCCCCAGAGCTGTCTTCGGCCCCCCCACAGCGCTTAGCACTGCTCTATCCACCTCAGAGCCCCTGGGGAGACCTTTGGGGTGCCCCAGAGGTGTCTTTTTGCCCCCCAGACCCCTTAGGCACTGTCTAGGTGGCCCAGATCCCCTCCTGAGCTCCTCCTCCTTCCCCAGAGTGGTCTTTTAGCTAGGCACACGCCTTGAGGGCCCCCTCTGCTGCCCTCGGGACTACTCTGGCAGGTTTCCCTGTGCCCCAGAGCTGTCTTCGGGCCCCCCAGAACTCTTAGCACTGCTGTCTCCACCTCAGAGCCCCTGGGCAGACTTTTGGGGTGCCCCACAGCACTCTTTTGGCCCTCCGGACCCCTTAGGCACTGTCTAGGTGGCCCAGACCCCCTCCTCAGCTCCTCCTCCTTCCCTAGAGTGGGGTTTTGGGTCATGTAAACCCTTGAGGGCCCCCTCTGGTGCCCTTGGGACTACTCTGGCAGGTTTCCCTCTGCCCCAGAGCTGTGTAGGTGCCCCCCACAGCTCTTAGCACTGCTGTCTCCACCTCAGAGCCCCTGGGCAGACCTTTGGGGTGCCCCAGAGCTGTGTTGGGGCCCCCCATAGCTCTTAGCACTGCTCTATCCACCTCAGAGCCCCTGCGGAGACCTTTGGCGTGCCCCAGAGCACTCTTTTGGCTCTCCAGACCCCTTAGGCACTGTCTAGGTGGCCCAGAGCCCCTCCTCAGCTCCTCCTCCTTCCCTAGAGTGGGGTTTTGGGTCATGTAAACCCTTGAGGGCCCCCTCTGGTGCCCTCGGGACTACTCTGGCAGGTTTCCCTCTGCCCCAGAGCTGGATCTTGGCTCCCTAGGCCCCTTTGCACTGCTCTAGAGCACTCCGCAGCACTCTTTGGCTCTTCCTTGCTAGCCAGAGATGTCTCTTGCTCGTGCTGAGCCCTTAGGAACGGTCTAGGTGGCCCAGACCCCCTCCTGAGCTCCTCCTCCTTCCCCAGAGTCTCTTTGTGGCCATGCAGAGCCCTTAGAAGCCCTCTCGTGACTTCTGAACTACAATTGCAGTACTCGTTGTGCCCCAGAGCTGTTTTTTGGCCCCCCAGATCCCTTAGGCACTATCTAGGTGGCCCGGATCCCCTCCTAAGCTCCTCTTCCTTCCCCAGAGTTGTCTTTTGGCTAGGCACACGCCTGGAGGGCCCCCTCTGGTGCCCTCGGGACTACTCTGGCAGGTTTCCCTCTGCCCCAGAGCTGGATCTTGGCTCCCTAGGCCCCTTCGCACCGCTCTAGAGCGCTCCGCACCACTCTCTGGCTCCTCCTTGCTAGCCAGAGCTGTCCCTTGCTCGTGCTGAGCCCTCGGGAAAGGTCTAGGTGGCCCAGACCCCCTCCAGAGGTCTTCCTTCTCCCCCAGAGTTGCCTTTTGGCTAGGCACACGCCTTGAGGGCCCCCTCTGGTGCCCTCGGGACTACTCTGGCAGGTTTCCCTGTGCCCCAGAACTGTCTTCGGCCCCCCCACAGCTCTTAGCACTGCTCTATCCACCTCAGAGCCCCTGGGGAGACCTTTGGGGTGCCCCAGAGGTGTCTTTTTGCCCCCCAGACCCCTTAGGCACTGTCTAGGTGGCCCAGATCCCCTCCTGAGCTCCTCCTCCTTCCCCAGAGTGGTCTTTTAGCTAGGCACACGCCTTGAGGGCCCCCTCTGCTGCCCTCGGGACTACTCTGGCAGGTTTCCCTGTGCCCCAGAGCTGTCTTCGGGCCCCCCAGAACTCTTAGCACTGCTGTCTCCACCTCAGAGCCGCTGGGCAGACTTTTGGGGTGCCCCACAGCACTCTTTTGGCCCTCCGGACCCCTTAGGCACTGTCTAGGTGGCCCAGACCCCCTCCTCAGCTCCTCCTCCTTCCCTAGAGTGGGGTTTTGGGTCATGTAAACCCTTGAGGGCCCCCTCTGGTGCCCTTGGGACTACTCTGGCAGGTTTCCCTCTGCCCCAGAGCTGTGTAGGTGCCCCCCACAGCTCTTAGCACTGCTGTCTCCACCTCAGAGCCCCTGGGGAGACCACAGCACTGTTTTGGCCCTCTGGACCCCTTAGGCACTGTCTAGGTGGCCCAGACGCCGTCCTCAGCTCCTCCTCCTTCCCCAGAGTGGTCTTTTGGCTAGGCACACGCCTTGAGGGCCCCCTCTGGGGCCCTCGGCACTACTCTGGCAGGTGTCCCTGTGCCCCAGAGCTGGATCTTGGCTCCCTAGGCCCCTTCGCACTGCTCTAGAGCACTCCGCAGCACTCTTTGGCTCTTCCTTGCTAGCCAGAGATGTCTCTTGCTCGTGCTGAGCCCTTAGGAACGGTCTAGGTGGCCCAGACCCCCTCCTGAGCTCCTCCTCCTTCCCCAGAGTCTCTTTGTGGCCATGCAGAGCCCTTAGAAGCCCTCTCATGACTTCTGAACTACAATTGCAGTACTCATTGTGCCCCAGAGCTGTTTTTTGGCCCCCCAGATCCCTTAGGCACTATCTAGGTGGCCCGGATCCCCTCCTAAGCTCCTCTTCCTTCCCCAGAGTTGTCTTTTGGCTAGGCACACGCCTGGAGGGCCCCCTCTGGTGCCCCCGGGACTACTCTGGCAGGTTTCCCTCTGCCCCAGAGCTGGATCTTGGCTCCCTAGGCCCCTTCGCACCGCTCTAGAGCGCTCCGCACCACTCTCTGGCTCCTCCTTGCTAGCCAGAGCTGTCCCTTGCTCGTGCTGAGCCCTCGGGAAAGGTCTAGGTGGCCCAGACCCCCTCCAGAGGTCTTCCTTCTCCCCCAGAGTTGCCTTTTGGCTAGGCACACGCCTTGAGGGCCCCCTCTGGTGCCCTCGGGACTACTCTGGCAGGTTTCCCTGTGCCCCAGAACTGTCTTCGGACCCCCCACAGCTCTTAGCACTGCTCTATCCACCTCAGAGCCCCTGGGGAGACCTTTGGCGTGCCCCACAGCACTCTTTTGGCCCTCTGGACCCCTTAGGCACTGTCTAGGTGGCCCAGACCCCTCCTCAGCTCCTCCTCCTTCCCTAGAGTGGGGTTTTGGGTCATGTAAACCCTTGAGGGCCCCCTCTGGTGCCCTCGGGACTACTCTGGCAGGTTTCCCTCTGCCCCAGAGCTGTGTAGGTGCCCCCCACAGCTCTTAGCACTGCTCTATCCAGCTCAGAGCCCCTGGGGAGACCACAGCACTGTTTTGGCCCTCTGGACCCCTTAGGCACTGTCTAGGTGGCCCAGACGCCGTCCTCAGCTCCTCCTCCTTCCCCAGAGTTGTCTTTTGGCTAGGCACACGCCTGGAGGGCCCCCTCTGGTGCCCTCGGGACTACTCTGGCAGGTTTCCCTCTGCCCCAGAGCTGGATCTTGGCTCCCTAGGCCCCTTCGCACCGCTCTAGAGCGCTCCGCACCACTCTCTGGCTCCTCCTTGCTAGCCAGAGCTGTCCCTTGCTCGTGCTGAGCCCTCGGGAAAGGTCTAGGTGGCCCAGACCCCCTCCAGAGGTCTTCCTTCTCCCCCAGAGTTGCCTTTTGGCTAGGCACACGCCTTGAGGGCCCCCTCTGGTGCCCTCGGGACTACTCTGGCAGGTTTCCCTGTGCCCCAGAGCTGTCTTCGGCCCCCCCCACAGCTCTTAGCACTGCTCTATCCACCTCAGAGCCCCTGGGGAGACCTTTGGCGTGCCCCAGAGGTGTCTTTTTGCCCCCCAGACCCCTTAGGCACTGTCTAGGTGGCCCAGAGCCCCTCCTCAGCTCCTCCTCCTTCCCTAGAGTGGGGTTTTGGGTCATGCAAACCCTTGAGGGCCCCCTCTGGTGCCCTTGGGACTACTCTGGCAGGTTTCCCTCTGCCCCAGAGCTGTGTAGGTGCCCCCCACAGCTCTTAGCACTGCTGTCTCCACCTCAGAGCCCCTGGGCAGACCTTTGGGGTGCCCCAGAGCTGTGTTGGGGCCCCCCATAGCTCTTAGCACTGCTCTATCCACCTCAGAGCCCCTGCGGAGACCTTTGGCGTGCCCCAGAGCACTCTTTTGGCTCTCCAGACCCCTTAGGCACTGTCTAGGTGGCCCAGAGCCCCTCCTCAGCTCCTCCTCCTTCCCTAGAGTGGGGTTTTGGGTCATGTAAACCCTTGAGGGCCCCCTCTGGTGCCCTCGGGACTACTCTGGCAGGTTTCCCTCTGCCCCAGAGCTGTGTAGGTGCCCCCCACAGCTCTTAGCACTGCTGTCTCCACCTCAGAGCCCCTGGGCAGACCTTTGGGGTGCCCCAGAGCTTTGTTGGGGCCCCCCATAGCTCTTAGCACTGCTCTATCCACCTCAGAGCCCCTGCGGAGACCTTTGGCGTGCCCCAGAGCTGTCTTTTGGCTCTCCGGACCCCTTAGGCACTGTCTAGGTGGCCCAGACCCCTCCTCAGCTCCTCCTCCTTCCCTAGAGTGGGGTTTTGGGTCATGTAAACCCTTGAGGGCCCCCTCTGGTGCCCTCGGGACTACTCTGGCAGGTTTCCCTCTGCCCCAGAGCTGTGTAGGTGCCCCCCACAGCTCTTAGCACTGCTCTATCCAGCTCAGAGCCCCTGGGGAGACCACAGCACTGTTTTGGCCCTCTGGACCCCTTAGGCACTGTCTAGGTGGCCCAGACGCCGTCCTCAGCTCCTCCTCCTTCCCCAGAGTTGTCTTTTGGCTAGGCACACGCCTGCAGGGCCCCCTCTGGTGCCCTCGGGACTACTCTGGCAGGTTTCCCTCTGCCCCAGAGCTGGATCTTGGCTCCCTAGGCCCCTTCGCACCGCTCTAGAGCGCTCCGCACCACTCTCTGGCTCCTCCTTGCTAGCCAGAGCTGTCCCTTGCTCGTGCTGAGCCCTCGGGAAAGGTCTAGGTGGCCCAGACCCCCTCCAGAGGTCTTCCTTCTCCCCCAGAGTTGCCTTTTGGCTAGGCACACGCCTTGAGGGCCCCCTCTGGTGCCCTCGGGACTACTCTGGCAGGTTTCCCTGTGCCCCAGAGCTGTCTTCGGCCCCCCCCACAGCTCTTAGCACTGCTCTATCCACCTCAGAGCCCCTGGGGAGACCTTTGGGGTGCCCCAGAGGTGTCTTTTTGCCCCCCAGACCCCTTAGGCACTGTCTAGGTGGCCCAGAGCCCCTCCTCAGCTCCTCCTCCTTCCCTAGAGTGGGGTTTTGGGTCATGCAAACCCTTGAGAGCCCCCTCTGGTGCCCTTGGGACTACTCTGGCAGGTTTCCCTCTGCCCCAGAGCTGTGTAGGTGCCCCCCACAGCTCTTAGCACTGCTGTCTCCACCTCAGAGCCCCTGGGCAGACCTTTGGGGTGCCCCAGAGCTGTGTTGGGGCCCCCCATAGCTCTTAGCACTGCTCTATCCACCTCAGAGCCCCTGCGGAGACCTTTGGCGTGCCCCACAGCACTCTTTTGGCCCTCCGGACCCCTTAGGCACTGTCTAGGTGGCCCAGACCCCCTCCTCAGCTCCTCCTCCTTCCCTAGAGTGGGGTTTTGGGTCATGCAAACCCTTGAGGGCCCCCTCTGGTGCCCTCGGGACTACTCTGGCAGGTTTCCCTGTGCCCCAGAGCTGTGTAGGTGCCCCCCACAGCTCTTAGCACTGCTGTCTCCACCTCAGAGCCCCTGGGCAGACCTTTGGGGTGCCCCAGAGCTTTGTTGGGGCCCCCCATAGCTCTTAGCACTGCTCTATCCACCTCAGAGCCCCTGCGGAGACCTTTGGCGTGCCCCAGAGCTATCTTTTGGCTCTCCGGACCCCTTAGGCACTGTCTAGGTGGCCCAGACGCCGTCCTCAGCTCCTCCTCCTTCCCCAGAGTTGTCTTTTGGCTAGGCACACGCCTTGAGGGCCCCCTCTGGGGCCCTCGGCACTACTCTGGAAGGTGTCCCTGTGCCCCAGAGCTGGATCTTGGCTCCCTAGGCCCCTTTGCACTGCTCTAGAGCACTCCGCAGCACTCTTTGGCTCTTCCTTGCTAGCCAGAGCTGTCTCTTGCTCGTGCTGAGCCCTTAGGAACGGTCTAGGTGGCCCAGACCCCCTCCTGAGCTCCTCCTCCTTCCCCAGAGTCTCTTTGTGGCCATGCAGAGCCCTTAGAAGCCCTCTCGTGACTTCTGAACTACAATTGCAGTACTCATTGTGCCCCAGAGCTGTTTTTTGGCCCCCCAGATCCCTTAGGCACTATCTAGGTGGCCCGGATCCCCTCCTAAGCTCCTCTTCCTTCCCCAGAGTTGTCTTTTGGCTAGGCACACGCCTTGAGGGCCCCCTCTGGTGCCCTCGGGACTACTCTGGCAGGTTTCCCTCTGCCCCAGAGCTGGATCTTGGCTCCCTAGGCCCCTTCGCACCGCTCTAGAGCGCTCCGCACCACTCTCTGGCTCCTCCTTGCTAGCCAGAGCTGTCCCTTGCTCGTGCTGAGCCCTCGGGAAAGGTCTAGGTGGCCCAGACCCCCTCCAGAGGTCTTCCTTCTCCCCCAGAGTTGCCTTTTGGCTAGGCACACGCCTTGAGGGCCCCCTCTGGTGCCCTCGGGACTACTCTGGCAGGTTTCCCTGTGCCCCAGAGCTGTCTTCGGCCCCCCCCACAGCTCTTAGCACTGCTCTATCCACCTCCGAGCCCCTGTGGAGACCTTTGGGGTGCCCCAGAGCAGTCTTTTGGCCCCCCAGACCCCTTAGGCACTGTCTAGGTGGCCCAGATCCCCTCCTGAGCTCCTCCTCCTTCCCCAGAGTGGTCTTTTAGCTAGGCACACGCCTTGAGGGCCCCCTCTGCTGCCCTCGGGACTACTCTGGCAGGTTTCCCTGTGCCCCAGAGCTGTCTTCGGGCCCCCCAGAACTCTTAGCACTGCTCTATCCACCTCAGAGCCGCTGGGCAGACTTTTGGGGTGCCCCACAGCACTCTTTTGGCCCTCCGGACCCCTTAGGCACTGTCTAGGTGGCCCAGACCCCCTCCTCAGCTCCTCCTCCTTCCCTAGAGTGGGGTTTTGGGTCATGTAAACCCTTGAGGGCCCCCTCTGGTGCCCTCGGGACTACTCTGGCAGGATTCCCTCTGCCCCAGAGCTGTTTTCGGGGCCCACAGAGCTCTTAGCACTGCTCTCTCCACCTCAGAGCCCCTGGGGAGACCTTTGGGGTGCCCCAGAGCTGTCTTTTTGCCCTCCAGACCCCTTAGGCACTGTCTAGGTGGCCCAGAGCCCCTCCTCAGCTCCTCTTCCTTCCCCAGAGTGGCCTTTTGGCTAGGCACACGCCTTGAGGGCCCCCTCTGGTGCCCTCGGGACTGCTCTGGCAGGTTTCCCTGTGCCCCAGAGCTGTCTTCGGGCCCCCCACAGCTCTTAGCACTGCTCTATCCACCTCAGAGCCCTTGCGGAGACCTTTGGCGTGCCCCAGAGCAGTCTTTCTGCCCTCCAGACCCCTTAGGCACTGTCTAGGTGGCCCAGACCCCCTCCTCAGCTCCTCCTCCTTCCCCAGAGTTGTCTTTTGGCTAGGCACACGCCTTGAGGGCCCCCTCTGGGGCCCTCGGCACTACTCTGGCAGGTTTCCCTCTGCCCCAGAGCTGGATCTTGGCTCCCTAGGCCCCTTTGCACTGCTCTAGAGCACTCCGCAGCACTCTTTGGCTCTTCCTTGCTAGCCAGAGATGTCTCTTGCTCGTGCTGAGCCCTTAGGAACGGTCTAGGTGGCCCAGACCCCCTCCTGAGCTCCTCCTCCTTCCCCAGAGTCTCTTTGTGGCCATGCAGAGCCCTTAGAAGCCCTCTCGTGACTTCTGAACTACAATTGCAGTACTCGTTGTGCCCCAGAGCTGTTTTTTGGCCCCCCAGATCCCTTAGGCACTGTCTAGGTGGCCCGGATCCCCTCCTAAGCTCCTCTTCCTTCCCCAGAGTTGTCTTTTGGCTAGGCACACGCCTGCAGGGCCCCCTCTGGTGCCCCCGGGACTACTCTGGCAGGTTTCCCTCTGCCCCAGAGCTGGATCTTGGCTCCCTAGGCCCCTTCGCACCGCTCTAGAGCGCTCCGCACCACTCTCTGGCTCCTCCTTGCTAGCCAGAGCTGTCCCTTGCTCGTGCTGAGCCCTCGGGAAAGGTCTAGGTGGCCCAGACCCCCTCCAGAGGTCTTCCTTCTCCCCCAGAGTTGCCTTTTGGCTAGGCACACGCCTTGAGGGCCCCCTCTGGTGCCCTCGGGACTACTCTGGCAGGTTTCCCTGTGCCCCAGAGCTGTCTTCGGCCCCCCCACAGCGCTTAGCACTGCTCTATCCACCTCAGAGCCCCTGGGGAGACCTTTGGGGTGCCCCAGAGGTGTCTTTTTGCCCCCCAGACCCCTTAGGCACTGTCTAGGTGGCCCAGATCCCCTCCTGAGCTCCTCCTCCTTCCCCAGAGTGGTCTTTTAGCTAGGCACACGCCTTGAGGGCCCCCTCTGCTGCCCTCGGGACTACTCTGGCAGGTTTCCCTGTGCCCCAGAGCTGTCTTCGGGCCCCCCAGAACTCTTAGCACTGCTGTCTCCACCTCAGAGCCGCTGGGCAGACTTTTGGGGTGCCCCACAGCACTCTTTTGGCCCTCCGGACCCCTTAGGCACTGTCTAGGTGGCCCAGAGCCCCTCCTCAGCTCCTCCTCCTTCCCTAGAGTGGGGTTTTGGGTCATGTAAACCCTTGAGGGCCCCCTCTGGTGCCCTTGGGACTACTCTGGCAGGTTTCCCTCTGCCCCAGAGCTGTGTAGGTGCCCCCCACAGCTCTTAGCACTGCTGTCTCCACCTCAGAGCCCCTGGGGAGACCACAGCACTGTTTTGGCCCTCTGGACCCCTTAGGCACTGTCTAGGTGGCCCAGACGCCGTCCTCAGCTCCTCCTCCTTCCCCAGAGTGGTCTTTTGGCTAGGCACACGCCTTGAGGGCCCCCTCTGGGGCCCTCGGCACTACTCTGGCAGGTGTCCCTGTGCCCCAGAGCTGGATCTTGGCTCCCTAGGCCCCTTCGCACTGCTCTAGAGCACTCCGCAGCACTCTTTGGCTCTTCCTTGCTAGCCAGAGATGTCTCTTGCTCGTGCTGAGCCCTTAGGAACGGTCTAGGTGGCCCAGACCCCCTCCTGAGCTCCTCCTCCTTCCCCAGAGTCTCTTTGTGGCCATGCAGAGCCCTTAGAAGCCCTCTCGTGACTTCTGAACTACAATTGCAGTACTCGTTGTGCCCCAGAGCTGTTTTTTGGCCCCCCAGATCCCTTAGGCACTATCTAGGTGGCCCGGATCCCCTCCTAAGCTCCTCTTCCTTCCCCAGAGTTGTCTTTTGGCTAGGCACACACCTGGAGGGCCCCCTCTGGTGCCCTCGGGACTACTCTGGCAGGTTTCCCTCTGCCCCAGAGCTGGATCTTGGCTCCCTAGGCCCCTTCGCACCGCTCTAGAGCGCTCCGCACCACTCTCTGGCTCCTCCTTGCTAGCCAGAGCTGTCCCTTGCTCGTGCTGAGCCCTCGGGAAAGGTCTAGGTGGCCCAGACCCCCTCCAGAGGTCTTCCTTCTCCCCCAGAGTTGCCTTTTGGCTAGGCACACGCCTTGAGGGCCCCCTCTGGTGCCCTCGGGACTACTCTGGCAGGTTTCCCTGTGCCCCAGAGCTGTCTTCGGCCCCCCCACAGCTCTTAGCACTGCTCTATCCACCTCAGAGCCCCTGGGGAGACCTTTGGCGTGCCCCACAGCACTCTTTTGGCCCTCTGGACCCCTTAGGCACTGTCTAGGTGGCCCAGACCCCTCCTCAGCTCCTCCTCCTTCCCTAGAGTGGGGTTTTGGGTCATGTAAACCCTTGAGGGCCCCCTCTGGTGCCCTCGGGACTACTCTGGCAGGTTTCCCTCTGCCCCAGAGCTGTGTAGGTGCCCCCCACAGCTCTTAGCACTGCTCTATCCAGCTCAGAGCCCCTGGGGAGACCACAGCACTGTTTTGGCCCTCTGGACCCCTTAGACACTGTCTAGGTGGCCCAGACGCCGTCCTCAGCTCCTCCTCCTTCCCCAGAGTTGTCTTTTGGCTAGGCACACGCCTGGAGGGCCCCCTCTGCTGCCCTCGGGACTACTCTGGCAGGTTTCCCTCTGCCCCAGAGCTGGATCTTGGCTCCCTAGGCCCCTTCGCACCGCTCTAGAGCGCTCCGCACCACTCTCTGGCTCCTCCTTGCTAGCCAGAGCTGTCCCTTGCTCGTGCTGAGCCCTCGGGAAAGGTCTAGGTGGCCCAGACCCCCTCCAGAGGTCTTCCTTCTCCCCCAGAGTTGCCTTTTGGCTAGGCACACGCCTTGAGGGCCCCCTCTGGTGCCCTCGGGACTACTCTGGCAGGTTTCCCTGTGCCCCAGAGCTGTCTTCGGCCCCCCCACAGCTCTTAGCACTGCTCTATCCACCTCAGAGCCCCTGGGGAGACCTTTGGGGTGCCCCAGAGCAGTCTTTTGGCCCCCCAGACCCCTTAGGCACTGTCTAGGTGGCCCAGATCCCCTCCTGAGCTCCTCCTCCTTCCCCAGAGTGGTCTTTTAGCTAGGCACACGCCTTGAGGGCCCCCTCTGCTGCCCTCGGGACTACTCTGGCAGGTTTCCCTGTGCCCCAGAGCTGTCTTCGGGCCCCCCAGAACTCTTAGCACTGCTCTATCCACCTCAGAGCCGCTGGGCAGACTTTTGGGGTGCCCCACAGCACTCTTTTGGCCCTCCGGACCCCTTAGGCACTGTCTAGGTGGCCCAGACCCCCTCCTCAGCTCCTCCTCCTTCCCTAGAGTGGGGTTTTGGGTCATGTAAACCCTTGAGGGCCCCCTCTGGTGCCCTCGGGACTACTCTGGCAGGATTCCCTCTGCCCCAGAGCTGTTTTCGGGGCCCACAGAGCTCTTAGCACTGCTCTCTCCACCTCAGAGCCCCTGGGGAGACCTTTGGGGTGCCCCAGAGCTGTCTTTTTGCCCTCCAGACCCCTTAGGCACTGTCTAGGTGGCCCAGAGCCCCTCCTCAGCTCCTCTTCCTTCCCCAGAGTGGCCTTTTGGCTAGGCACACGCCTTGAGGGCCCCCTCTGGTGCCCTCGGGACTGCTCTGGCAGGTTTCCCTGTGCCCCAGAGCTGTCTTCGGGCCCCCCACAGCTCTTAGCACTGCTCTATCCACCTCAGAGCCCTTGCGGAGACCTTTGGCGTGCCCCAGAGCAGTCTTTCTGCCCTCCAGACCCCTTAGGCACTGTCTAGGTGGCCCAGACCCCCTCCTCAGCTCCTCCTCCTTCCCCAGAGTTGTCTTTTGGCTAGGCACACGCCTTGAGGGCCCCCTCTGGGGCCCTCGGCACTACTCTGGCAGGTTTCCCTCTGCCCCAGAGCTGGATCTTGGCTCCCTAGGCCCCTTTGCACTGCTCTAGAGCACTCCGCAGCACTCTTTGGCTCTTCCTTGCTAGCCAGAGATGTCTCTTGCTCGTGCTGAGCCCTTAGGAACGGTCTAGGTGGCCCAGACCCCCTCCTGAGCTCCTCCTCCTTCCCCAGAGTCTCTTTGTGGCCATGCAGAGCCCTTAGAAGCCCTCTCGTGACTTCTGAACTACAATTGCAGTACTCGTTGTGCCCCAGAGCTGTTTTTTGGCCCCCCAGATCCCTTAGGCACTGTCTAGGTGGCCCGGATCCCCTCCTAAGCTCCTCTTCCTTCCCCAGAGTTGTCTTTTGGCTAGGCACACGCCTGCAGGGCCCCCTCTGGTGCCCCCGGGACTACTCTGGCAGGTTTCCCTCTGCCCCAGAGCTGGATCTTGGCTCCCTAGGCCCCTTCGCACCGCTCTAGAGCGCTCCGCACCACTCTCTGGCTCCTCCTTGCTAGCCAGAGCTGTCCCTTGCTCGTGCTGAGCCCTCGGGAAAGGTCTAGGTGGCCCAGACCCCCTCCAGAGGTCTTCCTTCTCCCCCAGAGTTGCCTTTTGGCTAGGCACACGCCTTGAGGGCCCCCTCTGGTGCCCTCGGGACTACTCTGGCAGGTTTCCCTGTGCCCCAGAGCTGTCTTCGGCCCCCCCACAGCGCTTAGCACTGCTCTATCCACCTCAGAGCCCCTGGGGAGACCTTTGGGGTGCCCCAGAGGTGTCTTTTTGCCCCCCAGACCCCTTAGGCACTGTCTAGGTGGCCCAGATCCCCTCCTGAGCTCCTCCTCCTTCCCCAGAGTGGTCTTTTAGCTAGGCACACGCCTTGAGGGCCCCCTCTGCTGCCCTCGGGACTACTCTGGCAGGTTTCCCTGTGCCCCAGAGCTGTCTTCGGGCCCCCCAGAACTCTTAGCACTGCTGTCTCCACCTCAGAGCCGCTGGGCAGACTTTTGGGGTGCCCCACAGCACTCTTTTGGCCCTCCGGACCCCTTAGGCACTGTCTAGGTGGCCCAGAGCCCCTCCTCAGCTCCTCCTCCTTCCCTAGAGTGGGGTTTTGGGTCATGTAAACCCTTGAGGGCCCCCTCTGGTGCCCTTGGGACTACTCTGGCAGGTTTCCCTCTGCCCCAGAGCTGTGTAGGTGCCCCCCACAGCTCTTAGCACTGCTGTCTCCACCTCAGAGCCCCTGGGGAGACCACAGCACTGTTTTGGCCCTCTGGACCCCTTAGGCACTGTCTAGGTGGCCCAGACGCCGTCCTCAGCTCCTCCTCCTTCCCCAGAGTGGTCTTTTGGCTAGGCACACGCCTTGAGGGCCCCCTCTGGGGCCCTCGGCACTACTCTGGCAGGTGTCCCTGTGCCCCAGAGCTGGATCTTGGCTCCCTAGGCCCCTTCGCACTGCTCTAGAGCACTCCGCAGCACTCTTTGGCTCTTCCTTGCTAGCCAGAGATGTCTCTTGCTCGTGCTGAGCCCTTAGGAACGGTCTAGGTGGCCCAGACCCCCTCCTGAGCTCCTCCTCCTTCCCCAGAGTCTCTTTGTGGCCATGCAGAGCCCTTAGAAGCCCTCTCGTGACTTCTGAACTACAATTGCAGTACTCGTTGTGCCCCAGAGCTGTTTTTTGGCCCCCCAGATCCCTTAGGCACTATCTAGGTGGCCCGGATCCCCTCCTAAGCTCCTCTTCCTTCCCCAGAGTTGTCTTTTGGCTAGGCACACACCTGGAGGGCCCCCTCTGGTGCCCTCGGGACTACTCTGGCAGGTTTCCCTCTGCCCCAGAGCTGGATCTTGGCTCCCTAGGCCCCTTCGCACCGCTCTAGAGCGCTCCGCACCACTCTCTGGCTCCTCCTTGCTAGCCAGAGCTGTCCCTTGCTCGTGCTGAGCCCTCGGGAAAGGTCTAGGTGGCCCAGACCCCCTCCAGAGGTCTTCCTTCTCCCCCAGAGTTGCCTTTTGGCTAGGCACACGCCTTGAGGGCCCCCTCTGGTGCCCTCGGGACTACTCTGGCAGGTTTCCCTGTGCCCCAGAGCTGTCTTCGGCCCCCCCACAGCTCTTAGCACTGCTCTATCCACCTCAGAGCCCCTGGGGAGACCTTTGGCGTGCCCCACAGCACTCTTTTGGCCCTCTGGACCCCTTAGGCACTGTCTAGGTGGCCCAGACCCCTCCTCAGCTCCTCCTCCTTCCCTAGAGTGGGGTTTTGGGTCATGTAAACCCTTGAGGGCCCCCTCTGGTGCCCTCGGGACTACTCTGGCAGGTTTCCCTCTGCCCCAGAGCTGTGTAGGTGCCCCCCACAGCTCTTAGCACTGCTCTATCCAGCTCAGAGCCCCTGGGGAGACCACAGCACTGTTTTGGCCCTCTGGACCCCTTAGACACTGTCTAGGTGGCCCAGACGCCGTCCTCAGCTCCTCCTCCTTCCCCAGAGTTGTCTTTTGGCTAGGCACACGCCTGGAGGGCCCCCTCTGCTGCCCTCGGGACTACTCTGGCAGGTTTCCCTCTGCCCCAGAGCTGGATCTTGGCTCCCTAGGCCCCTTCGCACCGCTCTAGAGCGCTCCGCACCACTCTCTGGCTCCTCCTTGCTAGCCAGAGCTGTCCCTTGCTCGTGCTGAGCCCTCGGGAAAGGTCTAGGTGGCCCAGACCCCCTCCAGAGGTCTTCCTTCTCCCCCAGAGTTGCCTTTTGGCTAGGCACACGCCTTGAGGGCCCCCTCTGGTGCCCTCGGGACTACTCTGGCAGGTTTCCCTGTGCCCCAGAGCTGTCTTCGGCCCCCCCACAGCTCTTAGCACTGCTCTATCCACCTCAGAGCCCCTGGGGAGACCTTTGGGGTGCCCCAGAGCAGTCTTTTGGCCCCCCAGACCCCTTAGGCACTGTCTAGGTGGCCCAGATCCCCTCCTGAGCTCCTCCTCCTTCCCCAGAGTGGTCTTTTAGCTAGGCACACGCCTGGAGGGCCCCCTCTGCTGCCCTCGGGACTACTCTGGCAGGTTTCCCTGTGCCCCAGAGCTGTCTTCGGGCCCCCCAGAACTCTTAGCACTGCTGTCTCCACCTCAGAGCCGCTGGGCAGACTTTTGGGGTGCCCCACAGCACTCTTTTGGCCCTCCGGACCCCTTAGGCACTGTCTAGGTGGCCCAGACCCCCTCCTCAGCTCCTCCTCCTTCCCTAGAGTGGGGTTTTGGGTCATGTAAACCCTTGAGGGCCCCCTCTGGTGCCCTTGGGACTACTCTGGCAGGTTTCCCTCTGCCCCAGAGCTGTGTAGGTGCCCCCCACAGCTCTTAGCACTGCTGTCTCCACCTCAGAGCCCCTGGGCAGACCTTTGGGGTGCCCCAGAGCTGTGTTGGGGCCCCCCATAGCTCTTAGCACTGCTCTATCCACCTCAGAGCCCCTGCGGAGACCTTTGGCGTGCCCCAGAGCACTCTTTTGGCTCTCCAGACCCCTTAGGCACTGTCTAGGTGGCCCAGAGCCCCTCCTCAGCTCCTCCTCCTTCCCTAGAGTGGGGTTTTGGGTCATGTAAACCCTTGAGGGCCCCCTCTGGTGCCCTCGGGACTACTCTGGCAGGTTTCCCTCTGCCCCAGAGCTGGATCTTGGCTCCCTAGGCCCCTTTGCACTGCTCTATCCAGCACTCCGCAGCACTCTTTGGCTCTTCCTTGCTAGCCAGAGATGTCTCTTGCTCGTGCTGAGCCCTTAGGAATGGTCTAGGTGGCCCAGACCCCCTCCTGAGCTCCTCCTCCTTCCCCAGAGTCTCTTTGTGGCCATGCAGAGCCCTTAGAAGCCCTCTCGTGACTTCTGAACTACAATTGCAGTACTCGTTGTGCCCCAGAGCTGTTTTTTGGCCCCCCAGATCCCTTAGGCACTATCTAGGTGGCCCGGATCCCCTCCTAAGCTCCTCTTCCTTCCCCAGAGTTGTCTTTTGGCTAGGCACACGCCTGGAGGGCCCCCTCTGGTGCCCCCGGGACTACTCTGGCAGGTTTCCCTCTGCCCCAGAGCTGGATCTTGGCTCCCTAGGCCCCTTCGCACCGCTCTAGAGCGCTCCGCACCACTCTCTGGCTCCTCCTTGCTAGCCAGAGCTGTCCCTTGCTCGTGCTGAGCCCTCGGGAAAGGTCTAGGTGGCCCAGACCCCCTCCAGAGGTCTTCCTTCTCCCCCAGAGTTGCCTTTTGGCTAGGCACACGCCTTGAGGGCCCCCTCTGGTGCCCTCGGGACTACTCTGGCAGGTTTCCCTGTGCCCCAGAGCTGTCTTCGGCCCCCCCACAGCTCTTAGCACTGCTCTATCCACCTCAGAGCCCCTGGGGAGACCTTTGGCGTGCCCCACAGCACTCTTTTGGCCCTCTGGACCCCTTAGGCACTGTCTAGGTGGCCCAGACCCCTCCTCAGCTCCTCCTCCTTCCCTAGAGTGGGGTTTTGGGTCATGTAAACCCTTGAGGGCCCCCTCTGGTGCCCTCGGGACTACTCTGGCAGGTTTCCCTCTGCCCCAGAGCTGTGTAGGTGCCCCCCACAGCTCTTAGCACTGCTCTATCCAGCTCAGAGCCCCTGGGGAGACCACAGCACTGTTTTGGCCCTCTGGACCCCTTAGGCACTGTCTAGGTGGCCCAGACGCCGTCCTCAGCTCCTCCTCCTTCCCCAGAGTTGTCTTTTGGCTAGGCACACGCCTTGAGGGCCCCCTCTGCTGCCCTCGGGACTACTCTGGCAGGTTTCCCTCTGCCCCAGAGCTGGATCTTGGCTCCCTAGGCCCCTTCGCACCGCTCTAGAGCGCTCCGCACCACTCTCTGGCTCCTCCTTGCTAGCCAGAGCTGTCCCTTGCTCGTGCTGAGCCCTCGGGAAAGGTCTAGGTGGCCCAGACCCCCTCCAGAGGTCTTCCTTCTCCCCCAGAGTTGCCTTTTGGCTAGGCACACGCCTTGAGGGCCCCCTCTGGTGCCCTCGGGACTACTCTGGCAGGTTTCCCTGTGCCCCAGAGCTGTCTTCGGCCCCCCCCACAGCTCTTAGCACTGCTCTATCCACCTCAGAGCCCCTGGGGAGACCTTTGGGGTGCCCCAGAGGTGTCTTTTTGCCCCCCAGACCCCTTAGGCACTGTCTAGGTGGCCCAGAGCCCCTCCTCAGCTCCTCCTCCTTCCCTAGAGTGGGGTTTTGGGTCATGCAAACCCTTGAGGGCCCCCTCTGGTGCCCTTGGGACTACTCTGGCAGGTTTCCCTCTGCCCCAGAGCTGTGTAGGTGCCCCCCACAGCTCTTAGCACTGCTGTCTCCACCTCAGAGCCCCTGGGCAGACCTTTGGGGTGCCCCAGAGCTGTGTTGGGGCCCCCCATAGCTCTTAGCACTGCTCTATCCACCTCAGAGCCCCTGCGGAGACCTTTGGCGTGCCCCACAGCACTCTTTTGGCTCTCCAGACCCCTTAGGCACTGTCTAGGTGGCCCAGAGCCTCTCCTCAGCTCCTCCTCCTTCCCTAGAGTGGGATTTTGGGTCATGTAAACCCTTGAGGGCCCCCTCTGGTGCCCTCGGGACTACTCTGGCAGGTTTCCCTGTGCCCCAGAGCTGTGTAGGTGCCCCCCACAGCTCTTAGCACTGCTGTCTCCACCTCAGAGCCCCTGGGCAGACCTTTGGGGTGCCCCAGAGCTTTGTTGGGGCCCCCCATAGCTCTTAGCACTGCTCTATCCACCTCAGAGCCCCTGCGGAGACCTTTGGCGTGCCCCAGAGCTGTCTTTTGGCTCTCCGGACCCCTTAGGCACTGTCTAGGTGGCCCAGAGCCCCTCCTCAGCTCCTCCTCCTTCCCTAGAGTGGGGTTTTGGGTCATGCAAACCCTTGAGGGCCCCCTCTGGTGCCCTCGGGACTACTCTGGCAGGTTTCCCTCTGCCCCAGAGCTGTGTAGGTGCCCCCCACAGCTCTTAGCACTGCTCTATCCAGCTCAGAGCCCCTGGGCAGACCTTTGGGGTGCCCCAGAGCTGTGTTGGGGCCCCCCATAGCTCTTAGCACTGCTCTATCCACCTCAGAGCCCCTGCGGAGACCTTTGGCGTGCCCCACAGCACTCTTTTGGCTCTCCAGACCCCTTAGGCACTGTCTAGGTGGCCCAGAGCCTCTCCTCAGCTCCTCCTCCTTCCCTAGAGTGGGATTTTGGGTCATGTAAACCCTTGAGGGCCCCCTCTGGTGCCCTCGGGACTACTCTGGCAGGTTTCCCTGTGCCCCAGAGCTGTGTAGGTGCCCCCCACAGCTCTTAGCACTGCTGTCTCCACCTCAGAGCCCCTGGGCAGACCTTTGGGGTGCCCCAGAGCTTTGTTGGGGCCCCCCATAGCTCTTAGCACTGCTCTATCCACCTCAGAGCCCCTGCGGAGACCTTTGGCGTGCCCCAGAGCTGTCTTTTGGCTCTCCGGACCCCTTAGGCACTGTCTAGGTGGCCCAGAGCCCCTCCTCAGCTCCTCCTCCTTCCCTAGAGTGGGGTTTTGGGTCATGCAAACCCTTGAGGGCCCCCTCTGGTGCCCTCGGGACTACTCTGGCAGGTTTCCCTCTGCCCCAGAGCTGTGTAGGTGCCCCCCACAGCTCTTAGCACTGCTCTATCCAGCTCAGAGCCCCTGGGGAGACCACAGCACTGTTTTGGCCCTCTGGACCCCTTAGGCACTGTCTAGGTGGCCCAGAGCCCCTCCTCAGCTCCTCCTCCTTCCCCAGAGTTGTCTTTTGGCTAGGCACACGCCTGGAGGGCCCCCTCTGCTGCCCTCGGGACTACTCTGGCAGGTTTCCCTCTGCCCCAGAGCTGGATCTTGGCTCCCTAGGCCCCTTCGCACCGCTCTAGAGCGCTCCGCACCACTCTCTGGCTCCTCCTTGCTAGCCAGAGCTGTCCCTTGCTCGTGCTGAGCCCTCGGGAAAGGTCTAGGTGGCCCAGACCCCCTCCAGAGGTCTTCCTTCTCCCCCAGAGTTGCCTTTTGGCTAGGCACACACCTTGAGGGCCCCCTCTGGTGCCCTCAGGACTACTCTGGCAGGTTTCCCTGTGCCCCAGAGCTGTCTTCGGCCCCCCCCACAGCTCTTAGCACTGCTCTATCCACCTCAGAGCCCCTGGGGAGACCTTTGGGGTGCCCCAGAGGTGTCTTTTTGCCCCCCAGACCCCTTAGGCACTGTCTAGGTGGCCCAGAGCCCCTCCTCAGCTCCTCCTCCTTCCCTAGAGTGGGGTTTTGGGTCATGCAAACCCTTGAGGGCCCCCTCTGGTGCCCTTGGGACTACTCTGGCAGGTTTCCCTCTGCCCCAGAGCTGTGTAGGTGCCCTCCACAGCTCTTAGCACTGCTGTCTCCACCTCAGAGCCCCTGGGCAGACCTTTGGGGTGCCCCAGAGCTGTGTTGGGGCCCCCCATAGCTCTTAGCACTGCTCTATCCACCTCAGAGCCCCTGCGGAGACCTTTGGCGTGCCCCAGAGCTGTCTTTTGGCTCTCCGGACCCCTTAGGCACTGTCTAGGTGGCCCAGACGCCGTCCTCAGCTCCTCCTCCTTCCCCAGAGTGGTCTTTTGGCTAGGCACACGCCTTGAGGGCCCCCTCTGGTGCCCTCGGCACTACTCTGGCAGGTGTCCCTGTGCCCCAGAGCTGGATCTTGGCTCCCTAGGCCCCTTCGCACTGCTCTAGAGCACTCCGCAGCACTCTTTGGCTCTTCCTTGCTAGCCAGAGCTGTGTCTTGCTCGTGCTGAGCCCTTAGGAACGGTCCAGGTGGCCCAGACCCCCTCCTGAGCTCCTCCTCCTTCCCCAGAGTCTCTTTGTGGCCATGCAGAGCCCTTAGAAGCCCTCTCGTGACTTCTGAACTACAATTGCAGTACTCATTGTGCCCCAGAGCTGTTTTTTGGCCCCCCAGATCCCTTAGGCACTATCTAGGTGGCCCGGATCCCCTCCTAAGCTCCTCTTCCTTCCCCAGAGTTGTCTTTTGGCTAGGCACACGCCTTGAGGGCCCCCTCTGGTGCCCTCGGGACTACTCTGGCAGGTTTCCCTCTGCCCCAGAGCTGGATCTTGGCTCCCTAGGCCCCTTCGCACCGCTCTAGAGCGCTCCGCACCACTCTCTGGCTCCTCCTTGCTAGCCAGAGCTGTCCCTTGCTCGTGCTGAGCCCTCGGGAAAGGTCTAGGTGGCCCAGACCCCCTCCAGAGGTCTTCCTTCTCCCCCAGAGTTGCCTTTTGGCTAGGCACACGCCTTGAGGGCCCCCTCTGGTGCCCTCGGCACTACTCTGGCAGGTTTCCCTGTGCCCCAGAACTGTCTTCGGCCCCCCCACAGCTCTTAGCACTGCTCTATCCACCTCCGAGCCCCTGTGGAGACCTTTGGGGTGCCCCAGAGCAGTCTTTTGGCCCCCCAGACCCCTTAGGCACTGTCTAGGTGGCCCAGATCCCCTCCTGAGCTCCTCCTCCTTCCCCAGAGTGGTCTTTTAGCCAGGCACACGCCTTGAGGGCCCCCTCTGCTGCCCTCGGGACTACTCTGGCAGGTTTCCCTGTGCCCCAGAGCTGTCTTCGGGCCCCCCAGAACTCTTAGCACTGCTGTCTCCACCTCAGAGCCGCTGGGCAGACTTTTGGGGTGCCCCACAGCACTCTTTTGGCCCTCCGGACCCCTTAGGCACTGTCTAGGTGGCCCAGAGCCCCTCCTCAGCTCCTCCTCCTTCCCTAGAGTGGGGTTTTGGGTCATGTAAACCCTTGAGGGCCCCCTCTGGTGCCCTCGGGACTACTCTGGCAGGTTTCCCTCTGCCCCAGAGCTGGATCTTGGCTCCCTAGGCCCCTTCGCACCGCTCTAGAGCGCTCCGCACCACTCTCTGGCTCCTCCTTGCTAGCCAGAGCTGTCCCTTGCTCGTGCTGAGCCCTCGGGAAAGGTCTAGGTGGCCCAGACCCCCTCCAGAGGTCTTCCTTCTCCCCCAGAGTTGCCTTTTGGCTAGGCACACGCCTTGAGGGCCCCCTCTGGTGCCCTCGGGACTACTCTGGCAGGTTTCCCTGTGCCCCAGAGCTGTCTTCGGCCCCCCCACAGCTCTTAGCACTGCTCTATCCACCTCAGAGCCCCTGGGGAGACCTTTGGCGTGCCCCACAGCACTCTTTTGGCCCTCTGGACCCCTTAGGCACTGTCTAGGTGGCCCAGACCCCTCCTCAGCTCCTCCTCCTTCCCTAGAGTGGGGTTTTGGGTCATGTAAACCCTTGAGGGCCCCCTCTGGTGCCCTCGGGACTACTCTGGCAGGTTTCCCTCTGCCCCAGAGCTGTGTAGGTGCCCCCCACAGCTCTTAGCACTGCTCTATCCAGCTCAGAGCCCCTGGGGAGACCACAGCACTGTTTTGGCCCTCTGGACCCCTTAGACACTGTCTAGGTGGCCCAGACGCCGTCCTCAGCTCCTCCTCCTTCCCCAGAGTTGTCTTTTGGCTAGGCACACGCCTGGAGGGCCCCCTCTGCTGCCCTCGGGACTACTCTGGCAGGTTTCCCTCTGCCCCAGAGCTGGATCTTGGCTCCCTAGGCCCCTTCGCACCGCTCTAGAGCGCTCCGCACCACTCTCTGGCTCCTCCTTGCTAGCCAGAGCTGTCCCTTGCTCGTGCTGAGCCCTCGGGAAAGGTCTAGGTGGCCCAGACCCCCTCCAGAGGTCTTCCTTCTCCCCCAGAGTTGCCTTTTGGCTAGGCACACGCCTTGAGGGCCCCCTCTGGTGCCCTCGGGACTACTCTGGCAGGTTTCCCTGTGCCCCAGAGCTGTCTTCGGCCCCCCCACAGCTCTTAGCACTGCTCTATCCACCTCAGAGCCCCTGGGGAGACCTTTGGGGTGCCCCAGAGCAGTCTTTTGGCCCCCCAGACCCCTTAGGCACTGTCTAGGTGGCCCAGATCCCCTCCTGAGCTCCTCCTCCTTCCCCAGAGTGGTCTTTTAGCTAGGCACACGCCTGGAGGGCCCCCTCTGCTGCCCTCGGGACTACTCTGGCAGGTTTCCCTGTGCCCCAGAGCTGTCTTCGGGCCCCCCAGAACTCTTAGCACTGCTGTCTCCACCTCAGAGCCGCTGGGCAGACTTTTGGGGTGCCCCACAGCACTCTTTTGGCCCTCCGGACCCCTTAGGCACTGTCTAGGTGGCCCAGACCCCCTCCTCAGCTCCTCCTCCTTCCCTAGAGTGGGGTTTTGGGTCATGTAAACCCTTGAGGGCCCCCTCTGGTGCCCTTGGGACTACTCTGGCAGGTTTCCCTCTGCCCCAGAGCTGTGTAGGTGCCCCCCACAGCTCTTAGCACTGCTGTCTCCACCTCAGAGCCCCTGGGCAGACCTTTGGGGTGCCCCAGAGCTGTGTTGGGGCCCCCCATAGCTCTTAGCACTGCTCTATCCACCTCAGAGCCCCTGCGGAGACCTTTGGCGTGCCCCAGAGCACTCTTTTGGCTCTCCAGACCCCTTAGGCACTGTCTAGGTGGCCCAGAGCCCCTCCTCAGCTCCTCCTCCTTCCCTAGAGTGGGGTTTTGGGTCATGTAAACCCTTGAGGGCCCCCTCTGGTGCCCTCGGGACTACTCTGGCAGGTTTCCCTCTGCCCCAGAGCTGGATCTTGGCTCCCTAGGCCCCTTTGCACTGCTCTATCCAGCACTCCGCAGCACTCTTTGGCTCTTCCTTGCTAGCCAGAGATGTCTCTTGCTCGTGCTGAGCCCTTAGGAATGGTCTAGGTGGCCCAGACCCCCTCCTGAGCTCCTCCTCCTTCCCCAGAGTCTCTTTGTGGCCATGCAGAGCCCTTAGAAGCCCTCTCGTGACTTCTGAACTACAATTGCAGTACTCGTTGTGCCCCAGAGCTGTTTTTTGGCCCCCCAGATCCCTTAGGCACTATCTAGGTGGCCCGGATCCCCTCCTAAGCTCCTCTTCCTTCCCCAGAGTTGTCTTTTGGCTAGGCACACGCCTGGAGGGCCCCCTCTGGTGCCCCCGGGACTACTCTGGCAGGTTTCCCTCTGCCCCAGAGCTGGATCTTGGCTCCCTAGGCCCCTTCGCACCGCTCTAGAGCGCTCCGCACCACTCTCTGGCTCCTCCTTGCTAGCCAGAGCTGTCCCTTGCTCGTGCTGAGCCCTCGGGAAAGGTCTAGGTGGCCCAGACCCCCTCCAGAGGTCTTCCTTCTCCCCCAGAGTTGCCTTTTGGCTAGGCACACGCCTTGAGGGCCCCCTCTGGTGCCCTCGGGACTACTCTGGCAGGTTTCCCTGTGCCCCAGAGCTGTCTTCGGCCCCCCCACAGCTCTTAGCACTGCTCTATCCACCTCAGAGCCCCTGGGGAGACCTTTGGCGTGCCCCACAGCACTCTTTTGGCCCTCTGGACCCCTTAGGCACTGTCTAGGTGGCCCAGACCCCTCCTCAGCTCCTCCTCCTTCCCTAGAGTGGGGTTTTGGGTCATGTAAACCCTTGAGGGCCCCCTCTGGTGCCCTCGGGACTACTCTGGCAGGTTTCCCTCTGCCCCAGAGCTGTGTAGGTGCCCCCCACAGCTCTTAGCACTGCTCTATCCAGCTCAGAGCCCCTGGGGAGACCACAGCACTGTTTTGGCCCTCTGGACCCCTTAGGCACTGTCTAGGTGGCCCAGACGCCGTCCTCAGCTCCTCCTCCTTCCCCAGAGTTGTCTTTTGGCTAGGCACACGCCTTGAGGGCCCCCTCTGCTGCCCTCGGGACTACTCTGGCAGGTTTCCCTCTGCCCCAGAGCTGGATCTTGGCTCCCTAGGCCCCTTCGCACCGCTCTAGAGCGCTCCGCACCACTCTCTGGCTCCTCCTTGCTAGCCAGAGCTGTCCCTTGCTCGTGCTGAGCCCTCGGGAAAGGTCTAGGTGGCCCAGACCCCCTCCAGAGGTCTTCCTTCTCCCCCAGAGTTGCCTTTTGGCTAGGCACACGCCTTGAGGGCCCCCTCTGGTGCCCTCGGGACTACTCTGGCAGGTTTCCCTGTGCCCCAGAGCTGTCTTCGGCCCCCCCCACAGCTCTTAGCACTGCTCTATCCACCTCAGAGCCCCTGGGGAGACCTTTGGGGTGCCCCAGAGGTGTCTTTTTGCCCCCCAGACCCCTTAGGCACTGTCTAGGTGGCCCAGAGCCCCTCCTCAGCTCCTCCTCCTTCCCTAGAGTGGGGTTTTGGGTCATGCAAACCCTTGAGGGCCCCCTCTGGTGCCCTTGGGACTACTCTGGCAGGTTTCCCTCTGCCCCAGAGCTGTGTAGGTGCCCCCCACAGCTCTTAGCACTGCTGTCTCCACCTCAGAGCCCCTGGGCAGACCTTTGGGGTGCCCCAGAGCTGTGTTGGGGCCCCCCATAGCTCTTAGCACTGCTCTATCCACCTCAGAGCCCCTGCGGAGACCTTTGGCGTGCCCCACAGCACTCTTTTGGCTCTCCAGACCCCTTAGGCACTGTCTAGGTGGCCCAGAGCCTCTCCTCAGCTCCTCCTCCTTCCCTAGAGTGGGATTTTGGGTCATGTAAACCCTTGAGGGCCCCCTCTGGTGCCCTCGGGACTACTCTGGCAGGTTTCCCTGTGCCCCAGAGCTGTGTAGGTGCCCCCCACAGCTCTTAGCACTGCTGTCTCCACCTCAGAGCCCCTGGGCAGACCTTTGGGGTGCCCCAGAGCTTTGTTGGGGCCCCCCATAGCTCTTAGCACTGCTCTATCCACCTCAGAGCCCCTGCGGAGACCTTTGGCGTGCCCCAGAGCTGTCTTTTGGCTCTCCGGACCCCTTAGGCACTGTCTAGGTGGCCCAGAGCCCCTCCTCAGCTCCTCCTCCTTCCCTAGAGTGGGGTTTTGGGTCATGCAAACCCTTGAGGGCCCCCTCTGGTGCCCTCGGGACTACTCTGGCAGGTTTCCCTCTGCCCCAGAGCTGTGTAGGTGCCCCCCACAGCTCTTAGCACTGCTCTATCCAGCTCAGAGCCCCTGGGCAGACCTTTGGGGTGCCCCAGAGCTGTGTTGGGGCCCCCCATAGCTCTTAGCACTGCTCTATCCACCTCAGAGCCCCTGCGGAGACCTTTGGCGTGCCCCACAGCACTCTTTTGGCTCTCCAGACCCCTTAGGCACTGTCTAGGTGGCCCAGAGCCTCTCCTCAGCTCCTCCTCCTTCCCTAGAGTGGGATTTTGGGTCATGTAAACCCTTGAGGGCCCCCTCTGGTGCCCTCGGGACTACTCTGGCAGGTTTCCCTGTGCCCCAGAGCTGTGTAGGTGCCCCCCACAGCTCTTAGCACTGCTGTCTCCACCTCAGAGCCCCTGGGCAGACCTTTGGGGTGCCCCAGAGCTTTGTTGGGGCCCCCCATAGCTCTTAGCACTGCTCTATCCACCTCAGAGCCCCTGCGGAGACCTTTGGCGTGCCCCAGAGCTGTCTTTTGGCTCTCCGGACCCCTTAGGCACTGTCTAGGTGGCCCAGAGCCCCTCCTCAGCTCCTCCTCCTTCCCTAGAGTGGGGTTTTGGGTCATGCAAACCCTTGAGGGCCCCCTCTGGTGCCCTCGGGACTACTCTGGCAGGTTTCCCTCTGCCCCAGAGCTGTGTAGGTGCCCCCCACAGCTCTTAGCACTGCTCTATCCAGCTCAGAGCCCCTGGGGAGACCACAGCACTGTTTTGGCCCTCTGGACCCCTTAGGCACTGTCTAGGTGGCCCAGAGCCCCTCCTCAGCTCCTCCTCCTTCCCCAGAGTTGTCTTTTGGCTAGGCACACGCCTGGAGGGCCCCCTCTGCTGCCCTCGGGACTACTCTGGCAGGTTTCCCTCTGCCCCAGAGCTGGATCTTGGCTCCCTAGGCCCCTTCGCACCGCTCTAGAGCGCTCCGCACCACTCTCTGGCTCCTCCTTGCTAGCCAGAGCTGTCCCTTGCTCGTGCTGAGCCCTCGGGAAAGGTCTAGGTGGCCCAGACCCCCTCCAGAGGTCTTCCTTCTCCCCCAGAGTTGCCTTTTGGCTAGGCACACACCTTGAGGGCCCCCTCTGGTGCCCTCAGGACTACTCTGGCAGGTTTCCCTGTGCCCCAGAGCTGTCTTCGGCCCCCCCCACAGCTCTTAGCACTGCTCTATCCACCTCAGAGCCCCTGGGGAGACCTTTGGGGTGCCCCAGAGGTGTCTTTTTGCCCCCCAGACCCCTTAGGCACTGTCTAGGTGGCCCAGAGCCCCTCCTCAGCTCCTCCTCCTTCCCTAGAGTGGGGTTTTGGGTCATGCAAACCCTTGAGGGCCCCCTCTGGTGCCCTTGGGACTACTCTGGCAGGTTTCCCTCTGCCCCAGAGCTGTGTAGGTGCCCTCCACAGCTCTTAGCACTGCTGTCTCCACCTCAGAGCCCCTGGGCAGACCTTTGGGGTGCCCCAGAGCTGTGTTGGGGCCCCCCATAGCTCTTAGCACTGCTCTATCCACCTCAGAGCCCCTGCGGAGACCTTTGGCGTGCCCCAGAGCTGTCTTTTGGCTCTCCGGACCCCTTAGGCACTGTCTAGGTGGCCCAGACGCCGTCCTCAGCTCCTCCTCCTTCCCCAGAGTGGTCTTTTGGCTAGGCACACGCCTTGAGGGCCCCCTCTGGTGCCCTCGGCACTACTCTGGCAGGTGTCCCTGTGCCCCAGAGCTGGATCTTGGCTCCCTAGGCCCCTTCGCACTGCTCTAGAGCACTCCGCAGCACTCTTTGGCTCTTCCTTGCTAGCCAGAGCTGTGTCTTGCTCGTGCTGAGCCCTTAGGAACGGTCCAGGTGGCCCAGACCCCCTCCTGAGCTCCTCCTCCTTCCCCAGAGTCTCTTTGTGGCCATGCAGAGCCCTTAGAAGCCCTCTCGTGACTTCTGAACTACAATTGCAGTACTCATTGTGCCCCAGAGCTGTTTTTTGGCCCCCCAGATCCCTTAGGCACTATCTAGGTGGCCCGGATCCCCTCCTAAGCTCCTCTTCCTTCCCCAGAGTTGTCTTTTGGCTAGGCACACGCCTTGAGGGCCCCCTCTGGTGCCCTCGGGACTACTCTGGCAGGTTTCCCTCTGCCCCAGAGCTGGATCTTGGCTCCCTAGGCCCCTTCGCACCGCTCTAGAGCGCTCCGCACCACTCTCTGGCTCCTCCTTGCTAGCCAGAGCTGTCCCTTGCTCGTGCTGAGCCCTCGGGAAAGGTCTAGGTGGCCCAGACCCCCTCCAGAGGTCTTCCTTCTCCCCCAGAGTTGCCTTTTGGCTAGGCACACGCCTTGAGGGCCCCCTCTGGTGCCCTCGGCACTACTCTGGCAGGTTTCCCTGTGCCCCAGAACTGTCTTCGGCCCCCCCACAGCTCTTAGCACTGCTCTATCCACCTCCGAGCCCCTGTGGAGACCTTTGGGGTGCCCCAGAGCAGTCTTTTGGCCCCCCAGACCCCTTAGGCACTGTCTAGGTGGCCCAGATCCCCTCCTGAGCTCCTCCTCCTTCCCCAGAGTGGTCTTTTAGCCAGGCACACGCCTTGAGGGCCCCCTCTGCTGCCCTCGGGACTACTCTGGCAGGTTTCCCTGTGCCCCAGAGCTGTCTTCGGGCCCCCCAGAACTCTTAGCACTGCTGTCTCCACCTCAGAGCCGCTGGGCAGACTTTTGGGGTGCCCCACAGCACTCTTTTGGCCCTCTGGACCCCTTAGGCACTGTCTAGGTGGCCCAGAGCCCCTCCTCAGCTCCTCCTCCTTCCCTAGAGTGGGGTTTTGGGTCATGTAAACCCTTGAGGGCCCCCTCTGGTGCCCTCGGGACTACTCTGGCAGGTTTCCCTCTGCCCCAGAGCTGTTTTCGGGGCCCACAGAGCTCTTAGCACTGCTCTCTCCACCTCAGAGCCCCTGGGCAGACCTTTGGGGTGCCCCAGAGCTGTCTTTTTGCCCTCCAGACCCCTTAGGCACTGTCTAGGTGGCCCAGACCCCCTCCTCAGCTCCTCCTCCTTCCCCAGAGTGGTCTTTTGGCTAGGCACACGCCTGGAGGGCCCCCTCTGGTGCCCTCGGGACTACTGTGGCAGGTTTCCCTGTGCCCCAGAGCTGGATCTTGGCTCCCTAGGCCCCTTCGCACTGCTCTAGAGCACTCCGCAGCACTCTTTGGCTCTTCCTTGCTAGCCAGAGATGTCTCTTGCTCGTGCTGAGCCCTTAGGAACGGTCTAGGTGGCCCAGACCCCCTCCTGAGCTCCTCCTCCTTCCCCAGAGTCTCTTTGTGGCCATGCAGAGCCCTTAGAAGCCCTCTCGTGACTTCTGAACTACAATTGCAGTACTCGTTGTGCCCCAGAGCTGTTTTTTGGCCCCCCAGATCCCTTAGGCACTGTCTAGGTGGCCCGGATCCCCTCCTAAGCTCCTCTTCCTTCCCCAGAGTTGTCTTTTGGCTAGGCACACGCCTGGAGGGCCTCCTCTGGTGCCCCCGGGACTACTCTGGCAGGTTTCCCTCTGCCCCAGAGCTGGATCTTGGCTCCCTAGGCCCCTTCGCACCGCTCTAGAGCGCTCCGCACCACTCTCTGGCTCCTCCTTGCTAGCCAGAGCTGTCCCTTGCTCGTGCTGAGCCCTCGGGAAAGGTCTAGGTGGCCCAGACCCCCTCCAGAGGTCTTCCTTCTCCCCCAGAGTTGCCTTTTGGCTAGGCACACGCCTTGAGGGCCCCCTCTGGTGCCCTCGGGACTACTCTGGCAGGTTTCCCTGTGCCCCAGAGCTGTCTTCGGCCCCCCCACAGCTCTTAGCACTGCTCTATCCACCTCCGAGCCCCTGTGGAGACCTTTGGGGTGCCCCAGAGCAGTCTTTTGGCCCCCCAGACCCCTTAGGCACTGTCTAGGTGGCCCAGATCCCCTCCTGAGCTCCTCCTCCTTCCCCAGAGTGGTCTTTTAGCTAGGCACACGCCTTGAGGGCCCCCTCTGCTGCCCTCGGGACTACTCTGGCAGGTTTCCCTGTGCCCCAGAGCTGTCTTCGGGCCCCCCAGAACTCTTAGCACTGCTGTCTCCACCTCAGAGCCGCTGGGCAGACTTTTGGGGTGCCCCACAGCACTCTTTTGGCCCTCCGGACCCCTTAGGCACTGTCTAGGTGGCCCAGACCCCCTCCTCAGCTCCTCCTCCTTCCCTAGAGTGGGGTTTTGGGTCATGTAAACCCTTGAGGGCCCCCTCTGGTGCCCTCGGGACTACTCTGGCAGGTTTCCCTGTGCCCAGAGCTGGATCTTGGCTCCCTAGGCTCCTTGGCACCACTGTAGAGCACTCCGCAGCACTCTTTGGCTCTTCCTTGCTGCCCAGAGCTGTCTTTTGCTTGTGCTGAGCTCTCTGAAACTGTGTAGGTGGCCCAGTTTCCCTACGGAGCTCCTCCTCCTTCCCCAGAGTCTCTTTGTGGCTATGGAGAGCCCTTAGAAGCCCTCTCGTGTCTTCTGAATCAGTCTTGCTGTAGTTGTTGTACCTCAGAGCGGTCTTCTGGTCCTCCAGACCCCTTAGGCACTGTCTAGGTCCTCCAGAATCCCTCCGCAGGTTCCTCGTGTTCCCCAGAGGCTTTTTTGCGGTTAGGCCCACCCGTCTAGTTCCCTCCGGACTACTCTGGAAGGTTTCGCTTTTGGGGCTCCCCAGAGCTCTTAGAACTCCTGTGTTCACATCAGGAGCCCTCTGGAGACCTTTGGGTTCCCAGAGCCATGTGTTAGTTCTCTGTCCCTGTTGACAGCCCTCTGTTCTTGCCTGGCCTTTCCTCTTTTATCTTTCCCTGCAAACGTATGTTGGCTTCCTGGGCCCCTCAGTAACTTTCTAGTGTGATATGCACTCCTTTTCCAGCCTTCCTAGTGCTACAGAGCTTTGTTTTGGACTTCTAGCTCATGTAGTCCCTGCCAAAGCCCTCTGCAGGTCTTTGTTGGATCATAGAGCCCTCATTTGACCCTGCAGCTGTCTTTGCAGCTCTGCAGTCTGTTGTGGAACCCTCTCTTGGCTGTAATTGTGCTCTAGAAGTTTTTTGTGCTTGTTGCTCTTGTATTTGGGACCTCTCTTTGTCTTTCTTTGTTCCCCAGAGCTGTCTTCTGGCCCTCTAGACCCCTCTTGAGCCATGTAGTCACTTCTGAACTCCTCCTGAGGGCTTCCTTGCACCTCAGACTCTCTTTTTGGCCATGTAGACCCCTTAGAACCCCTGTAGTGTGCTCTGGAGTCTCTTTTTGGCTTTCCTCATTTCCCAGAGCTGTATCTTGATCCTCTAGACTGATTTAGGACCCCTGTAGTGGCCTCAAAATGTTTCTGGAGTCTTTTGTCGCAACATGGAGCTCTGTGTTGGCCCTCCAGCCCTTTCAGCAGCTCTCAATTTTTCTCCCCTCCCCCCCCCCCGCCCACTTTTTTGGCCTTTTATCTTTTCCCCACAGACCTCTGTTGGTCGTGTAGGCTTTTTAGCACCCCTCTAGTGAACTCTGGAGTTCTCTTTCAGCTTTCCTTTTTTCCCAGAGCCATCTTTTGGCTCTGTCAATCCTTTAAGATTGTTGTAGTGTCCTCAGAACTTTTCTGAACAGTGCTCTCTGTTCATCATCTAGTGGTCTTAGCAGCCTTGTTTTCCCTTGGACCCCTTGGGGAAACTCTAGTTATTCTCTACTGGCTTTTTTTTTTTATTGTTCTCTAGTCTCCATTGGAAATGTGTAATCCAGTCTGGAGTCCTCTGTAGAGCTTTGTTGTGTTGCATAGACTTCCATTGGTCCTGCAGACTTGTGAGGAGCCCCTTTATTTTATTCTGGATTATTCTTTGTTGTGCCCCAGAATGCTGCATTGGTCTTTCTGCCCTCTTAGCATCCCTGTTGTGCCCTCTGGAGCCATCCTGAGATCTCCTTGTGTCAGTTCTCCAGTTAGTGATACAGATATAGTATTCTCCTGGACAACTAGTCATTCCAGCCACTGACTTTTTTTCCTCATCATTTTAGGTACTATAGAAGACCCATTCCTCTTAGGAAGTGTTCCTATTACAGCAGAGGGCTTGTTCCCAGAGTTCCTTTTGATATCCTGGTTTGCCCTTCAGGAAATGTTGCCCTGCCAGAGCATCTGTATTCTATGCAGACCCGAACCCATTAGAGGACTATGGTATAGCATTCCCTTTGTAGGCGCTGTGGAATGTTGTAGTTTTTTTCCTAAGTATAACCAGAACTCATTTGTAGTTTTTAATTTGAAGGCTTGTGCTAGTTAAGGTAAAAAGGAGTTCAATGACCTACCTCTTGATAATGTAGATACTATATGAAGTCTCAGTAACAAAACAGATGTTCTATTTCATAGAAGAGGTCTCTTTATTCCTTCTGTCCTCTCTGTTCTAGATGCTGAGTGGAAGAAGAATTGCTTCTGCCTAGCCCTATGTATTTATAGTTGCTGTTTGTTTGCCCCTCCCCTCCAAAGGGTTTCTGGGTAGGGAAGTGGGTGGGGCCTAGGGTTATATAAAGTGGGGGTCTCTCTTCCCTGAGTTCATTCTGCCTTTGATCTGCTGTGGGAGTGGTAGTTTGTAATGGGCTTAGCAAATAACAGCATTTGAGGATGTACAACTATCCTGGAAGACCTATTTGTACGCTTGGAGATGCGAAGGGCATTGAACAATAGAAGAGCAATGAGGCAGCTTGAGCTGGAGCTGTGATTATGAGAGGGAAGTGTTTGTAGGAGATAGGGTTTTTTCTTGGGTAGCATGTCGGTGTGGGTTGTTTGGGCTGAAAAAGGGCTTCTGAATATCCTGTTGTATCTTTTGTTGACGGTCACTGTTGTTTTCTGGTGTTTTTGAGTTTATTGCGGAAGGGATGCAGCTTCTTCACTGGGCTCTTCTGAGATGATGAGAGTTGGGGAATTGTTTGTTGCTCTGCAGGACTGCAGAAAAGAAGAGGCAGGAGGGGTTCAGGGAAAACATTTTTTCCTAGTTTTGTACCCTAGTTTTTTTTGCATTGGGTGCAGTTGTGGTGTGGTGAAGCCAAGCACTGAGATGGAGGCTGAGCAGGTAAGAGGGGGAGCTGTTTGGGTCAGGGCTCTACTGTGCCGTGGGGCTGGTGCTGGGCTGCTTCTCAGTGATGTCTTTTGTTGTGCTTTTTCAGGTGCTGTGTGGGCCTTTTCTGGGGTGGCTGAGGGTGTGAGCTGCAGTAGAAAGGTGTGTCCTTTGTTGTAGGGCTGTTGGGCGTTGCCTGGCAGAATAGTAACTGTGTTGCCTTTCCTAGGTGCCGCAGGTGTCCGCCCAGCCACAATGCTGGAGTTTGGACAGGATGCAGGTGAGGGGAGGGACTGTGGTGTTTGGGAGGAGGGTGTTTTTGGTGAAGAGGCTGGAGGCATCTGGCGTGCAGGTGACCGCTTGTGTTGTGTTTTGGCAGGTGGTGAAGGCGAAGGTTTGTGACTGAAGGAAAAGCAGAACAGATGTGCCTGGCATCGAGGCTGGTTCTTGAGGACGGCGCAGCAGTGCCCAAGCTAGGTTGGGAGGGCCAAGCGTGTTGGCTTGTCTTGCGGGGTGTGTGTGTGCGTGTGCTGCCAGTCATTACAGTGTAGAGTCCTCCTGAGGATGAGTGCTGTGTGTGAGGCAGAGGGAGAGGGGGGTGTGCTAGGCCGGGCAGCTCCAGCCTGTATCTGTGTTGTTGTGTGCTGTGTTCGGTGTGTGTTGTAGGTGTCCTGTGTTTTGCTCAGGTGTTGATGTTGCTCTTGTCCTTTGTGCTCATGGAGCACGATGCAGACTTTGCAGGGCTAGCACGGTAGGCGTCTGCAGGTTTTTGGAGTGGCCTGAGCACTCAGTGTTGTGCGAAGGGTTTGCATCTCCTCCTGTGACGCCCGTGAAAAGGGGCGTTGTGTCGTGCCAGATTTGCATCGTAGCATCTGTGGCCGGCCTCGGGCGGCCGCGCTTCTTCGCCTCGGGCGGCCGCGCTTCTTCGCCTCGGGCGGCCGCGCTTCTTCGCCTCGGGGGCTCCCTTTCAGGGTTTTCTTCCCTGTGTGATCATGGCCTTGCTTGTTTCTGGCTGGCCTCTTGTCCAGTGATGGTCTTGGCTTTGCTGGCCCCTTTCTGTCACAGGCCATGGTGTTTGACTCTTTCGTGGGCTTTTCCTGAGCTTTGAAGCTGCACGGTTGTGGTGTCATAGGGCTTTGTGCCCGGCAGGGTCTTATGTGTGAGAATTGTTCTTTGTGCCTAGGGCTTTCCGCTGTGTTTGTGTCTGCTGTTTGTGTGTGCACGTTTGTTTGGGGCTGGAGGTGCCTTGCCTGTGGATTATTAGCAATGGCAGCGTGCAGAGTGGAGCGGCATAGGTGAAGGTGTGGGAGGAAAGGGTGGGTGCCGAAGGACTTTGGTTTTGTGGGCATGCCCTCAAGGTGTGGTGTTTTCTGTGTTTTTGCAGGCATTGCGTGAAGTTGTGGCGTAGAGAAGCTGAGTGCCGAGACGGAGGCTGAGCAGGTGTGAGGGGCAGCTTGTCATTGAGCGCTTTATTCTGTGACTGGGGGGTGTTGGGCTGGTTCTTGGTGATGTCTTCTGTTGTGCTTTTTTTCAGGTGCTGTGGGGGGGCCTTTTGCCAGAGGATTTGGGGTGAGTGGAACGGTGAGTTCTTTGTTGTAGGGCTATTGGGTGTTTCCTGGCGGAAGAGTAACTGTGTTGTGTTGCCTTTCCCAGGTGTTGCGGGTGTCCGCCTGGCCACGATGTTGGAGTTTGGACGGGGCACAGGTAAGCGGAGGGACCGTGGTGTTTGGGAGGAGGGTGTTTTTGGAGGAAGAGTTTGGTGCTGCGTGGTGTGCGGGTGACAGCTTGTGCTCTGTTTTGGCAGGTGATGAGGGTGAAGGTTTGTGACTGAAGGCAGATCAGAGAGAGGAGGTGCCTGGCATCGAGGCTGGCTGTTGAGGATGGACAGTGACGCACAGCTGTGCCCAAGCTAAGTGGAGGGGTCAAGCGTGTTGGCTTGTCCTGGGGGTAGGGGTGTGTGTGTGTGTGTTTGCTGACCATGAGTGTAGTGCTTTAGGATGATTGTTTTTGGTGAGGTCGAGGCCGTGGGGTTGTGCTTGGGGCCGGGCAGCTCCAGCCTGTGTCTGTGTTGTTGTGTGCTGTGTGTTGTGTGTTGTAGGTGTCCTGTCTTTTGCTTAGGTGTTGCTGTTGCTCTTGTCCTTTGTGTTCCTGGAGCACAAAGGACGAGTTTGCAGGGCTAGCACAGTAGTCATCTGTAGGCTTTGGGACTGGCCTCAGCGCTCAGTGTTGTGCAAAGGGATTGTATCTGCTGTGCCGCCCGTGAAAAGGGGCATTGTGTCGTGCCAGATTTGCAACATAGCTTCTTCGCCTCTTCTTCGGCGGCCGCGCTTCTTCGCCTCTTCTTCGGTGGCCGCGCTTCTTCGCCTCTTCTTCGGTGGCCGCGCTTCTTCGCCTCTTCTTCGGCGGCCGCGCTTCTTCGCCTCTTCTTCGGCGGCCGCGCTTCTTCGCCTCTTCTTCGGCGGCCGCGCTTCTTCGCCTCTTCTTCGGCGGCCGCGCTTCTTCGCCTCTTCTTCGGCGGCCGCGCTTCTTCGCCTCTTCTTCGGCGGCCGCGCTTCTTTGCCTTTGGGGCTCCCTTTCAGGGTTTTCTTCCCTGTGTGATCGTGGCCTTGGGTTTTTCTGGCCAGCCTCTTGTGCATCCACAGTCCTGGCTTTGCCGGCCCCTTTCTGTCACAGGCCATGGCATTTGAGTCTTTCCTGGGCTTCTCCTGAGCCTGAAAGGCACAGGGTTGTGGTGTTGTAGGGCTTTGTGCCTGGCAGGGTCTTATGCGTGAGAACTGTTTTTTGTGCCTAGGGCTTTCCTCTGTGTTTGTGTCTGCTGTTTGTGTGTGTTTGGAGCTGGAGGTGCCTTGCCTGTGGGTTTTAGCGATGGCAGCGTGCAGAGTGGAGTGGTGATGGGGAGTGGAATGTGGATAGGTCTGCCTTTGGGTGCTGCAGTTTGTGTTGCTTTTGCAGATGCAGAGCAGTGTTCCAGGTACTCAAGGGAGATGGAGGAAGACCGAGACGTGCACTAAGGAGGTGAGCTTGTGAGTGCTGTTTGCAGGAGGGTGTCTTGGGCAGCGGTTCCCTGAACAATGTTTGTTTTGTGTTTGTAGGTGGGAAGCTGTGAGGCAAGTGGGTTGCTTGTGCCTAGGAGGAGGCTGGCCAGGTGAGTGTTGGTGTGAGAGATGGAGCAGAGCGTGGAGTGGGGCTGTTGTGTTGTTGGTGCTGTGCCTGTTGCCCGGTGCTGTTCTGGTTTTGCAGGTGCGTGGCAGAGCTTGGCGTGGCCTCCTGTAGTATGACAGTGGGGAAGGGTGAGCAGCACAGGTAAAAGTGTGGGAGCGGTGGGTGGGTGTGGACAGGGTGCGGTTTTGCAAACATCCCCTCAAGGTGTGGTGTTTTCTCTGGTTCTGCAGGTGTAGGATGCAGTTGTGGCGTGGAGGAGCCGAGTGCTGAGGCTGAGCAGGTAAGAGGGGGCAGCTTGTCGTTGAGAGCTTTATCATTTGGTTGGGTGGTGTCGGGCTGCCTCTCAGTAATGTCTTTTGTTGTGCCTTTTTCAGGTGCTGTGGGGGGCCTCTTCCCGGATGGCTGAGGATTTGAGGTGAGTGGCACGGTGTGCCTTTTGTAGTAGGGCTGTTGGGTGCTGCCTGGCAGAAGAGTGACTTTTGTGTTGTTTTTCCCAGGTGCTGTGGGTGTCGTAGTGCTGGGCAGGATCTCTGAGTTTGGAAGGGACATGTTTCAGGTGAGCGGAGGGACCGTGTTGTTTTGGAGGAGGGTGTTTTTTGGGGAAGAGGCTGGAGCTGTGTGGCATGCAGGTGATGGTTTGTGCTCTGTTTTGGCAGGTGGTGAGGGCGAAGGTTTGTGAGTGAAGGAAGGTCAGAGAGGAGGTGCCTGGCATCGAGGCTGGCTGTTGAGGATGGACGGTGATGCACGGCAGTGCCCAAGCTAAGTGGAGGGGGCCAAGGGTGTTGGTGTGTCTTGGGTGGTGTGGGTGTGTGTGGGGGGGTGTGCGTGTGCTGCCAGTCATTACAGTGTGGAGGCCTCGTGAGGGTGGGTGCTGTGTGTGAGGTAGAGGGAGAGGTGGGTGTGGTAGTCCGGGCTGCTCCAGCCAGTGTCTGTGTTGTTGTGTGCTGTGTTCGGTGTGTGTTGTAGGTGTCCTGTGTTTTGCTCAGGTGTTGATGTTGCTCTTGTTCTTTGTGCTCATGGAGCATGGCACAGATGTTGCATTGGTAGCATGGTAGGCATCCGGAGGCTTTTGAGTGGCCCGAGTGCTCAGCATTGTGCCAATGGATCATATCTCCTTCTGTGCTGCCTGTGAGAAGGGCTGGTGTGTTGCACTGAATTAGCATCATAGTTGTCTGTGGCTGGCCATCTTTGTGGTGATGTTTGAGTGCTTGTCGGCCGCTCTTCGCTCGTCTTCTGCGGCGGCCGCTCTTCGCTCGTCTTCTGCGGCGGCCGCTCTTCGCTCGTCTTCTGCGGCGGCCGCTCTTCGCTCGTCTTCTGCGGCGGCCGCTCTTCGCTCGTCTTCTGCGGCGGCCGCTCTTCGCTCGTCTTCTGCGGCGGCCGCTCTTCGCTCGTCTTCTGCGGCATGCTTTCAGGGTTTTCTTGCCTGCATGGTTGCAGCCTTGGGTCCTTTTGGCCAGCCTCTTGTGCTTCCGTAGTCCTGGCTTTGCTGGCCCCTTGCTGTCACAGCTTGTGGCATTTGACTCTTTCTTAGGCTTCTCCTGAGCCTCTGAGGTGCACGGTTGTGCTGTTGTAGGGCTTTGTGGCCAGCAGGGTCTTATGCATGGGAATCGTTCTTTCTGCCTAGGGCTTTGCTCTGTGTTTGTGTGTGCTGTTTGTGTGTGTGCATGTTTGTTTGGAGCTGGAGGTGCCTTGCCTGTGGGTTTTAGCGATGGCAGCGTGCAGAGTGGAGTGGTGATGGGGAGTGGAATGGGGATAGGTCTGCCTTTGGGTGCTGCAGTTTGTGTTGCTTTTGCAGATGCAGAACAGTGTTCCAGGTACTCGAGGGAGATGGAGGAAGACCGAGACGTGCTCTAAGGAGGTGAGCTTGTGAGTGTTGTTGGCAAGAGAGTGTTCTGGGTGGCGGTTTGCTGAATGCTTTTTGTTTTGTGTTTGTAGGTGGGAAGCTGTGAGGCAAGTGGGTTGCTTGTGCCTAGGAGGAGCCTGGCCAGGTGAGTGTTGGTCTGCGAGATGGAGCAGAGCATAGTGTGGGGTTGTTGGTGCTGTGCCTGTTGCTCAGTGCTGTTCTGGTTTTGCAGGTGCGTGACCGAGGTCAGTGTAGCCTCCTGTCGCCTGACAGTGGGGACAGGTGAGTGGCGCAGGTAAAGTTGTGGGAGCAAGGGGTGGGTGTGGATGGGCTGTGCTTTTGCAAACATCCCCTCAAGGTGTGGTGTTTTCTCTGGTTCTGCAGGTGTAGGATGCAGTTGTGGCGTGGAGGAGCCGAGTGCTGAGATGGAGGCAGAGGAGGTGAGAGGGGCAGCTTGTCGTTGAGAGCTTTATCATTTGGTTGGGTGGTGTCGGGCTGCCTCTCAGTAATGTCTTTTGTTGTGCTTTTTCAGGTGCTGTGGGGGGCCTTTTCCCGGATGGCTGAGGATTTGAGGTGAGTGGCACGGTGTGCCTTTTGTAGTAGGGCTGTTGGGTGCTGCCTGGCAGAAGAGTAACTTTGTGTTGTTTTTCCCAGGTGCTGTGGGTGTCGTAGTGCTGAGCAGGATCTCTGAGTTTGGAAGGGACGTGTTTCAGGTGAGTGGAGGGACCGTGTTGTTTTGGAGGGGGGTGTTTTTTGGGGAAGAGGCTGGAGCCGTGTGGCATGCAGGTGATGGTTTGTGCTCTGTTTTGGCAGGTGGTGAGGGCGAAGGTTTGTGAGTGAAGGAAGGTCAGAGAGGAGGTGCCTGGCATCGAGGCTGGCTGTTGAGGATGGACGGTGATGCACGGCAGTGCCCAAGCTAAGTGGAGGGGGCCAAGGGTGTTGGTGTGTCTTGGGCGGTGTGTGTGTGTGGGGGGGGGGTGTGTATGCGTGTGCTGCCAATCAGTGTAGTGTGGAGGCCTCCTGAGGGTGGGTGCTGTGTGTGAGGCAGAGGTGGGTGTGGTAGTCCGGGCTGCTCCAGCCAGTGTCTGTGTTGTTGTGTGCTGTGTTCTGTGTGTGTTGTAGGTGTCCTGTGTTTTGCTCAGGTCTTGATGTTGCTCTTGTGCTGTGTGATGGTGGAGCGCGGTGTAAACTTTGCAGGGCTAGGGTGTTAGGCATCTGCAGGCTATTGAGTGGCCTGAGCGCTCAGCGTTGCGTCGAGGGACGGTGTCTCCTTGTGTGCCGCCCACCAAAAGGGTCGGTGTGTTGCGCTGAATTTGCATCGTAGCTGTCTGTGGCCGCTCATCTCTGTGGCGATACTGCTCGCCTTCCGCGGCTGTTCATCTTTGTGGCGATGCTCCTTGCCTTCCGCGGCCGCTCTTCCTCGCCTTCCGCGGCCGCTCATCTTTGTGGCGATGCTCCTTGCCTTCCGCGGCCGCTCTTCCTCGCCTTCCGCGGCCGCTCATCTTTGTGGCGATGCTCCTTGCCTTCCGCGGCCGCTCTTCCTCGCCTTCCGCGGCCGCTCATCTTTGTGGCGATGCTCTTCCTCGCCTTCCGTGGCTGCTCATCTTCGCGGTGATGCTCTTCCTCGCCTTCCGCAGCCGCTCTTCCTTGCCTTCATGGCATGCTTTCAGGGTTTTCTTCCCTGTGTGTTTGTGGTCTTGGGTCTTTCTGGCCAGCCTCTTGTGCATTGATGGTCCTGGCTTTGCTGGCTGCTTTCTGTCACGGACCGTGGCGTTTGACTTTCCTGGGCTTCTCCCGAGCCTCTGAGCTGCACAGTTGTGGCATTGTAGTGCTTTGTGGCCTGCAGGGTCCTATGCGTGAGAACTGTTCTTTCTGCCTAGGGCTTTGTTCTGTGTTTGTGTGTGCTGTGTGTGAGTGTGCATGTTTGTTTGGGGCTGGAGGTGCCTTGCCTGTGGGTTTTAGCGATGGCAGTGTGCAGCGTGGAGTGGTGAAGGGGAGTGGAATGTGGATAGGTCTGCCTTTGGGTGCTGCAGTTTGTGTTGCTTTTGCAGATGCAGAGCAGTGTTGTGGGTGCCTGAGGGAGACTGAGGAAGACCGAGATGTGCACTAAGGAGGTGAGCTTGTGAGTGCTGTTTGCAGGAGGGTGTCTTGGGCAGCGGTTCCCTGAACAATGTTTGTTTTGTGTTTGTAGGTGGGAAGCCATGAGGCAAGTGGGTTGCTTGTGCCTAGGAGGAGGCTGGCCAGGTGAGTGTTGGTGTGAGAGATGGAGCAGAGCGTGGAGTGGGGCTGTTGTGTTGGTGCTGTGCCTGTTGCCCAGTGGTGTTCTGGTTTTGCAGGTGCGTGGCAGAGCTTGGTGCGGCCTCCTGTAGCATGACAGTGGGGAAGGGTAAGTGGCACAGGTAAAAGTGTGGGAGTGGTGGGTGGGTGTGGACGGGCTGCGGTTTTGTGGCCATCCCCTCAAGGTGTGGTATTGTCTCTGACTTTTCAGGTGTAGGATGCAGTTGTGGCGTGAAGAAGGTGAGTGCTGAGGCGGAGGCTGAGCAGGTAAGAGGGGGCAGCTTGTTGTTGAGAGCTTTATCATGTGGTTGGGTGGTGTCAAGCTGCCTCTCAGTAATGTCTTTTGTTGTGCTTTTTTCAGGTGCTGTGGGGGGCCTCTTCCCGGATGGCTGAGGATTTGAGGTGAGTGGCACAGTGTGCCGTTTGTAGTAGGGCTGTTGGGTGCTGCCTGGCAGAAGAGTGACTTTTGTGTTGTTTTTCCCAGGTGCTGTGGGTGTCGTAGTGCTGGGCAGGATCTCTGAGTTTGGAAGGGACGTGTTTCAGGTGAGCGGAGGGACCGTGTTGTTTTGGAGGGGGGTGTTTTTTGGGGAAGAGGCTGGAGCTGTGTGGCATGCAGGTGATGGTTTGTGCTCTGTTTTGGC